>NC_132861.1:21515833-22755416 GCF_048164855.1 Canis lupus baileyi | reverse complement strand
TAATATTTGTTGTTGTTGTTGTTTTTAGAGAGGGACAGAGAAAGTTGGGAGGAGTGGAGAGAGAGGGAAAGACTCTTAAGCAGGCTCCATGCCCAGCATGGAACCTGATGAGGAGCTCAATCTCACAACCCTGGGATCATGACCTGGGCTGAAGTCGAGTCAGATGCTTAACTAACTGAGCCACCCAGGTGCCCCATGCCACTATTATTTGTTAATGTTCATTGCAGGCATTTATCCTAATACATAGGAGGCCCCACTCCACAGGTGGAAGAGTTAGATAAGATAATGATATGTACACTTTCTCTAATTCCCTCAAATGAATGAACTCATTTACTCTTGAGAGACAATAATGGGACTGACTGGAAAAGACCTGCCTTTCAATGCTCTGAAATCATATCACATTTCTCTCCCTCAATTCTTCATTCACCAGGAGCCCATAACTCGAAGCACAAAGCATACATAGGGAGCCCTTGAGATATTGTCCCATGTGTGCACCTTACCTGAGAAGAAAAAAAGGCTATTAATGCTCGAGTCCCAAGGATGCATTCATTTTGATATATATATATATATATATATATATATATATATATATATATATATAAAGGGAAGAAGAAAAAAAAAAAAAACAGGGTAGCCTAGCAATTCCAAGAGCCTAGTTTGATTTTTATCCGATATACTAAGCATGCTCTAACTCATTGCTACAAGAGGTCATATCTTAAAGTGGCAAAGTGATGACTGAGGATTTTCTATATTTAAAACTTCATTGTCAGGAATACGCACAGGTGTACCTGCTATAAATCATAGAACAAGACTGAAAATGAACGTGGCACACCCTTTCTGCCACACACAATAAAGATTCCTCTCCTCAAGCTGCAGGAATCGTTGTTTGCAAAGCACTTCAAGGCAAGCCAGGGAAGCATGTTTGGAAAACAAAGGACTTTTTAATTGCTGCTGACATGAATGAACTCTCTGAAACAACAGCTGTGTCTTGAGATTACATTACAAGGCGTGTGAGCAGGATGCAGAGCATCCTCATAAAAAGACAAAGCCCGAGAAGCCTTTTATTGTTCCCCCCAAAAAAATTCCCAAGCCTGGGATGCCTAATTTCAATTCCTGCGGGATGCAGCAATCATATGTTTACAGAACAAAATTGAGAAACAACCTTTATATTTACTGTGGCTGATAAAAAATAAAACCCTGGTAGACAGTTTGGGTAAGAGAAGAATATCCGTTGTCAATTAAAATACTGTCCCAGGAGATTATTCCCTTTCTGACTAGTCACAGAATGTCTGCTGCTGGGTATAAATTATGGACAAAAGAACTCATTTGGAGAAATATTGACCCAGTCATACTTCATAGGTTTATTACTACCCTGAGAGAAATGAACCTTGTGAAATTAGAACCGCTGAACTACAACCAAGAGTCTTTCAGAGACAAACCTCAAGGGGAATGGAGGAGAAGGTTAAGGGTGGGGGCGAGTGAAATCAAGAGTGCTTAAAGAGGAAAGAAAGGAGCCAAGGAGATAGGGATTTAGTAAGCAGACCAATGGATCTGACATGGAGCCAATGATTGGAATGCTATTTCCATAATTCCTCTCATCAAGAGGCTTTATTTTAAACGTTCAAGTCTTTGGGGTAGATGTTTCAGTCAAAACTGCATATAAATGTGGTGAGAGTTCATTTTCCCATAACCTTTATTAGATTCTCAGAAGGCTCCAGAAACTAAAAAATAAAATAAAATAAATAAAATAAATAAAATAAATAAAATAAAATAAAATAAAATAAAATAAAATAAAATAAATAAGACCACTGTATGAAGGATGAAAGAAAGCTACAAAACCTTTGATCCTTCTTCCATGCAGAAGTGGATTCTTTTGCCCCTTCTCCTGAATCTGAACTGGACTCTGGCAGCTTTCAACAATACAGAGTATGAGGGATGATGTGACTCTGGACCCAGAGTCAACCTACAGGAGGAAAACCAGTCTGCAAAGGTGTCCTGGAGCCCCAAGCTGGTATCCTGAGACCACTGTGAGAAACACAAGCTACACGCAAAAGGTCCTGGAGGATGAGATGCTATATGGAGAGGCCAAGTAGCATCAAGGCAATTATGTGTCTTGATGTGTGAATGGTTTATGAATGGTGAAGCCACCTTTGAGCTGGATCCTCCAGTTCCCACCGCTGCCAAACTGCTCAAAAATGAATTATCCAGCCCGGTCTTTCCAAAAGTCCTGATCTCCCAGAGGAGAGGAGGTTTCACACCTGACCAGTATTGTTGAAAGCTTCCTTCCTGCTTTCTGGACCCAGCAGGTTTTTACAGTCTACTCTTTCTTTTGTGGGTTCTTCAGAAATTCCTCCACTTCTGCTTTTCCCTTGATGTGGATCATGAACGCTACATTCAGCTCATGTTTCTTTAAACCCCTACAAATCCAGGAGTCCATCTCTAGCTTCTCCTGTGGGGCTCCCATCTCCCCTGGGCATCTCACTTAAACAAGATCTAGGACAACACCAAGCTGCACTTCTCATGAGAACAAAATAATGATAGATATGAGAGAGAGAGAAAGAAATTTTCAACCCATACTGCAACCCTTTTCTCCTCATAACTGAATCTCTTCATTTACCTGGCCATAATGATTTAGATATCAAATTAGATAATAATACAGTGCAATTCCATTCCAAAATGTGCACATTTATGCTCACCTAACCCAACTGCCTGCACTCTTTTTCTTTTTCACTGCAGAGAAAACATCATAAAAGACTTTAGGATGTTTTTTTTCTGCAAATAATATTTACTGTTACCAAGGGTTATCTGATGACATTTTTAAAAGATTTATTTATTTTAGAGACAGAGAGCAGGGGGTGGGAGTGGGTGACGGGGACAGAGAGAGAAAGAGAATCTCAAGCCAACTCCCTGCTGAGCACAGAGCCCAAAGCAGGGCTCCATCTAAGGATCCTGAGATCGTGATCTGAGCTGAAATCAAGAGTCAAAGGCTTAACTGGCTGAACCACCAAGCACCCCCAAAGGTTATCTGATAACATTTCATCATCTATAGTAGGTGATGGTGTGGGTCCCAGAATTGATGCCAATTCAAAATCACTTTCCCAAGTTGCCTATAAATGGCTTATCAATCATGGCTTTGGCATTTTCAAATCTTCCAATTTAGTGCATCATTTCAATGATATGAAGGTATAATGAAAGACACCTGCCAATCTAACCTTTTCTGGACCCAATGCCTTATTACCAGTCCTCTAAAGTCTAGGAGAAAAAAAAAAAAAAAAAAAACTTCTCTTCACTCCTTGAGGATAGCACCAAGGAGGACAGATATCAAAAACTGTGCTCTATACTTCTAACTCAAGCTTTGTTTTTTAAATTGTAGAAATAACAATAAAAACTGTGTTCATTAGGGGATCCCTGGATGGCTCAGCGGTTGGGCATCTGTCTTTCACCCAGGCCCTGATCCTGGAGACCCGGGATCGAGTTCCATGTCTGGCTCCCTGCATGGAGCCTGCTTCTCCCTCTGCCTGTGTCTCTGCCCCTCTCTCTCTGTCTCTCATGAATAAATAAATAAAATATTTTTTAAAAAAAATTGTGTTCATTAGCAGTCATTTGGTATTTCTCTTCTTTATATCAAAGATGACAATTTATTATCACCACCTGAAACAACACCTGTATTAACAGTTTGGAATTTCTTGTTTGCTTTTTTCATTTTTTACAGAACTTCTAACCAAACCTGTAACATTCCCCAAAGAAAGTACTCATTATTTTTTGACTTCTTCTTCAAACTTTGTATTGCTCTTCTTCATAAAGGAACTTGCAACTAGAATTTAAATTAAAACTTGGGGAAAAAATACACTTGTAAGAAATGTCTTCAATGTGAAATGACTCTTTGTCAAAATGCTTAGAATCTGAGGCTTTTCAAATCTCATTCCTTAATCTGATTTGATACTTTCACACTGCTACCCTAATTTGAAAATACAGTGATGAAAGAAAATATTATTTTGATGAGACAAAATATGATTCCTTGTATATTTGAGTAAAAAGGTGCTGATCTTGGGACACCTGGGTGGCTCAATGGTTGAGTGTCTGTCTTTGGTTCAGGGTGTGATACCAGTCAGGGATCGAGTCCCATATCGGGCTCTCTGCAAGGAGTCTGCTTCCCCTCTGTCTATGTCTCTGCCTCTCTTTCTGTGTCTCGCATGAATAAATAAATAAAAATCTTTAAAAAAAAAAAAAAGGTGCTGATCTTCAAAATCTTTCTTTCAAACTCAATCAACCAAAATTCTATTTATTTTCTTTTCAGTATAATGTGGCAATCCAAGTGTTGAAATACATTGAAGTAGTTTGGTAAAACACAATGTCACAACATGATGGAATACACATTTAAATTCTCTGTAGAGGGATCCCTGGGTGGCGCAGCGGTTTGGTGCCTGCCTTTGGCCCGGGGGCGCGATCCTGGAGACCCGGGATCGAATCCCACGTCGGGCTCCTGGCATGGAGCCTGCTTCTCCCTCTGCCTGTGTCTCTGCCTCTCTCTCTCTCTCTCTCTCTGTGTGACTATCATAAATAAATAAAAATCTTTTAAAAAAATAAATAAATAAATAAATTCTCTGTAGAAATCTAGATAATGTTAAAAAAAAAGAAATCTAGATAATGTTGATGTTTTGTTAAATTAAAACAGAATACAATATAGTATATGCATAATTTATTGAAACAGTTTAAACATGGGAAAAATGTAAGGCAATATACAAAAATAAAAAACAATTGTGTCAAATGATTTTTGACAAGGGTACCAAGATAATTCAATGGGGAAAGAATAATCTTTTCTTTTTCTAATCTGGGACAACTGAATATCCACATGTAAGTTAATGAAAATGGATTCCTATCTCTCATCATACAATAAATTAACTCAAAATGGATCACAGGTATAAGAGTAAGAGACAAATCTATAAAGCTGTTAAAGAAAGCATTGAGTGAGTCTTTGTGACCTTGACTCACACAGTGGTTTCTTGGTTTCTTAGGCAAAGCACAGGTGACAACAGAAAAAAAATATACAAACTGGACTTAATCAAAATTTAAAACTTTATAAACAACCTAACCTTTTACCTAAAGGATCTAGAAAAAGAAGCAAACAAAACTCAAAGCCAGAAGGAAGGAAATAATAACAATCAGAGCAGAAATGACGAAAGAGAAATTCTTTAAAACAACAGATCAATGAAACCAGGAGCTGGTTCCTTGAAAGCATCAACAAAATTGACAAATCATTAGCCATAGATTCATCCAAAAGAAGAGAAGACTCAACTAACAAAATCAGAAATGAAAGAGGAGAAATAATAACCAATACCACAGAAATACAAAGGATAATAAGAGAATATTATGAAAAATTATATGCCAACAAATTGGACAACCTAGAAGAAATGGATAAATTTCTAGAAACAAAATTGAATCAGGAAGAAATAGAAAAATTGAACAGATCAATTATCAGCAATGAAATGGAATCAGTGAACAAAAAACTCCCAACAAACAAAAGTCTAGAACTAGATTGCTTCACAGGTAAATTTTACCAACTATTTAAAGAAGAGTTAATACCTACTCTTCTCAAATGATTCCAAAAAATAGAAGAGAAAGGAAAACTTCCGAATTCATTCTATGACATACATTTACCCTGATACCAAAACCAGATAAAGACACTACAAAAAAAGAGAACTACAGGCCAATATCTCTGATGAACATAAATGCAAAATAATAAAACCTATGTGATCATTTCAATAGATGTGGGAAAAACAGTGGACAAAGCAAAAAATCCATTCATGACAAAAACTATCAACAAAGTAGGTTTAGAGGGAATATATAATAAAAGCCATCAATGAAAAACCCACAGCTAACATCATATTCAATGAGGAAAAACTGAGAGCTTTTCCTCTAAGATAAAGAACAGGACAAGGATAGCCACTCTCACCACTGTTACTAAACATAGTGCTAGAAGTCCTAACCACAGCAATCAGACAACAAAAAGAATAAAATGCATCCAAATTAGTAAGAATAAAGTAAAACTTTCACTATTTGCAGATGACATAGTAATATAGAGAGAAAATCCTAAGAATCCACCAAAAAATTACTAGAACTGATCAATGAATTCAGTAAGTTCACAGGATACAAAATCAACATACAGAAATCCATTCCATTTCCATACATTACTAATGAAACAAGAAAGAGAAATTACAAAAGCAATCCCATTTACAATTGCCCCCCAAATAATAAAATACCTGGGAATAAACTTACCCAAGTAGGCTGAAGAACTGTACTTTGAAAACTATAAAACATTGATGAAAAAAATTGAAGACAACACAAGCAAATGGAAAGGTATTCCATGCTCATAGATTGAAATATCAAATATTGCTCAAATGTCCATACTACCCAAAGAAATCTACAGATTCAAGGCAATCCCTATCAAAATACTAATAGCATTTTTCACAGAACTAGAACAAATAATCTTAAAATTTGTATGAAACCACAAAAGACCCCAAATAGTCCAAACAGTCTTGAAAAAGAACAACACTGGAACACTTCACAATTACAGATTTCAATGTATACTAAAAACCTGTAGTAATCAAAACAGTATGGTTCTGGCACAAAAATAGACACATAGATCAAAGGGACATGATAGAAAGCCAAGAAACAAACTCGTGCTTATATAGTCAATTAATCTTCTACAAAAGAGGGAAGAATATGCAGTGGGAAAAAGTGTCTTCAACAAATGTTGTTGGGAAAACTGAACAGCTATGTGCAAAAGAATAAACACAAGAATAAACTCAAAATGAATAAAGACCTAAATGTGAGATCTGAAGCCATAAAAACCCTAGAAGACAGGGCAGCCCCGGGGGCTCAGCGGTTTAGTGCTGCCTTCAGCCCAGGGTGTGATCCTGGAGACTCGGAATCGAGTCCCATGTCGGGCTCCCTGCATGGAGTCTGCTTCTCCCTCTGCCTGTGTCTCTGCCTCTCTCTCTCTCTCTCTGTGTGTGTGTCTTTCATGAATAAATAAATAAAATATTTTTTTAAAAAACCCAGAAGACAGGCAGTAAGTTCTCTGACATCAGCTATAGCAACTCCTTTCTAGATATGACTCCTGAGGCAAGGGAAACAAAAGCAAAAATAAACTATTGGGGCTACATCAAAATAAAAAGTTTCTGTACAGCAAAGGGAAGACCCAACAAAAGTACAAAACAACCTACAAAATGGGAGATGATATTTGCAAATAACATAGCTAATAAAGGGTTAGTATCCAAAATATATAAAGAACTTACACAACTCAATACCAAAAAGCAAATAATCCGATTAAAAAATGGGCAGAAGATATGAACAGAGAACTCTTAAAGACAGACAGACAACAGACATGAAAAGATGTTCAACATCACTCAATTTTAAGGAAATGCAAATAATTACAATGAGATATCACCTTGCATCTGTCAGAATGGCTAAATTCAACAACACAAGAAACAGTGTTGGGGAGAATATGGAGAAAAAAGGGATCCTCTTACACTGTTGGTGTAAATGCAAACTGGTGCAGCCACTGTGGAAAACAGTATGAACATTCCTCAAAAAAATAAAAAATAGAGCTACCCTACGATCCAGTAATGGATCCAGTAATGGCAGTTCCCAAAGATTATGAAAACACTAGCTCAAAAGAATATATGCACTCCTATGTTTATTACTGCATTATTTACAATAGCCAAACTATGAATGCAGCCCAAGTGTCCATCAATAGATGAATGGATAAAAAAGATGTGAGATATATATATATATAGTTCATCCATTAGAAAGAATGAAATCTTGCCATTTACCATTTGCTACAACGTGGATGGAACTAGAGAGTCTTATGCTAAAGTGAAATAAGCCAAAGAAAGACAAACACCATATGATCTCACTCATAAGCGGAATTAGGAATCAAGACAAATGAACAAAATAAAAAAGAGAGATAGACAAACCAAGAAATAGAATCTTAAGTATAGAGAACAAACTGATGGTTACCAGAGGAGAAATGGGTGGGCGGAAGGAAATAGGTGAAGGGGATTAGGAGTATACTTATCATGATGAGTACTGAGTAATGTATAGAATTGTTGAATCACTATATTGTACACCTGAAACTAATATAACACTGCATATTAATTATGCTGAAATTAAAATTTAAAACTTAAAAAATAATATAAAAATAGTAATTTTTAAAAAAAATTTAAAACTTTTGTGCTACAAACAGTAACAAAAAAGTAAAAAGACATCCCATGGAATGAGAGAAAAAATTTGCAAAACATATTCTTATAAGGACTTATGTCCAGAAAATATAAAGAACAATTACAACTCAATAACAAAAAGATGAATAACCCAGTTTAAAAATGGGCAAAGGATCCGAATAGAGCCTTTCCGAATGGCGAGCAGGCACATGAAAAAAATGCTCAACATCACTAGACATTAGGGAAATGCTAATGAACACAATGCTAATGAAAACCCACTAGTATGGTGATGGTCAAAAAGCATACACAAAGATTAGAGAAATTGGAGCCCTCATACTTTGCTGATGAATTGTAAGACAATACGGTCACTTTGGAAAATAATTTGACAGTTTCTCCACGTGTTAAACATTGAGCTTCTGGAACACGTGAGTGGCTCAGTCAGTTAAACCACTGACACTTGATTCCAGCTCAGGTCATGATATCAGGGTCATGAGATCAAGCTCTGCATCAGGATTCATGCTCAGCAAAGAGCCTGCTTGGGATTCTCTCTCTCCCTCTCTCTTTGCCCCTCCCCATGCTCGCTCTCTCTTTCTCTCCCTTTCTCTAAAAATAAATAAATAAATCTCTAAAAAAAATAGAGAGCTTCCATAAGAACCAGTGATTCCATTCCTACATATATACCCAAGCAAAATGAAAACATTTAGCCACACACAAAAAAAATTACATTTGAATGTTCACAACTGCATTGTTCATAATAGCTAAAAAATGAAAACAATCAAAATGCCCATCAATTTGTGATGGATAAATAAAATATGATACAGCCATACAATGAAATATTATTAAGAAGTAGGAAGGAATGAAATAACTAATAATGCTACAACATGATAAACTTTAAATAATTCTGTTAAATGAAGAAGCCAGTCACAAAAGACTACATATTGTAGGTTCCATTTATGTATAAGGTTCAGAATACGAAAATCTATAAAGACAGAACATAGATTAGCAGTTGTCAAAGGCTGCAGGCATTGGGAGAAATTAGGAGTGAACTTTAGTGACCAGATGATTTCTTCCGGAGTTAATAAAATGCTCTAAAAAATTAGATTGTGATTATAGTTGACTAATGTGAATATAGTATTATATATACTGTGAATAATAATATGCTATAAAGTTAAAATATTAAAAACCTTTGAATTATACAACTTAAATAGGTAAATTTTATGGAATATGAATTGTATCCCAATAAAAGTGCTGTTTTTAAAAAAGATGGTGGATAGTTGCTTTTTTTGGAATATTCTTTACAGGTTGTATATATTTTAAATACATAATTATTTGTGGAAATAAAAGCACACTGGTCACTAACATACTAGAATTCTACTGGTTTTTTAAAATTGCATAGTTGGACGCATTCCTGGAATGGATGCATTCCTGGAAAGCCACAAACTACCAAAACTGGAACAGGAAGAAATAGAAAACCTGAACAGGCCAATAACCAGGGAGGAAATTGAAGCAGTCATCAAAAACCTCCCAAGACACAAGAGTCCAGGGCCAGATGGCTTCCCAGGGGAATTTTATCAAACGTTTAAAGAAGAAACCATACCTATTCTCCTAAAGCTGTTTGGAAAGATAGAAAGAGATGGAGTACTTCCAAATTCGTTCTATGAGGCCAGCATCACCTTAATTCCAAAACCAGACAAAGACCCCACCAAAAAGGAGAATTACAGACCAATATCCCTGATGAACATGGATGCAAAAATTCTCAACAAGATACTGGCCAATAGGATCCAACAGTACATTAAAAAAATTATTCACCATGACCAAGTAGGATTTATCCCTGGGACACAAGGCTGGTTCAACACCCGTAAAACAATCAATGTGATTCATCATATCAGCAAGAGAAAAACCAAGAACCATATGATCCTCTCTTGGATGCAGAGAAAGCATTTGACAAAATACAGCATCCATTCCTGATCAAAACTCTTCAGAGTGTAGGGATAGAGGGAACATTCCTCGACATCTTAAAAGCCACCTATGAAAAGCCCACAGCAAATATCATTCTCAATGGGGAAGCACTGGGAGCCTTTCCCCTAAGATCAGGAACAAGACAGGGATGTCCACTCTCACCACTGCTGTTCAACGTAGTACTGGAAGTCCTAGCCTCAGCAATCAGACAACAAAAAGATATTAAAGGCATTCAAATCGGCAAAGAAGAAGTCAAACTCTCCCTCTTCGCCGATGACATGATACTCTACATAGAAAACCCAAAAGTCTCCACCCCAAGATTGCTAGAACTCATACAGCAATTCGGTAGCGTGGCAGGATACAAAATCAATGCCCAGAAGTCAGTGGCATTTCTATACACTAACAATGAGACTGAAGAAAGAGAAATTAAGGAGTCAATCCCATTGACAATTGCACCCAAAAGCATAAGATACCTAGGAATAAACCTAACCAAAGATGTAAAGGATCTATACCCTGAAAACTATAGAACACTTCTGAAAGAAATTGAGGAAGACACAAAGAGATGGAAAAATATTCCATGCTCATGGATTGGCAGAATTAATATTGTGAAAATGTCAATGTTACCCAGGGCAATATACACGTTTAATGCAATCCCTATCAAAATACCATGGACTTTCTTCAGAGAGTTAGAACAAATTATTTTAAGATTTGTGTGGAATCAGAAAAGACCCCGAATAGCCAGGGGAATTTTAAAAAAGAAAACCATAGCTGGGGGCATCACAATGCCAGATTTCAGGTTGTACTACAAAGCTGTGGTCATCAAGACAGTGTGGTACTGGCACAAAAACAGACACATAGATCGATGGAACAGAATAGAGAACCCAGAAGTGGACCCTCAACTTTATGGTCAACTAATATTCGATAAAGGAGGAAAGACTATCCATTGGAAGAAAGACAGTCTCTTCAATAAATGGTGCTGGGAAAATTGGACATCCACATGCAGAAGAATGAAACTAGACCACTTTCTTTCACCATACACAAAGATAAACTCAAAATGGATGAAAGATCTAAATGTGAGACAAGATTCCATCAAAATCCTAGAGAAGAACACAGGCAACACCCTTTTTGAACTCGGCCATAGTAACTTCTTGCAAGATACATCCACGAAGGCAAAAGAAACAAAAGCAAAAATGAACTATTGGGACTTAATCAAGATAAGAAGCTTTTGCACAGCAAAGGATACAGTCAACAAAACTCAAAGACAACCTACAGAATGGGAGAAGATATTTGCAAATGACATATCAGATAAAGGGCTAGTTTCCAAGATCTATAAAGAACTTCTCAAACTCAACACCAAAGAAACAAACAATCCAATCATGAAATGGGCAAAAGACATGAACAGAAATCTCACAGAAGAAGACATAGACATGGCCAACATGCACATGAGACAATGCTCTGCATCACTTGCCATCAGGGAAATACAAATCAAAACCACAATGAGATACCACCTCACACCAGTGAGAATGGGGAAAATTAACAAGGCAGGAAACAACAAATGTTGGAGAGGATGTGGAGAAAAGGGAACCCTCATACACTGTTGGTGGGAATGTGAACTGGTGCAGCCACTCTGGAAAACTGTGTGGAGGTTCCTCAAACAGTTAAAAATATACCTGCCCTACGACCCAGCAATTGCACTGTTGGGGATTTACCCCAAAGATACAAATGCAATGAAACGCCGGGACACCTGCACCCCGATGTTTCTAGCAGCAATGGCCACGATAGCCAAACTGTGGAAGGAGCCTCGGTGTCCATCGAAAGATGAATGGATAAAGAAGATGTGGTTTATGTATACAATGGAATATTACTCAGCTATTAGAAATGACAAATACCCACCATTTGCTTCAACGTGGATGGAACTGGAGGGTATTATGCTGAGTGAAGTAAGCCAGTCGGAGAAGGACAAACATTATATGTTCTCATTCATTTGGGGAATATAAATAATAGTGAAAGGGAATATAAGGGAAGGGGGAAGAAATGTGTGGGAAATATCAGAAAGGGAGACAGAACGTAAAGACTGCTAACTCTGGGAAACGAACTAGGGGTGGTGGAAGGGGAGGAGGGCGGGGGGTGGGAGTGAATGGGTGACGGGCACATACATTCTGTATGTTAGTAAATTGAACACCAATAAAAAATAAATTAAAAAAATAAAAATAAAAATAAAAATAAAAAAAATAAAATTGCATAGTAATAATGAGGAATTTTCTAACAATTTAAATTCGTGAAAACAAAAATAAAGAGAAATTTAAGCCAGGTTTGAAAATAAAGGTGCCAAATTAAAGTAAAAAATAGAAGACAACAAAAATATGGACTTAGAAAATTGATCACTATTAAAATTCTTCTTAGTAAGACAGTTTAATTCATGCAAAATTAGAATGGGCTTATGAAAAGTGGCAGTAGAAAAAATGCAATGGTATTAAAGTGGCTGCATCAGAACATTCCATTCCTAAAGCTACATCAGACAAATCCGCTTTTGCCTCCCTGATCCCCACAACTCTGAGCATTGTTTTCTTGGTTCCCCTCAGTCTTGCTTTCTTCAGTTTAAATATACTCCATAATCATTTTTGAGAGGCAATAATTATCGGACTATCCAATATCCTGATTTCCCATCTCTGTTCTGTCCATGACACTAGAAGATACAGGGTCCAGATGTGGTCTGATCAACACAGAACATCGTGAGACTATCTCCTCTTTTGATCTAAGTGAGCAGGTTGGCAAATGTGTGGCATGCATGTGACCATTCTCCTGTCTCACATCTGTGTCTATGATATTCCTTCTAACCGGTTATTGCCAGAATATGGAAAAGCAACTAACTATTGTCTGTTCATCTGTATCTGGGTATTTTACTAACAGCTGGTCAGGGTAGAGGGCTGGGTTCAACTCCCACATGAGACCCAGGTAAGTAGGGAAACTCTGGGCACCAGAAACCTGGTTGGTCACAGATTGGATCCTCTTGAGTGACAGTGCTGATGGCTCCATGACACATCATGTTATTCCTCTTGAGTTTGCATGCATAACACAGCAATTACCTAGAAAGTAGGGAGAGAATCCCTGACATCCCCTCTGAGTGACTTCTCATCAGTAGGAAGGGTGACTGGGTGGTCACTGTGGGACCATCCAGACAGGGAATATCAGATGTTAAGAAAAAAAATGAGAGTACTTCTAAAGGAAATGATCTACATTGATTTAAAGCAACTGGCAACATCATATATGAACTTAATTTGCTCTGAACATGTTACTTAGAAGATTGATCATAAACACATGTTTCAACATAATGAAATAAGCCACTGGAGAAGCATGGTCACATGACAAAGTCTGCATTTAATACCTATACAATAATTTTGCTTGATTCATTCAGCCAGAAGTCTAGTTGGAGCCTGTCACCATTAACGTATTGGAGCTTTGGTCATTTTCCTTGTTTTTCCATTTAGTTCTATGGTATCTTGTTTATATATCTCACTTTCCTTCCTTATACCTTTTTCTTTGGTGTATCATGGCATGCTGCAGAGCCAGAAAGCTCCACAGAGAAGTAAAATTAATAAAATCTCAGATCCCAAGGATTCCCAAAACCTAACTACTGACCTAAGAAATTCAGGATCAGGGGTAGGAAGGGAATTTCATCACATCAAGCCTGGTGAGCCATACCCTGTCCTAATAGAAATGTCCATGGGCCAGAGGTTCATGATCAGAGGCCATGCTCTCATTATCAACTAATACAATAGGACCTCAGAGGTCTAATATTCTTTTTTTTTTTTTAAGGTTTATTTATTTATTTTAAGAGAGAGAGAGAGTCCGCACAAGGGAAGGGGCAGCTGCTGGGAGAGAGAGAATCTCAAGCAGGCTCCATGCTGAGCACAGAGCCCAACACGCGGGCTTAGTCTCACAACCCTGAGATCATGACCTGGGCTGAAATTAAGAGTTGGACACTTAACCGACTGAGCCACCCAGGTGTCCCTAGAGGTCAAATTTTCTAATGCCTACATTTTATAGATGAGAAATTAAAGTCCAAGGAGCTGTAAATGATAGTTACATAGCTAGTTAGTGACAGAGTTAGTACTAGAATCTGCTTTGGGCTTAACAAATAGTTATGGGTTAAACTGTCTCTCCCCAAAAAAGACATATTAAAGCTCCAACCCACCGGTACCTCAGAATATGACCTTATTTGGAACTAGGGTATGATAGATGTAATTAGTTGGTTGAGGTCATACTTGAATAAGGTGGGCTTCTAACCAGTATAATTGGTGCCCTTTTAAGAAGACAGCCATGTAAGGGGCACCTGGCTGGCTCAGTCAATAGAGCATGCAACTCTTGATCTAAGGGTTTTAAGTTCAAGCCACAATTGGGTGTACAGATTACTTAAAAATAATTTTAAAATTTTTTTAAATAAAAATAATAAGTACGGACAGACAGACATGTGAAGACACAGGGACATGAAGGTAGAATGTCATGGGAAGATGGAGGCAGAGGCTGAAGGTATTCAGATGCAAGCCAAGGAATGCCAAAGAGTGCTGCCAAACACCAGGAAGTTTTTTCAGAAGATAGAAAGGAGCAAGAAAAGATTCTCCTCTAGGTTTCAGAGGGAGAGTGGTCTTGCCACACTTTCTAGACTCCAGAACTGTGAAACAACAAATTCCTGTTGTTTTAAGCCACCTAGTTTGTGATACTTTGTTACTACATCCCTGAGAAACTGATAGACACATGGTCAGAAAAATGTCCCTTCCTACCACCTCATACTGAACCCGGGTTTGATTAAGGGACTTACCAAGGGGCTGTTTCTGAGTAGAATAATCTTGTTTTTAGATCACAGAAATTGCAGAAATACTACTCCACCTCCCCAATTATTGTCCCCATAACTTCACACTCACTTTCGGACACCAAAGTTTACCAGCCTGCAAGTGCAAAGAGTATTTTTCTTTTTCCTTTGTGCTACATTTTAAGTCACATCAGGACTAGGGGAATAGGAATCACTGTGGCACTCGATATAAAAGATAAGGAAAATATTCTTGATGCCAAAAATCTCCCTTCCTATTCCATGATATTATGTCATCAGACAGAAAGTCCTTTAAATTAAGAACTGAGCTTTCCAGAGTCTCCTCAATTACAAATCAACCTGGGAAAGGCAATACACATTATCCCCTTGTGAATTAGTCCATCTGAATGCACACAGCAGGGCAGCTGCAAACGGGGCTGGTATGGTAGAAAGAGCATAAGCCTCAGAGTTACAGAAATTCTGACTGGAATTGTGGTTGTGTGTGTGCCCCTAGGAAAGTCATTTTAAATCTCTGAGTTTCATTACGCATAAATAAAGATGTTAACACCCACCGTGCTGGCCCCATGTAATGAGTAAAGATAACATTAAAACATATAGCTCATTTGGATATACAATAAATTAATATGGTTTGTTGATATTTTCATTATTCTTTTATTAAATCCCAGTCCTGGACAAAGATCTTGGTGGAAAATCTGTCATCTCAGTTCTTCTCCATCCTATTCTGGAAGCCTGAAACAAAATATAGGTGCTCCCATTTGACTCTGGGTTTATTTGACTTACTAGAGTGAACATTCACAAGGCTATTGGAATAAAGACCAATGCCTACCTAAATCCTTGGCACTGAGCACAGTACTTGGTACATAATAAACAGTCAAAAAATTTTGTTGCATGTAGAACATATGCTACATGATCAATTTTCCTCAGGATTCACTGATTCAGTGAATCAGTCACTTAAAATGGGCAAGTTAGGGGCACCTGGTGACTCAGTCTTTATTTCAGCTGAGGTCATGATCTCAGGGTTGTGAGTTTGAGCCCTGCTTCAGGCTCCGTGCTCAGCTGGGAATCTGCTTGAGATTCTCTTTCCCTCTCCCCCTCCCCCTCCCTCTCCCTCTCCTTCTGTCCCTCCCCTCACTCACACTCTCTCTCTCTCTTTTTATCTAAAATAAATATAAACAAACAAATAAATAAAATCAATCTTTAAAATAAAATGGGCAAGTTAAAGATTTGTCCTAACACTGATTACTTTTGCTATTGAGGAACATCAGTACAAACTTCATCAAAGTTTACCTGGACTCAAACCTACAATAAGTTGTGTTGTACTAGAGCTTTCCAAAACCAGTGTTGCATTAATGATACTTTGCTTTAATCATATTTTAAAATAAGTCATAGTCCTTTGGATACAGAAGACTAAGAACAGAATATTCATAATCTCTGGATTTCCTCTCACCCCAAATTTGCATCCATAGACTTCCAAATACACATTCTCTTTCACAGAAGAGAATGGTCTCAGTTTCTCAACTGACCCCAGTTTTTAAATCTGAAGTCTTCAAAGAGGATGCAAGCACAAAAAAATGTGGTACCTGGCAACACAGAATGGGATCAAATTTTAATCGATGGGATTTATTTCTCTTGATTCTCTACAGATTCCTCATGTCCCTTACCTTCTTGTCTCAATGTGCAGTCTTGAGATGTGCATCATTCTCTATGTTCAACCTATGGTATCTCAGGTATGTCTGTTTCCTGAGTTAACGCTCCCAACACCATCATTTGAGCCCTTTGACAAACAAAAATCCTTGCTGTGGAAGCATTCAAGCATTCTTAATGTGGCTTTCAACAAGAGCAGCTTTTTAAATTCTATGACTTGACTGCCATCTAGAGAAGACTAGAGATAACTAAAATGAACCAAGCTAATCTAGTATATTGATGGGTTCACTTTTCTCTACCCCTTTAGTGAAAAACCTTAAAGAAAAGCATTTTAAATAAGAAACAGAAAATACTTAAATGTACTGTGGCTTGGGATGGTGCCATTAATCTGTTTTTTACACAACAATATGCAGCAATTGTATTATTTCTAAGGAGAAATGATACTATTAGTGATAGCAATCTGCTTGCCTTTGAATTTATTTTATGGATTCCTTGTGAAAATATACATCAAGGTAATGTAATTATTTTATCTGCATAATTATAATGCTGTAATTAAAACTGGGTGGCTGCTCTCATTAAATTCTCCAGACTGTGGTTTATTTTCTGCTGGTATGAGGTTGCATCTTAGAACATATTTTAGAATCTCTATATGCTGCTGTTCTCGTTGTAATAATACTGATATTACTAGACAAGAAACTTTCTCCAGTTTTGTAAAATGGTTTTTTTAGCAATTGTATTGTGAAGTGGCTCCAATAAAACTTAAAGACCCAGAGAATTTAGAAAGGATTTCTCTCAGGAAAATCGCCCTAATGTGTCCTCTGTTTATATGCAACAAATAATTGCAAGCTTCTAATCCCAAGAAATCTAGAAGGATCGGTAGTGTTCATTGTCTTTTATATCACCGTGGGAGTTATCTGTTACTCAAATGTCCAAAGGTCAAAACCTGAGTTTATTGAAATTCTCAACCATTTTCAATGGGGTTTTTATTTGTCACAGTTTACAAATAATGGTGATGAGAGTGTTAAATTCAGGAAATTGAAAAAACTGAAATATAGCAGGGTGAATTACAGTGAATCATGCACATCTTAAGGCTGTACATTGAGATAAGGAAAGGGACATGAAGACTTCACAGAGTATTAATTTTAAAACCACAGACTAAATTTTGATTCCAATCTTTGTTGCCAGATATCACATTTTTTGTGTATTGCATCCTCTTTGAAGATTTCAGATTTGAATACAAACTTGAGCTTCTATAAAAGAGGATGTATGCTTGAAAGTCTATGGATGCAAAATGGGGACAAGACAAAATCCAGGAAGTATGAATATTCCATTCTGAGTCTTCTATATCCAAAGAACTTTGAATTATTTTAAAATATGATAAAAGTAAAGTATCATTAATGCAACATTGGTTTTGGAAAGGTCTAATGTAATACAACTTATTTCATTATTGTATCCAGGCAAATATAAGTGAAGACTGGGTACTGCTCCCAATAGGGGCCAGCAAACTTTTTCTTGAAGGTTCAGGTAGCAAAAATTTTTTACTTTCCCAAATATATGGTCACTACTAATCAACGGTCATGGTAATATGAGAGCAGCCACAGACAATATGTCAACAAACAAGTGTAGCTGTGTCCCAATAAAACTCTACCTACAAAAATAGACAGTTGTAGTTTGCCAGCCACTGTGTTAGAACAAAAATCTTTAATTTGTCCACTGTAAATTACTGTCAGATTGTGAGGACTAGGAATTATCAGTTACTCAAGTGTAAAAGGACTCAAAACTTAATGTAGGAGACCAATATAGCTTATACCAGATCCAATGTACTGGAAACTAGACCTGGTGTTTTATTTATTTATTTTTTCATGCATCTAGTACATCTTCTAACTGTACCAATCTTAAAATACTCTCAGAGAAAATAACTTTTTCTTAGTGAAAACTTCAACACACAAACACACATACACACATACAAATGCTCTTCTCAGATTAGTAATAGAAGCAAAGTGAAAGACAAGTAAATTTGGAGTAGACAAACATTTATGTGTATCTCCAAGCCTGTTTTAGATTACTATTATTATCCTATGACTACACTCTATATTGAGCAATCAGACACATTTTCATTTTTAAAACTTAGTTTCTGGGGTGCCTGGGTGGCTCAGTCAGTTAAGCGGTTAAGTGTCTGCTTTTGCCTGGGGTCATGATCCCTGGGTCCTGGGATAGAGCCCCATGTCCAGCTCCCTGCTGAACAAGGAGTATGCTTCTTCCTCTCCCTCTGCCTGCTGCTCCCCCTGCTTATGGTCTCTCTCTTTCTGTCAAATGAATAAAATCTTTAAAAAAGCAAAAAAACAAAATAAACAACCTAGCTTCTATCTCATAATTGGTATTCTCCCATAAGTCATGCTTCTGAAAAAGGATCACAGGAAAGACTCTTTTCTGTAAAACTCTAAATACTGAAGTAACTGTACTGTGTTAGGAATTTCCATATAGCCACTTGTTCTTGCACCCTAAGAGCTATTGATATTAAGTGGAGCACATATGAAGAGTCAGGCTGTGGAGAAAACAGAAATCAAACACAGTCTGAAAAGTTCTGCTTTAATCAAGTACAGACATTTTTCCAAGTTTGTTGGTCTGTTTTATCATTTCAAGGATGATAAGAGAAAGTTTGACCTCAGTTTGATAGATTATCATTTTCACTTCCTCCTCTGTGAAGGCATACTACTACTGCAAGCTCTCATAATCATTTATTTTCAGAGTACTTCTTTTTTCTGCCTATTCACGGCCAGTGTAGTGTAGAGATGGAGCTCAGACCGTAAGGAGGAAAGAGCGGAGTTGAAATCCCTGATGCTATTTATCCTGGCCTTGTGACCATGGGACGCTACTTCTCTTCTCTGAGACTCAGCATTCTCTCCATAAAATAAAGATAATACTAACACTCCATACCAATAAAGGTAATGAGTATATTGCAATACTGTCATTAAGACTACGTAAGAACATTTGCCAGGGATCTTGCCCATTGCTCAGTAAATGTTAGTTTATCTCCTCTCTCCACTGCCCCTTCTCTAGGACATAGACTGGTGAAGCCTGGAACTGATTTATACATATCCTGCCTCCCTACATGCCTACTACCAAAATAGCAGTGGGTTCTCCTATTTTGCTTTGTTACTGAAGATCTTACCATTTCAAACTGCTATAAAGATAAATGAAAAAGTATTCTCTGAGTCGTGAAAACAAGTTTCGTAAATTCAAAAACAAAAGAACCTACTCATAATACTGATATGTTATACAAAAAATAGGCACCCAGATACCTGCTGAAAAATGATGATACGTAAGTATGTGGAGTGTGTCTGCAGTAAATAGACACAGTCATGATATTTTGCTCTGCTCTTCAAGAGATGATCTGGCTCACAATATTATCAAAACTGTGGAATAACAGGGTACTTCTCAAGAGGTTTTATTACCTATTGTTAACTTCTGGAATTCTCATCATAACTCATTGGTCAAATTTATACACTGCTTAACTGCTCAGGGCAGAATCTTTATGTTTATCCTTCCTGTCAAAACTGGCCTCACAGGGATCCCTGGGTGGTGCAGTGGTTTAGCGCCTGCCTTTGGCCCAGGGCGGGATCCTGGAGACCCGGGATCGAATCCCACGTCGGGCTCCCGGTGCATGAAGCCTGCTTCTCCCTCTGCCTATGTCTCTGCCTCTCTCTCTCTCTGTGACTATCATAAATAAATAACAACTTAAAAAAAATTTAAAAAAAAACTGGCCTCACATTTAAAGTATTTTTTAACCATACAGAGGACTACATGCTGAAAAGTTTATGAAAATGTCATTCAGGGAATCACCAAGATTTCATGTAACAAATTTGGAGTCGTTCAAGCAAAGGAATTTTGAACAGAAGAGAAAATTAAAGTAAAGAATTATCTGTGGTGGAAAAAAAAAAGTAGAAAGAGAATGGAAACTAGAAGTTATTTAAGGACAAGAGGAAAAGAAATAGAGCCAGAGTTATTGAGAATGTTTTAAAAAAATCACTAGCTGTGGGGCACATGAACAGAGGAGCTAAGATATCCATAAAAATAAAGTGGGATTTGTGAAATATCAAAAGGGTATATAAAAAGAAACCAATTAAACAGAATATTCTCCTTTGTTTTTCCATATCTATTCTGGCTCTAAAGGAAAAGAGCTACAAATTTGTTTCCTTCTCTTTGCTTTTCTAGCTCTATATGACATATAAGAAGCAGTTATGCTGACTCAGAATTAAATTTTTATTAGTCACTTTTAAAACTTGACTTTTTGCCATGAAACATAACTGCTGCCTATTCTGGCTATCATAGCATATATGATTTTCTAGAATGTCAGCATAACAATAAAGCAAATTGTCACACAAGTATTCTGATTATATGAATAGACTTACAGAACTTTTATAGCCCATGCTGTACAACATCCCTGATAAGTTATCTGTCTGGCCATAGAAGTCGGAAGCTGTTTGCAAGAGTGATTTTACTTACCAATAATCAAACATTCAATCCAACTTTATTTTTTTTTCAATCCAACTTTAAAGATTAATATGGTCGTAGGGATATTTACATATACAGAAAAAAAAAAAAAAAACCATGACCTCCATTATACCCTGGCAAAAATTCTAACTATTCACATATTTCCCTACCTATCTATGTCATTGAACAGATTATATCTGAACAGCTGTGAAATAGTGTGCTCTCCATCATTTTAAAACTTATTACACATTGTTTCTTAATCCCTCCTGGCCTAGACAATAACTAGATATCTAAAAGGAAGAGGGGGCCTAGGAAAGAGGAAATTATAGCTTTATCCCCCAACAACTTTGCCTAGATATAGTGGTTTTTCCAAAGTAATAAAATTCCATACATGCCAAAGACAGCCATTCAATATTTGCTAATGGGACTAGATTCTTCAGAACAACTCTGACATGTCCTCACCAGTTTCCATCGAAAAAGATAACAGCTGACACTTACGGAGCATGTGCTACATGTCAGGCACTGTTTTAATACCCTGCGTGTCATTAAATCATCCAATCCTTGCGACAACCTCATTAAATAGGCTATTACTACCTTCACTCTGCAGATGCAGTGAGACAGAATGGTTAAGTAGCATACCCAATGGCACACAACTGGTAACAGAGCCAGGTTCCAACGCAAACAGTCTGACTCCAAAGTTCACTCCTGTAACACCATGCTCCCAGGCAGACTACTGGGAGTATCCAATACCATAGATTCTTAGAAACCATTTTAGGATAAGCTACTCACTACTCTTTAAAACAACACAATAAATAAATAGATAGATAGATAGATAGATAGATAGATAAATAAATAAATAAATAAATAAATAAATAAATAAATAAATAAATAAATAAATAAAAAGAGTTAACCAAAGACCTTAACTCAAATTGGTTAATCAGCACCTGTAATTTTTTTTTTTAAATAAAGAATCAAGGATATGAAAGAGTAAATAATGGAGAATGATCTACCTGTTTTTTGCAGCCTGGTATTTAACCAGTGTTGCATAATTTTTATCAACAAGTTCACCGAAGGTTTAAAGAAAGAACTCAAGCAGGGCAATGGAATTTATTTCCAAATTTAGCCATTTTTTAAGAACTACATCTTACCTATAGGTTCATTTTTCATTTATGCCCTCTTCTTGTAACAGGTGATTTCTTTTTATAAAATAATTGCAAGCAATTTTCCAACAGTAATGATCATGAATGATCTTGAAACTCTAAATTACGGTTTTGGTTCACAGCCATCTTCTGAGTGAATAATTCTGTATTATTATACAAGAAAAAAGAACAACTTCCCCACAGAAAGCAAGTAACTCCAGGCAGGCCCTGATTTGAGCTTGCTATCAGATTAACCTCAATAGTAGTGTAAAGAAAATCAATCCTTTGAGCAAAAAACTCTACTGGATTCCCTTTGCCTATAGGATGAAGTCAAACCATTTATACTAGTCTTCATAGAATATGATGATTCCTTTATTTTTTATTTTTTATTTTTATAAATTTATTTTTATTGGTGTTAAATTTGCCAACATATAGAATAACACTCAGTGCTCATCACGTCAAGCGCCCACCTCAGTGCCCGTCACCCAGTCACTCCCCGCCCACCTCCCCTTCTACCACCCCTAGTTCATTTCCCAGAGTTAGGAGTCTTTCATGTTCTGTCCCCTTTTCTGATGATTCCTTTTTCACTTTTAGTTCCCATCACTCTCCTCCTTGTTACCTTCATGCCAATTTAAGGGCATATAATTTTCTATACCCACCCTGCTTTTTCTCATTCCCCTCCTTTTTACATGCTCTGCCTTCCATTTCAAATATTTTCCCTCAACTCTCCTTTCAAAATCCAACCAAATATAATTTCTTATACACACACACACATTTCTCTCAGCTATTTATATGTGTATTGGTTACTTTTATATATCAACTTGGCTAAGCCATTGCACCCAATTTTAGGTCACACACCAGTCTAGATGTTACTCTGAGGGTATTTTTAGGCTGCAATTAACATCTAAATCAGTAGCCTTTGAGTAAAGCAGATTCCCACCATAATGTAGATGGGCCCCATCCATCAGTTGAATCCTTAAAAGAAAAGACTCAGGTGTTCCAACTCAAGATTACACCTCAGGTGCTCTGGGTCTCCAGCCTACTGACATTCCCTGCAGATTTCAGACCTGCCAGTCCCCATAATTATATGAACCAAGTCTATTAATCACCCTTAATCAATAAATAGATATGTGTATACATCAAAAGAAATAGACCAGAAATACAAATGTATATTACACATACACATATGCACATAAATACAAATGTGTATATACACACATGTGTATACACATGTATACACACACACATATATATTCTATTGGTTCTCTTTTTTTTAAGATTTATGTATTTATTCATGAGAGAGAGAGACAGAGACAGAGACAGAGACAGATGTGGGACTCAATCATGGGACTCCGGGATCACACCCTGGGCTGAAGGCAGGCACTAAACCGCTGAGCCACCCAAGCATCCCCATTGGTTCTCTTTCTATAGAGAACTGTAATTAATACAGTATGATGTCTGATTTCCCTACTGGAATGTAAGTCCCTCAAAAACAATCATCTTTCTATTCCTCAAAGAACAATGCTTTAAAAATAAATTGTGTTTAACAAATGTTAATTGAATGATTAAAAGTTTGGTCAAAAATGAATAAATATTTGGTCAATTCCATCTGTGAAATAATTCAATTTAATTTTGTATTCTCTCTTTCTCTTTCCTTTGGCAGTACTGTAGCTCACATTCCTTTATCTACACTATTTGAGATTTTCATGGACGTCTTTGCTTCCAGACACTTCCAATCCCTGCCCAAATGTATCCTTCACATTGCCACTTAGCTTCCTCTACAAATCATACACACACACACACACACACACACACACTTCAGAGTCTTGCAATAAAATATGTAATGGCTTTCTATTGCCTGGAACCCCTTTACAGGTCTCATGAATACTACTTTGCCTTTATGGCAAGTATTATCTTACTAATAACTCATAAAATTGCTCTTAATAGGTTGTTTGGTTAAAAACAAGTTTTCTGTGTACATTATTTATCTTGTAACCATCAAAGGTAACTGAAAAAAAAAGTGATTTAAAAGTTTTAAGCTCTTTCTATTTCACAGGGAGTGGCCTTTATTACATGGCCCCAAGAGGCCTGGGCATTTGGGCTGCATGCTCTACCATTTTGGGACCTCTGTCAGCCTGTCAATGACTTACCTATCCTTAAAATTCAGAGGTTACCTCCTCTGGGAAAGCTTCCTTTCCTTAATGAGGTAGTTGATCCTCCATTTCCCATATATAATCTCCATGTATTTGAGGGGAGGTTTGTCTATCCCACTAGAATAAAGTCTCCTCCCAGACTTTATTCTTATCTCATCTACTGTATATACTCAGCCATTTAGCTCATTGCCTAGATAATCTCCTGCCCTCTCCCTAAAGTATATTTTATGTTTTCATACGCATGCAGGAATGTGCAAAGTCAGTAGCAATGCACAAATGGGTTGCTTTACTTTGGACATTTTTTCTCAAAACCAGAAGTAAAATCAGACAACATGAGGAAGCATCTGATGCTACACACTGATGAACAACTGTTTTTCTTCCTTTTTTTTTCTTTTTTTCCTTTTCATCTGAGCATGTTGACATGGTAGAGACCCAGCTGTAATTCTGAAATTAATACCTCTGGGGTTCTCATGTTTCTTCCTGCAAAAATTCTGAGTATTGCCTGCTTTGCATCTAACCACTATTACTCCTATGCCAAGTTCAAAGTGTTTGTGGTGTCATCTAGCCAGGAGCCATGAGTTGGCCAGGTTCAAGAGTAAATATCACCACTTGTTAAAAGCGCTAATATTGAATTGTGTCATAAATACCTAACTTTTAAGATGGCTGAGCAAAATAAAGCCAAGAACAAAGCTGAAATCTTTTGATAAATGTCGAGTTGCCATTATAATGTTGTTCATAGACTTCAAGGTACAGTTGATGTCATCGTTCTCACCAAAGAAGCAATTGCTTCCTCTCGATTACTTGACAGATTTGCATGAGTCCATAGATTATCATTGCCTTCAGAAATCTTTACCATATATTTTAAATCTGTTGAGTATGAAAAAATGAAGTGTGCTTCACAAAACAAGATCATAAAAAATGAACTTGGCCAGAGCTGTCTTTGATGGAAGATTCTGAGTCATGTCCTAGTCAAATCAAAAAGATTAGGAAGTCAGCTGACATATCTGTACAAAAATGCTAAATACAGCAGAAGGGTGTTAAGTGCAAGAAGATGTGCCTGCTCAGTTAAGGGCAGACAAAGCCCTGACACAAAATAGAGCCAAACTCTTGAGAAAGTTGTTCAATAATGTCTGCATGATTTAATCCACATTTGGACATGTATACAGATCAAAGGATTTTACATATATTAAAGGTAAGTAATTAAATACTTTAAAAATTCCATTTATATAAAGCCCTCTTAACTACCTTCTACTTTATCTACTTACTTAAATACCTTTAAGTAAGGCTTTATTTTCTTTTGCAAAACATACTGACTGCCAATGACATATTAATGTTTCTCACCTGCATCCTCCACGTTTCCTTTCATCCACAACTACTTATCAATTCTGTCTATTTACAAAATGGTATGTGTCATTTTGTTATAACTAAAATTTTATTAAACATATGTAAACTGATAAAATTAAAATGTAAGAAGAAAGGATGCTTTCTCAATTTTTCTTAAAGCCAAGAAAAATCAATGGAATTCACTAAAAAAAATTGCTATTATTTGATGTCTGATTGAGACCATTGTAACAGTAAAAAATAAAATTCAGTGGTTATGTTGCTTCCAAAAAAAAGAAAAAGAAAAGCCAAACAAAACACGTAGTGCAGAGAGGGTGGGGATATGCCTCTGCAACTTCCTTTATGCCCTCACAGTCAAGGTGCTGTAATGCTAGAGTATTAAATCTGCTCGAATGCCCTATCTTTTCTGTCATATTCCAGGCTTGTTGAGCTGTTCGTGACTAATACTAATGAGAGACATGCCCTTTCAATTGTTACCTCAAAAATATGCAAAAACTGCCCTGATGTGCTCTCTAGCCTGGCCTAATTTCTCATCAAAGAAATAGAACTCCAGCTACTTGACTGACTTTTCATATTGACTCTTGAGAAATCAGAAATGCTTCATGAGTCTGCAACACTCAAGGAAATAAAATAGCTCACACTTGGTCATATTTGATGTCTGGATTCACAGTCTTTTCATTTTTAACATAATTCATTGCTTTGCTTTCTATCTTACTTCCTCTGGTCTTTATTCCGCAACCAGGATTTCTATCTTTTTAACCTTAAAAATTTACCAACTATGACAATGCCAAATGCATCGAAGTGTATATTTAATGATAACTTCATTTACTAGGGTGTGTGTGCATGTGTATGGGTGTGTTATGCTTGGTGTAATTTGAATTTTGGTGGGTGCTGTTTTGACAACTTTGGAATTGGCTTGTGGGGCTTCTCAATGAAATTATTTCTGTGTAATCATGGTTATGCAAAAATTCAAAAACACCTCAGATTAATAATCACAGATTATGTTATTTCTGAAATGAGAGAAACTTGCTATTCTCATATTTAGGGAAAAGTGACCAAGTGGAACTTGGGTGAGTAACATGACAAAAGTGAACCTGGCCTTCCCTCCATCCCCTGAGGTGTACACAATAATAGATAATAAAAAAGGAGGGGATCGCTGGGTGGCTCTGCGGTTTAGCACCTGCCTTTGGCCCAGGGCGCGATCCTGAAGTCCCAGGATCGAGTCCCATGTCAGGCTCCCGGCATGGAGCCTGCTTCTCCCTCCTCCTGTGTCTCTGTTTCTCTCTCTCTCTCTCTCTCTCTCTCTCTATGTCTATTATAAATAAATACATCTTTAAAAAAAAAAAAAGGAACACAGAGGAAAACTAAAAATGCTAATAACCTGTCACTGCTAATCCAGCAGAACAGCTAGGGAAAGAACTGTGCTAAACAGTTTAAAAGCCCCAACTTCCTGTGTTGCCTGTCACAGAAAGAACAAGAAAATAGCCAACAATGTGGAAATGGGGATAACAGAGCCAAAAGGAGCTGAAGTTCAACCAAGAAAATGGGCACTGATAAAACCATGATGGTAAAACCACTGGGGGCATGTTTAAGACTGAGATCACTTACTTATTTAACCACATTTAGGGATTACCCTGTTACTGTGGAGAAACTATAAGGAAGGCAAACTCTGCATCTTTAAGGAGTTCACAGTCTATAAGGAAAGGAGAGGCACAAACCTAATCCCAGCAGCAGAGAGCTACAGTATAATAGGTATATTCAGACAGGCATGAGAGCAAGTTCAATTGTTCTCCCCTCTACACCCTGATAAAACATCTTTTTTTTTTTCACATTTTCTTTTTGGAGATAAGTCAGTACTATGGACTGAATTGTACCTCCCTAAAATTTCTATGTTGAAGCCCTAAGGCCCAATGTGATGGTATTTGGAAACAGGGCCTTTGGAAGGTAATTAGGGTTGGATGAGGTCATGAGGGTGGGGCCTTTATGATGAGATTAGTGCCCCAAGTAGAAGAGACACCAGAGAGCTCTCTCTCTCTCTCTTTCCCTACCATATGGGGACAAGCAAGAAGGCAACCATCCATAAGCAAGGAAGAAAGCTCTCACCAGAAACCAGCCATGCTGGCACCTTGCTCTTGGAATTGCAGCCACCAGAATAGTAAGAAAATCAATTTCTATTGTTTAAGTCACCCAGTCATTGTATTTTGTTACGGCAGCCAGATCTGGCCAAAACAATACGAATTTTTTAAAAATTAGAAACAAAAACATTAAAAGGAACTAGAAAAGAATACTCTGAAGAGTGAGTAGAAATCATTATTAACCTAGTATACAAGTGAAGAAATACTGTATAGTGAAGAAAGGGAAAACTCTGTGTTATAAGGAAGAACTTCAGACTCTATAAGAGAAACCATCAAATGCCCATAGACACTAAGACAGTTCAGGAGAGAGAGAAGGACTTCAAATTATTGGCTTCAAAATTATTGGCTACTTCCCACCAATAAGCATTAGCCTGTCTCAACTAGAATACTGGAGAAATGCAAACTGGTGCTGCTACCCTGGAAAACAGTATGGAGGTTCCTCAGAAAGCTAAATATAGAGCTACCCTATGACCCAGCAATTACACTATTAGGTATTTATCCAAAGGATACAAATATAGTGATTTTAAGGGGCACCTGCACCCCAGTATTTATAGCAGCAATGTCCACAATAGCCAAAAGATGGGAAAAGATGGAAAGAACCCAGATGTCCATCAACAGATGAATTGATAAAGAAGATGTGGTATTTAAACACACACACACACACACACACACACACACACACACACTGGAATATTACTCAGCCATCAAAAAGAATGAAATCTTGCCACTTGCAACGATATGCATGGAACTAGAGGGTATTACACTAAGTGAAATAAGTCAGAGAAAGACAAATACCATGATTTCATTCATATGTGGAGTTTAAGAAACAAAACAGTTGAATACACAGGAAGGGAAGGAAAAATAAAATAAGATGAAAATTAAGAAGGAGGCAAATCATAAGAGATACTGAACTCTAGGAAACAAACTGAGGCTTGCTGGAGGGAAGCAATAATTGGGTGATGGGCATTAAGGAGAGTACTTGATATAATGAACACTGGGTGTTGTTACATCCAATTGATGAATCAGTTAAGTTCTACCTCTGAAACAAAGAAGAAGAAAGAAGAAAGAAAGAAAGAAAAGAAAGAAAGAAAGAAAGAAAGAAAGAAAGAAAGAAAGAAAGAAAGAAAGAAAGAAAGAAAGAAAGAAAGAAAGAAAGAAAGAAAGAAAGAAAGAAAGAAAGAAAGAAAGAAAGAAAGAAAGAAAGAAAGAAAGAAAGAAAGAAAGAAAGAAAGAAAGAAAGAAAGAAAGAAAGAAAGAAGAAAGAAAGAAAGAAAGAAAATAGAATAAATATAATACTGGAGAAAACCAAAATATATACTATTTTCCCAGAGAGAGGATGTAAGAACCATAGTCAAAGCCATCATGCTGTGCACTCCAGGAGTATAGCCTTTAGACCCATGTAGGCACAACCTTCCCAAACTCTGGCCATATCATCATCTGATTCAATGGTCACTGCCTACCAACACCTACTGATGTGAAGAAGGCAATCAGTAAAACAGCAAGCTTCTCTAGACACTTTGAAGCTTAGAGCAGGACAGAAGACTCCTAAGCACAAATAGTGGTTTTATCACTTCTGTCACTTGATGACCATGACCACAAGAAAAAAGAAACATGGCAGGAAGAGAACAACAGTCTGTGTACATGACATGAAAGCAAAAGAGTTTGGCTTCCTGGACTCTGGTCTTTAAAACAATAACATATTCCTGCTAAAAGACTAGATACATCTTACATAAATTGAAAGAGTACACTTGTCCAAAGACCCTATGACCTAATCAAAGATATTAATGAGAGGAAAGAGAAACAATGACTAGGAAGCTGTAGTAGAATAATATTGAGGTTATCAAGCATGCAACTCAAGCATCAAAATGCAAGTATTATCTAGTATATCCCACATGAAAACTAATTAGGACAATGTGTTCTCTCATATTTGCCCTACACAGAAGAACTACAAAGCAAACAGATTTTTCTTAATGTTAAAATGTACAGCCACCCCAGGAAGACAAATTCAGAACTCAAACTCCCCAAAAGGGAGTTCTGAGAGGCAAGTCTGTAATCACAACTCTGGAGATGTCCCATGCCACCTAAATCATGTGAGTCACCAATGAGTACAAATAGGGACAGTTAAAACACAGAATGATGAATTCAGTGCAATTAAATTCTAGTTTAGTTAAAGAACTTGAATGTTTTCTCCATGGAAATGGTAGCAGAGTATAGGAAAGCCACTCTGCCAGAAACTCCAAATGTACTATAATCTCAATATCAGCATCTAGTGATGAAAGGTGTCTCTAAAGATTACTGTTTGCTAAGTACACATTCAAAATATGAAAACAAATAAAATCCTAAGATGAAATAAATTTGGTGTGATTAAACATAATAATGATACCATATCTAGAGAACGCGGTTGAAATAGAATAATATAAACCATTTCATTATAACTTAAAATGATTTATTATTATGTTCAGAACTCATCACATTAAATCTACTGTGTAGGTGCTATACATGACAATTTTTGTAATTAAATTTAAAGGCATCTTATGGGGTGCCTAGCTGGCTCAGACAGTAGAGTGTGTAACTCTTGTTCTCCAGGTCATGAGTTTGAGCCCCACATTGGACATAGAGATTATTTTTAAAAAATAAACAAAGGTATTTTAAATAACATCAAAAAATGCTAAATTTAAGAAGTAAAATATTTAAAGGAAAAATTAATGAAACTGCTACATGATGACACGTCTCTTCCAGGTAAGTAATGCAGAAAAAATCTGAAAATTATGGTATCATTTTAAGTCTGCCAGACAAAAGTAGAAGACACCGTTGTTTATCTGCAATCTCAAATACATCCATGTAAGCAAGTGGGAAGAATACTATGTAATTCATCTAATCTCAGGAATTTCATAATTTAGATATAATTATTATCAGCATTTACAGCTAAGGAAACCAACGATCAGGGAGGGAAGATTTATGCCAGCAATTAAAGAAAAAAAAGAAAGAGATGGGAAAGAAGGAAAGAGAGAGAGAGGAAGGAAGGAAGGAAGGAAGGAAGGAAGGAAGGAAGGAAGGAAGGAAGGAAGGAAGGAAAGAAGGAAAGAAGGAGAGAGAGAGAAGGGAAGAGGAAGGGAAGAAAGGGAAAGGGGACAGGAAGGGAAGAAGGAATCCATGGAGCAGAGCAGTTAGGATTTGTACTCAGACTCTTCAGCTCTAGGATCTGCACTCCTCACCACTACACTAAGCTGTCGAGAAATAGAAAACCTAGTAAGGAACAAAATAGGACCATAAGGGCTATATCAGAGGAGCACCTGGGTGGCTCAGTGGCTGAGAGTTGCCTTGTCTCAGGGCAGATCCCAGTTCCGGGATTCAGTCCCGCATTGGGCTCCCCGCAAGGAGCCTGCTTCTCCCACTGCCTATGTCTCTGCTTTTCTCTATGTGTCTCTCATGAATAAATAAAATAAAATATTTAAGAAAAATCCACTTTAAAAAGGGCTATATCAGAAAGCCCACAGTTCAAAGAAAAAAGGTGTCAAGAATAATGCCAGGAATCCATATAGATTTTCCTTTTCAGAAAAATTACTACAGCCCATACTATTCCCATGCATTGTATACCACAGGGTTCTTATTGGGTCTAGAAACATGAAGTAGCAAAACCTGTGATTAATTGCCATGGCTTGAAAAGGATGTTCAAAACCATAAATCCTGATTCCAAAATCTGGAGGGTTTTCAAATAAACATCCACAAGATGCTGCCTCAAGGTTGTACATATCTACTCTGATGTCTACAGAGACTGCACAGCAAGGCAATTTCCCAGTCTGAATCTGATGAAGAGCAACTTCTATAGACATTACATTATTAAAAGGCTAAGGGTAGAATTAGAAGAAAAGCTCAGGAGCCTAATTCTTTGCTCTTCCGAATTCAAGGGAAGGAGTGAGCATTCACTGCTTGAGAGTCACAGTTGTATACGTATATATTTTCTTGCCAGCCTACCTAGCTTCCTTTACTTGCCTGTATCACCATCTTTTATAAATTCCCTGTGGTCTGCAACACCTTCCCACTAACATTCATTGGGATTCTTACCTCTGGGAATTTGCTCCTGGCACCCTCATCTAAACTTCTTCCTACTTATATTTATTTATCTAATTCCAACTCAGCCCTCAAATACAGTTCTGAGTACTATCCCATCTTGAAGGCTTCTGTGATGATTCTGGAAATGATTTCTCCTTCCTATGGATTTAATCAAATTAGTAGTTGAGCATATGTGAATCTATAGTTCACATCTGACCTTTAATTATGTACTTCATAGAGTAGTTGTAAAAATTAAATTTGATAGCGAAAATAATTAACATAAATGGTTCAGCAGTTTGTGGCAGATAGTAAATATTCAGTGTTAGCTATTGTGATTATTTCTGATTTTTTTCATTATTAAATTATTTATGCTATTCTTAAACTATGATTTTCCTTTAATTTCATCAAATGTATCCTTTGTCTTTTCAATAAGGATAAAGGCAATATTATATCCAAAATTTCCCCCAAATTTCCAAACCCTTAACATTGTACTGAATGCAGAATGTATTGCCAGGAATACTTAGGTGGTTAAAAACAGGACACTAAACTTGTTAACAAATACTACCTTTTTATGCTCTCCAATTTCTGAACCATGTTCAGGTAGTAAAACAGGTGGGGCAATTCTTATCAAAAGATTTACAATACAAAATAGCTGTTAAAATCTCTGTCAAGGCAATAAACTGTCATTCCAACAAATAACTACGTGGTCCTGACCCTAAGATCTCATGGGAGCTATAAATTCTAGGGAGAAGATGGTTTATTGCCAACCATCAATCTGCAGGCATGTCTCCACATAAATTTCAGAAGGCTAGTAGTGCCAGCTCACAAATTTCCTTGTCATACGTAGTCCGAAAGATTCTAAAAACCCTAAGTAGGTAGACATGTCCACAACGTACATATTTGTGTTTTAGAAATATCATTTTGGAAGTGGCCCAGAAAAAATGGATTGTCTGTGGAAAGATGAAAACAAAGAAAGCTTTGGAGTCTACTACAAGTGGCCAGAGGAGATACACTGAAGACTTGAACTTAAGCTATGCAAGTGAAGACCCAGATATCTGAAATGCCCCCTCTATTGTGCCTTTCCAAATACTGCTTTCTCTGCACTCAAGTCCCCCTACTTTGTAAAGCATTCCAGAATCTGGATTCTGTGAGTGGCTGAGGTCACATGTCTGCTACCACAGATCTCATATTTTTCTCACAGCTTACAAGTTAATTTATCATCCTAGGGTTCATTGATATTACTCAAAGCACAATTCAGTACTCTGAGAATTTCTATTTGATTTTTTCTCTCTACATTTTCAGTTCAGATTTCACTTTACTTTTCACTTATTCTTTCCGAGAAGGTAAGATGAAATTAGTTAATAAATAAACACACAAGGATAATATTCTACTCTGCTATAAATCAAACAATTTAAGGAATTATTTAGCTGTTTAGCAAAAAGTTAATTATTTTCCAATGACGACCAGTACTTCCAAAGGTGAAGTAAAATTGATAAACTCATATCTGCTGAAGACAGTGCTAACCGTTTAGAAAACAAGCCATAAAAAGCTATGAGGAACCCCATCCCTCTCCCCAAACAAGTGCCATGCCCTTTCACCTTGGAATTTCACCTGTAGAAAATTATCCTCAAGAGATGATCAAAATGGAAGAAAAAACTTTGCTCACAGAATGTGCTCATTGCAACATTGTTTAAAATAAGCAAAAACTGGGAACAGTTTTAACAATTTGTTGATTACCTATTGTATGATAACATAGCACCTTGTGTTTTTCCTTTCTTAGCACCTCATTCATTTCTAACAACATCTAGTAACTTTTTCTAAGTAAATGGAATCAAGACAAAGGAAAAAATGAAGCAAAAGCAGAAATGAAGTAAGTGAACAAAATGCATGTGAACCCAATTACCCAAGGGTAATTGCTATTGCTGAAAATGACACTGAACAAAGATAGAATAATAGTAAAGTGATAGAACCCAGAGACATGCCCCCAGATAGTCTGCTCCAGAGACTAAATGTTTAACCATGTCTTTCTACTGCCTCCCCATTGTTTGCCCTCCAAATTGTTCACAATTTAAAAATATGATAGCTCAAAGAGATTCTGAATGTCAAACAGAAATCCCCATATACTGCTGTAGAAGTACAAATTCTAAAACTCTTCTAGAAAGTAATATTTATCAAGAGATTTGTTGTTCAAGAAGTGATCATTCACTCCTAAAACTCTACTACCTAAAAAGGCATGACATATGGTGACTTTTTTAGGTGTAGTATGGTAGAGTTGCTGTAATTTTAAGATTCTTTATCTTTCAGATGTACATATTGATAGTACATATTGCTGATTGACATGTTAATAATGTCTGGAATTTGCTTCAAAACAACCTGGGACATAGAGTATGTAAATGAAATAGATTTGGCCATGAGCCTTTAATTGTTGAAGCTAGATAATGAGTAGATGGAAATTTTACTATTTCCCCCTCTTTTGTATCTATTTGACATTTTGTATGATAAAATGTTGAAAACTCATCAAAGATACACATGATCTGTGTGCAAGGATAAGTGTTAGGGAAGCTATGCAAAATAGGCATTATAGGTAGTAAATGAAATATTCCACAGTGGGGAAATAATCCTATAAATTAGAGTATATCTGTATGTTCAAGTATAGGTAACCATTAACAAGTCTTGTTTCTGGGATCCCTGGGTGGCGCAGCGGTTTAGCGCCTGCCTTTGGCCCAGGGCGGGATCCTGGAGACCCGGAATCGAGTCCCACGTCGGGCTCCCCGTGCATGGAGCCTGCCTCTCTCTCTCTCTCCTGTGTGACTATCATAAATAAATTAATTAATTAAAAAAAATTCTTGTTTTCAATGGCTAATTAATGATTTAATAAAAATGTTCATAATAACTGAGAAACGATTTATATAAACATGAAAACAATGTGTACAGTTTTAAGGAGGAGGACTTTTTTCTATAGAAAAAAAAGTTAGCAAGAAACATACCAAAATATCCACAATCGTTATCTCTATGTAGTCACAGGTGATAGTTGTGTGCTTTTTCAAAAAAGCATTTCATTTTCCAACATTTCTACCATGACAGTGAACTATTTTTATATTCAGAAAAAAACAATGGTATCAAGGAATTTAAAGAGCAAAAGAGGCACCTGGATGGCTTAGTCAGTTGAGTGTCCAGCTCTTGGTTTTAGCTCAGGTCGTGATCTCAGGCTTGTGAGATTAAATCCTGCATCAGACTCCCTATTCAACAGGAAGTCAGCTTCCCCTCTCCCTCTGCTCCTCCTCCTACTCACACACTCAATCTCTCCCTTAAATAAATTAATTTAAAAATAAATAAATAAAGAGCAAAAGAAACCTGACCGTGCAGGGAGTAAAAGAATCTCAGGACCCTGTATTTTCATGTTCTTACCATTATAGCCCTAACTTTGGGGCAGAGTCTCATTACCTCCCTGATAAACTGTGCTGGCAGCTACTCACTTACTGGCACCCTAGAAGCAGGGCTCCTGGATCTGAATGAGACATGCCTCATCAAATGTCCTCGGTCCACATGCTTTCCATATCAGAAAGATAAGGACAGTGGAATAAATATAAAAAGAAAAATTATAAAAAGGAATAAAAGACTGATAGTCATGAAAAATGGAGGCATATTACACATTGTGTACAGATGTAAATAGTACTGTTTCTAGGAGTCTTAATAAAAACAGAAAATTTAAATAAAATTAAATTATCTTTCATCTTAAGATAAATTTAATTATCTTCTTTAATTTAAAGTGTACTTTTAAAAAAAGACAACCAGGGTACAAGATTTAGTAAATGTCAAAGAAAATGTGAATTTTCGGGATGCTTGGGTGGCTCAGTTAACAATACTCTACTGTATAATTGAAAGTTGCTAAAAGAATACATCTTGTAACTTCTCACAACAAAAAGACAAAAGGCAACTATATAAGGTGATGGAAGGTGTTAACTTCCTCTGTGGTGATCATTTCACATTAGACACATTTATCAAATCACTACATTGTACACCTTAAACTTATACAACATTATATGTCAATTTTATCGCAAAAACTCTGGGAAATGAATACATTATAAATAAATAGGTCTCCAATGCTGTGAGGTCAAACAGCTTTGGTTGGTGATTTAATAATTGACAAAAGAACAATGTGAATGCTGCCCTAGTTTAAAAATTCCCAGTCCAAAAATTTTTGTCCTTCATCCTCATTTATATTCATAACAATGTCAAAAGGAAGCTCCTTGCCAAGTACTGGTGACTGGGCACATCTGATTGTCATGTTACTGTTAAGAACATCACATCCAGAACCAGTGTGTTTGCCTGAGCATTAGCTTTCAGACAGTCTGAATATTTTTTAATGCTGGATTCATCCTTGGATTTAAAGTAGATTTTAAAAAGCCCTCTCCCAAATGATCCTCTGGCCTTTGAACATATGAACTCAGTCAAAAAAAATTTTTTTAAGTCTAATCTCAAAAGAGTAACTTCAGTAAGAGTATGAACTTATAGCACCTCTCTTGCTAGGTGTTAAAAACTTCATGCTCTGTCTGTACCAAATTGAAAAAGCTCCTCCTTATATTACAGTTCCTCAGCTCATTGGAACTTATATCCAAAAACCATTTAGAATGATTAGAGAGGTATGTAAAAATCATTCTAGTCTTTGTTGATTCCTCAGCTTATAGTCTTATTTCTTTGGCCTCAGAATTGGTCAAAAAATCTATAATATCCGTATCTTTCTCACTTGCTTTACAAAAATTCTTGTTAAGTAAATTCTGATCTTCAAAGAAAGTTTCCATTTCTTTTTATCCTCTTCAGAAACTGATGTCCAGTAATGCATATTACAAAACAACTCTGCACAATTCTGAAGAATGAAACTTTAACTCATCTAATGGCTGCTATCCATCAAAACTCTTAAGCATCTGTATATCAAATATAGCACAAAAATATATTCATTTTGCCAAAAGGCTTCAGGTTGAATAATCTCATTTTGTGGGTAAAGTTTTCAAATACTATCTCGAAGCCTTTCTACAGGAAGGAAAAGGGCAAAAAAACAAAAACAAAAACAAAGACAACCAACCATTTAATTACGGTTAATCTTTTAAGTAAAAATGATAATTCCAGAATTCTAAAATAAACATCCTTCTTTGTCACATGGTATGAGTTATAGAAAAAAAAAAGAAAGAAACAGATATCTGAATCAGTAAATGAGTCAGAAAAATCTCAGAAACATTCATAAAGCCCAGGACCTTCAGAAATCATATTAGTGAACACCTGTGCCATGGAAGATTTATATATTAAAGTTCATGCTGCAACTGGAGGTTCCCTGCAATATCAATTTCAAATGACAACCTGAGGTTTTTTGCAACAGCAATTGTCAGAAGGAGTTATTTCCTTTCTTATTATTCATTTCATTTATACTATAGCATATTAGCTGGATACAGTATTGATCCTTGCTCCATTGAATTTTGGCTTTCACAACACAGACAAAAATTTGGTTTGAAAGATAAGTCAGTATGATAATCTACTCACTGATAACAGTGATGACATTGACAAAATTATGGCTGGTAGGTTATGGAATTTAGGTGAGTTGAAAGGAATTCCTCCCTCAGAATAAAAATGCCTTTTATCTATACTCCCATCTTCCTGTGCATGTGTTAGGAGATTACTTAAACTGCTCCACAAATCAGGATAAATATATAGCCACATTTTTATTTTTCTAGTTAATTAATACCTTGAGCATCACTTGTGCCATATTAGCAGGAAATTCAGTATTCATTTAGTCAACAAATATTTATTGAGTGACTACTACATGCCAGTCACTGCTCTATGCTTGGAACTCAATAAACAAAACATGCAAGAATCCCTGCTTTCAGTTAACTGACATTCTCCTGGATCTGTCTTGGGAGGCACACCGTCCCTAAAGTTCCCAAAACCTAACTGCTTTCTCAGTCCATATGTGAGAATGTCAATTCAATTTCTACACCAAGCAAAGAGAATCTTTATTCCTCTAGCAATTCCATCATTGTTTCTTTCTGCTGAGATATTGTGGCTGATACCCCTGATCGCAGTTCAATAGATAATGCTGATGCTAAATCTGATTTTGATGCTAAGCTGGGCTGATATTCATTTGGCTACCACATAAGCCCCAAGTGGATCTTAAAGAGAAGATAACCCAACTCCCTTTAAATTGGAACAAACCAGAGCAAGGCTCTGTATTGCCTGAATTCCCATATTTTCCAGCTTTTAGTCTGCCCCAAGGGGTCAAGTCCAGGAGCACTAGGCTTAGGCACCATCCCTTCATAGACCTTGAGACTCTAACCCCCCGCCCTTCTAAGAAATACACCTTCTCAGACATCAAGCAGGTGATCCTCTTCCATCTGGAAAACCCAAAGAATCTGATTATGCCTCTCTCCTTGGAAAATAAAATTATCTTCTTTAACCTGTAGAAGGCATTACACGATTCATTCATTCACTTACCAGTACTTGCTGACCACTTATTCTCTGTCAGGTACTGCTCTCAACCCCAGATGCCTCTGGGAAGACCCTTTGTGGAGGAAGCTGCCTTTATAACTACAAGACATGATAAGATTATTTTCTCACAGTTGTCTCCCTAAAATAAAAGGGGAAAGAAACCCCACCATAAATGGGACCTACAGCTGGGCATCCTATTATAAACAACAACAACAAAAAAAAGTGTCTAAAATTTTAAACATTCAGGTAATAGTGAAAACAGTGACCATGGAAATAATTATTAATTCCTTTACAAAGAATAGATTATTAAAATTATTTTAGGAAGGAAACATACCTGAATTCTGAAATTACCAAGCTTTGCAGCTGTCTGGTTGCTTTTTTTTTTTTTTTCAAAGATTCACGTGAATTATTTCCACCAACATGAAAAAAAGAGACAAACAACAACAAAATGACTTAGTCAAGGGTTCACTTTTTTTTTTTTTTTTAAGATTTATGTATCTGGGGACACCTGGGTAGCTCAGCGGTTGAATGTCTGCCTCAGGGTGTGATTCCGGAATTGAGTCCCACATCCGGCTCCCTGTGGGGATCCTGCTTCTCCCTCTGCCTGTGTCTCTGCCTCTCTCTGTATCTCTCATGAATAAATAAATAAAATCTTTAAAAAAAAAAAAAGATTTATTTATCTGAGAGAGAGAAAGAGCACAAGTGGGTGTAGGGACAGTGGGAGAAGCAGACTCCCTGCTGAGCAGGGAACCCGATGTGGGGCTCTATCCCAGGACCCCAAGATCATGAGCTGAGCCAAAGTCAGACACTTAACTGACTGAGCCACCCAAGTGCCCTTTAAGTACTCATTTTTAAAGAAAACTTTCTGCTTGGGACAAGTCATTGACTTGGAACATTAGAAGAGTCCAACCCAGTCTTAGCTCCTGAATGCCCTAGACCATGGCTCTTGTGACCTATGCATAATGCCTCCCTCGCCCATGAGCCCTTCTCCTGCACCCCCTACTTTAATAGTGCTGCCAGTAACAGCATCATAGTATCTATCTCCCTGTGGCTTCAAACCATTGGTACTAAATATTATATTTTGGAGTCATATAATTCCTCTTCTCTCTGTAAAAGACCCTGAAACATGTAAAGAAGCTTTTAATCCCCATTTTTCCTCTTGCAACTATTTTCAATTCTTTTCAATTCAATTGAAATAAATATATTTCAATATTTACCTACCTTAATGTTTATCACAGCATTATTTACAGTATTTAAGAATAATAGCATGATATTTAAAGCATTTAAATGTTCACTATATGTTGCCAAGGAGAACAAAGAGATTACAAAATAATGTATAATAAAATCATTTGTGTGTATGTATCTCTGTATGCATAAACCTGAAAGAATAAATAACAAATGTTAACAATGGTTCTCTCCAACTAATGGGATTATAGAGGATTTTCCAGACTTTCCAGATTTCCTAGAGTGAAAATACATTACTCTGTAATGAAAATAAATAATAAATGTTATTTTTTAAATCAGATTGCCAAAAGCTGGAAGCAAAAACTGAAGGTGTAGCCTCATCAATTCACAGCAAGTGGAGTACCATGTCCTTACCTAATCCACTTGCACTAATACTGCATAACATATTGCTGGGCTGCAGCCATATTACACAGTTGATTCATCTTGAGAATATTCTTCTTTATAGCCTCTAAAACATTTCACAACTATTACCATCAAATCTCTCATCTTGTCCTTTTTTCCCAAAGATTTTATTTATTTATTTGACAGAGAGAGAGAGCACAAGCAGTGAAAACACTTCCATCTTGATAAAGTAAGATATTAGTTTAAAGATGCTATCCATGGGGCACCTGGGTGGCTCAAATGGTTAAGCACCTGCCTTCAGTTCAGGTCATGATCTCAGGGTCCTGGGATAGAGCCCCACATCAGGCTCCTGGCTCAGTGGGGAGTAGGCATCTCCCTCTGTCCCTACACCCACTTGTGCTCTTTCCCTCAGATAAATAAATCTTTTTTTAAAAGATTTTATTTATTTATTCATGAGAGATACAGAGAGAGGCAGAGACACAGGCAGAGGGAGAAGCAGGATCCTCGCAGGGAGCCCAATGTGGGACTCAGAACTCAGGTATGTTTCCTTCCTAAAATAATTTTAATAATCTATTCTTTGTAAAGGAACTGATAATTATTTCCATGGTCACTGTTTTCACTATCACCTGAATGTTTAAAATTTTAGACACTTTTTTTTGTTGTTGTTGTTTATAATAGGATGCCCAGCTGTAGGTCCCATTTATGGTGGGGTTTTTTTCCCTTTTATTTTAGGGAGAGAACTGTGAGAAAATAATCTTATCATGTCTTGTAGTTATAAAGGCAGCTTCCTCCACAAAGGGTCTTCCCAGAGGCATCTGAGGTTGAGAGCAGTACCTGACAGAGAATAAGTGGTCAGCAAGTACTGGTAAGTGAATGAATGAATCGTGTAATGCCTTCTACAGGTTAAAGAAGATAATTTTATTTTCCAAGGAGAGAGGCATAATCAGATTCTTTGGGTTTTCCAGATGGAAGAGGATCACCTGCTTGATGTCTGAGAAGGTGTATTTCTTTGGAAAAACAGTCTTGTATATAATTTATAGGCAGTACCTATAGTCCACAGTGGATTCAAGAAAATACCAGAATGGAGAACTATATCATTGTTTTCTCTAATTACAGACAGACTCAATACTGAATTTACTTTGATTCACAAAGAAAGGGGTGGATAGGGTGGCTTTGTTTGATGTTAAAAAGTGTGTGACTATCCTTGTGAACGACAAGGCTGATAACTTCTCACCAATATGCCACATTGAGGACAGCTACTCTTGGCTGAAACCACGCAAGTTTAAGATATTCTTACCCATGGAATCTTCTCCAACCAGCTATTTCCAGAATAAAGTCATCGTCAAAACTACAGTTCCCAGAGAGGACAAAATGAAACCATCCTTCAAAAATCAGGTTATTGCAATGTTACCAATCTTGGTGAGGCAACCTAGAACACAAAAGGTGAATCTGTGTCTTACCTATTTAGTCATGTCTCACTGTAAAATACTGTGTTTTGAACTATTATACTAATTACATAATTATATGTGTTCTAACAGTACAATTATATATGTTTGTAAATGTATGTGCTCTGAACTATTACACCCTGACATATTTTTGCTTGTCTTTCATTTGTTATGCTTCTATGTTAAGGCACTCTAATACTAAAGCAAAAAAAATTATATAGTGTTTGCTATTTATCCCTATCAAACTTCTCTTACTGTTTGGCTCATCTCTCTCTCACATTAAGACCTCTTTCATCTGATTCCGTCATTTAGTATCTTTATTAATCCTCTTAACTCTACATTACTCACAAATCGGACAAATATGTCTTTTATCTCTTTATCCAAATTCCTGATGAATATATGAAGCGGAATATGAGCCAGGATAAAGCCATGATACTTACCATCAGAAAGCTGTCATCAGATAAACATCTTCTGGATGAAGATATTCAACCAGAAACTCATCAAGCTATCAGTATTATGATTTAGCCCATAATTTTCCCCTCAGTGTGATATCATATGATACCAACAAAAGACTTTACAGAGGATATTTGACTCTTTCAAGAAATTAAAGTGAATTCTTTGTTTCAAACTTATACGAATGAAGTCAAAAATTTATTAAACCAGGGGTGATCCCAACCTGAAGAGTAAAGAGACCTATTCAAACATGATTGCAATTACTGTCTCAAGTAGAAAAATGCCTCACCCAAAGCATTCACTTCCTGATTTGACATTTCACCATAGACACATGGTATTTCTTCTGTCCTATAAATAGGAATCAGAAAGACCAAGTTTTATTCATCTCCATTTATTCCACAATGCCTAGAATGTAGCCTTATACATGATACTGTGGAGTCTACTCCCTGCCTTTCTCAGGTCAGGATGCTCCTGCCAAAATAGAAGTGTCTGTCACTGCCCACTAGAAGTCCAGGGGTCACTTGAGCTTACTATTTCCTGCCGCACTGCAGAAAGAAGCATATAAATAGATCAACCAAAATGTGTGTCATGCTCAATGCAGGAGACATAACACCAATTCCCTACTCAACAGATGAGGTAATTGGCTAAAAATATCTCTAGGTGTAGGTAGAGAGATGTTGCTACTATTATGCAGCCAAAATTTCAGTTGTTGACATTAGCTGTAGATGACTGAACGACACACAGTAATGCCTCCTTTTAATAACAATAATGGCCCCTTACTTCAGACAGCCGGTCTAACAAGGTCACCCCAGAGCCACAAGGCCTGGACACGTGAATGGTATATCCATTCCAGGTAACTGATTACTACCTATCAGAGTCCTGGGTATTGATCCAGGCACTGCCTAGCCTTTTGCTTATTTTCTTATTCAATGCTCTCTTGCTGCTTCACCCAAACTTTCATTATCCCTCCCACACAAAAGTCTCCGATCTGCTTCTTTATCTCTGACAATAGAATGCAGTATGTCCCCTGTCCCTGAAGCATTAGCAACACAGAATATGTTTATCCTTTTCTAAGGTAGTAACTGCTTACTTTTTAGAAAAAAAAAAATCATCCAGCTACACAATTTCTGGTAGATAAAGAGATTCTTTATCATGTCTTAGAGAATTTCCATTTACCCCAAAGATTCTAAATCCATCAGGAACAAAAGTTGCTGTATGAACCTTGTGTTTTCTCCTTGAAATTCTTCAGATGAGCCTTTGCTGTGCATAAAATGCAAACTCAAGAAATGCTTGCTTCATGCAGGAATCAACAACTCAGGACAGGTCATATAAGAAATTTGGAACGGAGTGAGTTGAGAGGACTAGAGACGGCGGTCTAGGCATGTCACACTGCAGGACGCTTCTTAGAAAACAAAAGCCAAGATGTTAGGACCTAGAAAAGAGTGAGATGGAGAAATGCAGGAGTTCTCTCCCTCAAATGACTAGGGAGTTGAGGCAGGAGGAGGAAACCCAAGCAAAGATCATAGGCTAGTAGGACATTGGCACAAACATCAGGGAAGAATGTTCAAGTGCAGGGACAGATTCAGAAGGGTTATAAATTATGTGCGAGGTCTAAGCCTGCAACAGCTAGCTGAATCCTCAGGCTGCAAGCAGGTACAAGAAAACCAGCTCCCTAGCGTTCCCAGGCAAGAATGCTGCTTCAGTCCTGCTCCTGAGGCTCCTCCCACGGGCAGGGCAATGACTTCAGGACCCGCGCTCGCCCTGCCCGGGGGAAAAAACCCCTCTCTGTGGGCACCAAAGCCAATACAGTTGATGTATTAAGGCGTTCAGAGATGCTTTAACTCGTCCCATCTCATAGCCCACCCACACATTTTAGGTAAAGAAAGACTGAATTCAAAAGAGAAAACAACTTGCAAGATAGTAGGACGAACAGAAATCTGAGAAAACCTGCAAGACCAGAACCCAGAACGTCCTCCTTTGCTCGCCCTAAGCTCTTTCTCTTTATTGGGCCACCCAGAGTACCTAAGTGGGAGTTTCGAACTGGTTTACGTAAAAGTAATAATAACAACAAAAGGCTTATCTGGCACGTTTATGCAAAATAAATTTCCATTTCCTCTCTTGAGCTCACCTGCAGCAGACAGTATTATAATCGTGCTATAGGTCCAAAAAACCAAAAAAGGTGTCAATTGCTATTTCATGACTAAATATGTTTCTGGGAAAGTTATTGCTGTATTTTCACTTGTACCTCCACTAACTGGGGCTAGTTAGCTCTTCTCTCCAACAGCAATACTAAATATAAGTTGCAGTTTAAAAGATTTGGAATTCCTGATGATGGAAAGCTCAGGGGCAGGCAAGACCGCTTTCTGGACAGCTGCTAATCACAGTATCTACCAATTATTGAAGCTCTTCTATGTGCTAACCACTCTAAGGAGGAGGTGACAAGTGCCACCTCAAACCCTTACTGCCCTGAAATTCGGACATAAATTCTACATAGAAAAAAGTTTCAAAGAGGCAGGTGAACTTTGAGATAAATTATTCATGTATCCTTTGTGCCAGCCAGTCATCTTTCTGGGTCACCTCCCCACACGTACTTCTTTTCCACTTCCTCATGCAATCATCACCTGTCCCTTCTCCTACTCCCTCAGTTCCTACCCACCCAAGTGCAACAAATTGCCTCAATTATATTCCAGAGTATTTAAGATATTCTCTAGCCATTTGATCTCCATTTTTAACACCACACAATTTGAAGTAGACAGCTTCTGTAACTGCTGTAATACTGCATGAATTTCTTTAAAAACAAAAACAGACAAACCAAAAACAGACTACCAAATCAAATAAAGCCCAAAGTGAAAACCTCATCCATCTCAGACCCAGAGCCCGAGAGTCCCAAACAGAGTCACCCTGCACTGCTGACCACACCAACTCCATGCATATCACACGCATATTACAAGTTAAGATCCAGCCTCTCTCTTAGAAAGGCTCCATATGCTTCTCTGAATAAAAACAGACACACACACTTTCTCTTCACAAGAACACAGCTGCATAGCAACCAGCATGGAGCAGCTAGGGAAAAAAATGAACACCCAAATGCCCTGCCAGCCGAGTCCACCAAGTCAAACCTGGAACTAAAACAACGTGTTGACGAAGTTATTCCTGCCAGCACCCACACATCCAACAACAACAGCCAAAACGAAACCCTAGAACCTGTCAAGAGAGCATATTTTTCTATTGTCCAATAAATCCCACTGTCATCTAGATGCTAGCTGTTTACATGGATTAATGCCATGCTCACATAGCCAGTTTTAATTTCAATTATTGCCTATTTGCAAACTCACTGAGGAAATAAACAAAATACAAATAGATCATTCTTCATTTTAAAAATTTTTATATGCCAATTATATTTTTTATTTAAATACAATTTGCCAACATGTAGTGTAACATCCAGTGCCTGTCATATTATGTGCCCTCCTAATGCCCATCATCCAGTTACCCCATCCCCCCACCCACCTTCTCTAAAAATTGTATAATAATAAAATTCAAAATATGCATTTCAGTCCTCTTTCTCCCACATGTTGTTAAAGCAACTTAAAAAAAAATCTTATTTCAGGTTTTAACATTCCCCCTGCCCCTCACAGGCCCATTAGTTCAGCAAGCTGTTTCTCAGAGTTGACACATAAAACTTCAGTTGAACACTGTGGATTCACAAAATGAGGTTGAATATCTTATAATATAACAAGACTTTAAATTGTTAACTCAGATGTTGGTCAACACTCTTCCAATCACCATATAGCATTTTCTTCTGCTTAAAAAAAAAAAAAAACACTGTATCCCTTATAAATATCTTTTGCACACATAATTCTATTTTTTCCTACCTTTATTGAGATAAAATTGTACAATGTAGTGATTTGATATCCATGTATTGCAAAATGATTACCACAATAAAGTTAATTAACATATCCATCACCTCACATAGTTCCATTCATTTTTTTTTTTGTGGTGAGAACTTTAAAAATCTATTAAGTAACTTTCAACTATATAATACAGTATTATTAATTGTAGTCACTCTGCTGTATATCCTCAGAATTTACTCAAACTAGTTTATACATTTTGACCAGTTTCAAATCTTCCCCCAACCCCCCCCCCGCCAATTACCAATCTAATCTCTGTTTCTAGTAGTATAATGTTTTTAGTTTCCACATATGAGTGAAATCATTCAGAATTTGTCTTTCTCTGACTTATTTTACTTAACATATGCCCTCCGGTTTGTTTATCCATGTTATCACAAGAGGTGTGATTTCCTTCTTTTTGTGCCTGAATAATTCCATTGCATGTGTATAAACCACACCTTTATCCATTCATCCACTGATAGACACTTATGTTGTTTCCATGTCTTGGCTATTGTGAGTAATGCTGCAGTGAACACAGGACTGCAAATGTCTCTTCAAGATACTGCTTTCATCTTCTTCAGATATATACCCAGAGGTAAGATTGTAGTCCTACTTGGAATTTTTTGAGGAGCTTCCATACTATTTTTCACAGTGGCTGCACCAGTTTACATTCCCACCAGTAGTGCACAAGGGTTCCTTTTTCTCCATATCCTTGCCAACACTTATCTCTTGTCTTTTTGACAATAGCCATTATAACAGGTGTGAGATGATATCCCACAGTGGTTTTGATTTACATCTCCTTGATGGGTGATGTTAAGCATGTTTTCATGTACCTGTTTGTCATCTAAAAGTTTTCTTTAGAAAAATGTCTTTTCAGGTCCTTTGCACATTTTTCAATTGGCTTGTTTGTTGTTGTTGTTGTTGTTGTTGTTGTTTTGGGCTTTTTGTTTTTGCTATTGAGTATGAATTCCTTTTATATCCTTTTGGATATCAACCTTTTAGATATATGGTTTGTAAATATTCTCTCCCATTCCATAAGGCTGCCTTTTCATCCTTTGATGGTTTCCTTTGCTGTGCACAAGCTTTTTAGTTGTGTAGTCCCATTTGTTTATTTTTGCTTTTGTTGTTTGTGCTTTTGTTGTCATATTCAAAAAAAAAATTGCCAAGAACCATGTCAAAGAGTTTTTCCCCATATTTTCTTCTAGAATCTTTAGTTTCAAGTCTTTAATCCATTTTGAGATAATTTTGGTGAATAATATACATGAGAGCTTAGCTTCATTCTTCTGTGTGTGATTATCCAGTTTTCTCAACACCATTTATTGAGGAAACTATTCCTTCTCCCATTGACTATTTTTAGTGCTTTTGACTATCTAGCAGGGGTTTACTTCTGGTTCTTGATTCTTTTACATGGATCTATGTGTCTGTCTTTATGCTAATACTATACTGGTTTGCTTATTATAGCTCTGTAGTATAGTTTGAAATCAGAAAGTATGATGTTGCAAGCTTTGTTCATCTTTCCTAAGATTGCTTTGGTTATTCAGAGTCTATAGCAATTCCATATGAATTTTAGAATTTTTTTCCCTATAAAAATGTCATTGGAATTTTGATGGGAATTACATTGAATCAATAGATGGCTTTGGGTAGTATGGACATCTTAACAATATTAATTCTTCCAATCCATGAACACAGGATGTCTTCCATTTATTTGTGACTTCTTCAGTTTCTTTCATAAGTCTTATGGTTATTAATGGATACATCTTTCACCACCTTGGTTAAATTTATTCCTAAGTATTTTTTTGGTGTTATTGTCAATAGGATTTTTTTTATTTCTTTGACAGATGCTTCATTGATAGTGTATAGAATGCAATTAATTTATGTATGTTGATTTTTGTATCATGCAAAATGTCCTGAATTTGTTTATTAGATTTAAGAGTTTGGGAGTTAGTCTTTAGGATTTTCTTAATATAAAATCATACCATCTTCAAACAAAGATAATTTTACTTCTTTCTCTCTGCTTTGCATGCCTTTTACTTCTTTTTATTGCCTGATTTCTCTGGGTAGAACTCTAAGAAGGATGTTGAGTAAAATTGGCAAGAGTGGGCTCACTTGTCTTATTCCTGATCTTAGTGGAAAAGCTTTCAACACTTCACTGTTGAGTGTGTTATCTGTGGACTTGTTACATATGGCCTTTACTATGTTGATCATGTGATTTTTATTGTGTGTCACATTTACTGATATTCATACATTGAACCATCTTTGTATCTCAGTAATGAAGCCTATCTAATCATTGTGTATTATCCTTTTAATGTGCTCTGGAATTTGGTTTGCTAATTTTGTTGAGAATTTTTGCATCTGTATTTGTTAGGAATATTGGCCTATAGTTCTCTTCTTTGTAATGTCCATATCTGGCTTTGTAGTGCAGTAATGCTGGACTTGTGAAAGGAGTTTTGAAGTGTTCACTCCCCTTCAGTATTTTGAGAGAGTTTGAGAAGTTTTGGTATTAATTTTTTAAATGTTTCATAGAATTCACCAGGGAAACCATACAGTTCTGGGCTTTTCTTTTTTCTTTTCTTTTTTTTTTATTGGAGTTCAATTTGCCAACATATAGCATAATACCCAGTGCTCATCCCATCAAGTGCCCCACTCAGTGCCCATCACCCAGTCACCCCCACCCCCCACCCACCTCCCTTTCCACCACCCCTTGTTCATTTCCAAGAGTTAGTAGTATCTCATGTTCTGTCTCCCTTTCTGATATTTCCCACTCATATTTTCTCCTTCCCCTTTATTCCCTTCCACTATTTTTTTATATTCCCCCAAGTGAATGAGACCATATAATGTTTGTCCTTCTCCAATTGACTTATTTCACTCAGCATAATACCCTCCAGTTCCATCCATGTCGAAGCAAATGGTGGGTATTTGTCATTTCTAAAGGCTGAGTAATATTTCATTGTATACATAAACCACATCTTCCTTATCCATTCATCTTTTGATGGACACCGAGGCTCCTTCCACAGTTTGGCTGTTGTGGACATTGCTGCTATAAACATCGGGGTGCAGGTGTCCCGGTGTTTCACTGCATCTGTATCTTTGGGGTAAATCCCCAGCAGGGAAATTGCTGGGAAGTAGGGCAGATCTATTTTTAACTCTTTGAGGAACCTCCACACAGTTTTCTAGAGTGGCTCCACCAGTTCACATTCCCACCAACAGTGCAAGAGAGTTCCCCCTTTCTCCACATCTTCTCCAACATTTGTTGTTGTTGTACAACTACATTGTACAATTTTATCTCAAATTCCTGCCTTGTTAATTTTCCCCATTCTCACTGGTGTGAGGTAGTATCTCATTGTAGTTTTGATTTGTACTTCCCTGATGGCAAGTGATGTGGACCATTTTCTCATGTGCTTGTTGGCCGTATCTATGTCTTCCTCTGTGAAATTTCTGTTCATGTCTTTTGCCCATTTCATGATTGGATTGTTTGTTTCTTTGCTGTTGAGTTTAATAAGTTCTTTATGGATCTTGGATACTAGTTCTTTATCTGATATTTCATTTGCAAATATCTTCTCCCATTCTGTAGGTTGTCTTTTAGTTTTGTTGACTGTTTCTTTTGCTGTGCAAAAGCTTCTTTGGCAGTGTGGCAGGATACAAAATCAATGCCCAGAAATCAGTGGCATTTCTATACACTAACAATGAGACTGAAGAAAGAGGAATTAAGGAGTCTATCCCATCTACAACTGCACCCAAAAGCATAAGATACCTAGGAATAAACCTAACCAAAGAGGTAAAGGATCTATACCCTAAAAACTACAGAACACTTCTGAAAGAAATTGAGGAAGACACAAAGAGATGGAAAAATATTCCATGCTCATGGGTTGGAAGAATTAATATTGTGAAAATGTCAATGCTACCCAGGGCAATTTACATATTCAATGTAATCCCTATCAAAATACCATGGACTTTCTTCACAGAGTTGGAACAAATAATCTTAAGATTTGTGTGGAATCAGAAAAGACCCTGAATAGCCAGGGGAATTTTAAAAAAGAAAACCATAGCTGGGGGCATCACAATGCCAGATTTCAGGTTGTACTACAGAGCTGTGGTCATCAAGACAGTGTGGTACTGGCACAAAAACAGACACATAGATCAATGGAACAGAATAGAGAATCCAGAAGAGGACCCTCAACTTTATGGTCAACTAATATTCGACAAAGGAGGAAAGACTTATCCACTGGCAAAAAAGACAGTCTCTTCAATAAATGGTGCTAGCAAAATTGGACGTTCACATACAGAAGAATGAAACTAGACCACTCTCTTGCACCATACACAAAGATAAACTCAAAATAGATGAAAGATCTAAATGTGAGACAAGATTCCATCAAAATCCTAGAGGAGAACACAGGCAACACCCTTTTTGAACTTGGCCACAGTAACTTCTTGCAAGATACATCCATGAAGGCAAGAGAAACAAAAGCAAAATGAACTATTGGGCTTTTCTTTTATCAATCTCATTAGTCATTATTGGTCAGTTCAGATTTTCTATTTCTTCATGATCTAGCCTTGGTAGGTTGCATGTTTTTCAGAATTTATCTATTTCCTTTGGTTATCCAATTTGTTGGTGTATAATTATGGAAGTCTGTTATGACTCTGCATTTTGGTGATGTCAGATATAGTGTCTCCTCTTTTATTTTTGATTTTTTAATGAGCCCTTGTCTTCTTTTCTTGGTAAGCCATGTTAAAGGCCTGTCAATTTTGTACACCTTTCAAAGAATCAACTCTTAGTTTTGTTGAAAGTTTCTATTGTTTTCTTATTCTCTATATCATTTACCTCTGTTCTAATCTTTATTATTTTTTTTCTTCTGCCAACTTTGGTCTTAATTTGTTTTCTTTTTCTAGTTCCTTTAAAGTGTGAGGTTAGATTGTTTATTTGAGATCTTTTTTCTTAAGATATGCATTTAGAACTGTAAACTTTCTTCTTAGAACTGCTTTTGCTGGGATCCCTGGGTGGTGCAGCGGTTTGGCGCCTGCCTTTGGCCCAGGACGCGATCCTGGAGACCCGGGATCGAATCCCACATCGGGCTCCCCGTGCATGGAGCCTGCTTCTCCCTCTGCCTATGTCTCTGCCTCTCTCTATTTCTCTCTCTGTGACTATCATAAATAAATAAAAATTTAAAAAAAAAGAACTGCTTTTGCTGCATCTCATACGTTTTGGTATATTCTGTTTCCAATTTCATTTGTCTCAAGATTTTTTTTTTATTTCCCTTTTAATTTCTTCTTTGATTCACTGGTTGTTCAATAGTGAACACATAATTGTGAATTCCACATATTTGTGAATTTTCCAGCTTTCCTCCTGTTATTGATCTCTAGTTTCATTACAATTATGATCAGAAAAGATATGGTATAATTTCCATCTTGAATTTGTTGAGACTTGCTTTCTGGCCTAACATAAGGCGTAGTCTAGAAAATTTTCCATGTGCACTTGAAAACAATGTGTATTCTGCTCCTATTGGATAAGATGTTCTGCATATATATGTTAGGTCCATTGGTCTGTAGTGTTTTTCAAATCTGCTGTTTCCTTATTGATTCTCTCTGGATGGTCTATCGAATGGGGTATTAAAATCTTTTACACTTATTGTATTGCTGTTTATTTCTCCTTTTATTTTATTTAGTATTTGCCTATATATCTAGATGCTTTGATGGAGTGCATAAATATTTACAATTATTATATCTTCTTGATGAACTGGGTGCATAAATATTTACAATTGTTATATCTTCTTGATGAAGATATATGAATTGACCTTTTATTCCATTATATAACGACCTTCATTGTTTCTTGGACCATTTTTAACTTTAAGTCTATTTTGTCTGATATAAGTATTATTACCCTTGATTGCTTTCATTTACCATTTGCTTGAAATCTTTTTCCATTCCTTCACTCTCAGCCTATGTGTGTCCTTAAAAGTGAATATTTTGAGGTCAGCATGTCTTTGGCTCTTGTTTTTTAATCCATTCTCTGTCTCTTTATTGAAGAAAATAATCCATTTCTATTTAAACTAATATTGTAAATAAATAAGAACTTACTAATACCATATAGCTCATTGTTTTCCAACTGTTTGTAGACACTTTGTTTCCTGCTTCCTCTTTTCTGTCTTCCTTTGTGATTTGATGACTTTTTGTGGTGGTATGGTTTGAATTCTTTATCATAATCTTTTGTATATCTACTACATGTTTTTCCTTTGTGGTTATCATTAGGCTTACATAAATTATCTTTTGGTTATAATGTGCTATTTTAAGCTGCTAACATCTCAACTTCAATAGCACACAAAAACTTTATGCTTTTACTTCTCCCCCATTCACATTTTAGGTTATTGGTGTTACCTTTCACATATTTTAATATTATGTATCCATAATAAATTATTGTCATTATGGTTATTTTTAATACATTTATTTTTTAACTTTTAAACTGGAGTTGTAGGTGAATTATACACCATTAAAATATTAGAAAATCTGACTTTGATTATATTTTACTATTATCAGTGAGTTTTATACATTCATGGTTTTTCTATGTTAATTAGTAACCATTCATTTCCACTTAAAGAACACCCTTTAGCATTTCTTGTAAGGCAGGTCTAGTTGTGATGAACTTCTTCAGTTTTGTTTGTTCAAAAAATTCTTTACTTATCCTTCTTTTAAGAAAGACAGCTTTGCTGGGTATAATATTTACTGGTGATGATGATTAAGTTTCTGTCTTTACCAGGGCCCAAGGGCTATTTTTGTGCTTCTCCTGTAAACTCCAAGATGCATTTAAGTTAAGTACTGAGATTTCCAATATATGTACTTCATCTGGTATATATTGGTCACAAGGCAAGGGTGTCCCCCCTAACTCACAGAATTTTCCTGGGGCCGAGTGGCAATTAAAGATAGCAATTTTTCAAGTTCACATGTAAGTAATCTTACAATTATCCCCAGATGAGTCATGGGCTAGTGAAAGAACCCAATTAGACTGAATAGCAATTGGGATTTACTTCTACTGGTTAGAGGGAAAAGGCTAACTTATGACTTCCTGTAAGAATGCCTTGATATGTTCCCATCCACCATCCCACCCAAGAAACCTAACACTGATTGTAGAATCTTTAATTTTATCTGGGTTCATAACCCCACTATCACTCTCTTTGGCTACTCATCAAAGCTGAAAATTTATTATTAACAGATGTTTTATCACCAACTGGCCATCCATCCACTCAAAGCCCATCATTATATCAATATGTTATGCTAGATAAAACTTAATGGCAGCCACTTGGCTTGGAATTTTTGTGTAAGTTTGTATATTGGAAAGTTTGCATTTGCCTAGAGAAACACAGCAAATAAAATAAGAAATACTCCATCAGGGTGGTTAAGCCCATGGACTCTGAACAAGACTGCCTGGGTTCACATCATAGCTCTGTTACATACATACGTACATACATACATATGAATTTCTATGTCTCAATTTCCCAATTTATAAAACAAGGCCAATAACAGAACCTATCTCACAGAGTTGAGCATTGAACCCTAATTTTTAACCAACTGGATCTCAGTATTTCTACACATACAAAACAAGTTCCTATCCTAAAAGTAAAACTTCCAATTAAAAGGAGAAGGTTAGATACATTTTCACAAAAACATCTTTTACAGTTACAAACTCTAAGAAACAATACTCTGATTCTTACCTTTCGGGTTTTAATGTATTTCTTGCAAAGTTACTTTTGTGAGAGACTCTCATCTTGCTTAAATTGCTTCTTCCTTAGATTTAGGGCAAAAGCCAATTCACTGAATAACTTGAAGTTTCTATTAATTCCAGTATTCCGGTGAAGTTCATTTATGATTTTACAATTTTTCTGACCTAACACAGCCATACTACCTGCTTTTACTGAAGATTGCCACCTCAGCCCAACATTTTTTTTTTAGATATTATTTATTTATTCATGAGAGACACAGAGGGAGAGGCAGAGACAAAGGCAGAGAGAGTAGGCTCCCTGCAGGGAGCCTGATATAGGACTCAATCCCAGGACCCCACAATTACAACTTGAGCCAAAGGCAGACACTCAATCACTGAGCCACCCAGGTGCTCCCCATAAACTTTTTATTTTTAACTTATTTGTAGTATCACAATGCCACTGCCACCATTTGCCCCACTCCCTTTTACTCCTTGGTAATAATCTAGTCATAAGAGGTGGTGAGCATGGAAAAACAAATGCCATTGCTGTTGAAAGTCATGGGTACATGATTCTCTACCAAATGCTAAACCTTCCTTTGCCTCTATAAGCTTAGCAGAACTCACTCTATCAGTATTTCTCTGCTCAGGTAGTCTTGTATTGGGCCAGTCCCAGATTTGGCTCCATATGTTTTGATTGAGCATTGATTCCCCTACTAAAAATTGCACCCATTGTAGAATGTGTTTTGCTCCTTTGAGGGCTATGAATATAGACCTGTAAATCAAGTTTTGTGATCAAAGCTATGCCAATCAGACTCATCCTGGATTTCTGCATCTGTATTGGAGTGATGTAAAAACAAAAACATCAGAATTTATTTATTCCCTTGGTGATTCCTAGATAAGATCATTGAATAGTTTCGCCCCTGAAGCCAACCTCTCTCAGACTTATTCTTCAGCATTTCTGCATGTATTTCCAATAAATTCCTTCTTTGCCTTTAGTAAATATTAATTTCTGCACTTTGAAACAAAAATACCCTAACTCTTAGAATTTGAACCTGTTCATGGCCCCACTGTTAAAAATCAAAATCCCTTTTGATGTAGGTTTGTTCTTCCCTTATCGGTTTTCCAAAAATGAAAGCAATCGCCCAATTATGCTCTGCTTACAAGAAATTTACTAATTTTCATTAAAAAGGCACTTTAGGGGATCCCTGGGTGGCGCAGCGGTTTGACACCTGCCTTTGGCCCAGGGTGCGATCCTGGAGACCGGGGATTGAATCCCACGTCGGGCCCCGGTGCATGGAGCCTGCTTCTCCCTCTGCCTGTGTCTCTGCCTCTCTCTCTGTGTGACTATCATTAATTAATTAAAAAAATTTTAAAAAGGCACTTTACATGAAAGAATTATCATAATAATGTGAAAACATGCTGATTATTTTCCATTTGCCTTTCCAGATCCACCCTCCACTTGCTTCCCTACTCCACCTGAGACCACAGAGGCTCATCTGTTTGGACTCATCAACAGGCTCCCTTGCACTGTTGCTTCCAGTTGTGCTCAGTCAATAGAAGGTCCCCAGAAAAAGATCAAGGAAAGAAAAGAGTGAGGTTGGTGTGTTAGTCCTTGGGCTTCCTCCTTTTGGGTTGGCCTTGGCCTGGCTGCCTGGCTGCCTCTACCCCATGTGGCAGCCCCTGCCAGGAAGCCCTACCCATACAACTCCTCTCTCCTCACCTATGTAGGCCTAGGAGTGGTGTGGCTACAAAGTGCTGGATTCTCTTAGTGGCTCCTCCACATGTAAGCTATACTTCCATAAATACTGCTGATATCTTAGTGTTTCATCTACTTCCTGACAGAATCCCACCTAATATAGGGGTGGGATGGGTTCCAACTTAGCAAATTAGTATTGTCTTCCACCTGTAAGAATGTCCTTTTGTTACCATTGCTACACAGTTGTCAATATCCTTTGACCACATCCACGAAAGGAAAAACAAACACTGGTGATCTGATAAAGAAGTGACCCAGGTAGCCGCTACAGTTTCTTCATTTAGCTCAGTTTTTAAGTCTCTGTAGGACTAGAGCCCATGATAGGCACTGGTCGTTTTTTAACTCTTCATCCCAAGTTTATGATAGAATTCTCTTTCTCTTGCTGCAAGGGGTATAAAGGTGAAATAGTAAAATCAGATCTTATCAAGACTTTAGGCAGGAGGGAAAATTTAGCATTGGCTACTGCTGTTTACAAAATTGAGTCATATTACAAAGAGGCATGCTAGACAGGGAGTTGACATTATAAATACGAAAACATCTTGTGGAACGGTCTGTTCCTGTTTTCTTATCTAATGCTCATATATTTCCCTGTCATTTCTTTAGGCCAAGAACCTAAGCAATTTCCCCTGTTACAAGAGTAGGGTAGATATGTCAACTTAGCCACTAAGGGTAGTTTTTGGGATGTGTATAGGTCTGTGTTAGTAAGTGCCAAACATTAGAAAGTGGATACACTGGTCATTTGCATTTAGTTGTACCAATACAGTTTTATTCCCACATATATGTTCTCTTTCTGAGAAGTCATCAGAAATCAGAATAAGTGGAATTGCAGCCCAAAGAGTAAAGATTTGATTTTTTTAGAAACTGAGGTTCATCTATGGTCAATCATGGCTAGGCTTTCTATAGCACAGAGGTTTAATATCTGTGGCATGGTGAGGAATTACCTTCTGTGGTAATAAGATAAACCCTTTCTTGAAGAAAAATGAAGCCCAGCAGCAAAACTGTACCTCTCTGCTCCTCTGCATTGTCTACATTGACCTTTGATTTCTGAGGGCTTCACTTTATGTTATATATATCTGATATATATATCCTTTATATTGTTCACTATTTTTATACTAAATCAAAGTGAGAGTAACCTTGCACTGAGGAAATCATTTGTCTAGTTTTCAAATCCAGACCAGAGTTTTTTCGCCTAGTCTAACTAAGTAAACTGACTATGAAGGCATCAGATTCTCATATGAAATAGATTCTAATCCTAGTTTTGTTATATACAAGCTGTGTGTTTCAGGTCAAGGATTTCACTTTACTAACCCTTAGTTTGCTCATCTGGGAAGCTATCTATATCATAAAATAAAATGTATTTAAAGCACTAAGCACAGTGCTTGGCATATTGTAAGCACTTCATAGATATCAACAATTATTATTACATTATAGTGACCAGCAAGAACTGTAAACCCAAAATGAGGCCAAGAAATCATTTTCATTACAGATGCAAGGTAAAAAAGTACTTTGAAAAAAATCCCTTTATACTTTTAACCTGTCCCATAATAAGTAAGGATCATGAGATCAATTCTATATAGAATCTACCTCAAAATTCCCTAGCAAAGCAGCAAAGTTCATCTTATGCACTAGAATTGAATATTTATGCTGACTACATCAGACAAGTCAGAAAATGGATTTCATAAAATAAAGAGAAAAGCCAGAACCTGAAGAAAAAGTCCTCAGCAGAGAATTTGATTTTAACTCTTAGGTGGAAAAAATTAAAAATTAAAAACCTGTACTATCTGTAAAAGTATGAAAAGCTTGAGTAGTAGGAACTGAAATCTGTTTGCTAGACTTTTCTAGTCTTAGGTGGGTAATTCATGGTGTCAGTTTGACTGCACATTAAAAAAAATAGTAATGGAAAAGTTTGTATTTTCCAAAGATTGCCTCAACTATATTTCCCATTCTACATGGTCTGTTATGATGTGGCTTTGCACTCCTCCATCAATGAGTATTTATTTCTCCATCCTGTTGAATTTAAATATGTTCTATGACTGCTTAGACTACGTAAGATCAGAAGTCACTCTGTGTCAGCTTCAGATGTAACCATGAACTGGCCTGGAAGATGCTATGCACCCAAAGCCTAGGCCGCATAGAATGGCTCTTCTTTCCATGGCCCCAGTAAGGCTTTCAGCCTAGAGCCTACATCTACTGCCTGCCATATCAGAGAGCTATTCTGGCTGTCCAGTACAGTTCCACATTCAATGACTCCATCCCCAACCTCCATAGACTACAACCCTGGAGGCCAGCAAACCCACAGGACTGTGCAAGATAATCATAAACTGCATTTGAAACTACTATGTTTTGAGTCTTTATGTTAAATAGCAATAGATAGCCAGAGCAACTTCCCATATTTCATTTAAGCATCTGGTTTTTCCCCTCTATCTAGCTCTATCTTCTATCTTAATAGGCAACAAATAATTTTGTGACTCCTTTCCTAAATACCTTTTTCCAAGCATGGCTATTTATTAAAAGTCCCAATTATCTGAATGTCTTTCAGTCAATAATGCTATCTATAATAATTAAACTATCAGCAACTTGAAAAAAGCTTGATTTTATTAAAGTTTTCCAACATTATTTGATAGAACGAACCAAGAGATCAATGAGAGCAGACTAAACAAATAATCTCTAGCTGTATCAGCACAAGCAGAAACACAAGTAAATCAAATCAGAAGATTTATGGTAATTTTTGCTACATCTAGAAATTCTTAAGGACATTAGAAATGTCCCCTCTCATGATAAGGTCTAGTCATAATAACATAAGCAAATAGGATTTCATTTTCTTAATGTATAATTCTTTATGAGAAATTTGAATAATATTCTTTAGAGTAAGTACTAATTCACAGAAAGGCAAGTAAATGGTAGAATTTCTTTTACTGTAAGAAGCAAGACTCCTTTCAAATTTTCAACTCATATATTTAAATGCAAATGAGGATATATAAATACATTCCAAAAGTGCTTTTTTGAACTGTTTGCAAGTATGCCAGAGATAAAGGCACAGCAATTATGGTATTATGAAGATTAAAAATAAAAATTAACTTAAGAATGATCAGTTATAATATCAAATTTAAAATATTATGTAAGGTATTTTTTAAAACTACTCTGTATATACAAAAAAATGGGAATTGTTACTTTCCACAATGTATATAAGAAGAAAATTAAAATACTGATTTTCAAAACTATAATTTTCTAAATATATAAGAATTTTCGTAGAAACATGCTGTTAATTCCATAGTTTTGATTATCAGATGGGTTAATTCAGGGGTCACCTTCATTGTTTTCATATAGTAGCATGATACTTCTCTCTTTAAATATCACAAGAAGCTAATAACATTATACACTGATATTTAAAGAGAAATGCAAATTAGAACTATAAGGAGATAGTATTTTTCACACATTAGATTGGTAAATTTCCAAAAGTTTATCGAGGTGCCTTATTGGCAAAGCTGTGGAAAAAGAGCACTTTCATACTTTTGTAGTAATACAGACTGGCATAACCTCTGTGGAGGGAAATTTAAGAATGTTTAGCAGAATTACTTAGAAATTCGCCTTTGCACCAACAATTCCATTTCTAGGAATCTATCCCAAAAGTAAGTTAGCAAAAATAAAAAATGATTTAAACATAAGGTTAGTCAACATAGGTTTTGACTTTGAAGTTCTATAAATGTTTTAATATTTAAAAGAAACTTAAAGAGAATCCCTAAAATTTGAACACAGAAAGGAATACACCTAATTCATATCAAGTTCGTGGCCTAACTTTTAGTATTTTTGATTGTCCAACCATACTAAAATATTCTAGGGGTGAAAAAACTACAAGGATATCTTAACCTACATTCAATAGCCTTCTTGGAATTATTTCATACATAATAGGATAAAGCAAATGAGTTATTATGCTAATACTACTAGCAATCAAAAGTGTCCGTGCATAAAGAAAAGTTACAAGTATAAAATCAAAGATTTTAAGTAGAGGCCAGATAGTAAATTAGACATGGAAACTCATTTCAATATTAACTTATTCCAAAAATATGTATTTCCAATAATAGCCAAATATTATCAGTGACTTTTTAAATCCCTGATATGTATCTGTATTACCCAAATTTCCTTCAAATAGCACATATATTCAATAATAAACCATGAAGAATATTATTTTCTGAAAACAAAAGTCCAATTCTGTACTCTGAACTCTGAACAAGTTTGGATGCAAAGATAACAGGGGCAACAAGTTCCCAAATTCTAGTCTTTTAATATTATTTCCCACTAAAAGTAATCAAGTCTCTTAAAGAAATCACTCATTTCAGTTCTGTGGCAAGAAATATCAAGATGAGCATAGGCCCGCTGTAAGACCAGAAAGCACAGATGTTCTCAAAATAGGGTCATATCAAAGGTTCCAGAACACATCTGGAAAATCTTCCCACTGACCAAAGATAGGACAACATCAAGCATAATGACTACAATTGATTAAAAGCATTGCATATGTACAAACTTTACTGTTCCTATTACTGCTGAATTATGACAAATTACCAGAAATTCTATGGCTTAAAATAACACAAACTTATTATCTTATAGGTAAGTCCTAAAATCAAGATACCAGCAAGGCTATGTACCTTCTGATGGCTGTAAGGGATAATCTGTTTCCTTGACTTTTCCAGCTTTGTGAAGCTGCCTGTGTTCTTTGGTTCACCGTTCCTTCCTCCATCTTTAAAGCCAGGAGAGTAGTATTCGTATTTCTCTGTCTCTGACCCCTGCTTCCAACATCATGTCTCCTTCTCTGCCTCTAAAACTCCTGCCTCCCTCTAATATGGGCCATTGTGACTATACTATGCTCACCCAGATAATTCAGGATAGTCTTCCCACCTCAACATTCTTAACTTAGTCATTTCTGCAAAATCCACTTTTGCCATAAAAAGTAACACTGTCACAGGTTCTGGGACTTAGGACATGGAATCTTTATGGGTTCATTATTCTGTCCATAATAATGATACTCAACACAAAGGGAAGGGGGAAAAATCCTTCACTGAGACATCAATTCCATCATCTGAAAATTGGCAATTAAAGGGAATGAATAAATTGTCATTTCTTTGCAAACTGTATTTCAGATAACCAATTATCTCCAGTTAATGAAGTAAACGTCTTCATCACAAAATGAGTCCATCTAATAAATGGAAAGAAATTATGGAATTAGAAAAATCACCATTCTGCAACCTCTAATGTAATCCTTATTTCAGAAAATAGACAAAATGGATGAAACCATTAGTTGGAAGGTTAATGGCAAGTTCACAGTGGGAGAATAAAGCTGACCCCAGAGACTGACCTCAGAAGGGAAGGACACTGCAAGTATGGAGAAGAAAGAGGAGAGGACTCCATACCAGGCACCCCAAGCATAGGAGACCCACACTGGGAAGAACAAATCCCCATAATATTTGGCTTTGAAAACTAGAGGTGCTTAACCTTGCAAATTTTTATAATCTAATGGGACTTAACACCAGGAACTTGAAAATCATCTCTAGGCTCAGCTCTGGAAAGCCAAAGGGCAATAGGAGACTGAGTCTCTGCCCTTAAAGATACAACATAACAAACAAGTTCATCAAGATACAACAGAGAAGCAGGAGTTTGAGAGGCACCTGGGGTATATGAGAGGCAGATTTATTGGCTGGTCTCAGAGCACATGCAGGAGGGGCAGGAATCTTTGCAAGACATCTCCAAGAACAAAGAGCTGTCTGATTCCACTTCTTTCTCCTTGCCCAACACCTGCAGGAATCTGCAGGAATCTGTAGGAACCTGCAGGAACCAGACCAAACACTTACCACCTAGCTTGATAATAGCATGCCTAATCTCTACATTCTCCTGTGGACCCACCCCATCCAACCCCTCCTTGGCAAGAGTCCCTCCAAAGTCAGTTCCACAAGTGTCTCATTGTGCAAGCAATCTCCTTAGTGGCCAGCACCATTCTGAAGGCACTCCCCTGGAGAGAGGAGAAGATAACCACAAACACCAGTTTGACTACAGCCTGAGTAATGGGCTGGGGACAGATATCTAATCTGACTGCCAGACCTGTCCACCAAAGAAACCTCACAGGAGGCAGCACAAAGAGAGAGCACAGTAGCTTAGGGTCACTGCAATCCCAACAGACAGTGTGGGGATAGATATCTTGTCTAACTGTAGGCTCCACCAACCAACCAAAGTCTTTCAGGGGACAATACTGAGAGAGTATCTGTACTTCTGTATAATGCAGCTCTGGCAAACAAGTTGAGGGCAAACATCTGGTCTGACCCAACTCAAGGCCAAGGTGGCCCCATAGTGAACACTTAACAGCATAGGGACCATACCTTGCCCGCAAGAGGCAAAGAAGACCACTACAGATGACTGGACTGAAGGCAAATGTGGCTCAACCATAATAGTAGGGTGCATGAAAAACTCTTAGAAGCCATCCCTGAAGGAAATAGAAATCCAGATCCAGAAGGTACAGAGATTCCCCAATATTTCAACCCAAGGAGGTCCATACAAAAACACATAACAATTAAAATGGCAAAATGTAGTGATAAAGAGAGAATTTTAAAAGCAGAAAGAGAAAAGAAAACAGTTACATACAAGGGAAACCCCATGAGGCTATCAACTGGTTTTTCAGCAGAAATTTTACAGGCCATAAGAGGGTGGCATCATATATTCAAGGTGCTGGAAAACAAAATAAAACAAAAACAAAAACAAAAAACAAACAAACAAAAACTTACAACCAGGAATATTCTATCCAGCAAGGCTATAACTCAGAATAGAAGGAAGAGAGATTTTCCCAAACAAAAGTTAAAGGAATTAATGACCACTAAATAAGCTTTACAAGAAATGTTAAAGGGGATTCTTTGAGTTGAAAGGAAAGACAATAATCAGGAGTAAAATACTAAGAAAGGAAAAAACTTCAGAGATACAAATAGACATAATAAAAGTAGTAGATTAATCACTTATAAAACCAGTACAGAGGTCAAAGCACAAAAGCAGTAAAATCAAGTATATCTATAAAAATCATTCAAGGGATTCACATAATAAAAGGATGTAAAATATGACATCATATACTTAAAACATGGGGTGGTGGGAGAGTAAAAACTGAGTGTTTATAGAATGGGTTCAAACTTAAGTAACCATCAACTTACCATAGACTGCTATATGCACAAGATTTTATATATAAACCTAATGGTAACCATAAACCAAAAACCTGTAATAGATATGGCAAAAATAAAAAAAGAAAGGAAGCTAATCATATCACCAAAGAAAGCTATTACACCATAAGAGAAGAGACTAGAAAAGAAAGGAAGTGAAGAACTACAAAAACAATTGTAAAACAAGTTTTTTAAAAATGACAATAAGTACATCCCTATTAATTACTTTGAATGTAAATGGACTAAATGACCAACCCAAAAAACATAGTTGACTGAATGGACAAAAAAAAAAAAAAAAAAAGACTCATACACTGCTTACAAGATATTCATTTCAGATCTAAAGATACATGCAAATTGGAAGTGAAGGAATGGAAAAGCATTTATCATGCAATGGAAATGAAAAGAAAGCTGGGGTAGCAATACCTATAACAGACAAAATAGATTTTTAAACAAAGACAACAGAGACAAAGAAGGACACCATATAATAATAAAGGGAACAATACCACAAGAGGATACAATAATTATAATTATTTATGCACTCAAGATAGGAATACCCAAATACATAAAGCAACTATTAACAAAATTACAGAATAAATTGATAGCAATACAATAATAGCAGGAGACATTACTACCCCACTTACTTCAATGGATAAATCATCCAAACAAAATCAACAAGGAAACAGTGGCTTTGAATGACACATTGAACCAAATGAATCTAGCAGATATACTCAGAACACTCCCTCCTAAAACACCAAAATACACATTCTTTTCAAGAATGGAACATTCTCCAGATTGAAATCATATCAAGCATCATTTTTTACCACAATGCTATGAAACTAGAATCAACCACAAGAAAAAAATCTGGAAAGAGCATAAGCACATGGAGTTTAAAAAATATGCTACTAAACAATGAATGGATCAACCAAAAAATCAAAGAGGAAATTTTAAAATACATGGAAACAAATGAAAATGAAAACACTATGTTGCAAAATCTTTGGGATGCAGCAAAAGCTGTATTAAAAGGGAACACTATATCAACACAGGAGTACCTTAAGAAGCAAGAAAAACCTCAAATAGACAACCTGACCTTACACCTAAAGGACCTAGAAAAAGAGCAACAAAGCCCAAAACCAGTAGAAGAAAGGAAATAATGAAGATCAGAGCAGAAATAAATGAAATAGAAACTTAAAAAAAAAAATAGAACAAACCAATGAAACCAGAAGCTGGTTCTTTGAAAATATCAACAAAATTGACAAACCTTCAGTCAGGTCTATCAAAAAGAGAGAGAGAGAGAGAGGATTCAAATAAATAAAATCAGAAATGAAAGAGGAGAAATAACAACTAATACCATGAAAATACGAAGAACTATAAAAGAATATTATGAAAAATTAAATGCCAACAAATTAGACAACCTAGAAGAAATGGATAAATTCCTAGAAACATATAACCCCCCAAAACTGAATTGAAAAGAAATAGAAAATTTTAACAGACCAATTATTAGTAATGAAATTTAATCGGTAATCAAAAACTCCCAACAAACAGAAGTCCAGGACTGGACAGCTTTGTGGGTGAATTCTACCAAACATTTAAAGAAGTAATACCTATTCTTCTCAAAACTATTGGAAGATAGAAGAGGAAGGAAAGCTTCTTTTTTTTTTTTTTTTTTTTTTTGGAAGGAAAGCTTCTAAATTCATTCTATGAGGTATGCATTATTTTGATAAGAAAACCAAATAAAGATACTACAAAAAAATAAAACTGCAGCCAATATCTATAATGAACAAAGATGCAAAAATTTTCAACATACTAGAAAATTATATCCAAAAATACATTTTTTAAAATCATCCACCAGGGATGCCTGGGTGGCTCAGTGGTTGAATGTCTACCTTCAGCTCAGGGCATGATCCCGGGGTCCTGGGATTGAGTCCCACAGCAGGCTCTCTGTGGGGTGTCTGCTTCTCCCTCTTCCTATGTCTCTGCTTCTCTCTGTATCTCCCATGAGTAAATAAATAAAATATTTTTTAAAAAACCATTCACCATAATCAAGTGGGTTTTATTCCTGGGAAGCAAGCATGTCTAATATTTGTATTTCAATCAATATGATACATCACATCAATAAGAAAAAGGATAAATTATTTCAATAGATGCAGAAAAAGCATTTAACAAAGGACAACATCCACTCATGATAAAACCCTCAACAAAGTAGGCTTAGAGGGAACATAACTCAACATAATAAAGGCCATATATAAAAAACCCAGAGCTAACATTATACTCTAAGATCAGGACCAGAACAAGGATGTCCATTCTCACCATTTTTATTCAACAGAGTACTGAAAGTCCTAGCCACAGCAATAAAACAAGAAAAAGAAAGAAAAAGCATCCAAACTAGAAAGGAAGAAGTAAAACTTTCACTATTTGCAGATAACTAATACTATATATAGAAAACCCTAAAGACTCCAACAAAACTACTAGAACTGATCAATGAATTCAATAAGGTTTCAGGATATAAAATCAACATACAGAAATCTGTTGCATTTTTATATACTAATAATGAAGAAGTGGAAAGAGAAATTAAGAAAATAATCCCATTTATAATTGCACCCAAAAAAATAAGATACCTAGGAACAAACTTAACCAAAGTAAAAGATCTATACTCAAAAAGCTATAAAACATTGATGAAAGAATTACACTACAAACAAATGGAAAAATATCCCATACTTGGGAATTGGAAGAGCAAGTATTGTTAAAATGGCCGTACTACCCAAAGCAATCAACAGATTCAACATAAGTCCTATCAAAATACCAACAGCATTTTTTATAGAACTAGAATAAATAGTACTAAAATTGTACGGAACCACAATAAACCCTGAATAGCCAAAGCAATCTTGAAAAGAAAAAAAAAAAAAAACTGAAGGGATCACAATCCCAGATTTCAAGATATACTACAAAGCTATAATAATGAAAACAATATGGTACTGGCACAAAAATAGACACCTCGATCAGTGGAACATAATAAAGTGCCCAGAAATAAGCCCACACTTACATAGTCAATTAATCTACGGCAAAGGAGGCAAGAATATGCAGTGGGAAAAAGTCTCTTCAATAAATCATGTTAGGAAAACTGGACAACTATATTCAAAAGAATAAAACTGAACCACTTTCATACATCATACACAAAAATAAACTCAAGATGGATAAATATCTAATTGTGATATCCAAAAGCATAAAATTTCTAGAAGAAAATAGGCAGTAATCTCTGTGACATTAGCCACAGACATATTTTTCTAAATATGTCTTTTTTGGCAAAGGAAATAAAAGCAAAAATAAACTACTGGGACTATATCAAAATAAAGTTTTACACAGCAAAGGAAACCATCAACAAAACAAAAAGGCAACCTATGGAATGGGAGAAGATATTTGCACAAATTATTTATCTGATAAGGGGTTAATATCCAAAAAGTATAAAGAATTTATATAATTCAACACCAAAAAGTCCAATTTAAAAATAGAAGACATGAAGAGACATTTCTCAAAGAAGACATACAGATGGCCAACAGGCACATGAAAAGATGCTCAACATCACTCATCATCAGGGAAATGCAAATCAAAACCATAATGAAACATCACTTCACACCACTCAGAATGGCTAAAATCAAAAACAATAAACAATAAGTGTTGACAAAGATATAGAGAAAAAGGAACCCTCATGTATTCCTCAAGGAAAGAGAAAAGAAAGGAGTCCATGGCCAGTTATTTCCTCTTTGTTCACATTTCATTTGTTCACATTTAATTTATGAGAATTCAATCACCAAGCCACACCTACCTGCATAAAAGACTGGATAGTAGTCTCTAGATGGGCAGCCACTTGTCCACGATGAAGGAAAGAACAGAACTTGGGTGAAAGCCAGGAGCTTGCCACTGTCTGTTTCTCTGGCCACCTAATTCCTGTAGTTATTCACATTCTAGACAGAACACCTGCCCTTTGGACACAACCCAGGATCTCAGCTGTACATGTAGCTCAAAGTCCAGGGAATATGCAATTCAATGATCTATAAACTAAAAAAAAAGTAATCTGCCCTCCATACACTCACAAATGGTGGAGCTGGATAAGAAACACTACAGTAAAACTCCCATTTAGAAAATGAAAAATTGAGAAACACACAAAAGCCAGAATTCTATAATGTCAGGGAAAAAACCTGTCAAAAATTTGGAAATGGGCCAAAGAGATTACTGAGTGTCCTTTCAGTGGGACTGGTATAGTTGCCCTCCTGTGATCATCAGATTCTATAAGCATGTGCATGTTGGACTATCTTTGGGCTTTTTATAAACCTATAGAGACAGAACTTAAATTATACAAAGCTGAAAATGATGCAAATGTTTCCAATCCATATCAATGAAAAATATCACTGTTTGTGGTAATGCAAATGAATTTTGTCCCTGTATAAAAGATAAGCCTCTGCAAGATAAATCATCAATTTGACCCATTTTAATGTTTTACAGGTTCTCTCATGATGAATTAAATGCATCTTTTATGTGTGCTCATTTTACATGCGTATGAGTTTCACGACTTAACCTTTTTGAAAGTAATACTTTAACAATAGTGAAATCTTATGCTTATCCTGGAATGTGTTCTTTCTTTGACCTGTTGTGTGTGTTGGAAGAAATTCCTTGCAGTGTCTTCCCTGGTCCTACTTCAGCCCCAGGAGATCCTTCCTGTTCCTCATACCCAGTACCCACAGCAGAAGTGGGTATTAGAGTGTATGCTGTCCTCAGTGCTGTAGGGTTTTCATGTACTCACTGCTAGTTCATGTTAGAGGTGCCTTAGGGCTTACCCAGACGGGTATTGTGGTTTCTTTGGCAATAATATTCCCTTCGGAACTTTGAAATTTTTCTCACTTGACTTCTAATCAGCTCTCCGTCTTGGTAACCTTAACCAAGGTTACTTTCTGAAGCTAATGTTTATACCTGGTGTTATTTACTGGCTTCCTTGTTCTGCCCAAGCATTTCTCCCTCATTTTACTGGGGGCTACATGAAAGCCCCCAGTATTATCTGAGACAGTGGGCTTCAGTTGGGCAGCTGGGACCTTTTATTTAGCTAATAAAGACACTGAGCAAATTTTGCCTCAAGGTTTGAATTTGGATGAATTTGTCTTTCTCACATGAAGTCTATTTACTTTAATCTATTTGCAAATTACCAATGCTTTCCTGAGTTCATCCCATTTTTATAGTACCTTATTAAAAGCTGCAAGAAACAGGAGCACCTGGGTGACTCAGTCAGTTAGTTAAGCACCCAACTCTTGGTTTCAGATCAGGTCATGATCTCAAGGTCATGAGATCAAGTCCTGTGGAGAGCCGCATGTAAAGTCCTGTGAAGAGCCCCATGACAGGCTCTGTGTTCACTGGGGAGTCTTCCTCTCTCCCTCTCCCTTTGCCCCTCCTCCCTACTCTCTCTCCCTAAAAATAAATAAATAAATCTCTTTAAAAAAAATAATAAAAATAAAAGTACTGAGAAATGGCCAACATTCTTACTCTTAGCATAGGGGCAGAGGGATTTCACCAAATGACAAAGGTCACTTATCTTCAGTTTTTAAAAAATAATCTATTCCTCACTGCTCAGCCATTAAACCAATGTCATATATCTTAGATTTTTGTTATAACAACACTCCACTTCCAGTATTAATTTCTATATTAGAGAAAAGAATAGACTGACATAATTTTTTTCTAATATAGTATCTTAAAGATAATGGTCTGGCCATTCATGTGGTATGGTACCTTGCTCCTTCAGGACATTCAGAGTCCCAGATTCATCCTATTTTGTTTAGCCATTTGCCATAGCAGAAGTGGGCAATCTTTTCCTCTAAGGGCCAGATAGCAAATATTTTAGGCTTTGCATGCCATACAATCTCTGTTGTAACTATCCAATCTTGCTGCAAAAGCAACCATAAACAGTAAGTTTTAAGAAATGAGCATGGCTATGTTCCAATAAAACTTATTTATGGACACTGGAAATTTGAATTTCATATAATTTTCTCAGGTCATGAAATATTATTCTTCTTTTGAATTTTTTTCAACCACTTAAAGATAGAAAACCAATTTTAAAAACAAGACCAGATTTATCCTATGGGCTGAAGTTTTCAGACCCTTGTGTGAGAGGGTTGTCCCCATCTGCATGATTGAAAGTGAGTCACAGGCATATCTATGACCTAGCGCATACCATAGCAAAACGGGGGCCAGACAGCCATCAAAAAAAAAAAAAAAAGAAGAAGAAACCAAAAACAGAAATCTTGCCATTTGCAACAATGTGGATGAAACTAGATGGTATTATGCTAAGCAAAATAAGTCAGAGGAAGACAATTATCATATGATCTCACTCATATGTGAAATTTAAGAAATAAGACAGAAGAGAAGGGGAAGAGAGGAAAAAAATAAAACAAGATGAAATCAGAGAGGGAGACAAACCATGACACTCTTAATCATAGAAAACAAACTGAGGGTCCCTGGAGGGGAGAGATGGAGGAATGTGGTCACTGGGTGATGGACATTAAGGAGGGCACGTGATGTAATAAGCACTGGGTGTTATATAAGATGGATCAATCACTGAACTCTACTTCTGAAACTAATAACACTATATGTTAATTAACTGAATTTAAATTTAAATTAAAAAGAGCAAGTCTAGAGCAAGAAATTTTGTTTTAAGGATTTTTTTTTAAGATCTTATTTATTTATCCATGAGAGACACAGAGGGAGAAGCAGGCTCCTCACATGGAGCCCGATGCAGGACTCGATCCCCAGACCTGGGATCACACTCTGAACCAAAGGCAGATGCTCAACCACTGAGCCACCCAGGTGTCCCAAAAATTAAGCAATTGTTGTTTTAATATCTGTTTACCTTCCATTATTAAGAACTTGGTCACATGTCCATACCTCATTGCAAAGGAAGCTGGAAAATAGAATTAAAACTGGCTCACCATATGCCCCCGGAAGAAGGGAAGAACCTATGACAAAAGGTTACCTGTTACACATCCCCAAGACTAGTTTTTAAGAGCCTCATTAAAATCAATACCACTAGTTTAATTCTCCAGCTCCCTGGGCCTAACTTTGCTTTAATGACTCTTCCTTACAGCTGCATGAAATGAAATATTCTCCACTTCTATGTACCATTCTTCTAAGAATCTATGTCCATCTAGAGAGAAACTAGAGAAATGTCCTTGGCTCCAGTCTAAGAGTATACTATACACATAACACAGTGCTAATACTATGAAAGCTACCAAATTTTTAGTGTCCTATATGAGCTCTCCTGTGTAAAACTTACAACTCTAAAGCAATCATGTTGTAACTACAGAATAGTTACATAATAGTAAACAACTCCTGTGTGTCCCACCGTGTGTACACTGCATTAGCATCTCAAGTACAGCTGGATTTTTTTCCTACCTATCACCCATTAGAAGTCTTGTCCTCTCTCCAATCTTTGGACTAATAAAAATTCTGGGATATTAAAGAGATAGGTTTCCATACACCACCACAGAGAAGTGTCACACTGGACCATCAACAGCTGAGATAGTGGAGAAGACGGAACAAAATCGTGTAAAGCTCCAACTGGAATATCCTTTGCTGTTGCCTTGAGTTCAGGTAATGGGAAATTCCCAGAATCCACAAACTTTACCCTCTAACCAACAAGAGCCAGCATAAGAGAGTTGGACTGATGTGAGTCTATCACTACTAGAAGTTGGATAAAATGTAAAAGATTGAGATCTGAATTTCTGGAAAGATCATGAATAAGATGAAATCTTTCAACTGGTAACAGAATTGCTGATCAAAACTGAACTAAGGATAGACGGGATCCTGAAGGAAAGAAACTGCAAATAGTTTTATGGAAGGGGCTTAACCTGATGGGATTACATTTAGGAAGTAGATTTCTTTTTCTCCCTCCACTGCCTCAAATAGACTTTGTGGGATCTCTCTCCTCTGCCCCTTCACAATATCTGGGGCAGATCCCAAAAGTTTTTGGTCGTTTACAGCTTTAAGATCATTTTCAGCATCGAAAGTTTAGTGTAGTATAACTACAATTCCAATCTTGTCCAATCCAGTGTGAGCAGGCTTGATCCAAGGCCATTTAATATCAGGGATGACTCCATGCATTCCCTGGCTCACCACTTAGGACTACTCTGCTCCACTCCAGTGGTCCAAGCACCCTTTCATGAATTATGTGCCCACTATCTCCCAGAACCCTGGTTCTCTTACTTCCATTGTAACAGGGAGCTTAGAAAATACAGATTTCCCGGAGAGCCTGGGTGGCTCAATGGTTGAGCATCTGTCTTTGGCTCAGGTCGTGATCCTGGGGTCATGGGATCAAGTCTCTCATCGGGCCTGCCTCTCCCTCTGCTTATGTCTCTGCCTCTCTCTGTGTGTCTCATGAATAAATAAATAAAATCTTAAAAAAAAAAAAAAAGAAAGAAAAGAAAAGAAAATACAGATTCTCCAAGTATCTTCCCATCACACTACCAACTCCCCGACTTTCCTCACCCCATTCCTCTTGTCAGATTCAAATTTGGTTAGAAAGTAGCAGAGCCCTGAATTATGAATTTACAACAAACCCCTAGGTGATTCTGATGAAAGTGGCCTACAGACTATATTTGGAAAAACACTGCTTCAGGAATCTCTAAATAATATCTGACCAGGAAACACATCCTTTATTCTTGGTTCCTGTCCTAAATTAATTATTTACACTCTCCAACATCCTCATTATTCAAATGTCTTATTTGACTTCTTCCTTGATTAAACAATTTCTCCTTCCCTCTTCTAAGCTTTTTGAATAACCGGGTTATCATTAACTCTTTTAGACCTCTAAACTGTGCTCCATACTTTGTGGCTTTACCAAACCCTGGCTTTACTGAAACCTGGCTACCCACTGAAGATACTGGTTTCCCTATAGTTCTCTCAAGTAAAAACTGCTCATCTTCCTACATCTCACTTACCTTGCAATTGGAAAATGAGGTTGGTATCCTCCTCTCCCCAAAACCATGCCCACACCATTATTCCAGCACCTTCTTACAAAAGTTCCTGCCTCCTTGAGACTCATGCAGTTTCGTTATACATTTTATCTGCCAGCATACACTACCTCCACCTTTCCTGCCACTGTTATTTTTTTTAAGATTTTATTTATTTATTCATTCATGACAGACACAGAGAGAGAGAGAGGCAGAGACATAGGCAGAGGGAGAAGCAGGCTCCATGCAGGAAGCCGGATGTGGGACTCAATCCCAGATCCTCAGGATCACACCCTGAGCCCAAGGCAGACGCTCAACCACTGAGCCACCCAGGCATCCCTCCTGCCACTGTTATGTGCCAAGCTCCCTCAGTGCCAGTGGCACCCAAATCAAATATTCCTTTATTTCCAAACCATGCCATTATCCTGAATGACTTTACTGTCCACGTGGATGAATGATTTAGCTCCCTGACTTCTCATGTTCTTGACTTCATCTCTTCCATCACTTCAGCTACCACTCTACAGAAACTCAGTGAAACTTATCGCCTGGAAGCACTCTATCTCTAATACACTAACTCAGACATCTCACTCTCAGCCCACAAGCTCCCATCTTCCCAGCTCACTCACTAGTGACTCTTACCACATAGGTTCTTCAACTTCCAGGGCAACTCCAGTCCATAGAACCCTTGACTTCCTCTATCAGCTGCTTCATTTCATTACTTCCACCTTAATTCTTCTTAGGTACAATCACAGCCCCACTCTCTCTAATGTTCTAAAGTCTCTTGCTCCACAGATTTCTCACTGCATCCACATGCAAATATTCCTACCCTAGGTGAACCAAGCACTCCTCCTTTGTCTTCGCACTCTAGGTGTTAAATGTTGGTAGAGACAAATCTCACTAACAGTAGTTTGGTCCCAATCTACAGTTACCAACCTCAAATGGGCCCAAAACACTCATCAGCAAGGCTATAATGCTTCTCTATCCTCCATAACAAATATATTTAGGTATACTTCCTTCTCATCAAACCCCCAATCCTTCCACATCCCCCCTCTTCTCAGCATAAGGTCTTTAGAAAAACAAATAGATAAACCCTCCTTTATCTGCATCAATACTTTCGTCCTATTACCACACTCATTTGCAAAGGAAAACATGTTTCACTGTTCACTGGGTGGTCAGGCTGTGCAGCCAAAGTTAAAAGGTGGATAAGTGTCACTCAAGGAAGAGATCAGTGCATAACATGACATTGCTGAGCATAGACAATGTGCACATCAAGCTCAAGGGGTTCAGCATTTCCTTACAGCAAGAGGAGAGAATGCACAAGATCCAGCCCCTTATAATGCATTGGTCCCTGATGGCCAGCACATCCAACCAGCAGCCTAATATGGACAGCATGACTGCATATAACCCTCTTTGTGCTACAGTAGAAGGATGCTGAGTCCTCCTCTCTGGGGTCTGAAATACAGAACACTGCAGACATGCCTGCAGGCCATTAATGCACGTGTGTAAGCAGAACAAAGGGGTCTACTTCCAGTTCAGATCAGGGGAAGCTATTTCCTCACAAGGCAACAAGCCCAGCACAGGCTGAGAGTTCTCTATCTCTTTGAAAGGAAACATTCCAGGCAAAAGGCCATCTTATATCTAGCCCATGCATGAGGTTACAAATTGTGCGTGACTGCCTTTCCCAACAAAAATTATCCTACCTTCCACTTGAGATCATCTTATTCTGAACCAAAAACTTTTTTCAATCCCCACATCAACCTATAGATACAGTTCAATCCCCTCCCTTTCTATTAACTACTCACTGTCATTTCCTAATATTCTACTCGTTTTCACCCCACTTCAATCTTGCTTTTACAACACATACCATAAAATTATCCAGGTCGAGTTCAGCAAGGACTTCTCCTCACTAAATTCAAAGAAGACTTCTCTGTTTTATCTTGACTGAACACTGTGCACATTTGACATTCTTGACCACTCTCTCCCTCCTCTGAGTTCTTTTTCTCTTTACTGTCTGTGCCTGACTTTCTTCACTGGCAATACCCCATTTTCTCTGCTAGCATTCTCAACTCCACATGCCCCTCACATTAAGAGCACCTCAAGGCTCTGTCCTTTTCTCCCTGTAGAGCTCAGGTACTTCTATTGCTTCTAGTATCCTCTCATTGATACAGTCACTCCAAAAATATTTATGAGCAGCCCCAATGGGACAGACGCTGTAGACGGTGAGAGAATTCAGTGGCAGGGCCACTCCTCTGCATGAGTCCAGATGGCACCTTTCATCTAGAATGCTATGTGAGGCAATGGCACTGTTTAGTGGTTTTCAGAGAGACAAAAGGGATATCTACCCTCATAGGCTTTACTGGTTTGAGGGAGAAATATGAACATAAACAAATACTTTCCAAAGTAATTACTCAATTAGAGCTGGGAATAGCATTCTAAAGGAAATGCTGGGAGCAGGAGGCTCAGCAAAGAGCAGAGTTTCCAGGAAAGAACCAACATACGCCAAGCACCAAGGTAGGAAGAAGCATGGTATAGTGGAAGGTCTTCTAAAAGGCCACTGTGCTGGAGTTGGAAAGTGGGAGAGAAAGCAGTGTGACAAGAACCTGGAGGGGCAGGCAGGGGCTACATGACATGGACTCTCGAAGGCCACTTGAAGCATTTAACTCTTGACCTTGAGATTTTAGTCTGAATTCCTAGGGAAGTCACTGAAAGACGTTAAGTAGACAGAAATACAATCAAATCTGCATTATAGGGACGCCTGGGTGGCCCAGTAGTTGAGTGTCTGCCTTCAGCTCAGGGCACGGTCCTGGGGTCCTGGGATGGAGTCTGCATGGGACTCCCTGCAGGGAGCCTGCTTCTCCCTCTGCCTGTCTCTGCTTCTCTCTGTGTGTCTCTCATGAATAAATAAATAAAAGTCATTTTAAAATTTGCATTTTAAAAAGTTTACTTTGGCTACAGAGTGATTACAGTGGAGCTAGGGAGGCTGGTTTCAAGGCTAAGAAAGTGACTTAGGGTGCTTTATAGGCTATTGGCAGTAGCTAGATCGACGCACATTTTCAAGATACCATTTTAGGAGGACTCTTGTGAGAATGTTCTGGTCTAACCAATTGGTTACACAGTGGTACCATTTCCTAAGAGGAGGAACAGTGGAAGAAACATGTTTAGGGAAAGCAGCACAGTACACATTTGGAGATGCTGAATTTGAGATGCTTGAAAAGCATCCTAGGGGAGAGACTGAGGGACAGTTAGCTATATGTTGTTCTGAGGTTAGAGATATATTATTCCTCTCAGAGTGATTAGTCCTTCTCAAAACACTCTTTCTCTCTTTAAAAAAAAAAATTATTTATTTATTCATGAGAGACACAGAGACAGAGAGAGAGGCAGAGACACGCAGAAGGAGAAGCAGGCTCCATGCAGGGAGCTCAATGTAGGACTCAATCCTGGGTCTTCAGGATCACGCCCTGGGCTGAAGGCGGCGCTAAACCGCTGAGCCACCTGGGCTGCCCAACACTCTTTCTCTGTTGTCTTTCTCACCATTTTCTGTCCTTTGTTGTCCTTTTATCCCTATATATTAGGCTCCTTTAGTCACTGGCTATGGTGGGTTGAGTAGTATACCCTAAAATCCGTGTCTACAGAGCCTATGAATGTGACCTTATTTGTAAAAAGGGTCCTTGCAGATGTAATCAAGTTAAGAAAAAATCATACTGAATTAGGGTATGTTCTAAATCCAATAACCAAAGACCACATATGGAAAATGAGACACAGAGGAAAGAAGACCATGTGAAGATGGAGGCAAAAATCAGATACTTATAGCTACAAGCCACAGAATGCCACAGATTGCAAGCAACCAGCAGATGCTAGAAAGAGCAAGGACAAATTCTTCCCTAAAGCCCTTAGAGGGACTGTGGTTCTGCTGACATCTTGATTTTGGAATTCCAGCCTCCAGAACTGGGAGAGAATAAACTTCTGTTGTTTTCAGCCATCCGGTTGGTAGTAATTTGTTATGGCAGTACCAGGAAATTAATACCCTGACTCAACTTTGGCTCCTCCCTCTCCATGTGAATCCATCACAAATCTCTATTCTAGCCATCCAATGCCTCTCAAATCTATTTATTTCCTGCATTCCCACTCCCATCATCTCACAGAAGACTCTATCATCCCTCACCTTGTTATTACAAAAAAACAAAAACAAAAAAAACACCTAACTGGCTCAATGGGTTTATTTTTGCCCTTCTTCAAACCTACTCAGTAGCCCAAGTGACCTCAAAAATACAAATATGAAAAAAAAAATACAAATATGTACACGCCACTCTCTTTAATAAACATATCTGGTAGAATTAGGAAAAGGTTCACCATCTTCAATATGGGAAACAAACACTTCTGTGATCTCACCAGCCTGGCCCCCAAAGTCAACACTTGGCTCCCTCTTCATTATTCTTTCAACTCTTGCTATATTGGACTTCTTTGGGTTCCTCAACCTTGCCATGTTTTCTCACCTCTTCCTACTTACCTTCTATCACTCACACACTTTTAGTTATGTACTTAATGTGTAAACTCCATGACAGCATGAACTATATATGCAATGTTCACTGGTATATATACTCTGTGCCTAATACATACCTAAAAAATACAAAGTTCTCAGTGAACACTTTTTGAAATAATGGCACAGAATGCAATCAAATTCTTCAAGTTACATTAGACCACACCTGATCAGATATATTTTTTCCAGAAAACCAAGTTTTAACTCAGAATATATTTTAATAGAAATAATGTATGAAAAATTCAATCACCATTTATAACAGTACTTCTAGTGGGATAAATATCAGTTTCATTCAACCAGCAAAAGAAAAAAAAATGAACTTTTCAAAAATGAACTTTTGAACTGTCTCTACTCCATACATGCTCAGTCATTATCACCTGACCTTTTCATTCAAGCCAAGTCCTCAAACTCAACATGTACACAAGCATGCTTTGAGAATGCCAAGCAGAAACATAGATCTTAACTGTTTCTGAGGGGGGATGTTACACCCTGGAGATTTTGAAGACAAGAAAGAAGGACAGGAGAAACAAAGTCAATATTTCTCAGCCTGACAGGGGATTACACGGCTCCATTTCCCTTTCCTTCCATTTGGTCAAGTACTTCACAAAAACACTAATGTCAACTGGTAGCCTGGAGGAGAAGTTCATCTCCACAAATAAACATGGTCGCGGTTCTTCCCTTCTCCTTCTCTGCCACCGTTCTATTACTTGCCCCAATCACCAAGACAAACTGATGCAAACCCTGATCTACATTCATACCCAACCCATTCAATACACTTGTGATTACAAAGTCCACCATTCTGTACACTGGTATCCTGATATATGTAAAACTAGTAGGAACACTGTCATTCCTTCTAAACTCACAATAGTACAAAAGTCTAATCTATGATCTCTAACTCAGTACAGGTATGCCTCATTTTATTGCACTTCACTTTATTGTGCATCATGGATACCGCATGTTTTATAAATTGAAGATCTATCACAACTCCACATCAAGCTAGTCTCCTGGCTTCATTTTTCCAACAGCATTTGCTCACTTCATGTCTCTGTGTCACATTTTGGTAATTTTCACAGTATTTTAAACTTTCTCATTGCTATTATATTTGTTATGGTGATCTGTGATCAGGGATCTTCAATGTTACTATTGTGGTTGTTTTTGGGATGCCACAAACTGCACCCATACAAGACAGCAAACTTAATCAATGTTATGTGTCTGACTGACCCCCTGACCCACTGTTATCCATCTCTTCCCCCATCCTCAGGCCTCCCTATTTCCAGAGACACAACAATATTGAAATTAGGCCAATCAATAACCCTACAATGGTCACTGAGTTTTCAAGTGAAAGGAAGAGCTACAAATGATTAAGCTTAGTGAGGAAGGCCTGTCAAAAACTGAGAAAGGCTGAAAGTTAGGCCTCCTGTGTCAAATAGTTAGCAGACTTTTGAATGCAAAGGAAAAGTTCTTGAAGGAAATTAAAAGTGTTACTCTAGTGAAGACACAAATAAGAAATCAAAACAACCCTATTGCTGAGGTAGAGAAAGTTTGCATGGTCTGGATACAAGATCAAACCAGCCACAACATTCCCTTAAGCCAAAGCCCAATTCAGAGCAAGATCCATCCCTCTTTAATCCTGTGAAGGCTGAGAGAGGTAAAGAGCCTGTAGAAGAAAAGCTGATAGCTGGCAGACATTGTTGGTCCATGAGGTTTGAGGAAGAAGCCACCTCCATAGTAGAAAAGGGCAGGAGCAACAGCAAGTGCTGATGTAAAAGCTGCAGCAAAAAAAAAAAAAAAAAAACTGCAGCAAATTATCCAGAAGCTCTAGCTCTTATACTTCATGAAGCAACAGATTTTCCACATAGATGAAACGACCTTCTATTGGAAGAAGATGCCATCTAGGACTTTCATACTTTCATAGCTGGAAAAGAGAACTCAATGCCTGGCTTCAAAGCTTCAAAGGACAGACTCTTTTGTTAGGAGTTAATGCAGCTGAGGACTTTATGTTGAAGCCAATGCTTATTCATCACACAAAAATCCTACAGCCCTTAAGTACATTAAATCTATTCTGTCTGTACTCTCTAAATGTAATAACAAGGCCTGGATGACAGCACACCTGTTTGTGACATGGTTTACTGAATATTTTGAACCCACTGTTGAGACTTATTGCTTAGAAAAAAAGATTCCCGGGATCCCTGGGTGGCGCAGGGGTTTGGCACCTGCCTTTGGCCCAGGGCGCGATCCTGGAGACCCGAGATCGAATCCCACATCGGGCTCCCGGTGCATGGAGCCTGCTTCTCCCTCTGCCTAGGTCTCTGCCTCTCTCTCTCTTTCTCTCTCTGTGACTATCATAAATAAATAAAAATTTAAAAAATTTTTTAAAAAAAGAAAAGAAAAAAAGATTCCCTTCAGAATAGAACTGCCCATTGACAATGCACCCAGTCACCCAAGAGCCAATTCTAAAAGAAGTTCTACTGTGGGTAAATGCTATGCAACAGCATCACATGCCATAGAGAAATCCTAGGGAAAAGAAAAGTCAATCAATGCAGCAAACTTCATTGTTGTTTTATTTTAAGGAGTTGCCACAGGCATTCCCCCTTCAGCAACCACTACCCTGATCGGTTAGCTACTATAAATATCAAGGCAAGATCCTCTACCAGCAAAAAGATTATGACTCACTGAAAGCTCAGAGGATAGTTAGAATTTTTTAGGAATAAAGCATTTTTTAAATTAAGGTATGTACATTGTTTTATATATATGTTGTATTACATATTATGTATAATATATATGTTTATAGTTATATTTATATATAATAAATGATATGATTATAATATATAAATATGCAATTATAATAATGTTATTGTATCATGTTATAGGTTATATTATATATTAAATATATAGTGCCATTGCACACTTCATAAACTACAACATAGTGTAAGCATAACTTTTATATGCACTGGGAAACCAAAAACTTCATTTCAGTCACTTTATTGTGGTATTTATTTACCAGTTCAGCCATTTTCCCTTACTGTTGGAATAAGAACTAAAATCTTGACTAGAGCCTACAAAAACCAGTATGACTTGACCTCTGTCTCCATAGCTGCATCTCTTCCTACTCAACTCTTCCATTTCTAGCCTCCTTTCACTTCCTTGAATATACCATGATTCCTTATCTAGGAAACCATTGCACATTCTATTTCTGCTACTGAGAGTGCTCTCTCTTTCACCTACTCTACTTTTGCCTACTTCTACTTGGCCCTTATTTTTTTTAAGATTTATTTATTGATTTTATATATAGAGAGAGAGCAGGAAGGAGAAGGCAGGAGGGGGGAGAAACTCAAGCAGACACCACACAGCAGAGCCTGACCCAGGGCTCCATCTCACAACCCTCAGATGAGACCTAAACAGAAACCAAGAATCAGACACTTAAGTCACTGCACCACCCAGGCGCCCCTCTACTCAGCCTTTAGATCTCAGTGGAAATATCGCTTCCTCAGAAGACTGTCTCTCTTCAGCCCCAAGACCACATCACTGCATCATCATATACTGTCACTCCACTGTGTGTCTTTCTTCTCGACCCTTCCCAGTGCAAATTAAAATACTGGATATAGGAAATGCCAAACAAATATTTTTTAAATCAACCCTTACTCTGGGGGCTTCAACTTGCCCAAAAAAATAATACCTTGCTGCCTATTTTAAATCTTACTTCAGCTGCCATCTGCATACTACTTTCTGGGGGGGAAAAAGGCAACAGGCCAAAATTTTCTATTTGTTTTCTGAGTTTATGTCCATATTTTAATTCTAACTGTTGGGTAGGTGAGTTGTTATTATATACCTTTCTTTACTACAGATCTTAAGCCCAGAATGCTCACCAGTATACTTGTCTGAAACAAACCTCTCTCAGATCATGGATAAGAGTCTATGGTAAATATGTTGAATGAGGGAAGTCTTCCCTTTAAAATTAATCATTGCCATCTACGTGCTTCATTTATGTACTTTGCTCAGACACTTTGGAGTTTTCACACTATTCTTTCATCATTTGTTGACTTACAGGGCTCACTGAATATACCCATATTTACTTGCTTACCAATAACAGGAATTCTGTGTTGTCTTAGTAAACTCAGCTCAAGTTTGTACAGTACTCTCTGCCACAGAGTTACAGATTTGGATTACAATTCAATGTCAGAAAACCAATTCAGAAGCGCAGTTATAAAGCTACTGGTGGCTCTGGAAAAAAGCATAAAGGAATCAAGACACTTCATGACTGCAGAATTTAGATCTAATCAAGCAGAAATTGAAAATCAATTAAATGAGATGTAATCCAAACTGGAGGTCCTAACAACAAGGGTTAATGAGGTAAAAGGAAGAGTGAGTGACATAGAAGACAAGTTGATGGCAAGGAAGGAAAAACAAGAAAAACAAAAGACCATGAGGAAAGATTAAGGGAAATAAATGATAGCCTCTGAAGGAAAAATCTACGTATAAGTGGGATTCCAGAGGGCGCTGAGAGGGCCAGAAGGCCAGAAAGCGTATATGAACAAATCATAGCTGAGAACTTCCCTAATTTGGGGAGGGAAACAGGCATTCAGATCCAGGAGATAGAGAGGTCCCCCCCTAAAATCAATAAAAACTGTTCAACAACTCAACATTTAATAGTGCAACTTGCAAATTCCAAAGATAAAGAGGAAGTCCTTAAAGCAGCGAGAGACAAGAGATCCCTAACTTATATGGGGAGAAATATTAGATTAACAGCAGACCTCTCCACAGAGACCTGGCAGGCCAGAAAGGGCTGGCAGGATATAGTCAAAGTACTAAATGAGAAGAACATGCATCCAAGAATACTTTATCCAGCAAGGCTCTCATTCAGAATAGAAGGAGAGATAAAGACCTTCCAAGATAGGCAGAAACTGAAAGGCTATGTGACCACCAAGCCAGCTCTGCAAGAAATATTAAGGAGGACTCTGTAAAAGAAAGAGGAAGCCCAAAGAAATAATCCACAAAAACAGGGATTGAATAGGTATTATGATGACACTAAATTCATATCTTTCAATAGTAGCTCTGAGCATAAATTGGCTAAAAGATCCCATCAAAAGACTCAGGGTTTCAGACTGGATAAAAAAGCAAGACCCATCTATTTGCTGTCTACAAGAGACTCATTTTAGACCTAAGGACACCTTCAGCCTGAAAATGAAAGATTGGAGAACCATTTACGATTCAAATGGTCCTCAAAAGAAAGTAGGGGTAGCAATGCTCATATCAGATAAATTAAAGTTTTTACCAAAGACTGTAGTAAGAGATGAAGAGGGACACTATATCATACTTAAAAGGTCTATCCAACAAGAGGACCTACAATCATGAATATTTATGCCCCTAATGTGGGAGCTACCAAGTATATCAATCAATTAACAACCAAAGCAAAGTCATACTTAGGTAATAATACACTAATACTGGGAGACTTCAACACGGTGCTTTCTGTAAATGACAGAGTTTCTAAGCACAACATCTCCAAAGAAACAAGAGCTTTAAATGATACAGTGGACCAGATGGATTTCACAGATATTTACAAAACTGTACATCCAAACGCAACTGAATACACATTCTTCTCAAGTGCACATGGAACTTTCTCCAGAATAGACCACATACTGGGTCACAAATCAGGTCTTAACTGAGACCTTAACTTACCAAAAAATTGGAATTGTCCCCTGCATATTTTCAGGCCATAATGCTTTGAATCTAGAACTAAATCACAAGAAGAAATTTGCAAGAAATTCAAACACGTGGAGGTTAAAGACACTCCTGCTAAAAGATGAAAGGGTCAGGAAATTAGAGAAGAATTAAAAATATTCATGGAAACTAATGAGAATGAAGATACAACCATTCAAAATCTCTGGGATACAGCAAAAGTAGTCCTGAGAGGGAAATACATCACAATACAAGCATCCCTCAAAAAACTGGAAAAAAACTCAAATACAGAACGTAACCTTGTGCTGAAAGGAACTGGAGAAAGAACAACAAATAAAACCTGCACCAAGCAGAAAAAGAGAGTTAATAAAAATTAGAGCAGAACTCAATGATATAGACACCAGAAGAACTGTGGAACAGATCAACAAAACCAGGAGTTGGTTCTTTGAAAGAATTCATAAGATAGATAACCGATTAGCCAGCCTAATTAAAAACAAAAGAGAAAATACTCAAATTAATAAAATCATGAATGAAAAGGAGAGATTACCACCAATACCAAAGAAATACAAACGATTTTAAAAACATACTATGAGGGGATCCCTGGATGGCTCAGCGGTTTGGCACCTGCCTTTGGCCCAGGGCGCGATCCTGGAGTCCCAGGATCAAGTCCCGCATCGGGCTCCCAGCATGGAGCCTGCTTCTCCCTCTGCCTGTGTCTCTGCCTCTCTCTCTCTCCCTATGTCTGTCATGAATAAATAAATAAAATCTTAAAAAAAAAAAAATATTATGAGCAGCTATATGCCAATAAATTAGGGAATCTAGAAGAAATCGACGCATTTCTGGAAAACCACAAACTACCAAAACTGGAACAGGAAGAAACAGAAAATCTGAACTGGCCAATAACCAGGGAGGAAATTGAAGCAGTCATCAAACCTCCCAAGACACTAAAGTCCAGGGCGAATGGCTTCCCTGGGGAATTCTATCAAACGTTTTAAGAAGAAACCATAGCTATTCTACTAAAGCTGTTCCAAAAGATAGAAAGGGACAGAATACTTCCAAACTCGTTCTATGAGGCCAGCATCACCTTAATTCCAACCAAAGACCCCACCAAAAAGGAGAATTATAGACCAATCTCCCTGATGAACACAGATGCAAAAATTCTCAACAAGATACTAGCCAATAGGATCCAAAAGTACATTAAGATTATTTGCAATGACCAAGTGGGATTTATCCCAGGGATGCAAGGTTGATTCAACACTCATAAACAATCAACATGATAGATCATATCAACAAAAGAAAAAACATGAATCCTATGATCCTCACAATAGATGCAAAGAAGGCATTTGACAAAATACAGCATCCATTCCTGATCAAAACTCTTCAGAGTGTAGGGATAGAGGGAACATTCCTTAACATCTTTAAAGCCATCTATGAAAAGCCCACAGCAAATATCATTCTCAATGGGGAAGCACTGGGAGCCTTTCCCCTAAGATCAGGAACAAGACAGGGATGTCCACTCTCACCACTGCTATTCAACATAGTACTAGAAGTCCTAGCCTCAGCAATCAGACAACAAAAAGAAATAAAAGGCATTCGAATTGGCAAACAAGAAGTCAAACTCTCCCTCTTTGCAGATGACATGATATTGTACATAGAAACCCAAAAGACTCGACCCCAAGATTGCTAGAACTCATACAGCAATTCGGCAGTGTGGCAGGATACAAAATCAATGCCCAGAAATCAGTGGCATTTCTATACACTAACAATGAGACTGAAGAAGGAGAAACTAAGGAGTCAATCCCATTGACAATTGCACCCAAAAGCATAAGATACCTAGGAATAAACCTAACCAAAGAGGTAAAGGGTCTATACCCTAAAAACTACAGAACACTTCTGAAAGAAATTGAGGAGGACACAATGAGATGGAAAAATATTCCATGCTCATGGACTGGAAGAATTAATATTGGGAAAATGTCGATGCTACCCACAGCAATTTACACACTTAATGCAATCCCTATCAAAGGACCGTGAACTTTGTTCACAGAGTTGGAACAAATCATCTTAAGATTTGTGTGGAATCAGAAAAGACCTCGAATAGCCAGGGGAATATTGAAAAAGAAAACCAGAGCCGGGGGCATCACAATGCGAGATTTCAAGTTGTACTACAAAGCTGTGGTCATCAATACAGGGTAGTACTGGCACAAAAACAGACACATAGATCAATGGAACAGAATAGAGAATCCAGAAGTGGACCCTGAACTTTATGGTCAACTAATATTCGACAAAGCAGGAAAGACTGTCCACTGGAAAAAGGACAGTCTCTTCAATAAATGGTGCTGGGGAAATTGGACAGCCACGTGCAGAAGAATGAGACTAGACCATTCTCTTGCACCATACACAAAGGTAAACTCAAAATGGATGAAAGATCTAAATGTGAGACAAGAATCCATCAAAATCCTAGAGGAGAAAACAGGCAACACCCTTTTTGAACTTGGCCACAGCAACTTCTTGCAAGATAGACCTATGAAGGCAAGAGAAACAAAAGCAAAAATGAACTATAGGGACTTCATCAAGATAAAAGGCTTCTGCACAGCCAAAGAAGCAGTCAACAAAACTAAAAGACAACCTACAGAATGGGAGAAGATATTTGCAAATGACATATCAGATAAAAGGCTAGTTTCCAAGATCTATAAAGAATTTATTAAACTCAACAGCAAAGAAACAAACAATCCAATCATGAAATGGGTAAAAGACATGACAGAAATTTCACCAAAGAAGACATAGACACAGCCAACAAGCACATGAGAAAATGCTCCGCATCACTGGCCATCAGGGAAATACAAATCAAAACCACAATGAGATACCACCTCCCACCAGCGAGAATGGGGAAAATTAACAAGACAGGAAACAACACATGTTGGAGAGGATGTGGAGAAAGGGGAACCCTCTTGCACTGTTGGTGGGAATGTGAACTGGTGCAGCCACTCTGGAAAACTGTGTGGAGGTTCCTCAAAGAGTTAAAAATAGATAAGCCCTACACCCAGCAATTGCACAGCTGGGGATTTACCCCAAAGATACAGATGCAGTGAAACACTGGGACACCTGCACCCCGATGTTTATAGCAGCAATGTCCACAACAGCCAAACTGTGGATGGCCTCAGTGTCCATCGAAAGATGAATGGAAAAGAAGCTGTGGTCTATGTATACAACGGAATATTACTCAGCCATTAGAAACAACAAATACCCACCATTTGCTTCAACGTGGAGGGACCTGGAGGGTATTATGCTGAGTGAAGTAAATCAATCAGAGAAGGACAAACATATGGTCTCATTCATTTGGGGAATATAAAAAATAGCGAAAGAGAATAAAGGGGAAAGGAGAGAAAATGAGTGGGAAATATCAGAAAGGGTGACAGACCATGAGAGACACCTAACTCTGGGAAACGAACAAGGGGTAGTGGAAGGGGAGGTGGACAGGGGGTGGGGGTGACTGGGTGACCAGCACTGAGTGGGGCACTTGATGGGATGAGCACTGTGTATTATGCTATATTTTGGCAAATCTAACTCCAATAAAACACACACACACACACACACACACACACACACACACACAAATAAGTATGCTCCCACGGGACCCAAACCTCTTGCAGATAACAAATTTAGGTTCTGAAAAAAATGTGAGAAGGAAGGAAGGAAGGGAGAGATGGAGGGAGGGAGGGAAATAAGAAAACTTGGGTCTCAAGAGTGAACAAAAGCCTGCAGAATCTGGAGGGAATCTATACCTGAAAGAAGAGTATTCCTATTTATGCAACTTCCAGTTGTAAATCTAAGAACAGGTCACAATCAACACCCCATGGGGCAGCTAGCTCCAGGGGAAAAACCAGTCTCTCTGGTCTAAAGAACAAAAGATTACAAGGCAACTACAGACACTGAAAATTGACGGGCAAAATCCCTGAAAAGAGAGTCTGAGAGAGGACATCACAAATCCTGCGTATAAGTCTATGTATTCTCTGCCCCAGTCCCTGACCAATCCTTGAACCATGCAGCATGCACGCATAGAAAAAAAATCAAAGCAACCAGCTAAAGATAAAAGAGCTGAACTGAGATTTGAACCACTGCCCAAGAGATAGAAATTATACTTTGATTTGAACCAAGTTAACTGCCTGCTGGAAGAAAAACCTCCACACTTTTAGAGGAATATAATAGAATTCAGAGTCTTTTCCACATAACATTCACAATGCCAAGGTGAATTTAAAAATATTCAATATATGAAGGACCAGAAGAATGTGAATTCATCTCAGGAAAAAAGGCAAAGGAAATGACCCAGATGTTTCAATTAGTGGACAAAGAATTGAGAGCAACAATTATAACAGTGCTAAACCAACTGTTAGTGTTTTCCTTGGCCTTAGAATGTTCCAAAAATATGTTTACAGTGATGAAAAATATAGTTGATCTCAACAGAAAACTAGAAACTTTCTAAAGGATCAAATGGAAATTATAAAACTGAAAAATACAATATCTGAAATCAAAAAGGCAGCTTTGCAGGTACAACTGTTTCCTCAAAAGAATTCTTTCTCTTTTTATATATAATAACCTCTTTTATTTAGTTTCTGATAACTAACCTTAGCTATTTAACTACTCAGTTCCTCCTTCTTTGAGTGTTCAGTGGCTGAAGTACTAAAGCACTTATGACAGTTATAATCTCTCTAACTTGATTCCTGCCTTAATTTTATTCCTCTACCCTAATATTTTTGCCTAATTGACCTAACCCTGCATTCCGTCTGTAGTGGTTTTAAAACATGGGGTACCTGGCTGGCTCAGTCAGTAAAGCAAATGACTCTTGGTCTTGGTGTTGTAAGTTTGAGCCCCATGTTGGGTGTAGAGATTACTTAAAAATAAAATCTTGCCAAAAAAAACAAATTTCATGACATTCTGTTCTTCAAAACATAGACCATGATTCCCCTCCCCCTGAGAGTGGACTGGACTCAAAGAATCACTTCTAATCAACAGAATATAGCAAACATGACAGTATGATTTCCAAGACTAGATCATGGAAGGCACTGAAGCCTCTTCCTTTCTCTCTTGGGTCACTCAACCTGAGGGAAGCCAGCTGTCCATGTCATGAAGACATTCTTGCAACTCTTTGGAAAGGTACATGTAGAAAGCAACCAAGTTCTCCTACCAATAGCCAGCAAGAGGTCTTCAGCCCATAGTCATGTGTTATGGGTTCAATTGTGTCCCTCCTAAAAGATAAGTTAGAATCTTAACTTACATAACACAGTACCTAAAAATATGACCTTATCTAAAATAGAGTTCTTACGGAGATAATCAAGTTACAATAAAGTCATTATGATGAGCCCTAATCCAGTATGACTGATGTCCTTATGAAAAAGGGTAGAAAAACAAAAAAGGGAGGAGATGGGTACACAGGGAAAATGGCATGTAGGATGAAGTCTGAGATCAAGATAATATTAGTACAAGCCATAGAACATGAAAGACTGCCAGCAAACCACCCAAATCTTGGAGAAAGGCATGATAGAGATTGTCCCTCACAGCTCTCTGAAAGAACCACCCTGCCAACACCTTGATCGTTCACTTCTAGCCCCCAGGACAGAAACAATACATTTCTGTTGTTCCAAAGCATTTGGGGTACTTGGTTACAGCAGCCGCAGGAAACTAACGTATCATATGAATGAACCACTTTGGAAGCAGATCATCTAGTTCCAGACAAGCTTGCAGATGATTGCAGTCCTAACCATTATCTTGACTTCCACTTCCTGAGACAACCCTAGCCAGAACTGACAGCTAAGTGGCTACTGAATTCCTGACCCACAGAAATTATGAGATAAGTGTTTGGTGTCTTAACTGTTGTTATGGCCTGAATTGTGTCCCCACCACATATTCATATGTGGAAGCCCGAAACTCTCAAGTGACTGTATTTGGAGGCAGAGCCTTTAAAGAGGTAATTAAGGTTGAATGACACTGTTAGGATGGGGCCCTAGTCCAATATGACTGGTGTCCCTATCAGAAGAGGATCAAGAGACACCTGGGTGGCTCAGTAGTTGAGCATTGCCTTTGGCTCAGGGCATGATCCCAGGGTTCCTGGGATTGAGTCCCGTATTGGGCTTACCACAGGGAGCCTGTTTCTCTCTCTGCCTATGTCTCTGCCTCTCTCTGTGTGTCTCTCATGAATAAATAAATAAAATCTTAAAAAGAAGAAGAAGAAGAAGAAGAAGAAGAAGAAGAAGAAGAAGAAGAAGAAGAAGAAGAAGAACAACAACAACAACAACACCACCAGGGATGGGCACACACAAAGCAAAGGTCATGTGAGAACATAAGGAGAAGGTGCCCATCTGGAACCCAGTGAGGGGGCCCCAAGAGAAACCAACTCTACTGACATCTTGACCTTGGCCTTGACCAAGGCTTCCAGAAGTGTGAGAAAATAATCTTCTGTTGTTTAAGCCACTCAGTCTGCGGTATTTTGTTATGGGAACCCCAGAAGAACAACACAGCTGATAAATTTGGGAATAACCTATCACACAACAATAGATACTAATACACTTTCCCACACCAGCCCCCCAAACACACACATTTTTCCACTTCCATTTGCCACTGTTTCAACAAGTACTGCAAATTAGAAATGTCAGCAATATCTCTTTGAACAGATTTGGTGTTCTGAAACTTGATTCCCTCACAGAGTATGGAAAAGGCTCTGTGATAAATATGTCAAGTGAGAAACAAGTCTTCCCATAAAGACCTCTATCGTTTAAGTGAAAGTAGTAAAGGATGACAATTAGCCTGTGCGTGACCCTGTTTGATCTTAGACTATGAGCATGACCAAGATCATAATAGAAGGCTTACACTTCTAACCCAATGGAAAACTTCAGTCCATTGGAAACAACCACCACCTCCTTCTCTCTTTCCTCAGCAGCTTGTACCTCAGCTATGGATGCTGAATTATATGAATTTGTTAAGCCCTCAACCAACAAACACTTGCTCTTCCAGACGTGTCTCAGTTATATTTTTAAATATATACTTTTTAAATTTATTACAGTTCCTAGCACAGAGAAAGCACTCAGTATATGTTTAGAGAATGACTGAATCCAGAAGAACTGTCCCCTTTAATTCTATCCTCAGGCAGACCTACACCAGCCAAGACTTTAAAAAGGCAGTGCTGAGCTGTGAATCTCCCTCGTTTATCTTATTCCCTCTGGAGAATTCCTTCTGCTGTTGCTCCTGACAAATTCAAAGTCTGGTCTGTTTGATTTCTGCTTCTGATGGTCAGGTAAGCTCTCCCTAAGTTAACTCTTGCCTGTTCCTTCGCATCACACCATTTTCTTCCTTGCGTTGTCTGAACATAATCCTAAGGTCCTGTGCATCCCATTTAGCCCTCCCTCATGGGCCAATTCTCTGCCCTTGTACGTGGCCTCAATCTTCACCCCAGTTATGACTGTTCAGCACCCTCAACCATCTCACCCATCCAACTCCAGGGCAGGCCCAAAAGAAGGTTCAGGGCAGCCCTGGTGGCCCAGCGGTTTAGCGCCTGCCTTTGGCCCAGGGCCTGATCCTGGAGACCCGGGATCGAGTCCCATGTTGGGCTCCCTGCATGGAGCCTGCTTCTCCCCTGCCTCTCTCTTTCTCTCTCTCTCTCTGTGTGTGCCTCTCATGAATAAATAAATTAAATCTTAAAAAAAAAGAAAAGAAAAGAAAAGAAAAGAAAAGAAAAGAAAAGAAAAGAAAAGAAAAGAAAAGGAAGTTCAGCAAAGTGTTTAAGGTTGAGAACTTGCATCTTATGACCTGTTGGCCTACATCTCTTTAGCTTTGCTTCCTGGAATTGTGTTCTACTGATTGATGGGGGCAGGGCAGTGGGTGAGTTCTGCTCTATTTTTAATGTCTAGATAATAGATATCATAAGAATCACAGACCTGTCCATGAATGTGGTTCCAAAAGCTAATCTTGAGTGTTTTCTTGGCCCAAAACTCCAAACTGCTTTCATCCTTTCCTACCATCAAAGAGAAGTTTAGGTTTCTGTTAAGTATCTGAGGGACTCGAACTCACTAGAGCCAAAAAGAAGCTGCAGTCTCCGGAGTCTACTTACATCTCGTAATGAACCCGGTCTACATTGTATTCAGGTGTATTTAGGGCTTCTTGAACTAATTTCTTAAAACATTCAGGGGCAACCCTTTTTAAAACAGACAATCTCAAAATGATCCTTCATACATTCATGAATTAACTAAGACATAACTTGCCTTAAACATTGCCAAGTAGTTTCTCCAGCCAAAAACCTTCGGAGGCTGAGTACTTTAGTGAAAACATTGTAACCATTCATAATAAGAGCTTAACATTTATTGAGTGCTTTTATAATGTGCAGGCTGCTTTGCACTTAATATGGATTCTCTCATTTAATCCTGCCAACAGCCCTGTGAGAAAACTTACCCACAAAAATGTAACTTATCCCAAGACATCCAGCTGTTAAATCATCAAGTGGGATTTAAACCACTTGAAGTCTCTGAATCCAGAACTCCACCGCCTCTTGGGTTTCATGCAGCTTTACTAATGAAATTCCCTCCTGGTATTTGGCTGCCGATGTAAAGATTTCACTGGGTTATCTCATTCTTTTGTTGCCAGGACCTGGATAAGGATAGAAGTATCTCCTGGACTAATCTACTTCTGTCCCGAGGAGAGCGGTTGGGCAGTATGTCAATTCTCACCCAGGAAGTCTTCAATACACGTTTACTGAATGAATGAAGTCAGTTTGGAATTTGTTAAAAACAAATGACTCTTTTCTATCCACCTAAGAATAAGAGGAATTGTCTCAATATCTTCTCTCATTAAGTGCTCCCATGGAAAACTGTGCATTCCATTTTGGTGACTCAGAAAGATGAAATCACAGAGAAAACTGGGGGCGGAGGGGGCTGCCCGTGGAAGGTGGGGAGAAGTGTAGGAAACAGGGCATAGGGGATCCCTGGGTGGCGCAGCGGTTTGGCGCCTGCCTTTGGCCCAGGGCGCGATCCTGGAGACCCGGGATCGATTCCCACGTCGGGCTCCCGGTGCATGGAGCCTGCTTCTCCCTCTGCCTATGTCTCTGCCTCTCTCTCTCTCTCTGTGACTATCATAAATAAATAAAAATAAAAAAAAAAGAAAGAAACAGGGCATAGACCCACAGAGATGAGTCTAAGTCTTAAGTCTAACCTAAGTCCATAATGAGGAGTCAGAAAATCCAAGGGGAGGGAAGACGCTAACATTTGAGGAGGTCAGTGATTCTCCCAACACTCCATCCTCACTCTAAAATGTTCAGATCTTGGAGAACGTGATGTCGCAAATCATCTGGGTGGCCTAGGTTGGGGCCTGTAGCTCTGTCATAAAAGGTCAGTATGAAACACAAGTGTCTGCGGGATGTAAGGCGCCAGGGGCTCCGCGGGGGGAGGGGGGACCGCGGGCGGCCCAGAGCGGCGCGGTGCGGTGCGGAGCGGCTTCCAGGCGGGTCGCGGCGAGGAAGCCCGCTGCAGTGGACCAGGGCGGCCAGCAGATGGCGCGCTCGGGGGGTCGCGGCGGACGTCCGCCCACCCGGCACCCTCCACCCCACCCGCCCGGCCACCCCGCCTCGTCCTCGCGGCCACTCCGGCTGCGAGGTCAAGGGCTGGGCTCCTGCCAAATGGACTCAGGCACCGCCCGGGGCTCCGAGGGCGTTGACCCGGGGGGGCGGCGGCCGCGGCGGGCGGCCATAGGCTGCGGCGCGGGGCGGGGGAGCGAGGCGGGCCCTGCCCGGCCCCGGGACCCCGAGGGCCTCCGAGGAGCCCCGAGCGCGCCGCCGCCCGCCCCGGCCGCCTGGGACCCTGCGCCCCGAGCCCTCCTGCACCGGGCTGTGCGGTGCTTCCCCGACCGCCAAGGGGCTCGGCCGTCAGACATGAACTACGCGCGGTTCCTCACGGCCGCCAGCGCTGCAAGACAGCCGTCGGCCATCCGCGTCGTGAGTGAGTGCGGGGCGCCAGGGGCTCGCGGGCTCGGGGGGCTCTCGCGGGGCCTCCGGGGGCCGGGCCTCCCCCGGGGCGGGGACTCTCGCGCATCCTCCGGGGACTTCCCCCCCCCCCCGGTCGGGGTCTCCCTGGGGCCCTCCGGGGACTTGCTCTCCCCCGGGTCGGGGTCTCCCTGGGGCCCTCCGGGGACTTGCCCCCCCCCGGGTCGGGGTCTCCCTGGGGCCCTCCGGGGACTTGCCCCCCCCGGGTCGGGGTCTCCCTGGGGCCCTCCGGGGACTTGCTCTCCCCCGGGTCGGGGTCTCCCTGGGGCCCTCCGGGGACTTGCCCCCCCCCGGGTCAGGGTCTCCCTGGGGCCCTCCGGGGACTTGCCCCCCCCGGGTCGGGGGCCTCCCTGGGGCCCTCCGGGGACTTGCCCCCCCCCGGGTCGGGGTCTCCCTGGGGCCCTCCGGGGACTTGCCCCCCCCGGGTCGGGGGCCTCCCTGGGGCCCTCCGGGGACTTGCCCCCCCCCGGGTCGGGGTCTCCCTGGGACCCTCCGGGGACTTGCCCCCCCCCGGGTCGGGGTCTCCCTGGGGCCCTCCGGGGACTTGCCCCCCCCAGGGTCGGGGTCTCCCTGGGGCCCTCCGGGGACTTGCCCTCCCCAGGGTCGGGGTCTCCCTGGGGCCCTCCTGGGACTTGCCCCCCCCCCGGTCGGGGTCTCCCTGGGGCCCTCCGGGGACTTGCCCCCCCCAGGGTCGGGGTCTCCCTGGGGCCCTCCTGGGACTTGCCCCCCCCCCGGTCGGGGTCTCCCTGGGGCCCTCCGGGGACTTGCCCCCCCCCGGGTCGGGGTCTCCCTGGGGCCCTCCGGGCACTTGCCCCCCCCGGGTCGGGGGCCTCCCTGGGGCCCTCCGGGGACTTGCTCTCCCCCGGGTCGGGGTCTCCCTGGGGCCCTCCGGGGACTTGCCCCCCCCGGGTCGGGGGCCTCCCTGGGGCCCTCCGGGGACTTGCTCTCCCCCGGGTCGGGGTCTCCCTGGGGCCCTCCAGGGACTTGCCCCCCCCCGGGTCGGGGTCTCCCTGGGGCCCTCCGGGGACTTGCCCCCCCCGGGTCGGGGGCCTCCCTGGGGCCCTCCGGGGACTTGCTCTCCCCCGGGTCGGGGTCTCCCTGGGGCCCTCCGGGGACTTGCCCTCCCCAGGGTCGGGGTGTCCCTGGGGCCCTCCGGGGACTTGCCCCCCCCCGGGTCGGGGTCTCCCTGGGGCCCTCCGGGGACTTGCCCCCCCCAGGGTCGGGGTCTCCCTGGGGCCCTCCGGGGACTTGCCCTCCCCAGGGTCGGGGTCTCCCTGGGGCCCTCCGGGGACTTGCCCCCCCCAGGGTCGGGGTCTCCCTGGGGCCCTCCTGGGACTTGCCCTCCCCAGGGTCGGGGTCTCCCTGGGGCCCTCCTGGGACTTGCCCCCCCCCCGGGTCGGGGGTCTCCCTGGGGCCCTCCGGGGACTTGCCCCCCCCCGGGTCGGGGTCTCCCTGGGGCCCTCCGGGGACTTGCCCCCCCCGGGTCGGGGGCCTCCCTGGGGCCCTCCGGGGACTTGCCCCCCCCCGGGTCGGGGTCTCCCTGGGGCCCTCCGGGGACTTGCCCCCCCCGGGTCGGGGGCCTCCCTGGGGCCCTCCTGGGACTTGCTCTCCCCCGGGTCGGGGTCTCCCTGGGGCCCTCCGGGAACTTGCCCTCCCCAGGGTCGGGGTCTCCCTGGGGCCCTCCGGGGACTTGCCCCCCCCCCGGGTCGGGGTCTCCCTGGGGCCCTCCGGGGACTTGCCCCCCCCAGGGTCGGGGTCTCCCTGGGGCCCTCCGGGGACTTGCCCTCCCCAGGGTCGGGGTCTCCCTGGGGCCCTCCGGGGACTTGCCCCCCCCAGGGTCGGGGTCTCCCTGGGGCCCTCCTGGGACTTGCCCCCCCCCCCGGGTCGGGGTCTCCCTGGGGCCCTCCGGGGACTTGCCCCCCCCCGGGTCGGGGTCTCCCTGGGGCCCTCCGGGGACTTGCCCCCCCCGGGTCGGGGGCCTCCCTGGGGCCCTCCGGGGACTTGCCCCCCCCCGGGTCGGGGTCTCCCTGGGACCCTCCGGGGACTTGCCCCCCCCCGGGTCGGGGTCTCCCTGGGGCCCTCCGGGGACTTGCCCCCCCCAGGGTCGGGGTCTCCCTGGGGCCCTCCGGGGACTTGCCCTCCCCAGGGTCGGGGTCTCCCTGGGGCCCTCCTGGGACTTGCCCCCCCCCCGGTCGGGGTCTCCCTGGGGCCCTCCGGGGACTTGCCCCCCCCAGGGTCGGGGTCTCCCTGGGGCCCTCCTGGGACTTGCCCCCCCCCCGGTCGGGGTCTCCCTGGGGCCCTCCGGGGACTTGCCCCCCCCCGGGTCGGGGTCTCCCTGGGGCCCTCCGGGCACTTGCCCCCCCCGGGTCGGGGGCCTCCCTGGGGCCCTCCGGGGACTTGCTCTCCCCCGGGTCGGGGTCTCCCTGGGGCCCTCCGGGGACTTGCCCCCCCCGGGTCGGGGGCCTCCCTGGGGCCCTCCGGGGACTTGCTCTCCCCCGGGTCGGGGTCTCCCTGGGGCCCTCCAGGGACTTGCCCCCCCCCGGGTCGGGGTCTCCCTGGGGCCCTCCGGGGACTTGCCCCCCCCGGGTCGGGGGCCTCCCTGGGGCCCTCCGGGGACTTGCTCTCCCCCGGGTCGGGGTCTCCCTGGGGCCCTCCGGGGACTTGCCCTCCCCAGGGTCGGGGTGTCCCTGGGGCCCTCCGGGGACTTGCCCCCCCCCGGGTCGGGGTCTCCCTGGGGCCCTCCGGGGACTTGCCCCCCCCAGGGTCGGGGTCTCCCTGGGGCCCTCCGGGGACTTGCCCTCCCCAGGGTCGGGGTCTCCCTGGGGCCCTCCGGGGACTTGCCCCCCCCAGGGTCGGGGTCTCCCTGGGGCCCTCCTGGGACTTGCCCTCCCCAGGGTCGGGGTCTCCCTGGGGCCCTCCTGGGACTTGCCCCCCCCCCGGGTCGGGGGTCTCCCTGGGGCCCTCCGGGGACTTGCCCCCCCCCGGGTCGGGGTCTCCCTGGGGCCCTCCGGGGACTTGCCCCCCCCGGGTCGGGGGCCTCCCTGGGGCCCTCCGGGGACTTGCCCCCCCCCGGGTCGGGGTCTCCCTGGGGCCCTCCGGGGACTTGCCCCCCCCGGGTCGGGGGCCTCCCTGGGGCCCTCCTGGGACTTGCTCTCCCCCGGGTCGGGGTCTCCCTGGGGCCCTCCGGGAACTTGCCCTCCCCAGGGTCGGGGTCTCCCTGGGGCCCTCCGGGGACTTGCCCCCCCCCCGGGTCGGGGTCTCCCTGGGGCCCTCCGGGGACTTGCCCCCCCCAGGGTCGGGGTCTCCCTGGGGCCCTCCGGGGACTTGCCCTCCCCAGGGTCGGGGTCTCCCTGGGGCCCTCCGGGGACTTGCCCCCCCCAGGGTCGGGGTCTCCCTGGGGCCCTCCTGGGACTTGCCCCCCCCCCCGGGTCGGGGTCTCCCTGGGGCCCTCCGGGGACTTGCCCCCCCCCGGGTCGGGGTCTCCCTGGGGCCCTCCGGGCACTTGCCCCCCCCGGGTCGGGGGCCTCCCTGGGGCCCTCCGGGGACTTGCTCTCCCCCGGGTCGGGGTCTCCCTGGGGCCCTCCGGGGACTTGCCCCCCCCGGGTCGGGGGCCTCCCTGGGGCCCTCCGGGGACTTGCCCCCCCCGGGTCGGGGGCCTCCCTGGGGCCCTCCGGGGACTTGCCCCCCCCCGGGTCGGGGTCTCCCTGGGGCCCTCCGGGGACTTGCCCCCCCCCGGGTCGGGGTCTCCCTGGGGCCCTCCGGGGACTTGCCCCCCCCGGGTCGGGGGCCTCCCTGGGGCCCTCCGGGGACTTGCTCTCCCCCGGGTCGGGGTCTCCCTGGGGCCCTCCGGGGACTTGCCCCCCCCCGGGTCGGGGTCTCCCTGGGGCCCTCCGGGGACTTGCCCCCCCCGGGTCGGGGGCCTCCCTGGGGCCCTCCGGGGACTTGCTCTCCCCCGGGTCGGGGTCTCCCTGGGGCCCTCCGGGGACTTGCCCTCCCCAGGGTCGGGGTGTCCCTGGGGCCCTCCGGGGACTTGCCCCCCCCCGGGTCGGGGTCTCCCTGGGGCCCTCCGGGGACTTGCCCCCCCCAGGGTCGGGGTCTCCCTGGGGCCCTCCGGGGACTTGCCCTCCCCAGGGTCGGGGTCTCCCTGGGGCCCTCCGGGGACTTGCCCCCCCCAGGGTCGGGGTCTCCCTGGGGCCCTCCTGGGACTTGCCCTCCCCAGGGTCGGGGTCTCCCTGGGGCCCTCCTGGGACTTGCCCCCCCCCCCGGGTCGGGGGTCTCCCTGGGGCCCTCCGGGGACTTGCCCCCCCCCGGGTCGGGGTCTCCCTGGGGCCCTCCGGGGACTTGCCCCCCCCGGGTCGGGGGCCTCCCTGGGGCCCTCCGGGGACTTGCTCTCCCCCGGGTCGGGGTCTCCCTGGGGCCCTCCGGGGACTTGCCCCCCCCGGGTCGGGGGCCTCCCTGGGGCCCTCCGGGGACTTGCCCCCCCCCGGGTCGGGGTCTCCCTGGGGCCCTCCGGGGACTTGCCCCCCCCGGGTCGGGGTCTCCCTGGGGCCCTCCGGGGACTTGCCCCCCCCGGGTCGGGGGCCTCCCTGGGGCCCTCCGGGGACTTGCTCTCCCCCGGGTCGGGGTCTCCCTGGGGCCCTCCGGGGACTTGCCCTCCCCAGGGTCGGGGTCTCCCTGGGGCCCTCCGGGGACTTGCCCCCCCCCGGGTCGGGGTCTCCCTGGGGCCCTCCGGGGACTTGCCCCCCCCAGGGTCGGGGTCTCCCTGGGGCCCTCCGGGGACTTGCCCTCCCCAGGGTCGGGGTCTCCCTGGGGCCCTCCGGGGACTTGCCCCCCCCAGGGTCGGGGTCTCCCTGGGGCCCTCCGGGGACTTGCCCCCCCCAGGGTCGGGGTCTCCCTGGGGCCCTCCGGGGACTTGCCCTCCCCAGGGTCGGGGTCTCCCTGGGGCCCTCCGGGGACTTGCCCCCCCCAGGGTCGGGGTCTCCCTGGGGCCCTCCTGGGACTTGCCCCCCCCCAGGGTCGGGGTCTCCCTGGGGCCCTCCGGGGACTTGCCCCCCCCCCGGGTCGGGGTCTCCCTGGGGCCCTCCGGGGACTTGCCCCCCCCCGGGTCGGGGTCTCCCTGGGGCCCTCCGGGGACTTGCCCCCCCCGGGTCGGGGGCCTCCCTGGGGCCCTCCGGGGACTTGCTCTCCCCCGGGTCGGGGTCTCCCTGGGGCCCTCCGGGGACTTGCCCTCCCCAGGGTCGGGGTCTCCCTGGGGCCCTCCGGGGACTTGCCCCCCCCGGGTCGGGGGCCTCCCTGGGGCCCTCCGGGGACTTGCTCTCCCCCGGGTCGGGGTCTCCCTGGGGCCCTCCGGGGACTTGCCCTCCCCAGGGTCGGGGTCTCCCTGGGGCCCTCCGGGGACTTGCCCTCCCCAGGGTCGGGGTCTCCCTGGGGCCCTCCGGGGACTTGCCCCCCCCAGGGTCGGGGTCTCCCTGGGGCCCTCCTGGGACTTGCCCTCCCCAGGGTCGGGGTCTCCCTGGGGCCCTCCTGGGACTTGCCCCCCCCCCGGGTCGGGGTCTCCCTGGGGCCCTCCGGGGACTTGCCCCCCCCGGGTCGGGGGCCTCCCTGGGGCCCTCCGGGGACTTGCTCTCCCCCGGGTCGGGGTCTCCCTGGGGCCCTCCGGGGACTTGCCCTCCCCAGGGTCGGGGTCTCCCTGGGGCCCTCCTGGGACTTGCCCCCCCCAGGGTCGGGGTCTCCCTGGGGCCCTCCTGGGACTTGCCCTCCCCAGGGTCGGGGTCTCCCTGAGGCCCTCCTGGGACTTGCCCCCCCCCGGGTCGGGGTCTCCCTGGGGCCCTCCGGGGACTTGCCCTCACCCGGGGCGGGGGTCTCCCTGGGGCCCTCCTGGGACTTGCCCCCCCCGGGGCGGGGTCTCCCTGGGGCCCTCCTGGGACTTGCCCCCCCCCCCGGTCGGGGTCTCCCTGGGGCCCTCCGGGGACTTGCCCCCCTCCGGGTCGGGGGTCTCCCTGGGGCCCTCCGGGGACTTGCCCCCCCCCCGGGTCGGGGTCTCCCTGGGGCCCTCCTGGGACTTGCCCCCCCCTGGGTCGGGGTCTCCCTGGGCCCCTCCGGGGACTTGCCCCCCCCCGGGTCGGGGTCTCCCTGGGGCCCTCCGGGGACTTGCCCCCCCCAGGGTCGGGGTCTCCCTGGGGCCCTCCTGGGACTTGCCCCCCCCCGGGGCGAGGGTCTCCCTGGGGCCCTCCTGGGACTTGCCCCCCCCCGGGTCGGGGTCTCCCTGGGGCCCTCCGGGGACTTGCCCTCCCCCCGGGTCGGGGTCTCCCTGGGGCCCTCCTGGGACTTGCCCTCCCCCGGGTCGGGGTCTCCCTGGGGCCCTCCGGGGACTTGCCCCCCCCAGGGTCGGGGTCTCCCTGGGGCCCTCCGGGGACTTTCCCCCCCCAGGGTCGGGGTCTCCCTGGGGCCCTCCTGGGACTTGCCCTCCCCCGGGGCGGGGGTCTCCCTGGGGCCCTCCGGGGACTTGCCTTCCCCCGGGGCGGGGGCCTCCCTGGGGCCCTCCTGGGACTTGCCCCCCCCCGGGGCGGGGGTCTCCCTGGGGCCCTCCCGGGACTTGCCCTCCCCCGGTCGGGGTCTCCCTGGGGCCCTCCTGGGACTTGCCCTCCCCCGGGGCGGGGGCCTCCCTGGGGCCCTCCCGGGACTTGCCCTCCCCCGGTCGGGGTCTCCCTGGGGCCCTCCTGGGACTTGCCCTCCCCCAGGGGGCCGGGGTCTCTCTGGGGCCCTCCGGGGACGGGGACGGGGCCCGGTGGCGCGCTGAGCTCCCTTCACTCCTTCGCTGTGAGCCCGGCCCTGCGCGCGGACCTCAAACAGGGACAGACTCGGGCTGGAGAGGAAGGCGAGGACTTGGGTGTCCGTGCTCCAGTGCAGCAGGAGCAGCAGTAGAGAGACAGGGGCTGCTGCGGACACGTCCTGGGAAGAGAGGCTGTGCTGCCAGAGGGCTCTTCCCTGCAGGATGAGCAGATGTCAGGCACAGGGTGCAAATGTGTGCGCAGTGGGGAGGGCCTGGTAACTTGGAAAGAAAGGAGTGAGCCCTGCAGCCGGAAAGGCAGGTAGGTGCCAAATGGAGGAGGGTTTTCTGTGATTGCGACCCTCTGCTTTACCTTTGGGATCGCTCTACCTTCTCCATTCTTTAGTTCCTCCACCAGGGAGGTAGGGTCAGAAAAAGCAATTTTATGTGCTTTAGACTAGCATTCTATCACTAGAAATTGTTCAACTTTACAGTTTTTTGTTGACCATAATGCAATATATTGAGCTATCTCTGTTTATGAAAGTCTTCAATGAAAGTGTTTTCTTCTCTTCTGTATTTATTGTAGCTGAGATATTGAGCAGGATGCCGAAATCATTAATTTCCTTGGCTGCTGGAATGCCAAACCCCAACACCTTCCCCTTTAAGACTGCTGTTATCACCATAGAAAATGGAAAGCCCATCCAATTTGATGAAGAGATGATGAAGAGAGCACTTCAGTATTCTCAAAGTGCTGGGTAGTTATCAACGGATAATATAATTTTGTTGGGTTTTTTTTTTTTTTTGCAATATTCTAAGGCCCATTGATAAAGTAATAAGTAGGTATTCCACAAGTAGGTAGATTTGAGGAAGAGTCTTTAAAGAATAATTAAGACCAATAGGTTTATTAAATGCTTAACACTCCCCAGTGACTGCACCTTAATGGGTGGGGAGACTCAGAGAAGGCTTCTACAAGGAAGCTTGGAGCTGAGACTGAAAAGAGAAAAATGAGGTAGCTAGGGGAAGAAGTAGGTTAGGAGGAAGGAGGAAAAGCAAAATCCAGGAAACAGCAATTTTAATTCTGCGGAGTAATTTTGTAATATGTTCCCTTAATAGTTGCGGACAACTGTGCAAATACTTTGTCCCTCCATTTAGATGTCCTGAATTTTTTTTTTAAGATTTTATTTATTTATTTGAGAGAGGGAGAGAGCATGTACATGGGTATGAGTGAGGGGAGTGGCAAAGGAAGGGGGAGAAGCAGGATCGCCACTGAGCAGGAGCAGGACATGGGGCTCCATCACAGGACCCTGAGATCATGACCTGCGCCAAAGACAGACACTTAACCAGCTGAGCCACCCACACATCCCCAGATGTCTTTCATTTCTTAAAAGCAAGCTGAAACATACTTTATGACTTTGGTTAGCTGGTCTTCATCCAATGATAAAGGGTAATTTATGGAGTGTCTACACATTATACCTTATTAAAGTTTTCTTTGTTCTGTGACCAAAAAGTGTATTGAAATGTAGCACGTTATATATATAAATGATATATATGTAGGTTTTTCTTTCCATGATACAAAGAACTTGAGACTGGATTTCTAGGTAGCCTATGGAAATTTTCCTAGGAGAACAATCAATTGTGCAGTGAGTGCTCTAGTGTAAGAGAAAGAGAATAGGCTTTGGAATAAGAAAGATGTAGATTCATATCTCAGTTCATAATCTGAACTGATTGACTTTATGTGAATTTCTTAATCTCTAAGTCTATTGCTTTGTCTTTTAAATAGGGATATTAATATTGGCAAAAAGCATTTGAGGATTTTTTTTGAGGATTTTTTAGATTGAATGAATAAAGTGACTGGCCTAAAGCTACCATTTAATTCTTGTCTACTATTATTATTATGATTTTTAAAACAATAAATTTGAAAATACATTTTATGCTTTAGAATCCCAGAGCTGTTATCCTGGATAAAACAGTTACAAGTAAAATTGCATAATCCTCCCACCATCAATTACCCAACCAACCAAGGACAAATGGACATATGTATAACATCTGGCAGCCAAGATGGTCTTTGCAAGGTAAGACTGAAAGGACAGGGAACCCCACGTTAAAAATCCAGTATGTTGGTCAATATAGTCATCTCTCCCCTGACCTCAAGAGGATTGTGTTTCACGAATTACTGGTAGCCTATCTTGTCTTACCTAGAATTTTAAACAGGGAACTTAAAGACATTCACCAACCTGATTTTTCTTAAATGTAGATCATGTGGTTAATGTCCCAGAGCTATGAGTCATTAAAACAAGATTCCTATTAAGGAAGTACTCAACTCCTGCCAGAAGCTTAATGAGCACTGCTTAATTTCATCTGGCTCAGAGATTACATTTTGATTTATATAGTTATGACATTTCGGGATGATTTTTAAATTCTTTAGAGGGTAAATCCTGAAATTCCTGAGATGAAACATTATTCCTTTGTATGCTTGCTTATGTAATCATCTCTGCTTGCCACTGCTTCCATCGGTCTCCTTCTTGGACATGCTTCGTAGATCTAGGTATGTCTGCCTGACTTCTCTCTGGGTTAGTTCTCCTGTTGTCTCCCTCTTACTCTCTGTGTGTCTCTTTCTCTCTGTTACTCCATCCACCTCTTTCCTGGGTTCCAGAGAGTCTACAGACAGACATAACCACCACTGGGGGTTCTCACAAGAGACTGCACCAGTGGTTCTCAGTTTCATCTGTTTCTTTTTTCCTTTCTTTTTCACAAATAGTCCTATAAAGATTCTCTATATCCAGACTTCACATCTAGACTAAAAAGGACTCTCATTTATCTTAAACCAAAGTAGTTTTGTTTTTCTTTTCATGAAAATGTGAAAGCTGCAATCCAGTTAGCTTTAAGGAATTTTAAATTATCATTACAGAATAAGGTTTTGAAATAAGAATATAATTTTTCCTCCCTCTTTCTGTGTTTAATTGGAGAAAAAATGGGGATTAGCTACTGTTTGAGTAAAGAGAAACATCTGTGATTCCATAGATTAATTAATATGAAAAAAGTTCTTTTTCAATTAAATTCTGTCTTTCTGTCTTAAGAAGGTATACTATGAACTTTTTTCCAGAACAGTGCTCAAGACAGTTTCTTCTTTATCTGTCACAATCAGTCATAACAAAGGAAGATGGCATAGATGGCCAAATACACCAATAATGCACTTATAGACATGCTTATTACAGAGGCCTTCATGGGAATCTGATTTACTCTTCCTTCCACTTTGTTCTCCAATATAGATATTATGTTAAGCACCTGTGTCTCTGTCTACCTCTCTTAAACAATGCTACCAGATAACAACCAGCCCCTCTTTTCATCTAGGATATTTGACATTTTCATGTCCTTTAATTGACGTGGGAAATGTCTGTGTAGGTTTTCATTTAATTTATTGACAGTGAACATGCCACCCAAGTAATTTGTTTGGTCCTAAGATGTCCTGTAAAGCCTGGATCACTTAGAAACTTTTCAGAGCAGCGTAGTATTTGTTATAAAATGCCAAAAACTCATAAGGAAAAGATGAAGGGAACATCATAACCCAAATCAGGAAACAAAAGTCAGAACATCTGCTTCAGAGGAGCCTGGGTGGCTCAGCAGTTTAGCGCCGCCTTCAGCCCAGGGTGTGATCCTGGGGTCGCAGGATCGAGTCCCACATCAGGCTCCCTGCATGGAGCCTGCTTCTCTCTCTGCCTGTGTCTCTGCCTGTGTCTCTGCCTGTGTGTGTGTGTGTGTGTGTGTGTGTGTGTGTGTGTGTGTGTGTGTCATGAATAAATAAATAAAATCTTTAAAAAAAAAAATCTGCTTCATTTGATAACGCCCATACTGTTTCTCATGAGATAAAGTTTGTTAAAGTGATAGGAAGGAGGGGCTCAGACTGAGGATCGTGACACACCACAAGGAAAGAAAGGATGATTCCATGAATTATGTAAGATGTCATCATAATAGATCCGTTTGATTTAGGCTAGAAGCAACTATTGCCTAGATCATGTTGTCTGCAGAATCTCCTCTAAGATTTGTCAAGCCTGTCTTACCTAACTTCTAAATATTCTTTAACATTGTTAACCTTCCCAACCTTTCTAAAACACTCTTCACTGGTTCTCTCGACACCTCATTGACCCAATTGGCCTGCCTTTGCAGTGTCCTCGTCTACACATCCATCATTTATCAGAGTTCCTCAAGGCTCAGTCCTCAAAACTCTTCTTCCCTTAGCCCATATACTTTCCCGGGATACTTCCACTCACACCCATGTGCTCGATCATATGCTAGTAACTTCCAAGCTTCTTCCAAATCCATGTGTCCCATCTGTCCACCTGGCACCATGACAGGATGTTTAAAAGGCATCTCAAACCAAAACACACTCATCACCTTGTCCATCGGAGAGAGACAACTTTGTGGTTCTGTTTTTCAGTGAACAGCATCACTCCCTCCATCTGTCTAGTTCCATGGCCAGAAATCTAAGAGTCATTCTTCATGCCTCCTCTTCCTCATTCCCCTATAATCCATAATTGTGTTCTGTTGGTTTGGATTTCCTAAGTGCCTCTCAGTTCTCCTCTCCAATTCCATCATCACTGTATGTCACGCTACACACATATCTCTTCCCAGAACTGCAGCAAAAACATTCCAGGTGACCCCCCAAATTTCCCAGACTTTCCACATATATTCTCACTCATATTTTATTTCATATTGAAGCCAGAATGATCTTTCCAACATGCATATCTGATAATGTGACTCCCCCCTTCCCAGCCTCTACCTAAAATTCTTACTGTCCTCATGTGGCTTGAATACCTGCATGGTATTTCTCTGCCTATTTCTGTCTAATCTCACTCCACCCTCCTCTTTACATTCCTTTTCAGGACACAGAATTCTTCCAGTTTCTAAAACTGTACCTATTGTCATCACCTATTCCAACTCATAACTTCTCAATGAAGGCTTCCCTGAAGGCCCAAGTCCTCCTACAATGAGCCCTTATAACATTGTGTGTCTATACTTAAGCACTTACCATTGTATTTTAAGTATACATTTATTTGAGTGATTATTTGATTAGCATCTAGCTTTTCCATTGGACTAGTAGCTCCATGAAGATAAGAACCATGTTGCTATGTTTGTCATTTTGTCTCCATACCATGCATAGGCTTGGCTTATGGTAAATATTTAATAAATTTTCAAAGAAGAAATAAATGAATTTTAGGAGCCAAACCAATTATCTTACCCTAGAACAGAACTTGGGAAACTACAGCTAGAGAGCCAATTCCAGCCCTCACCTGACTTTGTAAATAGAGTTTTATAGGAACCCAGCCACACCCACTGATTTATATATTGTTTTTGGCTGTTTCTCACTATACAGGCAGAGATAAATAGTTGCAATGGAGATATTATGGCCCACAAAATATGTACCATCTGGCACTTTACAGAATATTTGCCAACTCCTACTCTTGAATCCTAGTGAGCTCAAACTAACAAGGGATTCAAAGAATGGAAATAATATCCAAACTAATCTGTGCTTCTTTTGTTAGGTGTTTGAAATGATCATTAATCCTGGAGATAATGTCCTGCTAAATGAACCTATTTATTCAGGAACACTTCAAGCTGTGAGTACACATTTTTATAAAAGGGCCTCCTCTTTCTTATAATTAATAAGAAGAAAACATTACACCTTTAGAATTATCTGTCCACTGAAAGATAAAATTGTATCTTCCATCTGTAAGCAGGAAAATATTAAGTGGCATAAGCAAAATATGTTAAATGTACCCTCTGCTTTATACATGTCCTTTTACAAAATCTATGTTTATAGGTGCTGAAATGAAGCTGCGCAAAATCACGTCCAGCTTTCTTAACATTTCACTTGAAATGCAACTTCGTTTACAAAAACTTATTTTTCATAAGTTTTAATAATAAGTATCTTTAATAAGTATCTTTTATTACCATATATCTAAGTACAGTCATGTTATATGTCAATTTAATATAACTGTAAACCAATATGGTATAATTAGGGCTTTCCACTCCAGTATTAATAGGACTATAATATCCAGAATCAGGAAAGTGATCATCTGGCTCTGCTGTGTACTAGTCAGAACACATCTGAGCTATAGGTTTGTTTGGGGCACAATACTTTAGGATTGCCATGGACTGATTTGTGCGTGTTCTTAGGTTAATAGAACTGGCACCAAAGGGTGGAAACTATGGGGAAACTATTTCAACTCCGTATAAGAACTTCCTAGCCATGAGCCTTACTTCACTCCTGACTCCCTAAGAAGGTAAAACACTGCCCATCACTGCAGATACTCAAAGTTGCTCAGTAGTCATTAACACAAGTGTTAGAAAAGTAATTCTAGTTTAAAATAGGGGAATGAATGAGGTGAACTTTATGCTCTGTTGACTCTAACTTCACAGATTCTCTTTTTTCAAGTTTAATATTATCTTAAAAATTAATATATAAAGCAATTAGTCTTCAAGGCATGTTTCCTCAAAATTAAGTAGAAATAAAATTGATACCATTAAAAATGCTTTTCCTGTGAACAATCTGAAAAGGAAATTAAGAAAACAATTCCATTTATAATAAAAGCCAAAAGAACAAAATCTCTGAAACCTAAGAAAGGAGGTAAAAGAGTTAGTTGTACATCAAAAACTACAAAAGGCTGCTGAAAGAAATTAAAGAAGACCCAAATAGATGGAAAAACATCACCTAATCATCAATTGGAAGACTTACTATTGTTTAAATGTCAATACTTCCAAAGCAGGATGCCTGGGTGGCTCAGCGGTTGAGCGCCTCCCTTCAGCCCAGGACATGATCCTGGAGTCCCGGGGTTGAGTCCCACATTGGGCTCCCTGCATGGAGCCTGCTTCTCTCTCTGCCTATGTCTCTGTGTCTCTCATGAATAAATAAATAAAATCTAAAAAAATATATATATATACTATCAAAGCAAACTACAGATTCAATACAATCCCTATCAAATTCCAGTAACTTTTTTTGCAGAAATAGAAAACCCAGTTATCAAATTTATATGGGATTGGAAGGAATCCAAATAGCCAAAACAATCTTGAAAAAGAAGAACAAAGTTCGAAGACTCCTATTTCCTAATTTCCAAACCAACTTCAAAGCTATAGTAATCAAAATACTGTGGCACTGGTATAGGGATAGACATATAGACCAGTGGAATAGAATTCAGGTCCAGAAATAAATCCACACATCTGTGGTCATTTTATTTCAACAAGGGTACCAAAATCATTCAATAGAGAAAGAAAAATCTCTTCAACATAAGGTGCTAGGACAACTGGATTTCCATATGCAAAAGAAAGAAACTGGATCCTTGAGCCACATAAAAATTTGACTCAAAAGGATCAAAGACCTAAATGTAAGAGCTAAAACTACAAAATCTTAGAAGAAAACATAAAAGCAAATCTTTGTGACCTTGGCACTAAATTCTTAGATATGACACCAAAAACACAGGCAAAAAGGAACAAAAAAGTAGATAAATTGTACTTCATCAAAGATTAAAAACTTGTGTGCATTGAAAAACGTTATGAAGAAACTGAAAAGACAGTCCACAGAATGGGAGAAAATATTTGTAAATCACATATCTGATATAGACTTAATATCCAGAACATATAAGGACCTACTATAACTCAATGACGACAACAACAAAACCTAATTTATTTTTTTTTTCAAAACCTAATTTAAAAATGGACAAAGGACTTGAATAGACATTTTTACAAAGAAGAAATACAAGTAGCGAATAAGCACATGAAAAGATGCTCAACATCATCATTAATCATTAGAGAAACACAAATCAAAACCACAGTGAGATACTACCTTATACCTACTAGGACAGCTATTCTTTTCATGTAAAGTAATAAGTGTTATTTTACAACAAGCCAACAAGTTTGAATATGAGGAGAAATTGGAACCCTTGTACATTGCTGGTGGAAATGTAAAATGGTACAGCGGCTGAGGAAAAGTTTGTCAGTTTCTCAAAACATTGAACATAGCATTATCATGTGACTCATTAATTCAACTCCAAGTCTATACCCCAAAAGAACTGAAAACTGGAGCTCAAACAGATAATTGTACACAAATGTTTATTGAAAGCATTATTCATAATAACCAAAAGGTGGAAGCAACTCAAGAGTCCATCAACAGGTGAGTGGATATAAAATGTGGCATATACATATGCTGGAATATTGTTCAGCCATAAAAAGGAACAATATTTTAACACACACTACAACATGGATAAACTTTGAAAACTATGGCCAACTGAAAGAAGCCAGACACAAAAGGACAGATATTGTATAACTACACTTACTTGTTTCTTAAATCTCAAACAGGCAGATTCAGAGCCAGAGAATAAGAGGTTACTAGGGCCTGGGTGGGGGATGGGTGGGGGGATGGAAAGTTATTGCTGAATGGGTAAAGATTTTCTGTTTGGGGTGATAAAAAATTTTGGAAATCAATAGTGATGATGGATTCACACATTGTGAATGTGATTAATGCCATGAGCTGTACACTTAAAAATGGCAAAATTTTGGGGGCGCCTGGGAGGCTTAGTCAATTAAGCATCTGCTTTTGGCTCAGGTCATGATCCCAGGATCCTGGGATCAAGCCCCAAGGCAGGCTCTCTGCTCAGTGGGGGAGTCTGCTTCTCCTTTCCCTCTGCTCCTCCCCCTTGTGCTCTCTCACTCCCTCTCAAATAAATAAAATCTTTTTTAAAAAGGCAACATTTTTGTTATATATCTATTTACCACAATAAAAAACTAAAGTAAAATCATTCCTTTTTCTTAATGGTTGGTTACTAATTAGTAATTATTTTACTAAACTCCTTATATGCCTATGAATATAAAACCACTGTCAGTGTAAACAGCATCATGCACACACACACAAATGTTTTCACATACCCAGACAGAAACCCTGTGCCAGGCTATGAGGAAATTTGCTAGTAAGGATTATGTGTTTTTTTGTGGCCCAGTATTAATTTGTTTATTCATGGTGGATGTACTTTTTTAGCCTAAGAACTCTTAAATTCCTAAGAACTCTTAAATTTGTCATAAATTTGTCTGGATTATTCCCACTTAGTTCATGATTCCACATTTGCTAAAAGAGTGTTTATCCTTTGAAAAATTTTTCGTCTGAGAGCCTCACTCAATTATTGTTATTTCTGAAGTTCTAATTTTTTTCTTTAAGTTCATCCAAGAATAAGATTCCACAAGATTTTTATAAACTTACGTATGTCAATAAAAATAAAAATAAAAATAAACTTATGTATGTCCATAAGCAAGGCCGCTACTTGTGATTTCAGGCTTAGCCTTTGGTAAATATGAAATACTTCCATCCTCCTGGGTAAGCTTCTGCCCTTTTTCCCTCAATGCCCTTCACCCCCTGGCTTCCCTGACCACAGTCCTAAGACCACCCTGAACTTCTCATAATGTGGAGTTAATGCAGGGGGGCCCCAGACTCTGCTCTTGTTAGAAACTGTTTCTAATGTGCCCATGCTATACCACCTGTTAAATACTTTGAATATCACCTCTGCTTGTAACTATTTTATTAGCATAACAGATTCTTTCTATGTTTAACTTTATAAAAAAAAAAGCATTAATTAATAAATATCTACTTTGTAAACCAGTTCTAATTATAATTCCAAAGATGATTCAAAAGAGGTTAGGAGATGCTGTGTAACAAATCTCAGTGGCTTGTGGCTAGGAAAGTTTCTTTCTCCTACATTCTGCATATCTACCAAAAGGCAGCTGCTGCTCTGTTCAATGTCATCTCAATCCCAAGCCCCCAGCTGATAGAAGCAGCCTCTGTCTGGAACATTGCCAGTCAATAGTCAAGGGAAAAGGAAAATAGAGAACCACAAGCTGGATTTTAAAGCTTCTGCTTGGAAGAAACACACATCACTTCTGCTCACAGTTTATTAGCCAAAGCAAGACATATGGCCAATCCTGACATATAAGAGAAAGGAAGTATACTCCTTCCTCTGGGAACCAACAGGGGATATTTTTGAACAATAATGGAATCTACCAAAGGATAACAATAAAATGAGAACATACAACCTCAACCTCAAGTATAGAGACGAGTGCAGGTTTATATGTTTAAGGGGTATAAATGGTAACATTCTTGGTTAGTATAAGAAGAGCCAATGACACATTTTGTAATCCTGTCTGAATCTTGGGCTTTTTTTTTTTTATTTGTGCTCAACAGCTGAAGCCCCTGGGCTGCAACATTATTAATGTTCCCAGTGATGAATTCGGCATTATTCCAGACTCCCTCAAAGAAGTCCTTTCCAAATGGAAACCAGAAGACTCCAAGGATCCCAAGAAAAACACCCCCAAATTTCTTTACACTGTACCAAATGGCAACAACCCTACAGGAAACTCATTAACAAGTAACCGCAAGAAGGCAATCTATGAGGTATTTTAAAAGAATGTGTTATGCGGCTATGTTCTTGTTTATTTTTGACTTTTGAGAAGAGTACTGTGCAAGCTCCCTTTCTTATTTCTTTTTATTACAAGGAAGGTAATTTTAAATAAAAGGAATTTATTAGTAATTTTTAATAAAAAGATTCATCTATGCCCAAGGTCCTAATAAATTGAAACACAAGAAAGTACTCCATCCTTTGTTAACTATGAGATTTTTCTTTTCCTTTAATTGATATTTTCATTAAAAATAAATAGGATTTTTGACCTAATGTTAAATTTTATGCAGTTATTTAATCAAACTTGGGGTTTGATTCATTATTTTATATTTATATTTTCAACTTGTCTCTTCTCCTTCCTACTCCTTAACATTTTAGGTTACAAAGAAATTTTTCAATATAAGAGACATGCTCTTTTTGTCAATTCTCTTTTAGGTACCTGACTATGATGCCTAAACTTTTCACTATAAACAATTTTTTAAAATATCAAACACATATCTAGCTATACAAGAGTCTTTGAAAAATAAGAGAAATGTACCTTTTGTAAAGTCTCTTTTATGTACCAACTGTGCTGCCTAGACTTTTGCTACAAATAGCTTCTTAAAAAATAAGTACCAAAGCCATATTAAACGTAGAGAATGTGCAGTAGAATCATAAAGATATCAGTTTCTTTCACTCATGTATGTATATATGTATATACACACACACACACACACACACACACACACGTTTGTGTCAAAATATTGTCTTATTTTTCACATACTCCAGAGTTCTGTCCTGAGTTCTCTTATTTACATCCTACAACTAGAGAGTCTCATCCAGTTCTATGGCTATAAATTCCCTTCTAAATAATAGAAATGCCTTTCCCTTGAACTCCAGACTTCTGTATCCAACTTCTCCATCCAACGTCTCTTTCCAACATCCACCATTAATGTCTGATGGTCATTTCCAACCTACAATGGCCAAATAGAACTCTTGATTTAGTCCAGTCACACCCAACCTCCAACCCTCCATCTCTGTAAATAGTCCATGAACAGTCACCCTTTATTCCTCTCTTTCTCTGTCTCTTCCTCACACCCCCGACAGCCAGTCCATCCTATGGATTCCACTGCCAAATGGATCCAAATCCACCTCTTTCTCTATTTCTCTCCTCTGCCCTTCCCACCACCCATCTTCCCAGCCACCACCTTCCTTTACTGGTCTACTAGGATAGTTTCCTCGATGGACCCCTGCTACATTCCACTCTCAATCTCCAACCAGTCTTTCTTCACACAGTAGCCAGTCATGTCCTTCAGCCCCTAAAATATAAATGTGAAGCCAGTCTCATGGTCCTCCTGGTGCAGTCCTCTAGTGGCTTCCCTTTGCAATTAGAATTCAAATTCCTTCATCTGCCTCACAAAGCTATGTGACCTGCTAGTCTGTTCCCAAGCCTTATTGTCTCTTCTCCTCCTTCTTGCTGCAACCTATTTTGTCATTCTGAGCTCTTGTGTTGTCAGGAAGGGCTCCCCAATGAAATAGCTACCCTGTCCTCCTCTCTGTCTCTCAGATATCACCCTTTATCACCCTGCCTGGCCCCTAAAACCTCTTGTTTAATATTTCTTGTCTTCATTATCTATTAGATTATATATAGTGTCTTTCCCAGAACTTAGAATGTAAGTTCCATGAGAATAAGAGCCTTCAGTGAATGCCTTGCTCATCTCTTTATCCTCATTGTCTAGGACAAGAGGCACTTAGTAGCTTCTTGAGGGAATGAATGAATGAATGCATGAATGAATGAATCAATACAAAGAATTATGATTCCAAGTGATTTTCAGCTTAGTTCTTAAAAATTAAATATCCTACTTCAACCATTTTAGCTTGCAAGAAAATATGATTTCCTCATCATAGAAGATGATCCTTACTATTTTCTCCAGTTTAGCAAGGTAAGTGATGATGTGAACTTATTTCACAATTAAAGGATACATTGTAAGTTATTACACTGACTTGACTTTAGCCTGGCTGCTGAGTTGGAGCTAATCTACCTTTACATTAAAGTTAAGTAAAATTGTTAGTAATTTTCTACCACTTCAATCTTTAGTCTTTCAGTTTTATCATGGAACTAATACTTCTCATGTCTGGTATTACTGCTCTTTCCAGAAATGACTTACTTTAAAATAGTAGCTAGCTCACTATAGTATGCATTTGGGTTCCCAGAGTGAGTCAGGGCTAATGGTCTTCTCAAACTCCAAATCCTAGTTCATAGCTTATTAAACATCATATGAAGTAGGCTTCGTTTTGGGTATCAGCTATAGTCTCTTGGCAGTGGCTGACTGGAATGATATCTGAGAAGAATTTGAAAGCTAAGCCTGAACTTAAAGAGAAAGAGGGTCGTGCTCAGTTAGTGATGTCCATTACAGAGAAGGCATTACTGGCAGCATGCCACATATTTACCATTCCTGTCTTTGAAGACCTGGATCTTACCAGCAGAATAATGTATTTTTAGGATCTTTTTCACTATGTATACATGCCACTTTTCATGATCATGGTCTCCTAATAGCAGTAAGTGGTACAGATTCTCAGTGCCCGGTTCTCAAAACTAAACACTGTCTTTATTCGCCTCCCAGGGCTGCAGAGAACATATGCTTGGTTTCAATGCTCCCTTTAAATCTACTGAAAAGAAACAAAAACTCTGGACTGTTCTATATGGTTTGCTGAATATCACATCTACCTACCTATTCCCTACCCTCAACATGACCTGGCCTCTTTTCTTGTGTGCATATACTTTTCTTTATCTTTTTTTTTTTTTTTGCATATACTTTTCAAGTAAATATTGAAGTCAATATTGCAGTATGACTAACTTTCTCATCTTGTTTTATCTTTCTAGCTCTTCTAAGGATCAGCATTCTCTCTCTAAACATCCTAAATGCTGCTGGCCCTCTTCATTTTGATCTAATCCAAATGAGTTTTTCTCGAATCCTTCCTCTAAATCTGTTAATCCTGAATCTCAACCTTTGAGTGAGATTTTGAGGAGGGCCTATTTAAGGTTTCTCTAAATTCATAGTAATAGCATCTTAAGCAAATGAGTAAACTCTTCTGTGTGTTTTTGACAGAAAAGCTGTGAAGATAGGCAGGTACTCATAAAAGAACACGCAACTCGGTTTCTTATTCCATTTTAAGACTAAGGTAACAGAAAAGATGGTTGTGCTGCTGCTATCAGAATTTATGTCCTCTCCATTTCCTACACAAAATAATTTTTCAGTCACTCACAGTGTTCTCAAAACAACAATATGTATTTTTTTTCCATTTCAAGCCCTGGGCACCAACATTTCTTTCAATGGATGTCGATGGGCGAGTCATCAGAGCGGACTCTTTTTCAAAAGTCCTCTCCTCTGGGTAAGGCCTTGTATCTTACCTTAGGGCCAGATCTAAAAAAGATAGGTTGTACCTGGGTATTTTTTAGTCCAAATAATTCTCATTTAAGACACTTCTATTCTTACTTACCTTAAAACATCAGTTTGATTATTAATATTAATATATGCCTTTTCTTTCTTTATCCATCTCCAGTAATCAAAGATATTTGGGCATTAATCTAAAGTTGTAGTGGGCCTGGTCAGGTTTTGGGTTTTATATATGAAAGAACACATTTTGAAATACTTGGTCAGACTTGCATTCTATTTTAAACATAAGCTTAAATTTAAATCTGAATTTTAAATAATAAGTAGCTAATTTTATTAGAATATTTTAATTGTCTAGGCCCATTTGTCCCCAGGTCACACCTGTCTTACTAATGAAATCAATAAAGTGACGTGTATTAATTGTTAACACAGTATTGGTATTGTGCCTTTGCTCTTTTGTAGGTTGCGAATAGGGTTTATAACGGGTCCAAAACCCTTGATAGAGAGAGTCATTTTACACACACAAGTTTCAACTCTGCACCCTAGCACTTTTACACAGGTAAAGACAATGTCAGAAATAAGAGGTATTTGGGGTTTCTTTTTAAGAAATCAAAATAAAAAGTATGAGATGTTAGCGAGAAAGACTGAGTGAAGGTGGCAGGAAGGGAAATCACTGATACTGAATCTCTAGTACCAATATGGGCTGAAGTAAAAGATCAGATACCTCAGATGTTTACTCTAAAAGGCAAATGAGAATTAAATTAACCTGGTGTTACTTTGCAGCATAGACCAAATTCCTTGAGAGAGAGGGTATCTTATTCATCCTGTGTCCCTAGCATCTATCCCAGGAACTCCATAAAAACTTTGTTGAACTGAAGAAAATGGAAGTGAGCTTGGCGAAGTAATATAACTTTAGCTTCATTGTCCTGGAATCCGTAATGAGCATAAGGATTCAACCCTGTTTAGTGACTCCTTGTTTGACTTCATTGCACATGTGCTAAAGACACTAGTTGTTATGTATTTTAGCTAAAAAACAATAAAGTAAAATTAATTTTAGAGAATGTATAAAACTCCTCACAAACTTCGAGAAATTATTGGATCCATCGCTAAAGCAATCTTAAGAATCAGATCCTAAGGGTAGAATTGATTCAAAATCAATAGAAAAAGAAGACTAAGGCTAGGACACTTGATATTGTACATTCCATAAAGTACAAATGTCCCCATATTTTGTCAAGGTGGGGATTTTTTTCCCGTATTTTTTGTGTCCTATCAACAAAACTTCGCTATCCATTTATAACATTTAGAACTTCTATTTTATATAGAAAAATCACTGAAAATATTACATACTACATATCTATTATATATATTTTACATTTAAAGAAGCAATATAGTATGCTAACTAATGGCATGGGTCTGAAGCTAGACAGTCTAACTTAAATCCAGGCTGTCTATGACTAACTGTATGACCTTGGGAAGGTTCATTTAAAATTGTGCCTTGGTTTCTTCAGTAAAAAATAAATAGTAATCTAATATTAATATACTAATGTATTATAAAGGTTTCTGGCACAAAGCAAGTACTATATAAACATTTGTTATTTTATTGTCATTGTTAATAATTAACATTTGTTATAAATCACTGTGTAAAGCTTGGTTCAGCTTGTGGTGGTTTACAGGTAATCAAGAATGATTTGCTTTTTATGTTTGGCAGAAAAAAACCCACACATTTTAAGAGGGTGAACCATGACATTTGTTATTGTCTTTTCTCTCTTAGCTTCTGGTGTCACAGCTTCTACACCAATGGGGAGAAGAGGGTTTCCTGGCTCATGTAGACAGGTATTGCATGCTAGTTTCCATATTTTACTAGAAATAGACTTCCCTTTATTAATTTTCAATAGATTTATTCCAAAATAAAGGAAAAAAATGCAGTGGTAAAAAGTTTGCCACCAGACAGGTCAAATAAACATGCTCTATTCCCTTTTCAATCATTCAACATTTTAATCAAGATAGAAAGCATATTCTTAGGGTACCTGGGTGGCTCAGTCAGTTAAGCATCTGCCTTTGGCTCATGTCATGATCCTAAGATCCTGGAATGGAGCCCTTCATCAGGCTCTGCTGAGTGGGGAGTGAGCTTCCTCTCACTCTTGCTCTGTTGACTTCTCTCTCTCTCTCTCTCTCTCTCTCTCTCTCTCTCTCTCTCTCTCTCTCATTTCTCAAATAAATAAAATCTTAAAAAAAAAAAGAAAAAAAAGAAAACAGTTTCTTACAGACTGGACTCCAGAGCCTTCTGGTTTTTTCAATCAATGAACTAACAAACACATGCTTTTCATTGTTTTCATCTTCTAGGGTTACTGATTTCTATAGGAACCAGAAGGATGCATTACTGGCAGCTGCAAACAAATGGTTAAGTGGTAAGTGGAACATACATCCTATCCTGTGATAGTCACTAGCACTTTTATGAATGGGGGATAAACAGTCCATAGTTAGTGTTAATAATATTGCAAGAAAAGTAACAACAGTCCAGGAGTATTCTTGTCAAGAAATGTTACTCTATAAGTAATATCAGAAGTAACAGTCTGCAAACCATGGCACTGTTCTATCTCTACTTTGCCTGTCTGCTGCAAATAATCTGTGGTTTAAAGGGTGGGGTGGGGGAAGACCTTTTAGTCTAAAAATCAACTAGCAATAACTTAAGCTAAATGATGCCTATACTCAAAAGGTTTTAGAGTTACTTCAGAATTTCCCCCAAACAGCAGAGGAATTGTCAAATGGTATGCTCCTTTTTTAATTAGACTACATAGAAACAAAGTAATACTATCTAAGTCAGTACTAGCTCATTACAAATTATTTGCCTTCTAATCATTAACATCATTTATCTAATAATGCCTATTGCTAATTTGCAGGATGATTTAATTTTCTGTTAATGAATTACATGATTTTAATCATATCATTAAAAAAGTTTTTGGTAAAAAAAAAAAAGTTTTTGGTGTAAATAATAAACAAAAATTAATTCCTTATTTCTGTCATAACTTGTTCCCTATAAATTCTTGGTAAATATAGAATTACCAGTTTATTTTTATTATTTATTTATTTTTTTAGAATTACCAGTTTAATAAGAGTACTATTCCTCCATTTTGTACAGCAAAGTTAAAGAAAAGTTTCTAAACAAAAGCAAGTACTAAAAGATAATTAAAATGAAAATAATTGTCTTTCCTTCTTGGCTTCTCTATCCTAATACTCAATGAAACAAAAAGGCTACAAATACATCTGAAGTTCTTGAATTTTAAGTACTTCTTTTCATAATCAATCACATTATAAAAACTAATCCATCAGACTTCCAAACTAATACATAAATGACAGAATTTATTGAAGCACTGGAAGAATCTAGAAGGAGTCGAAGAATCTTCTGTAGTTGAAAGAGCCAGAATTGGCTTCGGTCTGGTTCTAACTAAGGGAAGTAGACACAGGCCTTAGATTCTTTGCACTACCCAAGACTGACTGAAATTGGAAATATAAACATGAGTCTCCCTTCCTCCCTTCACTCCCCTCTCATTTTTTTTTTTCCCCTCTCATTTTTAAATAAACTCAGAACATCAATTTTCAGGGCTCATAGAATTCAGTGTTTTAAAAATGCTGTCCCCGAAGGGATGTTTTTGGACATTCTAGTTGACAGTTACTAAGATTATGTCATTAATTGGTATATTTTCTGTCATCAGAAATGGCTTTAGCAGATATTTATTCTCTTCTTTGGTTTGTAGGTTTGGCAGAATGGCATGTCCCGGCTGCTGGAATGTTTTTATGGGTTAAAATTAAGGGTATTTATGATGTAAAACAAATGATTGAAGAAAAAGCCATTCAGAAAAAGGTAAAAGATATGGATGGAACTGGAGGGTATTATGCTGAGTGAAATAAGTCAATCGGAGAAGGACAGACATTATATGGTCTCATTCATTTGGGGAATATAGAAAATAGTGAAAGGGAATAAAGGGGAAAGGAGAAAAAATGAATGGGAAATATCAGAAAGGGAGACAGAACATGAGAGACTCTTAACTCTGGGAAACGAACTAGTGGTGGTGGAAAGGGAAGTGGGCAGGGGGTGGGGGTGACTGGGTGATGGGCACTGAGGGGGGCACTTGATGGATGAGCACTGGGTGTTATTCTATATGTTGGCAAATTGAACACCAATAAAAAATAAATTTATAAAAAAAGAGGTAAAAGGGTAGAGTTATACTTTTTCTTTAAAGTGATTTTCATTTAAAAAAAAAATTTATTCATTTATTCATGAGAGACACAGAGAGAGGCAGAGACACCTGCAGAGGGAGACGTAGGCTCCCTGCGGGGAACCTGATGCAGAACTTGATCCCAGGATCTTGGGATCACGACCTGAGCTGAAGGCAGACGCTCAACCTCTGAGCCACCCAGGTGCCCCTAACATGATTTTTCACTTAAAAATGAAGAGTTGTTTATCATTGCCCTCCACTCTAACCCATAACAGTTTAATATCAGATGTCATCTCATATTTCTATATCTTACATTTCCAATTATGTTACCTTGTTTTTAAAATCATAATAGTTTTTTGAGTTACACAGTAATTCTTCTGGTCTACATTAATAGAAATAGAGTCATTCATCTCAGCTACTGGTTAGTTTAATGACTAAGAGCAGATGGTTTTTTTCTCCCTGATTAAGAAAGTAAAGCATGCTAGCAAACTTGGTAAATTCATAACAGTATAATGGAAGGTTTTTAAATAGCTCATTATTTCATCACCCCGATTTTGTGACCATTTGTGGTATATTTGCTTTTTTTTTTAAAGATTTTATTTATTTATTCATGAGAGACACAGAGAGACAGAGACACAGGCAGAGGGAGAAGCAGGCTCCATGCAGGGAGCCGAATGTAGGACTCAATCCCGGGACTCCAGGATCACGCCCTAGGCCAAAGGCAGGCACTAAACCACTGAGCCACCCAGGGATCTCCCCTGTGGCATATTTTCTTGAACAGCTTGTCTATATGTTGTATTTTGTCTGTGCAGTTATTTTTCATGGTTAAAATTACACAGAAAAGTTTGTGTCCTGTTTTCACTTAAAATTGGCTGTAAGTATTTCTTTTAGGATTTTCTTTTTCTCCTTTCATACTTAAATCTACTTAGTTATCATTCAAGGGCATTAATTAAGATGGGAAATCTAAATATTTTTTCTGTGTAGGTGTATAGCTGTCCAATTTACCTAGTGGAGTATCCTTTCTCCATGAATTAATTCTTTTGTTACATTTGCCAGTCTTTTATAAACACTGAAATCTGGTTCTAGGGTCACTTTGTTTTGAAGCAGTAAGTATGAGGGAACAGATTGTGTTGATGCTGGCACAGGACCATGCTAGTGCACAAGAAATGAGATTGTGTGGATGCTATAAAACTGATGTCTGGAGGTCAGACCTGGAGGCCGTCATGTGTCCTCTCTAACCACCTTACTTGAGGGCAGGAATCATGCTTTATTCATTGTTCTAATCCTACCAATTCTACATTGTAGGTACTTAGTAAATACTTAGTCAAAAAAAAAAAAAAAAACATTTTAGTATAGTAAGTCAATTTTACATTTTCTTTGCTTTTCTGTCAATGCCATTATCATCAGGATCATTTGATAAATGGTTACTTGTATGGATCTCTGAGGTAGATACTAAGGATATAGACTTTTGGACTTTCTTATATTTTTTTGGTATACTCCATCTAGCCCATGTATCCTCTTGCATGTAACCTTAACTTTTTCTAAATAATCTCCACTTTACAACTACAACCTTAGCCCAATTCTGGTCATCTTATAAAGAGGTTATCACTACCCTTCCTTCTCTCACAGCTCCTTGCTTGTAGTGCACCCCCAATATTTTCTACTATATTGGGAGAAGTGATAGTTTTCATTTTATTGTGCATCAGTACAGAAACCCATCTTCTGCTTTGAAATCTCTTCCCCCAGAATGCCCCAAATCATTTCACTCCCAACTCACCTTCTTTTAGTGGACAGTGCCCAGATTTATACCACATAACAAGAATGAATACTTTTGAATATCATGATCACACTAAATTATAATCTCAAAGACCTAACACAACCAAAGTTTATTTCTGACTCACATAAAACTTCCAAAGATGTGATCTGCAGGCAAATCTGCTCCAACCAGTGGATCAGAGACTCTCGTTCCTTCCTTCTTGTTGCTATTGGTCTTCAATGCATGGATGCCACAATGGCTACAAAATGGGAAAAGCTGATGATGGGTCACACTTGGGGAGATTTTTATGGGCAAGGCCTAGAAGTTGCATGCATTACTTCACATCCATTGGCTAGGATTTGGTCATTTGCCACACATAACAAGAAAAAAGCTGGAAAACAGAAAATATTCATACACCCAAGAAACAGAGGAAATGGGGTTCACAATCAGTGAGTCATCTGCCATAGTGCTCACATCAAGAATAGCAGTTGTTCCCACTACCTCTGTCTTGACATACTTACATAACATTTTTATTCATTCACGTTATGTATCAAATTTACCTCCTTTCAGTTCTTCGACTAGACCAATTTTCTTCCCCTCTCAAGGCCTTTTACACTATCTTCTCCCTAAAATACTCTTCACCCACTTTTGGCTCGGTCAACACCTACTTATTATCCAAGTCCCAGCTTAAAGCCACTTCCAAATATGATAACTTAAAAATGGTCTCTCATTGTTTGACTTTATATTACTTTCCTAGTTGGCTAACCATTTATTCATGTTTATTACCCTCTCTATTTCTTTTATAAGCTGTCCTTTGCCCATCAAAGCTAGAATATTAGTGTTTTTCTTCTCAGTTTCTGTATATTATTTATATGAAGAAGATGAAGTACTTGCCATATTTACTATAAACAGTAATTTTTTCCAGATTCTGTGCTTTTATTTTAGGACATAGAGACATTTTACATAAAATTATTTTTCTCATGATTTTTTAAGTTGTTTTTAAATGTAAAAAGTCTTTTCCCACTCTGAAATTGGATATACCTACATTTTTTTCTAGTTTTTATTTAATGCTTATTCACTTATTTTCGATAAACTTTCTTAGGTATTAATGCTTCCTGGAAATGTTTTTTACATCGATAACTCAGCTCCTAGTCCTTACTTCAGAGCATCCTTCTCTTCAGCTTCTCCAGAACAGATGGATATGGTGAGTACAATATTCTCTTTAGAGTAACACTAGATACCAATTCTTTTTGGGGGTGCATGTGTTCATTTTGTGAGTTATAACATTATTTAATGTCCTCTTAAGTTTCTGAAAAATAAGTATCAAGTGAGAAGTCATGAATTACTATTAAAGACATATTTTAATGATAGCAAATAGACAAATGCATGAGACCAAGTTGGAGTTAAATTTCATTGTCTTCATGAATTGTTTTCAGACTTGCTGAACAGTGTGGGAAGATTACTGACATATAAGAAAACTTCCTTCCTTCCTTCCTGGAATTAATACGAGCTAAATTCAGTACAAATTCATGAAAGCCATTAATCTCTTTCTCTGAAGGAAAATATATCAGCAAGAGTCAAATGCAATAATATTCTTAAATTAATTATAGTCTGGGTTTAGCCAAAATAACAAGAAGCAAAGAAACAAGTTCCTAAGGACTGCATGTCTGGGACTCCAAATAGAAGAATCATAAATTGAACAACACCATTAACCTCGAGAAAAGTCTATACTTGCCCTTGCAGATGGACTGGTTCTTGATGTTCTTTATTTACTTGCTTTCTCATCTCATTAAATATGCTTTTCATAAGTTGTCTCTTGTTTTACATATGAGGAGAATTAGACAATTGAAACATACAGAATGCATATGCAGGTGAATGATTATATGAGAAAATATTTAGTGTTGTGGGAAAAATGGAAAATAATGATCTTAAAGGCTTAAAGAACAAATAAAGTCCTGGGAATCTGATATGCTTATAGTTACATATATTAGTGGACATTGATGGCATCCTCCTCAGATTAAAATGATGTTAAATTTGACTTTTCATTGCCTTATGTTAACCTAAGATTAATACTCTGTTTGAATTTTTTAAATTATCGCAAACTTTTCCTAAGTAGCATCCTAATGTCATTCATTTTTATCTCTTTTCTATTTCAGGCCTTCCAGAGATTAGCCCAACTTATTAAAGAATCTTTATGAAGAAATCAAACTATGAAAAAATCAAACTCTTTCATGGATTTTTCAGATAAATTATTTTTATGTTTTAGCAAGAAGAAATGATTATTGGCATTAGACTTACAGATTGGATTTCAACAATCATGTCATGTCTGTAGTAATTGTGCCCTTAAATTCATCAGATTGACAAAATATAATCCACTTATACCTTTTGATAAATTTTCACTCTGCAAAAATCATTTTCTCCTGGATTTTATTATAAATAACTCTAATTGCTTTCTGATTTCCCATAAACTTTCCTTGAAACATTTTACAATAAATTATTTTGAAAATGTAAGAAAATAAATTCAGAATGGTATATGAACTTTTTCTATTTTTAGAAAAATTTAATGAAATCTTACTGGAAAATTTGTTAGAATTTGACCATTATAAATGATTATCAGTAAGAGTACCACTGACATTATGTTGTGCCATAGAATCCTTTTAAAATAAAATTCTGAAATTAAGCATACCTAAAGGCATTAGGCCTATTAATTCTAAATAAGGAAGAGAGATATGCTGATAGCTACATATATTAGTGGACTTAGAAGAATTTGCTACACTGTATTTTCATAATACTACACAATTTACAAAAACACATTCTTATCCATTACTTAAATCTACTACACCCCTTTGAGGTACTTAGGCAATACTTTTTAATGACTTTCTCACTTTTTCACATATTTTTCTCATCTGATTATTAATGTATGCTTATTTAAAATTTTTCAAACAATACAGTCAGTATAAGCGATAAAGTAAAAGCTACCTCATTATCTCATCCCCAGTGATAACTGCTGTCAGCATTTATCATCCATCCGTTTATTTTTATTTTTTTAAAAGATATTTATTTATTTTTTTTTAAATTTATTTTTTATTGGTGTTCAATTTACTAACATACAGAATAACCCCCAGTGCCCGTCACCCATTCACTCCCACCCCCCGCCCTTCTCCCCTTCCACCACCCCTAGTTCGTTTCCCAGAGTTAGCAGTCTTTACGTTCTGTCTCCCTTTCTGATATTTCCCACACATTTCTTCTCCCTTCCCTTATATTCCCTTTCACTATTATTTATATTCCCCAAATGAATGAGAACATATAATGTTTGTCCTTCTCCGACTGACTTACTTCACTCAGCATAATACCCTCCAGTTCCATCCATGTTGAAGCAAATGGTGGGTATTTGTCATTTCTAATAGCTGAGGAATATTCCATTGTATACATAAACCACATCTTCTTTATCCATTCATCTTTCGTTGGACACCGAGGCTCCTTCCACAGTTTGGCTATCGTGGACATTGCTGCTAGAAACATCGGGGTGCAGGTGTCCCGGGGTTTCATTGCATTTGTATCTTTGGAGTAAATCCCCAACAGTGCAATTGCTGGGTCGTAGGGCAGGTCTATTTTTAACTGTTTGAGGAACCTCCACACAGTTTTCCAGAACGGCTGCACCAGTTCACATTCCCACCAACAGTGTAAGAGGGTTCCCTTTTCTCCGCATCCTCTCCAACATTTGTTGTTTCCTGCCTTGTTAATTTTCCCCATTCTCACTGGTGTGAGGTGGTATCTCATTGTGGTTTTGATTTGTATTTCTCTGATGGCAAGTGATGCAGAGCATTTTCTCATATGCATGTTGGCCATGTCTATGTCTTCCTCTGTGAGATTTCTCTTCATGTCTTTTGCCCATTTCATGATTGGATCGTTTGTTTCTTTGGTGTTGAGTTTAATAAGTTCTTTATAGATCTTGGAAACTAGCCCTTTATCTGATATGTCATTTGCAAATATCTTCTCCCATTCTGTAGGTTGTCTTTTAGTTTTGTTGACTGTATCCTTTGCTGTGCAAAAGCTTCTTATCTTGATGAAGTCCCAATAGTTCATTTTTGCTTTTGTTTCTTTGGCTTTCGTGGATGTATCTTGCAAAAAGTTACTGTGGCCGAGTTCAAAAAGGGTGTTGCCTGTGTTCTTCTCTAGGATTTTGATGGAATCTTGTCTCACATTTAGATCCTTCATCCATTTTGAGTTTATCTTTGTGTATGGTGAAAGAGAGTGGTCTAGTTTCATTCTTCTGCATGTGGATGTCCAATTTTCCCAGCACCATTTATTGAAGAGACTTTCTTCCAATGGATAGTCTTTCCTCTTTTATCGAATATTAGTTGCCCATAAAGTTCAGGGTCCACTTCTGGATTCTCTATTCTGTTCCACTGATCTATGTGTCTGTTTTTGTGCCAGTAGCACACTGTCTTGATGACCACAGCTTTGTAGTACAACCTGAAATCTGGCATTGTGATGCCCCCAGATATGGTTTTCTTTTTTAAAATTCCCCTGGCTATTCGGGGCTTTTCTGATTCCACACAAATCTTAAAATAATTTGTTCTAACTCTCTGAAGAAAGTCCATGGTATTTTGATAGGGATTGCATTAAACGTGTATATTGCCCTGGGTAATATTGACATTTTCACAATATTAATTCTGCCAATCCATGAGCATGGAATATTTTTCCATCTCTTTGTGTCTTCCTCAATTTCTTTCATAAGTGTTCTATAGTTTTGAGGGTATTGATCTTTTACATCTTTGGTTAGGTTTATTCCTAGGTATCTTATGCTTTTGGGTGCAATTGTCAATGGGATTGACTCCTTAATTTCTCTTTCTTCAGTCTCATTGTTAGTGTATAGAAATGCCACTGATTTCTGGGCATTGATTTTGTATCCTGCCACGCTACCGAATTGCTGTATGAGTTCTAGCAATCTTGGGGTGGAGACTTTTGGGTTTTCTATGTAGAGTATCATGTCATCGGCGAAGAGGGAGAGTTTGACTTCTTCTTTGCCAATTTGAATGCCTTTAATGTCTTTTTGTTGTCTGATTGCTGAGGCTAGGACTTCCAGTACTATGTTGAATAGCAGTGGTGAGAGTGGACATCCCTTAGGGGATCTTAGGGGAAAGGCTCCCAGTGCTTCCCCATTGAGAATGATATTTGCTGTGGGCTTTTCATAGATGGCTTTTAAGATGTCGAGGAATGTTCCCTCTATCCCTACACTCTGAAGAGTTTTGATCAGGAATGGATGCTGTGTTTTGTCAAATGCTTTCTCTGCATCCAATGAGAGGATCATATGGTTCTTGGTTTTTCTCTTGCTGATATGATGAATCACATTGATTGTTTTACGGGTGTTGAACCAGCCTTGTGTCCCAGGGATAAATCCTACTTGGTCATGGTGAATAATTTTCTTAATGTACTCTTGGATCCTATTGGCCAGTATCTTGTTGAGAATTTTTGCATCCATGTTCATCAGGGATATTGGTCTGTAATTCTCCTTTTTGGTGGGGTCTTTGTCTGGTTTTGGAATTAAGGTGATGCTGGCCTCATAGAACGAATTTGGAAGTACTCCATCTCTTTCTATCTTTCCAAACAGCTTTAGGAGAATAGGTATGGTTTCTTCTTTAAACGTCTGATAAAATTCCCCTGGGAAGCCATCTGGCCCTGGACTCTTGTGTCTTGGGAGGTTTTTGATAACTGCTTCAATTTCCTCCCTGGTTATTGGCCTGTTCAGGTTTTCTATTTCTTCCTGTTCCAGTTTTGGTAGTTTGTGGCTTTCCAGGAATGCGTCCATTTCTCCTAGATTGCCTAATTTATTGGCGTATAGCTGTTCATAATATGTTTTTAAAATCGTTTGTATTTCCTTGGTGTTGGTAGTGATCTCTCCTTTCTCATTCATGATTTTATTAATTTGAGTCTTCTCTCTCTTCTTTTTAATAAGGCTGGCTAATGGTTTATCTATCTTATTAATTCTTTCAAAGAACCAACTCCTGGTTCTGTTGATCTGTTCCACAGTTCTTCTGGTCTCGATTTCGTTGAGTTCTGCTCGAATCTTTATTAACTCCCTTCTTCTCTTGGGTGTAGGATCTATTTGCTGTTTTTTCTCTAGCTCCTTTATGTGTAAGGTTAGCTTTTGTATTTGAATTCTTTCCAGTTTTTGAATGGATGCTTGTATTGCGATGTATTTCCCCCTTAGGACTGCTTTTGCTGCATCCCAAAGATTTTGAACGGTTGTATCTTCATTCTCATTAGTTTCCATGAATCTTTTTAATTCTTCCTTAATTTCCTGGTTGACCCTTTCATCTTTTAGCAGGATGGTCCTTAACCTCCACGTATTTGAGGTCCTTCCAAACTTCTTGTTGTGATTTAGTTCTAATTTCAAGGCATTATGGTCTGAGAATATGCAGGGGACAATCCCAATCTTTTGGTATCGGTTCAGACCCGATTTGTGACCCAGTATGTGGTCTATTCTGGAGAAAGTTCCATGTGCACTTGAGAAGAATGTGTATTCAGTTGAGTTTGGATGTAAAGTTCTGTAGATATCTGTGAAATCCATCTGGTCCAGTGTATCATTTAAAGCTCTCGTTTCTTTGGAGATGTTGTGCTTAGAAGACCTATCGAGTATAGAAAGAGCTAGATTGAAGTCACCAAGTATAAGTGTATTATTATCTAAGTATTTCTTCACTTTGGTTAATAATTGATTTACATATTTGGCAGCTCCCACATTCGGGGCATATATATTGAGGATTGTTAAGTCCTCTTGTTGAATAGATCCTTTAAGTATGATATAGTGTCCCTCTTCATCTCTCACTACAGTCTTTGGGGTAAATTTTAGTTTATCTGATATAAGGATGGCTACCCCTGCTTTCTTTTGAGGACCATTCGAATGGTAAATGGTTCTCCAACCTTTTATTTTCAGGCTGTAGGTGTCCTTCTGTCTAAAATGAGTCTCTTGTAGACAGCAAATAGATGGGTCCTGCTTTTTTATCCAGTCTGAAACCCTGCGCCTTTTGATGGGGTCATTAAGCCCGTTCACATTCAGAGTTACTATTGAGAGATATGAGTTGTCATCATGATAACTATTCAGTCCTTGTTTTTGTGGAATGTTCCACTGAACTTCTTCTTAAAGGGGAATTTTAAGAGTCCCCCTTAAAATTTCTTGCAGAGCTGGTTTGGAGGTCACATATTCTTTCAGTTGCTGCCTGTCTTGGAAGCTCTTTATCTCTCCTTCCATTTTGAATGAGAGCCTTGCTGGATAAAGTATTCTTGGTTGCATGTTCTTCTCATTTAGGACCCTGAATATATCCTGCCAGCCCTTTCTGGCCTGCCAGGTCTCTGTGGAGAGGTCTGCTGTTACCCTAATACTCCTCCCCATAAAAGTCAGGGATTTCTTGTCTCTTGCTGCTTTAAGGATCTTCTCTTTATCTTTGGAATTTGCAAGCTTCACTATTAAATGTCTAGGTGTTGAACAGTTTTTATTGATTTTAGGGGGGGATCTCTCTATTTCCTGGATCTGAATGCCTGTTTCCCTTCCCAGATTAGGAAAGTTTTCAGCTAGAATTTGTTCAAATACATATTCTGGCCCTCTGGCCCTTTCGGCGCCCTCGGGAACACCAATTAAACGTAGGTTTTTCTTCCTCAGGCTGTCGTTTATTTCCCTTAATCTATCTTCATGGTCTTTTAATTGTTTGTCTCTTTTTTTCCTCAGTTTCCCTCTTTGCTATCAACTTGTCTTCTATGTCACTCACTTGTTCTTCCACCTCGTTAACCCTCGTCGTTAGGACTTCTAGTTTGGATTGCATCTCATTCAATTGATTTTTAATTTCTGCCTGATTAGCTCTAAATTCTACAGTCATGAAGTCTCTTGAGTCCTTTATGCTTTTTTCTAGAGCCACCAGTAGCTGTATAATAGTGCTTCTGAATTGGCTTTCTGACATTGAATTGTAATCCAGATTTTGTAACTCTGTGGGAGAGAGGACTGTTTCTGATTCTTTCTTTTGAGGTGAGGTTTTCCTTCTAGTCATTTTGCTCAGTGCAGAGTGGCCAAAAGCAAGTTGTATTGGGAAAAGGAGAAAAAGAGAGGAGAGAAAGAAGGAAAGAAAAGAGAAAGAGAAAAAAAAAGGAAGAAAAAAACGAAAAAAAAAGAAGAAAAAGAGAAAGAAAAAGAAAGAAAGGAGAAAAAAGGGGGGTGGGGGAAGGAAACAAATCAAAAAGCAAAACAAAACAAAACAAAACAAAAACAACAACAACAAAAAAAGAACCACGGGGGAGTATCTTCTGATTCTGTGTACTTTAAGTCCCTTGGCTTCCTCTGGAAGTTGTCAATCAGTCCAGCTGGTCTTCTGGGGGAGGGGCCTGTTGTGCTGATTTTCAGGTGTTAGCAGTTGGGGGAGCTGCTCTGCCCCTGCCTGGTGCAGGGCTCAGGGGGGGTTGTTTACCCCGTGAGGCCCCAGGAGCAACAGCCCTAGTGGCGGGGCCAGCTCTGCAGCCCTGGATTCAGCCCCCGTAGGAACTCCGGGGCTCTCCGTCTGCAGGGCCTGGAGGCTCCGGGGCGGGGCCGCTGATCTGCTCAGCTCGGGGCAGGAGCGTCCTCGCTGTCCTGGGCCCTCCCGGCCTCTGCCTGTCCCGGGGGAGGCCGGAGGCCGGATCCGGGCTGTGTCCGGCGCCCTGTGCTCCGGGGCCTGCGCTGTTGGATTCGCGCTCCCTCCCGCAGCCCCCTCCACGGAGCCGCCGCCCGAGCCCCCCCCCCCCCCCCCCCCGAGCTGCTCCGGGTCCGCCGTGCGCGCTGCAGCCCTTAGGGAGCTCGGCGCACTCTCCCGGGGCGCAGGTGTCTGTTAGTGTCCCCGAGAGCCCGAGGGCATCCCCGCCCTCCTGGGTCCTGCTCCACCTCCCTGCGAGCCCCTTTCCGCCCGGGAAGGTTGGTGCAGCTCCTGCGTCTCCGGGACGGGGCTCTCCTGTCCTGGGGACACTCCCCCGGCCTCAGCCCGGCTCCTCCTGGGCTCCTCCCCCTTGGAGGCCTTTATTTCTTTATTTCTTTTTTCCCGTCTTCCTACCTTGATAGAAGCGCGAACTCTTCTCACTGTAGCATTCCAGCTGTTCTCTCTTTAATTCTCAGACCGAATTCATAGATTTTCAGGATAATTTGAAGGTTTTCTAGGTAATTTGGTGGAGACAGGTAATTTGGTGGAGACAGGTGATTTGGGGACCCTACTCTTCCGCCGTCTTGCCCCTCCCCACTCATCCATCCTTTTAGATGTTTTTCTATGCATGTGCATGTTATATGTAAAAGAGTAGGATCTCATTATGACCATGTATCATAAATACCTTATATTTGCTTTCTAGTGGTCTGTAACAAATTACTGCAGTGTTTCAAGATCCAGTAATTATAAAGTTATAAGTTCTTTTAAGAAATTAGGAAGTCACTTTCACTTATGACATCCTTTACATGTATAGGCATACCTCAGAGATATTGTGGGTTCGGTTCCAGACCACTCCAAAAAAGCAAATATGTCATAAAGTGAGTCAAACAAATTTTTTTTTGTTTCCCAGTGCATATACAAGTTATGTTTACATGATACCATAGTCTATTAAGTATGCAATAGCTTTATGTCTAAAAAACAATGTACATGCCTTAATTTAAAAATACTTTATTTTACAACTGATGAATTACTGAACTCTACATCTGAAACTAAGGAGGCACTATATGTAGGCTAATTGAATTTAAATTTAAAAAAATACTTTATTTCTAAAAATGCTAACCACCATCAGAGTTTTCAGCAAGTAGTAATCACTAATCACAGATCCTAACAATTATAATAAAAGTTTAAAATATTACGAGATATACCAAAATGTGAGTGAGCAAATGCTGTTGGAAAAATGGTGCTGACAGACTTGCTTGATGCAGGGTTGCCACAAGCCTTCAATGTGTAAAAATGCACTATCTGCAAAGCACGCTAAAATGTATGCCTGTATAAGCGTACCCACCATAGTTACAAACGAGATGTCACATCTTCCAGCAGCTAAATTTATTGAACAAAAGTCTCACCTCAAAGCTCACCTTAGCTGGCCCAAGCCCAAGTCCTTATGTTTAAGACAACCAGTGGTAGTTATTTAGGAGAGACTGGGAAGACATGGGGCCTGGGTGAGCACTAAGATGAACCTAACAATTCCACTCCCATGAGATGAAAAGTATACATTAGATTTATAAAAGTAAAAACAAAATAAGCCTTCTGCTTACTTTATTCGATAGTTCCAGATATCAAATTTCTTTGCCATCAATGTATAAATATTGCCTTGCATTTTTTAAAAATCACTAACACAGAGTAGTTGGCTTATAGATTGATTTATAATCCCCAGCTTTCATCTTCTAACATACAGAACTTAATATACTCAGAACCAAGAGGATCACCCTCTAGAACCCGTCAGGTAGACTATTTTCTCCCTCCACTACAACTTTGTCACCACCACCATCTCCCAGTCCACCCCCTTTTTTTCTCTTCTCCTTTCTTTTCTTTTCTCTTTTTCTCTTTTTTCCTCTTTATTTATGCTTTTTTCTCTTCTTTTTTCTCTTTTTTCTCTTTTTCTCTGGGAATCTTGGCCGCCTATTTTTTACTAATTTGTCTTAAAATTGTTTTTCACTTCACTGGACCTTTTGTTTTATTTCATTCTGATCTTTCTTTTCAATTTCTGGTCTCTGACCTCGACACTAGGGTAAAATTTACTTAGGTCATTGATATTCTGAAATCAGCCCACTCATACAGCCAGTCTGCACTGAGCAAAATGACTAGAAGGAAGAACCCACCACAAAAGAAAGAATCAGAAACAGTACTCTCTGCCATAGAGTTACAGAATTTGGATTACAATTCGATGTCAGAAAGCCAATTCAAAAGCACAGTTATAAAGCTACTGGTGGCTCTGGGAAAAAGCATAAAGAATTCAAGAGACTTCATTACTGCAGAATTTAGATCTAATCAGACCGAAATTAAATATCAATTAAATGCGATGTAATCCAAACTGGAGGTCCTAACGAGGATTAATGAGGTGGAAGAAAGAAAGAGTGAGCAACATAGAAGACAAGTTGATGGCAAGGAAGGAAGCTGAGGAAAAAAAAAGGAAAAAGACCATGAGGAAAGTTTAAGGGAAATAAATTATAGCCTCAGAAGGAAAAATCTACGTATAAGTGGGGTTCCAGAGGGCGCTGAGAGGGCCAGAAGGCCAGAAAACATATTTGAACAAATCATAGCTGAGAACTTCCCTAATTTGAGGAGAGAAACAGGCATTCAGATCCAGGAGATAGGGAGGTCCCCTCCCAAAAAAAAATCAATAAAAACTGTTCAACGCCTCAACATTTAATAGTGAAACATGCAAATTCCCAAAGATAAAGAGAAAATCCTTAAAGCAGCGAGAGACAAGAGATCCCTAACTTATATGGGGAGAAATATAGATTAACAGCAGACCTCTTCACAGAGACCTGGCAGGCCAGAAAGGGCTGGCAGGATATAGTCAAAGTACTAAATGAGAAGAACATGCATCCAAGAATACTTTATCCAGCAAGGCTCTCATTCAGAATAGAAGGAGAGATAAAGACCTTCCAAGATAGGCAGAAACTGAAAGAATACATGACCACCAAACCGACTCTGGAGGAAATATTAAGGAGGACTCTGTAAAAGAAAGAAGAAGCCCAAAGAAATAATCCACAAAAACAGGGACTGAATAGGTATTATGATGACACTAAATTCACATCTTTCAATAGTAGCTCTGAACGTAAATGGGCTAAATTATCCCATCAAAAGAATCAGGGTTTCAGACTGGATGAAAAGGCAAGACCCATCTATTTGCTGTCTACAAGAGCTTCACTTTAGACCTAAGGACACCTTCAGCCTGAAAATGAAAGGTTGGAGAACCATTTACCATTCATACCCCTTCCTCTAAAGAAAGGGGTAGCAATCCTCATATCAGATAAAGTTTTCACCAAAGACTGTAGTAAGAGATGAAGAGGAACACTATATCATACTTAAAGGGTCTATTCAACAAGAAGACCTAACAATCATGAATATTTATGCCCCTAATGTGGCAGCTGCCAAGTATATCAATCAATTAATAACCAAAGCAAAGTCATACTTAGATAATATACTAATAGTAGGAGACTTCAACATGGCACTTTCTGCAAATGACAGATCTGCTAAGCACAACATCACCAAAGAAACAAGAGCTTTAAATGATACAGTGGACCAGATGGATTTCACAGATATTTACAGAACTTTGCATCCGAACACTACAGAATACACATTCTTCTCAAGTGCACATGGAACTTTCTCCAGTATAGACGACATACTGGGTCACAAATCAGGTCTCAACCAATACCAAAATATTGATATTGTCCCCTGCCTACTTTCAGACCACAGTGCTTTGAAACTAGAACTCAATCACAAGAAGAAATTTGGAAGAAACTCAAAAGTGGAGGTTAAAGACACTCCTGCTAAAAGATGAAAGGGCCAACCACGAAATTAGAGAAGAATTAAGAAGATTCATGGAAACTAATAAGAATGAAGATACAACTATTCAAAATCTTTGGGATATAGCAAAAGCAGTCCTAAGAGGGAAACACAGCACAATACAAGCATCCCTCAAAAAACTGGAAAAAACTCAAATACACAAGCTAACTTTGCACCTAAAGGAATTGGAGAAAGAACAGCAAATAAAACCTACACCAAGCAGAAGAGAGTTAATAAAGATTTGAGCAGAACTCAATGAAATAGAGACCAGAAGAACTGTAGAACAGATCAACAAAACCAGGAGTTGGTTCTTTGAAAGATTCATAAGATAGATAACCCATTAGCCAGCCTTATTAAAAACAAAAGAGAAAAGACTCAATAAAATCACAAATGAAAAAGGAGAGATCACAACCAATACCAAGGAAATACAATGATTTTAAAAACGTATTATGAGCAGCTATATGCCAATAAATTAGGCAATCTAGAAGAAATAGACGCATTTCTAGAAAACCACAAACTACCAAAACTAGAACAGGAAGAAATAGAAAACCTGAATAGGCCAATAACCAGGGAGGAAATTGAAGCAGTCATCAAAAACCTCCCAAGACACAAAGACCAGGGCCAGATGGCTTCCCAGGGGAATTCTATCAAATGTTTAAAGAAGAAACAATACCTATTCTACTAAACCTGTTCCAAAAGATAGAAAGGGACAGAATACTTCCAAACTCATTTTATGAGGCCAGCATCACCTTAATTCCAAAACCAGACAAAGACCCCATCAAAAAGGAGAATTATAGACCAATCTCCCTGATGAACACATATGCAAAAATTCTCAACAAGATACTAGCCAGTAGGATCCAACAATACATTAAGAAGATTATTCACCATGACCAAGTGGGATTTATCCCAGGGATGCAAGGTTGGTTCAACACTTGTAAAACAATCAATGTGATAGATCATATCAACAAGAGAAAAAACAAGAACTCTATGATCCTCTCAATAGATGCAAAGAAGGCATTTGACAAAATACAGCATCCATTCCTGATCAAAACCCTTGAGAGTATATGGATGGAGGGAACATTACTCAGCATCTTAAAAGCCATCTATGAAAAGCCCACAGCAAATATCATTCTTAATGCGGAAACATTGGGAGCCTTCCCCCTAAGATCAGGAACACAACAGGGATGTCCACTCTCACCACTGCTATTCAACACAGTACTAAAGTCCTAGCCTCAGCAATCAGACAACAAAAAGAAATAAAAAGCATTCAAATTAGTAAAGAAGAAGTCAAACTCTCTCTCTTCACAGATAACATGATACTGTACAAAGAAAACCCAAAAGACTCCACCCCAAGATTGCTAGAACTCATACAGCAATTCGGCAGTGTGGCAGGATACAAAATCAATGCCCAGAAATCAGTGGCATTTCTGTACACTAACAATGAGACTGAAGAAAGAGAAATTAAGGAGTCAATCCCATTTACAATTTCACCCAAAAGCATAAGATCCTTGGAATAAACTGAACCAAAGAGGTAAAGGGTCTATACTCTAAAAACTACAGAACTCTTCTGAAAGAAATTGAGGAAGACACAAAAAGATGGAAAAATATTCCATGCTCATGGATTGGAAGAAATATTGGGAAAATGTCAATGTTACCCCGGGCAATTTACACATTTAATGCAATACCTATCAAAATACCATGGACTTTCTTCAGAGAGTTGGAACAAATCATCTTAAGATTTGTGTGGAATCAGAAAAAACTCAAATAGCCAGAGGAATATTGATAAAGAAAACCAGAGCCGGGGGCATCACAATGCCGGATTTCAAGTTGTACTACAGAGCTGTGGTCATCAAGATGTGGTACTGGCACAAAAAGAGACACATAGATCAATGGAATAGACTAGAGAATCCAGAAATGGGCCCTCAACTCTATGGTCAACTAATATTCGATAAAGCAGGAAAGACTATCCACTGGAAAAAGGACAGTCTCTTCAATAAATGGTGCTGGGAAAATTGGACAGCCACGTGCAGAAGAATGAAACTAGACCATTCTCAGGATCCCTGGGTGGCGCAGTGGTTTGGCGCCTGCCTTTGGCCCAGGGCGCGATCCTGGAGACCCGGGATCGAATCCCACATCGGGCTCCCGGTGCATGGAGCCTGCTTCTCCCTCTGCCTGTGTCTCTGCCTCTCTCTCTTTCTCTCTGTGTGACTATCATAAATAAATAAATAAAAATAAATAAAAAATAAAAAAAAAGAAACTAGACCATTCTCTTACACATACACAAAGATAAACTCAAAATGGATGAAAGATCTAAATATGGGACAAGAATTCATCAAAATCCTAGAGGAGAAAACAGGCAACACCCTTTTTGCACTTGGCCACAGCAACTTCTTGCAAGACACATGTATGAAGGCAAGGGAAAGAAAAGCAAAAATGAACTATTGGGACTTCATCAAGATAAAAAGCTTCTGCACAGCCAAAGAAACAGTCAACAAAACTAAAAGACAACCTAAAGAATGGGAGAAGAAGGGGTTTTATGGGGTGGTGGGGGGGGTCAGTCAAATAGATATACAGTGCCTGCATGATGGACCTCATCATGTGTACTGAAGCTGCACACCCACAGGGGAAAATCAGGTGTTCACCGTAAATCACATTGTTAGTATAAACTACCTAGAAAACAGTTACTGCTGCATGGCTCAAGACCCCAGAGATGGAATACACTCATCAGTGAGAATATTCCAAGAGCTCACTTCCCAAGAGCCAGTCAGGAGCCAGTCACAAAAACAGTGCTTTCTTGGGAATGTGCCTTCTTGGAGTGACCCAGATCTGCTGAGTTAATCCTTTCCCACCCACTAGAAACCCCACTTATGGACATTTTAGAGAATTTCCCAAAATATGGAAGAAAGTAAAAAAATAAGAAGATAGCAATTGTAATTTAAAACAGCAAAAAGCTAGGGTTAGGGGTAGAGGTTTCCTCCCATCCAAGTACTAACCAGGCCCGACCCTGCTTAGCTTCCGAGATCAGACGAGATCGGGCGCGTTCAGGGTGGTATGGCCGTAGACGGGGTAGAGGTTTCCTGACTAAAGGTCTCACAGTAAGAAAACAATTATGTCATTCACTTATGAATCATTAGGATAAAATGATTACATATAATATGGAATGAAGAATCAGGGTATGAAACTATATACTGTAGCTACAACTATATAAAAACTGAGAACACATCTACCACAAAAGTAACAACTGGGTAACTTTTTTTCTTTAATTTCAAAATATTCTGTACTAATTTACTTTCATAATTTAAAAAATTAATTTTTAATACCTCAAGCAAACTACTCATAGTTTTTGTTTTTTTTTTCAGTTGGATAAGCAGAGATTCCTAAAGGCAATGATCAGAAGATCTAGGGACAGCAAGAGGGCAATGACCATGTAATACAAAATCAAAATGAAAGTCATATCCATGCCACTGCAGTTGATTTGGATCTGGTTAGAAGTTACATAGGTTTAGTTTCCTAGTATTAGTCTACAGAGCTTCTATGTGGAAACCACGGTGTCACCAAACATTGTCCACAATGAATGGAAGCAGCTGGAACATTGGGTTTTGGTGGAAACCAATATGAGTATTTCAAGTTGACCTAAAATAGAAGTTGTCACTTTGCATGGTTTCCTTTTGATTTAAATTTGAATGTTTGTCAACTTTAGCAATTTCCTCTCCTCCATGTAAGAAGGTCTTTAATACTTTCCACATAATACTTGTAGAGCACAGTATATCTTTAAATTCCTTTTCAAATGCTAATTAAATCTCACATGGGTGGAAATTATTAATCAAAAGTAGGCTTAATTAAACTTTTTGGAGATTCTAAAAGTCTTGATAAAAATCAAATATCAATGAACTTTTAACTGGTGATGTATGTTTATTAAGGTTTTAAGTTACCTGAAATAAAAAACCACAACTCCTTTCTTCAGAACCCAATGGTAATTAGGAGAATTCCATTAAAAAAAAAAAATGTATCTGTTGATGAGCATTCCTTTCCAGTTACCTTATTTCTACACCTCAGGATTTAAAATTTCATTTATTCATTTTATTCATTCAGGGAGCAAATATTTGTTGAGTGTCTACTATCCCAAGCATTCAACACACAGCAGTGAACAAAACACAGAGCCTACAATTGGGGCAAAAGTTGGTGAACGAAGACAGACAACAAAGAAATTTAGTAATAAAGTATTTTACATAGTGATGAGTGCTCACAGGGTAAAAGGATAGGTAAAGATAAAGTGGGGCATGCTACTTTTTAAAAAGGGCTCAGTGAAGCCCCTGAAACAGGTGATATTTGAGCAGAAAACAGACTGCAGTGAGGGGATGGGCCAGGCAGGTATCTGTGAGAAGCACTCCATGCAGAGTGAACCGGAGGCTCAGCAGCCCTGACAAGAGACCACACTTGATAAGTCTGAGGAGCTATACAGACTTCAGAGATGCTAAAAAGTAAACCAAAGTGTATTAGTCTGCTTGGCTACCATGAAAAAGTGCTGCAGACATGTGGCTTAAGAGAAATTTACAGTCTCACAGTCCCAGAGGATAAATGTCCAAGACTGAGGTGTCAGCGGGGTCGGTTTCTTCTGAGACTTCTTGGCAGATAGATGGTCACCTTCCCCCTGTGTTTTCACTTGGCCTTTGCTCTATACGTGGCTGTGTCCTAATTTCTTCTTCTTATAAGACATCAGTCACACAGGTCGTATTGGATCAGGGCCCATCCTATGACCTCATTTTAATGTAATTGCCTCTATCTCCAAATACAGTCTCATTCTGAGGTACTGAGGGTTGGGACTTCAATGCATGAATTTTAGAGGGACACAATTCAGCCCAAACAATAGGAAAGTGGTAAAAGATAAAAAGTCAGAGAAGGGGCACCTGAGTGGCTCAGTCAGTTGGACAGCCAACTCTTGGTTTTGGCTCAGGTCATGATCTCAGAGTCCTGGGATGGAGCCCTGCATCAGGCTCTGTGCTCAGCATGGAATCTGCTTTGGATTCCTATCTCCCTCTCCCTCTACCCCTTCCCCTGATCACGTGTTCTCTCTCTCTCTCTCTCTCTCTCTCTCCTCTCTCTCTTTCACTCTGTAAAATAAATAAATAAATCTTTAGGAAAAAGAGAGATGGGAGGGTGAGAGGAGTAGACTCAGTAGGGCCTCAAGTTTGAATTATTCTGATAAAAACAGGAAGCCACTGGAGGGTTTTAATCAGAAGAACAGCATGAGCTGTTCTTGGATTTCAAAAGGTCACTCTGACCCCAAGCACAAAAATGGATGGGAATGGAGCAAGGTTAGAAGCTGGGAGATGGCTTAGTAGTCTGGAGACAAGACTTTCTCTCTTGATTAGAACAGTCAAGAAAGAACTCCCTAATGACATGGCATTGAATGGGAGTAAAAGAATAAAGTAAAGGGAAATTCATGGAGATACCTGAGGAAAGAGAGAAGCAAAACAATTTTTCAATAGAAATTGAATATACGGATGCCTGGGTGGCTCAGTGGTTCAGCATCTGCCTTTAGCTCAGTAGTGAATCCAGGGTCCTAGGATCAAGTCCTGCATCAGGCTCCCTGCAGGAAACCTGCTTCTCCCTCTGTCTGTGTCTCTGCCTCTCTCTCTGTCTCTCATGAAGAAATAAAAATTTTTTCAAAAAGAAAGAAATTGACTACAAAGAGGCTACTTTAGGTGAAATAAGTATTAGAAGATTCCTACCCTCACATGATTTGAATATGTAACTTATTTATTAATCTTATTAGTTTGACTTGGCTAATTTGCTTTTCTTTTCTATTCCTGCTATCAGAGTTTTTCATTCTCATTTTATTTCACTGCTTTTGCAAACTATTTTGTGTCTTCTTCTACTTAGAATTTACAACTGAAGTTGAAAATGTAAGTACTAACTTGAAATATGGTCATAATTTCAAGAACACTTTGTATTCAAATAGCTACATTATCCAGATACTACAACCATGTATTCATTAGAGTCATTGAAAAAGCAATCAAAATTAGAACCTACTGAATGAAGCCCTTAATAATTTTATATGTAAGGAAGAAACTACATAAAGAGAAAATAAAAACATTTCTTACTACACTCAGACATATGGGAAGCTGCTTTGAAAGTTCAGATTCAAAAAAAAAAAAAATGCTCAGATCATTTGATACTCTCCATGTTTGTGGCATTTCAACCTTCTGCCAACCACGGCTCCCAGACCTGCCATGGGGTTTTCTTTTCCAAGATTCCTTGAACCCCATCTGAACCTCATCTTGGGAAGAAAGCAACAAAATAACAGAGGTCCTGGAATCCCTAGACACCAAAACTTCCACCCTTCCGGCAATATAATACCTGGAAAAAATTAAGAAAGAAGAGGAAGAAGGAAGGAGGGACAGGAAGAAGGGAGGGTGAACCTGCATACATTTTGATGTAGCAATTTTAGTTCTAAGAATTTACCATAAGAAAATGTTTTAAAGATCCTCATCATAGCATATATTTGTGAAAGAATGAAACTGCCTAGAAGTCCAGCCATAACAATCTTTCTTCTAGTGCCCCCACTTGGCCCTACTTCCTTCACTTACCTAATTCCTATTCATCCTATAGGCTCAGCTCAAATTCCACTTTCTGAGAGAACTCTGCCCTGAGCCCCAAGATGAGATTAGGGCATTCTGCTAATGACTCACATAGCACCCTATCTCTTTGCCTTTGTAGCACTCACAACAGTAATTCTTTGTGCAATTCTTAGTTAATGTTTCCTGTGCCTTTCTCTTCCCAGATGATAATCTCTAGGTGGACAGAAGCTTATGCCCATTTTCTTCACAGCTCTATTCTCAGAGTATATCACTGTTCAGCAGACAATATGCTCTCAATAAATACAGCAGTCAGTATGCTCTCAATAAATAAATGCCAACACATATTTATTCCACTTTAAATGGATAAATTTTATGATATGTGAATTATATCTCAAGAAAGCTTTTTTTAAAAAGATGTCACCATCAATACATAAATTAGGGGGTGCCTGGGTGGCTCAGTCAGGTAAGTGACCAACTCTTGATTTCAGCTCAGGTCATGATCTCATGGTTATGAGACCAAGCCCAGCGTCAGGCTCCTCACTTAGTGGGGATCTGCTTGAGATTCTCTCTCTTGCCCTCTGCCCCTCCCCATTGCATGCTTGTTCTTTCTCTCTCTAAAATAAATAAATAAATCCTTTTAAAAAGAACATAATTATTTAAACAAACTAATGAAAATTGCCAGACAATGGCATACAATGTAGTTAGAAAAAAGTATTTGAGCTGTATGTCTACTGACATGGAAAAATATTCAAGAAATATTATGCCAAAGAGTTTTATAAAAGTTTATACAACATGATCTCCTTGTTTTGCTTGACAAAAGAATACCCATATGTATATTAATGTAACTAATATTTATTGAATGCCCATATTTCCAGACACGGGTCTAAGGGTTTGTGATACTAGTGAATAAAGATCTCTGTTATTGTGGAGCTTACATTCTGGCATGGGAGATTGGCTATAGTAATAAACATAACATATAAGAACATTATACAGTATGTTAGAAGGTAAAAAGGCCATGGGGTGGGGAGGATGCAGGGGCTTGGTAGATGAGGATTTGATAGTGCTGGAGAGAGGCATGCTGCAGTTGTGTTGTGTGTGTGTGGTTTTTTTTTTTTTTTTAAGATTCATTTATTTATTCCAGAGAGAGTATGCAAGTGGGGAGAGAGGCAGAGGGAGAGAAAGAATCCCAAGCAGACTCTCCACAGAGCACAGAGCCCATTTGGGGCTCCTACTGCAAGATCATGACCCTGGCCCAAACCGAGAGTGGATGCTCAACTGACTGAGCCACCTAGGTGCCCCCTCCTCCACCGGGCAGCAGTCTCAAATAGGGAAGTTAGAATAATCCTTTGAGAAAGTGAACAAAGACTCAAGAAAGAATTAGCCAAGCAGGCATATGACAGAGCAGCAAGCCCTCAGCATGTTTTAGAGTCTTAGCCTCTTCTGCTCAAGGAACTGTGAGACCAGCATGGCTGTGGCAAAGCAAACAAGAGGGAGTGCCTCAGGAGAGGAGGGGGTGGTAGCTATTGTTCCTGATGCCATTGTCAGGACTTCAGCTTTCACTCCCTGAGGCATGCGGGCCATTGTGGGATTGTGACCAAGGAGAGGGATGATCCCTGTTTGAGAGGATGGCCCTGGCTGCTGAACAGGGTAGAGAGTGGAGGATGGGGCTGAGTGAGAGAAGGAGAGAGACCATTTAAAGATTAGTACAGTAATCCAGGCAAGGGAGGATGGTGGCTCAGACTCAAGAAAGAAGAGAACAGGTGGCTAGGAGAAGTTAAGTGTCCAGATTTCCAAAGATAGAGCCAACAGGATTCCCCAATGGACTGAATGTGAGGTGTGAAGAGAGGAATCAAAAACCAAAGTTTGGGATCTAAGCAACTGCAGGATGGAGTTGACAATAACGAAAATGAAGGCAGAGGATGAAGGCTAGTTTGAAAAGAAAGAATTGGAACTTAGCTTTGGATGTGTTATTTTTGAGCCGTTTACCAAACATCTGTGCTAGATTATTTTCAAATGATCATCACTGGCACGTTCTGCTAAAGTATCTGCTCAGAAAAGGCTAGGACTATATTCCTCAGAATCAGCCAATGAGAGACCTGAGCTTTGAGGCACCAGTTCTATGTGCGTGGTGCAGCCACAGTGAAGTTCCAAGTGGCTTCTGGGTGAGCTTTCTGAAAAATGCCCACATGGGGATAGGTGCTTGTGATTCACAGTAGCTTCAGGACATAACTGGATGTAGCATGAAGGAGCTGGTGGGAGGATCTTGAAATCTGCCACAGCTTCCAGACCTGTGCTTGCTGCAGGCTGAAACACAAGTGACAATTTTGTGTCTTTTCTCTAATCAATGACCTTCTATCTATTGTTTAAGCTTCCAATTCATAATCAGCATGCATAGTTTTCTGTTTTCCTGCCCAATAAACCAGGCAAATGGAGTTGTGCAGTGGGTAGTTGGAAATGTCAATGTGGAGTCTGGGGCGGGGGGGGGGGGAGTTGGGGTTGGAGATGACATTTGCACGTCATGAGCAAATGACAGCATGTAAATCTTGAGCTTGAATGATCACCAAGCATAGAGAGAGACAAGTTGAAGGACTAAGCCTGAACAAACCAACCTGGACAGGCCACGTCAGCTGAAGAGGAACCAATAAGGCACAAACGTCCAGGCCAGCCTGGCACCCCAGAAACCAGAGGAAAAATATCAGCAAGGAGGAGAGAATGGCCACCCACGCTTGAGTGTTGCTGATCAGTCGATTAGCTGAAAGCTGAGAACTAACTGACCCACTGGATCACATAAAGTGGAAGTCATTGGTGACCTGGATAAAAGCAGTTCTGTGAGAGGGTGTTTTTTAAAGCCTGACTAGAGTGGTTTTTAGAAAGAATGGGAAGAATGGCACACAGCTGTGCTCATTGTAAGAAGTCTGGTGACTTACATGAAAATTTGGACAAGCAGTATCTCTGGGTCATGTGATTATAGGTGAAGGTTTTTGTTGCTTATATCTTTTTATTGATTAGCTGAAATGAACATGGACTCCTTCTCTAATAAGTAAAAATAAAATTATTATCAACATCTATCTCTAAATGCTTCAACTACCAACCTGCCATAGCCCGGGGCTGACCCTGAGTTCCAGGGGGTTCAGATCTAAGAAAAACAAGTTCTTGGGTGTCAGTCTCAGTTCTCAGACATTGCCCCATCTTCTCTTTAGCCCCAGTGACACCAAATGATATACATACTGTCTGCTGTTCCCAAACTTCAATTACTGAGCATTTTCAAATTAAATAGTACCCTTACAACTTCAAAATTCTTTTCAATAATTAAAATAAATGTTTATGGAACACTTTGCATGTAGCCGTAACTTGCTAAAAACACTGCATTTAAAAAGATGAATGTGATTGCCAAGTGCTTAATTTACACTGTGAACACTATTTATGCAGGATAGCCAAAGACCCATCTAGCAGATACACCTGTCAACTATACTGAGGAGAGAAGGGAAATATGAGAAATTTCAGGCACGTGAAGCCTGTAAAAGAGAATCTTTGGGAAACCCAAATGTGACATTTTATAAGGAGTGTTAACCTGTTACTGGGATTAAAACAATTGAGAAATTTTTCTGAACGGCCTCTGAACAAAGGCACTTTTCTTGATCTTCTGTACCCAGCACCTTTCCCAGTAATGCATATGGTTAGCACTGAATTAACATGTATTGAACTAATTACCTCACTTGCTCTCCTTTACTGAAATAGTCATAATGATTATCCTCTCTTTCTAGCAAATACAAAGTTAGGCTTAATGAGTGCAGGCTAATTAACATACAAGTAAAGCTAGAGAATCTTCAAATGTTTGGAGGACCCATGGGGGCATTTCTCTCCAGCCTCCAGATGATTCCTGTCATGTTAATGATGATGTGCTCAATATCTAGTCCCTGGGGTTGCAAAGTCCATCTGCCAATGAAGGGGGTCTTCAAAGTAAAAAGGGCAGAAAACAAGGATTAAAAAAATGGATATGGCAAAATAGCTCAGGTGAAAAGTCATATTGTTATATCTTCATGAATCCTCTAGCTACTGATAATAGGCATACATTAATATCTTATAAGGTTAATAATAATAATAAAGCTAAGTGCTTTCATGCATTACCTAATTTAATGCTCAAAACAACTGGAAGCAGAATTGTTAGCCCCATTTTACAACTAAGTTTCTGGATGGCCTGAGTGATGAATGACTCCAAGTCTGGGCTCAGGGCCAGCCAGATGAATGGGGGTAGCTACAGGCTGGGGTCCCACAAGGGGACACAGAAGCATTACCTGCAATGTTTGTACAAGAGTGGTCAGGAAAAATAGCGGCAGAGGAGTGCAATTCTGCAGGATGGTTAGAAACATTTAGGGACCTTTTACCTACAGGCAGATTCTTGCACACAATGGCTCAATGGAGAAGCAAGAATCTATATCAAAGACTCAGAAATACACGGCTGTACATTTGTTATCAATGGTCGTCAAAAGGGAAGAATTTTCACCCTTTTGGGGGCAAAAATTGTTAGAATGCCCAGGCTTCAATAATTTGTGACAACCTAGGAAATCTCAAGTCGACATATAGAATTGCTTTATATTGTATTACATTCCTACGCTATAATGAAAAATGCCAAAGTTATTATGAAATGTAAAGTGAAGTGACAAACCTTGAGCAGCAGGTGGCAGGCTCACCTCATGATGATTTCTTAAAAACCTTGCAACAGGATTACGGTAAACTTTTGATTCTAATATCATTACAAAAATTCAAATATATCTCATACTTAGCAGAAATTAGGAATACAACATTATTTAATCATGCTATGTCCTGTAACTTCATGACTAATGTTGACTAAGTTTATTCATTCAACTTAGTGAATACAAGAGAATACATGTATGAAGTGAATTCATCAAGACATTTCTACAAAAAAAAAAAAAAAAAAGACATTTCTACACACTAGACACAAAGTAAAATGTCTAGACTATTCTAAATTATAATAGGGGGAAATACTATGTTTAAATATTGGTTTCTCATTAAGATATTTTATGTTCTGTCTTCCTATGTGAGACCTGTATAATTTTATATTGCATATTCCTGTTTCACCTAATTTTTTAAAAAATGTTTAAAGTTTTCATTCATTCTACATTTAAAAGTATATTTCTCACACTATTAAAAATTAAAATGGCAAACCCCATCAGAAAACCATGGTAAATTTATGTTTACTCTTAAAATATATGTTGAGGCGAGCACAGTAAGATAATGCATTGTGCTTTATCAAAAAGAATCTTTCTTTACCTTATTTACATTAAGACAATTTCTAGCTTCACTAACTAACGTATTAAGTTCATAAGCATGCAGTCACCCAGCAGTTTTGTTGGGTGAAGGAAAAGAGAAGGTTCTTGCCCTTGAGGAGCATATAACCATATTATAGAGACAAGACCAATAGAACCGTATGTTTCTAAAATTTCTAAAATTTAAAAATTTCTAAATGTATGATTGCATATACATTGCCTTCAAAAGGCTTACATTATCAAAGCGCAAAATGGGAGCTAGTTTGACTTTTGAGTAAAGAATGGTCGACTAGGCACTCATTAACTCAGTTACTCATTATCACCTCACACCACAGCCCGACCCCCTCACATTCACACATCCACACTTCCAAATTCAGGTGATTACAATTTGTATCTCAGAAAAGCTTCCAGTGTCTGGGTACCTGAGTTCCTTTTAGTTAGAGAACCAGAAAATTTTCAATCTACAAATGCCAAGCATCTAATAAACACACGGTATAATAAAAACATAAGGAAGTATATACATTCCAAATGTCATCTAATAAAAGTCAGGAGACAGAATGGACCAAGTCACTGAAGGCTAGGGGTTCAGATGACAAGTACGGAGCTGACAGTGTGCCTGTGAGAATAGCTAGGGAAGATGTCCTGATGGCGATAAAGGTGAGCTGGACCTGGGGTGATGGCAGAGACTCAGAGAAAGAAGAGAAGGGTCATTTGGGTTAGAAGAGAGACGTGAGAAAACATGAAAGAGCTTTAATTATTATAGAACATTTGGAAGACACTTTACCTAATTTAATTTTTAAAATAATGTGCTCTTTACTCCCCATTAATCTCATAAGAGGGTTGTATCTCATAATTAATCTTCTAGGATCCTACTAGTGCTAACCCTCCATAAGCTGATTTTCTTCATGCCAATCGCACTGTTATGGACTGAATTATTTCCCCCCTCCAAATTCATATGTTGAAGTCCTACCTTCAGTTAGCTCAGAATGTGACTTAATTTGGAAACTTGGTGGTTGCAGATGTAATTACTTAAGAAGAGGTCACAATGGAGTAGGGGGGGCCACTATGACTGGTGTCTTTATAAAAAGGAGACATTTGGACACTGACACACACCCAAGGAGAACACCATGTGAAGACTGGAGTTAGGCTGCCCAAGCCAATGACCCCTCCCTAATGCCTCCAGAGGGAGCATGGCCTAACTCCTTGATTTTGGACTTCATGCCTCCAGAACTATGACATTAGTTTCTGTTTGAGTCACTCAGTTTGTGATACTTTGTTACAGCAACCCTTGAGCAACTTGACCACACACATCAACCAGAATTCACTACCTTGACAAATGGATATGGTGAAATCCAGCATGAGTATTCAGATGTAGCATCTGTTAGAATTGCATATCAGAAGAAAAACTGTTTCCTGCAGAGGCTGTATACATCCAAACACTCTGGGTAAATCTTCCTTTGCCAATTTGAAATGAAGTGTGGCTTCTGTTTCCAGTGGAACACCAAGAGGGGCCAGAGGATGCTCCTCTCTGGGTTCCACATCATGTGGAAGGAGGGCTGTGCCCCTGCTCTATCGGTCACCAGCTTGTTTGGAACAACAGCCTGACGTGAGGCACACTGCTCTCCTTGAGTTACTCTTCTTGTTCTTGCTCTAATGGCATATCACTTGGCAGTGAACTACCTTGCATGGTAGAACTAGGCTTTCAGCTCTAATTGCCAACCTGAAAAATGATCCAGAATGCTCCTGACCATGATCTACACATCTATGACTCTCTATCTTTGGTGGCAGTACTGTGCTGATTCTGAAAACACATACACACACACACACACACACACACACACAAACTGTCTACATCTCTGCTTAATTTGGTGAGTTATTTATTAACTGACATCCCCATCTCTGAAAAGAACTTGAGGTGACTTCAAACAAAACCACCTGGCCAACATGTACATTATAAACTCTATGATCTGAAATGGACAGGGTAGCCACCCATTCTATAGTCTATTTTTATGGAATTGTCAGGGCTTCCCAGATACCTGATGGAAACACATGGCTGTGCTATTAGAATGATGTGTGCTTTCATATTATTCTGAAATAAGTTTTATCTGCTATCATGTTACCTTTTACCCATAACAGATAATCAAAGGTAAATGGATCAGTGTAAATCATAGAAGTAGGCGGAATTCCCATTTCTCATTCTTATTATCTGCTGATTACATTTCCCTCTAATAGGCTCAGTAACACAATAAACTCCTCATGCAGCAATATTCACTTTGTGGAAAATGTTGCGTGTGTGTTTCTAACTTGTTCTTGTATATACTCTAAAGGTGACAGAACTTCTAACAGAGACAGAAAAAAACTATGGTAAGAGCCAAATATATAACAGAAGGGTGTAAAAAATAGGAGAAATAAAAATGACTTGAATCATTTTTTCTAGAGAAATAAACATTCAAGCACTACAACTCCTTACAAATCTTTTTACACAGAGAACTGCAGCTCCAGAAAAAAGGCAGGGGTGGGAAATGACTGACAACACTTAAAACTTTGTAACAAATTGAGTTTTTAGAAAATTTTTCAAGAAAAAAGTCAGAATCCAAGAATTTTAGTAAGAACAAAAGACCTTTACTGTAAGAGATGTTTTGAATTATCCTGAAGAGTCTCAAAATAAACAAACAAAAAAGAACCATTTCTTTAGAAAACATACATATACTGCAACAACACTGTTGCATTCAAAACCCAATCCCGTGCATGCCACGCTCAGACTGCATGGCAAAACAGCCACTCTCTCTTGAAAGATTAACTTAATTGCATCCTTACAAAAAAGAAAACTCAGGCGCTCATGATAGAAGCACATTGCATCAATGTGACACTAATGTTGGTCCCTTCCGAAATTGTCACTCATTTGTCCTGCTGTAAATTGATTATTCCATATAAGGAGAAATGAGTCAGCATTAAGACTATTACCCTGAAGGATAACACTATGTTCCAGACAAATGTTTTTTGGAAACACATGGCCTTAGTCAGCTCTGGCTACTACAATGAAATACAATAGGCTAGGCAATTTAAACAACAGACATTTATTGTCCACAGTTCTGGCAGCTAGAAGTCTGAGACCAGGGTGCCCACACAGGCTCTGGTAAGAGTCCTTTCCTGGCAGCAGAGGGCTGCCTTCTGGCTGTGTCCTCCCATGTCAGGGAGAAAGATCTTGTGTCTCTCTTTATAAAAGTGCTAATCCCAGCAGGACCCTACCCTCAGGACCTAACTACTTTCCAGCCTCACTCCTGACACCATCCATCACGTTGGGCATTAGGGCTTCAACATATGGATTTGGGAAGGACATAACTGAGTCCACAGCAACACACAGGATTTTTCCAGTTCTGCTCACCTTTTGAAGTCCTCTCTCACATACATGACTCATCTCACATACATGACTCATCTGTACACAAACACAGCAGAACTCAAACCAATGAGTGTTGAGCCTGAAGTTTGGGCTAAGACAGGGCAGCACATGCACTCTAAAGTGCTGTGGGCTGTGGACACTTGTGTATCTACAGCTTCTTAGTAAACAGGAAAACACCATAGACAGGCATCACTTTCCCACACCAGATAACAAGCACTTTAAGAAAGGATCAGTACACACATTTTGTACATGAAGTAGAACTCAAATGGTAGGACACACGGATGAGAGGAAAGGAGCACTTGTGGCAGGCTGGCCAGAAGACGCCAGCAGGAAAGGTGGCATGTAGGACTCAGTATGTGGAGGCCCAGCCCCCATCGAATACCAGGCCTTTTGGAAAGGGGTTCATTATATTCCACTCTGGGTTGGAAATATTAAGCATAATTAAATGCGAAGAGCACAAAGATTCATGGAGCTCATGAAATCCACGCTCTCCATCATTCAGTTTTTATCAACAAGATGGCGAGTGTCAGTGTTCTTGTAACCTTCTTAAAACATTGGACACTCCTCCAAAAACCAGAACAAGGTGAAATCAAATTCCAAACATAAATGATATCTTGGTTTTTCCAGCACGCTGCAGTATGTTGTTGATCTGAGACCGGTAATCAACCAAACAGGCCTTCATCAAACAGCTCAAACTGGATCAAAACCTCTCTGTGCAACCCCATCCAGCATGGCTACAGCATGGAGCCCCAGCAACTCTCAAATAATTTGACTGAATCAAAGAACCAAAGTTTTCTTTCACACCACAAAACCGCTATTTATAGGACAAAAGGCAATGGAACCTCTGACGTCAACATCCAATCCCTGTAAGATACAGAATATACAAATCTTTGTTATGTTTAACCCTCATGGTATTTGCATTTCTTAGACATTACAGTTACAGAGATTTAATATTAAGCCAGAATGCAGACATTCCTGTGGGCAAGCAGGGGCTTTTGCATGTCTCTCCCTAGGCTCCATTCACCTGGGAATTTGATTGGTAGCTTCAAAACAGATGGATATGATGCCCAGATGTTTACATAGAGACTTCTCTTTCATCCCTCTCTTTGGAAGTACATTATATACTCAAACAGGTATGTTAAATTTTATGGTTGAAGGAAGGAACTTTCTAGATTGAGTTTTACTATATACTGATTTTAGAACCTAACTCTACATGAGAAGACACCTCCCCAAATACCAACTTTTTTCTAACCAAATAATCATTCTTTTTTTTTAAGGCAAACAACTATTCAAAATGAAGTCATTGCCTATTTTCCATATACCTCTTCTCTTAATATAGACTACTTTATTTGAAGACTATATAAATCACTATTAATCTCCTATGTTATTCAACAGACATTTAGCAAATACCTACTATGTGTCAGATAATACCCTGGATGCAGGGTCTGCAAGAACATGAGACATGGCCTCTATCCTTGGAAGTTTTAACTAGTTTGGGTGGCTAGGTAATGCATGTTAAATGTAGCTTGCACAATAAAACAGTTTTAATATTGTACTAGATAAAAATAAAATCACCACATTTGACGTTTAGGAAAATTCTTTAGACTGATTAAAAATATAAAATTCATTGTATTTTTATTGTTGCTGATATTTATTCTTGCTATAAGCCTGTCACTGAAAATTCATTCATCATGCTTAATGGTTTTATTAATCTTCCACTATAAATAACTCATGGGATAAGAGTCACTTTCCAATTTGCTTTATAGCTGACAAAAAAAAAAGGCAGCCTAGTTCTTTTGTAAATGAACTGTCACTATAAATTATGCAATGTTCCTGCACTGTAGACAAATCTGGCATACATTTATTTTATAATAAATTAAAATATATGCATTAGACTTGATTTCCCCTCTTATTGCAATATTAGTTTCACTGATCCAAAATATTACACCTAATTCATTCTAAAACTCATGAATTATATGGCTAATTTATTGTGATGACATTAAGAGCCAGTCATACTGAAACTCATAAAACATTACTCAATTTACCACATCATCACAGGTGTGCTGGCGAGCCACAGTCACCTTAATATTTAATGTTTAGGACGATACGCTTGACAGTTAATGCAAAGGATAAAAAAATTATCTCACTCTAAAACAATGTGCATTTACAGATATTAAAGATCATTATTAAAGATCATTATTCCATTAAAAAGTTGCATTCAGTTGATAGGTAGATATATGATATGAAGGGAAGATATATATACATAACCTCTTCTTAAATCCCCATTTCTATCACTCCATGGCCCCACCTCTAGACCTTCAAAGAAACTCACAGCTCTAACCACAACTCCAGATAGAGCTGTGGCTCTGAGTCCTACTGGTATTTGAGGAGCTCTGAGGAAATCCCCAGGAGTGATCCCTGGGATGCTAGATACCTTTACTAGGACTGGGTCAGGTGTAACAGTGCCTTAGCACTAAAAACTACCAGGTCATCAGCCCATGCTTGGTGAAGTGGAGATGATCAGAGCACAGGGAATCATTTCGGCCCTAACACCAGGCTTCCATCTGGTGCCACCACAAGGGATTGGGAGATGGGGGCAGGGGTAGTTAAGGGCAGTGGCAAAAGACTACTAACTACATTCTTTCATCACCCTCAACCCTGATGACAGAAGACAGGAGCCAAGAAAGAGCTGGAGCATAGCAGGGACCTACCACACTCCCCATCCAAGCTAAACCTGAGCACCTGTAAGCCTGTTTTGGACCTTGTATTTGGACTTCAGCCTCTTGGCCCCTAAGCACTGCTGAAGAGTGGTCCACTTCTTTTTTTTTTTTTTTAAGATTTTATTTATTTATTCATGAGAGACAAAGAGAAAGAGAGACACAGGCAGAGGAAGAAGCAGGTTCCCCGCAGGGAGCCCAATGCAGGACTCAATCCCAGAACTCCAGGATCACACCTGAACCAGAGGCAGATGCCCACCCACCATGCCACCGAAGTCACCTTGAGAGGCCCTTTCCTAAAGAAGTGAGACCCTGGAGGAGGCAGGTGTATGGGGAGCAGGGTTGGGGGAGATTTAGGGGAAGCTGGGGAAGTTAAACAAGGGAAGCCTAGGAAAGGATCTGATAAAACAGCAGCCTCTCTGAAGCTGCCTGTTAATACTACTTTCTTACTGTAGTTTCTTAACAATTTAAATGCATTCATAAGTAGGTCTCACAAACTAAACACTGGCATCAAAGAGCCAGTGATCCTTGAATTTTGTGACTTATATGTTCCTGACTTGCCTATCATATCACATTTTAAATATTTTAGGTTCAAGAACAACTACTATTTAAAGGAAACCTATGCCAGAGCCAGAATCTTATAAGAAATAAATTGATCTACCCATTTAAGCATGTGGTCTTTGGGAATGGTCCTGGAAGTCAGGCGACAGGAATGGGGTTGGAGAACTATAGCCTGGCTTGTATCCGAGAGGTCTCTCAGATTCTTCCCATAATGTCTTCGGTTCCCCATTTCCCCATTAGTTTTCTCATGAGCCTTCTCTTGATATTATAAAAGGAAGGCAAATAACACCCTCAAGAAAAATAGTGTGAGGGTAAATACAAACAAAAATAAGAGACAGAGACAGATATCCAGATTAAGACCTTTATAAGCAAACCACCCTAGTTCCAAAAAGAGTATCCAGTGACTTTAAAATACTGAACTTTAATCTATAAAATGAGCATAAGGCAGGGTGAGGGAGTGTGATTTTCCTCTGTATGCCTGTTTTGGTGCTCTTTTGTAATACTACCACCTTCAGAAATCCCTTTGGTTCTCCTGCTTTCCTGGTACCCTTAGGAATTGGGGCTCAGTGCCAAATGAATTATAGGCTGGTAAAGGCTAAGGGATGACAGGTAGTTCTGCTCTGAGTGAACTCATTACCTACTGTGTCTCTTATGGGCAATAAGCAATAGTGGACTTTTAATGTAATTAAATGTAATATTCACGTAACAGTAGAAGATTCCTAAAGATGGGCTGGATACTCCCCTTTCAAGCTTGATCCATTTTCAATAATTAGTCCTACAGGCCAAATCACACAGACAGAATTATAAATCACTGAAATCAATCACATCAAGACAGACATGCAGAGTGCTTTTATACTCCACTCTGTTCTCTCCCTGTCATTACTAGCCAATGCCATTATACTTATTAATGATTCTTAGCTGTACCTCTGAGCCACCTCACCCTGCATTCTAGCCTTGTGAGTACCAAATTGTAATTTCAGCTCACTTAAAGGAAATTGGCCCATTTAGTTCATAAATATAATCACAGAATTCCTCACGTTTTAGGGTTGGTTAATTTCAAAATGAAGCCATCTTTAAAATTCCTACAAAAGCAAAAAGAAGACTTGTTGAAATTATTAGCAGAAATGCTATTACATATAATTAATAGCCGAAATTACAAGAGAGAACCCATAAACCACGATGCTGAAAAATGGCCACTAACTATTCCTCAGAAACCTTCTTCAAAATGTTTCATGCTTTTGACCCTACACTCACCCACAATTTATTAGCAGCTTTGCCTTTGTGCCAGTTGACCCAAATCGGGGAGAAACATGCTGGTAACAGATCTGAAACACTTCATCAGAAAGAAAAGCAGAATCCGAGTCATGCAGACTGAGCCCAAAGTCTGAATGACATTTCAGTCCAGCCAAGCGACTCATGGTATTTGTATTTTAAGATGCCTGCCTCTAAGACATTCCAGTGTGTAGTTCTAACACCAATACCCAGCATGTAATTCAACAAATTTATTGGCATCTATTGTATGCCAGAAACTATACTAGATTAGATTGAAATACTAAAGATAAGCTGGGAAGCTTACACAAGCCTGAAAAGCAAGTATGGTTCAAATGGAGAGACCTATTCCCTTAGCCAGATGACCATAGGTTTTGTTTTTTTAAGATTTTATTTATTTATTTATTTATAAATAATAATATTTATATTGTAAATATTTATTTACAGAGAGGCAGAGCCACAGGCAGAGGAAGAAGCAGGCTCCATGCAGGAAGCCTGATGCAGGACTCGATCCCAAGACTCTGGGATCACTCCGAGCCAAAGGCAGACACTCAACCGCTGAGCCACCCAGGCATCCCCAACCAGTTATATCATAACCCCACATGTCCCTAAGTGAAAATAACGATCTGTAAACACACTGAACCATGGTGGAGAATGAACTAAACACTATGGTTCCCGTAATTACATGCAGAAATTGTATTTATTATTTGGGAGAGGGAGCGCAGGGATCACACTGAAGGCTATAGGACATTGCCCTGTGTCTTTCGTGATGGGAAAGAACAGAGTTTCAATCTGTTAGAAAACTTCATTCCTAGGGTTGGCTCAAACCACCACTGTAAGATCAAGAGTACATTTCATTACCCTCTCAGCCCTCTCAATCCTCTCGAATTGTCAGTAGTGACAATTCAGTTGTTGGTGTCCAAAGCATTCACGTTCCCCACTATGAAGCCTCTCGAGGAAGCACCTGGACTTTGGACCACAGCTTTAGGGAAACCTGGCTTAGCAGAGGGGAAGGCCCCAGAAAGGAAACCAGATATCCATATAATGAGGGCCTTCTTAGCCTTCCAGTGTCCTTCAAATCCTACCAAGTGAAAACCAGTTCTTTCTACCTACTGCGGTACCAGCATCTTACTCTCGCCATTCTTTTTTTTTTTTTTTTTTTAAGATTTTATTTATTTATTCATGAGAGACACACACAGAGAGAGGCAGAGACACAGGCAGAGGGAGAAGCAGGCTCCATGCAGGAAGCCTGATGTGGAACTCATCCGGAGACTCCAGGATCATGCTTTGAGCCAAAGGCAGATGCTTAACCGCTGAGCCACCCAGGCATCCCCTATTCTCTCCATTCTTATGCTTCTAGAAGTTCCCTAAGCTCCCCAAAGAGCTTGTACTCCCCTATCACCTGCCTCATCCTCTGCCCTTTGCCCCACCACACCCTGGGGCTTCTTCCTGGCTTCTGCCCTCACAGAAGTCCCTGTGTCTACACAGAGACATTTGGTGGCACATTTCACAAGATAAAAAGAAAAAAATGTAGAATTTCCTTCCCTTCCATCTCAACTCTAGTATATTCACTACTCAAAAGAGAGAGGCACAAAAATCACCAGCTCAGAAGCAGACAATTCAACTTTCTGAGTTTATTTTGGATTTCTCGTTGTACAGATTTAGCCGGTTACTCCAGCTGAGGTCACAGTGATGCTGAGGATGTTCACCTGGGCTTGAGAGCCCCACGGGCCTGAGCAGCATTTTGAAGTTGGTACTGTGACCTCCCTGTCAAGTGTCAGGGACAAAGGATTGTACTTGTGGGGCTCCTGGAGAATATGCTGCCTTCCTTCAGATGTTTGCTTTCCCACTTGTTGCACAGTGATTTGTTTGGATATTTGGGTCACCCAACACTGACCTCCTCCCCCACTATGGTGGGAAGCTGGATGTTGGGCCTTCCCTCCTTCCCAGGGAAATCATAAACTAAAACAAAATTTTAAGCCATGTGCAAAACATACCTTTCCTAGAATCTAAGAGAGAAGCACCTGTGAGGTCAAGTTTTTACAAAGGGGTCCCTCTAGGACTCACCCCATCTGCCCGCCTGGCCTCTCCAGGGCTCTTTTCGCACCTCTTACCAAGGGGGTCCCCTCTTCTAACCTTCCTGCGCAAATGTCCATCTACCATTCAGAAAGCCCCTACACACAGGAAACGAATCCGAGATTCATCCTTTAACCTGCCAGTAATTCCTCCCACAGGTGAATCACTGTGTGCACGGAGGCCCTGGCCAGTGGGAGGCTTGGCTGCAAAGGTCATTAATGTTCCAGACTGGCAAAGGGTCCAGGAGGGCAGGGCTTTGGTGCCGCCTCACAGGGAGTCTAGGAAGGGCATGACCCCTGAAGCTGAAGCTTCTGCCCCACGTGAGCTGCAGGCACGCCATCTGTTCTCTTGATTGCTGCCGCTGGCTAACAGGTTGGACCACACACACACACACACACACACACACACACATACACACACCCCTCCAAAGGACCGACGCAAGGGCTCAGCCTAAACCCTTAATGAGGAAGGGAATATTTTTCTAGTACTGATTCATACTTCTCAAGATGCTTCCCTCTCCTTGGCCAGCAAATCACAAGATTGTGGAGAGATGTATTTTTCTTTCATTCCTCCTTCATGCCCCTTCCTAATTGTGCCCTTTCAGACTTGCAGGAACAAGGAAAAAGCCTAATGCAGAGTCATAGACCTCTTACTGTCCTCTTCCAGGAAGAGGGTAAGGTCAGAACTTCCACTGCCCTCCTCACCTTTTGTCAAAGGAGGCTGAACTGGGGATTAAGGTGCTGGTGAATAACAAGTGGATCAACACGGTCACTGAGTAAGATCCCTGGGTGCTTCAGCACAGAGAAAAACAAGAAGCTACCTTACTATGTGCTCTTCCATTTTCTTCAGACTATAAAATAAGTCAAGGCTATTTAAAAAACACAAAGGATGACACTTTTTGAAACAGACAGATACCCTTTCCACTCATATATATCTGTCTGCCCAAGAAAACCAGTATCTGGGCTACTTGAAGTTCTAGACTAACAGTTACTATTTTTCCTTTTATTCATATGACATAGAACTACATTTCTCAAATATGGTGTGTGAAATCCCTTGAGGACTTGTTAAAATTGCTGCCCCAGAGACCATTCTTTCCCTGAGGTCTGGAATGTGTTCCTCATCTGCTGGGGGGGTTTCTAAAGCAGGTGGTCAGTCCCCTCCACAGGAAGCTCTAGGTGCTCTGGGCAGACAATGGGAGCTGGTAAAACTGTAAAAATTATGTTCATTCCTAAAGGGTTAATCTGCTTTCCAGAGGTGCCAAACTTTCAACAGAAAAAAATAAACAAAATCTATTCTAAGGATTAAATATATAATTAGAGGATTTTAACAGCCCCATGGAAGAAAACACAGTGATAGAGAACAATGGAATTTGTGGATTAATTAGCAATACAATGCTGAGCTTTGTGCAGTTTCAGACTGATAATACATCTGGCTCACAACACACTTCCTGGATTTCTGAAACCAAAGAAAATGCATTGGGTTTAAGGTCAAATCTGAGATTTTGCTTATATTCCTCAAAAAGGCATAACCATTCAGCAGGTTGTATGTGATGCGACTGTTCTGATATTTTTTCTTTGCATTCTATTTACAATACTCAGGAAGGATTTTAAAAATTAATGAGCTTTAAATATTGTATGGGTACAAATGTCAATCATTCATTTATTAGGTAAAATGTTACTGAATACAAAGATACAAAGATATCAAGACAAGCCCTTGCTATCACATTGCATACAATGTAGTGGAGGAGTTAAAAAAAAAAAAAAAGCCAAGGTTAGGTGTCAAAATGAAGACAAAGTACAAGGTATACAGTTGAAATATTCAGGAGGAGGTCATCTTGAGGAAGTCACGGGGACCCAGCCTGAACTGGACCCTGAGGCTTAACAGTTGCCAAGGGGTGAACAAGAGGAAAGAGGAACAGAAAAACTAAAGGAACATGGAGGCATGAATATGCATAGCAAGTAGTACAGATTGGCTAGGAAATGGGACACCAGCAGACACCGGCTGGAGACTAATCTGGAGAGGGAGACAGGGGCCAGTCTATGCTTCAAAGTTGGACTTTATCCTGAAGGCACTAAGAACCCATACTCTAAGGGCTCAGCAAAGACACCAAAATATAATTTGCTTAAAAAGAAAAGTCTGAGGAGGCATGGAGATTGGATTGGAGGAAATACAGAGGGAGAAGACTCATTTGGAAGAGATGATGGGCCTGAGAAGGCAGTGCAGGTGGACGGTCCATTTGCAGAGACGTCTCAGGGCAGGGTGGACAGTACCAGTGACCAGCTGGATGACAAAGGAAAGGCAGATGGGTGGATCGAGGATAGCATCCGCATTTGTGGTGTGCAGAACTGAGAAGGTGGGAGTACCAGTAACCATGTTAGGACATGTAAGTAGAAGAGCAGCTATAGCACATGAATTCTGTTTGTGACATATTGGGCTCCAGTTTCCTGAGGGTCACAGTCATTAAGATACTTGGTAGATTACATATAAGAGTCTGAACTCAGGGAGATTTGGAGAGGAGTATAATATCTGGGGCAAATAAAATATTCAAAAATATTAATAATCAGTAGAGACAAATGGTCAGGCATAGACATGGGCCAATCAGAATAGGTGCCTGATGGACCAGAAAGAATTGCAGCAATTAACAGCTTTCACAGCCTCATGTGCACACATCAACTGAACACCACCTTGCTAGTGACAGTCATCGGATGGGAAGAGCAGAAGGGAAAGCAGAAGGGAAGGTGCCACAGGACAGAACACTTACAATAGGATGGTGCAAAGGAAATGAACCTGGAGAACAAAGATGAGAAGGAACCATCAGAAAGACAAGAAAACTAAGAAAAACTGGGGACCAGGAAGCTTCAGATGGGAAGGAAAGGCGGTATGAACTATTAAAGAAATGTCTTACCCATCTTTTCCTCAGCCAGAAATTTGCAGTGTAGATGTCTATAGGGATCAAGAGCAGTGCTCAGGAAGTACCAAGAGCAATGGGGTCTCAAAGCCAAGGGATGAGGGTGACCCAACACAAGTCAGAGCCTAGGGGGAACACAAGCTCTTCCCAGGGGTGACCTTCCACTAAAGATGGTGTCTCCAATCATGCTGAAGCTGAACCCGGGCTGGATGAGAGGGAGAGGTCGAAATGAAGCCAACTCTTAGTGAGGGTATCTCCCACTCTCATACCAAACGTCACTGGGCAGCTGACCCATCTGTCTAGTTTCTTCCTCCTCAGGCAGAATACGGACATCTATCTACTGACCTGCCTGGGCTCAGTGCAAGGCTCTCTCTGGGTTCTTGGGTCTATTCACCTCAAGCCTGTAAAATCTCTTTCCTGTAATCTTTCTCCAATTCAGTCTTCTCTTCTGTGACAGAGCGTTAAAAGCAAGTTTCCCCCACCTGCCTCAAGCCTGTTTAAGATAGCACGAGAGCATTCTGCTGATCCTCTGAGAATCTGAAGAGAGGTGGACAGGAGTCGCAGTGAATGGTCTGAAAGAAGGAAAAAAAGAAAGGTACGTAGTACCGTGGAATTATTTGAAACTGAGCACAAACATTTAATCTTTGATAAAGAGAGTTAACATTTAGGGTTCTAGTGCAAATGTAAAGAATACTTGAAAAAAGATGTAGGTTTCTCGAAAGAAAGACGGGCTGAGAAGTTCTTAGAGCTAATATGTGTTATTATTGGAGATGCCGTAAAGCCAATGTTAAAATAGTTCCAATTTCAAAATTTTAGGAAAAAATCCGGCTTTTTGGGTCCCTCGCAAGCCAGACCCCATGCCCTCGCCTCCCCTACCAGGGCCTGGGTCGAAGCGACCTGTGCACGTGTGGAAGCTACAGCACCTCCAGGGCCCTGCCTCCACCTGCCTCCTGACCTTCAGTGTCGTGACGGGAGCGCAGCTCCATCCACCTCGGGCAACGACAGGCGGCCGCGTGCGGCATCCCGGCCCCGTCCGGAGCATGCTCAGTCCAGTCCTGACCCACTTTGCAGGTCCCAGCTCGGGGCGGGGGGTCGGAGGTGCTACTTTGCTTGGTTTGCCAAGGACGGGGAGAAGGAGGGGAGAGGCTGGGAGCGGCTCAGAGACGCCTCGCTCCTGGTGAGCCGGCCCTGGCCCGGCGGCGGAACAGGCCCAGCGGGCACCGGAGCCGCCGGGATCGGCAGGTGTTGAGAGTCCACCCTTCCGGGTTTTCCCAGCAACCAACGGAGAAGGGGGCGGTCCTGGAGTAAAAGGGTCGGTCTGGGCGGGGCCACGGGGCGGCCCGAAAGGAGGGGGGAGGAGCCCGGTCCCGGCCCCAAATAGTGTCTCGCAAGTCTTAAAAATAAAAACTAAATAAATGAATAAATAAAAGGTGGGGGGCGGGGGGATGGGGGCGCTGCTTGCATCGTAGGATCGCGCTGCCGAAGTTCTGCAGCTGTTTTTAAATAATAATTTTAGAATAATATATCTTATTATAAAAGCTCCATATCGTCCACTAGAGAACACTTAGAAACTGTAAATAATCAAACCAGAAGAAAATTAAAAATCCCTGGAACCCCACCGCTGAGAAGGCAGCAGAGAAGGTCCTGCCGCGTCCTCCTCCACCTGCTCCTGCGCGGCTCCCGCACGGACAGCGGAGCCCCGGGAAGGCCTCCAGGTGGCCTCGGCGCCGGGGGGAGTCCGCCCCGGGGTGCGACCCTGGGGCACCTGTTCCCGGGCCTCCCTGCGCCTCGGGCGCCGCGGCACCCCGGGAGGGCGCTGGGGCCCCGGGAGCCCCGCCCCCGCCCCCGCCCCGCAGCGTCAGAGCCGGTGCCCCGGGCTCCCGCGGCAGCCGCGTGCGCGAGCGGGGGCGGGACCCAGAGCCCCGGAGCCCGCGCCCGCTGGAGGCGGACCCCGCACCCGCAGCCCGCCCGCCCCGCCCCGCCCCGCCCCTCCCCGTGGCTGCCGCGAAAACCCGGCGGCGACACCCCGGCGGCGACACCCCGGCCGCCCCGCGCCCCCGGCCGCCCGGCCCCCCCCGCGCCCCCTCCGCGCCCCCGCGGGCCGCACTGGGCATGCTCGGCACCGGCCGCTCCGGCTGCCGCAGGTGCAAGCCCCGCAGCGCCCGCCCCCGCCCGCGGAGCTCCCCGGCGCCGGCGGAGGCGACTCGCCCGCGGTAGGAGCTGCCGGGTCGGGCGCGGGGCGGAGCGGCGGCATCCGCACGGGCGGGCCATGGCGAGGGGCGCTCGGCGGCCCCCGGAGCGGCGCGGCGGCGTCAGGTGAGCTGGGGCGCGGAGGCGGCGCGGAGGGGGCCGGGGGCGCGGGGGCCCGGGCGGGGGCGCGGGGGGCGGCGGGGGTGGAACCCGCGCGCGGAGGGCGGCCGGGTGGCTGCGGCCGCTGGGGCCCAGGAACTTTCGGGCGGTGCTGGATGGAGGCTCCGCCAGGTCCCAGTACGGGGGTCCCGGGGGTCCTGCGGGCTGCGGACAGGCTTGTGCCATCATCTTCTACGGCCGAGACCGCGGTGTAGACAGGATGCTGCCGAGTAGCCTCCCAAGCCGCCGGGGCGCCGGGGAACGCCGAGCGGCGGCGGGGGCCTTCGGGGGAAGCCAGGTGGCTCGGATCAGCGTGCCTCAGTTTCCCCGGGGCGGGGGTGGGGGGGTGGGGTCTACCGTCCCGTGGCCCAGAGGCCCTGAGTTCGGATGCTGCGTGCGGAGCCTAAAGAGTGCAGCGTCCTGGTGCTGCAGGCGTGCGGGAGGCTGTGGGTGCAGCAAGCCGCCGCCTCGCGACGGGAGCTCGCGGAGTTTGTCGCATTTGACTCCATAGCAAGTTGACATCGAATTGCTTCATGGCGTGGAATGGGGAAAACGTGCTTCATCGACTTAAAAAAAAAAAAAAAAAAGTAATTGCAAAGCCGATTTATTTTAAGCTCGACTATTAACTTGCCTTCGCCTCCAAAAAACTTGAGTTTGCAACTTGCAAGATTTATAAAGCAAGCTAGCAAAAAAAAAAAAAAAGGAAGAAGAAGAAGAATGTAGGTTCATTATCTGCTCACACTGTAGAAAATAATCTATTATGGTTGAATTGTCATTGTTTTTAGGGAAACTTGCTAGCAGAAAAGTTTGGTTACTGTAGCAATCTTTATTTTGTGTTAGCTTATATGAAGAACTTGGAAATCTAGCATTGGAGAAGCTCAGTGTTTTTTGTAAAGGTTTCTCACTTCTGCTTCTAGATGAAACACATTTGTTTCAGTTGCTACTATGCTGAACATAGTAAAATTGTTCAGGATGAAATACAAGATGGAAGAGGATTTATATTCAAGAGAGAGAACATTAGAACGATGTAGTTCCTAGTGGTATTTTACTTTTACAGAAAAATGCAATTTGTAGATCCTACTGGGGTTTCTGCTCTTGGTTCTTCCTAAACATTTAGTACCATTACCACTCTTAGGATTGTTGGATTTAATGGGAGCGAGGTAAACAGTCCTTGTTCTAGTAGGAACCGGTTCTACCCCTAAGGCTATATCCTCAAGCCTGTTTCCCTAAGTACAACTTAGTAGGTTCAGTTGTTTTATTTATTAAGCTTATTACAAAACTTCTTGTTTGCATTCTTGACAGACCTTAATAGACTTTGGAGATGTGTTGACTTTTCAATGGTTTGTGAATAGCCTTTAATGTTTGTTCTGGCCTGAGATGGTTCCAGCTCTAATTCCAGATACTCAGTGATTTCCCCAGTGGGCTTTATGCTTGCCTGCACATAACCAAGATTTAAGAACAGGAACGCTTGAAATGTCCAGACAACAATAGCAACAGCATGATTAGTGTTTCTACAAATTGGGCCTGAAGTCTTCCATGTTAGCCAAAGGGTTTGGTTGGTGGTGTTCATTGTTCTTAAATGTACTTCTAAGTACATTCATAGAAAAATTTAGAAGTTTGAGAAAAATCCATGTAAATATTTGAGAAATTGCACTTCCCTTTTCTTTAAAAAGGTGTCAAGTTTAAAGTCTGCCTCCAGGTACTGCATACCTGTGCAACTTATCCTGTGTAGCAGGTCTTGGTTCTCAGGCTGCATTCCCAAGTGGCAGGCAGTAATGTCTCCCTTTAGCTTTGGCTTCTTCTTAACCTAAAGGAAGCAGCAAGGCCTAGGAATATGTGCATATAGGTTTAGTAAAGGCCAGTAGGTCCCCTTCTGGATCTAAAAAAAAACCTCATTTTTTTTCAAGGTTAGGAAAAGCGGTGAAAAAAAATTTTTTTTAAGATTTTATTTTTATTTTATTTTATTTATTCATGAGAGACACACAGAGAGAGGCGGAGACATAGGCAGAGGCTCCTCCTGCGGGGAGCCCCATGTAGGACTCTATCCCAGTACCCCAGGATCATGATCTGCGCTAAAGGCAGATGCTCAACCACTGAGCCACCCAGGTGTCTCAAAGCAGTGAAATTTAACAAAGGCATGTTTAAACACTGCTTGCTGCCTCAGGAATTCCACAAGAAAATGGCATCTTCTAAACTAAAATGACCCAAACTGACAGGATTTAAGTTGAAGAGGGGTTTCATCATTGCTAATTAAGAAAAAATAGCAAAGTAGACTGTATTCAAATTAGGAAACAGGTGATCATTTCTTTTTTGCACTTGTTGCGTTCTTTCAACTCAACTGCTAGGCATGTAATTTTTCATTTCATTTCCTTGTTATCCAATTTCTAAACTGTATGTTATTGGCAGTGACATTAGATATTCATAGCAAACCACTGGCCTTTAAAAATAGATCTTCCTGGATTCATGTGGCCATTATGTATTTAACGTGTCATTTGGCTTGCAATTTAAATAGTTGAGTAGTAGAGGCTATTTAATTTTGTTTAATTTCGAACCTTTTGTTCTTCTTCTTCTTTTTTTTTTTTTTTAATGACAACTTCCCAGGTACTAAAATACTAAATACATAGTGTGGCAAAGTCGCTTTTAACCTCCAACGTAGTATAGTCTGATTTGTTAGCTGAGTGTCATGTTTTGGGATTCAGAAATCATTCCAATAACATCACTTGCTAACCTCACCAAGCCTTGGGGGTGCAGCTTTCCAGGGGGATACTTAAAACTGACATTTTGTGATCAATGGCAACTCACATTAAAGTTAGAAATATCCTTAAAAAAGAAAAGAAATATCCTTAGATGTAAATGGTTTAAGTTTGCTATAATGCCTCCCTGGAATGGTTGAAGGATTAAGGGGTTTGGTTAATAATGTGATAAGACCCAGTGAAGAGCTGTTGGAACTAGTATCTAAACTGCACTCAAAACAGAAGCCCTATGAATTTATTGTCTTGCCTTGGCCTTCACATGAGGTCTTCACTCATTAAAATGTCATATTCGTTTTTCTTCCCCACAGTCTTTAATAGTTAGGCCTCAAGGGTTGCAGAAATGAATAAGACTTAGTGACTCAGAATCTACTTGTCCATACTTGAGGACAAATAAACTATAGTGCAAGGTAAGTGCTCCAGGAGAGGCATTTGCATATGGGACTAAGGAGACAAGAGAAATGAGCTCCTTGGGTTGGAGGAGGGGGGAGCATGAAAATAGTGACATGTCCATAGGATCTTAAGGAATGATCCAGGAATTTGGGTAGAAGTCTTCCAAGCAGAGAAGTGAACTTTCCAGGCAGAAGGAACACCATTGTGGTAGTTAGAAGAATAGCCCTCCCCCAAAGATGTCCACTCTGGGACATTGCCAGTGTGATTAAGTTGAAGATTTTGAGACGGAGAGATTATCTGGAATATTCAGTGGGTCCAGTGTAATCACTGGAGTCTGTGTGGGTCAAGAGGAAAGCAGAAGTCCATGTTAGAGTGAAGCCATGTGAAAAAGATTCGACTGGCCATTGCTGGCTTTGAAGATGGAGGGGGGCCACAAATCAAGAATGTGGATAGGCTCTAGAAGCTGATAAAGCAAGGAAGCAGATGCTGTTCTAGAGCTTCCAGAAGGAACACAGCACTGCCAACTCTCCAATTAGCCTAGTAAGATCCATTTTGAACTTTTAACCCACAGAACCGAAAGACAATACATTTGTATGTTTAAGCCACTAAGTTTATGACTTAGTGTCATAGAAAGGAGTGATAGAAAACTAGTACAACTGTTATGCAAAGAAGGACTTGGTATGATGGAATAATGAGCAGAGGCAAGAGAAAGGGTATGAAACTGTCCTTTCATTGTGATGAACTTGATGCCATGCAAAGGAGTTTGGAGTTTATCCTGTTATAGATAAATGATGGGAAACCAGCTAAGCATTTTTAAACAGGAACATGGAATGAACAGACTGCTGCTAGATTTATCTTCCTAAAAAAAGCAGTGTATGGCTAAACCCCAAGTTTCATACAGCTGTTTGACAAAGGGTGTCCAGCCAGAGGTGGTTAGTGACAGAAATCTGGAACCCTCATGGTATATAATTCAATTCTGAATTGATCTGAAATGGCATTCACATATATCTGTGAAATGAATAGCTTAAGAAGCTCTTATTCACAATTTGTGATAGAAGAAGGGCATAAACAATAAAGCAGAAGGGCTAAGTCACATTTTGACTACTTTGTTTCTGCCCATTGTCATCTTAGCAGACAAGCTGCTCTGCTGGCTGTATCCCATGCAGTCATGAACAGAGAGCCATGAAAGCTCAAATCTAATGCAGTTAACTTGAGATGATGTAATGTCACCTGGGCCAGCTCTGACCAGTTGCTCGTAGCTTGTGGGGTGTTGTGGGCTTGTGCAGACTCAGCTGGGAAATGGCCGAAATCAATTAGCAATGTTTGCCATAGGGCCCCGTATTTGCCAGGGTATGGATGACAGCTAGAATACTAGATGACCTAACTTCTGTGTTAAAATTTAAGAAATTCCGTCATTCTTTCCAAACATATTTATTCACTCTCTCTTAAATATAGGGCTTAATTTCTGTCCTATAAAAACTTATAGTGTGGTCAAGTTGACATCTCTGTGTCTGGAAAACCTAACCTAAAGAAATCTATTTTAGTGTTATGAGAGTGGCTCTGCATTGAAACTATACTATATGTCAGAAAAACTTGGTAAGAGAAAAATACACCTTTCAGACAACATGGTAAAGGAAGACCTGAACTGGCAAAATCTGAAATTGGAAACAATAAGACTTGACTAAGAATCATTTTAATAAAAACTAAACTGTCTATGTTGTATACCTCCTGTTTGTATAACTTTATAAGATTTTCCCCAAAATGTCCTTATAAAATGATGGAATAATTATTGTTTACCACTGTAAAGGACTAGCTTGGTGCAAACCATTCCCCTTTCTTGAATATCCTCTGCCTTGGTCTGCCAAGATACTGCCCCTAGTTCTCCCTATGCTTTTTTTTTTTTTTTTTTATGGTCTTTCCCTGAGGGTTTGTCACTCTTTTCTCTGAGTTCTAACCTTGGTCTTCTCATCTTGTGGTCTAGTTTGTTCTTTCTGGATGATTTCTTTTTCCTCATGACTGTGTCACTAGCCCACATGCCAATGTCTCTGAATCTGTATCTTCTGATAAGTGTCTCTCACCCATTCATTAATAAATTCACCAATCCATTTGACAAATATTAATGACCTGAGAGCTTAATGGTGGTGAAAAGTAATTGCAGGGGAAATATGAAGGTATGGGTAAAAATCAGAAAAAGAGTGTCTGGGGCTACCTAGGAGAGTCCTAGAGGGCTTTTGAACCAAGACTTGAAAGCCAAGTAGGCGTTTGCCAGACATGCAAGGTTATGAAAGGCAGCATGGCCAGCTGGAGGCACAGAAGTGTTGTGGGGAACACGGGGAAGTCAGGAAAGAAGAGGGACAAGAGAAGTTCCAGAGATGAGGTGAGAAAGGTGAGTAGGAGTCAGATCATGTCATGTATGTCCTACCAAGGACTTTAGTTTTATACTACTGGCAAAGACATAGAATATGTTTTAAGTCAGATCTTTTAGAGTCAACTGATTTTGGCAACAGTGTGGCTTATGGATTGGAGGCAGGCAAGAAGTAGAGGCAGGTCAGTGAGGAAGGGGTCTAGTAGAGTGGTGCCAAGTCAGAGATGATGAGTACATAAAGCTGGACAGACCGGGGATGTGGTGGCCATGTGGGCAGGGAAGGAGAGAAGGCATCCGAAGCAACTCCCATGCAATCAGATTGTCTGTCAGATACTGTAGAATGTGGAAGGCATACTCTCTCAAGGCTTCTGCTGAGCACAAGACTTTGCAGGACCTGAGATGCTGACTTCCACTGCACGTCCTTCATGAGAGGGACCTAGAGCAGCAGAGAAGTAGGAAAGCCCAAACTCGGAGCTGTGTGTGGAGGAGAAAATCAGAATTTCTTTGGGCATGCATTCTGTAAGAGAGGCATCAAAGAAAGAAGGAAGGAATTGATTCCCTAATGGTTTTTCAGCTTCTGGGCAGAAGTATTTGGGGATGGAGTGAGGCTGAAACGATATTGCTAACAGGGTAGACTTCCCTAATTCTGGATTATAAGGTAATTTAGAGGTTGGGCTGAAATTGGCTCTTTGTAATCTGTGAAAAGAGGAAGTTTGCTGAACAGGTATTCAAATATAATTCAAAATCTTTCCTTTCAATGAGGATTTGAGTTGGCTGATGGTGCCAGAAGTGTGAAGGGAAGGCTTTGCTCCTTAAGGAAATAAATGAGTTGGAGTAAAGTGCTCCAGAATTACTCATTGACAGGTCCCACCCAGTTTAGGATTGGAGGGCCCTGGCTGAGGCTAATTCACTTCATTTTCATTGGCTTATTAGAGCAGTACCTCTCCTAGACAAGATAGGATGCATCTGTCCCGGCGTCTGTACTTTTCTGTACCCTCTTGGAACTAGCAAGAGCTCTATACTATTTGTGAAAGTGGGAACTATTCCAAATTGACTAGTTAATTCCTTTCTTCCCCATGGCCAAGCTCCCCTGTAAGGAAGTAAGGAGATGTGTAGGGATCGGGTTTTCTTAAAGATGCAAAACCCACTTTCCCTGGTCCTCAGCATGGGGAGGTATTTGAGTAAAGACTGCATTAGTATTTGGCCCTAAGCTTCACCCAGGACTTTCTTCTAGGTCATTAGACTCCAGGATGGCCAGGGGATGGTTTAAACATCTAGTAACTGTTTAAGCTTTCTTGCTTCTCAGCTGCTGGTGTTAACTTCGCTTTGTAAATTTCTGCTTCGATTCCGGAAGCCAGGCGCTGGGCTGCGCTGCCCTCACTAATCATGCCTGTGCTTCTACTCTTGGCTCTCCCCACCCACCTTTGTGCTATTCCTGCTGTCGGTCCCAAATTGGAGGGAAGGTTTTTTTCCTTCAGAGCTAGGACAACCCTAGATTACTTGGTCTCTTGAATGAGCCTTGCTCTTGTTAGACTTCCCAAAGGTAACTTGGTTTTCTCCATCTTAAAACATTTTTGAGGAACTTGAAATTAGTTTCTAGAAAACATTTGAGTATTATCAATACCTCGCTTCACTGAGGGCAGAGCATTTCTCCCCGTCTGTTTCCTTCTCACCTTCCTACAGCATCTCATCCCTACCTCCATGTCATGGCTGTCTCCCCTTCTTTCACTGGTGTGTTAGTTTTTATTTCCTAAGTAATGGATCATTCGTCCCAGAATCCTCTCTATCATTTCTCCTAAGCAGCCCTTATTAAATAGAATTTCTGAAGGAGTACCCTAATATCCCAGAGTTCTTGAGATGATGATGCCCATCTCATCCATTGTATGAGACTTGCAAAAACATACTATAACATAGATTTTTATTTTTAATTGGCATGCTGTGTTTATTTCCATCCCTACTTGTCTAAACTAAGCCATTACTCCTGCTGAGAAAACTATCCTGTCTCCTGTATTCATCCTTCAGGATTTGACCAACCCCAGGGAACATTCTATGACCTTTCCAGCTGGCCTTCCTCTGAATTTCTGCGGTATTTTCCTTGTTTAGTGCTTAATTACATATTGCTTTGTATGCAGTTATCACCAAGATTCTAAGCACCATTAGGGTAAAGAACTGGTCTTAAAAATGTTTTTAAGCCCATAGCAATTGGTAGTAAACTGATAATAGTGGCCTCATAAATACTTTTGAGTTCAGCTTAACTGATATAACTGGCTCCTGATTTTTTATCACTTAGCTGCATCTGACTGCACAGGTGAGAAATCACTGAGAACATCTGGCAAGTGTACTCAGAGCCCTTTCCCATCAAAGCTGAGGGAATAGCAAAGCTTCCTTCCAAATTCTGTGTAGTAACCACTGAATCCATATTTTCAACTTTTTTCTGTTTTTGTTTTTTAGTTAAAGTAATTTTCTGTATTGTCGCATTGAAAAACACTTAATTTGGGGGCAAGATTGATCTTAGGATATGCACTAAAGTCAAGTTAGAAGATTATCTGGATTTAAATCTTTTGAAAGATATCGATTTTATGTCCAAAATTTTAAAATATTTTTTTAAATGATAGCCATGTTTTGAAATAATTTTAAATGACAATTATGACAGAGCAGACATTTAGACAATTTGGCCAAGCTGTGGTTTTCACTTGGTGATAACTGCATAGGGAGTGAGAGAAGACGAGGTTCTGTGAGGAGCTTCTGCTCTCAGGTTGACACCTTGGCCTCTGCTGCTTCCACTGTCAGTGTGGACAGAAAGAACCATACAGGCCTGCTTGTGGCCAAGGGTAGTATGAGACTCAAATGGGATACCATCTGTGGGAGTGTTTTATAAACCATAAGTGCTAGGTGAGCATAAGGGACATTGTTACTGAGTTCTTAATAACAAATCGAATAGAGTTTGAATTACAGGATCTCTTCTGATCCGTTTTTCACTGAGATCCAGTTCTTAGTGTCTATGAAAAACGGCATATGTGATTCAGAGAAATATTCATTATGCAATTCTGCTTTGTGATAATAAGCTGGTAAAGGAGGAAGGAGGAAAGGCTTTTGTAACTACCCTTTTCAGTTATTGAGCATATTTTTTCAAATAGATGAAATTTTACTCCACTGAAAGAAGAAACCCTCAGTAATCCAGTTCCTACACTGGGAATTTGAATGGTCTTAGTCAAACAAGCAGAGAGATAAGGAGTAAGGGACGGTTTCAACATTTGATGTATAAATTAAGTAGGCAGTTGCTTTTCATCTCAACAATAAAAAGAATGTATGTTTCAGGCATAGAGAATAGTCCCCAGATTCATTACTCATGTCAGACAGCAGACCCCAGTCCTTTGATAGACCCACTTCCCTAAGCCTCTGCTCCCAGGCTGTGTTAGGAGCAGCTCCACCTCTCAGAGCTCTCTATAAGGAAGAATGTGTTTCTGAAGACTGACTTTTCAAGAAATCTTGGTTCATATTTCAAAGTTAGTTTCGTGGTAAAGAATAGACCTAGTTACCCAGGATTTCTAAGAAATGGGTAGAATTTGCAGGATATGTAGGGCAAATGTAGATGCCGAATAAGTTAGTAATATATCTAAATGAGAGGGCATAGAACTAGTATAAATTCACTCAGCAGATATCTAAGCCCTCACAATGAGCAAAGCATATATCTAGACACAAGGATACTACAGGAACAGTGTCAACCACAGAAGTCCATCTATCCAGTAGCTCACATCTTAGTAAGAACAGGGTAGTTAATGGGATGAAGAAAAAGGCAAGGTAGAGGTGACAAGAAGTGATAGAGGGTGGATAGCACTATTTTTGTAAAATGACTGGATAACCAGAGACAGCCTCACTAATGAGGTGACATTTGAGAAAGGAAATGTAGGGAGTGAGTCTTGCAGGCATCCCAGGGACTTATTTCAGACAGAAGGAATAGTAAGTACAAGGGCTCCATATACTTGGCACATTCCAGGATTAGCAGGGCCCAATGTGGCTGGCAGGGAGCAAGAGGGGGTTAGAGGTCAGAAATGAAGATTGCAAGACTGCTAGGGGCCAACCACTGTAGTGTCCACAGGAAGGCCTTCTCTGGCTTTTTTACCCTTGAACCAAGGACCTCTGGAAATGTACATTGTGATAATTTTAAAGTGTTTGTGTTTTATTTTCATTTTTTTGAAGCTTTCTCATGCATAAATTGTTACTAGTCATTAAAAAGGGGGGAACGCATGGTTCCTAGGATAGTCAATAAATATTTGAGCACCCACCACGTTTTGTCACAGTGGAATTTCATAAAAATTATACCCCCAAATGGTAAGAGCAGACACAAGAACTCTCTGTAGTGAATTACCAAGTGAAATGAAGATTTCAAGGCTGCAGATAGGAACTGTAGTATGCCTCGATCAGCCTCTCAGTGGTACAGCGCCACAGGAATATGAGCTGATTCACCTCAGGAATGTGGTGAGGGTGTCTGGAAGGTCTAAAGGCCTTGGGAGCTTGAGTAAGTTTTCTTTTTCATTATATCGCTTAAGATGTGAGAAACACTCAAGAAGTTGCTTTCCCTATGGAGAACAAGGTACCATGTGCCATATGATGCCCAAAGCTGGTTCCTGGGCTATCACCAAGTCACGAATGGCTGAAGGGCAGTCACAGTTCTCTGTCCTGACTGGATTTCCTGCAATGGGATCTTCATTGTACACAAAAAAACTCCCTGCTCTTTCCCTCTTCTTCTCCACTCACCATTCCATCCCTTGGCCAGCCCCAGTCACACTCCCACTGATCCTGGTCATAGAATGTAGGTCAGAAGAGACCTACCAGCTGGGTGTGCAGCTAAGAAGGATCAGCTGACTCCCAGAAGTCATCTACTGGTAAATGGCAAAACTGAGGAAAGGGTTTGTGGGTTTTAATACTAAAATGATAAACTAGTGCCCTCTTCACAGATCACCCCCACACTCCTGTTCTCGACTTTAACCCTAGGGCATGCCGTATTTCTTATCCTAGGAACCTGATTTCAACCCTTTGCTGTATTATTATCTGATTCCTCTGGCTGCAGAGAGTCCAGTAGCAAATTCCTCTTCGCATTGGCCATCACTTGAAATACTGGATGTATTCCTATTAGACATTACTCTGTGTCTTGGTTGGGTACTATTAATGCTGTCCTTCATACTCAAAATAAGTGAAATAGCTTTATCACAGGCTGTCCAAGCACAAAATATTCAACCACCCTTACATCACGTCAATGGAAAACTGCCCACAAATGCATTGCATCTGGCCAGTTGGGAAGCTGTGTACAATCAAATGGGGAAACTGAGAAAGGCACTTTCACTACAAAGGCCTTAAGAGTTTGCAAAGTATACCGGAATCCACAAGAAAATGTATCTGTTGGCAGTTGCCTTGGGCCGTATATCATATTTAGGAAAGCGTGTTAAGAATATTGCTTCTGATTTATAGAGCAGTATACTCTGCAGGCTGCACAGTGGACATGTATCTGCCTCCACTCTCCAGGCAGAGTGTTGGCCAGCCCGGGTTTGCAGGCAGGCAGCTAGGGGTCAGCACCTCAATAAAACATCTCCCTGATCCCATGGGATCCTCTGGCCATTTTTCCAGGCCAGAGAAGAGTTCTTACTCATTGATGTGTCTAGGCTTCCAGATGCCTGTCAGCCCCTGCCTGACTTCACTCTGGGTATAGGGGCTTATATACTGAACACATCAAGAACTGAGGAAATGGGGCTTGAGATGAAATGAAGATGAGAAATGAAAGTTGGCAGAAGTAGTGCTATAGATTAGCAGGTAATACAAATTAATTGTATTAGAAAGAGAATGTGAATCTCCCTATGCACATACTCCAAGAGAGTAGGGAAAATATTTTGAAAGGACACATTTTTAAAAGGGAGGAGATACTGGAAAAAACATCTTGTGATAGGGACAGGAAGAGAAAGGCATAAACAGAGGTGCTTCTGAACCAGCTTTAGGTTTTACAGGTGTAGAGAATCCAATAAATGATGATGTCAGAGATTCAAGAAAAATGCCAAGACAGCACCTTAACCCTTTCAATCTGCATTGTAATGTGTTTTGGGTATTGAATTGGTAACATAAAGGCACCATCCACCAGTGCATCTATCCTATTTGTATTCATTTTCCAGGTTTGCTTTGTTTCCTGGACTATCAGATTCTGGAGGAAATATCTCTCTCATCAGTTAAGGATTTGCATTAATTGGGCCTAAAACTATTTTAGCCTATTCATTTAAAATGAGAATTTGAAGAAGCTGAATACACACCGAAGAATCAGTAAACTCTTCCAAAAGGTGTATCTATGATAAGAAGATCCCTCAGTGTATGTTTCAGCTACTGGGACAACTCACAAGTTCCCTTATGGAACCTAGAGGTTGTAATGTAATTCAAGCCCAATCTGGGTGTAAGCTTTTCATCCTGGTTCTAAGCCACTAAATTGTGTGGTACTGGGTAATTGCTCATCTTCTCTAATATTCTAGTTATGTGAACAAATATGTATAATAAACCTGTTTTTATCTTGCCTAATGATAATTGTAGAGGAAAACCTTTACTATAATTCTTTTTCTCTTCCTCCTTTTTTACACATTATATTTGGGAGCTTTATTTATTTTTTAAAGATTTTATTTATTTATATCAGTCTTACTTTTAATCAGAAAAACATTCCATGTGGGAAAATTGTGATGAAGATCCAAGCATAGTTTCTTAATATTGTGCACCTACAGTATTACAGTATTACAAAGATGGCATCTCTGGGCCTGAGTTCATTTTCAGGCTTTATAAACAGTGATTTGAAACAGATCCATTTGTCGAAAAAATAACAAAGCATAAAATTTTGTAGAGGCCTTAACATTACTGCAGTTGAAGTAAGATTGAGACCTTTTGTTCTGGCTCCTTCTAAATTGTTTGGGGAGCTTAAAGAGCTCATCTGGTGGCTATTCACAGCAGTTCAACAAGTCAGGGTATATATTTTGTTCTACCCATTAAGTAGCTATAAATTATCCCAATACCATGCAGTTAATAGACAAAGGGTGTGCCAAGAATGCCATGAGGGCTCTTAGTCTCTTTTTCCTTCTAGGGGCTGACTACTTTCATAAGACAGCCCTACTTCTTCCCATGATATGCTCCCATATAGCTCTCAGTTTGTGACAGTTCATAAATTTAAGTGTCTCTGCTGCTGCTCGTCCTCACAAACCTTCCATCAGCCAGGACTTTCAGAGCAAGGAAAGAATGAAGCCAGGAGAGGTGAGTGGAACAGGCAGGAGCCACCATGGGCTCTGCTCAGCCCCATGGGCAGCAGACAGGCCTTCATCCAAGTGTAGCAGCAGCTGGGCAGTGCAGCCCCAGGGAGTTGTTGGTTGAAATTCCTGGCTCATGTGTTCATATGTATTCCACGCACAGTGCCAGCATTTGTCCTTAGGCCCTGCTGCTGCAGAAGTCTGGACTTACTTCTACCAGTTATAGAGTCAGGCACTCATTAAATCCTGTACGTTCTAATTCCTGTACCTCAGTTGGACCTGCCCACGTCTTTGCTTCCCTGTTGCTTTTAGTTCATGCCCCTGTTCTTTCCTTCTTGGATATTGTAGGAAGCTTCTAGCTGCCTCTACATCATCAGCCTCACACTCTGAGAAAGGTCATCGTTCTGCACACAGAACTGGCCATGTCACTTCCGCCTTCCAAAACCTGTGAGTGCACGCCATCCTTGGTATGATGTACCATTCCCTTCACTATTGGGACCAGCCTACCTTTCCTGCCTTCCTCCTCCTCCTTCCTTCTACATACTTCAAAGTGGTGCCTAATCATACACAGCTAACTGTGCCTGGGTTCCCTCCAATCAGCATTTTCTTAAATATGCTCTTCCTCCTTTTGGGTCAGTTCCAGTCCCTTGCTCTATTTGGTAAAATCCTTTATAACTAAAGGGCCACTTCTTATAGAAGTTTCTTCTCAACCCTTCAAGACCACTTGGGTGTCCTCTCCTGTACCCCTAGTGGATCTTTGACCTTTTTCTGATGGGTCAGTTGTCACATTGTCTTCAGTTGTTGCTTTGCTTTTCTCACTCCTCCTACTAGGTTTGTGGGTGACGTGGTTAAGGACTGTGTCCTACTCCTCACCCCTGGCAGTGTGGCCAGAAACATTTCTCTGTTTACTATGTATTGATTCGGGTTGAACTGACCTATCTGTGTGCTTCTAAAAGTGACCTAAAAACAGTATTCTGTCCTTCTTTGATGTGATGATCACATTTGCCATCCAAGTGAGGAATTATCTTTGTGTTACTAGAAGCATCAAGAATCTCTACATGGATAGATTCTGGAGTATTTATAAGGAAGAAACAAAGACAGTATGGATCTTTCTGCAATATGATTGGACATTGAGATTATACTTATTATACTTAGCACTTAAATTACTTGATTCTGGAATATTCTCGTTCTACACGTTCTTGGGGGATATTCAGACACTACCTTACCTACCTAAAAACCCAATGTATGTTGATCTTAAAAGAAGTCATGGGAGTCCAAAATGGGACCATAACTTAAAATGGCCTCAGTTGCCTCCCAGTTTTAAAAAGGTAGTGTTTATGATGTAATGAGTATTTTAGTGTCTCTTGTCATTTCCCATGAAGTTGGGATTTTTTTTCTCCTTGCTGCATGAAGAGAAAGCTATCCAAGAATATGTTCTAAACTAAAAGGCAGCCCTTGTGTCTGTGGCATCATTTATGCACAAATGAAAATAGTGGTGACTCTCAGTAGATGTTGTGACAAAATCTAGTTATATAACTATAAAATTACTCATCATAGTTGATGGGGAAATGCCAGCTTGAGCTGTGCCAAGAAAAAACAACAATGTATATTCATTTAGTTCAAAACACCCTTAAACAAGGGGCCCTTTCCTCCCAAATCCCAAAATACACGGTCAATAGTCATGTTTTATTATGGGTGAAGAAACAAAAATAAAGTAAGATCCAACAAAGCTTCTTACTACTTGTTTTTAAGATAAAGTACAATCATTGGGAAATAGGGAAGAAGCTGGGTAAAGAAAGGACGTTTGGTGTCTGCTAAATATTTTCTCTTTTATTTATAGAAAATACTCTATGAAAGTTTTCCCAAGGGCCATGAGCAAACACATGAAGCTTAACAATTTGTCCATTGTAGCTTTTGTTAAACCCTGGTTTTGGAATCTATGGCCTTTGTTCTTGTATTTTGAAGGACTGCCTTTTAAACTGCTGGATTATGGTACTCCTGGTTTAGTCTTTGGTAGCTAAAATGTCTTTCACAATGTTACAATGTTATTAACTGAACTTTTCACAGTGCTGTCTGTCATATCCAACAAGCTTCGCAAAGTACATTTGTAGAATATTTCCCCAGTACCCAAAATGACATGATGCCTCTATGTTTTTCTGGCAATACACTGTGAATTTACTGTAGTTGCCACTGGATCCCACGTAAGTGAGGCTTCGTACAGCCAGTGCATGAGCATGACTTTGGGTACTCACTATTAAGGAAACTCTACAGAACTATATGCCAGAATTTCTGCCATCAAGGAGCTCTCCTTGTAATTGAGAAGTTTCCTCAACACAAAGCTAAGAAAAAAAAAAAAAAAGCAAAATCATATGCCAGAGAGGAGTGTCACAAGTTTGGTACAAGCTACAGGTGCACTGGGAGATTACAAGGATCGGGCTGGCTGTGAGCTGTGAGCTTTGGGGCTGTAGGAAGGGGAAGGTAGAATTGGGATTGGATGTGGGATAGGCAGTCAATAAACATCTCCTCCAAGTGTCAGCAGACCAGCCAGTGCTTCTTCTACATACCCACCCTGAAGCTCATTGCACCTAGAGAACACATACTGAAATTAGCTGTATCTCTCTCCCTAGTACATTATAAGTGGACATAGCCTGTGGCTTATTGAGCTCTGTAGCCTTCTCACACACCCCAACCTGTCCCAGACCCTTAGCAGTGTGGCCAGCACATAATCAGTACTTAAAAAAAAAAAAAAAAAAAAAACTGAAAGAGCATGGTATGAGATTTGGTGAATTCCTACTAAAAACTTGTAATTCATTAGTGTTGATTAATTAAATGCTTTATTTTCAAAAAGAAATGTTCAGGGATCCGAGTGGGTCAGCGGTTGAGCAACTGCCTTCGGGCCAGGGCGTGATCCTGGAGTTCCAGGATCAAGTCCCACATCAGGCTCCCTGCATGGAGCCTGCTTCTTCCTCTGCCTAAGTCTCTGCCTCTCTCCTTCTGTGTCTCTCATGAATAAATAAATAAATAATATTTTTTAAAATGTTCACAGAGAGTTTTTGAGTAAAAATGCATTGATACAAACAACCTACAAATTACACATTATGATTTCTGTACTTTGATAACTTTTCAAAATGTGAAAGGACGGGAGTATGATGGAGGAGGGAGGAATGAATTTGCTAACTGAAATGCCTGCATTAGAATCAAAATCTCTGCCTCTGTACCTGTGAAAGTCTCTAAGGGAACTAGTTAAAGTTCTGTAACAGTTGCTGTGTTTCTAGTGCAAGGTACCTACTGACATTATTACAATAGAACAGCAGTGTTCCATTCTCTTTAGTCTTGCTAGCACAAGGTGTTTTAAAGTTGAAAACCAACAGCCTTTGTTTGAAAACAGTTCTAGAGTTCTGCATTTTAAAACTCAGTTTGATCTTCCATTGATTGCATTCTTCCTAGTTGTGAAAAAAAAAAAGTTATATTTACTACATATATGTATTAGAACCTACCTTGAACTTTGTCTCGACTGTCATTCTCCCCAAACTATTTAGTCAGGCATCTCCTCTGGTGTAGACATCAGGGAGTCAGAGAAGAGTGACTCCAGATTCTGTCCTGAGGATGCTCAGTGCAGTGTCTCTGCCCAAAGGGGCCTTGTGTGTTTTCAAACTCGAGTCCCCGAGAAAGGACCCAGTACTGAAAATCCCTTGTGATTACTTCTGGTGGCGGGAAGGCAGTTAATATTGTCTTAAGTAAAAACAAAAACAAGGTATGTCTTTTGAATGCTTTGGTAAAAATCAATTTGAGAGGCCTGATTTCAGCAAAGGATGCCTTATACATAGTTGATAATTCTTGTTTTCAAGCTGAACGTTATAGAAGTGCTTTATGTACATTTGATCATGAATCCTTATAATTATCTTGTACTTCCTGAGTTCTTGGCCAAAAACACACAGCCAGTAAGGGTGGTCAGATCCCAGATCCTGGCCCAGTCCACCTACAACTCGAGGCCATGCTCTTAAACAACCATTCTGTATTGAATAGGTCAGTTTTACAACTTCCCTATTAAAAGGAAACCACAAGTTAGCCAAGTAAAGAAAACATTTACAAAGTCATAACAGGGTATGTGTCATGCTGTTGCAGCCTATGCTATCTCCCTTAGACCACGATTCCTGCTGGTGGAAAAATGTGTTGGCCTTCCTGGGGCAGGAAGGCGCTCAAGTCCACGGGGGAGTAATGGAAGCCTGCAGCACCAAGAAAACTCTTTGTCCTTTCCACTGAAAAAGTATATGGTCTGAAGCTAATATATCACCTCTAATTTATTTACCTCTTCAGTTTCATTGTCTACAGAACTGGAATAATTATTTCTGCCTTTGGAGAGAGAATCGTTTGTTCAGTAACTTATTGTCAGGGCCAACTTCACACACTGCAGGTGCCAAGATGAATGAGGCAGACAGAATGGTTAGTGTGGTCCTGGCACAGGATAGACATAAACATAAGTGCAACAGAATAGAGTTCAGAAGTAAACTCAATTGATTTTGACAAAAAGGCAAGGTAATCCACTGGTACTGAAACAACTGGATTATCCATATGGGGGAAAAAGGAGTCTCAATCCTTACCTCACGCCGTATATCTACACACAAAAAAAAATACTGGAGTGGATCAGTGTAAAAATGGGGCCCAAGGCAACTTTTGGTGATGATGGAAACATTCCATATTTTGTTTATTGTGGTAGTTACATAATATATAAATTGTCAATACCCACTAAAATGTATACCTAAAATAGGCACATTTTATTGTTTGTAACTTATACTGCAATAAAGTTGGTTTTAAAAAAGAAATCATATCCCATCACCCCTTTGTTTAAAATTTTCCAGTGAACATTAGGTGGAATCCAAAGTCCTAGGTGATCTGGACCTGTGTACTCCTGTGACCCATCTTACAGTGCTCCATTTGCTTTTGTAATTCTTCTTGGAATGCTCTTCTCTCAGATCTAGATGTGGCTGATTCCCAAAGAGACTCCAGCTTAGGGGCCACCTCCTTAGTGAAGTTCCCACCTCCTCAGGGAAGTCCTCCCTGATTGCCTAACTCACCACTTGAGTACATGTGTCACTAGCTGAAATTCTTATTTACATGGTATTTATTGTCTGTTTTCCTCCATGACAATGTAATATCCACATAACAAGGAAGATCTGTCTTGTCCACTCTTCTGTCTCTAGGCCCTACAATAATGTCTGCCTAGTAGTTGATGTCCAGTAATTATTTAAAAAAATTAATATAAAGTAATGAGTAAGGAATTCAGATTCTATTATGTAGATAGTGCAGAAACACTGAAGGTTGCTAAATACAGAAACGGCATCATAGAATTTGTATTGCAGAATGGTTATAGGGATTGGATTGGGAACTGGGGTAAAATTGAAGGCAGGCAGATTATACAGGAGGCTACCACACCATTCCTGGTAAGGAAAAGTAAGGAGGGTAAACTGAGGTTCAGTCAGAGGACACAAGGGCTGGAACAATCCAAGCAACATTTAAGAGGTGGAATCAGCAACCTATAGTTCTGAGGGGACGAGGGTCATAGTGGAATTGAGGATTATATCTGTGCATACCTGAGTTAATGGTGGTGTCCTGAACTGAAATAAGGGATGCAGGAAATGTAGCACAGTTAGCAGATGAGTTTGGCTTGGGAATATTAATTCTGAGGTACTTGCAAAGCATCCTGCTAAAGTGGTTTGGTGGACAGTTGGACAGTGCGTAATACCAGTCAGCAATTCAGGAAAGAGGACCGAGGACATGGATTTGAGAGTCATTAGGCTGTAGGTGGTAAATAAAGGCATGGGAGTGGCACTTTGGTAAGAGCTGAGGGTAAAAAGAGAAAAGGCCCAATGATGAAACTCTAGGGGTCAAGTACCTCTTAAGGACTGGGAAGAAGAAGAGGAACCAGTGAAGAATGATGAGAGCAGTTAGGAGGAGCAGAGTGTGGAAGCCACGGAAGAACTTTTCTCACAAGTTAAGAGCAGCAGCTGTTGCCAGAGATCTGGCAAGAGAAACACTGAAAACTTGGCAACTCTGAGGGACCGGTGGCTTGAGCAAGAACTGTATCTGTGAAGAGCAGGCAAAATACAGAATGTAGTCTTCTGAGGAGGGAGTGGTGGGGTGGGGGAGAGAGTTAGGATGAGATGCAGGGGATTCTTACCAAAAGGTGGGAAAGCGCGAATTCATGGCAGCCTGCCCTCGGATGAGAAAGCTATCTTTTGAGAAAGATAAGGATGCCACTGGGCTAAGGTGCTTGATTCAAAAGCTTAAGGATCTTGGGGAAAGGAGGATGCTGAACTGACTCAGCATGGATACACAGATTGCCATATGTCACCGAGGGCCTGGCTGGGGTTGGAGATGGTTCCTTTAGATATAGTTGTAGGGTTCTCTCCAGTAGGTGCTCAGCCTTCTGGGCACAAGAGCCAGGATGACAAGTGATCAGCTTGATCACAGGTGTATACTGGAGAGTAGTTGTGGCAGAAAGAGAAGGGCGTTGTGGTCTACATGACTGGGTCTAGACTGAGACAGAAGTGGAGCGTGCAGGTCGGGTGGCAGAGAGGGGGAGGTAGAGATAGAGACTGAGGGAAATAGAAGGCCTAGAAAGTCCAGCGAGAGCAGAGTAAGAGATCTCGAAGAATGGTGGGGTGCAGTTAAAGATGGTAGAACTTCAGAATTACATGGAACTTGGGAATTTAGAATTCCGAGAGATGAGAGGTCCAGGGTGTGGCTGCGTGATTGGTGGATGAAATGGAGGATAGAGATGTAGGTGACAGTTAGATCTTTGGATATAAGAGGCACAGCCACCATAATGTCACCCCATTCACACTGATGTCCCCCTGCCTCCGAGAGTCAGATGGAGACGGAAACAAGAGAATTCCGTAAGTGATCCCAAGTTGGTAGATAACAGTTACGGGGAACAGAGAGAGCTAGATGGTACAAAGCTCAAAGGAGCATGGGCAGTTGCTTCAAAGCAGGGAAGGCATATCTAGAAGCCATAAAGGGAGCAAGGAGAATGCCAGACTGATGTTGGTGGAGCCCTTCCAAATGCTGGTGGCACCCAAGCCATGACCACTGAAGTAAACTGGAAGGAAAGAGGTTAGGAAGGATCCAGGTCAACAGGTCATCTGCAATAGCAACAGGTGATGGGATAGAAGGAGACCTTATAATGCTAACTGAAAGAAGCCTGAATTGGTTTTGGAACTCTCTGAAGTCATGTGATACAAATTTCACATACAAAATATAGATTTGGGTGTTGGTGGTATAGTGGTGAGCATAGCTGCCTTCCAAAATATAGATTTGTTCCTACTAAGAGAGCTCTATGTTTCAGTAGCAAAAATGATAAAATTATATTGTTACGATTTCTGCGAAAAATATAATTTAACATTCAGAACATCTTCTGACTTGTGTGTTTAAAACTTATGAAGGTGTGTATTTTAGCTGGGTTTCTAACGTTTTATAAACAATACTGTTAAAGTAATAAGTGCTAATATTTATGTGTGTGGGTTTTGTTTGTTTTTTTTTAACAGGTTCTTAATCAAGAACCAACTCTATGGATCCAGGACAGGTTTGTCCCATGGTCTGCTCTGAAAGCGTGTTGTCCGATAGAAGATTTCATTGGCAAACCATCTCTGTTGCCTTATAGAGCAAGCAAAGAAGATGGATCGATTGAAGAACCATCTGCCTGTGTGCTTTCTACCTACTGTGCCCTTTGTAGTCCTAGTATCCACTCTAGCCACTGCTAAGACTGTGACTAATAGCACTTTAAATGGCAGTGACGTGGTCTTGGGCTCTGTGCCCGTAATCATTGCCAGAACCGACCATATCATAGTCAAGGAAGGGAACAGTGCCTTGATTAATTGTAGTGTTTATGGCATCCCCGATCCACAATTCAAGTGGTATAATTCCGTTGGCAAGCTGCTGAAAGAAGATGAGGAGAAGGAGAGAGGAGGAGGTAGGCTTTTAAGTTGTGTCAAATGTCATAAAATAGAAACCCAGACTCTGGAACCCGTGCTGAGAATGTTAGTTGTTTTTATGCAAGTCATTTGAAGATCTCATTCTGTCGTCTTTTCTAAGGCAAGAGAGAAATATATATCCTTAAGGATCCAAAGCAATAATTAATTCATAGTTTTCACTCTTCGACTCAGAAGACAAAGGGCAAACATAAAAGTCTCTTAAAAGGCCTCTTGAAATTTTGTAATATAATGCATACAAAATGTTACAGGGATGAATATAAAATGGATCTTCCATTAGTATACGTTCCATTTATAAGGGAGTTTTATTTTGTTTCATGGAGCTGGCTCCAGGAAACAATCTAGCAGTTGTTTATGGTTAAATGTCAGCTTAATTCATTGACCATGGATTTAAGGACCACACTTCTTAAAGGAAGTCTCTCTGCAAGGTTGTCAGCCACCGGCTAGACATTGTTCCATGTGCTCCTGAAGACCTAGCTGAAGTTTCTAGATTGTCCTGTTACAGCTGAGGCCAAGAGGGAGGGAAGATTCAATAGCAAAAATAACATGTGGCAGTAGGGGAATGTTTGGTTTTTAATGAGTGCATTTCTGGCCAAAAAATGTGAATCACCTACCCAAGCCCCAAGCTCACTTCAGGGAAGTCTCCAACCAGAGAGAAGATTGGTTGGTCATTGTGAATCAACACATTTCTTTTTTCTGATGTGAGAGGTACTCGTCTTAAAAGCCAAGCCTAAACCTAACTGACCTAAAGGAGTTACAGTGCTTTCTGAAGCATTTACTGTGCGAAGTTAAGGAGCTGGGGGTGGGGGAGTAGAAAGACTGTTGTTCTAAAGTAGCAGCTTGTGAGGTTCTGTCACTTTTCATTCAGATCCTACTTCCTGTCCCACAGCCCTTCGACCAATGAATAAACCCCAGAGACTTTCTACTCCTAGAAAACCTACATTTTTAGCCTCTTTCCCTCATTTCATCTTTTTTAACCCTGAAAAAGAGTAAAGGCTAATGCCTTATGTCTTGTCCAAGAGCTGAGCAAGTGGAGTTTTCTTGCAATTACATGCTTCTGGCTCACAGCTGTGTTCCTCATAGTTAAGGCCGCTGGCAGTCCAGCTGCCTGGGATGTGGGGTTCCTTGTAGTGCTCTTATTACATTATTTTTGGTTAACCATTCAAGGTTGTGCAATATGGCAAAGCCTCTTCCCTTCAATGAAAATACTGTAGGGATCCCTGGGTGGCGCAGCGGTTTGGCGCCTGCCTTTGGCCCAGGGCGCGATCCTGGAGACCCGGGATCGAATCCCACGTCGGGCTCCCGGTGCATGGAGCCTGCTTCTCCCTCTGCCTGTGTCTCTGCCTCTCTCTCTCTCTCTCTCTCTCTTTGTGTGACTATCATTAAAAAAAAAAAAAAAATACTGTAAATTATGTATCCTATGTGTGCCTGTCAGTTTAACCTAGGAGAGTGGAACTCTTTCCCGACCAAGTACGAGTACGGGGCCATAGAATGTTTAATTGGAAGGGACTTAGAGACAACATCATCCAGATCCCTCTCTTACCCACGTTTTCTCCGAGGTCCTACTGCTAAGTGGCAGTGACTAGAACCTTCACTACTGGCAGTAAGATGGGGCCACTACCACCCCTAGCCCACAGTTGGTTTCCATTCCTCCCGCTCCTTCCTCCCAGACTACAAGTCTAAAGGAAGTGATATCACACTTGTGAAGGGGGCGGTAACCATGGTAACATAGACTCTCAAGTGCCTGTGCTTCATCAGATCTTTCTGTAGCCTGGGCCACTGCAAGGAATAACAAGGTACCTGAAGTCAGGGGAGCATGGACTCCAGACCTGAACCTACCTTTCACACAGACAGTGAAGCCCAGGTCATGCCCAATATGGAGGAGCTGGGGCTGGGGCACTGAACTAGAATTCTAGAGAGGAGGAGGACTGTGGGAGCCACACGGAGCAGGGGCCTGCATGTCAGGCACAACATTTTAAGTGCAGTCCTGAAGTCCCACCTTTTTGCTTCAAAGAGATCACGCATCGCCTCCTTTGAAATGGTCCTTATAACTGTTAACTCAGTCTGGCAAGTACAGCCTGCACCTTGCCATCTCTGTCTGTGTCCTTGGAGGCTGGACTAGATGGAAGCCCCATGGCTCAATTTCCTTTTGTTCTGCGGGTGCTTGGGTGGCCCTAACGTAGCAGCCTATCCCAGGACTCTGGAACCAGGAGTGGCCACTGAGAGCCTTTGGCGCAGACAACTGCTCCATCAGAACCCAGCGCTTGCATCATGTGTGCTGCCAGCAGTCTTGCTAAGTCAGTTAGCTGTTTTTAAATCTCATAAGGAAGATGCACTGCAAATTTTTAAAAAGAACTCATGATACTGGTACTTGATGTTCTATCTCAGCTTTTGTGTTATGATGCATAATAATAGTAATCTCAGAACATACATAACACAGGGTAATACACAAAACACTGTGCCTAACAACCTAGCAAGACATAAGAAGTAGCAGAAATGAGACTCCTGGTCATGAAATAGAATTTTAGTTCTCACATGGCCTATTAGAGGACGCATAAGTCTTTAACTCTTCCTTTCTGATGGGAAAAAAAATGCCCATATTAAAACCATAGACAAAACTTTCAGTTTTTAGGTTGACAGCCTAGAAGTTTAAATGGAGCCATGTTTCATTTATAACTCAGCAAAGAGGTAATTGAATACAGTGTGAGAAATGGTGCTAATACCCCAGAAACATTACCTAGATACAGAAGGCTACTGTTACAACCAAACTAACAACATCAATGTAATTTTCATTCACAATGCCTACCATTGATTAAGCCCCCGGACCAAGTTGCAGATATTATTTCTAATTCTTACCATAAGCATGATGGGTAGATATTACTAGTCGTCATATATACAGATGAGGGACCAGGTGAATAGAGAGTATATTGTACAACCAGTGTGGCCCAGTTAGTGTTTACCCTCCCTCTGTAGTCAGATCAGCATCTGCTCATCCTTTAGGTCTTCTAGGTGAAGAATGTTGAAGAGCATCTAACCCAGACTAAGCAAATGAGAGAAGCCTTCCTGGATGGAAAATGCATGATGACCACCCACATCCCAGTCACAGTGTTAGGTTGTGTACTGCCGTGTGTATACATGGCACATACAGACACACACACCTTATCAGAATCGTCTGTTCACTTTCTCCAGGAGCACAATACTGTTTACTGTGTGATTAACATGGAAAGGAACAATTTCATTGCTTGCTTATGCTGAAAAAGTGAGATCGCTATTATTCATTCCAGTACTGGCAGTCCTAGAAAGAATGGGGCTATTTCCTGTCTCGGACAGGAGCAGCAGCTGCTTTGCTTTGCTTTGCTTCCCTGGTGCTTGTTACTTCAAGTCCACAGGATCAGGAGAGGCTAACGCATAATCTATTTCTGGAGGAGGGTTTTTTTTTTGGCAGGGAGGGGGGTAGTTCACCAAAGGATGTGTTTGGGGTGGTCCATCAACCACATTACAGAAATAACTCAGAATTCGAGTAACATGCATAACCACAAATGGCCACAAACTGCATTGTTTTCAATATTTCTTTTGCGAGAGGTGAGTAGAAATATATAGTTGTCAGAAAGTATTCTGAAAAAAGTACCAGTTATTTCAGGTATGAATTAGCCAGTGTATTTTTGCCATGCCTTCTTGCTCTGACTTTAAGCCATTCAAATGCACATTAGCACCTTTATCAGATGATAAATAACAAGAATTTCAAGAAAGTCAACTGGCACAGGCCTTGGTAAACATGTCTGTCTTGTGAGCAATTACATTTGCAATTCTTCAAGTTTAGATTTGGGACTTTTCTGTGGGTTTGTTCTCCATACTGTTGCAGCATTTTTTCACCAAAAATGATTATGAATGGTCTTTCAAAGTAAACACGCACAGAGTAAACTGGACCGCACAAAGTTCACAATTATCACAACTGCTACTGAAGCTTCGTGGGGTTCATGGTTGTAAATTTTGCATTTTCTTCACATCACTGCATTGTTTTTACCTCCAGTTTTCAAATTTTTTGAATAGACGATGAAATGCTTATTAAGTACTTCTGCAAGGGACAACACACTGTGCCAGCCCAGTTCTCAGACCATAGCTTATGACCTCTCCACTTACTGCCTGCATGAGAAGGTCAGTTCCCACATTCAATGTAAATTATCCTTTGCCTCTAAGATCAGCATTGTGGGGCATTCAGAAGAACCACACAAGAGTCTTTTCTTTGCGTAAGTGCGTCAACTTCCCTGAGCCACAGTTTTCATGTCTGTAAAATAGAGACAATCCTTTTTCGCTAGCATGTGGGACTGAGAGTCTTGAATACACCACTGTGTATGAGATGTTTTGGATAGTTACCTGGAACATACCAAGCTGTCCATAAATGGCAGCTGCTGTTACTGTTACTGGTAATACTGTCCTGTGTCATCACAGTCACAGATTCCAAGTGCTTAAATCCCTATGTCAGAATCCAGTGTGTTTTGAAAAGACAGGAAGTAAGTTTCAGGGTAATTTCTTATTCTCTAGCTCAGTTTCTCAACCTTAAAAGCTTTTAATTGATATAAGAGCTTTTATATCCCTTAAAATTTATTTGAAATTTCAAGACCATGTTGTTCCTGCTCTGACAGCAGGTTTGGAAGCCTCTCCTGCATCAGAGGTTTGCCCCTGCCCCAACATTGCTCTTGGGTACAAAGGGCAACTGATATCCAATATGCTTCTATCTCTGAAAAGGCACTATATGTGGCAATTACTAAGCATAGCTAGCATACACAAGATAAACTTTATATTTGTGTAACTCAGTAGATCTCAGTGGGTCGGTCTGTTTTCCACCAGAGGCCATTTGGCTAAGTCTGGAGATATTTTTCAGTTGTCATAACTTAGGGGAGGAGGGAAAGGCAGGGGGGAATTGTGCTACTGGCATCTGGTGGGCAGAAGGAAGAAATGCTGCTAAGCACCCTATAATGCACAGGATAGACCCCCTACAAAGAATTATTCTGCATAAAATGTCAGGGGTGTCAAAGTTGGGAAACCCTGATCTAACTCAAAGAAGCATTCTTCAGCTAACCAAAGAATCATTCTAAAGTAGATCTTCAGGTCAGTTGTTTGAACCTTCTGTATTTCCCCATAAACGTGGTTTAATTTAATTTATTTTGGTTCACTGAGCCATATCAAGAGCCAAGCTGATAACTACCCACCATTGATTGTTTTTCTTTAATGAGGTGTGCTCCATTTGGGATATGAGTTCAGAGTGCTCTAGTCTTAGCTGTGAAAAGACCCTTCCAGATCCATCTCAGATAAAGATGACAGCTGAGATTCCCCAGATGGAAGTTATTTATATGAACCCAGCGTAGGGTGCTCTTGTCTTGGAAAACCACCTGTAGCTATTCTCAGAAAAGACCATTGCTAGCCTCTGTGGAATTACATGCTTGGCACTTTTTTAAAAATTAGGATCATCTGATCAAATTAGCTAGAGGGTCAGATGTTTCCTTTGCCAGGAAATGAAAAGACAGTAGCTTCTTTTCGGATATTATTTATACCGTTAAGGAGAGTGTAACTGGAGGCTCTGAACAGCATAGCCCTCCACCCCCACCTTCCTGCACCAAAAGCTGAGCTAAGCCCGTATTATCCCAGGCTACCTTTGCTCCACATGATGTAGGAAATAGCTTATTAGAGCTGCCCTAGTACACTCTGAAGAGGTCTCTTGGGAGGACTGGGGCAGAAGGCTGGCGGGGGGTAAGGGAGGGCACAAGAGCACTTGCAGCCTGCAATGTTATGACCAGAGTCTTTGCAGTAGCTTTAAGGAGCTGTCATCTACTGCAGAAGCCCTGGAACAGGTGCAGCTATGCAGTGCTAAATTTGTTTTCAATTATGTTTTGTAAAAAAGGCATGGATCCTTTCTCTTCAGTGGTCTATATTTCACATATTGGAAAAGGAGTGCCATGTTTATAGACACCTACACACACGGGCATTTTTTTCCTATTTAAAAGAATGTCAATTCAATGTGATACTCCTTCAAGTGAACCTCATCCTCCCATTTATGTTTGCATAAACTCTAATTGGAACTCTTACCGCATAAAAATGTTTAAACTTGGTTTCAAGAAAGTAGCCTACTTATTTTGGCCAGTTGAACCCTCCTCCTAAAAGGCATGGGTATGTAAGGCTCAAGAACCTACGTATCTAAATGGGATTGTGAACAGACTTTTAATCTTTTCATACTACTAATTGGAGAGATAGACAAGCCATATATCAGCTTGTTTGCACATTCACAGAAAGATATCTCCAAAGAAAAAGAAATCCTTATCGCCTAATAAGTAATTGAGGGGAAATTCTAAGAACTTAGTATTTGGGCATTAATTGTTAATGTCAAATGCTCCATGATCTTCAGGAAAAGCTGGAGAAATTTAGGGTTGTAGTGGACATGATGTTTGAAGGAAGCTGTAATTACAGTATCTTTTAAGTTGTGCTCTCACTTGTTTTATGGTCCTTTAGGCCCAGGAGGTATCAATGCTGCTCATTTCTCCACAGCAATAATTTGGTTAGAAGTTGTTTGCATGAGCTATAGCTCTGATCTGGTGCCATTCAGTGGCTAGACTCTGAGCCACAGTAATCCTGCAGGTTGACTATAGCCATGTGATGCCGTTGATCTGCTTCTTTCATTACTGGATGATCTACCTAACTGACACCGTCCTACTGACCAGACATTGTGCTTTCTGGAGTGACTTCCCCCTGTGTGTGTGTGTGTGTGTGTGTACCCCCCAGTGAGCACCATGGTACCAGGTCACCCACCCTTCTGTCTTGGGCCTGAGGTTACGGCTTCTCCCAAGAATGTTGACAGGAGAGGAAAGCTCTGGAACTATATCCCTGGAAGAAAAACTATCATGAAAAGGAGAATTTTTTTTGTTACATTCATTGTTGATTTTCTTACATTCATTAATATTTTTCCAGGCAATTTTGGCTTATCTGATTTGAAGAATATCAAGAAATCTAAAAGTGGGTCACAGATTACATTCAGTTTGAATTTTGACAGATGCCTCCATATCAACCTCCCAAAGGTTTTACCAGGCCCACTCCCACCTGCAGTGTGTGAGCATCCTTTCTCCATTCTCTCAGCAATGTCATGTCTAATCGGTGCCTTCCCACTTTTTCTGGCACTCTGAAAAGCGTAAAAAATTATGTTTTTCAAAATTAATCTCTTTGAATTCCATCAGTTTTCCTTTATAGTTTCTGGGATTCTTGAAATGCTTAAAAAGGCCCTCCTATCCACAGTTTATAAAAATGCTTTTATATCCTCTATTAGTTTTATACTTTTAATTTACACTTAGATCTTCAGAATACTTGGAATTTATTTTTACCTATCATATAAGATAGGAGTGTAACTTTATTTTCTTTTTCTTTTTCTTTCCCTGCTTTGAAATGTCTTCCTTATTTTTAAAATTCCCATGCCTACTGGCATCTGCTTCTGGTCTTTCTGATTGTCTTCACTGGTTTAATCAGAGGGAGGAGAAGGCTTTCTCAGGGAATACGATGAGATGTGAGGTGGGGTCTAAACTGGACTAAGAATGTGTGAGGTAAGGGCTTGGAGTGGGGAGGGAGGAGAGCTTTCCAGGCTGAGGAAACATGTGGCAAGGCCCTGTGGCAGCTCTAAGAAATGAAATAAGGCCAGCTTGTCAAGGGAAAAGTAGTCCTGCAGGATGAGAGCTTATCGTTCTCCCACAGGATAAATATGAAGCTCTTGAACATTCTGGCCCTGCATTCCTTCAGCCCCGTTTCTACCCTAGCCCTTCTTGGTGTTATACATGGTTTGTCAGCTGGAGCAGCACAGCTTCCCTCTTTTGCTCATACACTCCCGGCATCCCCTTCCTGCCTGCACCACCCAGCCTGCCCTCATCCTGGCCTAGTACCCCACGCCTCTCTAAGAAGCTGGTGCTCCACCCCACTGCCCTGGGCCAGCACACTTGCCAAGTGATCCACAGTTGTTTGTAGCAGTCTGTGTCCCTCCTTGGGCTGGATGGTTTTCTCAGTTGGGGATCTTGTCTTACTCGCCTTTGTATTTGCATAGTCTAGAGTGGAACTTGGTGCAAATGCAATTTGCTCAATAATATTTGTTGACTAAATGCGTGAACAAAATTTAAAAAGATCACTGCCCTTCTAAAAATGTCAAGTTTTTTTGTGTGTGTGCAGCATAATATACACAGCAGCACAGCTACGAAATAACATCTGTTAGCTTTTTCTTTGCAAAGGAGAGATTGTCACCACACTACTTCTGTTCACACATGGGAGATTTTTCACGTGCCTGGAGTTTCTTGGGGAGACTGTGACAGATTCCTGAGCAAACTCTGGTCTCCAGTAGCGTAGACTCTAGCAGCCCTTCTACCACGTGTGGCAGTACTTTAGCATGAAGCCTTCGGGTGAGGGTCACCAGGACCACAGTGGGACCAGAGGAAGTGGGGGAAGGGGTTTCCCAGGGGAGAGCTATGCTCTGAGCAAGACACAGGATATGAATGAACGAATCACCATCAGGGGTGTTGGAGAAACATTTTACACGTCATCTTTGGTAATATATTCAGAAAGTCATGGTTAAACATCCGCCTCTTTCTTTCCTCCAAAGTCATTGCATGTAGAACTGACTTGGCATCAGCTGCTGACATTTTAGGGTTTTATTTGTGCTGAAGTGATGCAGCTTAATGAAAATTCAACACATAACTTTGACATTCCCACTCAATTAACATGGCCCTGTATACCCACTATATGTATAGCACTGATGGCTTCCAGTGACAGGCATTGTGGGTTATATTTGTTTCTTTAACTAAAGTTAAAGTCAAAGGACCCTTCCAGAATGAGTCTCTAGGCAAGGATTTATAGCCTGAGGTGAATGGCAATGTGCAGCATAGAAAATTTTCTCAAGATGATCCCAGCTGCTAGGTTACATATGGAGATTCTTTGTGAGACTGGGCCCAAAGATGTGGGAGGACCCTCCCAGTGCAATTTGTGCCATCTTCCTTATTTTCAGGGCTGCAAATGGTAATAGAACATGCAGAAATCTTTATTTTTCACTAATCAAAAGTCAAACTGAGATTGAGAGGAAATTATACAGAGTCTTAGTATGTGTGTGTGTGTGTGTGTGTGTGTATTGGCTACCAAAGACTTGCTTTGTGACCCATGACAATTAAAATACAAGTATCACTGAAATTATTCAGTATGAGGAAAAAGCTGTTTGTAGTACCATCGGATGCCTGCCTTAATAGTTTGCTGTTCTTTTCTGCTTTTCTCCTCCTATACCCAGGTTAAGACTACTTTGGAGGTAATTCCTCCTTAACAGGGTGGCCATGGGTTGTTAGGAGGTGACAATTTGACCCTAATTATTCCCCATACCTCATCCTCTCCCATCCTATTCTCTATTATATTTTCTTTTTAAGATTTTCTTTATTTGAGAGAGACAGAGCACAAGCAGGGTGAAGAGCAGAGGGAGCCGCAGACTCCCCGCTGAGCAGGGATTTCCCCCATGTGAGACTTGATCCTGGAACGCCAGGATCACAACCTGAGCCAAAGGCAGACACTTAACTGCCTGAGCCACCAGGTGTCCCTACCTATTTTATTTTCCAACAAAAGAAGAAAGGTAAATTTGAGAAACTACTACAAGTATAGTCTGTAAGTCTTTGGAACCAGATACCTTCCATTTCCATAATCTTCCAATCAACTAGATTTTTTTTCCTGTGCCTATTGGTGTCCACTTTTATGAAACATGTAAATTTTAAGAAAATGAATGGATAATTTCCCTTGCCTCAGATTATTTCCATACTTGGATTGATCTGCAGCTGAAATATCTAAATCCATGTTCAGGGAACAAAAGGGGTAGAAGGCTTGCCCCTGCGCAATCTGAACAAGAGATGTCACAGACTGGGTACTTAGGTTTGTCTGTTAAGAAACATTCACAAGAAACTGAAAATTCACTGGATTTTCCAAACCAGTGTTTTCTACTCCTAGGCAGAATACACTGGCTGACTTGTTAGAAAAGGGTTACTCTGGGACACCAGGAACCACTCTTCACAGATGTTCTTTGAGAAAGCAAAGTAATAGGATGGCATCTACAAGAGGCATCCTGCCAGATCCAGCGTGGCTAGCAAGTAGGAGGAACTGTAGGTCCTTGGAAGATACCTCATTACTTCATGTAGCTTTCTTAAGAAGGTTCCTTGGAGCAGAAGATGCTGGAAAAAAAGAAGGCCTTTTGTTGCCTCATTCCATAGTTCCTTGAGATAGTAGTCATTTAGGTGCTCACAAGTTTAAAAAAAAAAAAAAGTGGGGAGGAGACACATTGCTTGTTGCTTTGGGGAAATATCAGACTTTAAATAGAATGAAAAGTCACTGCCAGAAGGGGAAGAAACAAGAAAAAAATACAAGTCAATAATAGATACTTAAAAGGAAAACTAAATGTTACATTGCCCCATCTCTTAGGAAGGTTCGGTAGTTGGCTTAGGGAACTGGAGTGCTTTTATGGAGAGATATCTGCCTGCCTGCTCCTCAGAACTCCCAAGAGGCCTGATCTGGACCCCTGCTTTCCCTGTAGGACAATGTAGGGTGGTAGTAGGATTTCAGAAAGGCTCAGACACAAGACCTGGAAGCCAAATGTTTTACCATGTTTCCCAGGGGTCTTCTGACCTGTGAGTATACAGACAGACTAAGAATCAATCCCAACTAAAGAGCTTCTCCTGATTTACAACCTCATTGCCAGAGCAACACTAGATCCTTTCCAGGCCAGGGAGGGAAATAAGAATTGCACTTATCAACAAGCATTCTCTATTATGTGAAGCTTCCTTTCAACTTGATGGGTCTATAATTTATTTGCAAGGCTAAAGCAAATTGATGGTAATTCATACCCAGCCTCTTAATGTTCACATTGTTAGCTTGTAACTTTTAAGTACTATAAACAGTTCATTATAAGTTCTCAAAATTAATGACATCTAATGTTTTAATTAACTGAGGTTATACAGAGATAACTCCAACCTCAGATAGGAGAAACCCAGGTAAACAATTATAATTTAACTGCCTTACTCCAGATTTTACATTGATCCTGAAATACTTTCTATTCTGAGAAGCATTAATCTCCCCAGTGAACATGTATTCAACAGAGTCATGCTCCCAGGCAGGTTAGAAAACCAGACACTATGTTTATGTAATTCTTTAATAAGAACACAATATTTTCCAGATAGTTTATTTTTCCTATTTTTCACAAGGCTGCAGAATTATGTAGTATGGTTTATGGCTTTAAGAGTGTAGCCTTTTTAGCTTGAGTTCATCTTTTTGCTCTACTACTTCCAAACTAGTGACCTTGGGAAGGTGGTCTAATCCAACTGTGCCTTAGTTTCTTCATCCTGTAAAACAGAGCTGATATCAGTACCTACCTTGCAGAGTTGTTGTGACGATCAAATAAGTTAGTATGTGTCACTGTCTGGCACACAGTAAATATTCATTGTCATTATCCTTGGTGGTAGTAGTAGCAGTAATAGATGTTTTTAGTAACGTGAGATTTTGTAGACACTTTGATGGGAGCTGTATGTTCTTGGTTGAATTCTCCACTCTTCCTTCCAACAGGAAAATGGCAGATGCACGACAGTGGCCTCCTGAACATCACCAAGGTGTCTTTTTCAGACCGAGGTAAATATACATGTGTTGCTTCTAACGTCCATGGCACTGTGAACAACACGGTGACCCTGAGAGTCATCTTTACCTCTGGAGACATGGGCGTCTACTACATGGTCGTCTGCCTTGTGGCCTTCACCGTTGTCATGATCCTCAATATCACCCGCCTGTGCATGATGAGCAGCCACCTGAAGAAGACTGAGAAAGCCATCAATGAATTCTTTAGGACAGAAGGTGCAGAAAAGCTGCAGAAGGCATTTGAGATTGCCAAGCGGATCCCCATCATCACCTCAGCCAAAACTCTAGAGCTTGCCAAAGTCACCCAGTTCAAAACCATGGAGTTTGCCCGCTATATTGAAGAGCTTGCCAGGAGTGTGCCTCTGCCTCCACTCATCATGAACTGTAGGACTATCATGGAGGAAATCATGGAAGTAGTTGGACTTGAGGAGCAGGGGCAGAATTTTGTGCGGCATACTCCAGAAGGCCAGGAGGCTTCCGACAGGGATGAGGTTTACACGATCCCAAACTCCCTGAAAAGAAGTGACTCACCCACTGCAGACTCGGATGCCTCATCACTGCATGAGCAGCCCCAGCAAATTGCCATCAAGGTGTCTGTTCACCCACAGTCCAAAAAAGATCACATGGGTGACCAGGAAGCTGTACAATTTGAGGTCAAAGATGAAGAGGAGACAGAACCGTCTGCTGAACATTCCCCAGAAACTGCAGAACCTTCTACAGATATAACATCCACAGAGCTAACATCTGAAGAGCCAACACCTGTTGAGGTACTAGATAGAGTTCTGCCACCAGCTCACCTGGAAACTCCAGAGCCAGCAGTGGCACATGACAGAAACACCTGCATTATTTATGAAAGCCATGTCTAATATCAACTATGAAAAGCTATGCATATCACGAAAATCAGGGGCTGCTCCTTGTAGTGCAGATGTAGTTCGCACTTGCCGCTAAGCCTTACCAGGAGACTCTGATCCCTTAGGTAGGAGTGATGCCATTTTCAAAGGGGAAACACCTGAGTGCAGTTTATTATAAGCCTGGAATTTCCCCAGTAGGAAAGGATGTGAGAAACATCAGAGTGCAGAACTGATAATACTGGGCAGAAGGTGTCTGTCCACGTGATACGAATTTTAGAGGCTCTTCTCTGCCAAACATCTTAATGGGTGATGCCCTTTCGGCAAAGAGAATATTACCGTAAGATATTCTGAGCTCAAGAGCCCTCCCTGTCCAATGCACACTGCATTGCAAAAAAAAAAAAAAAAAAAGAAAGAAAAAACAACAACAACAACAACAACTATAGGTCTGCTACAATAGCAAATGCACGTACATGGGTTTGTTGCACTTTCTTCTCAGTTTTTATTCCTGTCACTGTTCCTTTATAATGTAGTAGTTGTTGTTATGAACTAATTGCTCTTCGGTTTAGTCCTTATAGCCACTTTGTCCTTATTTCCCCCTAGAATGTGTACCTCAGAGGCTTTGGTATCAGTCACCAGTACTGGGGCTCATATCCACAAGTCAGTTGTAACGTTCCAGAGTACTTACTAGGCTCGTTATTTTTGTCACTTCTCAGGCTTATGTTCATACATCACTTTTTTTTGTTTGTTTCCAATGAAGCTGCTATTGTGAAACTGAGAAAACCTTTGCCCAGAAATAGCACTTTAATAGCCAAATAAAAATGTGTTTACCTGTCCAATTCTGAGAGGCTTTTGATGAGCCCAACTGAAGTATGGAGGGAGACTGTAAAAGGTTGAATATACCGATATTACCCATAAAAACCGCTCTTTTTATGTTTAAGTAACATCATCCTACAAACAAACTGATTCTTTATGTGGAAAATGTATTGCTTCTGAAGACAGAGGCATTTGATGAATCCCTGTAGGTTGTAGAATATTGGCTTCCCAGAAGGGCTTTGCAGAGCCATATGCCATTGGGTGATTCAAACACTGGATTTGGGTCAGCAAAATAAAGATCTGTGAAGCCGTATAACCAGGTCCACTGTTGTGAACTACAAAGCTAACCATTGGTCTTGAAGGGGAGACCGAGGGGTTAGAAAAATGGCATAGGGAACTGTGTCATCAAGTTTCATGCCAGATTGTGGAATCATCTTTTAGCCTCACAGGAAAGCAGTTAGATGTGAGGCTGAATGATGTTTTGGAAAGAAGACAGAAGTCAGTCTATGCAAAGCCCAACATGTTACCCAACTGTGCCAATGACCAAGGCCTGGCTTTGGGCAGGTCTGGGTGTCGGTTTCCTTATTTGTCAGAGGAGACAGACTAGATGGACTCTGAGCACCATCTAAAGAGTCTGACTCTCTCACAGAGCCAAACTGATATCATCATGCTTTCTCTCTGTCCAGTTACTTAACAGATTTTCACTTTTCTCTCTGGATTCAGCTCACATTTTCTTATGCTGCATTACTTATTCAAAGAGGATCAATTTCAAATAATCCTAGCATTTTAAGCAAGTTGTGGATCTTCTTTCCCAAAACATTATTAAGACCACTTCTATAATTGAAATTTAATTTAATGGTGAGAATTAGTGGTATTTCATTTTCACTTAGAAGCAGGGGGGAGTAAACTTAAAGTGGTTGTAAGGGTCGTGGCTATATCAGGTGTTGGGGTCAGGACATTGGAGGTTACATCTTTTTCATCTGCATGATATGGGGGTTGTACTTGAAGAGTCACAAGATCCCACCAACTCAGACATTTACTGCTTTATGGAAAGTTTATAATCTCCCAAGATGGCCCCACTGCAAGAGACAACATTGGAAGCAAAAATGGATACAGGAGATTGGTTGCTTTTGCTGTCCAAATTTTACCACAAATGTATCTGGCTCTGCAGCCTGAAAGCAGTGGGTTTGCCTTTAAGGGTGGCGTGATAGGCCTCTTTATTCATAGATAACTAGTGTGAGAGGCAATCTAACAAGACATGGAGTTTGGTCAGACATCACTTGGCCAGAATGAACTGCTGGCATCTAGTTAGAAGTGTCTCAGGTGGTTACATAAAGCAAGTAGTAGTATGGCAGTCAGGAGAAACCATGACTTCTATCTGGGCTCTCTGGACAAGGATTTTAGGTATTCAGGTTGCAGAAGAGTTTTATCTCCACTTCTCAGAATATAAACATTTTCCACTCACTATGGAGATCAGCAAATTCCTAGTATGGATCTATATGCCCAAAACAATAACAGAGATTTAAGCTCATTTTACGATATTGTGCGAACTTTTCCCCGTTCTGTTCAATTCTCATTCCACCCAAACCCATGTGCATATTTCTGCATGGAAATTACAGAAGAAGGCATCAGTTCCATCTAGACATTGATTAGGGATTTAAAAAATGTAAAGTCAGATTTTTTTACGAAGCAGGAGCAGAAATGTGTGACCAAAGAATGTTCCAGATTGGTTTTAGCTTCTTAAGACTGGGGAGATTATTATATAGGTTTTCCAAACTTTTCCCCTCTAAGGCATCAAAAAGCTCTTGATATAATAATAGCCAACCTAAAAGGAGGTCAGCTTACAATGGAGATTTCTCCTTCCAGAAATTCTGCGCTCTTCCTATCAATCTTACAGCTTCTTTATGAAATAAGAAAGGCTCTCCTTCTAGAATATAAAATGCAGAAGACCTCGTGACTTTCAGCTGATTTTTCAAAATAAACTCTTCAGCTTCATAGAAATTCATAAAAGTATGGCTGTATGTGTGTGTGCTTGTGTGCACGAATGCACATCAGGCTCCTTTGGGCAGTTTAAAAGCTTAACACTAAATCCCAAGCCATGTCCTGTGGGTCTTATGTAGTCATTCTCAATATCAGTTTCTGGTTTCTGAGTCATATCTACAGCAACTTTTTTTTCTTGAAATTCTGAAAATGATTCAGATATGTGTGCATATTCAATTCACTTAGATGACCTGTAAACTTGGACGGTATTTATTCTAAATGGAAAAAAAAATTTTATACTGAAAATCTATGTAATTTATAATGGTTTTGTTTTATATATTATATTTTCATATCTTTAGGGCACATCTACTGTTATCATCTTTTTGTATATCATACTTTGCAAAAAGAAATACTAATACTTGACTAAAATCTCTAGGAACCAAACATGACCTATAATGGATAGAATTTGCTTTAAAAATATCTGAATGTTCTCACCCGTTCCAAGCATTATTGTGCCATTATATCTGGAATGATTTGTCTCAGATGCTTATGAGCATTCCTCTTTTCAAAAGTAAGGCGAAAAGGCCTGATATCCCACACAACGGATTCTGGAATCTCCTTCCTTCATCTTTTTTATTGTTTGGTTCATTTTTAACTGCAGAAGTCTATGTTAAGTGTCCCTTTGAAGGGCAAAGGTGAGATCAGAAAGCAGTTTGATGAAAAGAGCTATGGCTGAATTGAGCTATGGCTATGTAAATTATTTAACAGACTGATGATATGTTTCAAGTCTAATGCTTAGATTATTTATTGGTGATCTAGGACCTGCTCCGCTCTTCAGCACATGAAGAAAATGTAAGGCACAAAGAGTATTTGCATGTTGTGAGCAGGCACCCTTTCCGTGTAGTGCAGCCAAAACAGATCAGCTTAGCTATTATAGAAACACTCATCCCGGCCACTGGAGACACAGTTTTAGAAAGGCAAATCAGACACCTTTTATTCACAGATTGAAATACAGTGTTGGATCAGTGCTAAACGTCTTTTAATGGCAGCCCCCCATGGTTCTGCAAACAGGGGATTTCCTCTCAGTGTTTTAGGTGGAAAGAAAATGGAGCGTTTAACTTATCTTTCAGATACTCTATTTTGTACTCAGTGCAGTTCCATTACTATTCTGTACCCTTCTTCACAGATCCTTTTGGCATTCCCTTAAAATTGTAATCCCTGTTTCTACCCCTGCTTTTTAAACTCATTTATGGTACTCTTTAAACCTACCAAACCTCATTGTATATTCGCACACATATTTTGAGCACCTGATATCTTCAAGACACTAGTCATTTTTACATTCACCTATTCATTTAAAAATCTCTCAGCAGATAACAAAGGTCATTTTCCTAATGACTTTTTTTTAGAGTTTCTACAGTGATTAATCAGGTTTGGATTAAACAAATCAATGGTGTGGGGGGAAATCAAAACAGAATTGCTTAATATGTTTTCCAAAGGACTGAGTGTGTGTCTGTTATACAAGAAAGTATCATCTGAGGGTGATAATGATCTTTGAGATTTTTTTAGAGATACCATTTTTAAGGGGGCTAATCCTTAGAATACCACAATCAGAAGTGAAGCTCTTAAAGAATGTAAAAATAGAAAACAAATAGTTCTAAGAATATTCTGGCATAAAATCAGTTTATTTAACCAGTAACAGAAGCCTTCTAATGTATCTGTCGGACACCATAGAGCTGCTTACAGTGAGTTAGGGTCAAAGAAGATGCTTGCTTGCACTTATGTTTGGCTTGCTATCTCTCTAGTTTTGAATGTCCTTTGTTAAAATTGGAAAATAAGATGAAAAACGTTATCCGGGCAGAAATGTCAAATTGTTTATTTTGTGAACTACAATTGTTCACTTTTTAAAAATACGTTAAAGATATATACAAATGACTTTTAAGTTGATGTTACAGTAGCAAAACAGAAAACCACGTGCTCCATCCTGTATTTTGATTGTTGCTTTAATAAAGGATTTGCGCAGGTGTGTGGATTATGTGTCCTGTCCCTCCTAAAGGGCACATAACTGTGGCCTGATTTACTCCTTCCAATGGTAGGACACCTGTCACTGATTCTTTTCCCTACCTTTTGCATCCACGACATATCTTGGGAGAAAAGGAAAAAAGAAATAATTTGTATATAAAACTACAATATCTATCGAAATTCAGTAACCTTAACTTCATCCTAACACACCTTATAGCAATGTATTTTTATCTATATCAAGAAATCATTTTTAACATGTAACATCAAGCATTCTGTAGAGAATCCAAAAAGATCAGGAAACTCCCATGCTCAACATGTTTCCACAGAAGGTATGAGTAATAGATCTGCCCAGACACCGCCTAGACAACCAAACCCAGGCCAAATCTAGGAACATGCTAAGTAGTAGGTTCCTTTGGCAATCAGTAAGCTTCTAACGCTAAATCTCTCTCAAGATGAGATGTGGGACATGTGAGCAAAATAAGAAAGGGGACTACCAAATGGGAAAGCAAGATATAAAAGGCAGAAAGTAATTTCCTGTAGACTAAAGTGGCACACAAAATAACAGTTATCCAATAAACTATACATATAACTAGCCATTCCCAAGTTCTCCCAAGCAAACCCCCCAAAAAACAAACAAAAAACAGTCTAAGAGAATTATGCTGGCATTAATGGAAAAATTAACAATTGTGTCATCAAGAAAGAGAAAACAGGAAAGTTTTGTGCTAACCAGGTTATTTTGACTGGCACATATTTACAGACCCAGAACAAAGAGCTGCTCAAATTTTTTTGCAAGTTTTGGAATGTCATCAACCTTAATTAAAGGAGCTATGTAAGGATTAATATGAATCTGAGTGATTTTCAAATAAGCATATAGTCACTGAGTTGGAAAGTAAATGTGAAGTTATCTGATGTACATATATTTTTTTATAGTGTGCCTACAAGTAGCTATTCAGCTCTCCTTGAAAATCTCTGGTAAATAGGGAGTTCATTACCTCATGCAGTAGCATTTTCCACTGCAGCTGGGGTTTCAGTGCCGGTTAAAGTGGTACCACACTTGTCCTTGAGCTTCCTGGAGCTGAAAGTGTGAATGAGTCCTGCCACAATCAAATTGCCTAACACAAAACTAAAGTTACAAATGTATTTGCATAAAAGGATTACAAAAATTGGGGGTGCTCCTGATGCAACTACATTAACACGCTATGGGGTAGACACCCTTTTGAGTGAACGGTTTCTGCCAATGAGTGGTAGAGGCAGAAGTCAGGTGAATGGGGTGCTCCCCCTCACAGCTCCTGACATGTCCTAAGGCTACAAGTTCACTAAACAAAAGGATGGTTCAGCAGCCAGAAAAAAAAGTGAATCAAACAACAGATTCATTGCCTCAGTATGTTAGTATACTTTTGAAGGACTATCAGAACAGACTACTGACAGAAGTATACCTATGTGTTAGGTGGCATATTGAGGTATTTTTAAATAGCAACTGAATTAGAGCTAGCCCCAATTGCATGTATGCTATTAGGTAAAATGAAGATACCAAGAGTAAAATAACTCTGCTAAAATAGTAAATAACAAGCTAAAAACATGAATGAAGATTGATATAACAGTATGAATTTTTCAAAAAACACTTCTTACTACCGGTGGAGTAGGTTTCCTTATACTTATTCATGTTCTAAAGTTCATTATGGAATAGGAGTCCCAGTGAATTATGTAGAAAAATCGCCACACATAGGACCCTAACATTAGGGGACCTTGTGTTCAGTGCCAATGCTGTCCAGCATCTATTTCCTGAAATTCCTCGTGCTTCAAATGAAGCTGCTATGTATTGAGACCCCTGAAGTGATCGGTGCCTCTGGTTTTAAGTCTGACTATCTTATCTGGGGGTGCTACACACTTCTTCCAACCAGGCAAATGGTGAGGTGAACAAAGTTGTCCCCGAACTGTAAGATTCCTAACTCTAACCATCAAGGGAAAAAATAACAAGCATGTGTAAAGAAAGAGGTAAAACTCTCTTCGCTGTACAGAGTGCCTCCACAGTACCTCAGCTGGTCTGCCGAAAGACCGAGTTACTATGCCTGAAGTAAAATGCTTCATTACAGAATAGAGTCTACGAAAAAAATTCATCTACCATGTAGTAGACACTTTATCAGTTTAACATAAAAGAGGTAAATGTTAATGCTGGTTATGTTTGAAATTCTTTTAAAGCTGAAACATTACAAAACTTATGACTTGGCATCTTTTTAGAAGTGTCTTCACCTAAAAAAATTGGAAAAGTGTTAAGATCTTAGAAATTGCAGATGATTTAAACACATTCTATTCGTATGGGGGAAAATGACAACTGATGTAGAGCATCTGTGATCATTAAATGTTTTAATGTGCAGAATATAACGTTCCTAATTTTTTGGTCATCACATTAATTACTGTGATTAATGAGATTTCTGAAACCCTGCCAGGTTGTGAATAAAAATTTAACCCCCCAATTAAAAACATATAAGTACTATTCTTGTAACATTTAACTGTTTTATGTTACCTTCTCTCATTCCACAATGAATTTTAGGTGATTGAGTTTAACATATTGTACTTTCTTTGAGTCCTTTGAAATTGCAAATTGCTGTGTTTCATACAAGCTCACTAACTCTCAGTAACAGGACTATTTTATTAGTCAAACATTTTCCTCCTAATCATTCTGAGTCAATAAGAAATTTACAGTATGATTAAAAAAGCAGAACAGCTGGATGATCTATAAATGCTTCTCTTTATCTAAAGCTAAAAATGGAAGGCCTTCTGCTATACCACAAAAATAAGACATTATTAAGCTATGCTTACAAACAGACTGAACGTTTGTGTCCACCCAAAATTCCTAAATTGAAATCCTAATCCCCAATGTGATGGTGTATGGAGGTGGAGCATTTGGAAGGGGATTAAGGTCATGGAGGATGAAGCCTTCATGAATTGAATTAGTGCCCTTATAAAAAAGACACCACACAGCTTCCTCACCTCTTCAGCCATGTGAGGACACAGCAAAAGAATTCAACTGTCTATGAACTAGGAAGGTTCATGCCCTGATCTTGGACCTCCAGCATCCAGGACATTAAAAGAAAAGTCTTTGTTGTTTAAGCCACCCAGTCTATGGTATTTATGTTGTAGCAGCCCAAACGGACTAAGGATAAATAGTGTAAAACAATGTAGGAACATATAAAACATGCCACTTAGTTCCTCCAAGTCCTCACATACAGATTTGGATTGCCTATTCAAACATTTTCCTTATAGTGTTTCTTTCAACATTTACTTATAAAAATCAATACATATATAGAATTACGAAGCTTCAGATTATTTTTCTTCATTAAACATGTGCATTCACCAGGATAGGAAAATTACAATACAGTCATGACTGTGATGTCTAAAGAGGATGGCTATGCCTTATGACACCAAATTTAGATTCAAGAATTATCGAAACACAAAATTGTCTCCAATTGGTAGCAAAAACGTATTATGTACCCACTATGGCAAGCTAAACCTTGACTACCGTTTGTGACATGTGTGTTTGCTTGTATGTTGCATGCGTAAATTTTATCTTCCTAAATACTGTGAGCCCAGAATATTAAACGCATTTTAATTAGACTTTATTTTGAGATAATTGTAGATTCACTTAGAGTTGTAGGAAATGATATAGAGAGATCCTAGGGCCCCTCAATGGTAACATTTCACAAAACTGTAGTACACATCACAATCAGGGTATCAACATTTAAATAATTCCCAGTGTTACTCAAATTTTCCCAGGTTCACATGTATTCATTTGCATGTGTGTAATTTCTGGATCTGCCACCGCAGCCAAGACATAAGACAGTTCCATCACCATGAGGAGCCCTTATGTTGCTCTCTTACAACCACAACTACCCCATCCCAACACAGAACACATTTATTTTAAATCAGTAAACAATTTGATAACCAAAATGTGTCTGGAACCAATCATAAGTGTATTTTTCCATAAAAATACATTCAAATTTATCAGTTTCTTGATAACTGGTTTCCTGTCCCCTTTGAAGGACTTACACAGTGAAGACAAAGAGGAGGTTTCTGAAACACAAAGGAAGGATAGCCATATATTTGAAATTCTAGAAAACTCTTGAGAAGTTGGGAATTTGAAGTAGCAATAGGTCACAGCGTGTTGGTGGGGGAACTCTTGGACATCTCATAGGCACCCTAACTATTCTTGTAGCCAAAAGACACTGAACATAGAACATAGGCATGATTTCTACATGTCTTGGTAAGTTTCAAGGGAAGACAAGGTAGGGGCTCCTGGGTGACTCAGAGGTTGAGCACCTGCCTTTGGCTCAGATCATGATTCCGGGGTCCTGGGATTGAGTCCTGAATCAGGCTCCCTACAGGAAGCCTGCTTCTCTCTCTGCCTATGTCTCTGCCTCTCTGTGTCTCTCATGAATAAATAAATAAAATCTTAAAAAGAGAGAGAGAGAGAAGAAAAAGTAGTTCCTCCAGTATCTAAAATGTCTAGTCTCACCAACACTCCAGATTTCCTAAAACTAAGGGTAGTAGGTAGAAAATAATGAGTAAAGATTCAAATGACCTCTATGATACTGGTGGTCTTGTTAACCTTGTATTCTTCTCTCTTGGATAAGACAGGACTTGGAATCTAAATGCCCAGCACCTAGGCCATAATGAGAAATTGATTCTGATGTTAGATTAAGCATCAAGGGCCTTAGTAAAACCCTAGCAAGACCAGTTACCATCTTAAGTACTGAAATCAAGACAACTGGCCACAGTGTTGAAGGGAAAGATCCTCTGCCCACCCAACTCAAGGGAACATGCTGGAGGCAGATTCTTACGCTGGGTCACTTGAGTCTTGAAAGGTCCTCACGCAGAACCACTGAAAAAGCAGCATGAAAACTTCGTCCCTTCAGAGTAACATGTTTCTCTTATTACACAAATACCCTAGGCTTATAATCACTTCTAGCCTTTGTCATGAATACAGAGTAGGAATTGATTTAATCCCATGACTCTACCTAACCACTAGTTAAGAGGAGTTTCCCAAGAGAAGCATGAGAAAACTAAAAATAACTTCTATTTGACACTGTACCCCAGGACCAACCATGTCCAGTAAATTTTTTTAATATGGCAAATACATATGCATCAGCTTATACAAATCAGTCATTAAAATCATAAAAAATTATACTCATCTAATGTCTAGTAAAAAAAAAAAAAAAAAAAGCCCCTTCAGTTTTAATCCTTGTTCTCTCTTCAATGACATGAACCTCAGTGCTTAAAGCATTTTTGTTCTAGGCTAATCAGTAGGGTCCTGTTATTAAAAAAAAAAAAAAAGTTATTAAGTCATTTCTAAATTATTCTCAGTGATAGTGGAGGGCAAACTTTCAGCTGAGTAGCAACATGAAAGCATCTTTCAAATACTTGTTTATTTTGAATGTGATACATTAATTTAGGATGCTTTATTTCAATCAATTTCAAGAATGTTCTTTACAATTGCCAGATCAGTAACATTACTACTCTGTATTTTCCACTCAAACCCCAGGATTAGACACAGAATCTGCATACCATACTTTAACCATAATGTTCAATTTTATCCTGTTCTACCTAAATTTTACTCTGTTTTCTCTGCACATGCTTGATTTCACAGTCTTACAAAATTGTTTCTAGTTGTTTATCAACAGTGGGATATAACATTTCCTTTCTTTCTTTTTTCATAGCATTTAGATAAAGCAGTGTAAATCCTAATGAATTTTCTCTGGTCTCCTCTGTAACAATACATACCCTTCCTCCATCTTACAAGTTAGCTTAATAGATGATCCTGTGTTCTAAAAAAAACAAAAAAGAATTTTTCCTAAGCCCATACTAGATTCTTCAGGCTGAGCTCTATACAAACAGGAATCACACCCATATTGCCATATTGCCACAATGCTTCCTACAGAACCTTAAGGATTACTGGTCTTTAGGAAATGTTAACCAAATAAAAACTCATATGTCTTCTAGCTAATTAGGATTTATTAGGTTTGGATTAAATGTCTTCATTATAGGGCCCAGTGAAGGGTAAAAATTCATTTTGAAGAATCTCTTTGAACCTAAAACCATGCTTGTACAGACTCCCCTGTTTTTGGGATGGTTTTTCTGGGTAAATTTTCTTTTTGTGTGAACAGAATATAGCTGTAAATTTCTTCCCATGTTCTCTTCTTTCATGCTTTAACTTAATACTTAAAAGGGCTGTTTAAAAGTCTTTTGTCCACTCTAGTGGTGTCATGGTGAGACAATTTTCTCCAATTAAAAATCTGCAACGAATTCAAGAGAAATGAATTGTGACATTGAAATTACTTCTATGTCATCACGTCTTGTTCTCTGCAAGAACTTTACAGTCACTGGAAGATGGAGCAGAACAAAACCATATCCTTTCTGCGGTGCAGAGAGTGGTGGGGACAGTCAATGCATCCCAGTTATAGGTTAATACATTACCTGTTCAGATTGCCCTGGTTTTGCTTTAGATTTCTGTCACCTCAAAAAAAAAAAAAAACAAAACAAAGTTCTGGTGAAAAAATAGGATTAGAGAATTCAGCTCCTGGAGCTTGTGCTACCTCCTCTGTAAATCTTCACCAAGGCAGACTAGCTCTAATGGAAAAATAATCCCCAAATAGCTGATGAGTTTAAATTTTCCTTTCCTGGGACACCTGGGTGGCTCAGCGGTTGAGCATCTGCCTTCAGCTCAGGGCGTGATCCTGGAGTCCTAGGATGGAGTCCAACATCGGGCTCCTTGCATGGAGCCTGCTTCTCCCTCTGCCTATGTCTCTGCCTCTCTCTCTCTCTCTCTCTCTCTCTCTCTAGGACTCTCATGAATAGATAAATTAATTTTCCTTTCCTAAATGATAAGGTGTTTATCTTCCCGATTTGTCCTCAAGGCACAAACAGGGCAGCACAGACCTCATTGTAGGAGCAAGAAAATTGACTCATTAGGTAAGGGAACTAATTCAAGATTGAGAAGGCAGAGGATATAAACACAACTGGCACAATATACCAACTGATGCATATACTGATTCTGAAATCCCGAGCCTGTACATTCTGGTGTTGCCCGCATGCTTCTCGCTATACACAGCCAGCGTCTGTGTGAAGGGCACCGTTGGATGGCACCACTCATGGGGAGATGAAGGTCTTCCGAAGATCACTGCTGCTTCATTTTCTCACCATGGTCTCCCTACCTCCTCTCTTTTCTCAGAGAAATCCAGTTTCCCCTTATCTTTTTATGCCCCTGCCTCTTGGTCTTTTTATACGGCAAGTTGGACCAGTTATCCAGCTCTGGCCTCAACCCCAGTGGGTAATGAACACCTTTGTTTTCCTCCTGTCTTCAAGTTAGCTGGCTGCTTCACAGGGAGCCTGTTGCTCACATTTACACTGGTGACTGACTCCTGAGTACACTTCGAGAGGTACTGGGCATTTACTCATATTTCCGCCTTAATTATCTCTGGCCCCTCCACCCATTCTTGGTCACCATATGTATCCACTACAACGCAAAAATGTCCAAACATGAATTGCTCTGTGTTGTGGGCTAACTTTTCCTCCATATATTACAGAGGACTTTGAAAGATAAGCTGCATATTTCCCTTAATCCCACCTCTTTTTCCAAACTTAACTGATTAGGCTCCATTTATCTCCACTACCCTGACTCCGCCTTACTGTCCTGACCCCTGAACCTCACAAATTCATTGTCATTCTCCTCTTCTTGAGCCCACCCTCCACTGACCCACACCCTGAACATTGTTACCACCTCCAGGATATTATCATCATCGCTCATCCTTGTTCTCTGGGATGCTGAGCAAACTCGTCTTAGAAGCCCTGAGTTATTAGGCCCAGAACTGTTTCCCTATGTGATTAACTGCTTATGTACCTAGGCACCCCATCTCCCCCATCACACTTGCACATGTATTCATGTGTGTACACACACATGTATGTACATCCCAGCACCCTACTGGCAACCAGAGGCAAACAAGGAAGATAAAGAAGTGCCAACAGGGTTGTGAGCTATTCTGTGCATTCTCAGAAACAGTAAATATAGATCATCAAAAAGATAGATCTCAGAATGGCAGAACCACATCACAATGCAATACACATGTGATCTTGCAATAGTGGGACTGATATCTATAACCATGAAAATCTACCTATCCCCTCTCACATCCTCCCTGATGCCCCATCCAGACAGAAACACAATCATAACCAAATCAGCCAGTTATTTGTCCTGGTCCTAATACTACCCTCCGTCCTGAAGTTTATTTTTTGTCCTAAAGATTTTATTTATTTATTCATGAGAGACACACAGAGAGAAAGAGAGAGGCAGAGAAATAGGCAGAGGGAGAAGTAGGCTCCATGCAAGGAGCCTGATGTGGGACTCGATCCTGGGACTCCAGGATCATGCCCTGGGCTGAAGGCAGGCGTTAAACCACTGAGCCACCCAGCGATCCCCAGTTCTAAAGTTTAATAACATTCTAGAGACATATTCCAAACTTGTTTCAGCTAGAGTCCATTTGTGGCCACTCTTCACACTCCTCTGAGTGGCCTAGTTCCATAATCACTGCTACATGAATCTGAGAAAGTTCTGGGATCACAGAGTGCTCCATTGACCTGGCATCTGGCAGGGTGGCTCAGCTGCTGCCTTCTTATATAACATCAGTCTGCCCAATCTCACTGTAAATCCTCTTTTCTAGCATTTGCAGAGTCATGAGAGGCTGGACCCTTGGTATTATTTAATGACAGAGTAGAAATCCTTTTGAACTCTCTTTGTAAATCGCTTCTCTCTACTTATTTGCTGTGTTTCTCTGAGCCCCACCTGACCTCTTTGTCACCACCTGACAAAAGAACTATTAGATCCAACTATGGATTGAAGGTGGGCCCAGTTACTTTTTACTTTTATGAGAATATTATGCAAATAAAATCTTAATTGTTCATGCTAAATACTCAGGAATTTAATTTTACCAATTATCACAGTCTTACTTTGTAATCTGTCCTTAAACTGAGTCAGACAAATGTTTTTTTAAAATTTTTATTTATTCATGAGAGACACATAGAGAGAGGCAGAGACATAGGCGGAGGATGAAGCAGGCTGCATGCAGGAAGCTGAGTCAGAATAAATCCTACTATGGTACTGTGTTACATTATCTTCTTACCCAATAAGCAATGTTGGAAATGAATGGGGTACATTTACCATACAGTTTCTCTGATCTAATAACCTCTAGGTCTACTATTTTACACTGTGTATTAAATTTAAGCTAGACAGCAGGAAAAAATTAAGGGTGAGAATATGTGGAGAGTAATCCTAAATATTTCTCAGAATTCCCCCAAGCATGGGTACGTGTTGCATTGTTTTTCTGTAGACCAGCAGATTAGAGATTCCAGAAGTTCAATAAAATCTCCCTTATGTTAAATGTTAACTAGGCAGTTATGCATCTCATCACAATACCTACTAGTAAAACACAGTGTACTAACCTTAATAAACAGAAAAGTCTGCCTAGGGAAGAACCAGGTATTTTTTAAAATAAAAGTGTCCTTCATCTTGGTATTGGTGCATGTGACTCTTGACTCATTGAAAAGTGGTGTTTTCCAATAAAACAAAACAACCATCCTTTTGTAAAATTCAAATAATCATCTTTGGATGAAAGACCAAAAAGTACTTATAAATCTGGAGAATAATGCTGAAGCATATATGTTATTAAAGCTCTCTTCCAGATGAAGAACATCTCTGAAATGAAAAGCTAAGTAATCTATCCTGTTTGTAGTTAATACAGTCCTGAATTCATTACTCTTAAAGAATTCTCCCTCTTGTGATCCATTACGGACTGGTTGAACCAAATAGTTTCTCTTTTTTTCCAAAACTTTATTATATTTTAATTGCTCAGATAGTGATAAGAAAAGGATTTAACAGAAAACTGGTCACTTGTTAGTAATTCAACTCTATTTATTGGGTATTCGTAACAATCAAGGAAATACTAGGCCCCAAATGAACACAAAAATGAACAAGATTTGGTTCCTGTCCTCAAGAACTTCACCTTTGTAAAAAGCACATAAGATATATAGTAATATAGATGATTAAAAAGTAATAAATGCCTTAATTAATAGGGAAATGAAGTCCCAGTAAAATCCAAGGGATGACAGGCATAACAGTTTTGACTGGAAGAAATCAGGGCATCTTTATAAAGAAAAAGGCAATTTCAGATAACCTGTGATGGGTAGTTAGGATTTGAATGAATTAAGATAAGAAACTCATGTGTGATGAGAGGTCAAGTCAAAAAAAAGGGCAATAAAGAACCTTGTCTCAGACTAGAACATAAAATGTGAAGAGGACAACGGTAACAAGGATGGTTGAGAGGTCAGCTGAAGCCAGCTCTTTGGACTTTGAATGCCAGCATGTAGAGCTTGGACCTTATCCTTGGGCAATGTGGACTCACTAAGGAGAAAGTAAGCGTGACAGATCTCTGCTTTAGAAAGAAGAATGGAGAGGCATCTGGGTGGCTCTGTCAGTTGAGCCTCAGGCTCTGGATTTTGGCTCAGGTCACTATCTCAGGCTTGTGGGATGGAGCCCTGCATCTGGCGCCACACTCTGAGCAAGTCAGCTGGAAATTCTTTCTCTCCCTTTCTCTCTGCCCTTCCCCCTGCTTGCACACTCTAAGTAAATAAAATCTTAAAAAAACAAAAACAAAAAGAAAGAAAAATGGAGAGAACACAGAGGCTCTCTGCAAAGCAATTCAGAAGGCTTTAGATGAACTAAGTTAAATGGAAAGGATGTATGAAAAAAAAAAAAGGAAAGGATGTATGAGTATTTCTAAGATGGCATTATTGAGGGCTTGGCAACAGATTGTTTCTGGAGTAAGAGAGTAGGAAGAGCCAAAAATAAATTGGAGATTTTAAGTCTGGGTGACTAAGAGAATTACAGTGTCATTAGCAGAAATAGGAAGGAGAACATAAAGAAAATAGAACATTTGGAACAATTATAATTATTAATGTGATTTTTAAAAGTCCTTTTAGTAACTCAAAACTGACATATATGAGCATATAAACATGCAATTTGACAGAAATGTTTTCTTTCAGTACACTTGGAATTATTAAATATCTTCTTGTCCTTGGACTGAGAGAGGAGGCAGTTAGTTAGATATGAGCTGGGGGCAAAAACAGTGATAAATAGGTGACACATTAGAAACCTGGAGAAACAACCTGACTTTATGGTTTCTAAGACCACTCACCATCCTGGTCTTGTGGCTCCCAAGACCCCGGGGGTTAACACGCCAAGAGGCACAGGCACAGAGCAAGTGCTCTCCTCTTCCACCTCTGCCCTAGGGTAACCCCTAGACTGATCATCATGCATTTGTATTATGATTTTAGCTCCCATTCCCCTGGGGGAAGGCTGCAGAGAGTTCTGGTACAAACCTTATAGGGTCAAGAACTTCCCCCTCCTGACCTGTGGAAGGTCCTCATCCCCCGAATGACTGGAAGCAGCCTTCATTAGAGACCACCCCTGTCCATGACCCAATATCCTGCTCACATAAAAAGAAAAAAACCTCTGTAGCCTCAGGCAGTTGACACCCATGGGCCTGCCTGCTCTCTGTTGTTGAGAGTGTACTGTAAACTGCTTTGTGCTTGCTACCTTCCTTCTGTCTGTCTTTAGTTGAGCATAAACCTTTTGTGGGGAATTCAAGAACCAAGACTTCCATTCACACATCACAGGCTCTCCCATGGGTAACAGGACACCTCACATAGTAGGACTTTAAGAGCCCGCTATGCTATGAGAATATGCAATGGCATTTTGTATACTGAAAATAAAATACAAACAACAATGAATTTTCTAGCATTTAAAAATAGAATCTATGATTTGTCTTCCATAGGAAATAAAGACTCATCCTATTTAGTACCTTGACTTATTAATTCCTAGGAAGTCTTAACTGTTGTTCAAAAGTCCCCAAAACAATGAAGAGAAGGGGATTATAAAGACATGTTGAGCAAATAACCAGAAGTGAAATGGCTCAGTTAGGATGCTTTTGGCTGTCATAGGAGAAAACCCACTCCAAACAATTTAAACAGCATTAGGATTATTCTTTTTTAATCTCACATAACAAGAACTCTGGAGAGTTTTCCAGATTGATTAAATCATCAGCATAATTGAGTATTAAGATTTCTCCAGGCTTCAATAGCCCCATTTTTTCTTTAGCCCCTCAACCAGGCTCCCTTATGGAGGCTACAGGTAGCAAAAGCAACCCCAGATATGGTCTGTTCCTACTTGCCACTTGGAAACAGAAAATACAAAAGGGCTATTTCTTCTTATTTCTGTTAGTTCTGTTTTGTTTTAAGGAAGGAAAATCTTTCTCATAAGTGCACTCAGCAGACTTCCTGTCACATCTCATTTCTGGCACTGAGTGAAACATCCATTCCTAAATTGGTCACTGGCTTATAGCAACCATAACACCTCCCCTGTTAATAGGGCCAACCTCTCCCTGAAATCCGCAACTATTAAGAGAGGTAAAGAGCGGTGAGCATAATTGGGGTTCTATTAAAAAGAAAGACAATACAGATGAACGGTAGTTGGGTGACTACCAGTGGTATTTGCCATAATCCCAATGGCAGAAGAGAGAGAGAAAGAGGGGGATGGTGGGGGGGGGGGGGGAACACAGAGAAAGAGAATAATCAACTTGAGAATGGATTGAGAGGGTGGGTTTTTTTTGTTTGTTTGTTTGTTTTTTGTTTTTTTTTTTTACATTTTATATCACTGAATTCAGAAATTGAGAACAATCTGCCCTTATTTTCTATCACTCTTTCAGGGGACTTTCGTAGCCATAGAAACTAGAACTGATTAGAATAAAGTTCTTGGCCTCTCCAGCCACCGCCAACATTTGGAAGGGAATTCAGTCACCAGAGAGCTAGCGCTGATTCTTGAGGGAATGTGAGCGTGAACCCTCCTCCCTCTGCCAAACTGGCACGGGACACTGTGGCCACTCTGCAAATGAACAGTACACAATAAACAAGCCAAGGGAAAGAGCTTTAAGTTCTAAATGCCCTCTTGAGAAAAGAGGGAAGGCAGTTCCTGGGAACAGTGAACAAACGCTGTCAGAAAAGTGGAATCATTGATTTCTATCATGAATGACTAATGATCATTATGGTGTGGTTTAGAATAGAAATACAAGTTCTACACCCAAAGAACTACCAGCCCTATCTCCTGTGATGTTCTCTTTACACTTGCTTGGTAAAAGCAACCAATAAATCAGAATGTCTTGGGTTTATTTAAACCTGTCCATCTCAGATTCATGAAAGTATTTACCCATGAATCCAATTTTTATTTCCATTTGTCATGCCTCCGGGAATGTTCTTACTTGATTAGTGAAAGCTGATACATGTCTAAGGTTTGGGTAAGATAAATAGTGCCAACACAGCTGAGCTTTTGGTATCTTTACATCAATGTACATGGTACCTTTAGCATGTCAATTTGATAGATTTGTGCATTTGCCATCTCCAGACAATATGGAAACCTTGGTAAATTCATGCCCAAGTGTCTAAATCCAACTGACTGGATACCTATCCTTACCAGCACATTAATAGATGATCCAATATCTACTCACTGGATCATATACGAATGCTACCACAGCCAAGTGATCAAGGACACCCTGGCCTGTTTGTTGGCTGTACTGTTCTCCATTCTCCTCTATTCATGTTCTTTCAGATCAATACGAAGAATATATATCAATATATCAAAATCAAATATGATACCACAAAATAATGGTGATGATTATGATGACAATAATCATTCATTTAACAAATATTATTAAATGCCTACTAGTGTATATGCTAGGTACTATTCTGGGTTCCTAAAACAAAGCAGTGAACAAGGAAAAGTCCTTGCTCTTATGATATTTATTTATTTTTGCTAAGGCAAAAAATAATGCAGGGCAAAGAGAAAATGAAGTGTGGTAGGTGGGGACAGGTCCCAGTCCATATGTAGTGGTCTTTATGTGAAGGCCTCAATAATAGGGTAATATTAACAGAACCCTGAGGAAATTGAGAGAGCAGCCAAAGTGGATATCTAAACAAGGAATTTCAAGGTAGAGGGAAGAATGAGTACAAAATGCCTAGAGAGGAGAGTATGCAGTGTGTTCCAGGAGCAGCAAGGATTCAGTGTGAGCTAGTGATGGGGAGCAGCAGGAGGTAAGAAAGGAAGCAGCAAATCTCTCAGGCCCTTGTCAACAATTTTGAGATCTGTGACTTTAATTTGAGATGGGATACCACTGGAGGACTTTGGTCACATCAATGATATGATCTAGGGAATCTGCAAAATGAGGGAGTTCAGTACTAACTCAAAGTCCAAGGATTCAAATGAAATCATGTGGTGCAACAACCCTAAAGTCATGCCTTAGTAGAGCACGGCACCTCCTTTCAGAACTCAAGATTCCTTCATACCACTCTTCTGCAGTACAGAGCCTGTGCTCTCAGCGGAGTCTGGCAGAAAGCAGCTCATTCTGTCCATCTCCACTCTGCCTTTGGCAGTGCACACCAAGTTGGTCTTTTGCCATTCTTTTAGGCAGCTTCATATCTAAGACCCCTTCTTGTGTTTCAAGAATCCTCCACCTCATGAGACAGAGGGTAGCTCTCACTCTAGAAGATTAAAATGCTTAATACTCTACCAGCTTCCCTTGCACCTAGGACATGGCTCTGCAAATAAGACATAGCATATCTAGAGATCCAGTAGGAAGGCAGTGGCCTGTGGAAGCAGGGGCCAGGCACTGTCCATCCTTCCTTCTTCCAGGTCCAACAGTGGCAGAGGTCTTGCCAAACTACTCAAGCTAACCCACGTGACTGTAGCGGTACAAGCTGCAGTGTCCTTACCCAGTCATAGAGGTAGTGCATTGCTCTAGTTATCTATTGTCTTCACAAAAAACCACTCCTACAACTATTTGACTATTTGCACACTTTCCAATTCACAATACAGTACTGCTAACTATAGACACCATGTTGCATATTACATCTCCAGGACTCACATATCTTGTAACTGGGAGTTTGTACCTTTTTTGTCCACCTTCCTCCTTATATCCCCCAACTCTGGTAACCACCAATATGTTCTTTATTTCTATAATAGTTTTTTTTAATGGATTCCATAAATATGCATCTCTGTTTGATTTATTTCACTTAGCATAATGCCCTCAAGTTTCATCCTTGTTGTTACAAATGGCAGGATTTCCCTCTTTATTGTGACTTAATAATATTCTACTCACATTTCTTTTTTTTCCCCTTTATTTTGGGGAGAAAACTTTATATTTTTTTGATGGTTTAAAACAACAGGAATTTATTTTTTCTTTCACAACTCTAGAGGCCAGAAGTCTGAAATCAACTGCAAAACACTCCAGCAGTTTCTACACTTACCATATGACCCAGCAATTCCACCCCATGTATCAAAGCAGAAGAGATGAAAACAAATATCCACACACCAATTTGTACACAAATGTTTAAAAATGCATACAAGCCAGCGTCCATTCTTTCACAGTTCTGGAGGCCAGAAGTACAAAGTCAATTTCATTGGGTCAAAATCAAGGTGTCAGCGGAGCCAGGCTCCTCTGAAACTTTTAGGGTAGAATCTGTTCCTTAAACCTTTCAGCCTCTGGAGGCTACTGGCATTTCTTGGCTTATGACGCATCACTCCAATCTCTGCCTCAATGCCTTCTTTGCCTTCTTCTCCCTCAGTCCCTCTCTTTTTTTTTTTTTTTAAGTTTTTATTTTAATCACCCAGTGCTCATCACAACATGTACCCTCCTTAATCCCCACCACCTGTTTCACCCAACCCCTCACCCACCTCCTCGCTGGTAACCATCAGTTTGTTCTCTGTAGTTGAGTGTATTTCTTGGTTTGCCTCTCTCTCTCACTTTTTTAATCCCCCTTTGCTCATTTGTTTTGTTTCATAAATTCCACATAGGAGTGAAATCATATGGTATTTCTCTTTCTCTGACTTATTTCAATTAGCATTATTCTCTCTAGCTCCATCAAAATTGCAAACGGCAAGATTTCAATCTCTTTTATGGCTGAGCAAATATTCCATTCTATATATATATATACCACATCTTTATCTGTTCATCGACCAATGGACATTTGGGCTGCTTCCATATCTTGGCTATTGTAAATAATGCTGCTAAAAACATAAGAATGCATGTATCCCTTTAAATTAGTGTATATTCTTTGGGTAAAAACCTAGCAATGCAATTGCTGGGCTGTAGCGTCATTCTATTTTTAACTTTTTAAAGGGGGGCTGCTGAGGGAGAGGGATAAAGAATATCCTAAGATGGCTCCACAACCAGCGCAGAGCTCAATGCAGGGCTCAGTTTCACAACCTTGAGATCATGACCTGAGCCAAAATCAAGAGTCAGATGCTTAACCAACTAAGCCACCCAGGTGCCCCTATTTTTTAACTTTTTGAGGAACTTCCACACTGTTTTCCAGAGTGCCTGCACCAGTTTGCATTCCCACCAACAGTGTAAGAGGGTTCCCCTTTCTCCACACCCTTGCCAATACCTGTTGTTTCTTGTGTTATTGATTTTAGCCATTCTGACAAGTGTGAGGTAATGTCTCATTGTAGTTGTGATTTGCATTTCCCTGATGGTAAATGATGATGAGCATCTGTTCATGTGCTTGATGGCCATCTGTAGGTCTTTGCAGAAATGTCTATTCATGTTTTTCTGCCCATTTTTAGTTGGATTACTCATTTTAGGAGTATTGAGTTTTATAAATTCTTTATATTTTTTGGATATTAACCCTTTATTGGATATGCCACTTGCAAATGTCTTCTCCCATTCTATATGTTGCCTTTTAGTTTGGTTGATTGCTTCACTGTGCAGAAGGGTTTTTTCTTTTTTTTTTCTTTTTTTATAAATTTATTTTTTATTGGTGTTCAATTTGCCAACATATAGAATAGCACCCAGTGCTCATCCCGTCAAGTGCCCACCTCAGTGCCTGTCACCCAGTCACCCCCACCCCCCGCCCACCTCCGCTTCCTACACCCCTAGTTCATTTCCTAGAGTTAGGAGTCTTTCATGAGCAGAAGGGTTTTTTAAAGAAGCTTTTTATTTTGATGTAATCCCAAAAGTTTGTTTTTGCGTTTGTTTCCCTCGCTTTGGGAGATATATCTAGAAAGAAGCTGCTACAGCCAAAGTCAAAGAAGTTATGGCCTGTGCTCTCTTCTAGGATTTTTATGGTCTCAGGTCTCACATTTAGGTCTTTAATCTATTCCGAATGTATTTTTATGTATTCCATCCCCTCACTGTCAACCTTTATGTTTTTGGGGTCTAAAATGAGTCTCCTGTAGGTAGCATATAGATGGATCTTGTTTTTTTATCCACCCTGTGGTTTTTAATTAAAGCAGTTAGTCCACTTAGATTCAAAGTAATTATTGATAGAAATGCATTTATTGCCATTTTATTACTTGTTTTGTGATTGTTTCTGAATATTTTATCTGATCCTTTCTTGTCTTTCTCTCTTTCATGGTTTGCTGGTTTTCTTTAGTGGTATATTTGGATTTCGTTCTCTATATTCTTTGCACATTTATTAGTGGTTTTTGCTTTGTGGTTATCATTAGGTTTGTATATAACATCTTCTGCATATCACAGTCTATATTAAGTTGATGGCTGTTTAAGTTTGAACCCATTCTTTACTCCTCTCTCCTCCCCATATTCTAAGTATATGGTGTCATATTTTACATATTTTGTTTTGTGAGTTCTTTGACTGATTTTTCTTACAAAAATAGTCATTTTTACTGCTTTTGAGTTTCCTATCTTCATACTGTGATTTTTGGTCTTTCCTCTCCACTCCAAGAGTCCCCTTGAATATTTCTTTTAGTACTGGTTTAATGGTCATGAACTCCTTTAGTTTTTGTTTGTCTGGGAAATTCTATCTTTCCTTCTATTCTGAATTATAGCGTTGCTGGATAGAGTATTCTTGGTTGCAAATTTTTCCCAGTCGAATTTATCATGTCACTGTTTTCTGGCTTGGAAAGTTTCTGCTGAAAAATATGCTGATAGCCTAATCGTGGGGGGGGGGGGGGGTCCTTTGTATGTAACTGTCTTCTTTTCTATGGTTGCTTTCAATATTTTTCCTTTATCATATACTTTGCCATTTTAATTATAATATGTCTCAGTGTGAATGTGCTTTTTTTTTTTTATTTTCTTGGGAGTTCTCTGTGCCTCCTAATCTAGATATGATTCTTTTTCCAGATTAGAAGTTTTCAGCTATTATTTCTTCAAATATAGTCTCTGTCCCCTTTTCTATTTTTTCTGGGACTCCTATAATATGAATGTTATTATATTTGATGGGGTCACTGAGATCCCTAAGTCTATTCTCATTTTGTGAAATTCTTCTTTCCTCTCTTTTGTGAAGCTCAATTAATTTCCATTACTCTGTCTTCTAGGCCATTAATTCATTCCTCTGCTTCCTCTAGCCTGCTGTTTATTCCATTAAGTGTGTTTCTCATTTCATTTATTGAGCCCTTTATCTCTGCTATGCTATTCCTTATCTCTGTGTTAATGGTCTCACTGATGTCCCCTCCCCTTTTCCCAAGTCCAGAGAGTATCTTTACAATCATTGCTTTAAGCTCTCCATCAAGCATGTTTCCTATATCTGCTTCACTTAGATCTCCAGCCATGGCCTTATCTTGCTCTTTTATTCAGGACAAATTCCTGGGGAAGGGGGCCTACTACACTGGGACTGAGGTAAGTGTGACTGGGAAAGGCAGTTCCACAGGAGCACAGAGGGGCAGGGTTTGGTATAAGCAAGGTAGGTAGTGAGTATTGGTGCTTCACTGGTTTTCACAGGTGGTCCTGTGTTTATTCTGGGTACAGGGCAGGGAAATGGTGCCTGACAGTTACTCTGTTCCCAGAGAGGTCTCTCCATGCATACTGCCTCTCTGGGGACTTGCTCCAAGATAAGCAACTAACCTCCCCACTCTGTGTTCCAGGCATTCTATGGATCACTGTTTGCATGCTGTATATCCACAGGCTGTTTGCCCTTCCTCTGTCCAAAAGCAGCCTCAATGTCCTCCAAGCTTTCTCAGAGCCAGGAATGCTGACCTTTAAAACTTTAGGCTTTGAGCCCACTAGTTGCAAGAGCTCACAAAATTCAGGCCCTCGCATTTTCCAAGCCAATTGCTATGGAGATTCATTTTCCCCTGTGGTTCAGTCTGTCTCTCTCCCTTCTCTGAAACTGTCTCCCTCCCCACCACAGTGGCCACAGTCCATTTCCCTCCCAAATGGTGGTTTACACTTCCTAACTTCTTTGATGTGGCGTTTTCTCTACCTTTAGTTGTGGAGTTGGTTTTGTTCAGGTCAATTTCTGATATTTAGAATGATTTGATAGTTATCTGGTTATATTCATGAGATGAAGCAAGCCTAGGATCCTCCTACTCTGCCACCATTTCCACTCCTACTTCTCACATTCCTTCATCCATTTATATGCTGATAAACAGATTATTTCCATGTCTTGGCTATTAACAATAATGCTGCAATGAACTTGAGGATGTAGATATCTCTTTGAGATAGTAATTCTGTTTCCTGTGGATAAGTACACGGGAATGAAATTGCTGGATCATATGGTAGTTCAATTTTTTAATTTTTGTGGAACCTCCATGCTGTTTTCCATAGTGGCTACACCAACTTACATTCCCACCAATAGTGCACAAGAGTTTCCCTTTCTCCACATCCTTGCCAACACTTGCTATCTCTTGTTTTTGGATGATAGCCACTCTAACAGGTATGAGCTGATATCTCAATGTATTTTTTATTTGCATTTCCCTGGTAATTAGTTTTGTTGAGCATCTTTTCATGTACATGTTGGCCATTTGTATGTCTTCTGTGGAAAAATGTCTAATCAGGTCCTCTGCCCATTTTTAAACTGTATTATTTGGGGTTTTTTTTATTGAGTTGAGTTCTTTTTATATTTTGGATATTAACCCTGTATCAGAGATATGATTTATAAATATTTTCTTCCATTCCACAGGTTGTCTTTTCATTTTATTGATGTTTCCTTTGCAGCACAGAAGCTTTTTAATTTGATGTAGCCCCAATTGTTTACTTTTTATTTTGTTTCCTTTACTTTTGGTGTCAAATCCAAAAAATAATTGCTAAAATTGATAACAAGGAGCTTACTCCTTATGTTTTCTTCTATGAGTTTTCTGGTTTTAGATCTTATGTTCAAGTCATTAATCTATTTCAAGTTGATTTTTGTATATGATGTAGGATAGGGATCCACTTTCATTCTTATGTATATGACTGTCCAGTTTTCCCAGCACTACCTATCCTTTTAACCATTTTATATTCTTGACCCTTTTGTCATAAATTAGTTGATGATATATGCATGGAAAAGACTTGAATTCTCTAAACCTAAAGAATTCCTATTACTGTTATCATCCCTGAAATCAGTTCATGGTTTTTGTAACCATAGAATCTTCGGTCTATGAAAATTACATTCATACATATTTTTTCTTTTTTTTCAGATCTAGCACTTTACCTCAGTTGCTACTTGAGAGGAAGAAATTTCCAGTAGCCTCAAACCTGATACCTCCATCTATCTTCAATATGTCAGTCATAAGTAATAAGCAGTATATCACTAAAGTTATCAAAGGATAATTCTTTTTCATAGTCCTAGATCTTAGGGCATTGAAACTGACCATCAGTTGAAACAATAACAATAACAACAACAGAAGAAGAGGAGGAGGAAGAAGGGGAGGAGAAGGGGGAAAAGAAGAAGAAAACAAACTAAGAGTACATGCTATACATTTTGACTGTTCATGAAATTTAAGTTGAGAATTATCATATACAAAGAGAAACATTTCACAGGGACACTTAGGTTTTTAGATCCCACATATATACAGATTAATTATTTATGAATAGCTTTCCACTTAGAAGGCCCACATTTTGTCTAGAAATATCTTGCCATTCATTACCTTTATGTTTTCCAGCTGTCTTAAAGCTCAGGGAGGCAAATATAACCATCAAACATCATGATATCCCCAGAATACTAGAATTATATAATATTGTCAACCACGATTATGGCCATTAGTATAAAGTGCTAGAAAACATGTGTTTTTTTGTTGTTGTTGTTGTTTGTTTCTTTGTATGTTTGTTTGCTAATGAAGTATAAATGTCAAATATCTGGAGTGGGGAATGTACTGATTCATCAGGTTGAAATCTCAGAGGCTGAGACACATTTCCAATGGTTTCCCACATAACTATTTTAGAGCATAGTATTTCTACAGCTTGGACTTGTGCCTAATCATACAATCAGAATACTTCAACCACCCAGATGTATATGGGCAAAAATAGTAATTCCACACCAAGTTATTATTGGCTTTTGCTTCCTGAATCATGGCTTGAAATCTATTTGTTTTTAGAAGTAATATTGACATAATCAGATTACAATTAATTTGAATATTTTCTTCCAGGCTTGTGCCCCCATTAGCATCTCTCAGAAATCTTTTCATAAATGACAAAGTATTCTTCCTTAAACATCATCAGTTTACTCATAAAACTTGATCCTTTAAGGAAGTCTGACCTCCTGTGTATGTTTCAGTAACAAGATTTTCTTTAAGTATAAAACATTGGTTTTAGATGTAGCTACTATTATTTAAGGTCGACGGCTCTAAAGTTGAAGCCAATCAGCCAGCAAGCTAAGAGATTCTGAAACAGTGAGAATTAAATGTTATACAGAGTATGAGAATCAAAACAGTCAAGTCCACGGTATAATATGGCAATGCCCTTTCTCTAATAGGAAGTATGAAGTACAGGCATCACATAAAAATGTGAAATGTGTGTGTATTAGTTGGAGTGGCCATTTGGGAAGTTTTATTTCATTTGGTTTAAATAACTTCAAGCATTACAGTAACAATTCTAAACCACCTAAAAACCTTTCTAATGGTAGACATAATATAAGTATGTTAATTTGAAATGTAGCTATTAATAACAAACGGTGTTTCATTATTGAGACGGTATGAGTTGGGTGTTACTTTTAAAGATAGCATTTAGAGTTTTCCCAGACTAGCAGGTCAGGTTTAACATGAGTTACTGACCCAGTTAACCCTTTTATAAAGCAGCAATTTGAGGAAATCAGGCCAAATTAAATGTGGGGGTTGGGGGAGGTGAAATATGTAATCTTGATTTTGTCAGTTCCTCCACCTTCTAACTTTCATCTTTTCCTCCTCATTCCTGATGCCTCAGTTTTCACCAGCTTCCTATCTTATACCCCACTTCTACTAGATCTTATGCCCATCCAGCTATTCAACAAACTTCCAAGTAACTTTGAGCCCTATAACTTTTTATTTTATTTTTATTTTTTTTATTTTTATTATTTTATTTTATTTTTTTTCCCTATAACTTTTTAAACAAGATCAAAGAAATATCACTAACAGTAGAATTTCTGGTAGATGGTGACAGGTCAGGATGGAAATAGGATCAGTGGTTGGAAGGACTTTGAAATGGGGTTGAATCCCTCGTCTGCCTCCTCTTAATTTCTAAAGGTCAGAGATGAAGAATGTTAAGAACACCCATCATTAGTGTTTTTGCCTATCACAAACTTTTGCTAGACCAACCCCCATCCTATGCCCTTAAAATAGATATGGCATATATTGGCTTACCCTGACCTATCATTCTTCTGTCAATAAAACTTACACTGACCTACCATTTTTCTGTCTATAAATAACTTAGAACACAATTACTGGAAAAAATGGCAAAGCAAAAGTTCATTCTACATTGACAGATAAAAGCAACATTTTAAATCAGATCAGATTGAAGCACTGACAATATTTAATAAAATGTTTCTAAGCAACAAAGTAGAAGAATCAAAGAGCTTCAACAGAGCTGACATTAATAGAATGAAAAGAGATCCAAAAATAGCCTCATTTTCTTATAAGCAATTCAGTCAGCAAGGTGAAACAAACTCCTTCCCAAAACTCAGTCTACTGAATAATAATATCTTTCCAAAAATTCTGCATTTGGCCTCAGCATGGCATAACCATGTTAGTAGCCAAGTTCTAATATGTATGAAAACCTGAGGAGTAAGTGCTAGAGAACAGCAGTGATGTTGATGCCCTGGCAATGTGATGGACCCTTCTTCAACTCTCGGTTACCAAGATAACCACAAATAAAAAGGAATGCTCAACTTCTCTTTTATATACATTCTAAGCCCATTTAAGGGGAAGTTTTGAAATCCCATGGCTAGTGGCACCTAGCTTCGTCAGCAAGAAAAATTTTTGAAAGAAAAATTCAAATCTCTGTAATAGGCCAGAATGAGTACTTAACAGATTTGAGTCTTGGGAAATATGTGATCTTTCCCCGTCACCATAATACCACAAAACCAAGAACACTTTAATACTTGTAGATCAATTTTCCCACCATTTCGTCTTTGAAATTACAGCTTGGCAATCAGTAAACATTCTCATTAGCTTTTTCAAAAGATGAGTACAGTGTGTGTAAATGTCCTTTTAAAATAATAGTCTATAGAAAAGACCTGTCACATACAAATGTGTATTCTCAGCTCTCTTTCACTCTTCATTAAAAACAACAACATCAACATGTATAATGGGCTCAAGAAAAAATAAAGGAAACCCATATGCAGATTACTGGTCTAATTGACAAAGCAGAACCGGATACTCCGATTTCCCTATTTCTGCTGCCAGCTGGAAGTGGGCATAGAGTCAGGGAGGTAAACTGTATAGATCATTCATTGGAGAAAAAGATGCTTAGTGAAAGAAATATATACATACACATACACGTTCAAGGAACCATAGTTTTGGGGGTTGTTTATTTGATAGTTAACTACTCTGAAAAAACTCACCAAAAATATATATTGTATGTGTCCACTTAAGCTCACCAGAGACGATTTGTAAGATTAGGGTGCATAACATTGGTCCACCAACTTCCCCAGGAACTGCACACCTCCTGCCAAAATGAGCCTGACTTTTCTCCATGTCATGTCTTTCTACACTCCATATACAAATTCTAGTACTGCTTTGCTCTTTGAAACCACCTTCAATTTCAAAATTAACTTCACCTCATCCAGTCTTTTTTCATTAATTTCCTTGGCGGACATCTTTAAGACAGGGGGTTTGATGTTATAGTTTTCATTGTGTTTTTTTTTTAAAGATTTTATTTAGTGCTTGCTTCGGCAGCACATATACTAACATTGGAACGATACAGAGAAGATTAGCATGGCCCCTGCGCAAGGATGACATACAAATTCGTAAAGATTTTATTTATTCATTAATGAGAGACACAGGCAGAGGGAGAAGCAGGCTCCATGCAGGCAACCCGACATGGGACTCGATAACGGGTCTCCAGGATCAGGCCCTGGGCTGAAGGCGGCGCTAAACCACTGAGCCAGGCTGCTCCAGTTTTCATTGTTTTTATTATTCCTAGCACCTTTTAACATATCTCAGTGAAAGTGTAAATTCATCCAAAAGTAAAATGTTTAATTTTTTTTTTGTAGAAAATGATTAGCACAGTGTCCATTTTAAACCATTTCCACAAAACTTGAAATTAAGCTGCCAGCTGCTCCTACCATTTTTCTAAGATAACCATTATATTGTGCCTCCCCTGACTTTTTAAACTATTATGCATTTTATGTTCTATAATAACTACATGAGGGAGTTAGAGATGTGAGACCAAAATTGAGTGCAAGGTTAATGTTCTTCTACTCAGCCTCCATCCCTAATACTCTGCTGATATAGCCATTTTTCATAGTAATAATATAATGGTGTTTTCATTCAGACATATTGCCTGCATTAATGCTGTCTGTCCTGATGTCAGCATGTATATTTAAATTGTACCACACCATGCAGCAAAATATTAGATCAGCCATAGCTCATGGTAGTAAAAAAACAGTGCTGAATTGATGGAAAAATTTAACTGCTTCTAATTATATATTGCGTTTTGAGAGTCAAACTACAAACGATGCTTTGCATTATTCTAGATTAGCCTCAAAATGACCTATGTAGGGAAATCAACTGATTTGACTTAACCTGGAGAGTACCTTGCAGATAAATCCTGAGTGGCAAGGCATGAGTTACCCCCATTGCTTGCTTCTTCTTCAAGAGTCCCGGTTCCTAAATCATTATTGAACAGATTGAGAAGTTGTACTGAACCATGAAATACTCTTTCCAGTTACAAGAGATTTGGGGAAGAGCAAAGAACACTGAACTGAGAAGCAAAAGACTTGTTTTCTTATCTGGCTCAGCCAATAACTAGCTATGTGAACACAATTTAAACCATATTTATGTCCACTTTAGATGCTCTAAGTGGCTCCCAGTTACCATACAGACCAAATTCAAGCTCCCAGTGTGGCCTTCAATTTCAGCCACTGTTCTGCTCCAAATGTCTGCAGGGTGATCTTGTTCAGTGGTAAGGTGTCCAGACTCTGCTGTGAATCCTAAGTCTGCCACTGGCCAGCTGTGTGACCTCGGGCAAATTACTCCATCTCTCTGGGACTCAACTTCCTAATTTGTAAGTGAGAAATCATAAACATAACTGCCTTGTCAGGCTGTGGTGAGGATTGAGTTGAAATTGCCATGTCCTTAGTATAGTACCTGTAGAGAGTAACTACTCTGTGTCTATTAAAGCAAAAGGAGTCTCTTCACAATCACACTTTAAACCCATCTGCTCCTCAATGCTTTCCCAAATGAATGTATACACTTTCAGAATCAATGGACAATTGTTGAGTTGCATTAGCAGCTCAGACATGTTGATGTGTTTGAGGTGTCTGGATGCAATGAGACTGATTTTTCTTTGATGCTTGATCCACTTCAGAGTCATCTTTCATGTTTCGTCTTACATTTCTTTGTTCCTTGTGTATGTGTACACCTGACAGACATTCCCTCTAAAGAATCACTTCTTACCCGTGCCACTTCCAGCAAATTTCCATTCTTCTTTCAATACCACCTCTCCTGTGAAGCCTTCCCTGACTCCACCAGCTGGTAAGGCCCTGTCTTTTCACAGCAGTTTTTAAATGGCCACAAATTCCTGGACATTCCTCTCATTGAGAGTTAGGATCTGTGTTCCTTCTTCTTGTTCCTGGGTGGACTTGTAGCTGCTTCATCTGATAGGGTATGTGGCAGACATGAAACCAGTGCCTTGTGAAGCTGGGTCATAAAAAGTGATACGTCTTCCACCTTGTGTGCTAGAGCACCTGTACGTGGAGCCTGATGCTGCCATGCATGAGGAAACCCAGCTGTATGGAGAGGTCATGTGTACGCACTTTGGTCAGCAGTCGGAGTCATCACACCTTCCCATTTGGGGTCCCAGACATTGTGGAACATAGACAAGCCATCTCCTTCCCATCTCTTCCAAGCGCTTTCCAAATTCCTAACCCATCAAATCTGTGAGAAATGAAAAAAAGGTGGCTTCAAGCCACTAAGTCCTGGGCTAATTTACAAGTTTCCATGATTGCAAAAGACTGTATATATCAGCATTATAGCACTCAATAACATTGCAGAATAATGATTTTTATTTGTCCTACTCTCTGGATTGTGAGCTCCACAAAGACAGGAATTATGCTTTATTCATCTTTTATGTTAGCACCAAATATGGTACCTGGTACATAATAGATGTTCAACATATGTTTGTTGAACAAATTATTTCTTAGAGAATACAGATGTCAAATAATGTTAACCTAAATTATGAGAAATTAAATAAATATATAATTTTAGTTTATAATCACCAGAAGTTTTTGTTCAGTGTCTCAATCTATGAATTCTCAAAAATGCACATAATGGATGGCAGTGCTTATATATCTGTATGTACATTTACCACATGCAAATGTATGGACCCATTTTGTGTGCATTCGTTCACCCTAGAACTCCCTGCCCCACCCACCAGCACCTACATATTTATTGGGCTCTTCACTTAAAGGGATCACTTAATTTGGACTAGCTTAGGAAAAATTCTTCTTTCTTCCTGGCCCTAAATCATGCCTAAGTATAAATCCCTCCTTGAAGTCAACCTTGTTAAATTAATACAGAATATGATGAGAAGCTGGCCTCTGACTTCCAAACCAAGAGGCAGTCAGACTGTAAGATTCTTAACAGATTCTTTCATGAGATATGCACACACCCTTTAACTAGCAGTGGCTTGCATATTGTTCTCTATTTTTACTCAGTTTAAGTAAGCCAAGAAAGTGCGGAGTTTTTGTTTTCATTGCCAGCCTTAGCTGACTATATATAGACACGGTACTATATGCTCACGTAGACATGTAACATATATATGTATATTCACACCAAGTTTTTTCCATCGGGTTAGCAGCCTGATTTGGCTCGACTCTGTAGCTGAGAGCTCCTGGTAATACTTCAGGGAATGCTGTTCACTTGTTCCTCCATGTGCTATGCTGGGGAAATCTGTGCCATCCCTGCTAAATGCCAAGCAGAAGCTGCATTCTGGCTTCATTTACTTTGTTGGGTTTGAGGTAAATCTTTGATTCAGTGTCTGCATGCAAACCAATTTTGCCACTTCTCAAATGTCTGATTCTATAAAATAGAGTTTAAGAAACCATGTGAGTCAACAAGCATGTAAGAGGGCTGAGACTGAAGCAAACATGAAATTGACTCAAAAGTGACATCACAGACTCTGAGATTGGGGTTTATGGGAGGATGCCAGCCTGTGAACCCTGAAAGTGAAAGGTGGGATTTTCTGGGATGGGGCAGTGCCTGAGTGACCATACAGTAAAAAGCATGGGTCAGGAAGAAGGAATGCATTAGCAGAGCAGTCACTGACCCATGGTCCCTGGACTGGAAAGAATCTATATTCAGGGATCTGGTAAGTTACATGAAGAAAAATAAAAGAGGAGTCAAACATTTACTGAGTGCCAGGAATTTTTCTAGGTACTTTACTTGTTGGCCCGTGTGCATTGCTTCACTCTCATGGCAACTCATGTGATCCCTCTGAGTCTGTTTCCTCATCTGAGGCAATGATTCTCACTCCCAAGGCTGTTTTACCCCATACCCACCATCACTTTCAACACTCCCCCTCCTCCCTTCACTAAAATCAGGGCATCTGGTGCAAAGTCACTGTGCTTCCGAATTTCTCATTATCTTTGTTTATGTTTGTTACTGTTTTTCTTTCCTAACATCAGAAGAACTTTTCCAAGCCTCCTTCTGATCTTTGATCCCAATTTTCCTCTCTCTTGTTTCTTCAACTATTACCTCTGAGCCAGCCCTTTCCCCTCAGCCTCTAAATGGTTTTCAATCCAGAGACATCTTCTTGATGGCTATCTCTTCCAGAGACTGTCTTCAATGTCTACTTCAAGAAAGGCTGCAACCTCAAGCCCCTGAGGTTCAAATCCCTTAAACAGGGATCCCTGGGCGGCACAGCGGTTTAGCGCCTGCCTTTGGCCCAGGGTGCGATCCTGGAGACCCGGGATTGAATCCCACGTCGGGCTCCCAGTGCATGGAGCCTGCTTCTCCCTCTGCCTGTCTCTCTCTCTCTCTCTCTCTCTCTCTCTCTATCATAAATAAATAAAAATTTTTTTTTAAAAATCCCTTAAACATGGTTGAAAAACTTTTCCCAGCCCTTCTTCTACTTCTCTCCATTCATACCATATTTTCTAGATCTATCAGATTATTTATTACTATTGCCCCAGACTGAATTTTTCCACATCTGTATCTTTGCATATATGGATATATTCTTTCTTCTTTCTTCTCTGTCCATTGAAATCTTGCTTATGTCTCAGCGTAAATCTCACATTGCACCTCTTCCTGCTTACGCAAAATTGCCACAAAATAAAATTTCTGTCTTCCATGAGTACCAACCTATTTCTATGCAAGAGCAAAAAAGACCCCAAATTTCAGTGAATTAAAATAAAGTTTTCTTACTCTCATTACATATGTATTGTGTATCCTTCCATTCTGAGATCCAGCCTAAAGGATCACCCAATCTGGTTACTCTTTAGCTGAAAGAAAGAACGGAACTGGTAGAAACTCATAACTCTTGCATCTCTTGCTTAGAAGTGACACGTGTTTGGTTCTCTCACATTCCATTGGCCAAAGCAAATCACATGGCCAAGTCCATAGTCTATGGGGGTAAAGATGAATAATCCTCTTTCAGGGAAAGAAGTAAATAATTGCAAATCTGACCTCATGGTATTTTACTTGCATCTTTATGATAGCATGAAGCACTACATCTTGTACCACTTTTATTTAAGGTAAGATGTAAGGGTTTTTTTCTTTTTTTAGTTTAAATTCAATTAGCCAACATAAAGTACATACTTAGTTTCAGATTTAGTGTGCAATGATCTAATAGTTGCATATAACACCCAGTGCTCATTACATCACATGCCCTCCTTAGTGCTCATTACCCAGTACCCCATCTCCCTACCCACCTCTCCTCCAGCAATCCTCAGTTAAGAGGGTTAAGAGTCTCTCTTATAGTTAAGAGTTTCTCATGGTTTTTCTCCCTCTCTAATGACTTCCCATTCAGTTTTTCCTCCCTTACCCTATGATCCTCTGCACTGTTTCTTATATTCTTATATTCCACATATGACTGAAGCCATATAATTGCCTTTCACTTAGCATAATACCCTCCAGTTCCATCCATGTCAATGCAAATGGTATTTGTCCTTTCTGATGGCCGAGTAATATTCCATTATATATATATATAACATCTTCCTTATCCATTCATCTGTCAATGGACATCTCAGCTCTTTCCACAGTTTGGCTAATGTGTTGCTATGAACATTGGGGTGCAGGGGCCCCTTTGGATCACTATATTTGTATCTTTGGGGTAAATAACTAGTAGTGCAATTGCTGGTTCATAGAGTATCTTTATTTTTAACTTCTTAAGGAACTTCCACACCATTTTCCAGAGTGGCTGCACCAGCCTGCATTCCTACTTTCTCTGCATCCTAGCAAACATTTATTGTTTCCTGTCTTGTTAATTTTAGCCATTCTGACTGGTGTAAGGTGGTATCTCATTGTTGTTTTGATTTGTATTTCCCTGATACCAAGTGATGTGCATCATTTTTTCATGTGTCTGTTGGCCATTTGTATGTCAAGAAGTAAGTTTTGGTCATTACTGTATGCCTCATATTTGTCTTATAAATTAATATACTGGAATATTTAGAGACTTTAAAATACTATAATTTGCTTAATGTAGAACACATAATTTGATTTTTCAATAAAACTTCTTTGTATTGGGTAAGTACTACATTCAGTAAGTATTTATTGAGCACTTATTATGCATTATTCTTACTCCTAAAACAAAAACAAAAAGCCCAAAGCAGTCATACAGAGCAAATTTAATTGACTTCCTAGTAGGCTTTTTACCAAGAGAATAGTTGCTGTCAATGTTTCCAAGCAGAATGAGATTTCATACAGGATATCAAGCACCTACGAAATCACAGCCTAGTACAAGTAGTTGGGAAGCCACCACCAGACTTCCGATTTCAAAGATGTACTACCACCATAGGTGAAAATCAGACAGAATCAGAAGGTTGATACTATTGTTGCCTCTTCTGCTAAAACAAATGCCTTCCAAACTCACTGGGCTGAGTCCAACTGTAAACTTCAGGCCTCAGCAGTACAAAATGAATTCTGCTTGCCTTCCAGCTTCCACAAGTGTATCTTGTTGCTGAAATATGTTCACCCCCAGAACCCTAGCTGCAAGGGAGTCAAGATAAATGTTGCCTTTGGCTTTTCAGCTATTTGTGTTTTAGAAAGGTAGAGGCTGGGATGGGAGCATATGCTGAGTGCCTTATATCATAGGCAGCACACATGAGGCTAGCCGAACCCTCTGGCATAGAACTATATCTCCCATCCACACTCTGCTGTTTGGGACAATTGCTTAATATTTCATCATGAACATAGAGACTGACTTCACAGAATTGCTCTATGAAATGTTTGGTCATCTATTAGCACATAAAATAGGTGGTAACTAGTGTCATTTATTAAAATGCAGTTTAAGTTCTGCTAGGTCTGTTTAGGGACTTGAACTAAATTTTGAAGTTAAGATGGGACTCTGAAAATAGCGCTCATCTACCAGCATGAATCAGGGATGATGTGATGGTAGAACACAAGAAGATAAAAGAGGGGACATGAAAAGCGAGAGATTGGGTATTAACTGAAAAGCATGACAAGCTTCATTACTCCTAGAAGACATGATGCTGAGACTTGCCTGGCTGTGTAAGAAAACAGAATTCCATGAAGGAAGGTCTTTGATTTCTCAGACTTCCTCTCTAATTAAGAGATAGAACCTAGGGTGACAACTATAGTTTGCAAGCTAAATAACACAGATGGAAATCAGCTTGTCAGGTCTTTCCTTTGGAATATGCCTCCATAATTAAAATTCACATTAAAATATTTTTAATATTGAAATACTAAGCTAATATTGAAGGAAGTCCTGCATTAAAAAGTACTTCTTCTAATCACACAACTACCTTTATTTTTTCATGTTGTACTTTGGTCTTGTCATGTGCATATTCATTCATTCAACCATTATACTCCTTCTAGGAGTCAGATATTGTTCTGAGTGCTAGGATATAGTCGTGAGCAGGAAGGACACAGCACATGTCCTCATGGAAGTTATATTCCAGTGGGAGGGTGAGATCATGAACAAGTAATAAACAAAATAAGAGTAAGATGTATTGAGGTTCTCTGCAAAAACAAAGGGATGCAGGGGACCACTTTATGTAGGAAGGCCTGAGAAGGCCTCTCTGAGGATAGTTACAATCTCAATGTATATGTGTGATTAGGTATTGGGAGCCCATGCTTCTATACTGAATTAGATAATGTTCTGGATATTGGTTAAGATCTCTTTCTTTCTCCTAAAATACTATTAATATATGTCTTGGTTGTTTATGACTTCAGTATTAACTCCAGTTTTAGGTGATAAGCAAGAGAATATATACTTATGCTTTATTACATTATTACAATATATTCCCTACATTGAATTAATTTGTATTTTATCTACTTAAAATATGGATGTTTTGGGATGCCTGGGTGGCTCAGTGGTCGAGTGTCCGCCTTTGGCTCAGGGTGTGATCCAGGAGTCCCGTAATCAAGTCCCACATCAGGCATCCTGTATGAAGCCTGCTTCTCCCTCTGCCTGTGTCTCTCCCTGTCTCTCTCTGTGTGTGTTTCTCATGAATAAATAAATAAAATCTGTAAAAATACGTATGGATGTTTTGATGTAGCATTCATATGATATAAATAAAAATATATGCAAAATAATGTGAAACTGTGTATCAAAGGATGTTACTGGAAGAGCTTATATCATGCATGCCAAGGACCAGGCACCCCATTAATTGTTCCTCATCTAGTTTTCTGTATTTTATATACATCCTTATTATACTACCTATCATTGTCTTTTATCTATATTCCTTTCTCATTACATAGCACACAAAATGATAATGATTAATATTTGTTGAATTCATGCCTTCCAGCTTCCTTCAGAATGAAAGTAATTGTCACCATTTTTTATCCATTACTCCCTCATACCCAATATCAACAGGGAAACTAAATGTAAGCCCAGGAGCATGCACACAGACATTTCTTAATCTCTAGTCATGTGGAGGCAAGAATGCCGAGAAAAGCAGCTCTGCAGCTTAGAGGAAATCCAGACACTTCACAGTAAACTGAGGTTCATTTGTATTGGGAGTGATTGTGATGAATGTAAAAAAGGAAGTGGGATGATTTTTATAGCTTGTACTAGAAATACAACAGAACTCAAGACATGGGATTGTCAAAGTGAGAATTAGAGAGGTAGGCTTTACTTCAAGTACTCTCTGGAATTTTATGAACTGAACTGTGTTCCACATAAAAAGCCTAGTTGGCAGCCATTGTGTTTCTCAGGCTACTTATTCAGTATTCTACAGATATGTTTTTTGTTTTTTTTTTATCATCATTACTTAAAGAATCTAACTCCCAAAGACATCTCAGTAGTAAGCCTTTTGAGGAGAACAGAAAATTAATCTTATGTACCTATCACTTGTGGTTACTAAATGACTCATGGCAAAAACCCAGCCCAGGGTAGTTCTCAAAATTTCACATGTAACAGGATCACCTGAAGAGCTTATGAAAGCATAGACTAATTGTCCCACCCCCAGAGATTCTGACTTAGATCTTAATTAGGGCCTAAGAACACATTTTTAGCAAATATCATCCCAAGTGATGCTAATGCTCCTTGACTGGGGATCTCATTAGAACCATTGCCCTCACTCATCTCCCATGCTGGTCTCCAGGCAGGATCACGGAGGTCTACATGCCTTCTCATAAACTCTTCCTACCACTCCGATCTAATGGGATGGGATGCCAGGTGATGAGTGTCAACAATGCCCAGGAATGCTGTATCTAAAATAACAAAGGGATGAAGTTATGAAAAAAGGGAAGTGAGGAAAGATATACATTTAGTTGGAAAGAAAAAAAAAACAGACATCCTATACATTCTACAACACCAAAATTTGTACTCTGTCAAGGGTAAGGCATGCCTTCTTTTGAGCTCCTCTACAAGGACTTAAAGCTATCGCATTTACAAAAGTTTTTTCAAATATTCTCAAAAATACACTGTCTTTACCCAAATGTGTTGATAATCCTTCCTTCCCATCCCTTCTATTGTTCCACATAGCTAAAGACAATGCTCAATTGTTTGTGGTCGTAACATAAAGATAAAGATAATCACAGACATACATTTGATTTTCACAACTCAGTGTCAATTGGAGTCACTTCGTGTTTTGAGATTAAAATAAAATTGGCTCACATCTACAGTTCATATAGTCTTGGAAATCCTCTGACCCTCCCAACATCTCCATAGATTTCATGGGGTTATGTTTTTGCCTAGTCACCTCTGGCTACCATTTTCTCTTCAACTTAATTCTAGATCTCACTCATTCCTTACTTCTTGAATTCTACCCTTTATCTACACAGTTTAATCACCTATATAGGAAATACAGCTGTTGAACCCCTATTTCCTCCTATTTTTTTTTTATTCAAAGCTCTTTTGTATTGTGGAGTCTACTGAAGATTTGTGGATAATGGTAGATTTCATAATTTCCTAACATAAACTCAAAACTGAATATTATATATCTATTTTTTTAAGTGTGAAAAACGGCTAACAATATGGGAAAAGAGATAAGGGAAGGTGTAAAGCCACACACAGAGCAATTCCTTTGAATTCTATCAGTGCTTGGAATTGTTTTAACAAATATTTATTGAACAACCACTATGACCAAGGTACTGTGAAAGACACTGCATGTACAATAACTAATAAGACAGAATAGTTTTGGAGATAGACAAATGAGAAGGTTAATTCTGAAGAATGTACTAGGTTCATGTTCCATAAGACAATTTGAGCCCAAAAATAGGGAGGCTTCCTGGAGGTAGAAATCTCCAAGCTGTTATCTGAAGGATGAGTTGGAATGAGCCAGGTGAAGAAGGAAGTATAGACAGAGATGTGACTATAGAGTTACATAAGGACCAGATAATGAAAGTCCTGAAAGATCATGCTAAGGATTTGTTCTTTAACATGTATAGTGAGAATCCTAGTGCCTACTACATAATAAGTTCTCAGTAAATTTTATCCTGTATAATTTATTCTAGGGTCAATAGAAAGTCAATGAAGGATTTTTTTTTTTTTCCAGAGAAGGATTTTAAGTGGTGTATGTGTGTCAGGAAGGGTGTATGGACATAATAAGATTTGCATTTTGCAAGCTCCCTGTGACTACAAGGAGGAAAACAGATTGTAGAGTATTAACATTAGAAGTAGTGAGGTAGTGTAGAAACCTAATGCAGTAATCTTTAAAAATATGACAGTGGAGTGGAAGAGTGGCAACATAGAAAGGGGGAGTGATAAAGTGTTACAGATGGCTATAAGGTGAAAAAAAGAGTAGTGTCAAAGATGACACTGAGTTTCCTAGTGGAGCAAATAAGTGGGTATTGGTGCCATTCCCCAAAATAGGGAACACTAGAGGAAAAGGAGGGCAAGAAGAGAGGGGAAAATGATGCTTTCTATTTTTGCAATGTCCAGCTTCACTGCCTGGGACATGAAGGCAGCTGGGCATAGGCTGAAACTAATGAGAAAATCTGGACCAGAAATATTACTTTTGGAACTTGTCAGCCTTTGGAGAGTAATTCAATCCATGGGATTGGATGAAAGCATCCTGTGAGGTTAAGAAGAGAAGCAGGCCTACGGGAAAACCCTCAGGATGAAGAGAGGAACAAGAGTTGCTGAACAAAATCAAGACTCCAAAAAAGTAGGATACAACCCAGAGAGTGTGTGTTATGGAAGCTGAGGGAGGAGAATATTTCAAGAACAGAGTGTTTCTGATTTTGTTGGAAATTCAAATAAGATTAAGAATTTTAAAAATTCTCTTTGCTATACCACTTTCTTAGTATTATTGAACCTACTATTTGCCTTCTTGGAAAAATCACACCCTTCAAACTCTCTGTTCTTAGCATTTTTTTACTTTTCTTGACTTTATTTGCCTCTTTACATAGCTTGAATCTCATCATCGCACATGATATGTGTGATAAAATGCGATAAAATGGTATTTTAACTTCATTCTTACTGTTTGTCAGTAGTTTTAAATTGATCTATGATAAACAATATAGCCCAATCTTCTATTTATTATCTTTTTCTCCCCCTATTTTCACTTCTATTCAGCATCTATAACATTCTCCATAGTACCTATTTCAAATATTTTCCACTTTCCTCAAAGCACGAATCCCTCCTCAACACTCAGGCTTAGGAAATAGTATCACTTCCTATTTGTCAGGAAGATCCACTGATGAGGACTCTCTTAGAAACTTTCCGTCTTCACACTTTAAAACTTCTCTTACTTTCTTTTTTAATTTTTTTTAATTTTTATTTATTTATGATAGTTACACAGAGAGAGAGAGAGAGAGAGAGAGAGAGGCAGAGAAACAGGCAGAGGGAGAAGCAGGCTCCATGCACCGGGAGCCCGATGTGGGACTCGATCCTGGGTCTCCAGGATCGCGCCCTGGGCCAAAGGCAGGCGCCAAACCGCTGCGCCACCCAGGGATCCCAACTTCTCTTACTTTCTTCAATTACTTCCCTCTTCCTATATATTTAAGATGAAAAGTCCTCCTTTCCAAATCTAACTTACATGTGACCTTAACCACTGCCCACCAGTTATCCCTGACCTATCTCTAATGATTGATATTTTTCCATTACTCTGGTCTTTGCCTTACACACTATAAATAAATTCAAGTCTTCTGTGACAAACCAAGTCTAAGATGGTCCCTATAATGCCCACCTCCTGGTATTCATGACCTTGTGCGTTCCCTGCCCTTGAGTGCAGGTGGTACCTGTGACTTGTTCTCTAACAATTAGAATATGGCAAATGTGACAGGATGTACATAATTACATGTATGTGATTAAAATACATAATGCCTGTCTTCTAAAGACACTCATTTTCTCTTGCTGGCTTTCAGAAAGCAAGTGCATGCTGGGAAGTCTCATGTGGCAAGGAACTAAGAGTGGCCTCCAGCCAACAGCCACCAAAACTGTGGGCCTTGGTCCAATACCCCACAAGGAACTGAGTGCTGCTAAAAGCTATGACAGCCTGGAAGTGGGCTGTCCCCCAGTTAAGCATTAGATGAGACTGCAGCCCCAAACAACACTTTGCAGCTTTGTAAGATCCTCATGGCAGAGGATCAACTTGGCCATGCCTAGACTCCTGATCCACAGAAACTAAAATCATAATGGTTGTGGTTTTAGGCTACAAGTTTGAGGTCATATTGGTACACAGTACTACATAATCTATATTCTCATCTATATCCTAGGAAAGCCCTTCCCTAAAACGTCTGTGCTCTCAAACAATGACCATTATACTCTTTTCCCCTTTATTATAATATTTACTATAATATAAATAATATAAATAGTATATATTAACCACATCTACCTTCTCATCACCCACCCTGTGGCAAATTAAAAATGGTTTCAAATTCTTGGCTACTTCTCCCATTGAGAAGTAGAGTCTATTTCTCAAACTCGTGAATCTGGCTTGAATCCAGCTGGCCTTGTGGCTTGCTTTTTACTATAAGAATATGGTTGAAATAAGGTTAAATTCAGAGTGTGGCTTCAGAGATCTAGGGTTCTGACTTTTATGTACTTGAAATATACCTTCTTACAATCCCACTGCTATGCTGTGAGAAACTCAGTTCTCATGGATAAACTCTCTACCTATATTGGATAACCAGTACTTTTGGCCAACAGCCAGCACTCACTGTCATGTGAGTGAGCCACTTTGGATATTTCTGGCCAATCAAACCTCCCATAACTCCAGCCTCTCAGGCCCCAGTTAACACCAGATGGAGCTGAAGAATTACCCAGCTGAACCAAATCAATTCACAGAAGTGTGAGAAACATTAAAGGATGCTATTATTTTAAGACTATATCTGGAGTTGTTTGTTAATCAGCAACAGGTAAACACAAAGCTTCTCATCTTTACTTCTCCAGTGAAATAGTTCCTTTAAAGATCAACAGTGACCTTAGTCTCAAAGTTCAGTGGCCTTTCCTCAGCCTTTTCCTTTCTTGACAGTTCCAAGGTATGTGACACTAGTGAAATTCTTTCTTTATGCCTTCTTCTCTTTTCATTTCTATGATATAGCCTAGGACTCAATTTCTTCTCCATATGCCCTAAACCTAGATGTTCCCCAAGGTACTAGACTTGAACATTTCTCTCTAAACCCTCTTTCCTGGTAGTTTCATCAAATCCCATTGTTTTAAATATCACCTCTATGCAGATAATGTTCAAATCCTTTAAGAGAAATAATAATTAGAAGCTCAAGGTTTGGAAATGGGCCAGACAGGGCTTTAATCCTGAATCTGCCAATTACTAGCCATGTGACATTGAAGTGAACCACTGAAGTAGTTTATCCTCTCTAAACCTCCATTTTCTCCTGTCTTAAATCTGGATAATAATAGCATCTTGCTCATGGAGATATCACTTGAGCCTGCCACAGAATAAACACTCAGCAAATCAGTGCTTTCCAATATTTTACAGTTTTTCATACCACTGCTTACATAAGCAAAATGATAATGTTTGTATGCACTCTAGGGTAAATGGAGACAGCTGCTCAGGTCAAAGACAATTGGCCCAAGGTCTCTGGCCTCTCCATCTTCCCAACCCCTCCCCACCCGGTAGCCCTTCCCCAGGGGATGATCAATACTTAGGCCCAATATTGGCACACCAATGGGAAGCTTTACAGTAAATAGGAGCAATTATTATCTTCTGTCTGGGCATGATCTCTCTCCAGGCCCTCTCTACTGGATACCTCCCACCACCTCCACCTCAAAAACTAGATGGTGATTCTTAAAGTGAGGTCCCTTGGTCAGCAGCATAGTATCACTTGAGAACCTATTAGAAATGTAAATTTCTAACCCAACCCATACCCACTGATCAGCAACCCTGGGGATGGAACCAGCAACATGTGTTTTAACAAATCCTACAGTGATTCTGCTACAGACTGAAGTTTGAGAACCAAGGACTGGTAGCGATTTCTACTTAGAATAGCCAAAACCGCTTCTCTCTCTCTCAGATTGCAATTTGGCCACCCTCCCAGTGGCCTTGGGCCAAAACCTCAGATTCATTCTTTTTTTTTTTTTTTTTTAAGATTCTATTTATTTATTCATGAGAGACAGAGAGAGAGAGAGAGAGAGAGAGAGGCAGAGACACAGACAGAGGGAGAAGCAGGCTCCATGCAGGAAGTCCGATGTGGGACTTGATCCTGGGACTCCAGGATCACACCATGCTGAGCCAAAGGCAGATGCTCAACCGCTGAGCCACCCAGGCATCCCATCGTTCTTGACTCCTTCATCCTACTTGCCTTCTGTATCTAGTAGGTCACCAATCCTGTCTTTGCCTCTAATAACATTATTCACATCTCTTCTCTCTGTTCCTATCACCATGCCCCACTGAGGTGGAATTGGCCAGTTTCCCCCCAAACCAGATCATTTAAAATCCAATTTGCCTATGACCAATTCCACGAATAGCCAGTTAGGATAAAGCAAATTTAATTTAAAAAATACATTAAGATTAAATTAATATTTAATTCAGTATTAATGAAAATATAACTAAAATATAATTAATGATACTTCTATTTTAACATTTTTAAATCATAGGTAGAAATATTAAGTAAAAATTAATTTTAATTTAAAAACTAATTTCATATGGTCAAATTTGCCCATTCTTTTCCTCATGACTTCCATTGCCATTTCTAAGTTTACTGTGTCCTTGCCCGTCCTGATGTCTGATAAATACTTAATCCTATTTTTCCAGTTTTTCTACATTTTCATTTTCTCACATTTAACTCGAATTATCTGTGGTTTATTTTGGTTTTTGGTGTAAAGTGAAGGTCAAATTACATGCCCACTTACTGCAAAAGGGGAAACGCTCCTCATTTACAAGTTTAAGTTCTTAGCCACTTATATTTTATTCCCCTCCAGGCCAAGCATAAAGATCAAAGAAGATAACCAGGATGCGCAAAGTGCCGTGGTTGCTGTTTCACAAGTGAGTAGTTGTTCCACTTTCTACCTTTGATTGACTTTCCCTGCAGGACCTTCCTTTCTTATTAGTAGCTTAAAATGGGTTTATTTACCTGAAACTAAGGCAAAAATGTCCTTGGACAAATTAGCTTGAAAATCCTTAAATGCCAAAAATTAATGTTAGGACTCCATCTTCCCTTTCTCGGAGGTAGTTTCTTCCCCTGCCCAGGGAAGGAAGTAGGAAGAAGGAGGGAGTGGCATAGAAGTCACAAGGTAAGAGGGAATGCCAGGCCCAGCCCTTCTGCCTTCATAGAATGCATAAAAGAGAAAGCCGGGATTGGGGAGACAAGGGTCAGACAAAAGTGGGAAAACTCCCTTCCAGGCCTATTTCCTGAAGGGGAGCAGTATTGCACAAGAGAGAAGAGCTAAAACCAGAGCAGTGCAGGGTGGTCCAGGCAACAGGCATACCTGCAGCTGGATAAAAATGCAGGGTCAGGGACGCCTGGGTGGCTCAGCGGTTGGGCGGCTGCCTTTGGCTCAGGGTGTGATCCTGGAGTCCCAGGATCGAGTCCCACATCAGGCTCCCTGCATGGAGCCTGCTTCTCTCTCTGCCTGTGTCTCTGCCTCTCTCTCTCTCTGTGTCTTTCATCAATAAATAAATAAAATCTTTTTAAAAAATGCAGGGTCATCTGGTTTGATGAGGAGAGCCTGATTACCACTCTTGAACCGCCTACCACTCCTGTGTAACATGAGGAAAAGTTCTTTCATATGCCAGGACTAAGAGGAAGGCCATGGAATTGAGAACAGTGGGCCTGAGCTGGGAGCTGTCACAGCAAGGGGAAAGGTGCCTGTGAAGAACTTCAGAGGGCTTGCTGGAGATTGTTGCTGAGACTCAGAGTAACCACTTATGCTCTCAGAATCAGCAGGGGAAGGATGAGCAGGGTTGCCAGGACCTGATGGAGCCAAGAGGAAACCAGAAGTTCCTCCCTTTGTCACATGGGCACTGGCAGAAGGCCAGGAAGCAGGTAAATCCCCCATGAATACCAGCAAGGCTCCAGAGGACAACAAGAAGGTCTAGCCTAGAAACCCCTTCCTCTTTGCCAGCATGTCACACTCTTGGGCTCTATATATCCAAGGAGGATAAGAGAAAGAAAGAAGACATCTGAATGACTCATCATTTCCCAAGAGAGTGAGTCACCTGAAAAAGACCACTGAAACCCACAGACACAGAGGGCCTGGCTGTGGCCCCTGCTTCCCCTGACTATCACTACCCAGCAGCATGAGAGTGGGTGAGGAAAATTAGATTATAGAAAACAAAGAATTGTATTTTCTTTGGACATCTGAGTAGTGGGTATATTTAAATTATCAACTCCCACCACGTAATAAAAGTAGAAAATGCATCTAAAAGCTTGTAAAAAGGCAGAAAGGTCTGGAAACTTCCTACTGTAAATAAACTGTCCATTTTCCCCCCCACAAAATAATGCCAACTTGCTTAAATTGGTTTTTAAATTATTAAATAGTTAATAAAAACTAATATAATATGTGGAATACATGGAAAATAGTGATTCAACAAAAACCCACATACCCATGAGCCTTTTTATTATTAGTTTCAGAGGTAGAGTACAGTGATTAATCAGTTGCATATAACACCCAGTGCTCATTACATCAAGTGCCCTCCTCAGTGCTCATCACCCAATTATCCCTCCCCACCTCACCTACCCAGAAACCCTCAGTTTGTTTCCTAGAGTTCAGCATCTCCTATGGTTTGCCTCCCTCTCAATTTTGTTCTTACTTTGCTTTTCCTTCCCTTCCCATATGTTCATCGGTTTCTTAAATTTCACATGAATAAAATTATATAATTATTTTTCTCTGAGTGACTTATTCTGCTTAGCTAATCCCATCTAGTTCTATCCATGTCCTCACAAATGTCAAGATTTCATTCTCTTTGATGGCTGAGTGATATTCGTGTGTGTGTGTGTGTGTGTGTGTGTGTGTGTGTGTGTATGTATGTGTATGTATTTATGTGTATTTCCATAGTTTGTATTTATGTCTATTTCCATGGTTTGGCTATTGTGGACACTGCTGCTATGAACATTGGAGTGCGGGTGCCCCTTCAAATCACTATGTTTGTATGCTTTGGTAAATACCTAGTAGTGCAATTGCTGGATCATAGGGTAATACTATTTTTAACTTTTTGAGGAACCTTCACACTTTTCCAGAGTGACTATACCAGTTTGCATTCCCACAAAAGTGTAAGAGGGTTCCCCTCTCTCCCCATTCTCACCCCTCCTGTTTATAAAAAAGGACACCCCCATAACTCTGATGGCCCTCCCAGCCATCCTTCCCCAGCCCCAATCCCTTGCTCCCCTTACAAGGAACCACTCTTCTGGGTTCTAAATTCATCATTTCTTTGTTTTTCTTAATAGTTTTACTACATATATTTGTTTCCCTAAATAATATATAGTTCAGTTTTGCAGTTTTTTAAAACTTTATATGGATATAGGATTGTATGCATTCTTTGGGGGACTTTCTTTAGTCAGCATTTTGTTCAGATGCTTCCATGAGGTTGTAAGTGTAGAGGAGGAAAAAGTTTTCCTTACCCTCTTAAGGTCCCTTCCTAGGTCTAAAAATTATACTGACAAAGATAGATTGACAGGGGAAATGCATACATTTAGCTAATATAAGTTTTATGTGACATAAGAGCCTTCATAAGAAAAAGAAGACCCAAAGAAACAGACACATATTTTATGCTTGGTTTGATGAAAAGTGGACAGTCATGGAGGAATATGACAGGTTGATGAATATGAGGTCAGAGTAGTAAACTGGGGGAAACAGCAAGGCCTGTATTTGGGGATTCTTCTTGGCAAACCTGTATCTTCAGAGATAAGATGTAACCTTGCTCCAGGGACAGGTAGTCAGGGCACCTCTCAAATAAGGCTTTTACTACCTGTTTAAGGGAATAAAGGGGAGGCAGGAGGAGATCAGAGTGGCCTTCCTGTTTTTGCTGTTTTCTCAAAACCCTTCAGCCTAAAATATTCAATATGTCATTTGAAGGTAGCATGCTCTAAACCTTTTCATAAGTAACTGAAAGTCATTCACTTTCCTTGCTGATTAATCTTTTAGTGCATCTGTACCACAATTTATTCATCTACATTTGGGCTGTTCCCAGTCATTTGATATTATCAACAGTACTGCTCTGAACATTCTTGTACATGTTTTGGAATTCATGATCCAAGAGATTCTTTAAGGTGTATTCCCTAGGCAGGGACAGTATGAAACATATGCAGTCATATAGGGCCCTGCATTCGGGAGGACACTGCACTTGCTTTAAAGCTCTACCATTCCATCTCGAATTCTTAATTTCTGAATAAGGGGTTTTGCATTTTTATTTTGCACCAAGACTCATAAAGATGTAATTGGTCCTATCCGAGAATAGACTTTTTCAGTCATGTTTAGTATACTTTGGGCAGTTGTTAAATATGCAAATGGTTTTCCAAAGATTGTTAAGCACATTTACATTCCCATCAGGAGGGGAGGAAAGTTCACATTTCCTTGCCCACACTGATTGTCCAACATTTTCATTTTTGTCAATGTGATGGATATGAAATGCATTTCATTGTATTATTTTTAATTAGATTTTTCATTTTGAGATCATTATAGATTCACATGCAGTTGTTAGAAACAATATAGAGAAATCGCTAGAGCCCTCCACTCAGGCTTCCCAATGGCAACATCCTGAAAAACTTCAGTGCAATATCACAATCAAGACCTACTGACATGGATTCAATCCACTGATCCTATTCAGATTTCCCCACTCTTATTTGTTCTCATTTGTGTGTATGTGTGTTTATTTAGTTCTGTGTAATTTCACATGTAAATTTGTATATCCACCTCCGTAGAAAAGTTAAAGAACATTTCCATCATCACAAGGATCCTGTGCCACCATATTTAACCATTACCACCTACCTCATACCCCCAACCTTTCCTTTAACTATTCTTACTCCCATCCCTAACTCCTGACAGCTGTCAATCTATTACCCATTTCAACAATTGTTTTTCATTTCGAGAATGTTATATAAATGGAATCATTTCTTAACAAGACACAGCCCTATCCTCTACCCTGTCCTCTCCGTTGGCTGTCTAGCTGCCAAACAGTTCTAATAGGTTTTCATTACATCCAAAAGAAAGTTAATGCCTCAGCCCAGCCCAGCCCCTAGAATTCCAGTCTCTAGTGATGTCATCCTTCCCACCACTACTGTGGTAGGCAGAAGAGTCCCCATGTTCACACCCCAATCTGTGGAGCCTGTGAATATATTACCTTCCATGGCAAATGAGACTTTACAGCTGTGATTTGAGGTATGAGCCCTAAGTAAGGAGATCATCATGGATTATCTGGTAGCTCCAAACTAATTACATGAGCCTTAAAAGCAAAGAACTTTCTCTAGCTAGAGGCAAGCGAGATGAAGCGGAAGGGGAGGTAAGAAAGACAGGAGGTCTAACAAGGACTCAACTTGCCACTGCTGGCTTTGCCCAATTAAAAGGACCACAAACAGGGAATGTGAACAGCCCCTGGAAGCTGGAACTGACCTTTAGCTGACAACAGTCACCCGGGAAACAGGGACCTCAGTCATATAAATACATGGAGCCAAATTCTACCAATGACCTGAATGAGGCTGGAAGCAAATTATTCCCCAGAACCTCCATGTTAGGATCCAGGCCAGCCAGCACCTTGATTTCAGCCCTGTGAGACCCAGAGCTGAAAAGCCATTGAGCACACCTAGACTTTTGACCTAAAAAACTGTGAGATAATAAAATGTAGTTGTTTAAAATAAAATCTGTACTAATTTGTTGCAGCAACAATAGAAAATTAATACACGTGCCTCTTAGTGAGAACTCTGAACTCAGGCAGGTGTGTTCAAACCTATCTTTCTAACTTAGCCGTTCAACCTCTCTGAGTTTTTATTTCCTCATCATTGAAAAGGACTGTAAATTCTTGTTTAGCTTAGCTTACAGGGGTCCTGGGGGGAATTCAATGTAATAACTTACATAAATGCCTCATGTATTTGCAAGATTTACAAGAAATAATGTCCTTACACATACACTTTCCCACAAGACAAGGCCTTTGTCTTGCCTCTTACACTCTGATTTCTTCACATCTGACGGCTGCCCATTCTCCAAGGCCCTGCTGGAATGTCACCTCTTACACAAAGCTGTCATTCACCAACTACAAGTAACATCCTCCTTGAATGAAATCTTGCAGCATACCATCTTTATCTCTCTAGGTCAGGACAAAATTAGAGCTCAGGCCTCTTCTTTCTGTAGAATTTTAGGGCATAACAGAAAGGAAATGCAGAACTTTAAAAGTTCCTATTAGCACTCTTCCGTTCTATCACTGAGCTCTGGGAGGACGGGTGAGAAGCCACCAACTGCCCCAAAGAAAGTACTCTACCAATTCTCTGAGTCCCACTCATTGCCTGTAGGACCAAAACTGTATATTAGGATTGAGAAGTGTTATGACTGAATTGTGTTCCCCCCAAATTCAAATGTTGAAGCCCTAACCTCCAGTACCTCAGAATGCGGCTGTATTTCAAAACAAGGTCTTTAAAGTGATGATTAATTAAAATGAGGCCATTAGGGTTGGCTCTAATCCAATCTGCATGCTGCTCTTGTAAGAAGAGGAAGTATGGACACACAAAGAAGGAGACATCAGGATTCATGCACAGAGGAGACCATGGCCTCACAGGGAGAAGACAGCTCTCTGCAAGAAGAGAGGCCTCAGATGAAAGCAAATCTGCCAACATCTTGATCTTGGACTTCTAGCCTCTAGAACTGTAAAACAGACCTTTCTGTTATTTAAACCATCCAGTCTGTGGTATTTTGTTATGGTGGCCCTAGCAGACTAACACAGGAAGAATAAAGCTGCAATAAACACCTGATAATTGGTAATTGTTCAATCATGGCAAAGTGTACTTGGCTTTGTTTAGAGTTGATTTTACATTTGAGAACTTATGGGTTTTTTTTTTTAATTTTTTGTTTTTTTTAAGATTTTAGTTCTTTATTCATGAGAGATGGAGAAAGAGGCAGAGACACAGGCAGAGGGAGAAGCAGGCTCCATGCAGGGAGCCCAATGAGGGACTCAATCCCAGGTCTCCAAGATCATGCCCTGGGCTGAAGGCAGGCACCAAACCACTGAGCCACCCAGGTGTCCCGAGAACTTATCTTTTTAAATATACTATGTATATTTATGAAAACAGATCTTCAAGGTCCATCATGAAGATTTTAGAGTAAGACTCCAGGATAAAACATGAATCTAACATAACCAACAGGTATTTAAATCACTCCCTTTGCAGAATGGAATTCTAGTCCAAAGTACAAGATAAAGAACTAAGTTAAAGCTGAGATAGTCCACAATTCTCTAAGGAATCCCTTTCTATCATAATCAAAACCCAGAATCAGGTGCTTAACCAAATGAGCCACCCAGATACCCCTGTGCTTTTCTGTTTTATCACAAACTACAAAAGGGGGCAGCCTCATTGCTATCCTTTCTAACACACTGGTACAAACAGACAAATAGGTACAAATGACCTATTAATAGTATCCTTTCCTCTCCAAACCACCCTCTTTCTCTATCTCTTCCCACATTATTGGTATAAAAGAATTAGCCTGAAATGTACAATTTCTAAATTATGCTCAAATCATTAAGAATTTATTCACATACTGTTTCTCTCCTTGGAGAGTCTATAAGCTTCTGGGAACAAGGATTGTGATCTCTTGTTTACTCTTGATCCCCAGTGACAAGCACAGTGCTTGGTACAGAAGAGGTGGGTAATAAATACTTGCTTAATGAATGAAATCCAGTTCCCAAGAAAAATACCACAGAGCTTTAGAGAGGAAAGGAATGCTCTAATAAATCACCTTCCATCCCACTTATTTGTTTCTATAGGCCCAGTCTGAATTCTTTGGACTCTATAAATATCTGAGCATTCTAAATATGCATAGTTTGAGCAGAATCAAATCCAGTTTCTTCCTGGCTTTCTAACAGCAAAGTGAGACCCAAATCAATATTTGTTTCCTCTTCTTTTTCTTCATTTATGACCCATCCTCTGCCTGGGAAGACCTTCTCCTTTTCTCTGCTTTTTCAGATTCTCTGTCTTCATGTATCAGAGAATGATCCTCTTTTTTTCATCAAGCCTAGACCAACTATTGTATTTCACACTGATCTTTCCCTCTAAATTTCTATTGTAATTATTAGCATATATAATTCTCCTTTTGTTGATTTGTGTTGCTCACACACACATCCCACTACAGAATACGCTCAGTAACTCATGTCTGTAACAGTACCTAACACATGCTACTTAATACACAGCAGGAACTCAATACTTGCTTATTAATTGCTTTGTCTAAAGTGAGAGGAAAATATTCACCCATGTACTCACATCTCTCTTACCTTCCTTCTTGATTCTTCCCAAAAGGCAAAAATGCCAAATTCACTGGTCCTACTGCAGAACACTGATGGGACAACATTGACTTTGAAGGGATGACTTTTTAAATTTTTTTTTTTTTTTTTTTATGATAGGCACACAGTGAGAGAGAGAGAGGCAGAGACACAGGCAGAGGGAGAAGCAGGCTCCATGCACCGGGAGCCCGATGTGGGATTCGATCCCGGGTCTCCAGGATCGCGCCCTGGGCCAAAGGCAGGTGCCAAACCGCTGCGCCACCCAGGGATCCCGAAGGGATGACTTTTTAAAATTACTCATTTATTAAATTATTACTTACTGAAAAGCTCAATAAATAATGCTGGCTTATTGAGCAAGCCCAACACTGTTTCTGTCCTTGGGGATGTGGCAATGAATAGACTTGAAACTTCTATTGCAACAGGTGGTGATAATATGTACATCTCAACAAATGGGATCATCTTAGATTCAAGATGCTAAGAATAAAATAGAGTGGAGTAATGGGTCTGGGATGGAGGCGGCTTATTTAGTTTAAGGGATCAGAAAAGGCCTCTTTAAGGAGGTGTCAAGTTAGCTAAGTAAAAAGGAATCAGTCAAAGATCAGATAAAGCAAGGCCAAGGAGACTGGAGCAGAGTCAGGGGTAGGGTGGAGGTAGTCAAGAATAGGAGCAAGAAGTGAACAGCCACTATGAAGAACCATGAGGACCATGATGGCCAGGTTGGCCAGGAGGTTGAGATTTTATTTGAAATGCAGTGGGAAGCCCCAAGAAGACTGCACAGAGGAATGGATGTGAATCGATTTGCATTTTATACCCTGACTCTTGGTGCTGAGAATGACTGTAGTAAAGCAAGAATGGAAGCAGGGCCAAAGTTACAACACTGTCCCAATAATCCAGGCAGAAATTGTGGAGGCCTGCACTAGTATAGTAGCATAAGAACAGTGAGAAGGGTATGAATTTAGAAGACATTTTGGTGGTAAAATCAAGAGGCCTTCTTGATGGACCAGATATTGTAGATGGGAGAAGGAAAAATGAGGAATTTAGGGCAAAACAGATTTTTAGCATAATCAATTGGGTATTATTAACTGATACAGGAAAGACTTGGGGATATGCACATTTAAAATAGGGCTTGGAGGGACACCTAGGTGGCTCAGTGGGTTAAGCCTCTGACTCTTGGTTTCAGCTCAGGTCATGATCTAAGGGTCTTGAGATCAAGCCCCACATCAGGCTCCATGCTAAATGCAGTCTCCTTGAGATTCTCTGCCTCTCCCTCAGCTTTTGTTCTCTTTCTCTCTCTTTCTCTCTCAAATAAATAAATCTTTAAAAAAATAAATAAAATAAGGGTTGGATATGGAGACCCCTGTCTTGGACACATTAATTTTAAGGTTACTTTGAGACATTCAGTTAAGGCCGTGCAGAAGGATCAATGATGCCACCATGTCTTAGAAACCAGCAGCCATTTCTTTCTTTCTGCATGCTACTTGGGCTGGCCGATCATTGCTTCAGTAAGCAGTGGGCGGGGGGGGGGGGGGGGGGCGGGGGGGGCTGTATCACATAGCTAGCCAGAGGTAAAGAGGGCAGAACTTCAATTTTGAGGATTCTGAAAGATTGAAAGCGCCACATCAGCCTCTAGTGTAAGCCACATACTCCATCTTAGGAGCACGGACATCTCATACCAAGGAATGTTACTTTGATTAGGACCAAAACCATATGATCCTAGAGCCTAGGTTTTTATCCCTCTATAACAGCCACTTATTATACAATTTATTGTATGTATTTTTGCACCCCCACCTATATGCAGCATACACAGGAAAAAGCTAGAAAGTACCTGTTGGTCACACAACTTGATCTTGAGGCTTGTTTTAATATTGTCTCACTCTCTGAAGTTACCCAAATCCTTTGTACTGTACTGCCAAACCTCTTTTTCATGGGGTGAAATGATTCATGTTGAAGAGAGTAGGTGGTAGTATCATACTTAGATCAGACTCAAAAAGTATTTTAAAAAGCAAATGTGCTATTTCTTATTTGATGTTATTCTTTTTATGAATGATTCCCTTCAGAACTACACAGGAGGCGGCATCCTCTAGCTAAATACTCTCAAATAATATCCAGTTCCTAAACTCATCCTAGAAAAAAAGCCAGGGCTACTTTCATATAAAATTGCACTGTTTTCATTAATATATATCATAGCTAAAAGCCATCAGAAAATGAGATATTAAATCATGCTTATAGTGGACTATTTGCAAAATAATTTTAAAAGATCTTTATGATTATTTTAATGACCCAGCAATTAGTCTAGGTTGTGGGAAATTACCACCAGCATAATTGCCATTGTCAGATACCCTAATAACCCTTTGTAAAAATATCAACCATTAGGACAAAAAACTGAGAAAAGAAATGTCAAAGCAAGCACACGCAATATTTTCTTGGTTATTGATGGACATTAGGTGTTAGCAGACATTCTCATGGATCCCATCATGTATATCCTTAAATAAGCATCTATGTCAATATTTTTAATATTCATTTTATCTTTCACCAGCCTCTACCAGATGATTTAGTGAACATAGTATCCGGGGGGGGGGGGGGGGGGATTGGCAAAGGCCTTCTTCTCTCTTTCATGAGAAATGGATCAAAACCGAAGCCTTCCCCAAAGGAGGTGCAATGCCTTCCTCAACAAGAATCTCGGTCCTTTCCTCATGTCGGTAGTTGTACAGAAGCTCTGCATTGTATCTCAAGAAACTAGAAGAGTGTTCTATTTAAAAGCCTGAGGAAAATATATTTAGCATGAATCCTGATAGGAGTGAGAAGTCATCTTTCTGATAAGCCCTCCTCATCTGATTCCCCTCCTCCTGACATATCTCAGGACTTCTGAGAACACGAGGCAGCACTTTTCTGTGACCCAGATGTTGATACTCCGACTGGTACCCAGGGGCTTTGCAAAGATTTAAGTTTAAGATATGAATACAAGAAGAAACATCTTGCTCCCTCTCACTTTCCCTCACAGGTCACTGAAGTGCTTCTCTCTGCACCAAGTTAATTTTTTAAAGAGATCATTTCTGCGATCTTGTGTGACTTTTAAACCAAAGCCACTTCAGTGGAAGGAAGACAATTAAGAGCTTCTTTCTCTGTGTCTGTGGTTTTAATATTTACAACTCAGCTGTGCAGGATGAAGGGGTGGATGTAAAACAGAAAGCAAAGTAACGTTCACTGCTACTTATCCTTGGTATTTTACAGATCATCAGGAGGCAGTTCTGTGTGCCATGCCCATCTCTTTTACTCTCCACCCTCTTAACTAAAAATAACTTCCCTAAAAGCCAGCCTTGTCTTGCAGGTATTACACAATGTTGTTTTTAGTGTAATTTACGGGGAAGGATAATTATGCAGTGGCCATCAACTTTGCCTCACGATCATTTATCATAACTGAATATTTGTTGGTGATAATGTGCCACAGGAGACATATGGGGTTTCTGTTTCAATAAAGAAGAAGGATTTATGAAAGTTTGTCTCTGACTTTGATGAAGCAGAGGTCTACATGCCATCATAACAGAAATGCAGGCCACATTTTTTCAAGCTACCCCAGGGGAAAACAAAATGAACATGTAACAGTAACTCTTAAAAAAAAAAAACCTCTGAGCATTTATGCTATAAATATTAATAGTATCTTCTAGTTATATAAACACTTAAGGGTTGCAAAGAGATTTCTTATTCATTGTTTCATTTATTCTCCACAACACTCTTGTAATAAAGGAAGAAATCTTATTTTTTTTCTATTTTCCAGATGTAACAATGGCTCAAGAGCCCAAGGTCATACAGCTGGTAAGTGGCCTGGGCTTGAACCTAGGTCTAGCACTTTCTCACTGTATTGTTAATAATGTGCTGTCCCCCAAATATAAGGCCAAGGTCTTTGTATTGCTTTTTCTAATAATTGTGACAGGCAAATATGGCATAAATATTCTGTAGCCCAGTCATCTTATGTCTAGTGCTGCACATTGCTTAAAAGGCCAGTTCCAGTTGGGGGTTCAGTTTATAAATGTGAACTAGACTGTTTTATTTAATTTGCCTATCTGGAGATCAAAATTGTGATCTTGATTACACTAGCACCATGCTTAAACTAGAATATTTTTTTCCAATTGCTGAAAAAGCTTTATAGGTATCTATCTACACTCTTGCTATGATGTAAACTTTGAAAAACAAAAATATGAACTCTGACCAGAATGGAGACACATGGCACTCCACTGATCATAGCAATTATTAAATATTTGTTAAATATTTGTTATGTTCTGCCCTAATGGTACTACACCCTCCTCTTGTCATTATCCATATTAGCCAAAGAAGTATTTTACAACCATTCTGCCCATTTGATTCATCCAAAGGGGAGGATGTGCTGATTTGGAGTGCTCTTAAAAGGATGGTAATTAATGGAATTGGAACGATTTATGCTAACCCAGATTACATACAGACCAGAGGTTTACCTCCCAGGATGGTGCTTTTGTAGTTTCCTAGTGTTACGCATTTCTTCTCACCAGACAGTGCAACAGGTTATCATGTGCATTCCATTTTTACTTTAAATGTTGGTCTTCAATTCTTCCCTATTTTATATGCAAGAGCTACACGATTTTGGTACTTTTTTTTTCCATACTGGGACTGATCATGAGGGAGGAAATCTATGGATTTGAATGGCAACCTTTCAGTTGCTGTTTTCAACAAACTGAGGGTTGCTGGAGGGGATGGGGGATGGGCAAAATGAGTGAAGAGGAGTGGGAAATACAGACTTCCAGTCACAAAATTAATAAGTCACAGGGATGAAAGGTACAGTATAGCAAATATAGTCAGTGGTATTGTTAATAGCATTGTATGGTGACAGATAGTAGCCACACTTGTGTAAGGATAGCATAACATATAAACTTGAATTACTATGTTACAAACTGTGCTTAAACTAATGTGATGTTGTCACCTACACTTTAAAAAAGGTTATTATCATCATTTTTTTTTTACCTAGAAGAGGTTTCTCTTATGTATCTTTGTTGTTCATATAACCTATTTTAGGCAAATAGATAAAGTGGACAACTCCGTCCAATAACCCTGAAATTAAAAACCTGTAGCAGTTCTCTGAGCAGCAACTGCTTCATCCCTGGGGGTATCAAGCATTGCAAATAGTTACAATGAAGAAAAAGATGCATTAGTTTCTATTCCATTTTTTTTTAAATGTTGATACAAACATGACTCAGTCTTTCATAAACTGAAAATAAACACAAAAATCTCCCAGTGCTTCAAGACCAAAAATCAAAGTTTAAAGTTTCTCAAGACTGTTTTACCAGGTTTTTATCCCCTGACAACCTGATAATACTTGAAAATATTTGGTTTCACTCTTTTCTTCCTTCTTCCTTCCTTCCTTCCTTCCTCCACTCCTCCCTTTCTCTCTCACTCCCTTTCTTCTTGCCTCCCTCGCTCCCTTAATTTTTAAACCCTAGAGTGGACTAGGTGTATTTGTTTATTCTGCCTGTGTTCCATGTTTTCAAAAACTATTATAGATGCAATGATACCACATTCTGGAAATTCTGGGAAACTGGAGAAAATGGTGGGGAAGGGAGCATCTGTGATTCCACTGTTGCTTCCAATAGCTACTAGCACTTTGCTCTATTTATTCTTAAATCTTCTAACAAAAATACTTGTTTTATTTTTTACTTTATTTGTATAATATGTGCATGTATATTCCTTTTTTAAAAATAACATTTCTATTTTTTACATTTACCAATATAAAATTAGTGCTTTAAATAAGGTACTGTTTTTACTCATTCCTTCTAGAAATAGTTCTGATGGTTAGGGAAGGAAATAGAAGCACTGCCCCTTTAAAAATGGTATTAAGCCAGACAAGCTTGGTCAAGTCTAGTGATGCCAAACCATTAGATGAGCCTTCCACGGGGTCAGTGAAAAGACCTTTCTGCACATGGGAAAGTCTTATGTAACTGGAAGAGGAAGGGAGGAAGAATAGCTATTCTCCATCCACCTCTAATAAAACACAAGATTGGTCATAAATGATCATTTATTCAGACTCCCACTGGTAGTATAAATCCCATGACTTTATAATGCATATGTGGGGTACAACTCTCAATTTTAAGAATCCTTAAACTTTTCAATGGATTTAGCATAGAGTCCAACATGGAATAATTCACTTCCCTGACCCAAAATACCTATTATATAACTAAAGTTCTCTGGGTTGCAAATAATAGAACTCACTTCTGCTTAGCTTAAGAAAATTAAAAAAAAAAAAAAAAAAGGTTGGCGGTTATTGGGAAGATATTGGAGAAACCCATGGAACTGAAGGATGAATTAAAGTCCATGGCCTCCTCTATAGAAAGCCATCATCAATGTAACTCAGCTTCATTTCTCCCAGGTCCAAATTTTAAGTCTCTGGATAAAAAATTAAAATGATGCACTTGGGGGCATGCAGGTACCTTGTACCAAAAAGCTTGTGGCAGGGGACAGTGTCATATGGAACTTCAGGGATGCTGGAAGGTCCTCTGAGTGATCTAGACAATGACCCCACGGAATCCGCTTCAGGGAAAGAGCTCCATCATCTCCTAAGCAACACATTTTATACTGAGTTCTTTTTACTAGACCTTTCTCATAGGCTAAATATGAAAATGATTGGGGCACGGGGTCCTGCTTTAAAGAATAGGAAACCAATATTGGGTGCAAATTCTGTGTAGAAAAAGATTAGTATAAGCATTCCAGAGTTCCAGAGGGAGAAATTCCTCTAGTCACTCAAATTCCAATGCCAGCTAAAGTCACATTTGGCCAGTAAAACAGTCATCCTTTTCCTAAAAGCCACTATAGAGAGTAGTGACAGCTTTTAGATCCTGCTCAGCAATCTGACAAGATGACACCTTCAGCTACATTCTCATGGTACAAAGTTTACAAACAGGAGGACTGGCAGCACGGTGTTCAAAGGCAGTCTCATCAATGAAGTCTTCCCCAGGCATCCAGCTAAATGTACTATCTACCTCAAAATCCTGCAGCGGTTGCCCTTGGGGCCTGACAGTACTGTAATGTGGTCTGTGAATCTACATGCTCCCCAATCTGATCACTAAGCCAAGTCAATAACATGTCTCACCCATATATTCTTTACTACTTTTAAATATGTGTCATTGTTATAATCAAGAAAGACATTTTGATTTCACAATAGCTTTATATAAATATAAATACATATTTCCTCAGTCAACAAATAATTCAAGTAGGTATTACATGTGGGGATCTGCCCCAAAAGTTTAATGTTAAAAAGGAGCCACTCAAGATGTCATGTGACAAGGAATAATATATAGAAGATCAGCAAATGACATGTTGCCAGCTAGACACAAATAATAGAGGACCCAAAGAGGGCCATGACAGATGTATTTTTCTTAGCAGCACCTGGCTATGGCTTTAGTAAGGATTAATTTGAAGCAAACTCCAGAACCATTTTTTATAACAACTGCACTTTGTGATAAGTAAAATTACATCACATAAAAGCTAGGTTCAAATTAACTGCTTGTTAAATATACATATTTTTTAACACATAGAATTTAACTTTATTAATTAAAAGTAATTAATTAATAAAGTTATACTCACTAGAAATAAAAAAGAGTGGCTCAGCTCAAAAAAGTTGGGAATCACTTTAGTCTGTTCCATTACTACTGTCACAGACATGAACTTTTAAGTAGTCATTGTCATCATGTACATATTTTCTCCCTTATGTTTGTTGCCTCTCTTTGTCTACTTTGCACGCAGGAAGTGCTCAATAAATATTTTTTTCTGAAAGTTTGTACCTCCCCAAGGCAAAATGAAATTGTTAGGCAGAATCATTGGGGAGATTCAAAGTCTGGCTGGGTTCTTCCTTCCCACGCCTCTGCTTTGGGGTTTAGGCAATCTGGTTGCTGCTCTGAGCCACACCCTTCTCACCACTCATGCCTTCCCCCCTCTTCTACCCCACCCTCTGTGAGTCTGGCTTCCTCCTCCCTCACACAAGAACTTAGTTTTTCCAGTCTAGAACTAATAAAACAGTGGTTTTCCAAATCCAGCTGTGGGAAACATTTAAACCAGTAACTCATCTCTGTTTACAAGAATTTCATCTGTAAGGAAAGAAAAATCTAACAAGCCAGGATCTTTTGTTAACCACTTAATTTCAGATTTAATGAGACATAGAGGAGATTATTAAACTTCCAATGAATTAGAGGTTACAATTGGCCCAAGGTACAATATTTAGCTTTGAAGGTGAATTTCAGTTCTGCTTTCCCTTTGGCTGAATTTGTGGTTTTCTTTATGGTAAGTGATGCTGACTTGAAATTTGATTTTGCTAAGTAATTTTTTTTTTAGTATATCTCTTGATGGCTAGACAATTGTTGAGCCATAAGGCAGGTACAGTTCTAAAGCTTTTTTTTTTCTTTTTTTTTTTTTCAGACAAATGACTGTGCAGAGCAATATTTAGTTGTCACTGTCTGGAGCCTCGGTAGCAGGAGAAAGAGTCTGAGGCAGGGGCACGAGTTTTGCCCACTGAAATACAAGCACCTAGCCTGTACTATTCTGTAGCACACCATGTCCTCAGGTGTCAAGTCAAATCCCCATAAGGGTTGGCTTTAAAATCCAGACAGGCTAAATTCCATGAGTTTGCAAATGTCACAATTACATTTCAGGAACAACTTGAGACCCCAACAGCAACAGGAGCATCTTGTGTCCTGTTTCCTAATTCATAGCCTCATAGTGCTGTTAAAGCCTTCATTTCTGTTTATGCTTTAAAAGAGAAATTATAGTATATATCAGCATGGTGATCACCTGGCCAAAGTGGAATCATGCTATAGACCAGTAAAACTGTACATTCTGATTCCAGACAATGATTTCAATTCATTCTCTACTTTCCTTCCCATCACCCTACACTCTCTGCAGCCCCTCCCTCTCTCTCTCTCTCCCTCCCTCTGTCCCCCTCTCCATCTCTCTCTATCCCCATCTCTATCTCTTCTCTATTCCCAATGCAATTCGCAATAGGATTGCAGGCTTCCTGGACCTCAAGAATCCAAGTAAATAGCTAAGAGTCTCGAAGCACCACTTAGAGTCAATCAGAGTTATTTGTATGCAGAGCAATCATTTCCCACCAAAGAAAAAGAACAAATTCAGGAACTTTCAGAGGGGAAATTAAGGATTTTTGTTTTTGTTTTTATCCTAGGGTTCTGAATAGTATCTAAATCACAACCTTCTTAAGTGCTTGATATTTTAGGTCTAAGATGTCTTGCCTGTCCCACTGAAATATTAAGTCACTAGATCAATGAAAATATAGTTAGGACACATTATAATAAATAATAATGATGGTAGATCAGAGGGTTTTTTGAACTTCAGAAGATGGCGGAGTAGGAGGACCCTGAGCTCACCCTGTTCTACGTTTTCAACTAGATATCATCCATGCCCAAGTCAGTAAACCAGAGAGCAATCCAAAGACTGGCAGAACAAATTCCACAACTAAATATAGAGAAGAAGCTGCAGCTGAAAGGTTAGGAAGGTCAGAAAAGCTGATGGAGGCTGCCTGCAGGAGGGAGGAAGATGAGGCAGAGAACAGAGAGGCAGAGAACAAGCCCTCATACCAGGGAATTCACATGGGGAAAACAAGTACCCATAAGGTTTGGCTTTAAAATCCAGAGGGGCTAAATTCCATGAGTTTGCAAAACCAGTGGGACTTGGACCTGGAGTTTTAAGTCAGCTGACTCAGCACTGGGCGAGTGACAGCTGGGTCTCTGCCCTTAAAGAGAGAATAGCCTGCAGAGGAGCAAGGTAAAAAAAAAAAAAAATGGCAGTTTGCACAATGTAGGCTGGGGGCAGAAAACAGGATACAAATCTGTTCATACTGATTTTGAGATGGGTTGGGAGATGTCTTTGAAAATGAAGGAGCTGGCAGTCTCCATTTTCCTCTCCTGTCTCCAGCATAAACACAGAGCCACCTGTGGCAAGGGGGCTGCAGAGACAATTGTAGCCTCTGCCCAGGGCTCAGGGCAAATTTTGTGAAAGCTACAGGCAAGTCCTACCTGGCCTCAGTGCAGAGCCCAGCCACGTACCCCCAGGTGCCGTCATCCTGCATAGCACCCAGCCACCAGGTGCACAGCCTCTGCACTGCATCCAGGCCCAGCAGTACTTCATGGGGTCTGGCAAAGGCTAGTGACCCAAAGCAAATTTTGCTAACACCACCACTCCAATCCCAAGTTCCTGGAAGGATCCTCCCTCAGAGCTGGCCTGCCTGAGTCCCACTAACACCACAGAGAGCAAGCACAGCCCACAACAAGGTGACAGTCAGTGCATATGACTGCATTAAGAGGAAAAGTGACTCAGATACAACAGGGAATAAGTACCATGAGGTTACTCTCCAGAAGCGCCAGGTTCTATTCAACTGGGCACACTGTACTCTAGGGCACTGCAGGACCTCCTCTTCATGAAGTCACTATATTCAAGAGCAGAAGACAGCCTGGCTTTCTTCATACACAGAAACAGATACAGAGAGGTAGGCAAAATGAAGAGACAGAGGAATTTGTCCCAAATGAAAATGGAACAAGGCAATAGCCAGAGATCTAAGTGACACAGATATAAGTAACATGAATGATAGAGAATTTGAAGCAATGATCATAAGAATACTCACTGGACTTGAGAAAAGAGTGGAAGACATGGGTGACCCTTAATACAGAGATAAGGAATAACATAACAGAGATAAAAGGCTCAGTTAATGAAGTGACAAACACACTTGATGGAATAAATTAAAGGATGGAAGAAGCAGAGGAATAAATCAGTGACCAAGAAGACAGAGTAATGGGAAGTGATCAAGCTGAACAAAAGAGAGAACAAAGAATTACACAAAATGAAAATAGGCTTTAAGAACTCAATGACTCCATCAAACATAATAACATTCATATTATAGAAATCCCAGAAGAAGAGAGAGAGAATGCTGGCAGAGAATATAGTTGAAGGAATAATAGCTGAAGACTTCCTTAATCTGGGAAGGAAACATATATCCAGATCCAGGAGGACAGAGAACTCAACAAAAGCAGGCCAATACCATCAAAAGTGAAAGAGGAAGAGACAGAAAATTTGATAACTAGGAATAAACTGATAACCTGCAAAGAAATTGAATCAGTAATCAAAAAACTCCCGAAAAGGGGCAGCCCGGGTGGCTCAGCGGTTTAGTGCTGCCTTCAGCCCAGGGTGTGATCCTGGAGACCCAGGATCGAGTCCCATGTCGGGCTCCCTGCATGGAGCCTGCTTCTCCCTCTGCCTATGTCTCTGCCTCTGTGTGTGTGTGTGTCTCTCATGAATAAATAAAATCTTAAAAAAAAAAAAACTCCCAAAAAACAGAAGTCCAGGACCAGATGGCTTGTGTCACACTTGAATTTTACCAAACACTTAAAGATGAATTAATACTTATTCTTCTCAAACTATTCCAAAAAATAGGACAGGAAGAAAAATTTCCAAATTCATTCTATGAGGCCAGCATTATCCTAATACCAAAACCAGATAAATACACCACTAAAGAGAACTACAGAACAATATCCCTGAAAGACATGGATGCAAAAAATGTGCAATAAAACACTAGCAAATCAAATCCAACAATATATTTTAAAAAATCATTCACCATGATCAAGTGGGATTTGTTCCTGAATGCCAAGTATGCATCAATATTCACAAATAAATGTCATATATTATATCAGTAAGACAACAGATAGGGATATCTGGGTGGCTCAGTGGTTGAACATCTACCTTTGGCTCAGGGCATGATCCTGGAATCCCAAATTGAGTCCCCCATCAGGTTCCCTACAGGGAGCCTGTTTCTTCCTCTGCCTATGTCTCTGCCTCTCTCTCTCTTTCTCTCTCTCTCTCTCTCTCTCTCTGTGTCTCATGAATAAATAAAATAAATCTTAAAAAAAAAAGACAAAGGGTAAGAACCATATGATCATTGCAATACACACAGAAAAAGCATTTGACAAAGAACACCATCTATTCATGATAAACAAAAAAAACCCTCAACAAAGTAGGTTTAGAGGGAACATACCTCAATATAATATAGGCCATAGATGAAAAACCCACAGCTAACATTTTCAATGAGAAAAAACAGAGTTTTTCCTTTAGGGTCAGGAACAAGACAAGGATGTCCACTCTCACCACTTTTATTCAACATAGTATTAGAAGTTCTAGCTGCAAAAATCAGAAATAAAAAAAATAGAGGGATTCCTGGGTGGTTCAGTGGTTGAGTGTCTGCCTTTGGCTCAGGGTGTGATCCTGATCCGGGGATCAGATCCCACGTTGGGCTCCCTGTGAGGGGCCTGCTTCTCTCTCTGCCTGTGTCTCTGCCTCTCTCTCTCTGTATCTCTCACGAATAAATAACAATTATTTAAAAAAAGAAATAGAAAATATCCAAATAGTAAGGAAGAAGTAAAACATCCACTACGTGCAGATGACATGATAGGATATGTAGAAAACCCAAAAGGCTCCACCAAAAAACTGCGAGAACTGACAAATTCAGTAAAATGCAGAATACAAAATCAATATACAGAAATCTATTGTATTTCTAACAGCAATAATGAAGCATTAGAAAGAGAAATTAAGGAACAATCCCATTTACAATTGCACACAAAATAAGATATGTGGGAATAAACCTAACGAAAGAAGTGAAAGACCTGTACTCTGAAAACCATAAAACACTAATAGAAGAAATCGAAGATGACACAAGAAAATGGAAAGACATTCCATCCTCATGGATTGGAAGAACAAATACTGTTAAAATGTCTATTACCCAAAGCACTCTATACATTTAATGCAATCTCTATCAAAATACCACAACATCTTTCACAGAACTGGAACAAATAATCCTAAAACTCGTATGAAATCACAAAAGATCCTGAATAGGCAAAACAACCTTAAAAAAGAAACACAAACCTGGAAGCATCACAATCCAGGCTTTAAATTATATTACAAAGCTGTGGTAGTAAAAACAGTATGGTACTGGCACAAAGATAAACACACAGATCAATAGGACAGAATAGAAATCAGAAATAAACCCACAACTATCTGGTCAATTAATTTTTGACAAAGCAAGAAAGAATATCAATGGGATAAGAACAGTCTCTTCAACAAATGGTGTTGGGAAAACTGGCCAGCAATATGCAAAAGAATGAAAGTGGACCATTTTTTTACACCATACATAAAAGTAAATTCAAAATAGATGAAAGAGCTAAATGTGAGACAGGAAACCATAAAACTCCTAGAAGAGAACACAAGCAGTAACCTCTTTGACATGGGCCATAGCAACTTTTTTCTAGATATGTCTCAAGAGGCAAGAGAAACAAAAGCAGAAATAAACTATTTGGGCTAAATCAAAATAAAAAGCTTCTGAACAGCAAAGAAAACAACCAACAAAACTAAAAGGCAACCTATGGAATGGGAGAAGATAATTGCAAATGACATATCTGGTAAGTGTTGGTATCCAAAACATTTAAAGCACTTATAAAACTGAACACCCAAAAAACAAATAATCCAATTAAAAAATGGGCAGAAGACATGAACAGACATTTCTCCAAAGAAGCCATACAGATGGCCAACAGATGCATGAAAAGATGTTCATCATTACTTACCATCAGGGAAATGTAAATCAAAACTACAAGATATCTGGGATCCCTGGGTGGCGCAGGGGTTTAGTGCCTGCCTTTGGCCCAGGGCGCAATCCTGGAGACCCAGGATCGAATCACACGTCGGGCTCCCGATGCATGGAGCCTGCTTCTCCCTCTGCCTATGTCTCTGCCTCTCTCTCCCTCTCTCTCTCTGTGTGACTATCATAAATAAGTAAAAATTTAAAGAAAAAAAAAGCTACAAGATATCACCTCACACTTGTCAGAATGGCTAAAATCAGCAACACAAGAAACAGCAGGTATTGGAGAGGATGTGAAGAAAAAGAAATCTTCAAGCAATGTTGATGGGAATTCAAACCGGTGTAACCACTCCGGAAAACAGTATGGAGGTTCCTCAAAAAGTTAAAAATAGAAGTACCCTAGGATGCCCCAAACTACTGGGAATTTACCCAGAGAATACAAAAACACAAATTCAAAGGGAAACATACACCCTTATGTTTATAGAAGCATCATTTAAAATAGGAAAGATATGGAAGCAGCCCAAGTATCCATCGATTGACAAATGTATAAAAAAGAAATCTAGGGGCACTTGGGTGGCTCAGTTTGGTAAGTGTCTGACTCTCAGTTTTGGCTCAGGTCATGAACTTGGAGTCATGGGATGGAGCCCCACATCAGGCTCTGTGCTCAGTGGGGAGTCTGCTTGAGAATTCTTTCTCTCCTTCTCCCTCTCCCTCTCCTCCTCCCTCTGCCTCTCTCTCACACGTGCATGCAATCTCTCTCAAATAAATAAGGAAATCTTTAAAAACAAAGTCTATATGTGTATATGTGTGTGTGTGTATATATATATATATATACACACACATATATATATATATGAATATTATTCAGCCAAAACAAGAATGAAATCTTGCCATTTGCAATGACATGAATGGAACTAGAGAGTATTACACTAAGCAAAATAAGTCAGAGAGAAAAAGATAAATACCACGATTTCACTCATATGTGGAATTTAGGAAAAAAACAAATGAGCAAAGGAAAAAGGAGGGAGAGAGAGAAGCCAAGAGACAGAACCTTAGAAAACACACTGATGGATCCCACAGGGGGGTGGCTGGGGGATAGGTAATATAGCTGATGGGGATTGAGGAGTGAACGAACTGTCATGATGAGCACAGGGTGATATATGGAATTGTTGAATTACTATATTGTACAACTGAAACTAATATAACACTGTACGTTAACTAATTGGAATTAAAATAACATTTTCATAATAATAATGGTAGTTAAATTCCCCTGTTTATTCTTAGTACAGGGCAGTGTGCCCTATAACTCTATTCCTTGATCTGACACACATCTGCTGTTTCCCATGCCGCATGTAGAGCAAACACCAATTCACTCCATCCTGTAACATGGTTATGGGGGCTTGGAGAGGGGAGAAGAGAAGGGGAGAAACATGTGCAGAAAGAGAGAAAAGAGCAGAGAAGCAGTGAAATGTATGTTTACAGATACAGCCTGGACTTCAGGAAGAAGACAGACACTGCCTAACCATGCTCTCCCTACCACAGTCTCTAAAGTACCCAGACACACAAGCAGCTTCCATGGTCTTCATATTGTGTCACTTCAATTGGCTCCCAAATTTGTACCTGTTCATCCAGGAAGGAAGACAACCCCACTAAAGGCTAAAGGAGATCAATGAATGTACTTCCAAAGAACATGTAAAAACATACTTTCATCCAGGCCCTCTTAATACTGTCTGTCTGAGCTCTGGAACATAATTTATTCTGAGACTTTAAAAGCTGACACAAGTTCCATTCAAAGCCATGGTGGGAGGAGAGGGGGGAGCACAGGATACAGAGGGTCTCACCAGACAGATATCTAGCTAACTCATACACCCTGGAGATGCATTTGCATTATAATAAATGTGAGCTTTAGGATCCAAACTCATTCTTTTGATTAATAAGTCCTCTGTTTATTAGCTTAAGCAGTATGTGATGGACCAGCAATATAACAAAGTCAATGGGGAAGCGTTTCTGTACCCATTGGTTGATTTCTATTCTACTCAGGTAACAAACTGACCAAATTGGTCATCACCGCTGTCTACCTCATTACCATACCATTTACCATTAAATATGCCCAAATAGGAAGAAGTGTGTCCTTGTATTTGCTGTTAAATGTAATCAGAGACTATCTTTATGACCATTCGGGATCATTATCATCAGTATAATGATTATTTTAGAGAACTATATTCATACATACGTGTAGTACAGATACGCAGAGATTCAAATACAGAAATGTAGTAGAGCAAGAAGAGAGGGTGAAGACTTTACAGAAGCTGTAATAAATGTTGAGGGACAGAAAGGCACATAACAGGGAAATTGAGCAGAATCGCAGGAGGGGCAGTGGAGCCTCCAGTCTCCCGGAGTCACTAATAGAGAGGAAGGGTCAGACCCGCGGCTCCGGACAGAGGGGGCTGCGCCCTGCCGCCTTCAGGAACCGCGCCCCAGGAGTGCGATTCCAAGCACAGGCCCCAGATCCCAGGGCGCCGGGGACACAGCCCCGGATCCTGCACTCCCCCCGGGACAGGTGGATGTGGGGAGGGCACAGGACAGCAAGGCCTCTTCTGCCGTGGGGCACCTGTGCAGATCAGCGCCCCCACGCCGGCCCAGGAGCATCAGGCCAGTGTGGACTGGGAGACTGTGGTAGTTACTGTGGGAGCTGACTCTAGGGCTGGAGAGCTGGCCGCTGCCAGTGGTATTATTCCTCCTGGTGTTACCGTGAGTCTGGGAGGGGTGGGGCCCTAGGGGACAGGGGCCTCATAGGGTCCACAGCTCCCACTGAGCCCAACACCCGGCAGGGTGGGGGGCAGCTCCCCCAGGTGCACACACCTGAGAGTCAGCACAACAGGCCCCTCCCCCAGAAGACCAGCTGGAAGGACAGGGGAAGAGTAAGTTCTTGACCAAGCAGTGCTGGAAAGCTCCAGGGGAAGTCGAGGGATTAACAGTATATAGAACTAGAGGGTGCCCCTCCTATTTTTTATCTTCCTTTTTCCAGTACAACTCGTTTTTATATCAGACTGTAAATTTCCAATTTTTTTCTCTTTTCCCACCTTAACTAAAATATTTTACCACTTCTTCATTTTTAAGATTCTTCCTTTTTGACTTTCATATTTCTACAATCACAGGTCCTAGATAGATTTTCCACTTCTAGATTCCTTTAAACATACTCAACTTTATTTGGGGAGATATACAAGATAGGTTTTTTTGGTTTTGTGTTTTTCATTTTCTCTGTCTCACTTTGTTCTACAATGGCAGAAGTTAACACCTTCTAAAATATGACCAGCATGCACCCAAAACCAAGTGGTATACTGTGCTGGTTCATTCTGTGAGATTCCTCATTCCCATTCTGCCCCTCTCTTTTACCTCGTTTATGTTTTGGTGGCCAATGTTGGGACCCTCTACAAGTACTTCTGCTTTATATAAATTTGGGACTGAGCATCTTCTAACATGCAGAACTTAATATACTCAGAAACAAGAGGATCACCCTCTTGAACCCATCAGGTAGACTACATTCTCCCTCTACTACAACTTCTCCCAGTCCCGACCCCATGTTTTTTTCCTCTCCTTTTTTTTTTTTTTTTTCCAATTCTTCATTAAGATTCTTGGTCTTTTGTTTTTTACTACTTTGTTTTAAAATTTGTTTTTCACTTTACTGGTCCTTTTGTTTTATTTTGTTCTGATCTTTCTTTTCAATTTCTGGTCTCTGACCTGGGCAGAATCATCTAGGATGAAATTTACTTAGGTCGTGGTTGAACTCTTGACTCAGCCCACTCATACAGCCACTCTGCATTGAGCAAAATGACTAGAAGGAAGAACCCACCACAAAAGAAAGAATCAGAAACAGTACTCTCTGCCACAGAGTTACAGAATTTGGATTACAATTCGATGTCAGAAAGCCAATTCAAAAGCACAGTTATAAAGCTACTGGTGGCTCTGGGAAAAAGCATAAAGGATTCAAGAAAATTCATTATTGCAGAATTTAGATCTAATCAGGCCGAAATTAAAAATAAATTAAATAAGATGCAATCCAAACTGGAGGTCCTAATGACAAGGGTTACTGAGGTAAAAGAAAGAATGACTGACATAGAAGACAAGTTGATAGCAAGGAAGGAAGCTGAGGAAAAAAGAGAAAAACAGAAAAACAATTAAAAGATGATGGGGAGAGGTTAAGGGAAATAAATGACAGCCTCTGAAGGAAAAATCTATGTATAAGTGGGGTTCCAGAGAGTGGTTAGAGGGACAGAGGGACAGAAAACATATTTGAACAAATCATAGCTGAGAACTTCCCTAATTTGGGGAGGGAAACAGGCATTCAGATCCAGGAAATAGAGAGGTCTCCCCCTAAAATCATTAAAAACCAACACCTCAACATTTAATAGTGAAACTTGATAATTCCAAAGATAAAGAGAAAATCCTTAAAGCAGTGAGAGACAAAAGATTCTTAACTTATATGGAGAGAAATATTAGATTAACAGCAGAACTCTCCACAGAGACCTGGCAGGCCAGAAAGGGCTGGCAGGATATATTCAGGGTCCTAAATGAGAAGAATATGCAGCCAAGAATACTTTACCCAGCAAGGCTCTCATTCAGAATAGAAGGAGAAATAAAGAGCTTCCAAGATAGGCAGAAACTGAAAGACTATGTGACCACCAAACCAGCTATGCAAGAAATATTAAGGGGGCCCTGAAAAGAAAGAGGAAGCCCAAAGAAATAATCCACAAAAACAGGGATTGAATAGGTATGATGATGACACTAAATTCATATCTTTCAATAGTAACTCTGAACGTAAACGGGCTAAATGATCCCATCAAAAATTGCAGGGTTTCAGACTGGATAAAAAAGCAAGACCCATCTATTTGCTGTCTACAGGAAACTCATTTTAGACCTAAGGACACCTCCAGCCTGAAAATGAAAGGTTGGAGAACCATTCACCATTCAAATTGTCCTCAAAAGAAAGCAGGGGTAGCAATGCTCATATCAGATAAGTTAAAGTTTATCCCAAAGACTGCAGTAAGAGATGAAGAGGGATAATATATCATACTTAAAGGGCCTATTCAACAAGAGGACCTAACAATCATGAATATTTATGCCCCTAATGTGGGAGCTTCCAAGTATATCAATCAATTAAAAACCAAAGTAAAGACATACTTAGATAATAATACACTAATAGTAGGAGAATTCAACACGGCACTTTCTGCAAATGACAGATATTCTAAGCACAATATCACCAAAGAAACAAGAGCTTTAAATGATACACTGGATCAGATGGATTTCACAGACATATACATAACTTTGCATCTGAACAACGGAATGCACATTCTTCTCTTTAAAAAAAATTTTTTTTAATTTTATCCATGAGAGACACAGAAAGAGACAAAAAGAGGCAGAGACACAGGCAGAGAGAGAAGCAGGCTCCATGCAGGGAACCTGATGTGGTACTCGATACCAGGTCTCCAGGATCACACCCTGGGCCAGGGAGTGCTAAACTGCTGAGCTACCCAGGCTGCCCAATACTCATTCTTCTCAAGTGCATATGGAACTTTTTCCAGAAGAGACCACATATGGGTCACAAATCAGGTCTCAACTGAAACCAAAAGACAGAGATTGTCCCCTGCATATTTTCAGACCATATGCTTTGAAACTTGAACTGAATCACAGGAAGAAATTTGAAAGAAACCCAAACACGTGGAGTTTAAAGAGTATCCTGCTAAAAGATGAATGGGTCAACCAGGAAATTAGAGAAGAATTAAAAAGATTCATGGAAACTAATGAAAATGAAGATACAACCATTCAAATCTTTGGGATAAAACAAAAGCAGTCCTAAGAGGGGAAATACATCGCAATCCACGCATCCCTCAAAAAATTGGAAAAAAACTCAAATACACAAGCTAACCTCACACCTAAAGGACCTGGAGAAAAAACAGCAAATAACCTACACCAAGCAGAAAAAGAGAGTTAATAAAGATTTGAGCAGAACTCAATGAAATAAGGACCAGAAGAACTGTAGAACAGATCAACAGAACCAGGAGTTGGTTCTTAGAAAGAATTAATAAGATAAACCATTAGCCAGCCTTATTAAAAACAAAAGAGAAAATACTCAAATTAATAAAATCATGGGGATCCCTGGGTGGCGCAGCGGTTTAGCGCCTGCCTTTGGCCCAGGGCACGATCCTGGAGACCTGGGATCGAATCCCACGTCGGGCTCCCAGTGCATGGAGCCTGCTTCTCCCTCTGCCTATGTCTCTGCCTCTCTCTCTCTGTGTGTGACTATCATAAATAAATTTTAAAAAAATTAAAAAAAATAAACTTGGAATTTAAAAAATAAATAAATAAAATAAAATAAAATCATGAATGAAAAAGGAGAGATCACAACCAATACCAAGAAAATACAAATGATTTTAAAAACATTATGAACGGCTGTATGCCAATAAATTAGGCAATCTAGAAGAAATGGATGCATTTTTGGAACCATAAACTACCAAAACTGGAACAGGAAGAAATAGAAAACCTGAACAGGCCAATAACCAGGGAGGAAATTGAAGCAGTCATCAAAAACCTCCCAAGACACAAATGTACAGGGCCAGTTGGCTTCCCAGGGGAATTCTACCAAACGTTTGAAGAAGAAACCATACCTATTCTACTAAAGCTGTTCCAAAAGATAGAAAGAGACAGATACTTCCAAACTCTTTTTATGAGGCCAGCATCACCTTAATTCCAAAACCAGACAAAGACCCCACTGAAAAGGAGAATTATAGACCAATCTCCATGATGAACACAGATGCAAAAATTCTCAACAACATACTAGCCAATAAGATCCAACAGTACATTAAGATTATTAACCATGACCAAGTGGGATTTATCCCTGGGATGCAAGGCTATTTCAACACTTGTAAAACAATCATGTGATAGATCATATCAACAAGAGGAAAAACAAGAACTCTATGATCCTCTCAATAGAGGCAGAGAAAGCATTTGACAAAATACAGCATCCATTCCTGAGCAAAACTCTTCAGAGTGTAGGAATAGAGGGAACATTCCTCAGCATCTTAAAAGCCATCTATGAAAAGTCCACAGAAGATATCATTCTCAATGGGGAAACACTGGGAGCCTTCCCCCTAAGATCAGGAACACAACAGGGATGTCCACTCTTACCACTGCTATTCAACATAGTGCTAGAAGCAATCAGACAACAAAAAGAAATAAAAGGCATTCAAATTGACAAACAAGAAGTCAGACTCTCCCTCTTAGCAGATGACATGACACTGTACATAGAAACCCCAAAAGACTCCACCCCAAGATTGCTAGAACTCATACAGCAATTCAGCAGTGTGGCAGGATACAAAATCAATGCCCAGAAATCAGTGGCATTTCTATACACTAACAATGAGACTTAAGAATGAGAAACTAAGGAGTCAATCCCATTTACAATTTCACCCAAAAGCATAAAATAACTTAGGAATAAACCTAACCAAAGAGGTAAAGGATCTATACCCTAAAAACTACAGAACACTTCTGAAAGAAATTGAGGAAGACACAAAGAGATGGAAAAATATTCCATGCTCATGAATTGGGAGAATTAATATTGTGAAAATATCAATGTTACCCAGGGCAATTTATACATTTAATGCAATCCCTATCAAAATACCATGGACTTTCTTCAGAGAGTTGGAACAAATCATCTTAAGATTTGTGTGGAATCAGAAAAGATCTTGAATAGCCAGGGGAATATTGAAAAAGAAAACCAGAGCCAGGGGCATCACAATGCCAGATTTTAGGTTGTACTACAGAGCTGTGATCATCAAGACAGTAAGGTACTGGCACAAAAACAGACACATAGATCAATGGAACAGAATAGAGAACCCTAAATGGGCCCTCAACTCTATGGTGAACTAATATTCGATAAAGCAGGAAAGACTATCCAGTGGAAAAAGGACAGTCTCTTCAATAAATGGTGCTGGGGAAATTGGACAGCCACGTGCAGAAGAATGAAGCTAGACCATTCTCTTACACCATACACAAAGATAAACTCAAAATGGATGAAAGATCTAAATGTGAAACAAGGTTCCATCAAAATCCTAGAGGAGAACACAGGCAACACCCTTTTTGAACTCGGCCACAGCAAGTTCTTGCAAGATACATCTATGAAGGCAAGGGAAACAAAAGTAAAAATGAACTATTGGGACTTCATCAAGATAAAAAGCTTCTGCACAGCAAAAGAAACAGTCAACAAAACTAAAAGACAACCTACAGAATAGGAGAAGATATTTGCAAATGACCTATCAGATAAAGGGCTAGTATCCAAGATTTATAAAGAACTTCTTAAACTCAACAGCAAAGAAACAAACAATCCAATCGTGAAATGGGCAGAAGACATCAACAGAAATTTCACAGAGGAAACAGACATGGCCAACAAGCACATGAGAAAATCCTCTGCATCACTCACCATCAGGGAAATACAAATCAAACTACAATGAGATACCACCTCATACCAGTGAGAATGGGGAAAATTAACAAGACGGGAAACAACAAATGTTGGAGAGGATGTGGAGAAAGGGGAACCCTCTGGCACTGTTGGTAGGAATGTGAACTGGTGGAGCCACTCTGGAAAATGTGTGGAGGTTCCTCAGAGATTTAAAAATAGAACTACTCTACAACCCAGCAATTGTACTGCTGGGGATTTACTCCAAAGATACAGATGCAGTGAAATCCCGGGACACCTACACCCCAAATTTATAGCAGCAATGTCCACAATAGCCAAACTGTGGAAGGAGCCTTGGTGTCCATCGAAAGATTAATGGATAAAGAAGATGTGGTCTATGTATACAATGGAATATTATTCAGCCATTAGAAACAACAAATATCCACCATTTGCTTTGACGCGGATGGTACTGGAGGGTATTATGCTGAGTGAAGTAAGTCAATCAGACAAGGACAAACATGATTTTCATTCATTCGAGGAATATAAGAAATAGTGAAAGGGATTATAGGGGAAAGAAGAGAAAACGAGTGGGAAATATCAGAGAGGGTGACAGACCATGAGAGACACCTAACCCTGGGAAACGAACAAGGGGTAGTGGAAGGGGACGTGGGTGGGCAGTTGGGGTCACTGGGTGATGGGCACTGAGGGGGGCACTTGACAGGATGAGCACTGGGTGTTATATTATATGTTGGCAAATCAAACTCCAATTAAAAATATACCAAAAAAATAAATGAATAATAAATTTAAAAATAATTTTTAAAATGTTGAAAATTAGCTAATTTACATAAAGAAACAATTCTATATAGAATATCAGTGGACTCTGAAAAGGAGAAAAATTGACTTAAATAATATAAAAACTACCTAGTACATTAATGCTTGAAATCCTATTCTTATACATAATCCATATTATAAAGGTTTAAAAATTATCTCCAGTTAAAATATAAATATCTTTAGATGAGGATATGCATTGAATCCTAGAGTCATTAACTATATAAGTAGATATGTATGTACATTTATATTGTAAAAGAAACATGATATGTTGTAACCTGTTCTTTTTCCTTCTTCTTCCTCACTTTCTTACATATGACTTTTCATCTCTTCAACCAGAAGATTCCATCTGCCTTGGGGAGAATTAGAATTGTTTCTATAAAAATACAAAGAGAAAGAAAGTTTTTACTCTCAGAACAGGATTTTGAAACCCACAGAAACAATAGTCTTAAAAGTCTAAAAGTAGAAGAGAGAAAATAAATTTCTAAAGCCTGAAATAATATCTTCATAATATCTCACAAGATATAAAACCTGCAGGACTGATCATAAATTTATACTAAGCCATCAGCAGGAAGAACTTAAGATGTGCCATAAAGAACATTTCAGCCAGAGAGAAAAGCTTGCACGTATAATTGTTTTACAATTATAAGTTTATGTTGCAGTAGTTGTGAGAATGAATGGGTTGAATTGCCTGTAGCACTTAGCACAATTCCTGGCATGTGATATACTCACGTTTATAGTAAATACGACTGTGCTTGTCACACCACCTAGTAAATATTACCTCTCTGCCTGTCTGCTCCCCTCCCAGAAGACTACACATGGATTAAGGGCAGGGATTCCATTTTTCTCATTGTTGCATCCTTGGCTCCTGGCACAGACTTCATGCTCAATAAATACCTGTTGAGTGAATGAACCTCACTGCTTCCCCTAGACTCAGAACATGCATTATAAGAGGTGAAAAGTTGCTTGCTTTTTGTCATCCACCTATATGACACCATTACTGCAAGCATCAATCTGTGGTTGTTTGTGGAAAAGACCAATCTAAATTAAGCATCTGAATTTTAAGTTGGATAAAGATGAGATTTTTTTTTTACCCTCAGGGTGATGAAATAATCATATGGGTTACCAAAGTAAGTGGAGGCTTCTCTATCCTTAGTGAGTAATTTGAGGTGTGAATAACCTCTGTCCTGGATGATTTAGACATTCCTTTGCCTAAAGATAGAGCTTGGGCCAGAACATCTCTGGAAGTGCCTTTAGCTCATGATATTATCCTATCATTCTATTAACCACTTAATATTTTCCTGTAATTTGCTTTTAACAATGCTTAATAGCATTGCAGTTTCTTTTATATGATGCAGTGATGTGACATTAATCTAATACCATATAACCTCTGCTTGCTCCACCAATGTCAGCAACTCTGAAGAATTATTCAAGGACACCTTCTTTCCTTTTCTTCAACTAAACAAAGAACATCCTTAAGGACTTTAAACCAATAGGTGTCAACTCCTCAATACTTACTAAAAAACTACTGGGGATGCCTGGGTGGTTCAGCGGTTTAGTGCCCACTTTCTGCCCAGGGCATGATCCTGGAGTCCCCGGATCGAGTCCCACATCGGACTCCCTGGATGGAGCCTGCTTCTCCCTCTGCCTGTCTCTGCTTGTCTCTGTGTGTGTGTCCCTCATGAATAAATAAATAAAATCTTAAAAAAAAAAAAAAAACTACCTGTAGTAAATTTCAGATATTTCATTCAATAGGTCTTAAATCCCAACCAAACTATATTCCCTTCACTGTGATAAACTAAACCAATTGCTGGATCAAGAATCTGAGTGTCATCACATTCCAAATGTCTGAAAATGCCCAAACCTCATTGTAAGGCTTTGTTCATCATTCCTCAGTTGTACAGCCTGATGTCACCAAACCTATAAAGACAGACTAGAGAAGAGATCATGGTCAGAGGATCAGGGTGACTCAGCTCCTTTCTCTTCCACCTCCCAACCTCATATTATATTTAAAAAAAAATAGAACTGATTATTTACAAGGAACTTACTGAGACAATAAGTAGTGCAGCTTCACAAAACAGCTAATTTATCCCTAAGCAGAATTAAAATCTGTATGAAGCCTTGAAGCCTGAGCCAAAGTTAGCTCTTTCACTACCAACTTACACACTGCTCAACTTTGTGTCTGCTGGACTTGTCTTCTTTACATTTTAAAAATCAAGTGAATAGTGGAGTTAAGTGTCTGCTTTTGGCTCAGGTCATGATCCCAGGGTCCTGGGATAGAGCCCCACACTGGGATCCCTGTTCAAAAGGGAGTCTGCTTCCTCCCTCTCCCTCTGCCCCTCCTCCCAGCACATGTGTTTTCTCCCTCTCTCAAATAAATAAATAAATAACATCTTGAATGGGATGGGATTGAATGGGATTAAATCTTGAATGGTGAATGGGATTTAGTGATAGCAATAGTAACTAGCATGTGTTGGATAGCTAAAATGCCACTAACCAGGCAGTGCCATGTACATCAGGTCCACATGGATGGCAATCCTGGAGCATGCAATCACATCACACAATCATACAATTCAATCCAATTAATAACCACATAGGGTACTATTATCATTCCCATCTACAGATGACAAAACTAGTTCATCAAGTTAGTAGGATTGACCAGAGTCACACAAATAACAAAGAAAGAACTGGGTTTAAAGCTCAGTTCAGGTCAGATACCAAATGGCATGATATTGTTAGGTACTCTGCTCTATACTGTGGGATTCAAAAATAAGCAAGTGGAGTTGGTCTTTAAGGATTCTGAAATGCAATTAGAGAAAATAAGACAGATTCATGTAAAATTAAGTAGCAATAAAATAATGGTTTACATCAAAAGAGAAAATTTGTCACAAGCAGTACATGATTAATTGCTAAATGGACTACAGACAATAATTGGTACAATCATTTATAGGAAAGTGGAATCTATAAATATTTACAAGCTTTGGTAAACATAATCCATGTATTGGGAGTTTCTAAACAAGTCTCTAAAACTAGAGGCAGGACAAAGGCAGTTATCTAAGAGAAAAATATGTCCTTGTTTCTATAGCAAAAGAACATTGGGGAAGAAAAGCCAGAGGACAGTTAGTTGTGGAAAAGGAAGAAGATAAAGGGCCCATGACAAAAACTTCAGAACTCTGTGAGAATGACTGGATATGATTCGTTTTTCTTTTGAAAGTTTTTATTTCAGATTTAGCTCATAGCCTTGGGAGCTCAGTATTTAAAATGTGTGAGATACTTTATTTAAAGTGAAAATGTGGTATATTTTGGGGGTTTTATTTTATAATTTAATATAAAATTACCTGAGGGGGCACTTGATGGGATGAGCACTGGGTGTTATTCTATATGTTGGCAAATTGAACACCAATAAAAAATAAATTTATAAAAAAATAAAAAATAAAAAAAACTTAAAAATAATAATAATATAAAATTACCTGAAAGAGCTGTGGTTTTTAAAAAGGAATCTTGAAGAATTTTAAGTTTAAAACTGATAAATAGGAGCTACACTGGGAAAAATCTAAATTAAATAATAACTTCCAATGTAAATCTAATGTTTATCAGTGAGACAATTAAAGCATCATGTTCTTCCAAGTTTCAATATGTGGGCAAAGGAGATGCTGATTAATAATAGCTACAGTTTTCTCTTTTAAATCTGCACCACAGATAGTAGCCATGTGCATTTTCAACTAAGGTCAAATACATTTGGGTTTATAAAAAGCCTAGAAACAGAATGCCAAATTTGTACTTGCACTCTCTTTCTTATGCCAGAATGGTGCTTCTTCCTTCGAATAGCTACCTTGGTGGTTTGTTAAGTAAAAGATTTTATAGCCAAAACTATGACAACAGAAAAAGTACGCCCCTACACAGTTACATATAGCTAAAGAAGGACTAATTATTTTATAGACCTTAGTATACAATCATTTTCACATGCATTTAATCCTCAAAACTACCTCTGGGGTAAATATCATTAGCCCTAATTTGTAGATGAGAAATTAGCTGATAAAAGATAAATGATTTAGGGACACTGGGTGGCTCAGCAGTTGAGCATCTGCTTTCAGCTCAGGTCATGATCTCGGAGACCCAGAATCGAGTCCCACATCGGGCTCCTTGCATGGAGCCTGTTTCTCCCTCTGCCTGTGTCTCTGCCTCTCTCTGTGGCTCTCATGAATAAATGAATAATTTTTTTTTAAATATAAATGATTTATCTAGTAAATTGCAGAATCATACTTAAATTCATGTATCCCAATTCTAACTTAAAGAGCTCGCAAGAAACCATTAAGGGTGATATCTCCTATTAGAAATATACATGCCCTTTCTTCATATCTGGCTGCCTGCTGTAAGAAACTGGATTAATCCTTCTAAGCCAATATTCAAGGCATAAAGGGTTCAAAAATGTGACTACATTCTGATGCAAAGAGTCCAAAACAATGAAATTGGGGGAGACTACTGGCTTTAGATTCAGATAGGCAGCTACACTTGACTTCCACCTTTTGTTAGCAACTAAGACCTTCAGGAAGTTGTTAAACTTCTCTGGATTTTTATTTCCTCTTTTGTAAATATGGGTAACAGGACCTAGGTCATAGGGTAGTTGTGATTATTAAAGAAGATATTGTATACCAAGAAATTAGTTAATGCCTACAATTTTTTTAAAAGATTTTATTTATTTATTCATGAGAGACCCAGAAAAAGAGGCAAAGACATAGGCAGAGGGAGAAGCAGGCTCCCTGCAGGGAGCCCGATATGGGACTCAATCCCAGGATCCCAGAATCATGACCTGACCCAAAGGCAGACACTCGACCACTGAGCCCCCCAGGCATCCAATGCCTAGAATTTAATATGTACCCAGTAAATGGTAAGTCTGCTGCCATCATCCTTTCAAAAAAATATATCATGTATTACATGATGGGAATATGGAAGGAGAGAATGTGATTATGTCCTCATAAATAATATATTTTAGTATTAGCTGCCTCTATCACTTTTATCACAAGCTCATTATGAAAAAATTTCTGAGCAGCAACCACAATACATAAAGATATATATTAATTTGTAAATTATATACATATACTATACTAAAAATTATGCACTTTATAAAATATACACAATAAATAACTTCCAAAGAACAAGAGAATAAACAATTAAGGTCCCACTAGATTAGGGTGCCTGAGTGGCTCAGTAGGTTAAGCATCCAACTTTGGTTTTGGCTTGGGTCATGATATCAGGGTCCTGAGATTGAGCCCCATGTTAGGCTCTGTGCACAGTGAGGAGTCTGCATGAGATTCTCTTTCTCCCTCTCCCACTCTCCCTCCCCGCCCAAGCTCACACACACTCCCTCTCTCTCTCCTTCTCAAATAAATAAATCATTAAAAAAATCCCACTAGATTATCTCATACACTCTTTGGCATATACACAGTTCATTTTAGAAACCATTATTTTAGACCCAGAGTCAGCAAACTTTTCTGTAAAGGGCCAGATAGTAAATATTTAAGGTTTTACAGGCCATGCAAAATCTCTGTTGCATTAAAAAAAAAATTAGACAATGCTTCAAAAATGTAAAACAATCCTTAGCTACAGCGCCATATAAAAGCAAGATTTGGACTATAGTTTGCCCATCCTGTTTTAGACCACAGACTCTTCTAGAATAGATCATTCCAGACAATTAACTAGTAATTAAACAAGTACCATGGTAATTAACAGGAATGAAATCAATAGTCAAATGCAATGGATAGTAAAGGATAAGAGGTCAACTTTGGCTAAGATGGTCAGAGAATACCATGTTTAAGCGGAGATCTGAATAATAGGAAGGAGTCAGCTACACAGGAGCAGAAGAAAACCTTCTCTGCAATGGGAAGAGCCTGTAAGTACAAGGTACTGTGGTGGAAAGGGCTTGCTTATTCAAGGACTAAAAGGAAGTCTGTGCCTAGAATGTGCGAGCAAGAAAAAACCAAAGTCTGAGTTGTGGTTTGGGAGTCTGGCAGGAGCCTGCTTTGGAGACTTTTGAAAATGATTTCTATAAAGTAAAGCATTTGAAGCAGAAATGAAGTTAGAAAGGATAAAATCAGCAGATTATATGTCTTGGGAATATAGACAAAGTGAAATAATAACCAGAAAGTCATGGGTCAAGGATTGGCTCCTGAGGCAAAATGAAAAGTTAAGGAGAAGTAGACTGCTTTGATTATGTCCTCAAGCTATTTAAGACAATTATTAAACTTGTAAATTCTTTATTGCTATTCAGCCTTGAAATAAAGTCATCACTGAGGCATATGCTGTTGTTTCATTAACCAAACCAGGTTTAGAACAAAATTCTTATATCCCCATGTACTTGTTTTTAAGTTTATTCTTTTCAAATTAAAATTGCTTCAAAATGCCTTCCTTGGAAGGCTACATAAGAAATAAATAACACTGTCATCTCCAGGGAGGGAAACTAGTAGCACAGAGTTAGGAGAGAGACAATACACCACCCATATCACTGTAGCCCAGACTTTTGAACCACGTGGCTCTAGTACCTATTCAAAAAGCAAGTCAATAAAATTAAATTCAAATTTAGATTTTTTAGCTGCATTAATTGTGTGCAGAAAATTCAAACAGTTCTCTAAAAATTCATTTGACTGGACCAACATGGCAATTTGCCATTCCGATATTTTCAAAACATGATTGAGGTGATAACTTTGCAAAATGTGTGTTTACATGTGACAACAATATGAAATCTAGAAAATGTATACATTAATGAAAAAATGTACTCTAACAGAGAATGGAAGTACAGGTAGCATTTTTAAAAGTCATATTATACTTTGGAAAACAATTTGGCAGTACCTCAAAAAGTTAGAGTGACCATATGACCAAGGAATTCTACTCCTAGGTATATACTCAAGAGAAATGAAAATATACATCCACATAAAACTTGTACACAAATGTTTATAGTAACATACTCATAGTAGCCAAAAACTGAAAGCAACCCAATTATCCCTCAACTGATGAAGAGATGAATAAAATGCAGCATATTCATGCAGTGAACTATTATTAGGCAATGCAATGAAATAAAGTACTGAGAAATGCTAAGTGAAAAAATCTAGTGACAACAGACCACATATTGAATGGTTTCATTTCTATAAAATGTTCAAATTCATAGAAACAGGAAGGAGACTAGTGGTGGCCTTGGGCTGATTGGAGGAAGGCAGATGGGGAATGACAGCTAGTGGGTATTAAGTTTCTTTTAGGATGGGATAAAAATTAAATTGTAGTGATAGTTGCACAAACCTCTGAATATACTAAAAACCACTGACTTTTACACCTTATCATTGAATTTTTTTAAATTGCAGACTTAAAAAGGGGCTACTTAAACACCATATTGTAACTTAAGTTAGATTAACTGCCACTTAAAATCAAAGACTAACAATGTCAATGTATGACAGGATTTGTAAAAATGGAAACCAACAGGACATCTTTTGTTACAAAAAATTTAGTTTGGATTTCTTACTTATTAAGCTGAAAGTATGACCTCTATGGAGTTAGTTATTTTGGAACACATCAGGTTGCCTGCAGTGATCTTCTCCCCTAACTGCCCTTGATTGCACAAGGTAGTGGGCTAGAGGTGAAAACATTACAAGACTATAAATAGTCTTGAAATCAATAAGAATGGCTTCTAGGAAGCACTTTGACACACACAGATACTCAAACTGTGTGTGCCATGACTACAATTCTCTTCTGCCCATAGACACAAGTTACAGGTCATGGAACTGCAGAAAATCTACAAATAGTTATCTACTTGGGAATAGTAGGGAGTTTTGGCAGCATTCATATTTATAGTTTATTTCCTATAAATTGCCCTCCACTTCTCACAAATTGTTTTACTGACACAGATGACCAATTTCCTTTGTGTTGTAAAATATTCCTGCTTTTTTACTTTATATTATCTTGTTTTGCCAATTTTATAAGCCCCTAAAATTAAGATAATTGGTAATAACAGCATATACTGACCACAGTGACTTGCATTCTTGCCACAAAAAAATAATTCCAAATGAGTTATCACATATGGTCAAATTCAAATTCCCTATGAGAAAATTCAGCAGCTAGCTACTCTACTCTTTAAAACTAAATTCTTGGGCAGCCTGGATGGCTCAGTGGCTTAGTGCCACTTTCAGCCCAGGGCATGATCCTGGAGACCCAAGATCGAGTCCCATGTCGGGCTGCCTGCATGGAGCCTGCTTCTCCCTCTGTCTGTGTCTCTGCCCCTCTCTCTCTCTCTATCTCTCTCTCTGTCTCTAATAAATAAATAAAATCTTTAAAAGAAAAAGAATTTGTTCAAAATGTTTTGCAAGCTTTTCAGGGGCATAATTGCAAAGTAAAACAAATGTATTTGTTCAGTTCATATTAAAAGGTAGAGAAGTGTGAAATAGGAAGGAACACGTACAAATGTTGGGTAGAAATAATATACTTACTAACATCATAAACCATTAAAAAGCAAATAATGATTCACAGCAACTCTCACAAAAACATAATTTCTATCTTTAGTCCGAGCCTCTTTCTTGTATTCCAGTCCCATTTTGTACCCATCTATTCAACTGTCCATGTGATATTTGACATGATGTGTAACAGACACCCCAACCTTCACGTGTCAAAAGCACAGCTGTTGGTCTTTGCATCCAAACCAGCTCCTCTTGAAGTCTTTCCCACCTTATTTGAGGACAACTCAATTCTTCTAGTGGCTTAAGCCAAAAAGCCTGGTGGCATTCTTAACTCTACTCCTTCCTTCACACCCTACATTCAATCTGTAAAAAATATTTACAGAATTTGACTACAGAATTTTCACCACATCTACTGTCACCTTCCTAATTCATGCCGCTATCAAATCTTACCTGAATGTCTGCAATAGCCTCCTATGATGTTCACTCTTACTAATAGGGCTACCATTAGTCTATGCAGTACTTTTGTGTAGATTAGAAAAAAATGTCCATCTCCAAGACACATATTTCCATTTGACAGAACACTGTAGAAATAAATATATAAAGCTATCATGTGTACAATATTATGGCCCTCCCTTAGATGTGGTACACTTGTGCTGTACTCAACCTACATAATTGTATAAGATTCCTTGGTTCTTGGCATATCACACTTTCATTTATTTGTCTTGTTCATTGTATGTTCCTCCAATAAAATTCAATATTTGTAAGGACAGGGATTTTTGTGTCTTGTTCATTGTTGTATCCCCATCACCTAAACAATGCCTAGTACATAATAAGTAATCAATGAAGGTTGATTTTAAAATGTCCAAAGAACAACACAATCACATCCCCACAATGCCTGGGAATGAGTTATCAGCAAGATAACCTAAATATTCTTCTGAAATCACTTGATAAGATGCATATCTTCAAATACTCTTTATGTGGAAAGGCTATTTGAAAGTAGAATTTCTTTGAATTGTTAGTTCCATTGTAATGAACACAGCATCATTCTTTACACTTTTAGTAATTTGTAAGCCCCAACTCTTGAAAGTAAGGTATAATGGAAGGAGAACTGAATTGGGAACTGGACAGAAGGGCCTCTGTTTTAGTCAGGGTTCTCCAAAGAAACTGAACCAACTGAATGCATGTAGATAGATTTATTTTAAGAAATTGCCTCATGTTATTGTGGGAGTTGGCAGGTCAGAAATTTGCAGAGAGGGCTGGAAGTCTGGAGACCCAGGAAAGAGTTGGCATTGCAGCTTCAGTCTGAAAGCAGTCTGGAGGCAGAATTCCCATATCCTCATGAAACCTTAGTCTTTTCTCTTAAGGGCTTCAACTGATTAAATGAGGCCCACCTACTTTACTCAAGGTATCAAGGTAATCTGCTTTACTCAAAGTATACTCACTACTCACTTAAATGTTAATATCACTTTAAAAATACCATCATAGCAGGGTGCCTGGGTGGCTCAGTTGGTTATGCTTCTGCCTTTGGCTGTGGTCATGATCCCAGGTTCCTGGGATAGAGCCCCATATCAGGCTCCCTGCTGGGCAGGGAGCCTGCCTCTCCCTCACCCTCTACCTGATGCTCCCTCTGCTTATGGCTCGCTCTCTTCCCCTTTCTCTTTCTATATATGTCAAATAAATAAACAAAATCTTTTTTAAAAAAAAATACCATCATAACAACATCTAGACTGGGATTTGACCAAATATTGGGATACTGTGACCTAGCCAAGTTGACCCACAAAATTTACCATTACAGCCTTCAAATCCAGCATGAGAACAAGCATGGAGGCCTCAAAGAATTTGTGGTATTGGATAGAAATTCAATTGTTTCATATGGAGAATGGGAAAAGAGTAGGATGGACAGATGAGGCCTTTGCCACCTCTTCTCTGGCCTTGAAAAAATCATCATACCTAAATATGACCCTTAACAAAACTGTAATAAAAGTTTGAATGTTAAGAAAAAAAAACTATAACAAACATATTTATTTACAACTGCTAATAGAAGGAACTGATCTTAGAGCCTAGAGGCCCAACCCAACCTCTAAATCCCTACAGAGTTTTCAGGCTAGTTCGATCTCTGTCTAAGGGATACCCACCCAAATTCCCACATATCGGGGGTACATGGGTACCACAGGCAGTTGGGCCAAATTCCTACATATCAGTCTAGGTACAATTCTGTAAGAACTTCAAAAATAAAAATGTTCTCAACTGCCTATTTTTGGTTTATCTTCCCCAGAATGATTGACAGTAGGAGCAATCAACCTTTCCAAATAAAATACCACATTTTACCCTCAAAAGTATAAAATAAGATGGATCAAATAAGATAAAAACAAGTGTCCACAGGATATTTCTGAATACCTGAGTGATTCATTTTTTTTAAGATTTTGTTTATTTATTCATGAGAGGCAAAGACATAGGCAGAGGGAGAAAAAGGCTCCCCTCAGGGACCCTGACATGGGACTCAATCCTGGGATCCTGATCTGAGCCAAAGGCAAAGGCTCAATCACTGAGCCACCCAGGTGCCCCCGTGAATGATTCATTCTTAAGTAAGACCAACATGGGACACTGACAACTTGGATCTCCCTGCACTGTACTTTTCCAGTCTTTCCTCCAAAGTGGCTTGAAGAGATTAAAGCAGCCTATTTCTGCAGCCATGACCTAGCTGCAGATCTTACTTCCTATATACAAATGTTTATTTTTAAATTTTTTAAAAAATTTATATTAAATTCATGTAGTAAAACACCCAGTGCTCATCTCATCATGTGCTGTCCTCAACACCCTGTCACCCAGTTACTCTATCCCCCCACCCTTCCCTTCTACAACCCTCTGTTTATATACAAATGTTTAGAAAAATAATTCACCAGATATCCAGATTGGTAGGTGGGAAGAATGTCTTGAACTCTACAGGAGCCTATTCCTGTTAACATAATGGAAGCTATAGAGCATAATGCTTTAGAATGTGAGCTTTGGCATGTTATTAAACCTTTCTGTGTCTCTAGTTTGTCAATAGTAAGGGATTGTAAAGGAGTTATCATGAGTGTTAAGTCAATTAACATACAGAAAAGGCTTAGAAGAGTATCTGGCACATAGGATCTGGCTCAATAAATTTTCATGATAAGTATTATATAATCACATAGAGTATATAATATCTTGTTCTGTAACACTTTCACTTGGAATATCTATCTCATCAATTTCAGCCATTCAGAAGAATAATATTAAGTCCTTATTACTTCTATTATTCTGCATAACTAAAAGTGACTATTGGAATGGCCTCTTTGAACAATGGGGGATCTCCCAAAAATAAATTCCAATCTCTATCCCCAGAAGGCAAAATAAACACACACACACACACACACGCACAACATACTCTCTCAAACTGCTGGTAACCCTTCCAATGACATTTTCCAAATTCAAACACATTTTTAAAAACCAGATCTCATTGAACACCTTGTTAAAGAATTTTGGACTTCAGTTTAACAGCGATGAGCAGCCAGTGCAGAATTTTAAATGGAATGTGATGTGATTGAGCTTGTGTTTTTAGAAGTTCATTCTGGCAGCAGTGTGGAGGACAGATGAGAGTGGCTGTTGAGAAAGAGGTCTGAGTGCAAGGCTAATTTAATTATCCAGGCAAAATATAAAAATGACAAAACCAAAGGCAAAACCAAACTGTGCCGAATGATCTTCAGTGGTCATCACACCTCCAAAATACTACATTCAGTAATTACCTGCCTTTTAGTTTATTCTATTAATGTGTGACTTGTATAGTATCAAAAAGTTGTATTTCTTGCATGAGCATAAACACCTGGTTTCCACATGTCACACAGAAACATATAAGCAAACATCATCTATTAATTTACCTTGTTTTATGATCATGAATTGCTTTGACTTTCCATAATAATGATTACCCTAGAATACAATTCAGCATTGAAAACTGAAAATTATTATATCATGGCAGCTTCCTTTACTCCAAAACTCCCAGGACCTGGGCCTGAGGCTCTGGGAATCAGGTACACCTCCAAAGGCCCAGCAGAGAGAGGGATTAGGGAGGCAAAGACCCCTGTCAGAAAGAACCATTATTGCTGGCACCCCATTTTTATCTTCTAAGGTCACCAGAGATTAGCCTGACAGCTGCCCTTATATTACAGAACACAATGCAATTGCCAAGTCTTTCTTTTGTCCTCCTTTCCCTAAAGCAAGTACAAAATCAAGGAATTATCTCTTCAGAAATATGCTACATAAACATTATTTCTTTTTGAGGTTATTTAAATGCTTTTTAATGAATAATTTCATTAGCTAAAATCTTATTTCTATAGAATAAATAAAGGAAGTGAGGAGAACAGAAGCTTACCCAAACTCATTCAGTTAACCAGTATCCCAGTTGACCTTATACCCAACATTACAGCTAGTACAACTAATTAGTAGATGTTCAGTGAGACCTTGAATTTCAATCCAGGACTCCACCAGATATTGTCTTCATAAACAAAAGATAAACAAATGCTGCCTTTTGGAAGATAGGCAAGTAAAAGAAAAAAGAAAATAAGTGTTAAAATTAAATAATCTGAGATGTGAGAAATAAGGAAAATAAGCAAAAATTTTAACCATCAAAGCCAGAAAAACATTATAGTTTTATGCTCACTGTAAGCAAATAATGTTCTCCCTGATGTTTCATAAAACATAAAAGTCCATATACAATATTTTTCTAGTTTCAAGAAATTTTGCATATCAATTATTTATAAAGCAATGTCTTCTACAGCAAGCCTGCCCCTCTTTACCTTATTTTTTCCAAGATCATATCTCCAAGTTTTTCTTTTTATCTTTCATGCTAAAAGAAAGTAATAACTCTTGTGCCAGATGTCCCAAGATATAAACTCTCAAATAAACAAACACAAACTCTGCAACACTGCACAATATAAAACACTTTTCCAGAAACAAAATATTAATCTTATCTGGCACATCCTAATATATTTGGGGCCATAAATTCTGCTTTACTCATCCATTAGATTTTCTTCATGAGTCTCTTTTTTAAAATAGACACATAGTAGTTTAAATAAATAAATCAGGTCTCCACAACCACAATTTCAAATATCATCTGTCTCTTTTTTTTTTCATCTGTCTCTTTAGAAAGAATGCACTGACAAAGACTGATCTAGTTCCCTTCTTAGATTTCTTTTTTTTATATTTTCCAACTGTCACCATCCTTCAACACAACCAACAATCAAATAAAACAAATAAATACATGTTTCAAGGGCATTTACCCAGGAAGAGTTTTGTTCTCAGAAGGACAGAGTGTTTCACAGATCCAGCATTTCCCAGGGGCTGATTAGAAATGAGCTTACAAGACACATATACAAGCACACTCACTCACATGTTCCCATAAACTGAAACAATAAAGAAAAAGGTCAAAACTTTTCTCTTCCACTAGGAAAAGATGGTGTGTTATTTCTCTCTCTCTCTCTCTCTCTCTCTCTCTCTCTCTCTTCCTCTCTCTCTCATGAGTAAATAAAATCTTTAAAATAAATAAATGTTTGTTTTATTTTTAGTCACACTATTTTGTTTATTTGAAAATATGAAATAACTTTAAAGGAGGGTATACTTTGTGTACACCAGAAGAAAATAGGCTTTAAAAGGCTAAAAATCATAGAGCAGGGGACTGCAGTAGGAGTTTTTTTGTTGTTTTGTAAACTGAAATCATAACTCTAAAGCAGGAATTTCAAATGGCAAAACAGGGGAACTGTCATAAAACCCACTAGGGGAGGGACGCCTGGGAGGCTCAGCAGTTAAGCGTCTGCCTTTGGCTCAGGGTGTGATCCTGGAGACCTGGGATCAAGTCCCACATCGGGCTCCCTGTTCGGAGCCTGCTTCTCCCTCTGCCTATGTCTCTGCCTCTGCCTCTCTCTCTCTCTCTCTCTCTCTCGATCTCTCTCTGACTCTGTGTCTCTCATGAATAAATAAATACAATCTTAAAAAAAAAAAACCCACTAGGGGGGATGATGTGAGATCAAGCAGAATCTCCTCACATCACCCACTAACTACTCCTCATATAGCAAGGGCCAGCTACACTCAAACATAGGACTTTGTGCACCCCTGACTCAGTGGTTTACATCCTCCATCCTTACTGATGTTTCTTTGAGGTACTTCCCTAGCAAAGACAATTAGACACCCTTATAAAGTTATATTTTCCCTCTTCTCTTTATTAAAAACTAATTTTAAGGATAGAGCAATCTAGGACACCTGACTTTTTTATACTTATCCTTCAGAGCACACAGCATAGTGCAGGTCACATACCAGAGCCTCAAAATTATTTATCAATTCATTTTCTCATCTCCTATTTGTCAACTGCCTGTAGGCCTGTGTATGTGATATATCATATAACATACATATCAATTATACACACATATATAAATATGTATATATTATATGTATGTACATATATATAAATATATCTTATATTTGGTAACTGCTTATTTTTATCAGCATAAGATTCTTTTTCATCAGAGCTAAAATTCTCCTTTAGCTTCTAACATTGGTCATGGCCGTTATCCCAACAGATTTCATACCTTGATTTTTTTTCATCATAGAGCAAGATTAATTCAGGACCACAGTCATAGCTACACCTTCCAAGACAAAGGACAATGCTCAGACCATTGTTTCTCTAGGGTGGCAGGATGTTTCTGGACATTGACCCCCTCCCCAATGTTTCTTTTTTGCATCCTTTCAGAAACAAAACATTGTGAAGGAAAACTTCCCAACCTCTAAAATTCCTGGGAGGAGTTGAGGTGGAAGAGCTCTGACCCACCTTAGGATGGGTAGTTGTGGAGAACCACCCTCTCTATGCTGACAATTGATGCTTCCTTCTCAATGCTTCTCCTATTGAGGTTCCCTCTCCATAGAAGCACAAATGTTCCCCAGCCTTCTCCCTGGAGAACTAAGCCCAAGAGGAAAGCAATCCAAAATTTAAAGACTAGATTGATGCCTGAAAAAGAGATTTAAACAGGGACATTTTTATCTTTCAGCTGTTGGATATGAAAAACAAATATACATTCCACTCTCTCTAAGAACAGGTGAATGCATTTCATAAGCAAATGGTCAGCTGGGTGGCTTTAGGTCGAGTTTCCCACCACCCCTTCTTGTCCCTCCTCTTCTTTCTATCAGTATATTCCTATCCCTAATTATTCTCTACAATTCACACTTTCTATCAGGATTTTTTGAGAAACCCACAGTGTGCTCTGTGCTTGCTGCTGTATAACTATGAAAGACTTTTACCAATGATATGGTCCCAGAATCGCTTCCATTCTAGATGCAAAGCAAAAAGTAGTAAGAAACATGTACAGAATCTGCGTAATAATGATTCAAAAGAGTCTGGGAGTGTTGGTTGGAAGGCATTATGGGCAATAGAGATCTAAGCTGAACTTGAAAGGGTCAATGGTATTTGTGTACAAGAAGGGCTCAAAGGCATGAGCAAGATGAGTGGGAAGGTCAGGGAATAGACTTGTCTGATTCCAGCGGAGGTTTCAGCATCAACATTCATGTGTGTGTGTGTCCAATTTGTAATGCCTGCATATTCTTCTTCTTCACTCTTCTCACTCAAGGGTAGGTGAATGGAAGCACACATGCAGAATGATTCATAACTTGTCAAGGAGGAGTTGGCATAATTCAATATAGGAAGATATCCCAAACCAGTACTCTCACTGCCCCAGAGAAAACCACAGACACTCCTCAAAGTGAAAGATAAATGGAACCAGAAGTGGATGTCACTCTACCTACAAAGCAACAAGAGGAAAATCTCAAGATGCTATTATTTCTTCTTGTCTCCTCTTTCCCCTACCTTCACTGGAGATGTTTGCTGTTTCGGCTCTTGGTTTCTGCTTTTGTATACCATCTATTCCTATAGCATTTCAATGAATATGCATAAACTCTGAATCATAAGACTAAAATGAGCACCATTCTAAGAACCCTGAATGTGTCTTGGAGATTTACAGCTAGGATATGTAGGCTGGCTGAAAGTGAGAAGTGAGGACTGGGGTTCTTTTGTGATCCTGTTTAATATCTACAGCTTCTCACCCTAATAATGGATTAATGGGCTTCTCTGGGCTCCATGACTCACCAGTACTTACATACAGATAGGTGGAGTTTTTTTATTTGTAAGGGATTTTTTAAGGTGGTGAGGGGTTGAATCTGGAAACTCTAGACAATAAGGAACTATAAGCGATGCAGTTTTATGAAGGAGAAAGCAGTCGCCCCTTAAATATTTTATTCTAAAATTTGGCTGACAGCAGCAACACATTGATTTTAGCCACTTTGTTTTGCTAGTAAATGATGGCAGGATCAGCTGTGGCTTATGCCTTCTTCACTGTAATCAGTTCTATGCTGAGAGAGGAGGAATTATGCTTGACAGGTAATTAAGAAAACTGACAGGAAATAGCATTTGGCCTCTTTGAAGGTGAACTACAGTTTGTAAAAGATAATCTAAATCTAATTTACCAAAATCCCAGATGGCAAAGCTATGAGCAGTATCGCTTCTGTGTTAGGTTTATATTAAATTAATCTTTCCTTACCATTTACTGTTTTTAAAATTTTAACTTTAACATGGAAAGGAAGGACTAAAACTTTGCACAGGCTGAATTTGGAACACAGCAATTTTTGGGTCACTGCTGAATATAAGATGTAGACATATTGATTGGGAATGTAGACTGCCCAGGATTGGAAGTGAGACTGGATTGACCAATGTCAAAAGAATGAGTGTTCACTCATGATGCTGAAGAATGATGATGAAAGCAACATATACTAGGATTTCAGCAGTAAGGAATAAAATTGTTTTAGAAACTTATCTTCTTGTCAAGTAAGGGGAAAAGAAACAAACCATTGATCCTATCTGCAAACCCCTACGGGAAGTTGCTTATACCTTTACTACTGTTGGGTGGAAGAAAGGTACCTCATTTTCCAATGTGTGAAGAGATACTTCTCAAAAGTTTGTCTCCATATAAGTGCTGGGACAATATTGCTTAGATCTTCTGGAAAGGTATCAATTCCAAATATTTTAATTGGTTCCAGGCTAGCAGTAGAAGGGGTTGTCCAGTAAGCATGCTCATTGATAACCAGTCTCCCCACTCTCCCCAGGCACAATCTAGATCTCCCTTTTGTTATGAATTGCTTTCCTTCATAAAAATGGATTTTTTGCCTCATGCAATGTCCAGGAGCAACTCCTAGATTTAGGTTCTTGGAAGCTAAGGACAGAGATCAGCTCTGTACTGCCTTCATTTGCTTGCATCTGCAAAGGTAGGAGAGGAGAATTACCATCATTATTCCTAAGACCTTTGGGTGCTTATTCCTAACAAATAAGGAAGAAAAGAAAACCTAACATCTCAAACTTTTTCTCTGTCCATTCCACGAATTTTATGCTAAACCCAATGACTCAACATTATGCTCCTAACCTTGGAGAAATTACCTGTTGTACTCAAGAGGATAGCTACAAATTATAAAAGGCAAGCTTTACAAAACCCAAATTTTTCTTCCTTATGAAGTTTTGTGGGAGAGCCAGAGGCCAGCAGGATTTTGGAGGTGGCTTTCCAGGTTTTTATACATCACTCTTTGCTAACAGTAGGTAAAGTAGCAGTTCTCCATTTTAATGATCTGATAATGGGAGCCATCCATTTGTCACCTTTCCTGTTGTTCTGTTAAGAAGATAAAGGAGTGGGACACCTGAGTGGCTCAGCGGTTTAGCACCTGCCTTCAGCCCAGGGCGACCCTGGAGTCCCAGGATTGGGCTCCCTGCATGGAGCCTGCTTCTCCCTCTGCCTCTGCCCCTGCCTGCCTCTCTCTTTCTCTGTGTCTCTCATGAATAAATAAATAAAATATTTAATGAAAAAAAAAGAAGAAGATAAAAGAGTACAGGATGCGAAGACCAAGCCGATCACACAATCAGCTGTAAGGGACCACCTCTCCAAATCCCTTACATCCTCATAAAAAAGCAAGTAGATCTGCAGGAAAAAAGGAAAGCATTTCCTCTCCATCCTCTCTACCTCATGGAAAGTCTACACCACATACTCTGTACTTCTGATGGCCATGCCCAGACTTTACTTATAAATAGGTGGCATATAAGATTGCCTTATCCCAGAATATGATACCAAATTACCAAATGTGATTACACCATTAAAGCTTCCTTTGAGTAGAGAACTCTTTTCTGAGTTCTCCATTAAAATTTAGAGCCCCCCTAGGATAGGTGATATCTTAAATTATTATCAGCTATTACCTTAAATATCAACAGCAGGGAAAAACAACCTAAAGTAAGAGACTATGACAAAGTGAAAGTACCTTGGAGGAAAGTGAAGGAGCCTGGAGGAGACAAAAGGCTCTAACAAAGGGCATGAGAGACAGATTCTGCCCATTTGGTGAGGAGTAGTAACTCAGCTGGATAACTATAAAATGGTGACAATGTTAACAGCACCCATCTTACAGAATCTTTGTGAAGAAGGAATGGGATAATGCACATTTTAAGCACTTTGAATTGTGACATGCTATATCTATATTGGTTTATTTGTGTTTAATTCTAAGACTGGCCCTTGCTCTGTACTTAGAATTATCTTACCTATCTTTGATTGCCAGTCTTTAACTCTGGAGGAAAGATGCTGTGTAAGTCTAAGTATTTACAGTTTACACAGTCAAATGAATAATTATAGGACATAATTCTTTAGGCCAAATTTTACTCTGTTATCAACTTGGGATATATTATAAAACATTTAACTACTTCTCATCTAAAAATTTTATTTTTCTCATTAAATGGCTGGGGAAATGGTGGACTGTTTTATTTGGAATATTTTCATCAACTAGCAGAAAACAGAATTCAACTGAGATCTTAAAAAATGAAGAATCTTCAATAAAGCACTACTTTTAGAGGTACAGAGAGTTAAGAGAACCAACAAGATATGTTGAGGCACCTAGAGACTAGTACCAGCAGGAAGCCATTATATTGGCTGAGAGGGCAAACTGAGCTGGAGGCAAGCAGAAGCTATAGTCATGGAGAGGGGGACACCAGGGTGGCTCAGCAGTTGGGTGCCTCCCTTTGGCTCAGGTCATGATCCTGGGATCCTGAATGGAGTCCCACATGAGGCTCCCTGCAAGGAGTCTGCTTCTCCCTCTATGTCTCTGCCTCTCTCAGTGTGTCTTTTATGAATAAATAAATAAATAAATCTTTAAAAAAAAAAGTTGTGGAAAAGTATAAGCCACTGCCAAAGATATGCAGCTAAAGCAAAGCAATGAAGCTTCCAGGGTAATAAATTCCTTGACCCCGTACTTTGATCTCCTATTGGCATTCCCCCATTGGTTGAATCTGTTCAGAAACCAGAAGCAGAGGAGACCAGGTGATGCAGTTCCCAGGAATCAGCCTCCAGGGTATGGAGCAGAGCAATAAAGGGGAAAGAATGGATGTCAGATTGAGACAAATGGAGAATAACTAGTACAGGGCCACCTCCAATTTGGGAATCAAGAGTCTCAGAAGTTAGCATTTGGCCTCACATCACAGAATAAAAGGTAGAAATTCAAAAGACTAGTCAAAATTGGAACAATCCAACATCATGTGCCTCCTAACATGCTCAAAAGGAAGGAGGGAGGGAGGGAGGAAGGGAAGGAGGGAGGGAAGAAGGAAGGAAGGAAGGAAAGAAGGAAGGAAGGCAGGCACGCACAGCATCACATCTCTGATAATCCCACCAAAAATCAAAACGTAAATATGACCATACAAACTCAGCCTAAGGGGCATTCTATAAAATATTCTTCAAAAATTTTAAGGTCGTGAAAGATGAAGAATGACAGAGAAAGTGGTCCGCATTCAAGGAGACAAAAGAGACATGAAAACTACATTCAATGTGCTTTTCTGGATTGGATCCTAGATCAGAAAACTCTAAAGGACATTAGTCAGAAAACTAGCAAAATTTTAGTAAGATCCATAGATTAGGTAAGTATAGTATCATTGTTAATTTTTTTTATTTTGATAATTATACGGATTATATAAAAATGTCCTTTTCTTATTTGAGGGAAATGCAACACTAAAGTATTTCATGTCAAAGGACATGATGTCTCAAACTTACTCTTAAAGTTTCCCAAAAGCGTGTGTGTGTGCGTGTGTGTGTGTGTGTGTGTGTGTGTAGAGAGAGAGAGAGACAGAGACAGAGAGACAGAAGGTGAGAGAATGATCAAGCAGGGAAGTAGGAGAGCATGTAAACAATTTGATAGGTTTTGGTAAAAGGAATTCTTGTTCTACTCTGTTAACTTTTCTATAAGTGCGAAGTTAAATTTTAAAAGAAAGAGAGAGAGAGAGAGCGCACCAATGATTGAGGATGATGCTGACATTTACATTGAGGGAATGGCTAGTTCCCCACAGTTTCACCAGAGTCTCATTAAATGCATAATACTAAGACTGTTTCTGGGCACCAATGACTTCTTTCATTATAGAACTCCAACAGGGAATTTCTATTCCTTTCATTAGGATTTGTACTGTTTTTATTTTTAATGGTCTGGTCTCAATGTTTCAATATTGGAAGCTGCCAGTAATTCTTCTTGGAAGGATACATTTTCACTTTAAAATTGGAAGAAACCAAGTAAAGCAAAAAGCCATGCTGTGTCTTTGTTGAAGGGCTTGGCATGAAATCGCAGAATTTTCTGCCACCTATGTAAGGAAGTGAGTGAGTGATGAGCCTAATACTTATGCCAGCCTTGAAATTGGATTATTTTCCTCCTCCAAAATAGAACTGCTAATATAACATTGGCTTTCTGGGAGAATGGTAGCAATTTGCTTATTTCCCCACAGCCTCATCCTATCCCCTGAGTAGTTGTTTGAAAAGATTATGATTACATATACAGCACACACATGCATCTTTCTGGATATCTTAGAGAAAACCAATAACTGCACTAGTTTTTAGGGTGGGAAAGGCACAACTAAACCTATACAACTTCAAGGAAAGTTAAAATATGATTCCAGCTTTTACAGAATTCTAATATTAAGTAGGATGTTTGGTTTGTTTGGGTAGTGATTGTTTTTTATTTGGGAAGTTTGAAAATGGGGAAATGTCCATGTTTTTCAGCATGTTATCTATTTTAGCCTAAATAACATTACCACAAGACTAAAAAAAAAAAAAAAAGAAGAAGAAATTCTATGATGTCACAACATAGGATTGATAAAAAGGAAACAGTGGGACCAAGCATCTGTAGGATTGCTTCTAAGATTTATACTGCCAGGTCAGTATCATTAGCTTAAGTGTCATTTTTTATGGTACCAGAATTTCAATGTGTCATTAAGTCAACAAGCATGTATTAAGCACCTACTGTGTGCCAGGCACCATGGGTAAGCAAAGTCAGATAAGATTGATTCTGCCCTAATGTTGCTTTCAAAATCCATGATCTCCTTTTGCCAACAAAATTGATGGCTAATGTAAATACAATGTTATACTTTGGCAGATTTAAGTTAATATAAATATAAATACTATAAATAGGGGCAGCCCAGGTAGCTCAGCGGTTTAGCGCCACCTTCAGCCTAGCATGTGGTCCTGGAGACCTGGGATGGAGTCCCAGGTCCGGCTCCCTGCGTGGAGCCTGCTTCTCCCTCTGCCTGTGTCTCTGCCTCTCTCTCCTTCTGTGTCTCTCATGAATAAATAAATAAAATCTTTTTGAAGAATACTATAAATATAGTACTTATTCCAAGAACTATACTTACGGGAAAAATGTGCAAAGATACCTACTGGGCAAGAGGCTGTACATGAAGGTTAAGGTCAGGGAGTAGGGCACATTCAGAGCCCACAGAGCTGAAATCTCTGAATCAACAATGTTCTTCCCATGTGTAATTCATTCATATAGTGACTTATTTTGCAAAGAAATATTATCTTGTTAAGCTGCCATAAAGTGTCAAAAACACATTTTTTTACTAATACATCTGGTTCAGCATTGCAACTGAACAGCAGAAGAACAAGAATAAATTCAACATATGTTCTACTTGTTAACATAACTGCCTCATACTACCTTTGAGTTTATTGAAAGTAATATACTACAAGATTCCAATTGTGACTTCAAAAGAATCCCAGGCATCTTTGTGACAACAGCCCTACACCATTGAAATAAGTTCTAAGGTTCCCAAGGTGAGCACTTAAAGGAAAGCACTGATTTGGATAGATGAATAAATTCTGATGTAATTTAAAAAAAATAACAGCCTCTTAACTTTGTAATATTCCTTTATACTTGAGTTTGAAGGCCTACAGCAATATAAAACACAATTAAAATTATTTTTTAAAGACTATATTAATTTATTCATGAGAGACACAGAGAGTGAAGCAGAGGGAGACGCAGGCTCCATGCAGGGAGCCAGGATCACGCCCTGGGCCGAAGGCGGCGCTAAACGGCTGAGCCACCGGGACTGCCCAATATTTAATTAATAATTAAATATTATTAATTTGTTGCTATTCTTACAGCAATTTTATTTACTAAATTATTAATAAATTAAATATTATTTTCCACTAAAAGATATCACATATCAACATGGGGAAATGCTTGTGATAGAATGTTGTATGGTAGCAAGTCTCCAAGATGGCCCATCTCTGTTTTCCACCTCCTGGTATTCAAATCCTTGCTCAGTTGTCTCCCACAGTGTACTAGGGTTAGCCTGTATGACCTGGAGAATACAGCAGAAATGATTTGTCACTCTCCAGATTAGGTTATAAAAGACTGCAGCTTCTGTCTTGCTGTTTCTCTATCTCTTTCTCACCATGAGAGGCTAGCTTCCATGCCTTGCCAGTAGCTCAATGGAGAGGCCTACCTGGCGAGAGACTAAAGCCTCCTTGTCAATAGCCATATGAATGTGGTTGGGACCCAGTGGGTTCTCCAGCCCTGTAATGACTACACCCCCAGCTGACACCAGACCATGCAATCTCATAAGAGATTCTGATCCAAAACCACTCAGCTGAGATTCTTGTGAGATAGTATTTATCATTTTATGCAGCTAAATTTCAGGGTAATTTGATACACACAACAGATAGTTAATACTGCTAAAGGAAAACCAAAAATATATTATAGGAAATTTGCCAAAATGTTAATAGTAATTATCAGTGACTGATTAGTTATGAGTAATTTTTTTATTAGGTTTTCTGTATCTTTTCTGATTTTCTGTATTATTATATATCACTTAAAAAAACAAAAAGGGAAATATTTTTTTGTTTTAACACAAAGTGTAATTTAAAATGAATTTTCTTTCATTTTATTACCATGTGTGTGCCACAGTGTTTTGCAGTGATGATGATTAGCACAGATACAGAAAGAGGTATTGCAATTCTAAACAGTATAATATGGCCAAGCATTTGAATCAAATACTAATTTGAGATTACCAACCCAGATGATTCCGGCCAGTAAAGGAACATACTACCACACCAATTAGTGCCCAGAAAAAGCCTTTTTACTTGTGACAGAATTTCATATTACAGAAAAGTTGTAGAAATAGTACAAAATTTTCTGTATACCATCATTCCTATATACTGACATGATCTAATTATGAACATGTTATCTCATTTGCTTTAATCATTATTGACAGATGATAATGTATATATCTCTTCTTCATAGCACTTATCACTGTTGTAATTTTACATTTATTTGTATAATTGTTTGATTAATTTTTATCATTCCAAATGGAAAGTAATTTCTATAACTTTTTTGTTTGCCATTTATCCTGGTACTTAAAACTGGCTCATAACAAATGCTCAATATTTTGAATGAGCAATGAATGAAGAAATGAATGGAATAGAACGGAAGATGAAGAGAGAGTACATTAAAACTGTAAGAAAGTTATATGTGTTTTATTTGTGCCCATCAGCTGGGCAATCACTAAGATTGAATGCTGACATAAAATCCAAAAGGTGTTTGTTGGAGGGTCATAAGAAACAGAGCAGAGAACTGGAAGCATAAGAAACAGAGAGAGTTGGGCTCAGAAATAGAATTTAAAGCAAGAGATTAAGTAAAGTTTCTCCTTGGAACAGGTTATTAAGTTCTGTGTCTTGGTCAGATGGGCCAGATTATGCTGCACTAACTCCCCCAATGCACAGGGTCTTAAACAAGAAAGTTTTATTTCTAATTCACAATACATGGTCAATACATGATCAATGATTCTTGGTAATCAGTTGAAAACTCTTTATTACCTCCTTCCAGGACCCAGGCTAATGAGGTAGCAACTATCAGGACCCCTGCTAGTAACCATGCCAGAAGAAAAGGGAATTCTAGAAGGCCTCACTTCACTAATGAAACGCTTGACTTAACCATGACATTTGTTGTTGTCATTTCTACTTTGAACTTATTATCCTCAAGTAGTCTCAAAGCCCACACAATCACAACAGCACCAAGAAATATGATTCTGCCACACGCCTGGCAGACAGAGAACTGATAATATTTGGTGACTAGCACTAATGACTACTAGCTTTGATGCAGTTATTATAGTTCTTGCTCAGCAATCTCTACAACAAATTGGTTTTATAGACTAACAACAAAGCATGAGAATTTTATATAAATTCAACATAAAGGTATCATTCATATTTATCCAGGCATAAGCATTTTCCCTTCTTCTCATCCTGCTCGCCTTTCTTCTGTTTCTTCAATGAAATCCCTAACCATCCCAGAGAGATTTAATAACAAAAATTAAAGAATAATCATTTGCTTGAATCCTTTTTAGTATTTATTTATATTCATACATTCAACATATTTAGAGCACACTTACTATTTACCAATAGAATTTTATCATTGCAAAACATTACTCAAAACAGCTTATAATTTAACTCTATCTCAATTTAAACAAGATAATGATGTGGTAAACCAAAAACACTAGTGTGAGGAATCCAAATTTCTAGTCATAACCACCTGTTCCAGATACAATAGCTGAAGAAAATGGCTTTAATATTAATATTAGATTTCCGAGAGTAACTTTCATTTTCAAGGGCTACTTATGTTCGTCAAACCAAATCATATTAAACTAAATCTCTAACAAAGCATATAAGTTTATATTTATAATCCTGATATCTGTTGGATCATAGTTGCAAGACACAACAAAAGCATCATTCAGTACTCTTTGGCTATTACTAGGCAGTAAACAGAAATAAGAACTGGATCATATTTCAGATAATTTAAATAATGTGAAACAGAGGACAGAAGTTCTACGATATACTCCAGAGATTTTGTGAACTTTATTAAATTAACTGAATAATTCAGTTCTCCTCTATACTAGAGTTTCTTTAATTTCATCTGTGTGCATGTATTTGCCCTCTTGAAAGTATGTGAGTGTGTGTGTAGTCACTTTACTTCTCACCAAAACCCTGAAATAGACCAGAACAATGATGGCAGCTTTAGGAGGTTGGAAAATTAAACAGAAGAAAGAGGACTGATTATATGGAAAATCTTTTGGAAAATCCTAGAAAGAGGAAAATCAGTTTCTGATATTTCATATTTTTCTCTGCCATTCATCCAGTACCTCCTATGTGTGAGGCACTATTATTGGAGCCAAATATACACAGCAAATAAAATAAGAAAGATCTCTGCTCTCATGGAGTTTTTTTTTTTTTCTCATGGAGTTTATATAAATTCTGGTGGGTGGAGGTGGGGGGCAGCAATCAGCACATACAAATAAATACAATAAGTGACAAACACTATGAAGAAAATAAAACAGAACAATAAATATGACCAAGAATGACTATGATTAGGAGATGTTTTAGATGTGTTTATCAGTGAAGGATTTGAGGGGTTTCAAATGAGGCATAATGATGGGAGGGAGGGAGGCAGCTTTGCAATGTCTGAAGATCACTCCGACAGGACAGGAAGAAAGAGCTGGTGTAAAGCCTCTAAAGCAGGGATGAGCTTGGCATATTAAAGGAAATTTTGATGGAGGAAAACACATACCTAAGTTATATTCTGATGAAAAATATGAATTCAAGGATAAACAAAATCTTATAAGCTTCAGATTAAACAGGTATCTCATAGGAAAGATACTGTGTCTGACACATAAGTTCTAATTTCCTACATAAATGCTAAGAGATAGGGGGTGACATTGACAGCATCCTGAGGTAAAAGGATCACTCCTCTGTGAAGACAAAAGAAACTCAGTTTCAGCACAGGAAGACCCAGAAAACTTCTCTTCTATACCTCCTTTATTAAAAAAAATTACTCAAAGAAGTAGTCTTGTGAAATAATAATAAATCAGAATAAAAACCTCAAGAAATAGAAAGATGTGGTGTAAAAGATAAAGCAGTGAGCTGTGAACCCAGTAAGACTTACTGTTGAGTATAAGTGATAAAGTACTTGTAATATTTAAGCAATTGTTAAGGAAGGATTCTTAACTAGAACAGAAACATTTTAATTTCAAACTGAAATTAGAAATCCAGGTTATTTCAACTAAACTTGGACATTGGGAAAAACAGAAAAAGTAGAAATAAGTAAGGAATGTTTACCTTTTCAGCTTTACAATTATGGAGGAGATTTCAGATAGAGTTTAAATTTTTATTTTGCTTGAGAAACATACTTACAAAATGATTACTAAAATGTTAGCATATCCAGTAGCAGAACAGATTTAGGATATATAATTTCCAGACATCTAGAGAGGGGGAAAAGAAATAAATACATTAACATAAGGGAATGGATTACAATCTAACCAAACTAATGCAAAGAGAAAGAAAACAGAAGTGACTTCAAGAAAAAAAAAAATAACTGGATTGAAAGAATAATTACTGATAAGAGTTACAACCCACCAAAGTAGCATAACAATCACAAACATTTTTGTACCAAGTGACATCACATTAATTTGAAAAGCTGGAAGAATGCTGAAGTCTGATATACCCACCATCATATTTGGAGATTTTAACATACCTCTCTCAAAATTTGAATGAGCTTTCAGGAAAAAAAAAAAAAAAAAGCAAACATATAAATGAGAATACAGAAGACAGAAACAATCCAGTTATCATTCTTGACCTCAAAGCTATATATGAAAATTTTCATCAGCAAACATAATTCTTTCAACTACTTATGTAACATTTATAAAAATGTACTAGGGGGGCACCTGGGTTGCTCAGCTAAACATCTGCCTTTGGCTCAGGTCATGATCCTAGAATACTGGTATTGAGTCCCACATCAGCTCCCTACAGGGAGCCTGCTTCTCCCTCTGCCTATGTCTCTGCCTCTTTTTCTGTGTCTCTCATGAATAAATAAATAAAACATTTTAAAAATATGGGGATCCCTGGGTAGCTCAGTGGTTTGGCTCCTGCCTTCAGCCCAGGGCATGACCCTGGAGTACTGGGATTGAGTACCGCGTCGGGCTCCCTGCATGAAGCCTGCTTCTCCCTCTGCCTGGGTCTCTGCCTCTCTCAGTCTGTGTCTCTCATGAATAAATAAATAAAATCTTTTTTTAACATATATATATATATATATATATATATATATATATATATATATACACATACATGCACACACATGGTATTAAGCCACAAAAATAATCACAGTAATTATGAAAGAGAAATAGTATGAAATCATAATGAAATGAGGTAGAAGTAAACATAATAAAGTCCGGATTATTAACCAGTAGAAAATATATTCAAATGTATTATAAATCTAGAGAAATTAAAAGTATTTGATACTTGCAATGACAAAATAGATCAAATAGAATAAACCAGAAAGTCAAGATGTAGACCAAAATAAAAATGGAAATAAAAAGCAGCATTTCAAATAAGTTGAGATAAAAGATTCATTAAATCATGTTTCATAATTTATTACAGGAATCTCAGGGAAATAATCAGATTATTTCCTCACCTTTTACTTTAAAATAAATTCTAGGGGATCCCTGGGTGGCGCAGCGGTTTGGCGCCTGCCTTTGGCCCAGGGCGCGATCCTGGAGACCCGGGATCGAATCCCATGTCGGGCTCCCAGTGCATGGAGCCTGCTTCTCCCTCTGCCTGTGTCTCTGCCTCATTCTCTCTCTCTCTGTGACTATCACAAATAAATAAAAATTAAAAAAACAAAATTAAAAAAATAAAATAAAATAAAATAAATTCTAAACAGATCATTGATTTAAACATCAAAAAATGAAATGACAAAGGAGGAAAAATATGGGAATTTTAAAAATAATCTTAGGGTAAGGAGAGATTTAAGATGGCGGAGTAGTATGGGGATTCTATGCTTGCCTTGTCCCTTGAACACAACTGAATAAATGTCAAATTATTCTGAACACCCAAAACATCAATCTGAGGACTGAGAGAACAAACTGCACAACTAGAAACTAGAAGTAGAAAAATGGTCATATGGTGGAAGACATGAGGTGCAGAGACATGATTTGAGGGAGAAAGGAATCACAGGCGCTCAGAGAAGAAAAAGCCCTTGTCATGGAAAGAGGAGAGAGAGAGAGAGAGAGCAGCACACAAGGAATTGCACAAGAAAAACACCACCCAAAACCATTGACTGGGAAAATGAGAAGGGCTGATTAACATGAGTTTTTACAATAAGCGGAGCTCAAAGACTGAAGTGTTAGAAGTCTGGTGTGGAGCCTGCCAGGCATAACAGTGCCCCTGTGGAAAAGACAGAGGCCTGGGAGTGGGTAGTATGCTCTGAGGATCCCTGGGTCACACTGGGAAAAACAGTTCCCCTTCTTGGAGTACAATTGGAGAGCCAGTGGGCACCATTGCACTGCCCAGTGCCTTAGCATAGGGGCAGAGATACCTGATGAGGGCAGCTAAACTGGACACTAGCTTTTTGCTGCACTTTACTCTAAACTCTAGCAGCGGCACATGGTTGTGTAACTACCCTTCTGAGACAAACCAGAACCAGCTCTAGCACAGGGAGACTCTCCTCCAGAGGGTCAGCCTGGTCTGAGCCATGCCATGTCCCTAAAATTTGGAGTTTTGAAACCGAGTTACATGCCTGAGATAAAACACAGGTGCACTGTGCTACTACTGGTTGGGCAGATGGCCCAGGCACAGATAAGGTGACGGCAAGGATCTGAGAAACTCCTTGGGACACATGAGGAGAGATTGTTCACTCTTCTGTGAGGGCTTCCTGGGTTCACACTTCCAGCAAGTGTGAACTCCCCCCTTGGGGAGAGAGCTGGCTGATGCTATTTTTACCCTAGCCCATTAGCATGGTCAGACTTCAGAAAGCAGTATGGCACCCCACACAGGAGGCTAGAGCCACTTACACGAAACCCTGCCCCCCTGTGCCCTGCATGCAGGTGCTTCTGTACTGGGCAAGTATGTCTGAGAGTCAGACAGCAGCAGCTCCTCCCCCAGAAGACCAGCACAAACTCCCTCACTTACACCAAGTCTAATGAGCATGGAGTGCTGCAAAACTTGAGCTCCAGTGGAGATAGGATCAGATCTATTTTAACAAGCTGACCAGAGCACACCTATTTAAAATTCACCACACACTGGAAAAGGTACAAACACTCCCCACTGCAGGCAAGAAGAAACTCTGCAAAGGACTAACCTGGGAGAACGAGCAGCCAAAACACAACAGTAGAGTGTACACAGCATACACCAGAAACACTTCCTGAAGCAGTAGGCTCTGGACAGTATATGACCTCTTCCTAATGAAACCATTACTCTTGGGGGCACCTGGATGGCTCAGTGGTTGAGCATCTGCCTTTGGATCAGGTCATGATCCCAGGGTCCTGGGATCAAGTCCTGCATTGGGCTCCCTGCAGGTAGCCTGCTTCTCCCTCTGCCTATGTCTCTGCCTCTCTCTGTGTGTCTCTCATGAATAAATAAATAAAATCTTAAAAAAAACAAACAAACAAACAAAAAACAAAACAAAAAAATACTCTCAGGAGCAGGAAACATAACAGGCTTTCCTAACACAGAGAAGACAGAGACCTAGACAAATGCTAAGACAAAGGAATTCATCCCAAAAGAAAGAACAAGAAAAGGTCACATCCAGGAATCTAATTAAAACAGATATAAGTAATATGCCTGATCCAGAATTTAAAACAACAATCATAAGGAAACTAGCTGGGCTTGAGAAAAGCATAGAAGGGAGTCCCTACAACAGAGACAAAAGACCTAAAAATAGTCAGACCAAAATTTTAAAAATGCTATAACCAAGATGTGAAACTGACTGAATATAAGGACCACAAGGATAGAAGAAACAGAGAAATGAATAAGGTATATAGAAGATAAAATTATGGAAAATAATGAATCTGAAAAGAAGAGGAAAAGAAAATTACTGGACAACAAATGTGGACTTAGGGAACTCAGCAACTGCATAATGCATAATGACATTCATACCATAGGAATCCCAGAAGCAGCAGCAAGGAAAAATGTGGCAGAAGGTTTATTTGAGCACATTATATCTGAAAACTTCCCTAATCTGAGGAAGGAAACAAACATCCAAATCTAGGAGACACAGAGAACTCCCATCAAAAACAAAAGTAGGCCAACACCAAAACATATCATAATAAAATCTGCAAAATATAGAGGTAAGGAAAAAATCCTGAAAGCAGTAAAAGAAATCCCTAACTTACAAAAGAAGACTAGTAAGGTTAACAACAGACCTCTCCACAGCAATTTAGCAGATCAGAAGAGTGTCATGATATTTTCAACATGCTGAATGGGAAAAATATGCAGCCAATAATACTTTATCCAGCAAGGCTGTCATCAGAAGAGGAAAGATAAAGAGTTTCCCAGACAAGCAAAGCTAAAGGAGTTTGTGAACACTAAACCAACTCTGTAAGAAATATTAAAGGGGACACTTTGAGTGGGAAAGACCAAAAGTGACAAAGACTAGAAAGGAACAGAGAATATCTCCAGAAACAATGACTTTACAGGTAATACAATGGCACTAAATCTTTATCTATCAGTAATCACTCTGAATGCAAATGGACTAAATATTCCAATCAAAAGACTTGGGTTACAGAAATCTTAATAGATACAGAAAAAGCATCTGACAAGGCACAGCATCCATTCTTGATAAAAACCTTCAACAAAGTAGGGATACGGGGAACATACCTTTATAACATCAAAGACCCACAGTGAATAATATCCTCAGTGGGGAAAAACAGAGCTTTTCCCTTAAGGTCAGGAACATGATAGGGACATCCATTCTCACCAATGTTGTTCAATGTAGTATTGGGTATCTTAGCCTCAGCAATCAGACAACAAAAAGAAATAAAAGGCATCCAGAAAGGCAAGGGAGAAGTCAATGTTTCCCTGTTCACAGAACACATGATACTCTATGTAGAAAACCTGAAAGACTCCACCAAAAAATTACTAGAACGGATACACGAATTTAGTAAGGTCACAGGATACAAAATCAAGGTACAGAAATCTGTTGCATTTCTACACACCAATAATGAAGCAGCAGAAAGAGAAATCAAGGAATCAATCCCATTTACAATTGCATGAAAAACCATAAGATACCTAGGAATAAACCTAACCAAAAGGATCTGTAAAGGAATCTGTACTCTTTGAGGAACCTCCACACAGTTTTCCAGAATGGCTGCACCAGTTCACATTCCCACCAACAGTGCAAGAGGGTTCCCTTTTCTCCACATCCTCTCCAACATTTGTGGTTTCCTGTCTTGTTAATTTTCCCCATTCTCACTGGTGTGAGGTGGTATCTCATTGTGGTTTTGATTTGTATTTCCCTGATGGCAAGTGATGCAGAGCATTTTCTCATGTGCTTGTTGGCCATGTGTATGTCTTCCTCTGTGAGATTTCTATTCATGTCTTTTGCCCATTTCATGATTGGATTGTTTGTTTCTTTGGTGTTGAGTTTAATAAGTTCTTTATAGATCTTGGAAACTAGCCCTTTATCTGATACGTCATTTGCAAATATCCTCTCCCATTCTGTAGGTTGTCTTTTAGTTCTGTTGACTGTATCCTTTGCTGTGCAAAAGCTTCTTATCTTGATGAAGTCCCAATAGTTCATTTTTGCTTTTGTTTCTTTTGCCTTTGTGGATGTATCTTGCAAGAAGTTACTGTGGCCAAGTTCAAAAAGGGTGTTGCCTGTGTTCTCCTCTAGGATTTTGATGGAATCTTGTCTCACATTTAGATCTTTCATCCATTTTGAGTTTATCTTTGTGTATGGTGCAAGAGAGTGGTCTAGTTTCATTCTTCTGCATGTGGATGTCCAATTTTCCCAGCACCATTTATTGAAGAGACTGTCTTTTTTCCAGTGGATAGTCTTTCCTCCTTTGTTGAATATTAGTTGACCATAAAGTTGAGGGTCCACTTCTGGATTCTCTATTCTGTTCCATTGATCTATGTGTCTGTTTTTGTGCCAGTACCACACTGTCTTGATGACCACAGCTTTGTAGTACAACCTGAAATCTGGCATTGTGATGCCCCCCAGCTATGGTTTTCTTTTTTAAAATTCCCCTGGCTATTTGGGGTCTTTTCTGATTCCACACAAATCTAAAAATAGATCTGCCCTACGACCCAGCAATTGCACTGCTGGGGATTTACCCCAAAGATACAGATGCAATGAAACGCCGGGACACCTGCACCCTGATGTTTCTAGCAGCATTGTCCACAATAGCCAAACTGTGGAAGGAGCCTCGGTGTCCATCGAAAGATGAATGGATAAAGAAGATGTGGTTTATGTATACAATGGAATATTACTCAGCCATTAGAAACGACAAATACCCACCATTTGCTTCGACGTGGATGGAACCGGAGGGTATTATGCTGAGTGAAATAAGTCCATCGGAGAAGGACAAACATTATATGGTCTCATTCATTTGGGGAATATAAAAAATAGTGAAAGGGAATAAAAATAAGTGGGAAATATCAGAAAGGGAGACAGAACATGAAAGACTCCTAACTCTGGGAAATGAACTAGGGGTGGTGGAAGGGGAGGTGGGTGGGGGAGTGGGGGTGACTGGGTGGTGGGCACTGAGGTGGGCACTTGACGGGATGAGCACTGGGTGTTATTCTGTATGTTGACAAATTGGACACCAATAAAAAATAAATTTATTTTAAAAAAAGGAATCTGTACTCTGAAAACTATAGAACACTTAGGAAAGAAATTGAAGATAACACAAAGAAATGGAAAAACATTACATGCTCAAGGATTGGAAGAACAAATATTGTTAAAATGTCTATGCTACCCAAAGCAATCTATACATTCAATGCAATCCCCACCAAAATACCATCAGCATTTTTCACAGAGCTGGAACAAAAAAATCCTAAAATTTGTATGGAACCAGAAAAGGCACCAAATAGCCAAAGTAATGTTGAAAAAGAAAACCAAAGCTGGAGGCATCACAATTCTGGACTTCAAGCTGTGATCATCAAGACAGTATGGTACTGAAACAACAATAGACACAGAGATCAATGAAACAGAATAGAGAACCCAGAAACGGACCCTCAACTCTATGGTCAACCTATCCTCGACAAAGCAGGAAAGACTATCCAATGGGGAAAAAGACAGTCTCTTCAATAAATAGCATAGGAAAAACTGGACAGCCACATGCAAAAGAAAGAAACTGGACCATTTTCTTACACCATACACAAAAATAACTTCAAAATGAATAAAAGACCTAAATGTGAGACAGAAAACCAGCAAAATCCTAGAGGAGAACACAGGCAACAACCTTTGTCCTCAACCACAGCAACTTCTTGCTAGACACGTCACCAAGACAAGGGAAACAAAAGCAAAAATGAATTAGGACTTCATCAAGATAAAAATCTTCTGCATAGCAAAGGAAGCAATCAATAAAGCTAAAAGGGAACCTATGAATGTGAGAAGATATTCGCAAATGACATATCTGATAAAGGACTGGTATCCAAAATCTATAAAGAACTTATCAAACTCAACACCCAAAAGACAAATAATCCAGTTCAAGAAATAGGCAGAAGACATAAATAGACATTTTTCCAAAGGAGACATACAGGTAACTAACAGACACATAAAAAGATGTTCAACATCACTTATCATCAGGGAAATACAAATCAAAACTACAATGAACTATCACCTCACATCTGTCAGAATGGCTAACAATAGCAACTCAGGAAATAACAGATGTTGTTGAGGATGTGGAGAAAGGGGAACCTTCTTACACTGTTAGTGGGAATGCAAACTGGTACAGCCACTGTGAAAAACAGTATCAAGGCTCCTTAAAATGTTAAAAATAGAACTATCCTGACCCAGCAATTGCACTACTAGGTATTTACCCAAAGGACACAAAATATTGATTCAAAGGGCACATGTACCCCAATGTATATAGCAGCATTATCAACAATAGCCAAACTATGGAAAAAAGCCCAAATGTCCATCAACTTATGAATGGATAAAGTTATGGTGTGTGGAGATTTTATATATATATATATATATATATATATATATATATATATATATAAAATCCATGTTATTGCAAATGGCAAGATTTCATTCTTTTTGATGGATGAGTAATATTACATAATATATAATGACCATTATATATATATATATATATATATATATATATATATATATATAAAATGCCATTTCCAACAACATGGATGGAGATAGAGTACATATATTATGCTTAGTGAAGTCAGTCAGAGAAAGACAAATACTATATGATTTCACTCATTTGGATTCACTCATTTGGAATTTAAAAAATGAAACAATATAGGGAGGAAAAAGAGAGAGGAAAACATAAAACTGAGTCTTAACTATTAGAAAACAAACCGAGGGTTGCTGGAGGGGAAGTGAGTGGGGGGAATGGGTTAAATGGGTTATGGGTACTGAGGAGGTCACTCGATGTGATGAGTGCTGGATGTGATATGCAAGTGATGAATCACTAAATTCTACTCCGGAAACCAACATGACACTGTATGTTAACTAACTAGAATTTATATAAAAACTTGAAACATGAAAACTAACCTTAGAATGAGAAAAATTTTCCTAAGCAAAACATAAAATACAGAAGAGATAAAATTGATAAAATTTATTCAAAACTATAAATTTCTATAGAAGAATTTAATAAATGAATCAAAATAAAATTTTAAAACTGGGGGAAATATTTATAACACATAATAGGAAGGAGTTAATATCCTTAATATATGGAATATTCTTAAAAATCTATGAGTATGACCAGTAGACTAACCAAAAATATTAAGGATGTAATCAGTTCACAACAAAATAAATACTATTGCAAAGATATTCAAAATCACTTACAGTTATAAATCAAAAAGAGCAGAATCTAAAATTAAATAGACAATAAAATAGATAATCCTTAATAATTATGACCTTCTAAAACACAAATACACACCATAAAAACATTTTGAAAAGCTTTTCAATGTATTTTATGATCTCTACCCAAATCTGACAGCTAAAAAAATTTTTAAAGGCACATACCAGTATGACTTATAAATATAAGAATATTAACAAATAAAATCACAAGTATATATTTTAGAACACATTAACACCAATTAGGATTTATTTTAGAAGTGCAATAATGGGGATCCTTGGGTGGTGCAGCGGTTTGGCACCTGCCTTTGGCCCAGGACGTGATCCTGGAGACCTGGGATCGAATCCCACATTGGGCTCCCAGCGCATGGAGCCTGTTTCTTCCTCTGCCTGTGTCTCTGCCTCTCTCTCTCTCTCTGTGACTATCATAAATAAATAAAAATATTTAAAAAAAAGAAGTGCAATAATGGTTTACTGTTAGGAAATCCAACAAATTTTAAGACAAAAGTCACAATCAAACCATATATACTATAAAAGATTTTATTAAATCATAAAATGATAAATTTTATGATTTAATCATAAATGAAAATCATAAATTATTTTATGATTTAATATGCATTACTGATTTTTTTAAATCTCAATAAAATAAGGGGAGGAAAGTGGTCTATCTTTGAGTGTCATTTATAGGAAACCTGGAAATATGTTATAATTAATAGGGATACACCAAAATAATTTTCTTCCAAAGCATGAAAAAAACACAAAGTTTCTCTATCTCTCTGTCCCTAATAAGTTCATTATGGAGGCTTTATAAATTTGTTTCTGTGTTGGTTATTACCATTGGCTCTTGCTCATAGTCTTAACACTAGTGGGTGTTTTACTTGAAAAACTTGAAATTTTACTTGAAAAAGTATCTGTACAAATAATTTGAGACTAAAATGATGTACTCTTCCCCTAAAGAGAATTTTCAAAGAATTGCTTGTACCTAGTACCTGGGGCACTGGCAATCTAGGTCACCTCAACCCAAGCAAGGGCTTGGAATTTTGCTGGCCACTAAGAATGCTGAAATCTGGGTTGAAATCTATAGAAGGACTAGATTCTGATTCTTTTTACTCCAAGTGACCAATGTTTAAGAAGCTGGCCCCAACTGAAGAATAAATTACCAGGCATCTACTCTTGGCAGGCCTCAGATTACAACCTTAGCCTTGTGGGGCTCCTGAAAACACAGCTGTCTCTTCCTGATCAAGAAACTCTCTGGGCAAAAGTGGACAGGAACACTTGGCTCAAATTCTGGATTTTTTTCTTCTAATTCCTTACCATCTTCTTAGCTGGTTGAAGCTCTTAAGATGTTTTTTACATTTTACACAAATTTTGTTACTTGACTCCCAAAAATAGGACTGATCTAAATGACCTAGTCTGAAACTCCTAAAAGCAGAAGTCTTTTTTTTTTTTTCATTATTCTATAGTCAGAGCTTTTTATTAACCTCTAGGATTCAAATATACTTAATAGTACTGTCCCTTGGGTCATTCTATTAGGAACAGCAGTCACTAGTCATTTTTCTTCTTTTCTCTCAGTATTATTGATATATACAGACCTTTCGTGACTTATGATGGGGTCACATTCCAATAAACCCCTCATAAATTAAAAACAATTTTAAATCAAAATGTATTTAGTACACCTAACCTACTGAACATCATAGCTTAACCTAGCCTACCTCAGAACATTTACATTACCCAACAGGCAAAATCATCTGACACAATGCCTATTTTATAATAAAGTGTTGAATATCTCGTGTAATATATTGAATTCTGCACCAAAAGTTAAAAACTGAATGGTTGTATAGGTACAGAATGGTTGTAAGTGTATCAGGCATTTACTCTCATGACCCCTGGCTGACTGAGAGCTGCAGTTCATTGCCACTATCCAGCATCATGATATTGTACTATGTACTGTTAGCCCAGGGAAAAGATTAAAATTCTAAATTTGAAGTACAATTTCTACTAACTGCATATGCTTTTGCACCATGGTAAAGTAAAAAAATCAGGTTTTTTTTTCCAAGTAAGTCTCAATTTTAATAAGATCCTCTACATACACATTTGCTACTAAAATTTGAAATAGCACATCAAAAAAATTACAATTCAATTTCTGAAAACCAGAAAAATCTACCTTATGCACACCCTCCCCTAATTATACTCTAACCAACCCCCCCCCCCCAAGTTTTCTGTGTATTCCTTCTGCACAAGTTACTTGGCTTCCAATTTTTTGATGTTAGGTTTTATCTTACTGACTTTAGGCTTCTCAAACACCTAGGCAACACTCAAAACCTAGTAGTGCTTCCTTAGGTCAAACTGAAAAGTGGACAAATACTGCCGTCATTCAAATGCAAACTACAGGAACTGAAGTCATTCAAATGCAAACTACAGGATTCCTCACAAACCCTAGTAAGTCAGGAACTGTTTATAATTGAACACAGCATAAGTGTAAGGTAAACAGCATAATAATTTATACATATTGTGAAATGATTCTTGCAAGAAGTTTCGTTAACATCATCTCATATAGAAAAAATGTTTTTTTCTTTGTTCTGAGAACCTTTGTTTCTGTTTTCAATTATATGATATAGCACTGCTAACTATCATCATCATGTTATACATTGTATCACCAGAACATATAACCGGAAGTTTGTACCTTTGACTACCTTCATCCAGTTCCCCCAGCCCTCAGTCCCCACTTGTGATAACAACAAATCTGATCTCTTTTTTCTATGAGTTTGGCTTTGTTTGTTTTTTAGATTCCACATATAAGTGAGATCATACAGTTATTTGTCTTTCTCTGCCTGATTATTCTATTTAGTATAATACCTTCAAGGTCCATAGAAACAGAAGTCTTATTATTTCATCCTTCAAGATTTTTAAAAATATTTTATTTATCTATTCATGAGAGATACAGAGCAAGAGAGAGAGAGAGAGGCAGAGACACAGGCAGAGGGAGAAGCAGGCTCCATGCAGGGAGCCCCATGTGAGACTCCATCCCAGGTCTCCAGGATCACACCCCGGGCTGAAGGCGGCGCTAAACCACTGAGCCACCCGGGATTTTTCTCAAAGTTCTGACCAATAAAATAAAGCGAGAAAATATTGTAAAAATAAAAATATTGCCAAGTGAAAATATTATTATTTTTGTTTGAAAACAAAAAACTATTAAACACAAAATCATATAGGTACAAGGTACAAGAAAAATATTTTTTAAATCACTTTTTTCTTTTTAAGATTTTATTCATTTATTCATGAGAGACACAGACAGAGAGGCAGAGGGAGAAGCAGCCTCCATGCAGGATCCTGGGACTCGATCCTGGGACTCCAGGATCAGGCCCTGGGCCAAAGGTAGGCTCCAAACCACTGAGCCACCCAGGGATCCCCTAAATCACTTGTTTTAGATCACCTGTTGAAAATGACCAGAAAATATAATGAAAAACCTAAAATGAGAAAACAAAATATAAATATTATGGTATTTTTTATGTGTCAACTTGACTATATTAATATCTCTCATATTGAATTAAACACTAATCTAGGTGTTATTTTGGAGGCATTTGTAAGCATGACTAAAAGTCTATATTCAATTGGCTTTTAAATAAAGGAATTATTTTAGATAACCTGTATGGGCCTCATTCGATCCATTTAAGGTCTTAAAAGGAGAAAGAACGGAGTCTTCCCAGAAGAAGGCACTCCAACTGTAGACAGCCATTTCAGCCTGCCCTCCTTGATGGCTTGACAAATTTGGACTGGACTAGCTAGGCTTCACAATTGTATAAACCAATTTTTTTGCAACAAATCTTTTAATATGTATCCCCTACTGGTTCTACTACTCTGGTTGATCCCTGACTGATACTATAGGTAATAAATGTAACATGAATTTGTGTGGGGGGGGCCTTTACGAGGGAAAATGTTAAATGTTCCTAAAGAACATAAAAGTAGATAAGGGACTTCACAAATTTCTGCAATGAAATCAAACTATTCCAAACAATTAATGCAATTAAAAATAAAATCCTAACAAGACTTTTTTTTTTGAAGAATTTGACAAGTTTTCTCTAAATAAAAAAGTAATCACAGTGGTGGTGAGAAATGAACCTACCAAATAGTAAAACATGCCATAAAGCTACAATAATTTTTAAAGTGTGAAGTTACCAGAGAAAGAAGCAAATAGATCAAAGAAACAGAATAGGAGGTCAGAAGTTAACATATATGTAAATAGGAATTTAGTGCACAAAAAATGTTATATTCAAATCAGTATGAGAAAGATGGTTGTACCAGTTACCTTTTACTGAGAAACACACTACCCAAAAATGCAATAGATTAAAATAAGAACCATTTACTTAATTCACAGTTTGGTGCTTTGGCAGTTTGTCCTGGAGTAAGCTGAGTAGTTCTTTAGCTCTAGGCCAAGCTTGGTTGATCTTGGCTGAACTTGCTCTTGGGTCTGTGGTTAGTTACAGGCCCGTTGGAGATGACTGGTTTTGAATGTTCTCATTCATATGTCTTATGATTCACTGATGGTAACAGGGGAGACAAAGTCACATGTCTCTAATCACCCAGCAAGCTAAAGTAGGCTGCTTTATATAACATCAGAGTTCTAAGAATAGCAAACAGGTAGGTCTCAATACACAGGCATTTTTCAAGTCTCTGCTTATATTATGTTTACTACTGTCTCATTAGCCAAAGTAAGTCATGTGTCTAAGCTCAGAGTCAGGAGGGGAGGGCATTACCAAAAGGCTTAGCTACAGGGAGGAATGACCCAATTGGAGCCATTACTTCAATCAATCCGTTATAATGAAGTATTCAATAAATGATGCTGGAAAATTGAACCATTTAGAAAGAAATAGGTTAGATTCTTTTATAGCATCAGAATAAATTCCAGGTACATTAAAAATTAAATGTAAAAATTGCTAAATTTTAATAACAAAGCTGGCGAATGACAATATAGAGAAAATATTTGCAACACATATGGCAATAATTAAGAGCCAGAATATACAAAGATATCTTAGAAATAAATAAGAAATAGATAAACACCTCTATTAAAGCAGTAGGGGGATTTTTAGATATACAATTCATTAGAGAAATATAAATGGACATTAATTGAAAGAAAATATGCCTAATATCAGTAATGATCAAATATAAATGAAAACAAAAATCAAAGTATCAATTTTTGCCAATGATTTTGAGAAAATTTAATGTCAAAATTTAATGTCAAATGCTAAAGAGTGTTTGAAAGTAGATACAATCACATAATGTTTGTTAGAATATAAATTGACATAAAATTCCTAGTGAGTATATTAGTACTATCAAAATGTTAATTTGCATACCTCGTAATCCATAAATTCAATTCCTGGTAATTTATCTGAAGAATAAGCATAAAGAAATAGATAAAATATATGTATATAAAATAATATTTATGACATCCTTTTTCTAAGAAGTGAAAACTTTGAAACAACCAACTTTTCTGTCAATAGGATTAAGTCATGACACATACAATGAAATATTATGCAGCATTCAAATGCATAAAATAAATCATTATGTATTATTTCAGAGACATGTCCATAATGGCTTTTTGAGAGGTACATGCAAATTAAAGAAAATATGATCCTATTTATGTGTATATTTTTTATTTGCATGAAAAATTATGAAAGACTATTCACTAAATTACAGGGTCTTTTTTACTTTCTCTATTTTGTCCAAAATTTTTCAAAGTAATAAATTGTCAACAGAAAAAAAAATTGCAATGAAATTAATTATTGTTCTTTAAAAATATCACTTCAAATAATTATTTGACAATGAAGATTTTTATGCCACATTATGGAGATTTTTTTAATGTAGCTAAAAATTTATGAACTTTGAAGATAGATAAATAATGCTGCTCCTGATAACAATGAAGATGAAGTTTTGAAGGTCTCAAAGAGAGATCATTTAAAGAAATTTAGAGCAGAGTATAACCTGAAGTCCCTTTAGAAGCCTTAGGTTCCCACAGCAGGAGTCATTAAGTAAGCTTAAAACAAAACGAAGGTGATTAAGATTAAGAGAGTAAAGAAGGGACATGAGGGATCTAGTCTCTTAATGAAGTCTGCCTATATCCTGTAAATTTCTGTGGCATCCTTCTCTAAATAATATAGCTAATTAAGAGTTACATATGTGAGCTAACCAAAAATTTATGGTCCGAACTAATTACTTAAAGTTATTCTGCACTTCTATTAATGCCAGCGCTGATTAAGCAATGGTAAAATCTCTCTCTCTTTTCAGGAAGAGGAAAGGTGCCAAGTCCTAGGAAGGTAAGGGTTTCCAGCAGAGGCCAAAAACCACATTTTTGTAATTACTTAGGCACAGGTCCACACTGACCAGATTATTCATTCATAAGTTTGGAAATAATTGTCATGAGGAAACAAAAATCTCATAAGTCAAGTTAACAAAGAGCCAAACTCAATGACATTTATTAAATATGAAAAAGATTTATATAGATGAGAAAGGTGTGCTACTTAGCAAACAGGATGAACTGATAGTGACCCAAAGCAGCTATATTATTTTGAAAATGCATTTGAATTCCTTATACTTTTATCTTATTTTTCAGATAAGGATATGGTTCACGCAAGAGTGCTAGCTCACTTTTACAGGTTTTACAGAGGCAATGTGCAGTGGGAAAAGCACAGATTCGGAATCAGAATCTGCATCCCAATATCCTCTTCTAAAAAACAGGCTAAACATTTCCCTCATAGGCTGCTGTGAGGATTAAATGAGTCAATAAACAGATAGATTACAGAATATTACAAATATTTAGTGACTCTTTCTTTTCTTCCCTTCTTCTGGCCATTCTCATTTCCTTGTTAGGACTTCCAGAATCTTCTCTTCCTGTTGCCATCCCCCCATCCTTCAAAGCCCTGCTCACAATTCATCTCCTACACAAACTTACTTTTCCTTCTCATTTTTTTAACGATTTTATTTATTCATGAGAAACACAGAGAGAGAGGCAGAGACACAGGCAGAGGGAGAAGTAGGCTCCCTGCAAGGAGCCCGATGTGGGACTCGATCCCGGGACCCTAGGATCATGACCTGGGTCGAAGGCAGGTGCTCAACCACTGAGCCATCCAGGTGTCCCTTTTCCTTCTCATTTAATGTCTGTACCACATGAGTTACTTGCTTGCTTGAAGGAGGTGGAAAAATTCTCTGGTTTGATTAACAAATTATATAATGAGTTCCAATTTTGTTGCCAGGCATGGCCTTCTCTCTTCAACTAGATTAGAAGTTGCCCATACTCTGGAACATCATCTTAAGCTTCTTGCTCCCCCCACAGCACCCAGCATAATTACATTTAATAATGAATTACAGGCTTATATTGTTTGAGAGATTTTATGTAAGGTACCCAAAATATTTGGGTAAATATTTTATTTATTTGGGGGGACGTAAATATTTTAAAGGCGATTCGGTACATCAATATTGCCAATGCCAGTCACAAGCACTATAGCTATATGGATAGTCTGTGAAAGAAGGAAGGAGACAGTTTTTAATCTGTTCTCATGAAATGATATCCACATCATTATCATCCAACATTCTTTTTTCAATATGATTAAATGTTTCTCAAAACATCTCCTATGTTTCTGAGGTTTAAACTTCAGTTCCATGAAGTTTACACAAAAGCTCAGTATATTAACACTTCTTTCAGGTGATATGTTGGATAAAATATTTTGTATGACTGAAGAACCAATGTATCTGTTCAGAACACATATTATAAACGTTAACTTAAAAAATATAAACAGTTGGGATGTCTGGGTGGCTCAGAAGTTGAGCATCTGCCTTCAGTTCAGGGTGTGATCCTGGAGTCCTGGGATCGAGCCCAGATTGGGCTCCCCTTGGGGAGCCTGCTTCTGCCTCTGCCATGTCTCTGCCTCTCTCTGTGTGTCTCTTATGAATGAATAGATAAAATATTTAAATATATAACTATATAACTAAACTATATAACTATATAACTATATATATATATATTTATATATATAGTTGATCGAGGATAACCTGATTTTAAAAAGCTATCTTGGGATTGTACCAATGTTTTAATAACCATTTAATAACCATTTTATAACAGTAATATCTTATGGAAAAACAGGGGTTTTTTTACTAGCAGTAGAAAATTTTCAAATTTACTCTTCATTATCTAGGTATTTAATTTTTAACGAATGATTGAGTAGATACCACCAAAGACCACACCAGAAAATTTAATATTGACTACTCTTAGGTAGCAGAATACAGAAATATAAGCATTCAGCCACTTCAAATAAATGATTGAGTGATTTTTTTTCTGTTCATTAAGTGATGGGGATAATTTCTGAAAGCAAGATCTGGGACAATGGACAACAGCAAATTCTGGCAGAGGGCTAAAGAGCTGAGACCAGGTTGAAGCGGAAGAATAAATTAGAAAAGTATTTTCAAATCCAGTTGCCATTAATCAGTTCATCATTTACATTAAAAAAAAAAAGTGTGTAGAGGGAGTGAGTAGTCAGAAATCAGATTAGCTCTACTTGAAAGAACATAATAGTTACCTAGAGTATTTGGGAGAGTGGCGAGACTCAGACAATGGAGTTGGGAAGCATTTGGTAATCAGGAAGGAATGCTTAAAAATACATATATATAAACATAACAGGAGTTTAAATGAAAAAACCTATACTTGGCATCAAAGGAAGTAAGGTCAAGACCTAGCTCTGGCCAAAGCTCGTTTCTTTATCTGTAAAATGAAGGAAATAATATCTGCAGCACTGAATTGAGAGAAGTAAGAAAAAACCTTCTAAACTGTCTATATACAGTATTGCTTTGAGTTTCTAAGTTTTCTGCAGGCTCCTATCTATTCTTTCTGCCCCCTTCTTTCCTTCCCCGAGGATGAGTCAGGATTAAGGGCAAGGGTATTTTATTGGCTCTAGGTGCTAAGGAACCTAGAGGTGGAACTTTCCCTAAAAGAAGCTGAAGGACCAAAGCTGGATCAACAAAGAGTATAGTAAAATAATTACCTTGGCTAATGGGAATACCATAAGTCCAGTTAAGCTAAATTTTCATTAGCTTTTTATGCAGCCAAATCAACTTGATAGCTTATATTGAACTTGCATTCATATACAATTGTAAAGACTTTACTTTTTCTAAAAATCATTAATCCTTATTCTATACTTGTGTTGCTGGTATTTGAAACCAGTGTGCAACATTTTTACTCCTGTTAAATTGTATACTGTTGACTGCACCCGTGGGGTCCAGTCAGCTAAGATCTGGCATCTTAAGTATTAGCCTATCCTCCTAGATTTGCATCATCCATGACAGGCAGCATCTACCCTGAAGAAGCTTTGAAATCAAATAAATTAAAGTGGCAAACTAAGTTTGATAAATACTCTATCCTGAATAAACCCTCTTGAAGATTTACAACACACATTTTCATACTGGAGTTCTGATAGCCTATAGTAAAGAACTCTGGTAAACTGCATTTAATCTTGTATTTCCCAATTTTTTTATTGACCATGGAACTCACCTTAGGAAATTTTGGTATTAATAAGGAATGGGATACTATGTTGCCAGTAAGTAGAATGAGGCACATCTATTTGAACCGACATACAAATATCTTCAAAACATATTAAGTGAAAAAAAAAAAACAAATCTAAAACAATTAGTATAATCTAACTTCACCCTAAACAATGAATAAATAAATATACTACCCTAAACAAGGAATAAATAAATATACTACCTACGTGTGTATGTGTACATGAACATGTAAGCAATATATAGAAAGGACTGGAACAATAAATATCTTACTGCTTTCAATAGTTACACATAGAAATAGGTATAAAACCTAATGCAATGATGATAGAGACTTTTATATTTTACTGTATGTATCTCATATTGTCTCAACTCTTTACATTGAGAATGTATGATAAATCATTTCTAATAGATACTTTTTAAAATTATTACAGTACTGTAGGGTGAAATGAGCTAATGTTTTAGTCAGTGGTCATATACAACTACATTTTTACATTGTAACTGCCCAGATAGAATTACAGAAACAAATAAACATCAACCTGTCCTTTCAGAAAAATCAAATTAAAAAATGTGCTATCTCTTCAGATTCTGAAAATCAGTAAAACAAGGCTTTGTAAGATGAGTTGAACAGACTTGAACTTAGGTAAGAAATGTCTCCCATATGGTTTATTCAGATAAAAGTGTGGGTATTATGTAGTGTAATTCCTACAATCTGTCTTGACTGACATGATGTTAAGGTAAACAGAGAACCAACCTCAAAAAAATCTAAGAGATTAAAATAAGAGGGCATCATAGAGCAGCACAAAGAACTGACTTTGGTGTTGGATAGTTCTGGGTTCAAATCCAGACTTCTCCACTTTTTTAAAGCCTCAAGTCACCTCATCTGTAAAATAACATTATTTAAGGCTTTTTTTTAAGATTTTATTTATTTATTCATGAGAGACACACACACACACAGAGGCAGAGACACAGGCAGAGGGAGAAGCAGGCTCCATGCAGGGAGCCCGACATGGGACTCGATCCCTTGTCTCTAGGATCACACCCTGGGCTGAAGGCGGTGCTAAACCGCTGAGCCACCCGGGCTGCCCCACATTATTTAAGACTTAACCAGAGTGGCTCACCGGTTGAGCGTCTGTCTTCGGCTCAGGATGTGATCCCAGGGTTCTGGGATTGAATCCCACATCAGGCTCCCTGTAAGGAGTCTGCTTCTCCCTCTGCCTCTGTCTCTGCCTCTCTCTTTCTGTGTCTCTCGTGAATAAATAAATAAAACTTAAAAAAAAAAAAAAAAAAGACTTAACTGAAAACTCTTGAGTAATATATCTCAATTTACACTTAACATGTTCCGCTACAACAACCTCCTATACTGCTTTAGGGAAAAGGCTAGAAGTCTGAGAAAAATTAGAGCTCCACCAGAAATGAAACCAAAAGGGAGGCTTGGAATCCAGGAAAAGTCATTTCAGTTTCCTTGTAAACAGTATTAATACTGACAACTCAGTGTTTACTACTGAGCATGAGTGGAAGAGATCCTGACAGAGGAACTCATAGCTGTGCTCTGTGGCCCTGGTTTGTCACCACTGAATCCTTACACGGGTGGCTGAGCTGTTTGGGCCCCAGAAATACTAATCACAGTTCCAGTGAACTTAGAGCCAAAGATTTCAGATCCATAGCAGCTACACCATGTGTTGAAGAATTCTTAATAGATACACATAACATCTTTCACAGGCCTTTACAAACATAATGAGGTGAGTTACTACACAAGAAAGATGAGAAAGAATCTAAGAGGAGAAAGGGACTGAAGTTATGAAAGACCTAAGGCAAGGGATAGCAAGAGGTAATTCCAAGTGGTCACAGATTTGTGGTTTAAAGGAGTACCGGCCAAAAATTATAAGGACAAAATTAAGATTTCAGGAACATGAATAAGAATAAAGTTTTAATTACTAATTTTAGGAAGCAATGGATTCATCTTATTTAGCATTCAACTAAAAGGGTGATATGTTTAAAAGAGACAGGTTTGACCTTTTTGTGATTTTTATCAGCCCCTGGAATCCTACTGTAAACTCCTTTAAAATGTAACCTTATGGAACTAAAGAAGAGTATCACTTCAAGGTTTTTCAGTAAACTGCACATAATTTCTCTTCATAAGGACAAGGGGCCTGGGCAACTTGTGTTCTAAGCTGTGGAGGTAGAGCGTGCCAGGGAGACAAAATGGTATCAGGATAAGCCCTTCATAATCAGCCTCCATACATGCTTGCTTCTTGGGATGAAGAGCTACAAATCAACACCATCGATTTTAGGAAGGCAACTGGGGGTATATATCACTCTCGTGGAGCATTTTCCATAGGAAATGTTTAAGCTATTTAGTCCCTCTTATATACACTCTACCACCTGTCATCTACACCAGAGCTGCTCAGGGGAAATATTTTGCCATCTCCTCATCTCCCCACGGAAGAATTTTTCCCAAGCTTCTATCATTTATTTTCTCTGCCATTGGTAAATTTGGAAAATATATCTGATCTACAGCTGAGCTCCACTCTTTTCCTTCTTTCAGAGGGAGCCTATTCTTATTTTCCCTGCCTTCCTACTTACTAGTACTTCCCTGACTGAGTACTTACCCTAAGTACTTGGTACTTAGTATTTCTCCAACAGAGACATCAGCCCTGTCCAGACTTCCAGGGTCCAGGTAGGTAAATCAGGCTAATCCTCATGTTCAGTTGGGAGAAACACTTGGCTCCCTATTATCCATATCCTCTAACCTGACCTTTATTTGAAATAGAGAGGATTTTTTTAGACTTCACACATTTTTTAAAATATTTATCAAATTGTTGGGAAGCTGGGTGGATGAGATGGGTGCCCTGACTGGAAACCCTTCAGAAACTCTAAAAAGAGTGCCCAAATATGATGAATTTATTTTAACCATAGCCCAAACACCATATGATTCAAAGAGTCTTAACCTAATGTCTTTGGGTAGGCCCCAAGAGGTCCATGGACTCTGTGAAAATTTATAGAAATCTTTGCATGTTAATTGTACTCTTCTCTCCCTAAGAAAGGTTAAGAAACATCTACCTAATTATTGAGAGCAATAAAAACTTATAAAGAAATCTCAATGCCAGGTACTTCCAGCAAACCTATAATTTTAGATTATCCTCACTGCTTCAAAGCTCCAAATATATATAAAATAAAATGACTCTATTTTCACCATTAATGAATAGAAGGCTTAGCTAAATATCTCATACAAGAATGTCTCTATTATTTACATCAATCCTATACCAGTCAGTTTGTGTTTTTATTTTTGTTTTTTGCTTTTTCTTTTTTTTTTAATTTTTATTTATTTATGATAGTCACACAGAGAGAGAGAGAGAGGCAGAGACACAGGCAGAGGGAGAAGCAGGCTCCATGCACCGGGAGCCCGACGTGGGATTCGATCCCGGTTCTCCAGGATCGCGCCCTGGGCCAAAGGAGGCGCCAAACCGCTGCGCCACCCAGGGATCCCTGTTTTTTGCCTTTTCTGATAGCTCCCTAGTCAATTCATTACCATCCTCAGGATAAATAAAATAAGGAATTTTTCCATACGTTTTCAAAATTTGTTGAGTTTTGTTTGTTTGTATCATGAGGAAAAGCCAAATATTGAACAGTTGGCTACAAACTAAAAATTTACCAGTAGGCATAGAGAGTAAAGGGCTCCAAATTCCACAGAATCTTTAATTCTGGGAAACAATACACACGCACACAGAGACAAATGCAAAAAAAAAAAAAAAACATACAAAAAGTGTTTTGTTAAAAAAAAGAACTGCAGGCTTATACCATGAGCACATCTAGATTCTGCAGTTGAGAAATTAATGTAAAATTTTACCTCAAACCAGAACTGATAGAAATGAAGCCCTCAAAAGCACTTGAGATTCCCACATTGAAAACAAACAGCTGGTTGGGATGCCTGGGTGGCTCAGCAGTTGAGTATCTGCCTTTGGCTCAGGGCGTTATCCTGGAATTCCATGATAGAATCTGCAACAGGCTCCCGATGGGAACCTGCTTCTCCCTCTGCCTCTCTCTCTGTGTCTCTCATGAATAAATAAATAAATCTTTAAAAAAAATAAAAACAAACAACTGAAAATGAGCCAAACATTTAAAAATTACGAATTTTACTAAGAAACAATCTACTCTAAGGGGAGTCAGCAGATGTGACCACAGGAAAATGAAAACCTCCAAAAATCCAAGATATTAGAACTACCTGACAGACTATACAATCAGCATGTTAGAAGTTATTAAAGTATAATAATAGCTAATATTTATTTAGTGCTTGATTTGTAAAATTATAAGCAGCTTGGATAGATTTGAATAAACACTAAAATTCAGCACAGAAAAATTAAATTATAAAAAGTGTGAAAAGAGTTTAATAATTGTAGACTATAGACTTGAAAGACATACATATATATGTATATATATATAAAGAGAGACAAAGACAGAGATCTTTTTAACTCAGTTTCAGAAGTAAAGGACTCAGGATTCAAGAAAAACATAAGTCCTCAGATTTAAAGGGTTCTCCAAGTACAGAACAGGATAAATAAAAGTAAACCTACACTTAGAAAAATGGTAGTGAAACTGCAGTACATCATAGAGAAAATCTTAAAAGTAACAAAAACAAAGAGTGAAAGACAGATTACCTGCACAGCTATGACATTTAGTTCCCAATAGCAACATTCATAATGTCTTCAAAGTCCTAAAATTCTAAATCCAGCTCAGCTTTCATTGAAGAGTGACAGTGCAATGATAAACATTTTCAGAAAAACAAAGTTGAAAAAAATTATCATTTGCAGATCTTTATGGAAAGAATTGAAAGATGAAGAAAATTGGGCCAAGAAGGAAGGAATAAGCGAAGGAAAAGTGAGCCATATCATCAGTAAACATTAGGTAAATATACTAAGTATATTCTTTAAAAATAAAATAAACAACATTAAGGGAGGGTTACAATTGAGGTAGTTCTAAAATACTGAAGCAGGGGAACAATATTAAAAATGGAATGGGGGACAGCCCAGGTGGCTCAGCAGTTTGGCGCCGCCTTTGGCCTGGGGAGTGATCCTGGAGACCTGGGATCCAGTCCCACGTCGGGCTCCCTGCATGGAGCCTGCTTCTCCCTCTGCCTGTGTCTCTGCCTCTCTCTGTGTCTTAAAAAAAATAAATAAAAAATAAATAAATAAATAAATAAATAAATAAATAAAATGGGGAAAGTAGAATTAAAACATAAGTTTTTGAGAAAGGTAGAGATATCACTTTAGTCTTTGTTAAATCAATCATGTATGTTAAATTTTAAAGGTTACCACAAAAATAGAAACAAAATATATAGTATCAAAACAGTAATAGGGAGAAGAAGGAATAGAGAAGGAAGGAAGGAAAAATAAAAACATCCAAAATAAGGGAATAGCAAAATAAAGACAAATGGGATGTATAACGAATAAAATCATATGTTTTAATAATCGTAATAAATATGAATAGATAAACTTGATAGTTCATAGTAGGAAATTTTTATATTAAATTTTTCAAATCAACAGTAAGCTAAAAGAGATATATTGAAAACATATGAATACAGAAAAGCGAAAATAAATTAATAGAAAAGGTACACTACTGCTTCTCCAATAAATCACCAAAGGCTAAAGATTGTAGATGATACTGGTGCTTAGAACAGGCAGAGAGGACAAGTATAGGGATGCGAACTGGTCTTGGACACCAAGCTGGGCCATCTGGTCAAAGACATGATGAAGTTCCTGTACGTGATCTCTTTTCCTTCGTTGACTTTCCTTATGGGGCCATTTCTTGACAATTAGATACTAAAAATGGCAGTCTTTCAGAGACATAAAAGTGGTTAATAGGAACCATAATGACTCATGACCTACTGATTTAGATGGCAAATGCCCAAGGAAGTAGTAACTGCCATTCATGGTATCATCTAGGCAAGGCAACCATTATCTGAGGGAAGACTACTGGGGAAAAATTCAGCAAACCCTATTCTCCCCTTGCAAGATGGCTGGGCACTGTGACTCTGTGCTTGTGCATCTGATCCCTTCTTTCTTTTGTGGCAATGTCTCTGTTCCTCCGCCCGACAGGCTGCATTTGATCAATGGTATATGGCTGCCACCCTGGGTAACTTGGCTAAAGCCACTCTGACCTCTGGAAGATTAGTCTTCTGATTAGCAGTTTCCTGATCCATATTTATTGTCATTGCAGAGAACTCAGAATTCTGCTGTGATCTAGCCCATGTTTTTTATATCAGCAAAATAAAGTGAATTAAATATAAGGATGAAAAGATTAGATATACCAAGAAAATGTTAAACAACATAGACTGTTGGACAAAAAAAAAAAGGATAGGAAAGATTTAAAAAAAGGAAAATTTCACCAAGGAGATATAACAATCCTGAACCTATGTGCATCTAAGTTGTAGCTTCAACTTTTTCAAAGCAAAAATTGACAGAATTACAAAAAAGAAATTGACAAATCTAAAGTCTCATAGAAATTTTATATACCTCCCTTAGCAACACATAATATAAGAAGTCAATGAAGTCTATGATATAAAAGAACTGAAAAACATTAAACTAGCAACCCCTAAAAAAACCCTTATGGAAAATATACTAAGTTCTCTCTCTCCTTGCCATACAAAGAATTGTCCTGAGAGACTTCACAAGGACTATTCAAGTGAGGCCAGTTTCTCCTTGTGCCTTAGAAAAAGTCAGGACTAGAAATGCTGTTGGGGGTTTAGGAAACAACCCTAAAAGGAATGCTGAGAGCCCAGCTCAACACTAAAGAGAAAGAACAGTGACCCCAGGACTTTAGAAGGAGGTTCTCAGTCTAGCATCCACAGACTCCAGGGAACTAAGCTTCCAAACTCACTGGAGCAGCAGCTTACAGGTGAAAGCCATAGGTCTCAGGTTGACCAGTCATATGTGGTAGAAGTTGACTAGGCCATAGTGGGTGATTTGGAGACTCAAGCTAAACACTGATTGGTCATCTGAATGGAGCAGACACTTCTGGGAACAGAGAGCTTACAAGTTCTATAAATCAGAGGGAATGTTCCCATCCCATTTCTTTTCCCCAACCAGGCTTACCGAGAACAGCAGACTTTGACAAGGTGAAGAATTTAGTTCTATAACACACCATAGCCTCCCTCTTTCCTGGTTCAGCCCAACCAACCTCCTAAAATACTTCACTTTACAGCCAGAAAGAGGCCGACATGCTTTTAGAACAGTCTCTAAACAGATACTGAAATTAATAACTCACTGGGTTCATTCTGCCATTAAGGATCCCAAGGATATGGGAAAGTAAATAGGTTTTCAGACAGGAAGTAGGTAGGAATAAAGTTTGGAGGCCCTCCTCCTACACACACAAGCTGTACGTTTCCAAATGCAGGTTACAGGAAATGAGAGCAGAGAGAGATTAAATGTCTGATTTAGTCAGTGAGCTTCATAGCCAAGATTAGAACTCCAGGCTTCCTCTGTGTCACACTGTTGCCATATTTCCTGTTTTCCACTCTGGCTAATCACTACATGATATTTGAAAACCAGTCACCAGGCTAAAGAATGTAAAGGCTTCAGGTAATTAAGGATGTTGTTGATAAAGAGCCAAGAGAATGCAATCTATATGTAAAATATTTTCCCATATGTATAATAAAAAATGTGAACTCCAGCTATTAGGATTAATATCCTCCTTCACTTTGCATTTGGCTATTAGGTTCATCAAAACCAGAAATTTGAAGAGTGAGGCATGCCAAAGTCTCTCCTGTTCACTTTTGGTTTTAGTTTTTCAACAAAACTTACTGCCTGAAATACAAGAAATGAATCAATCAACCAATAAAACAATCTAGAACCCATATATTTTCGCCAGTCTTAAAATACATATTTATTATGTTTTTGATAACAGGTAATGGAAATAATATACCTTTTGTAAGAACTAAGGCATTCAATTCTTCCTGGAAAGAAACTAAAGACACATTTAAAGCAGATGGCTTGTTCTGCTATATTCATTTGTTATATGTTCATTACTGCTATTTGTTCATTTTTATACTTTACACCAGAGATTGGTAAACCTTTTCTATAAAGGGCCAGATAGTAAATATTTTCAGCTTTATGAGCCATATAATCTTGGTTGCAATTACTTACCTCTGCCACTGCAACAAGAAAGCAGTCATGGATGGTATGTAAACAAACGAGCATGACTAGCTTTGGCCACGGGCTGGGCTGTAGCCTGCCGGTTTTCTGCTCTCCAGTACAAACCATATTGTGTGGCAGGACAGGATAGTTTGCCAAGTGAACTATATAGGGTAGACCAGTTGACTGGCATTTTTGTATGCAATAAAACTTACTTAATCTTTTCTCTTTATAACTTATTTAAACGTCTTATTTCACCAACAAGAGTATAAGCTTTTTTGATGATAGACAGAAATTTATTAATTTATTATTCTCCCTGGACTTCACACAGATGACATTTGCCAGAGGAAAGAGCATGGGTTTCACTGTCAAAACGATCCAAATTCAAACTCTGGTCCTGTCATTGATTAGGTGTATGACCCTGGATGGGTTATGGACTCTCAGCCTCCATTTCTTCATCTGTGAAACTGGGGATAATACCTACTTTATACTGACAATGCAAATAACATGTAAAGGAAATAATATAGCTTCTGTAGGAACTAGGGCATTTAAGTCTTCTTGTAAAGGGTTAAAGACATTCATGATAGCCCATGGCTTATTCAATGTAAAGCACATAATAACTGATGAGTCTGACTCCAGGTCAAAATCCTATGTGTGATCTTTCAGGCCTGACTATGGGTCATTAACAAGGCTCTGCCTGGCAGGCCTCATGGGGTGAAGCTGTTCTTCCTACATCAGAACAAGATAGTTTACAAATAGAGTATCTGTATTTTCATAGGATATACTAATTTTCTAGACTCACTTTAAAAATCAGACTTTTCTTTTATAAGTGCCTATGCTAAAATGGCCTCATCACAGACCATTGAGTTCAAAGACTCAATCAATGCACAGCCTTATATTTTTCTCCACAAAGCTCTTTTGAGGATGATGATTGAGAATGAATACCAGTATCTGGTCATGGGGGTGGAGGTACTCAGGAGTGGCAGTACCAGCTCCCCTGTCTCCCTTCAGCTTAAGGTATGTTACTACACATGGTGGTGGTATTTATTCCCACTCACACCCACACAAACCACTTGTTTGCATCCTGAGATGATGTAATGGCTACTGCTTGTCATTTTTTGTGTGACCTACTTATTCAACATGAGCTTGAAGGGCTAATACAGACTTAAAACCAATTTATTTGGGGTGTAGCTGTTTATCAACCCAGTGTTAGAGGAAGGCTTGTTCTATGGTAATTACTGTGGTTTACAGGATGTCTCAAGTGTATTGTACAGAATTTACAACCCCAGTATTACAGGCTAGGAAGCAAACAATGGGTGACGAAGGCAATGTTCCAGGCTCTATTGGTTTGTTTGTTGCTTATTAAGATGAAAAGGCATTATGTAGTCAGTATTTCAATAAAAACAAAAGAGGTGCCTTTCAATATCCAAACATTAAAGGTCACAGAGCCAAGATAAGAGGTCATACTACCAAGAAGCAAAAGGAAAGACTTAAAAGGATTGATCAATGAGAACACTGCTGTGGTTTCATTTTTCTCCTAGACATTATAGAGGAGATAAAGTGAAATCTGAGAAAACAGAATCTCCCAGTGCCTATGGGAGAGGATACAACATACTATATAATATCAAAGAGACAATCGTATTGCAATTTGTGAACAGTCAGGGGAAGCAAACTTGTTTTGGTTCTGCCAAGATTACAGAGCACACAGAAAGTGATAAAAAGTCTAAGGGTAAGCAATGAACACCTAAGGAAAAATAAAACTTCGAAGGATTTCTTCTTTATAGATAATCAATTTGGGGATCACTCTCACTGTAGCTGAATTCCCTGAACACATTTATTCACAACTACTCAGAATGCTTCCCGCCCACCATCCCTACCAGACAAGCCCTCAGCAGTGGCTGAAAAGGAGGTAATTCCATACGTGCCAGGGTGGTGGGTAATTAATGAGGTAAATCAGCTTGAGGAAAGATGTACAATGCATTCTACATCAAATATAAATGATTTTGAGAATATCCATGCGCTGTTCGCTTTTGCTAGCTCTAAGTTGAGAGCTTCCAATCTGTATCTAAATATTGCTTCTGTCAGAGATCTCCTCACTGATACCAACACTACGAGTTTTTGAATGCCCTGGCACTTCTATTCACCTCGTTTCATCCCCATCCCAATTGCTCAAGGTAGATTTTATTTCCATTTAAAAAATGAGGAAAGTGAGCCTCTGAGAGATTTGGAAAGTGACCGAAGACAAAGAAGTAGTAACTTATAGAATCAGGATTCAAGCCTCAGGCTACTGATGCCAAAGGATCAGGCAAAAGGCTATGATTCAGAGCTCTCCTCCACCATATACACTACAGGCCTGAGCAGGGGGTTCTGTTGACAGCCTGTCTGCCCCCCACTGGACAACCATGTGACCTTTAGGAGCTATGGAACCCCTCTAGGCCCCAGTGGTCCCATTCATCCAATGGGCGATATTAACAGTCCCCCTCTTTCAGAAGCATTGTGGAGATTAAGGAATTCATGTGACCTGCTTAGCTCAGTACTTGGAGTTGTGTGTGCTCAATAAATGACTTCTGCACTCATTACTCCCACAGGGCCTTTTTCTAAACTCTCTGCTTGTAAGAGGCCTGGAGTCATGGTGCTCAGATTTTAAGAAGTGCTCAATAATAACTGACACCTTCTAGAAAAGAGTTTGAGTATGAGCTTGTTTCCAATGCAATGACACTTTCTACTCCTTGCTCTTGCTGGGACCCTACAGAGATATGCTCTCCTCAGGGGCCAGCCTCGCATGTAGATGAATGTCTTTAGTACATGTGCTGTCGAAGGGAGCACAGATGAATGTCTTTAGTTCTATCGAGATCACCCAACCCTGTGAAAGTTAGTCTTCCACCTATTTTGACCCCTGAAATCCATATATAAGGAAAAGCCCTTCATCCCTTACTTGGAGATTATGCCTAAATTAAAAGTTCCCTTTCTGTATAGGCCTTATGACCTAGCACTCTGAACACAGATGATCCTTTCTTTCTTTCTAAAAGTAGTCTCAGTACCATCAGAGCAAATGAAGGGTAGAAGCCCAAGCCCAAGGGCAGGGGGCACAGCAGGGGGGAGTATAAATTGTATGCTGTCATTCTTATCAATCTGAATATTTAGACCAAGACGGTAGTATCTCTCTTCCCAATTGCTCCTTCTAAGTGTAAGTATGGTGGGAAAAGGTCCTAAGCTTCCCTTTGTCATGGTTAACCCCATATGAACATAAGGAGAATCAGCTGTGTCTGGTCTTATGCAAGAGCTCAGAAGAGAGACTGACAATTCCATGCAGATGGTACAAGGAAAAGACCTTCTTTTGGTAAAAGACCCAGGATGTTCTCCAGGCCAACGCTGAAGGTCTCAGCTGATAAACCATTATTGATAAAAGCAGGGACTAAATGCAGAAAGAATATGAGGCTGACAGGATGGAGTGAGCTGGCCAGGACAGGCAAAGCAGGGTGAGGTGACTAGGGACAGAGAAAACAAGGACAAAAGGAAACGGGAGAGAGAGAATGCTGAGACCCAATGAACTCTGCACCATTAGACTGTCAATATAATACCAATCCATGTGAGGATGCAAGATTTACATGTATCTCAAGCTCCTCTCTGTGAAACATTTAACAGGACACCTTGGTAAGTTCTGAAGAAGCTCCTCATAAAAATAGCTCCACTACAGAGTCATTTCCCTACAAAAACCAAGAGAATTGGAGACTAGTGATGAACAGTTTAAAGAGTTTTAGGAAGCAGGGGTACCTGAATGCCTCAGTTGGTTAAAGTGTCCAACTCTTGATTTCAGCTCAGGTCATGAGATTAAGCCCCACATCAGGCTCTGTGCTGGGCATGGAGCCTGCTTAAGATTCTCTCTCTCCTTCTCCCTCTGCCTGTCCCCACTACGCACTCTCTCAAAAAAAAAAAAAAAAAAAATTAGGAACCAAGACAATTGAAGGAAATATTAGTATTCTTCATAATAGCTTTTAAGAAGTGTTTTACCTAGTGGTACAACGCTAAATACCACCTGGACAGGGACAATGAGGCTTAAATTTTTTGAGAAGATATTGTTCTCTATCATATACACAGTGTAGTTGTTCCTTGTATCTACTTTTTTTATTTTTGCTGTGAAGAAATGGACCCTACATAGATAAAGGAATGTCCAGTGTTAAATGACAGGAAAAATTAATAATTCTGGTGCATTCACAGGTACAGTGCAAATTTAATTACCAGACCCTGGAACAGTACCACCTCTAATTGTAGCTACTTCCTTTTGTTCCTTTACTGCTGCCCCCTTGCCCTGACCTTCACCAATTTTTTTCCCACAGTAAAGATCGCAAAAAACAGCTGCTCCAGAATTAGAAACCCTCTATCCTACTAATTAGATCTACTTTGCTACTGGCTAAGAAGAACACATGGGATACCAAGGTTTATCTTTTAATAAAAAGTACATTTAAATTCATTGTTTCTTCAGATTTTAATAATATTCCTTGAGATGGCTTTTATTAAATAAACCATATTGAGAATCACTGATAGACTATATATTTGTTGGATATTTTTCTAAATTTCTTCTTCTGAAGGAAATTTTTTAAGAGGAACATTGTTATAGTTCTACAATCCCTTATCCACAATTCCAAAACCCAAAAAGCTCTGAAAATGGAAAGTGTTCTATAACAGAGTTGGCAGCAAAAACTGACCTGCCCTGAATTCATTTGAAGTCGGAAACTGACCTGAACTGGCATAAGCTTATTTACAGTTTTCATTTATCCTACAATGTATTGCAAATGTAAACACACTTTTCTGCAGAACTATTAATGGGCTTTATTACATAGAGCTGCCCTAGATCCCGTTTTACATGGTACATTACTATTCTAAAATCTGAGAACATCTGAATTCTGATACGCATCTGGCCTCACAAGCTTCAGATGAGAATTCACGGCTCCATAAATATTTGTTAAATAATAAACAAATGAACTAAGGACTTCATGAGTGCATGTTTTACTATGCTAATCCCAGGTCAGCTTTTGAGCAACAGCTCTGATTTCCTTTGTCATCTCACTAGACCTTCATCTAAACAGAGAGGAGCTCTAAGTCTTTGGCATTGCTCACAGCTTCAAGGTTTCTTTTGTCTTATACAGTGATAAATGGAAATTGAGTCCTGGGCCTCCACTGGATCGTTATACCACTTCATCCACTTAACCATCAGTCCTCTGCTCATCTACCAGATATTTATGAAGTGTTACCACAAGCCACTATATTAGTAAAAGAAATACAAAGATGAGGGATCCCTGGGTGGCTCAGCGGTTTAGTGCCTGCCTTCGGCCCAGGGCGTGATCCTGGAGTCCCGGGATCGAGTCCGGCATGGGGCTCCCTGCAATGGAGCCTGTTTCTCCCTCTGCCTGTGTCTCTGCCTCTCTCTCTGTGTGTCTCTCATAAATAAATAAATAATCCTAAAAAAAAAAAAAAGAAAGAAATACAAAGATGAATGAAACATAGTTTACACTCTAAAAACCCCTATCTGTATACAGAGAACAGAATGGGGGTTGCCAGAGGTCATGAGAGACAGAGAGTGGCAGAGACACAGGCAGAGGGAGAAGTAGGTTCCCTGTGGGGAACCCCATGTGGGACTCCATCCCAGGACCCAGGATCACACCCTGAGCTGAAGGCAGATGCTCAACCACTGAGCCACCCAGGGGTCCTGAGAAATGGTTTTCTACAGAGAAGTCATAGCATGGGCAAAGGCACAGAGTATGGAAATAGTTTGGCATGTAGAGCTAGAGTCTACTTTGACTGCAGTTCAAGATGCATGTGGAAATAGAACATAATAAAATTTGAAGAGAACAAGATCATGAAAGGACTATGTTTCAAGCTAAGGAATGTATACATTTTCCTCTAGGCAATGAGGAACACTTGAAGGATTTTTTTTTTCTTTTTTTTAAGTAGACTCCATGCCCAGCTTGAACCCATGATCCTGATATCAACGACCTGTCCTGAGGGGCACCTGGGTGGCTCAATCAGTGAAGCATCTGCTTCAGCTCAGGTCATGATCTTAGGCCCGCCTAGGGATGGAGCTCCATGTTGGGCTCCCTGCTCCATGGGGAGTCTGACTCTCCCCCAACTTGTGCTCACGTTTTCTCTTGCTCACTCTCAAGTAAATAAATAAAATCTTTTAAAAAGAAAAAAAAAAAAGGCCTGAGCTTAGATCAAGAGTCAGATATTTAACTGGCACCCCTTAAAGGATTTTAAAGCAGCTGAGGGACATGATCAAATTCATACGTGAGGAGGATTCCTCAGAAGGGGAATAATTTGGAGAACAAAGACTGTGAATATGTTTCCAGCAAGATGCCCTTAGAATATGCAAATGAGTAATATTTGTGTCTTGCAGTCCTGGCCCTAAATGAAAGTTACAAAGCCCTAAATGAACTCATGAAGAAAGACAAAGATTTTCAGCATTCCTTTGCCACCCTACTTTCCTCACTTTCCCATGGGGGTCCTCAGTGACGCTGTGATTTTCAAACTGGCCAAGCTTCTCAAAAACAAAAAAACAAAAACAACAAGTGTTACATTCTTTTAAAATGAAGGACAATATAATAAATACTTTCCCCTTAAAATATTTTTTTGCAACAAGAGTAGATAATTTACACAACAAAACATCATTTTTGCCTCCTTCCTTTCTCTGAGTACTTGCTCTACATCCTCTGAAAGGTGAGAGGCATCAGAACAAAATAAGAACAATACAGTATTCACATGCAGCCCCTGGGGGCAGCACCTGTGGCATACATTTTTTGGTGTGAATTCTGGTTTAATTAATAAAATCTAAATAAAGGCAATAAAGCCACAATTCAAACCACTGCCTGTCAGTTCTTTTATATATGTATGCAACAAATGAGTGTCTATTTATTCTTAGGTAGAGCTCAAAAGCACAGAGGAAAAAGAAATATGTATTTGCATCCTTTCATAGGAGAGTATTTAACAGTGACTATGCTTATCTCTTGATATGAAAACACTCTCTTTAGCCTGTTACTGGCTTCAGAAGAATGAGAGATGATTGACAGGGCCTTTCACATGACTTAGTATGGTTATAGTCACATGGACATTTTAATTAACAAGGAAAAGATAGTGACAGGGTTTGATCTGAGAATTATCAAACCCTCTTTAATTATTATCACCTTCATTTGTGTGCCATTTGGCTCCATTAAACTTAAGTCAGAATGTTGCCTTCTTTTGGCAGCCTCTTTTAAATTTTAGATACCTACGAATGAGTCCTACATGAAGCTTCATCCAGAGTAGTTAAGTGGCTTAGTTACACAGCTAGCTTGGAAAACACTAGAATCTAAGCTTTGATTTCTGATTTGCTATTTATCCACAAATTTCCTATTGTCTGATTATAATCTCATGAAGAAGCCTGACTCAGAAGGTATCTCAAAACCTGAAGTTACACAAAATTGCTCAAATAAGAAAATATTTATTGAATATAAATAATTGAATGCTAAGCACTACCTGACATGGTCCTCACTCTATGGGCCTTAAAACACAACTACAAAATGTCAATGGCATGAATATAATTCTTCATCTGAGCTCTAGTTGGAAATCACCCACAACTCCATGAATAACACAGGAAGCAATTCACCAAGCCTCAGTTTGTTTGCAAAAACAAACAAAAAGATAGGATAATCTCTCTTCCTTGTCAATTTTTCAGGATGATTGCAATTTTTCAGGAGGACTGGGTGCTGATCCACCTAATCTGGCCCATGGGTCAGGTCTAGCCCACCACCTGATTTTGTAAATAAAGTTTTATTGGAACACAGCCACATTCATTTATTTATGTATTGTCTATGGCTGCTTCCATGACAAGTTAAGTACATATGGCCCACAAAGCATAAAATATTGACTATCTGGCGCTGTGCAGAAAAAGGTTGCTAACCTCTGGTTTAGGTGGTTTTTCTGTATGTGCAGAAATTTGCAATACAGCATTTATATTTTATATTTGGTGCAGAAATAGACCCTGAAGCACATAAAGCCCCAGCCTTGACTGACCTTACTGCGTGGTAAATACTCAGGAATAGGATGGAGTGAGCACCCTACATGAGGATTCTCTTATAGCACTTATACAAGCTGAGTCTCCAGAGCAGCCAAAAGGGACCAACAATGCACCAAATGTAAATAAATTAAAATTTAAAAATAAACTTGAAAATGGTAAGATATTATAGAATCTGACAAGATCTCTCACCCTAGTAGGCTGTATATCCAATGGGAATTACAGGACCAAAAAAGGCAGATACTTTAGACAGGGAACATGCACTAAGTTTTCACTGAAAAGTCCTCCATGTACATCTATGTCCAGATAAATTCTTTTAAAATTGAGATATAATAAAGTACACAGCTTTTAAGTACATACTTCAATCAATTCTTATCTGTGTGTATAACTGAGTAACCAGTACTTAGATCAAGGTATTGAACATTTTCAACACCCGAGAAGACTCCTCTGAGCTCCCATTCAATTGATAATCCCCTAAAAAAAACAGGTATTCTGGTATCTGTCATCATAAATCAGTTATGCCTGGCTTTTGAACATCATATCAATAGAATCAGACAGTATATATACACTTTTGTGCCTGGCCTTTGCTGTGAACAAATCTCATGAATTCAGGATCGGTCATTTCCTCTCCTGGCTGTGAAGTCAGTCAAAACAACACAGGAAAAGAACAGAAATTAGGGCAGCTGATCCACACCGCCTACCGAGATCTGGTAGGTTGGCCAGAGGTAGAATCTCACTATGGAGATTTCGCCCATGCAAAAACCAGCTGCACTGCAGTTTTCAAATAGTAAATATCGTCCTGCTCCCCAAGAGCTCAAGGCCATAGGCGGAAGACTCTTCTCTGTAATCAAACACTTGCCTCAGCCATGCTGGTTTAGAATAAAACCTGCACCCTCAGCAGTCTGCCTTCTAAGGTCCCCACATATCTGCCAGAGGCCTGCCTCAGCATAAACCTGGCGCCTGCACCTCTGCATCTAGGGAAACATGATCACCTGTATAGGCAGCCTCCTGACGGTGGCCACAGCTGCCACAACTTTTAGCCACCAGCCGTGGTGAAAATCAAACATGTTCAGCAGTTACTACAGAATTACCAATGCTAAGGGCACACACTAAGCTAGAAACCTCAATCCTCATGCAATAGTTTGAACTCACAAACTGCATTTCTTGTGAATGCAGTTCTTCTTCCTAAAACCCAGCTCCCTGACACAGAGACATTGGGTCTGGGAGGTGGTCTGATAGCTGGGACCTCTCTTCCACCCTGAGTTCTGAACCAACTGAGAAACACAAGAGTCAGCTGATGGAGAACCAAAACTATGTTCTACTGATAAAGCCTAGGTTCATAGACACAGATTACATCTGCAGGCAAACAGACTGCCTGATGCCAAACCCTAGAGTGAGACACTCACCAGTCCCATCACCTCAAGCCTGTCCTGACAGCAGGGAAGAGCTGAGGAGAATGTTGGCTTTCCGGAAGGTAATTCTCCCCAGAGAAAACAGGAGGGGAAGGAGCTAGATTAAGTGTGCTCAATTTCTCCTTTCAAACTCACCAAACAGATGAAATCATTTGTCCTCCCTGGAGAGACACAAATGAGAGGATGAAAAGAGCTAGAAGTTTTTTTAATGAGTGAAGCTTCCTCCACGTTGAAGGAAACATCAGAAAAGTAAGAATCCTTCAACAGAAATGTAAACTATCAATAAACTATTAGCGAATACACTATTGGTATGGTTAACAATTAGAAATATTAAGCCATACTTAAAACATGGAGTAAATATTAATCAGAATGTGTTGTTAACTGATCAAAAACCCTTTTCTCCGACCATAAGAGACAATGTTTATAATTTTTTTCAAATGGCTTTAAATGTCAGAACAACAATATAGCTTACAAATAGGGTTTTGCAGGGTTTTTTTTTCTCTCATTTGTGACAGGAAGTATGTTACTCAAACTTATCAGAGATATGGACAGCTTGGGTATATAACAAAAAATTGTGTTTAAAGTGTAAGTCAGTAAATATATGTGAGAGGATACATTGCTACATACAAATTAACCAGTCAGAACACAACTTTACAATGTTTAACACAGAATAAGCTTCCCTGTACAAACAGCACCTTTGTGACATTTTAACTTTAGTACCCCTTTCCTTCTTCCTCACACTCTCCTTCAACAGAAGCCACACCAACCTCCTCATAATCCTTCTCAAAGGCAGCCCTGTCCTCACAGGCCTCAGAAAACCCTCCTTCCTCCATGCCCTCACCCACATACCAGTGAACAAAGGCATGCTTGACATATATCAATCAGGTTAAACAAGTGGCCCAGGTGAGCACACGCCTCAGCATTGGCTGTGGTGGTGCTCAGCATGCATACAGCTTGCTGTACTGTGGCCAGGTCTCCACCAGGTACCACAGTGGGAGACTAGTAATTAATGATGACTTTGAAGCCAGTGGGGTTCCAGACCACAAACTGGATGATATGCTTGGTCTTGATGGTAGGAATGGCAGCACTGACATACTTAGGAACGACATAACCACGGCACAACAGGCAGTAAGCCATGTTTTTACCATGGCAACTGTCACATTTCAGCATCTGGTTGGCTGGCTCACAGCATGCATTGGTGATCTCTACTATAGAAAGTTGTTCATGGTAGACTTTCTCAGCAGACATGACAAGGGTATATGTGGCCAGAGGGAGTGGATGTGGGGATAAGGTACCAGGCTGGTCTGGAATTCCGTCAGAGCGACATTCAGGGCTCCATCAAATCTGAGGCAAGCAGTGATGGAAGACACAATTTGACCTATCGACCTATTCAGGTTAGTGTAGGTTGGGTGTTCTATCAAGGTTTCTACAACAGATGTCACAGATGCCCTCATGGTCTACCACGAAGGCACAACCACAATCCTCCATCCAGGTGGTGTGGTTGTGGGTAGTGAGGATAGAATTGTAGGGCTCAGCTACAGCTATGGAAACCCAGATGGCTAGGTAAATGGGGAACTCCAACTTGGCTATTACTTCACAGCTAAGATACTAATTATTAAAATGATAATTATAAATCATCAATTACCTTTGTTCAAGAGCAGTCTCAGAAAGGTTAAGGCTTAAGAACAGAAAAGAGAAAAGAAAAGCCAGAATATCAAAATGACAGGCAAAATATGGTTTTATTAAAACTAAAACTGAGAAAAATACCTTCCTTATGTGAGATACAACATAAACGATATAGTGATCATATTTAAAACTTCACCGCTAAGTTAGCAAAGTCAACTAAATCTTGCATGTTATAAGATACATTTTCTAAACTAAAAACAAAAATATAGTTTTTTTTAGTGAAGTTTTATTCCCCCACCATGTTCATGTAGTGTTAAAACATATTATATCTCATTACCAATAAAGACACTGAAAGTGGCTCTATGCTTTTGCTCAAATAAACGCTATTGGCTTCCTCACGGCTAATGTCTCCCTCATGTGCCATCAGTTCTATGAATGCTCAAAATCAGTGAAGCACCCCTCTACCTAGCTTCAGGAATTATTGCTGGATCCTATGACACTTACCAAATTACCATGACACCTTTCGGGTGCTCTACACACCACTGTTTCACAAATGCTCTTTAATTTAATTCATCATAGAGCTCCTGGGAGATAGAAAATAAGAGTTTCAGAACCTTAAAACTCTCAATGCTAGTCCAAACTGGTCCAAACCTGGCTTGACTCTAACGGTGTGTTTCAAGAAAGCAGTTTAGCTTACCTTTTCCTCAGTTTTTTTTTCCCCATCTGCAATAGGCAGGTGATACCAACTTCATTAGGGCTCTTGTAAGCACAGAGAGGGATACTATATATTCATTGCACAGAATGGTATCAAGCACATAGTAATAGCCAGCTATTCTGCCTATAAGAGACATTCATGCATCCTCACCCATATGGGCAGTTTTAATTTATTCACTTTAGAGATTTCCAAGTCCTTATGATTCAGCCTTTGTTAATGGTAACTCTGTAATATAATGCTACTAATCATAATATAGTCAGCTCTCAATTATTCATGTTCTTGGACAGGAGCATTGGTCTGAATTAAACACACACATTTATTCTCAGACACATATACACTCACACCTGGAGATTCACACACGTCCTTCTTCATTACAGGAGTGCCACAGACTGAATGTTTGAATCTCCTCAAAATTCATATGTTGAAACCTAATTCCCAGTGTAATGGTATTTGGAAGTGAAACCTTTAGAAAGTGACTGGGTCATGAAGTGGGTGGAACCCTCATGAATGAGATTAGGGCTCTTATAAAAGAGGCCTCAGAGAGCTCCCCACCCCCATCTACCATGTTAGAACACAGTAAGCTCTCACCAGACACCAAATCTACTGGTGCCTTGATCTTGAACTTCCCAGCCTCCAGAATAGTGAGAAATAAATTTCTGTTGTTTATAACCCACCCAATGTATGACATTGTTATAGCAGCCCAAATGGATCGAGACAGAGAGGTACCATGATAAAGCTGGAGGCTACCCTATACTTAAGCCGTGTAGTCTTTAACTGGCTCATATAATCCCCTCAGTTTTATTTAAACTGAAAACACTGTGGAAACAGGGCAGTCTTTTCCCTTTTAAGTCTTTAAACATAGTGTTGGTGCCCTTCAATCTGAGATGGTACAGATGTAGGCAGACTTATGTAATGTTAGGGACATAAAGAAGATTTCCTAATCCTATACTTACTTCCTCTCTTCTGATTCATTATAGTATATTTATACTACTTTTACTGGTCTTTGTAATGTTTCAAAAATAAAATATACCTGTTCTTGCCTTGAATCAAAGTTATATAGTAAGCTTTCTGTATTAGCTGCAATTTCTAAAATACTTTTAAGCATATAATAAGGAACAATTAAATCATAATAAATTTGAAAATAACAACAATGTTTTCCCAAGATCAATTTAAGTATCTAATGCATTAGAAAATACAAGGTTTCCTAGTAGTCCAAATTATCAGCTAGTTGCTTAGTTCAAATGCCAACTTTTTAAAAGTATTATTTAAGAGGAAAATATTTTATTTGTAACACTTTCTCTTTGGTAAATACTTCTTGCTCTTTCCCTTATTTTCATCTGGTAAATTCTTGCCAGCATCATTTGATCTGTTTTCAGAGCACAGATTTCATAAGAGCAAAAATATGTTCCAGATAAAAACCTATGAATACTGTATCTGGGAATAAGGACCATTTCTTCCTCTATACTTCTTTTGCATTGCCCAGAATTGCTGAATACTTTCTATGAAACCTAAAGGTTTTAACTCACTATTCCTTAGAAATATTCTAAAAATAAGGCTTAAGTCTGTAGGCTGCAAAAATATTTCTTTACATTTTTCATGACTGGTTGAATTATATGACATCCCATTCTTAACTGGGAGGTTGGCAATAGTTGTGGTAGAGTGGCATTATCTTGATTATCTGATAAATATATCAATTTGCTACTCTCAAGGATCTAACAACCCAAGAAAATTAGAGTAAACAAACAACTGGATATATAAGAATCATCAAGGAAAAAAAAAACCTTATGGCCAGTGTACTGTGTATGACACAGAATTTGAATAATATATTTTTAGGTACCATCAGGTTGAAAGATAAAGCTTTGACATTAAACAGTTAGATATCCATTAAGACACTGCTAATTCCTGAAACATCCCAGAAGATTAAAATATTCACTTAATTCACTGAGCAGTATTGAAGTGCTTATTGTGTGTTGAACATTCTATTAAGCACAAAAGCTATAATTGTGAGCAAGATGGATGAAGCTTTCAGCCCATATGAGAAGACAAAATTAAACACAACAATAATGTATAAAAAGTGCCACTGAAAATGTTGCTATTCACAGGTTAGGAAAATCCAAGTTTTAATCTCAGGTCTGCCTTAGGCCACTAATTCCGGTCTCCATTCACTGAAAGAATATATTAAAATATCTTGTTAGCATATCCCTTTTACCTTTGCCCCCATGTCACCATCTTAGGACATGCCCAATCATTTCTCACCTGTTTGCTCCTTTCAATCCATCCTTTATGCTACGCTAGAGAGGTACTTCTAAAATGCAAATCTAAAAAACAAAACAAAATAAAATACAAATCTGACTGCAACTCTTTTTCTGTTCATACTGCTAATAAATAAAGTATGGACTATTTTCCCACATCATTTCCCATATCATTTCTGGGCCTGTGTTCCCATTTCCTTATTTCTGGCCTTTTGCAATTTCATGAGGCATAAATACTCCATGGTCAGGAGACTGCCAGCTCTGGCTCCAATTTTGCCACCAGCCAGCTGTGTGTGACTAAGAGTTGTGTCACTGTCTCTCTACCCTTGGTGTCTTCATCAGTAACATGAAGATGACTAAGTCATCTTCAAGTGCCTTTCAGCTCTCTGACTTGGCAGGACTGTTGAAGTATAGTGGAGAGAGTAAGATTTAGTTTTGAGTTCTGGCTTTGCCAAGTAACTAGCTATATGACTTTGTGCAAGTTATTAAATCTCTTTGTGCAATTCATTTCATTACAAATAATATAGTCGTATACAACCACATTATAGATAATAGAGATATATATGCAGGTATAAAGAGATAAAGCGGTATCTTCTAAACTGAATTCTTCAGAAGATAAAGTGAATTATATGTTAACAATTATTTACAGTCTTATTTCTCTTTTCAGTCAAATGTTGTCATAAAATTGATTTTCTGCTCTGTGGATTATCTGAGAAAATTTAGGAATAGTCTTACTGTACAATTAAGCAGGAGTCAGCAACAGAAATACTAAGTAGCATAGAGTAGGAAATGTGAAGTTCTGTGAAAAAGTTTATACTTATTGGCCTCTTACTAATTCCTCAAAACTGATAAAAACCATTTTTAATTGCCTGTTACTTTAATTATCTATGACTTTATCCATTTATTTTATTGTAAATAATTAAGGCTTGACTAACTTGTCTAATTACCAAAGCTATATTAGGAACGACTCATTCTTCAAGCATTTATGTGAGTGCCATGCCAGATACTGAGCATATAAAATAAATGAGACAGTCCCTCCCCTCAAAAAGCTCACAGTCTACAATGTTGGTGGGCATGGCATAATACTATGCAAAGTAAAATAATTCTTTCTTTCCAAGACTTGAAAATGGTATTAAAAATTGACAATATAAAAAAGTAAGAAATAAAAAATTTAAAAATTTTTAAAACTTAAAAACAATATAATATTCATATCTATGAGAAAGATGCACAAGGGAGTTTGAACTAAATGATATCAAGATACCTTACAACTTACAATTCTAATTTTGTGATTCAGCCCAACTATCAAAAACACCAAAAAAGAAAAACAAAAAACCTCAAAACCTGGAGCAGAATAAACTGATCTGAAAAGTAACTAACAGGCTTTCCTGAAAGCTGCTCCTAAAGAAATACATCTCATTAGCTATTCTGGGAGAAAAGGGAGAAAAAGATATTGCAAATGTACAACAGGCTTCTAAGTGGAAATGGCCTTCATTTGGATGATTCCATTTATTGATTGACATTTAAGGGATTTAAGAGTACTTTAAAAAGGTCCCTCAATGGCTTTCTCCTTGACCTATTTGTTAATCACAAACTTCAGGGACTTCTTGAATGACAAGCTTGTTGGTTCTTATTCCCCAGGATTAAAACTCTAAGAGGAGCTAATTCTTTTTTAATGTGGGTTCTGTTAATTTACCCTATTAATACCAATTAATATCAATTAAATAAAGCTGTTAAGGACACTGTTTATGCTAGAAAGTTATCCCTTAAGGAATTAATCATTATTTTGAGTAATAATATGCATATAAATACACAGAGAGATAGATATATAAATATAGAACCAAGTCTCAGAACTTAGGTCTATCTTCAGAGCTCCTGTTTTCCCCACTTTACCAAATTGCTCCTCCCACAGAAGTTCAGATGGCATAAATTATCCTTCTATCCATTTTTGTAAAAAGCCAGGCCCTGGGGCAAAAGATTGGATAGGATAGGCATATCATTCATTTACTTATTCACTCATTCATTCATTCATTGAACAAATAATTTTAATGAGAGGCTATCATGAGCCAGGCACTATTCCAGGCACTGGGATGAAAAGGTGAATAACAGGTGAAGATCTTATCCTCTGGAGCTTAAATTCAGTTGGGACTACTAGGCATTGAACTAAGAAACAAATAAATGAACCTAATAATTTCAATTAGTGGCAAGTACTTGAAGAAAACAAAAAGAGATAATATGATTGAAATTCCTTAGGTTGGTCAGGAAAGACCTTTCTGAGAAGGTGGCATTCATTTCATTCATTATTTATTAAAGAATAAGAGGTAGCCAAACATTTGAAGATGTGGAGGAGAGAAAACTGCAAATATAAAAGCCCTAAGACTGGAGATAGCTTGATGTGACTCATGTGGAGGGAATGTGGTGAAAAAGGGCAGGGGAGAGAGGAAGACAATGTAGTAAGAGAGGTGGGCAAGGGCCAGCTAATGTGAGGTCTCACAGGCCATGGTAAGGAGTTTGTAATGGGAAGCCATTGGAGAGTTTTAAGCAGGAAGGGGAGGGACGTGATCTGATTTATATTTTTAAAAAACTACTCTGTGGTCAAATAATCTTCAACAAAGCAGGAAAGAATATCCAGTGGGAAAGACAGTCCCTTCAACAAATGGTGTAGGAAAAACTGGACAGCCACAAGCAAAAGAAAGAAACCGGACCATTTTCTTACACCATATACAAAAATAAATTCAAAATAGATGAAAGACCTAAATGTGAGACAGGAAACCAGCAAAAGAGAACACAGGCAACAATCTCTTTGCCCTCAACCACAGCAACTTCTTACTAGACACGTTTCCAAAGACAAGGGAAACAAAAGCAAAAATGAACCATTGGGACTTCATCAAGATAAAAATCTTCTGCACAGCAAAAGAAATAATCCATAAAGCTAAAAGGGAACCTACGGAATGGGAGAAGATATTTGCAAATGACATATCTAATAAAGGGTTAGTGTCCAAAATCTACAAAGAACTTCTCAAATTCAACACCCAAAAAACAAATAATCCAGTTAAGAAATGGACAGAAGACATGAAAAGACATCTTTCCAAAGAAGACATACAGATGGCCAACAGACACATGAAAAGTTGTTCAACATCACTCCTCATCAGGGAAATACAAATCAAAACTACTATAAGAAACCACCTCACACCTGTCAGAATAGCTAAAATTAACAACACAGGGAACAACAAGTGTTAGTGAGGATGTGGAGAAGTGGGAACCTTCTAACACTATTGGTGGGAATGCAAACTGGTACAGCCACTCTGGAAAACAGTATGGAACCTCCTCAAAAAATTGAAAATAGAACTATCCTGTGACCCAGCAATTGCACTACTAGGTATTTACCCAAAGGATACAAAATACTGATTCAAAGAGGGTACATGTACTCCAACGTATATAGCAGCATTATCAACAATAGCCAAAGTATGGAAAAAGCCCAAATGTCCATCAACTAATGAATGGATAAAGAAGTAGTGGTGTGTATATATTTATATAGTGTGTGTGTGTGTGTGTGTGTGTGTATATATATATATATATATATATATATGAAATGGAATATTACTCAGTTATCAAAAACGAATGAAATCTTGTCATTTGCGATGACATGGATAGAGCTAGACATGGATGTGCCAAGCAAAGTAAGTCAGTCAGAGAAAGAGAAATGCCATATGATTTCACTCATCTTTGGAATTTAAGAAATAAAACAGATGAACATAGAGGGTAAAAGAGAGAGAGAAAGACAAGCCATAAAAGAGACTCTTTTTTTTTTTTTTTTAAAGATTTTATTTATTTATTCATGATAGTCACAGAGAGAGAGAGAGAGGCAGAGACACAGGCAGAGGGAGAAGCAGGCTCCATGCACCGGGAGCCCGATGTGGGATTCGATCCCTGGGCCAAAGGCAGGCGCCAAACCGCTGCGCCACCCAGGGATCCCCATAAAAGAGACTCTTAACTATAGAGAGCAAACTGAGGGTTGCTGGGGGGAAGGTGATAGGGGGGATTGGGTTAAAAGGGTGATGGTATTAAGGAGGACATTTCTTGTGATGAACACTGGGTGTTATATGGAAGTGATAAATCACTAAATTCCATTCCTGAAACTGATATTACACTATATGTTAACTACCTTGAATTTAAATAAAACTTGAAACATTTTTTAAAGCTAAATATTAAAAAAAGATTACTCTGAATTGATGGTTTCCAGAGGGAAAGGGGGTGGGGAGATGGACAAAATCAGTGAAAGGGAATGGGAAGTAAGGCTTCCAGTTATGGAATGAATAAGTCACAGGGATTAAAGATATAACATAAGGAATATAGTCAATGGTATTGTAAGAGTGTTGTATGGTGACACATGATAACTACACCTGTGGCAAATATAGCATAACATATGACATATTGAATCACTATGTTGTATACCTGAAACAAATATAACATGTGTGGCAACTATACTTTAATTTTAAAAAAGAAGATTATTCTTCTATATAGGAAATGAATTATAGGGGCAAGAGTGAAAACATGAGAGCAGGTAGTAGGTTGTTGCAAATATCTAAACAGGAGTTGCTGGTATACAGATACGAGATATATTTTGAAGACAGAACTAATAGCACCTCATGATAGGTTGACTGTGGGACATGAAAGAAAGAAGGAAACAAAGGACCCCTTTCTTGATTTGGAGCCAGAGTAATTGGATGAAAGTGGTGCCACCTTCTGAAAAGGGGTAGAGTGGGGAGGAATCAAAGGTTCTGTACAGGACATATTAAGTTTGAAATGTCTTAATTACCCAAGTGGATATGTTAAGGAGACAGTTGGGTATCCATGTCTAAAGCTCAGTGAAGAAGTCAAAACAAGAAGTAGTAGTATGTCAGTCATTAGCATATTAATGGGTTTTTAAACCATGAACTTTCTTTTCTTTTTTTTTAAGATTTTATGTATTTATTCATGAGAGACACCGAGAGAGAGGCAGAGACACAGGCAAAGGGAAAAGCAGGCCCCACGCAGGCGGACTCAATCCCGGGTCTCCAGGATCAGGCCCTGGGCCAAAGGCAGCGCTAAACCACTGCCCAACCATGAGCTTTCTTGAGAATATGTATATAGAGAAGAAATGAGAGAATTAGCTCAAGATCCCCCGCTTTTTGTTTTTGTTTTTTTTTTTAATGTTTGGATTTTTTTTAAGATTTTATTTATTTAACCATGAGAGACACAGAGAGAGAGAGGCAGAGACATAGGAAGAGGGAGAAGCAGGCTCCATACAGGGAGCCTACTGTGGGACTCAATCCCAGGACTCCAGGATCAAGCTCTGAGCTGAAGGCAGGCGCTTAACTGCTGAGCCACGTAGGTGTCCCAAGATCCCCCAGTTTTAAGTTTACTAATTTCCCCAAAGATTTTCTAATAATTCATGATTTATAAAATGCATTTCATATCTAAAAGCCACAGAGCCATTTGTCATGTGACATTAGAGACATTTTTTGATCCAATAATATATAGTATATAATTTAATTATAATTGAAATGCCTCTGTATTTTTAGCATTCACATTTAAATAATTTTATAATATCATATTAGTTGAGAAAAAGTAAGAATCATAGCTGCAAGTTTATTTCTCTTAGCTTTCTCTTTTCAAGTCAGTCAGCTTATCATCTTTCTGATGATTGTCTTCATCTTTTAAAATATGCTATATTTACATTTTGTGACCAGGTCTCCTGGCCAGAACTAGCACTCTTACTTCTTTATCCATATTCAAATGCAATCATGAAAAAGCATAATGTTATTTTGAGTATATTGGTGCAATAAAATAAATTAGACGTATAGCAACTACAGCATTTTCTTGAAGGTCTATTGTAATAAAAAGGGAATTTAGAATGTGTGTTCAATACACTTAAAAAAATTTTTAATATGGTATTAATAGGTAAAGGATATTATATCAAACTCTGAACAACTACATATACTAGAATTCATATCCTTGATACTATCCTTCACTTCACTACTGCATTATAAACAACTTGAAGTCAAGGCAGGATTCTACCTATCTTTGTATACCTTCCTTGCATGTGTCATTGACCCTTTCACTTACTGTACTAACAATTATTAAAGATCTATTATGTGCTGAGCAGACCATACTTGTTCTTGAGGAATTTATAGTCTAACATGGAGCACACAGAAATGAACAGACTAGGTATTTAATGTTGATAGGAGTTGTGATGGTGACATGCCCAGGGTATTGATGAGAACATACAGGTGAAATCCCTGGAAAGAGACATAAAGGCAATATATTCAAATGCTCATACATCCTTGTAAATTTTGAAAAGAAAAAAAACGTATTTCTGTGTTCTAGATCATAAAGAAGAATCCTGACATTGTATAAGTTTCATGCCCCACAAAACCTGGGTCTGCCCCCTAAGACTCCACAGAAGTCTTCCAGAAGATAACACAAGGCTGGATCTTGATGAGAATAGAGAAGGAAGTGAGTGGATAGAGGCAAATTAGAGAGAGACACTAGCAGATAGAGGAAGGTATTTCTGGCACAGAAGGCAGCATGTGCAAAGGCCTAGATGTGACAGCAGAAGGTACAGTGAAGAGATCTGAAATCTGCTCATATTTCATTGTGGCTATAGTGTAGAAGCAAGATGATATCTTGAAGTGAGATTACAAAAGTAAGCAGAGGCTGGGTGGTGAAGGGCCTTGAATACTATGCTAAGAATTTGGAGTTTATTCTGAGGCTTTTTTGAAAATTTTAAATATGGGAGGAACTTAATCATATTATGTGCTAGAAAGAGTACTCTGGCAGTAGATTGAATAATAGGTTTCAAGGAGCAAGAATGCAGAGCAGTGTTGAGTTTAAAGAGGAAGTTGTTGAATTAGACTGAGAAGAAATGACAGATAACTCACAAGTCTCTGTTTGGGCTAGCTGGTGAGAGAGTAATTCATTGTGATTCTGAATTCAGGAAAAATTAAAAATAAATAAATAAAAAAGTTTCATTGAGGCATGTGAGGGAGACAAGTATGTGTCTCAAACTGGAAATAAGAGTTGCCAGATTCAGGTGTCTAGTAAGAAGTAGTACATAGTACTCTGGGGTTTAGGAAATAAATTTGTGCTACGGAAATATAATATAGGAACCATTATCACATGGATGGTATTTGAAGTCATGGGAGTTGACAGCTTACCAAGGGAACAGTGTAAATTTGGGGACATCAAACTTGGATTCTTGGATCAAATCTGGCCCACTGCCTGTTTTGTGAATAAAGTTTTATAGGAATACAGCCATGCCCATTTGTTTACATAGTGTCTATGGCTGCTTTCACACTACAACAGCAAAGTTGAGTTATTGCAGCAGAGACCATATGGCCCACAAAGCCTAAAATATTTACCATTTAGCACTTGACAAAAAAAAAAAAAAAAAAAAAGGACTGAAGTCCAAATCTGGGAAAACATCCACAGTTAAACAGGAGTCAGAGAAAGAAGAATCTCTGAAGGATGTTGAGCAGGAAGAAATTAAAAAAAAAAAAAAAAAAAAAAAACAGAAAAGAGTAGTATCAATAGAGAATTAAGATAGAGACAGCATATAAATTTTGCCCAAAGATTTTAAATAGTGTCCGATAACTTAAGTAGGATTTAACCAAAAAGAGAACTTGATTAGCTCCACTGAAGCACTTGGAGTGGAGTATATACTTTACTACATATATCCCACTAAAACTGCTGCCACCAACATTCTTTCAAATTCCAACCTAGACCTATGGTATCATCTCTGACTTACTTATGTAAGATGCCACTCATTCTTCCATTCTTTCTTAGGAACAACCATGAATTTATTCCGTTTCCTTTTTCTCCATTCCCATCATCACCACTCTATCTGCCCCTCGTTGAGGCAGATACTACATTTACTCCATCTTACTTTCCTATTTGTTTTTTTCTCTACTTTTTCTTATCTATTTTTAAATGATTTTACCTGACTCTAGCCTTTACATTTTTGTGAGTTCCTTCAAAGAAAGAGGGATAATTCTCCCTTAATAAATTTCTACCTAATTATTTTGCCTGTGATTTCCTATTCTATTTGTGAACATTGTTTAAAAATACAAACGGGGGATCCCTGGGTGGCGCAGCGGTTTGGCGCCTGCCTTTGGCCCAGGGCGCGATCCTGGAGACCCGGGATCGAATCCCACATCGGGCTCCCGGTGCATGGAGCCTGCTTCTCCCTCTGCCTGTGTCTCTGCCTCTCTCTCTCTCTGTAACTATCATAAATAAATAAAAAATAAATAAAACAAATTTAAAAAAAATAAAAATAAAAATAAAAATACAAACGGGATCCCTGGGTGGCTCAGCGGTTTAGCGCCTGCATTTGGCGCAGGGCATGATCCTGGGGTCCCGGGATCAAGTCCTGCGTCAGGCTCCCAGCATGGAGCCTGCTTCTCCCTCCTCCTGTGTCTCTGCCTCTCTCTCTCTCTCTCTCTTTCTCTCTCTCTATGTCTATCATAAATAAGTAAATAAATCTTTAAAAAAATAAATTAATTTAAAAAAATACAAACATATTTTCATAGATTTAACACAATAGAAGTTTATTTTTCAATCAGCATTACCCTGATACCAAAACCAGATGAGGACATCACAGGAAAAGAAAATTACGGGCCAATATCCCTGATGAACATAGATACAAAGATGTTCAACAAAATATTAGTGAACCAAATCCAACACTACATTAAAGGATAATACACCATGAACAAGTGAAATTTATACCAGAAAAAAAAAGAACTTTAAAAAAAAATTTATACCAGAGATGCAGGAATGGTTTAACATGCACAAATCAACGTGATATACAACACATTAACAAAATAAAGGATAAAAATCAAATGATCATCTTAATAGATGCAGAAAATGCATTTGACAAAACTCAACATTCATTTGTCATAAAAATTCTCAACAAAGTGGTATAGAGGGAATGTACTTCAACATAATAAAGGCCATCTATGACAAGCCCACAGCTAATATTATACTTAAAGGTGAAAAACTGAAAGCTTTTTCTCTAAGATCAGAAACAAGACAAGGATGCCCACTCTGGCCACTTTTATTCAACATAGTAGCAAAAATCCTAGCCAGAGCAATTAGGCAAGAAAAAAGAAATAAAAGGCATCCAAATTGGAAAGAAGAAGTAAAACTATCACTATTTGCGAAGGACATGATATTATATCCATAAAATCCTAAAGATTCCACCAAAAAACTGTTAAGACTAATAATTCCAGTAAAATTGCAGGATACAAAATCAATATACAAAAACTGTTGCATCTCTTTATACTAATAACAAGCTATCAGAAAGAGAAATTAAAAAAATTTACAATTACATCAAAAAAAATGTCTAGGAAAAAAATTAACCAAGGAAGTGTAGGGCCTGTACACTGGAAACGATAGACGTTAATAAAAAAAAAATCAAAGAAGACACAAATAAATAGAAAGATTTCCCAATGCTCATGGATGGGAAGAATTAGTACTGTTAAAATATCCATACTGCCAAGCAATCTACAGATTCAATGTAATCCCTATCAAAATTTCAATGCCATTTTTCGCAGAAGTAGAACAAATAATCCTACCATTTGTAAGAAACCACAAAAAAAAAAACCCCTGAAAAACCAAAATGGAGGCATCATGCCCCCCAATTTCAAACTATATTACAAAGCTAGAGTAATCAAAAGAGTATGGTAGTGGCATAAAAACAGACACATAGATCAGTGGAACAGAATAGAGAACCAAGAAATAAAGCCACATATTATGGTCAATTAATTTATGACCAAGAAGCCAATGATACTCGATGGGGAAAAAACAGTCTCTTCAATAAATACTGCTGCAAAAAGTGAACTACACGAGCAAAAGAAAGAAACTATGCACTATCTTATACTACCTACAAAAATTAACTCCAAAGGACTAAAGACTTCAATGTAACACCTGACCATAAACTACAAGAAATAAGGGGTAAACTCTTTGACATCAATCTTGGTAATGATTTCTTGGGTTTGACCAAAAGCAAAGTCTACATAAGCAAAAACAAACAAGTTGGACTACATCAAACCAAAAAGCTTATTTACAGGAAAGGAAACCATCAGCAAAATGAAAAGGCAACCTACTGAGGAAGAAAATATTTGCAAATCATGTATCTGATAATGAGCTAATATCCAAAATATATAAAGAACTCATGAACTCAACAGCAAAAAATCCAATCCAATTAAAAAATGGACAGAGGGGCAGCCCTGGTGGCTCAGCGGTTTAGCGCCACCTTCAGCCTGGGGCATGATCCTGGGGGTCCAGGATGGAGTCCCTCATCTGGCTCCCTGCATGGGGCCTGCTTCTCCCTCTGCCTGTGTCTTTGCCTCTCTCTCTCTCTCTGTGTCTCTCCTGAATAAATAAATAAAATCTTTTTAAAAAAATGGGCAGAGGATATGAATAGACTTTTTCCTAAGACTTACAAATGACTAACAAATACATAAAAAGGTGCTCAACATCATTAGTCACCAGGGAAATGCAAATCCAAACAACAATGAGATATCACCTCATACCTGTCAGGATGGCCATTATCAAAAAGACAAGAAGTAATAAGTGTTGGCAAAGATGTGGAGAAAAGGGAACCTTTGTGCACTGTTGATGGGAATGTACACTAGCACAGCCATTATGAAGAACTCTATGGAGGTTCCTCAAAAAATAGGAAGTACCATATGATTCAGAAATTCTACTTCTGGGAATTTATATGAAGGAAAACAATAACTCAAAAATATATATGTACCCTATATTTATTGCAGCATTATTTATAATAGCCAAGACACAGAAGCAATGGAAGTGTCCATTGGAGAACAAATGGATAAACAAAATATGGTGCAAAAAAAAAAAAAGAAAATATGGTATATGCCATATGGTGTATATTCCATATATAGTGGAATATTATTTGGTCATAAAAAAGGAGATCTTGCCATTTGAGACAATATGGATGGACCTTGAGAGCATTATTCTAAGTTAAATAAATCATATAGAGAAGGATAAATATTACATGATCTCAAAACAAAGAAAACAAAACAAAACAAAAAACAAACTCATAGCTACAGAGAAGAGATTGGTGGTTACCTGAGGTGGAGAGTGTGGAGTGGAAAAAATGGGTAAAGGGGGTCAGAAAGTATAAACTTCTAGTCATAAAATAAGTAAGTCCCAGGGATATAATGTACAGCATGACAACTTTTAATAAAAAGAAAAAAGTTTATTTTTCAATTATATACCAACTGTCTAAGAAAAGTATTCTACAAGTGGCCTCCCATGTGGAGTATCAGGGACCACAATCCCTTCATCTTGTAGCTCTTCTCTTGTAGCCTATCACAACATACCATCTCCAGGGTTGCTACAGGAATGAAGAGAGAGAGAAGAGTGCATATGATTGTCTCTGTAGACTAGGCCTGGAATTAACTCGTATCATTTGCAGTTGCAACTCATTGGCCTGAACTCAGCCACATGGCTGCACCAAACTTTAAAGGAGTCAGGAAATGAAATGTATCTGTGTGCTCAGGAATAAAAAGAGAACAGATTGGTAACCACTAGAAATATCTGTCTTCTCTCCTTTTTCATCTGTCCTGTATACCACAGCCAGACAAATCTTCCCAAAACTTGACTTTCAGGTGTAAGCACTCTTAACTCCCTGTTTCTTGAACACACCAGCACATTTTTGCCTAGGGGCCTTTGTACTTGGTGTTCCCTCAGCCTAGAAGATTCTTTCCCCGGACTACCATAAAATTTGCTCTCTCAAAACATAAAAGAAGCTTGAAATCTTTATTCAAACATTATCTTAAAGGAAAGACTTCCCTGATTGCTGAATGTAACACTGTGAGCCTTTTGATAGTAAAGACCTTTTCTATTATCCCATCATTGCTTTCTTTTGCTGATAGTATTTGTCACCATCTAAGGTATTATATGTTAATTTTTTTATTGCATTCCCTTTCTCTCCGCTACAACATGAAACAGAGATTTTTGTTGCTTTGTTAGCCATTTTTCCCCAGCCTAGAATAGTATATGGCACACAATAAGCATGCAATAAAAATCTATTGGCTGAAGGAAAGAATTTCAATACACAAATGATACAATCTTGCAAGGACTGATGTCAATGGAAAGCAAAAAGTAGGGCTATGGGAAGAGTGGAAGAGAACCATCCAAGAGGGGAAGACCATTAGGGAAGCCAGGTGAACTACTCTATTGATAGAAGGAGAGTTCTACAGAGTCCTGGACAGAAAGAAAGCTGAGCAGTGGGACCAAGTCAGATGCACAAAGGGGCAGAGCTTAGCTTTACCTGAAGGCTTGGATCAAAACAACCAAACCTTTCTAACAATCAAAGACAACTGAAAAAACAAAATATGATTTTCCACTTAAAAACTGCTAGAGGGGCACCTGAGTGGCTGTTAGTTAAGTGTCTGACTCTTGGTTTCAGCTAAGGTCATGATCTCAGAGTTGTGGGATTGTGACCCACATGGAGATCCAGTCTCAGCCGGAGCCTGCTTGAGATTCTCTCCTCTCTCTCCCTCCCTCTCTGTCATGCTCCTTCTTGTGCTCTCTCTCTAAAATTAAAAAAAAAATTTTAATCTTGAAAAAAAAGAAAAAATTGCTAGAAATCTTTAATAACAATCTTCAATGCAGCCAAGGTTACAGTGACCTTTTCATATAAATTGATACTATTTTTGAAAGCAAGTAAGTATTATTTAGAGCTATATTGACATCAATATTCTTTGTTCCAATTAATGCATGTCTAGGAATTTATGCCAGGCAAATAATAAGAGATGGAGATAAAAATTTATGACCATGGCTATGTATTATGCCAATATTAGTAATATAAACAATAATAGAAGCAAATGGAATTGGAAACAAACAAATTCAGCAGAGCAATACAGATTAAGCAAATTGTGGCATGTCCACATGGTGAATAGCATGCAGCCATTACATAGTTACAGTTTAACAGAAATATTTTTAAAATATGGGGAAATGCTCATAATATAATACTAAATGAAAAAGTAGCCTTATGGTTAAAAATCTAAATTTTGGAGCCAAGCCAAAATAAGTTTAAAATCTTTATTCCACCATTCACAAGCTTCATGACCTTAGGCAAATCACTCAGTTTCTAAATCTGTTTCCTTATCTGTAAGCCTGGGATCATAATATTAATTCTCAGTATTATTCTAAATATAAAAAAAGATTATGATTGTAAAGTATTTAACACAATGCATTTAATAAATAATACCTATTATTATGAGAAAATATGACTTAATATTCTTTACTTCTTTGCATTTAAAAGTACTTTTAAGTACTTCCCAAATTTTCTAAATATAAGAGCATAAATGTTTTTATAAAGAGAGAAAAATTAGTTCAGGAGACACTTAATATTTTTAAAGTTATTCTCCGGGTGCCTGGGTGGCTCAGTCAATCAAGCATCTGCCTTCTGCTCAGGTCATGATCCCAGGATCCTGAGATCAAGCCCTGAGTCTGGCTCCCTGCTCAGCAGGGAGTCTGTTTCTCCCTCTTCCTTTACCCACCCCCACCCCACCTCTCCCAAATAAATAATTTTATTTTTAAAGCTATTCTGAAGTCTCTGGAGGTTTAGAGATTTTGCTACGATTTTTGGGAACCTCTTGCAAATTTCATGTTACATATAGTCTATCATTCTGGTTGAAGGCATTTCAGCTGTTCATTAATCTTATTAATCATGATCTATAAGGGAAATACCCCTAAGTTTGCCCCAACATGGAGCAAATTTTAAATAACTAATGACCGATAATAAGATAATTAAAATGTCCAAGAAAGACTTACAAGAATACTTGGTAAACAAAAAAGACACAATTGTTCAAAGTCCATTTCTCATTCTTTTAAAATCCCGTCAATCAAGGACACAAATATAAAGGACTTGATTTGAATAGAAAATAATAAATTTCATCCCTTAAATATATATCCTAAGAGGAGTGGAGGATAGAGTCACAGCTGGCTAACAAAATACTTGGTGATGCTGACATCTAAGGTTGAAATAAAAAAAAAACTTCTCCAAGTTATCCCAGCTTCTATCATGCAGTATTTCCAAGATATGTCTATAATTAATGAGAAAATTTTAACTCAAGTCAGAACAACTTTCCATGGAGAATGGTAATAGTTAAGTAATCCTCTCTTTCCCTGACAGAAACAAACGTTTAGATATCAGTTTGAAGACACAACCAAGCCTGGAAACAAGGAAAGAAATGTAGAAATCACAACTCTGGAATCAGACATGCAGGGTTTGAATGTGAAATAAGGAACAGTAAGAGTTGACCATCTTTATCAAAGATGTTCATGGCTCTGGGAAATTTGGGCAGTAACTTATGTTAATAGAAAATCAGATGCGCCTTCTCTTGATTTGACAGCTAGTGGTCACTAGTCCTACTCCACTCTTGAGTTTAGAATGTGTATATTCCGGGATCCCTGGGTGGTGCAGCAGTTTAGCGCCTGTCTTTGGCCCAGGGCGCGATCCTGGAGACCCGGGATCGAATCCCACATCGGGCTCCCGGTGCATGGAGCCTGCTTCTCCCTCTGCCTGTGTCTCTGCCTCTCTCTCTCTCTCTTTCTCTCTCTCTCTCTCTCTCTGTGTGTGACTATCATAAATAAATAAATAATTTTAAAAAAAAAAGAATGTGTATATTCCTTCAAGCTACTTCCTCTACCACTAGCGTTCTCTGATTGTACTTGAACAGAAGCCTTATACTGTCACAAGTTCTTTGGGTAAATGTCCAAAGAATTTGGTTTTTAATTCATTTTAGAGATGGTTTCACTCAAGGTCATATCCCCTGAGCTATTTATCCAATAATTCTGAGAAGCTGCAAAACCAAACCAAATGTTTGTATGAGTTGTAAGATAGACTTAGTGGGGAAATGGTCAAATCTACTCAAGAATATGTGAACTTCCCCAGACACCCCAAAGGGAAAGTTAGATCCATATTTAGAGCAGTTGTTGCAAAATAGTTTTTCCCATCATATTCACTTACATGTTAAATGCTCATGGTTAATAGTGACCCAGCGAACTTTAGTTTCGGCTGCTAAAAGCTCTTTCAACTCTATAGGTTTCCAGCTATTGGGCTGGGAATTAAATATGTTTTAAAGAAACCAAATAATATCAACAAAATTTAAACCAACTTAATTCAAAATGTGACCCAGAGAAAGGATTCTTCTAGTATTCCCAAAGGTCTGTCACGAGTTATAAAAAGCCATTTCTAGGACATCCTTTCCTATAAGGCCACACTCAGAGATCCTACTAGTAGATGAGTTAAATTATATTCTGCTGGCAAAAATAAAGGGTGGCAATCCTATGAAATCTAAGGTAAGCCAATAAGTAGATCTACTTACCAATGAATTTATTCATTTCTATCTTGAACTGGATTACCCCAGAATATTATATTTCTCAGGGTATGGGCAGTTCTTTTAAACTTTTTTTTATTTTATAGATATGACAAAAAACCATACACAGTTTATCATCCTAACATTTAAGGGTTCAGTATTGTTAATTATACTCACAGTGTTGTGTAATAGATCTCTAGAAGATTTTCATCTTGCAAAGCTAAAATTCGATAGCCATTAAACAATTCCCCATTTCTCCCTCCCACTATGCCCTGACAACCATCATTCTAGTTCCTATTTCTTTGAGTTTGACTACATTAGATAGCTGAGATAAGTGAAATTATAAAGAATTCGTCTTTTTTTAACTGGGTTTTTTTCACATAGCATTATGTCCTTAAGTTTCATTCATGATATAGCATATGTCAGAACTTCCTTTTTATGAGGCCAAATAATATTGAATTGTATGTATATATACCACATTCTCTTTATACATTCATCCTTTGATGGACTTTTATGTTGTTTCCATATCTTGGCTATTGCAAATAGCACTGCAGTGAACATGGGAGTGCTAATATCTAATATCTTTAAGATTCTGACTTCAATTCTTTTGGATAAATACCCAGAAGCAGTATTTGGTAGTTCTATTTCTAATTTCTTGAGGGTCTTCCATACTGTTTTCCATAGGGCATGGGTTTTCTAACACACTTTTCTCCCTTCTGAAAAAACTTAGATACTACAATATAGTTGCCATCCAGCAAAAGAGAAAAGAGGAATTAGACCCATCTTTAAAAGGAAACATCGTAAGAGAACCAAGAAATTAATCTCGCATAGTGATCCTCCCAAAGGCCCATTTCCAAAGATCCTTATTCATGTTACTCATGACACTGATGCACAGCCGGGTTTGGCAACCATTGACTTAGGGTATAACATGGACATTTGTCACAGCAGACAGTGTCACAGCTATAACAGGCACAGGTAAGGCAGAGCTTAGACAAGGCCAGGTCAGGAATAGGTCAAACCAGATCAAGCAGGACAGAACTTGGTTTAGCAGTAGGCATTGGCTCCTTTCTGACAAAAAAGCAAGTGTCAGGGCAAGCAGAGCAGCAAAACAGCTACAGAGGATCAGATCTAAATGGTGAGCAAGTGATGATGAGGAGTCCAGCACCCTGGATAGCTCCTCATTGGTTAAAAACTGATACAAACAAGCCTGAGATCTCTCCAAGTTTATAAAATAGGCTCTAACCTCTCAGAGGCCTGTTTGCTGGTAATAATAATAATAATAATAATAATAATAATAATAATAATAATAATAAATAAAAATCTCACACATATACCAGCTATTTGTTCTTGTATGCTTATTCCCACCACCACTATCACTACCCCACTTTTTTTTTTTAATCTATATCAAATGGAAAGGACTCAGGACTCCAGCAGAGTGGAGATTAAAGAGGTTAGTTGTACAAAATTTATCTTCCCAGGGTGGTATCTTTCCTAGTTGAACACCAGATCCTGCCAGATTACTGTATTACTTGGATACAGCATTTTAATCCTATTTTAAAATGAATAACTTTCAATTATCTCTACTTCTTAGTTACTACTCAGTTATAAAAGGTTTATTTTTAAATTTTCTGTAAAGTTGCAAACCTGTTTCCAAGGTGGCTATGCTGAATTTGATCACCGTATTCAAACCCTTGGGCTGGTTTTACATGAAAATCATTACCACACAGCAGTGCTTCTCAAAGAGTGGTTCTCTAACACCTGCATCAAAATCACCCATGATGCTCATTACACATGCAGACTCCTGGCCACTGCACCAAATGTAGAAATCAGTGTTTCTGAGGTTGGCATCTAAGAAGCTACATGCTTAGAAAGGTTAGCAGGTGATATGTATACACAGTAATGTTTGAGGCCCACAGACATACAGGCTGGAATCAACTTCTACCACTTCTCATTTCACCACTTGACTCATTCAATAGCACTAACTAAAAAAGTTTTTTTAATTATACTTAAAGTTACAGTTGTCTTAGTTTTTTATTTGCTCAATAAATACTCATTGCACAAACATTATGAGTGAGGCACTTGATTGGGCTCTGGAGAAATACCAGGTAACAAGACAGAAATGTTCCTTAAAAGTATGGGGCTAAGTCTATCAGAGAAGACAATCAACAAATAATTTCATAAGTAATTGCTCAATTACAATTTTGACAGGTGCTAATAGGAGAAACAAAAGGTACTAATACCAAGGTAAATCAACTCAGCCTGGAAGTTCAGAGAGCTTACCTCTGGGAAGGGACACTCAACCAAGGATATGAAGACTAGATGGGAAAGAGCAGTCCAGAAGGAGCATTCCAGGTGGAAGCAAGCTGTGCCAAGGATCTGAGGAAGGAAGAACTATGGTGAAGAATTAAAGCAGTAAGAAGGCAACTACTAGAGTAGCCAAGGGCCAGATGGTTCCAGCCTTCTGAATCCCATTGAAGATTATAGATTTTATCTGGAAAATAGTAAGAATGCATTGGAGAGTTTTAAACACACACACTTTTTCAGTGAGTTCTGAAGCTGTGTAAATGAAGGAATGAACAGGGGCAGTCAGAATACAATGAAGGCTCAGGCAGGATTTTGCTCAATGACAATGGGCAAACCTATGATGCAGGGCCACCTTGGTAGTTCAGTGTCTGCCCGTGGCTCAGGTCATGATCCCCAGGTCCTGGGATGGAGCCCCAAGTTGGGCTCCCTCCTCAGCAGAGAGCCTGCTTCTCCCTCTTCCTCTGCCCCTGCTCCTGCTCGCTCTCTCTCAAATAAATAAATAAAATCTTAAAAACAAAAAAACCTATGATGTAGAAATCAAGCTTATAAGTGAATATGTTCAAACTATGTCTGATGAAGGTAGTGCCCTGGAACATTGTAAGGACCTTAAAAATCTTAACAACCTAATTTTACTAATTTTAAAATAGCTCTAACAACATATATTTGCCCTTTATAATCAGTGGCAGTCACTCACAAGAACAAAACTAAAAATGTAAATGGACATCCAAACTGCTCATTCCATCTCATGCCATGAGACTTTCTGTGGTTTGTGGCTACAACCCTTTGCCTCTCAAAGAAGTTAGATTTGGTTGGGGGCAACTCTCTGGCTGGGAGTGCCACCCTTATTAACATGTAAACTGTAATCATGGTGCAGTTGAGGAGCACAACAATTGGATTTTGAAACCTATTATTCTACAAAGTAAATACAGGCTTAAGTCAAAAGGCAATGTGTTATTTTAGAAGAGTCATCAACTACTATTTTAGTCAAAAACACATAGTGAGTAACTAGAAAGAAGTTTCAAAGGAAACAGAGTGAAATCAGTTTGGAACTTCTAATCTATATTAGGTCAGTTCTTTTTATCCTGGTCTATAACAAACAACAAAGCCCTTTACTTTCCATCCTCAGCACAGTGATAATGTAGCTTGCAACTAGAGCTACAAATCAAATTTTGGATTACATGCTATAGTCATTATACTTTGAAAACATGGTCAACTAGCACAGAGATTCTCTACTGATAGAAAAGTACTTATAGGAGATCCCTGGGTGGCTCAGCGGTTTACTGCCTGCCTTTGGCCTAGGGTGCGATCCTGGAGTCCCGGAATCGAGTCCCACGTCGGGCTCCCTGCATGGAGCCTGCTTCTCCCTCTGCCTGTGTCTCTGCCTCTCTCTCTCACTTTCTCTCTCCCTCTCTGTCTATCATAAATAAATAAATAAATCTTAAAAAAATATTTTAAAAAAGTACTTATAACAACCAGATTCCAAAAACAAACTTCACTTACTAAATCAAACTCTGTGAGGTTTACGTTTAATATGATTATAATCAAAAAGTTTGTTAAGCAAATTTCTAACGTAAACAAAATTAGAAGAAGAATGTATTAAAAATATTAAGATGTAAGAGTTTAAGAGTAATCACTGTAAAAACAATATGCTATTCATGAGTGTCATCTATTTAATACAAGAGGGCCAATGTGATCTCTAAAAAAGTTTCTGAATATTTGAGAATATGTAGCAAGTTTTTTTTCTCTTAGCCATAGTTAGATAATTAATATTCTCATTAATTAAATATGTATTAATATATAATCAATTATATATTACTATATAATTATATGCTAATTAAATTCATATGTATAGACTTCCTATGTATACTACAGATTACCAGTTCTTGAAAAGTTGGACAACAAAAATATTTCTGGAAAACTATCTAAACATAATTAAACCTTCTTTTTCTGGTTTATGCTTTAAATTTAAATACAGTAAAATTTTGATGTTCAGTTCTATGAGCCAGAATACAGAAATTCTTATAAACACCATCACACAGAGGATACAGAACAACTCCAACACCCCAAAGAATTCTTTCACATTGACCCTTTGTATGCAGACCCTCTCCCCACCTCTAATTTCTGGTGACCACTGGTCTGTTCTACACCTCTACAATCTTGCCTTTTTCAGAATGTCATATAAATGGATTAATGTAGTATACAATCTTTTGAATCTGACTTCTTTTCACTTAGCACAATTCCTTCGAGATTCATGCACCTTGGTGTATCTTCTTTCAATGATTCTCTAATTACTATTTTATAGCCCTCATCCCATTGATATAAACATTTACATATAAAGTTACAGACATGTAGAAAGTATCGGAGCTATGGTATACTTAGTTCTGTAACACAACTTAATTCTTCTTTACGTGAGTAAAATCTCCATATCAGCTAGCTTGTTTGCCATTTTTTTACTTCTAATAAAAGTATCATATAGGAAAGCAATGGTACTTATTTCATGGCCTATCACCCCTCGCTCAGGGATTTTCAAGGTTTCGTTATTGCCTATCAATTTAAGTCCAAATTCCTCCTCAAAGTACTCTCAGAGTGTGTTTTCAATCTTATCTCCACCAACTCCCTCAAATAACCCACTTTCTCACGAGACTGGGCTATTCATTTGTCCCTGATCCACTTCTTTCTTTGCAACATTGTGCCTACTTATTCTTCAAGGACCAATTCAAACGCCATCTTTGACATGCAGTCTTTCCTAATTCCTTTCTTTCTTTCCTCAAGGTTGCCCCCAAAGTGGATTTAAACTTGAGTTCAATAGCATGTTTGGAGAACTTTCTTATGGCATTGTTTATAACTGAGGTAAAAGAATCTACGTACCTGTCTTATTCCCTCCTTCTTCCTTCCTCTCTGATGCTTTCCTCATCCCCCACTGCACTGTGTGCCATCAGAGAAAGGTGTGATTTTCTAATCTTTGTAACACATATGGCATCCAGCATAGTTCACTTTCATTAAAGTGACACTAAAAAAATCCTATTACAAACAAATATCTGGCTCTAGAAGACACAAGAGAGAAAAGAGTAGACCTCTGAAAACAGACTGAAAAAGAAAAAAGATGGTACTTGTGACTATAATGCCACTAGGAAATTATTTTAAAGCATATTCCTGGTATAAGCATATGAAAGCATTTTATGAACAAAACTTTAAACTTAAAAAATGTGTAGTCTACTGGTATTTCATCTTCTGTTAAATAGGAGTCCTATATATTCAAGATTCCTAGCCTCCTTATAAGTCACATGTGGATCTTACTGAGACAAAATAGCTCTCCTCGCTGGAGTGACTCATGGAAGTTGGTTCACCTGAGGATCAGAAAAACGGCTACACTTTAGCTTCTAAAACATCACTTAAGAGTTGGTTGCCCATACCACAGTGAGTCATCACCCTCTCATGGTTCCACATGTGATTGTTCTGCCTCCCTCAAGCAGTTTATAAAGACTGTATAGGCAGGAATCACATCTTAGGCTCCTTTTTAAAAAGATTTTATTCAGGGATCCCTGGGTGGCGCGGCGGTTTGGCGCCTGCCTTTGGCCCAGGGCGCGATCCTGGAGACCCAGGATCGAATCCCACATCGGGCTCCCGGTGCATGGAGCCTGCTTCTCCCTCTGCCTGTGTCTCTGCCTCTCTCTCTCTCTCTCTCTCTGTGACTATCATAAATAAAAAGATTTTATTTAAATTCCAGTTAACATACAGTGTAATATTAGTTTCAGGTGTACAACATAGCGATTCAACATTTCCATACAATACCCAGTGCTCATCACAAGTGCCTTCTTGATTCCACTCCCCACACCACCACCACTTCCCCTCTGGTAACTATCAGTTTGTTTTCTTGTATTGTGTCCATTGAAACTCTCCCTGTCCCAACTTTCGTACCATGCCCACCACACATGCACACTTCATAGAAGAGACAAACTGTATATAAAAACCATTCTGACTCTTAAAACATTTGGGCATTTGAAATACAACCCCAGCCATTTCCCTATTTCCTAAAGGTACATTCAGCCCTGAGACAGTGCTACATCCTTCCTCCAACTCCGCTTCTCAAGCAGGGTTTAAAATGCTCAGCAAATATCAGCTTGGCATTTCCAGAAGATGACAACAGTCACAACATCAACAACTGCCAGAGAGAGAAGGGAACAATGCTCTAACTCCAGTTCTACTGCTAACCAGCTACAGGACCTTGTGAAAGTCTCCAGACTTCCCCGGGTTTGGGTTTCCTTGCCTATAAACTGACACATGGTATTAAGTTAGTAGAGATCTGCCTCACTCAAGTTCTGATATCTTCTGGTTCTAACATTGCGGCACTCTTACATGTCTAAGGACCAGATAAGACTTTCATATCTGGCCTTGCTCTTCATCCCTATGTTCCTCTTTAGAGAAAGCTAAGCACTAAGACTAAGCTCTGAGCTTTCTTTTCTCTTCTCTAGCCTTTGCTCGAAATAGAATAGTAGCACTCTATTCTGATAGCCCCACAGAGCAATCTTTAGTGTAAATAATAGGATGGAAAGAAAAGTTCTATTTCTTTTTGTCCTATTTTTAATGATTTCCAAGTTAGAAAACTGATGACAGCATGAAAGCCTCATCAATATTGCAGACACATAGCTCTCAGTAGCTCCAGATCTCAGTGTTCACAAACCTTCAATATCTCAGCTGTTAATAGACAATAAAAATTATTAGACCTTGAATTTATATTCAACAATCCCTGTAACATATCTGGGGCTCTACATGAGTAACTATTCTCTCTGGTACTCAAATCTCTCTCCAGGATGAACAAGGCTCTTGGGAAGATTCATTAACTCCTGCAGGTGCCTCTGGGGGGCTGTTTAACCTGCTGCCAGGCTCATGCCCCAGTGAGGGAGCTCCTCATTCCTTCTGTGACATCACCTGGGAATAAGAGAACTTCCATCCTCCTAGAGAGCGGTGGGGGGCACTCAAATGGCTACAGATGACAAGAGGCTCCTTACCTCCATATTTCATCAGCTCCCAAGCCCCACATACCCAAGGAGTAGTTCCTATAATTTGATAAACAGCCAAGTTACTTACTCTCCCCAGGCTCAGAAGCTTTTTTTATTTTATTTTATTTATTTATTTATGATAGTCACAGAGAGAGAGAGAGAGAGAGAGAGAGAGAGGCAGAGACACAGGCAGAGGGAGAAGCAGGCTCCATGCACCGGGAGCCCGATGTGGGATTCGATCCCAGGTCTCCCGGATCGCGCCCTGGGCCAAAGGCAGGCGCCAAACCGCTGCGCCACCCAGGGATCCCTCAGAAGCTTTAAATAAATCTATAAACTCAACCAAAAGTGTACGTGATCAGGGTGGTAAGAAGAAAGCAATCTGCTAAACATCCCTGCCCCTTCCTTCTGGGAACTTTTCAAAGACCCATCCTCAGTAGTTATAGGACAAAATGCTATATATTCAATAATCTACAATTCTTTTAAAACAGATGAAAGAGTTCTGATGATATAGAAACCTTCATAAGAGTAGTTTATTTTGGTAAAGGAAGTCGTGGTCTGTGCCAAGTGTTTTCAGTATACTATCTATCTAGTTTAGTTCTCATAATAACTACCACAATACTGAGGAGTTAGTATTTTCCCCAGTTTTAGAAATAAAGAACATCTCTAAAAGTAATAATAATTTGTTTATTAAGAATTTTAATGCATTATTTCATTTAGTCTTGATGACAGAACTCTGAGATGGGAGGATTCTATTCTTATCCCCATTTTACAGATGAGAAAAATGAAGCACACAGAAGCTAAATAATTTGTTGAAGATCACACAGCTTGGCAAGTCATCCCAGCAGTCTGGTACCAGGGCCTATACTCTGAACCATTAAGCTTCACTGACCAGTGAAGCAGGAAAAGGAAAAGTACAACTGCTAGATTTAGTAAATAAAAATATGACATCCAGTTAAATATGGCTTTCAGGTAAGTAATAATTTTAAATAAAAGATTTTTCTATGTAGCACTTGGGACATATTTATACTAAAAAATTACTGATTGCTTATCCAAATTGCAAATTTAATTGAACACCCTTTATTAAACTGACAACCCTGTGGGGAAGAGATGCCTAAGATGTGAGCCTCAGCCTATCCCAGAGAACTTTTTCATATCTGCTACCATATTTAATACATGTTTCTAAGGTCTAAATTATGTCCCAAACTCGGTCCTGGTGCTGGCTTTGGTCAACCCCTGAATTTAAAAAGCAAGCAGGCTTGAGCCTACATTGACAATAGAGATTTTAAGGCACTACGAATTTCAGTCCTTAAAAATTCTGTGCCTGGTTCATAAGAAAAACTTAAATAGAGACCTAAGGAGACATTACAAAAAAATTAAAGGATGAGAATGGGTCATTTATTTTTCTATGCAGAAATTCCATTTTTTCATAAATTCTCTCATAAGAAAAATTAGCAATGTTTTCTAAGTGTTTAAAGAGCCCAGTTAGGAACAGCGTCGTGGGTAGTGATATGGAGAAAATACAGGCAGACAATAAACAATCATTAGAAAGAGGCTTCAGATCTTCCTATGCCCTGGTAATTTACGTGCCACAGCCCTACCTTTAGCCAGGAAGATGATATTTAGATTTTTACTAATAGGATATGTTTGAACATTTACTTAAAACACACACTCTAGCAACTACAGTAAAACACAGGATTTTTTTTTTTAAGTCATCTGCTTAGAACTTTCGATGGCTTCTCTTTTGGCATTACACAGTCTGTATTCTTCATGATTATTTAGGTAAGTTTCAGTTTCCATATGGCTTGACATCACATGGGTGAATCAGCAGAAAACCAGCATCTTTATCACATTTCCTATTTACTGACAATCGTCCTAAATATAGCTGCCTTTTATACAACCATAAAAGCTTTCCTCTCCTCTGTTAGGACAAAACATTTTAGGGGAAGAAGAAAATCTTGGCAGGATCCTGGTGTTCAAAATAAGGGTAACAATGTACAGGTTTCACCTATGCTAGGGAGAGAAGTATTTTACCCAGAGGACCAATGATTTGACCCACAGTCAAATTTGCCAATTGAGTAGAATTCACTTAGGGAAACTAACCCTGGAAGGAGATTCAGATTATGGCTCCCCTGCTCAATAGCTTTATGATCTTCTACATCACTTTCCCTCTAAGCCTCAAGTCTTCTTGTCTTTAAAATATAAACAGTAATAGTGGCTACCTCACAGGGTTGTGAGGAATCAATGAGCTAAGGACTTAGTACAGTGCCTGGCAGCCCATATAGACACCCGATGAATGTTTAGTACTGTTAACACTATTGTCATTTGACACCAAACAACATACCTATGGGCCCTCTCACTAGCTTCTCAAAGAAAAAGCTAATTTTGCCCAATGGTCATGTCCCTTTTGATGGTTCAATTGCACTCTCAGGGTGACCAGGAGTGTTGGCAGGTGTAGCTACTGTATAAATGAATCCATCATATGTAAATATGTCTATAATTAGACTTTGTGTTCTTACGAAATAAGTTCTCAAGTCACAATTTGTACATTTCTTTTTAAAATCTGATGATTTGAATAGTTGTTTACACATTTAAACTCTCTAGACTAATTACTGAAAGAAACAGTGATTTTTTTTAAAGAAAAATGTATTTCCTTCCTAAGGCGTTTATTATTTAGAAAATAATATTAATTTTGAAAGATACTTTCATCCCAGGATGCCTGGATGGCTCAGTGATTGGGTACCTGCCTTCGGCTCAGGTCGTGATCCTGGGATCCGGGTAGAGTCCTGCATCAGGCTTCCTGCAAGGAGCCTGCTTCTCCTTCTGCCTGTGTCTCTGCCTCTCTCTCTGTCTGTGTCTCTCATAAATAAATAAATAAATCTTTAAAAAAAGTACTTTCGTCCCTTTGTCACTTAGTTGAATACTTCTTTTTCACACTAGTTAAATTAGACTTAAAATTAGATTTTAAAGCAAAAACAATTCTCTGCCTTTAACAACACTATTTAAAATGCAAATTACATTGCAGATAAAAAGAATTGAAATTTTTGTAGCTTAAAAATAAGTGGAATTCCAGAGTCAATATCATATAAATAGGTGTCCATCTGGCCAATCTTCATGATTGCCAAATTTCTTCTTTCAATTGTTTAGGTTTAACAAGAATTTAAACAGCTCCCTCTTGTGGCCTAAAAAGTCATCAGCAATCCAGAGTTTAGCCAACTTCTTACCTGTCATTTTATTCTGTGCACATTCACTTAATAAATTATATATTGTGTATCTGCTATAGTAGTGGAGAAGGAGAGCATAAATAGAGGGCTAGGATGGATGTGATTCATGGGGATGTGATTCATGTGGATATAGTCAGCTCCAAAGCTTCAAACTGGAACTCTTAGTGTGCATGCTGCTTCTAATTTAAGGGCTGTATTTCTCTAAAATGAAAGGTTGAGCTTTAGCCAACGCAGTTCATTAAGCAAATGGTTGCCTCCATTGACTGGTTGAGCTGCAAGGTACTCAGAAATCCTGATACCAAATTTACCTATTTTCTGTTGAAAAGCTTCAGATCAAAAAGTGTAAATGCAAAGTCCCCCTGAATACATTTTCTAGTAAACTTTGTCATGGTCCCTGAAACTTCATTTTAACCATCTGTTCATTCCAAAAATAGCTGAGGGCTGCCATGAGGTATGAGGCACTGTGCATAGAACAGACATGCCCCTATAATGCCCACAGCGTGGTGGGAAGAGAAGCATGAAGTACTCACACTGTAATACATCAGATGTGGCAGTTACTGCCTGTGAAAATGACAGGGAGACTTAATGGAACCAGGTATATCAGGAAAAACAGTTCTGAGAAATGACTGAGTAGATATTGGCCAGATTAAGGGAGGATGGGAAACTATTTCAAGTAGGAAAAATAACATACACTATAAAAAAAAAAAAAAAAAGCATCTGTCAAACTTGAGAACAGGGAGGTGCTTGACTCTTGAGGAACTGGAAGCACATAATGGGGCTGGAGAATGTGGCAGGAGAGGGTAGAGGGGCAGCGTCAGGCAGAAGCCAATCATGCAGGGCCCTGCAGACTATGTGTAGGTTTTGAGCATTAGCCTCACTGAGATATGCACCAGAAACCTATGAAATGTTTCAAGTTTCAAGTTCGTGACTAACACTACAATCTTTCTTTTTTTTTCTTTTTTTTAGGGTCCTGCTGGCTGCACATACAGACAGAATTGGAGGGAAGTCAGAGTGGAAGTAAGGATACTTCTTAACATTAAAACTGCAGCAGTCAGGCAAGTTTTGCCTTGACTGACTGCTGGCTGGAGCCTGGGTGGAGTCTGAGGAGAAGGCAGGAGGGAACAGGATGTTAGTAATATATTGCAAGATTACACTGACAGGATTTGATGATGAAATAAGAGTAAGAGGAAGATTTAAAGCTGACCCTCAACACAGCAAAGACAGTGATGATCTACACCTATACGCAAAAATCTGATGAATCTCACAAATGATGTCAAATTAAAGAGCCAGAGAAACAAACAGAAGAATACCTCCCTGCAGCTACCATCACCTCCTCTCTCTGGAACTGCTGGGTGACAGGCCAGGACCTATTCTGTGTCACCTTACTATCCCTAAGGCTGTCTGCCTTCCAAAGTCAAAAGAACCAACATGGAAAAATCAAAATGTAAGGTTTGAATAAGTAAGAGAAAAACCAACCAATGAAGACATTTATGTTTAACACCTTGAATGTTCAAGAAACTGCTTAGAGCAGGACACAAATGGGACATGCCTTCTCTAGCATTATTTTTAATGTAACATAATCTGAACATTCTGGTCTACAGATCAAGGGAAGTGAAAAAAAGAGAATTCATAAGTTATCTGTAAAGGCGGAAATGCTTAGTGTGAATATATGATGCAAGACCCTCTTATGCCAAAGGAAACTCTGAGAAATATTACTTTGAATTTCCTGCTTATTTTATCCCCACTGTATCAAAAATTTTTTAGCTGCTGGTATTAAGATCAAAATAGATTTTTTGGCCCCAAGCAGAAAGCTTCTAGTCAGGAAAACAAATGCCAGTCTTTTAAATTATCTGAGAGTTAGAATTAGTTTGAATAAGGAGCCTAAGTCTTTCAGCTGAGGAAAATACATTTGAATGTGGGAGATCACCTCAGGACATTGAGAATTTCCCACGGAAATATCCGACAAAAAGCAGGGAGAAAACAAAATTTCCAGTTGAAATGGGAAACAAAGTATGACGAGAACAAAGAGTTGAGTGTGTGCTTTGGTAGCTTAGTTTGGTAATTCATTTCAAAGGCAGATGAGAGGAAACTGCTTAAGCAAAATTGTCTTATTGTTCTGACAGTTCCCACGCTGAATCAGAAATCTTTGTCACCTCAATTCTATAAAGGAGAAAAGTTATCTTTATTAGGACAGGAAAAAAATGTTCTCCTATCCGCTTTAGGTGAAGTATGAAGTTGATCATTTTTAGAATTTGGTACATTTGCTTCATTTTTCATATTGGTCTTCAAGAAAACAAAAAGAAAGAAGAAGAAAACAAGACTATAAATCCTCAAAGAGAAGATAGGAAGATTTCATAAGCTAGAGAGAGACTAACATACCATGACCCCATTTTACTTGTAACATTGAACGTCGTGAGCTTGAATCTCTTATGCACTTGCTGATTTTAAGCAGAATCTCAGGAAAGCAGATCTGAGGGGAAGTAGACAACTGAGAGGAGCTTGCCTAATGCCCCTCCGGATTGCAGCCCCTGTGCCGCCAGCTGCTGGGAGTGCTGGTGGCTTAGGGCTCTCATTTGAGTCCCTCTCTGCAGATCATTCTCAGCTGAACAAAAGCCAGCTCACTCAAGGTCATGCTCTCTTCCCAGGCAGCCTACACCCAGTGACTGGTCTGGATGGTATATAAAAGTCCAACACTACCCCTGAAATTTAGAAAAATTCTAAAAGGCTTCAGTGTCAGTGCTCCCCATGGAGTCACCTTCATCAAGATGCCATTATGGTTCAACTTCTTCCTTGGCAGAGTCCTGCCGCTTTTCCTTCTCATCTAAAGGTGTAAAACTTGAAAGTACTCCCTGATGAACTATCTGCTGAACTCAGAGTCAGCTTCCCAGGGAACATAACTGGGATGTTGTCATTACCAGTGTTTTCATTTTATGTTTATTGTCTTACATAGAAGAGTGAGGGACAGGAGGTTCTTAAGCCTGACTCCTAATTAATCATCTTTCATCACTTTGGAGAATTCGAAGGATGGGGATTGCAGGACATTCCACTTAGGGAAACATTCAGAATCAACTTCATTTGATTACAAACCAAGGCAATTGCCAGTCTATAAATTAATCACTACAAAAACAAGGAATTAAATCATGATACTGCCCTCCCTCCTAAAATCCTCTCTTCCTCTGGCCACGAGGATGTGAAATTGTCTGTCTCCCCTCCTACCTTCATGACCAATCTTGTGTGCTTTTTATTCTTCTTTATTAATGAATAATAAATTACCCAAAGGTATGCACAAATTAGTGAAAGCATTCATTGTGATACACAGCCATTAAAATGTCTCCTTTCTCAACATTTCCATCAATGGTAAAAATAAAAGAATATCTGAGTAAACCATTCCTTAGTTAACAGCTATACATTGAACATCTCCTATGAACCATAGGTGGTTTAGAGTTTGGGAAAGAAAAATGAGAAAGAAATATCTCTTCCCTTAAGAAATTTAACATCTAGTACAAAGAGTTGCCTAACAAACCCAACACCTCTTTTTTTAAAACAAATATTTTGCGATGCCATCGTTATGATTCTGATATAAAATTCATAGGTAACTTACCTACAAATTCAAAAAACCAGTATAATGCCCTAATTATAATCTAAATTATAAAATATAATTGTAATTTATTTTACAATTGTAAAATATAAACAAACAAAAAGAAAGCAAGTAGTAATTTTTTTAAATATGGCTTGATATGTAGCTGCTATAACAATAATCAGATGCTATGCCTTACATAGCAGCACCCTTCAATCTTTATGACAACCAAATACTTCCCCAAAATTTCTAAAATGCTACCAGGAGTGGTTCTGCTTTCATTGAAAACTACTAATTTAATCATTTAAGAGAAGAGAAAGAAATTATTTCTATGAATTTGAAAGATGGCATCTAACTCTAATATTTCAAAAATAATGCATGGAACTTATGCATCTTTGTTCTAAACAGAATAAGGCTAGACATATTCAAATAACACCATGTTATAGGCTGAATGTATCCCAGAGAAATTCAAATGTTGAAGCCCTGTACCTTAGAACGTGACTGTATTAGGAGTTAGTGCCTTTGAAGAGGTGATTAAGTTAACATGAGGTCATTATGGTGGACCCTAATCCGATTAACTAGTGTCCTTAAGAGAAGATCAGGACACAGAAAACTCAGGCAGAAGGACAACCATGTGAGTATATAGTGAGAAGGCAGCCAAGTACAAGCCAAGGAGGGAGGCCTCAGGAGAAATTAACCCTGTGGGCACCTGATCTTGAACTTCCAGCCTGCAGAACTATGAGAAAATAAATTTCTGTTGTTTTACCCACTTGGTCTGTGGTATTTTGTTGTGGCAGCCCCAACAAACCAATACACATCCCTAGATGGGAGTTGAGATAAGAGATATTTCTGCCCTTAAGGCCTAGACCTCCAGCCCAGAAGTGGTAAAAGTGCAAAGGAAAAAGAAGGAAAAGGACTGAGAAGGAGCTCTTGAACAGAAGTTGAGGAGGAGGACGGCTGAATAGCTTTTGTGTTTAAGGAATTGCATTGCCTGCTCATTTAATTTAGCATTGTGTTCAACATTTGGAAAGAAAGGCATAATCCTCATAGAGAAGTCTATTAACAATAATTTCTGTGTCAAAGCAGTAAAAAGAGCAATTGTGAGCAAAAATCCAATTCTCAATTGCATTTTCAAAATGTAATGTATGTAAAAAATACACAAGGGAAATTATGCAAGTAAATGTCTAATATTTGCATGGTTAGCAAAAGTTTGCTCCTACAAAATGGGGACCAGATGAGATATACTTATTGTATAAATTAATAAGAATCCATCTGTAAAGGCTTGTTTCTCATTTCTGCATTCTGTTCTACCACATGTTCATTTTATGCATTAGTGTGATGTTATTCAGACCAGTGGACTGCCATTGCTTTCTGTGTATCTTCACCATCACTGCTGACTCACAATAGATCCGAGTTTAACAATGAAGAGATTTGTTTCTTACAATCAACTTTCCTATAAATCCTCACTCCTTGTTTGAGTGTTATTGCCAGGCTGCATTGTCTTCCCTAGTGTGTAAATAGTCCATATCAGCCACATACCAATGGAAGGTGTAGAGAGGTAAGGGAACTAACATATGAGTAAGAAGAATATAAATGCTACATAAACTGAAAGGAAAAAATGTTTGTTTTGTTGCACTCTTTTTTCTTCTCTGAATTTTTTTTTTTTACAGAAGCAATATTTATTAAGCCTTTACTATGTTCTAGACTCTGCTAAATACTGCAGAAATAACCATGAAATGTAAAAGGGCCATCAGGGATCCCTGGGTGGCGCAGCAGTTTGGCGCCTGCCTTTGGCCCAGGGCGCGATCCTGGAGACCCAGGATCGAATCCCACGTCGGGCTCCCAGTACATGGAGCCTGCTTCTCCCTCTGCCTATGTCTCTGCCTCTCTCTCTCTCTCTGTGTGTGTGATTATCATAAATAAATAAAAATTAAAAAAAAATAAAAATAAAAGGGCCATCACCTCCAAGAAATGATCATCTATCTGGAAAGACAACACTAAAATATATGAAGCAATTGTTGAGAGAATAATTAAGTGCCAAACTCTAAAAGATACTGATCACAGAGCTTCCCTGACTAGGACAACAGAGGTGAGATCAATCCTCAAGCACCAACAGCCAGGTGATTCATTCAACAGGATCATGTGACAGAAGCACACCCAGGTTCATGCTTACACCAGCTTCATGTTTACCATAATTGCAATGACACCTGTTGAAGTAAATTACATCATCAGCAAGCACAAAGGCATCTATCATTACTCCAATGTTATCTTGGCTTTGCTAACAATATTTGCGTCAGCATTTTCAATGATTTTATTATTAATTGGGTCATATTAAATATGGAGGGCAAGGATGGTAGATTTGAGGCAGCATCCACAAGAAAGAATCCTAAACCCTGAGTAAAGGCACTAGAACCCTAAACCCTGAGTAAAGGCACTAAGTAAATACCTTCTTAACCAGGTTTCCGGTTCCCATAGATATGTCTAAAACCTAGACAGTGAGGGAACAACCATGTGGCCTGGGAAGCAGGTAAAGATAAGATAGCAAGAGACCAGATTTGATAGAAAAAAAAAAATGCTATTTTCATATGACACTTCAAATGAACCACTGAAAAAGAGGGGCACCTGAGAGGCTCAGTCAAGCATCTGATTCTTGATTTCAGCTCAGGTCATGATCTCATAGGTCATGAGATCAAGCCCGATGTAGGGCTCCCCAGTCAGCAGGGAGTCTGCTTGAGATTCTCTCTCTCCCTTTCCCTTTTCCCCTTCCCCCTGATCATGCTCGTGCTTGCTCTCTCTCTTTCTCTCTCTCAAATAAATAAATCTTTAAAAATAGAGACACTTTTCAATCACTTTTTCCTTGTACAATAGCAAGAAAAGAAGTCTCCATAGTCTCTTGCTGAGAGTTGGTAGATTTCGTGAGATCTCTTTGATTTGTGTAATTGGGAGTTTCCTAAGACTTTGCCAGCTTTTGCATACTGATGGATCATACCAAGTTATCACTCAGATTAAACTGCTTTGTATCTCTATCTTTATAATCCAGGACTTTAGCCACCGGGAAGTTCCCTTAAGGATCTCTGAAAGCACTAGGGCATAGTTTCTATGTGCATAAACAGGTCTCCCAAGTTCTTCCATTTTTGCTTCCCTCACCAGCACTGGTTGCCTTACCAACAGCATCAGTGCTGGTCCCTCCATGAAAGCTGTACTGTCTCCCGATGTTCTCAAAGAAAGGAAACCCTGGAGGTTCTAAAGCCTAGGGCTGTCCCTGCACTAAAAATCATGTTATGTTCCTCAAGGTAATAGGCAGAGAGTCCCTTTTCCCTCTCTAGGGTACACTTTTTGAACTGGGAATAAACACAGTGCTGCCAATGTCCCTGGGTCTCATAGAGTCCCTCCTGCAGCCCCTCTCCTCACCTGACTCAGAAAGGAGTCTCCCAAAAAGGGCTGAAGAAACATAATAATATTATTAGCCAGCACTTACAAAGCACATATGTGTAGTGTACTGCTTGAAGTAGTTTACATAGCTTAACTCAAAATACCCCTGAGAGGCACTTATTACTAACATCCCCATTTTGCAAATGAAGTATAGGAGATGGAGCACCTTGTTCTAGATTGTCGCCAGCCCCTAAGTACTAGAACTGGGACCTGACCCTAGGCCTTCTGTCTGTAGAATGTGTGCTCTGAGATGCTACTGCTTTGTGAATATCAAGCTGTTCTTGGCATTCCTTTCTTTCCCTCACCACAGATACCACTCTCCCCAGTCAAATCCCCAGTGAGAAGAAATTCCTTAGGTGCTGGCTCAGGCTGAGACCCATGCCACAATATTATCATCTAAAATTTATTTTTTCCCATTGCAATTTAAAAACAGTTCTCTGGGGATCCCTGGGTGGCACAGTGGTTTAGCGCCTGCTTTTGGCTCAGGGCACGATCCTGGAGACCTGGGATCGAATCCCATGTCAGGCTCCCAGTGCATGGAGCCTGCTTCTCCCTCTGCCTATGTCTCTGTCTCTGTCTCTGTCTCTGTCTCTGTCTCTCTCTCTCTCTCTCTGTGTGACTATCATAAATAAATAAATAAAAAAAATTAAAAAAAGAAAAACAGTTCTCTCAAGCCCCAAATGTCATGCATTTGGCCATTAACGTTAACAGCCTGAGCTATTTCCTAGCTGCTCTTTTGGCATCTGTAAGTTACCAGCAAAGGACAGAAAAATCTGGAATGGGCCCTCACCCAGAAATTACAAACTCTATTAAGGCTCTAAAGTGGGAAACAATAGGAGGCAGAGAGAGACTAGGGAGACAATAATAAGGCACAAATTAAAAGGAAGTTGGAGTGATGACAAACATATATCCTCAACTTAGTTTTTACTTTTGGCCATTAAACCACTGGTTAGTATGATGCTAAAATCAAACCTTGTTTCTGCATTATAACTCAAATCTCTAGGCATTAAAAGAAAATAAGTTTACCTAGTTCCTACCTTTGCCAGCCCCCAAAATGCATCTTTTCCTCCCCAAGCCCATCCCAATAAACACTTAAGTGAGAGTTTACAATTTCACATGTGATGATTTGTGAGCGCTGGTCTCAAGTGGATTTCAGGTGCAGCTAATATAAATGATAAACTCTCAAGGGCTTGCCAGCTAGACCTGTAAATAAGCTGATTTTAATAGCAATTCATTCTGTGACAGACACTACGTGATGACTTCCCACAAAATAGATGTTTGTGTTTTCAAAGAACACGATGACAACTAACAATGACATCCCAATAGAAACATTAAAAAAAAAAACCTAGTCAAGATTTGGGAGCATCAGAACTTTCCTAAGAGTATGATAATAGAGTGCTTTCTCCTAGCTTGTGCTGCCAGGCCCAAGAAGCAAAAGCTGAGCTGTGTCTCAGGGTGGAGGCTGCAGGGGAAGATGTGAAAGATCTAGCCCTTGGTGTGGGGTGGAGAGAGAGAAGTAAAAGACGAAGATCTATGTAAGCATCCCACATCCTCTACAGCAATCAAGGCTATTGAATAGAATTCAGTTGATGGCCATGCAGCAGCATTTCTTTCTCTTTCTGCAGGGAGCAGGTCATCTTTTCATGACCTCTGCTTCCCTCCGATGGCTTTTATTCCCTTCTCTGCAAACACTTCTACCTCTAGTTGCTATTCTACAAAGCAAGTTTGACACGAAGTCCACCCCTTGAAATCATTATATTAACATTGGGACTCCTGGAATGAAACCAGAAAACAACTCTGTTTTCCCACTTGACCATTCATATGCACTCTTTGGGGAAAGCTCTTCCCCTTACATTTGGATAAAAATCCTTATAGTCACTCTCAAATTACAAAAAGTCTTCAAGGGATCCCTGGGTGGCGCAGCAGTTTGGCGCCTGCCTTTGGCCCAGGGTGCGATCCTGGAGACCCGGGATCGAGTCCCACGTCGGGCTCCCAGTGCATGGAGCCTGCTTCTCCCTCTGCCTGTGTCTCTGCCTCTCTCTCTCTGTGTGTGACTATCATAAATAAATAAAATAAAATTTAAAAAAAAAGTCTTCCAGTACTGTCAAGTCATTAAAAATTATTATTTTAAAGATATTATTTATTTATTCTTGAGAGACACTGAGACAGAGAGAGAAGCAGAGACACAAGCAGAGGGAGAAGCAGGATCCATGCAGGGAGCCTGACATGGGACTCGATTCCGGGTCTCCAGGATCACACCCTGGGCTGAAGGCGGCACTAAACCACTGAGCCACCCAGGCTGCCCTAAAAATTATTTTAAATTCAGTAAGAATATGTCCAGACTGGTACAGGAAGTTAAATTTTCAGTCTTCATTAAAAGTTAAAGTCTGGCATCTTGGCTAAGGCCTGCCATGGAAAAGCAGGCCTTCTCTCTATTTTCTGGACCCCCACTACCACACCTGAGCACCCACTTATTTGGTTGCCTCTGTGTCCCCAGGGCCTGAATTCTCCAAAAATCCTTTTTACTCCTCCAATACTTTTATGCCTTCTATGCAAATGATGGATGAAAGGCTGCAAAACTTGTTTTAGACAACCTAAATCATGATTCACTCAACCAATTCATTAAAGTATCCATTTGGCTTTTTGATTTAATTATATTATGGGATGTCTGCTATTTATAGAGCACTGTGCTAAAGACACTGCATAAGACACATTCCCTGCCATTCAGAAATTTTCTGTCTAGTTCAGATGAGAGAATATGTACACAAATAATTATACCATAAGGTCATAAATTCTATGACCCTATGGTCATGAGAACAGTAAATGCTACTGGAAATTAGCAAAGGAAACTACCTTTTCCTTCTATTTTTTTTAAAGATTTTATTTATTTGTTCATTAGAGACACACAGAGAAAAGCAGAGACATAGGCAGAGGGAGAAGCAGGCTCCCTATGGGGAGCACAATGAGAGACTTGATCCTAGGACCCCAGGATCAAGCCCTGAGCTGAAGGCAGATGCTCAACCACTGAGCCACCCAGGCATCCCAGAAACTATCTTTTCCAACATGGATTCCAACATGGATTTCTCAGAAGACTTTATGAGGAAGTGGAATGTGAATTTGAAACTTGAAGGTACTATTATAATAATAATAGCTCAATATGGTGTTTTATATGCATATTACTACTTAAAACTTACAACAACCTTACAAAATAGGTACTATTATTGTCTGCAATTACATATGAGAAAACCAAAGCCTAGTGATACCAAGTAAATGTTTCCAAGTTCACATAGCTGGGAAGTAAAGGATCAGGGATTCAAACCAACATTGTCTACTTTAGAACATTGGGAAGGGGCAACCCTGGTGGCTCAGTGGTTTGGTGCCACCTTAGGCCCAATCCTGGAGACCCGGGATTGAGTCCCACATCGGGCTCCCTGCATGGAGCCTGCTTCTCCCTCTGCCTGTGTCTCTGCCTCTCTCTCTCTCTCTCTCTCATGAATAAATAAATAAATTTAAAAAAAAAAAAAAAGAACATTGGGAAGAACTTTCCAAAATGGGAGATGGATGTGGGAAATAACATAGATGAGGGAACAAAGTTAGGAAAGGTAAAAGGTGGTCAAAGTATGGGCTAAGATGGCATCCCATTGTGACAGGACGATCTCAGGAGGGGTACTGGAAGATGACAGAAGTGTAAGATGGACCAGTGGACTCAATTACCTCCAAATCTGAGTAGCCTTTAAGAAGAAACTCTAACAGAAGAGCATATCTGGCTGCTACTTGTCCCCTCTTTGCTCTTCCCCCCTTCCCTAGTGCTAACCACACAAGTTTGTCTTGAGCACAAGCCTGTGTTTATTTTACCTTTATTATGGTAGCAGGATTTGATCTGACAACTCCTATGTAAGGAAGGTTTCTTTATTTCTCTTTTTTTTTTTTTTTTTTTTTTTTTGAGAGAGAGAAAGAGAGAGAGAGAGAATGTGTGGGGAGAGGGGGAGGGGGCAAGAAGAGAGGGAGAGAGAGAAACCCAAGCAGACTCCCCACTGAGCACAGAGCCTGACTCTGGGCTCAATCCTACAACACTGAGATCATGACCTGAGCTGAAACCATGAGTTGGATGCTCAATCAACTGAGCCACTCAGTTGAAGTAGCTTGAGCCACTTCAAGCATATGAAGAAGGTTTCTATTTGCATAGTTCTGTGTTCAGGTATCAGTGCAGCTCATCCTCATTATCTCCCTTTTCCATAACCCCAATAAATAAAAATGTCAATCAAAAGTCTTCAGTAGGCCAGCTACTTTGGTGTAATCTTAGTATGTTTAAAGGGTGAGAGTGTGAATAAAGGGAGACATGTGAGAAAAGGGAAAGAATGATGAATATAATCATACTAGGGACTAAAAGAATGGAGTGACCTAGAGGATACATCCATCAAAACTAAGAAAAATCTGCTTATCTGCTTAGAGTAAGACAATTACAATTTTCAGTGCATTCTTCAGAAGTATGATATAAACTGCCACTTAGCCATAAATATATCTTTTTATTTTTTAAGTGTATATTATCTATTGTTATATTCAGTGATTTATAGAATGATATCCTTGTGAGGATATCTAGCGATTTTTCTTCAAAATACATTCTTTGCACTGCTCCTTCATCTCTCCTACATGACCATTTCTCCCCCTAGACCTAATGTCTATACTCATGTACTTTAATCCTCAAACATAGTCAGATACATCACTGAGATTTTGCTTTTACGAGACTCCCTAGCTACACTTTTTTTCTGAACTAAAAAGAAAGAAATGAAATTGTAAGTGTGGCCCTTAACAGCTGCATAAGAATGAGTTAGAACTTCAGAACTCAGTGTGGGTGGGCACCTGGGTGGCTGAGTCAGTTAAGTTTCTGCCTTCTGCTTGAGTCATGATCTCAGGGTCCTGATATCCACCCCAAGTCAGGCTCTGTGCTCAGTGGGGAGTCTGTTTCTCCCTCATCCTCTGCTGCTCCCCCTGCTTGTGCTCTCTTGCTTGCTCTAATAAATAAATAAAATCTTTTAAAAAAAAACCTTCAAACCTTGGAATTGTTACTGGGTCTGGCCCTATATTGTAACTGGTGGAGGGGTTGCTATGTCTTTTCCTGTGAATGAGGTACAGGAAGCATCTATGCCTGATGCTTTTGCAATAATTTATATTCCCATGTTTTTCACCACTTCTCTAGGTATGGTCTTGGATTTGGGGTTCTCTTTTCAGGCTTTTTTTTTCCCTTTCCTTTTAGTCCCTAAAGAAGAAATGCCTCTCTAGGTGATTCACAGGTGCTGGGAAGTTCTGCAGTAAGGAATTGCATTCAATTTTGTTTCACCTGGAAGTCCTCATACTCTTCTTGTAAGAGCTATCAACATCCTGTAGACACAGGCTAGTAAGCACTGCTATAGATGAAAATGAAGACATGCAGCATCTGGCCTGTCAGACTGGACTATAATAAAAGTCTTTGGGGGATCCCTGGGTGGCGCAGCGGTTTGGCGCCTGCCTTTGGCCCAGGGCGCGATCCTGGAGACCCGGGATCGAATCCCACGTCGGGCTCCCGGTGCATGGAGCCTGCTTCTCCCTCTGCCTATGTGTCTGCCTCTCTCTCTCTGTGACTATCATAAATAAATAAAAAAATTAAAAAAAAAAAAGTCTTTGGGTTAACAGGAAGAAAAATAGTGGATAATACATAACTGCAAGTGTATTTTTCATGCATTAGACAACTATAAATTGCATATCCTGAATATGAATTGTTGCTGTGAATTTTAAATGCCCAAGATAAAAATAAAATAAATAAATTAGAGCTTATCACTTAAAGTCTCATTTTTATGCCATTTTCTACAGAAATATAGTTTCGTTTTCCAGAAGTTTCCCTGAGATTTTTAAATGAACACCTAAAGGTTCTCAGCTACATGTTCTGGCTTTTTCACCTTTATAAATAGGTCTGACCCATTCAAAACTGCAAAGACACAATTATGTGCCAGGAAGATACAACTGCAAATTTTTTTTCCCCCAGAAACTGCAGTGGAGCCCTCCTGTGGCTAATTTAATCCAACAAATTTTCCCTGATCTAAGCAGAAAAGCATATAAAGAAGCAGTTTTACTGCAGCTATAGCCATGACAATGTACTTTGAGTCTAAAAGCCCTGGGAATAAACAGCTCAATGACAAATATATATTCCCTTAGAAAGAGAAAATAAAGCCTAAGGATAGAAGGAATAGAATTTACTTCTTTATTTTTGCAGACAACATCTGAAGTCATTTTTATCAATTTCATGGTGATAGTTTACCAAAAGCAAGGTCTGGAATTTAGAAGCTAAAGCAGCAATGAGAAAATATAGGTACATTAAAAAAGGTTGAAACCACCTATTTCCATGACTCAAATTTCCCAAATGTTAAATAAGAGCAGAATTTTCTATTTATCTGGAAATAATTTATCTGGCCGATGCTATAGACTGAATGTTGATGTCCCTCTAAAATTCACATGTTGAAAACCTAATATGCAGTGTGATGGTATTAGCAGGTGGACTTGGGAGATGATTAGGAATTAGTGCCCTTATAAAAGAGGCCTAAGAAAGCTTCCATACCTGATCTCCCATGTGAGATTATAGCAAGAAACAGCTATCAATGAAGAAGCGGATTCTCACCAAGCATTATATCTATCAGCACTGTGATTTTGGACTTCCCAGCCTCCAGAAGTATGAGAAAGTAATTTATGTTGCTTATGAGCCATTCACTCTGTGATATTTTATTACGGCAGCCCAAACAGACTAAGACAGAAATTGGCAACAAGAGTGGAATGCTGAAAAAACATAAAAATGTGAAAGCAGCTTTGGAACTGAGTGATGGGTAGAAGTTGGAAGAATTTTGAGGTACATGAGGGAAAAAAAAGCCTACATTGTCATGAACAGACCATTAAAAGTGATTCTGGTAAGAGCCCAGAAGGAAAGAGAACTGGGACGCCTGGGTGGCTCAGCATTTGAGTGTCTGACTTTGGCTCAGGGCATGATCCCGAGAGTCCCATGATCAAGTACCACATCGAGCTTCCTGCATGGGGCCTGCTTCTCCCTCTGCCTGTGTCTCTAGCTCTCTTCTCTCCTCTCTCTCTCTCTCTCTCTCATGAATAAATAAATAAAATCTTGAGGAAAAAGAAAGAAAGGAAGAGAACTATAGAGAAAGCCACAATCTTCTAAGAGAATACCTACATAACAAAATGTTAGTAGAAATATGGACAAGGAAAGCCATTCTGATGAGATCACAGATGGAAATGAGGAGCATACTAGATAGTGCAGCAAAGTCCATCCTTGTTTTAAGTGGCAAAGGACTTGGCTGAATTATGTTCATGTGTTTCCTGAAAAGTAGAACTTGCAAATTATAAAATTGGATATTTGGCTAAGGAAATATATAAACAAAATACAGAAGGAATGGCCTGATTCCTCTTGACTGCTTCATATTAAAATGCAAAAGAGAAATGACTTAAAGATGGAATTATGAATTAAAAGCAAAGCAGAACTTAAAGATTTGGAAAATCATCAGCCCATTTATTTTGAAAAAAATGAGGAAAAGCCTGTTCAGGAGAAAACACATAGTCTGGCCAAATTTGATAAGGAGATTAATATGGATCAGCTATCTCAACAGAAGCTACGAGCTAGCTAGCTTCTTCAACACAATGGGGATATTAGTCAGCCATCTAAACACAAGCCATATAGGAAAACACTCTTCCCTACTGTGTGTGTGCCTTACTCTTACACTACTACCACAATCACAACCCTTCTGACACCAAGTGTATGGGGGATTTCCCTCACCAAGAAGTTCTCCAGACACTAGCTGGATGTCCTACAATTTAACTCAATTCTGAAATTATCTACCTGGAAATTGAAGACTCACAGATTAAAGACACATCCCCACAAGACTCCTCCCACCTCACTTCAGATGCCAGTCACAAGTCCCCATTGTCACCAACTGGCTATCAATCTGAGGTTCCCACAATCCCCTTTTCAGGTTCAATTAATTGGACAGAACATCTAGTGGAAACACTTATTGACCATTTACCAGTTTACTAAAGGGTATGATACAGGTGAACAGCCAGATGAAGAGATAGATGCATTGGGTGAAATATGGGAGTCCTGAGTGTAAAAGCTTCTGTCCCTGTGGTGTTGGGGTGTGTCACCCTCCCAGTATGTACTTACTTCCCAACTGGAAGCTCTCAGAAGCCCCTACTATTAGAATTTTATGGAGGCCTCTTTATATTGTGTTAAAAAAATCAAAGGCCCCAAATGGCATGACTTAGGCCAAGTCACCAAACCAGAGCTTAATACCTAACCTAACTGCAGTTTCAATCTTTCCCAGAAATGTACATCTTAACTGATTTGTCAGGAATTTTTCTGACAAGCACCAATGAGGTAATCTGTCACATGGGCCCTCTTTATACAGGCCCTCTTTATCCAATTCCCCTTCCCCAAAGAAAGAGAAGGTAATCTGCATAAGACCTCCGGCCCTTACCCCTAAGGAAAAATGACCTTGCCTGGAACAATCCTTTCTTTTCTTCTATTAACTTTCTTGCCCCACCCTTCTTCCTATAAAAACCTTCTTGTTTTGTTAAACTTCTTAGTGCTCCCCTCTACTTGCTAGAAGGGATTCTACCCTGGTTCATGAATCACTTAATAAAGCCGATTAGATCTTCACATTTATTCAGTTGAATCCCCGTTCTTTAATGGTAGGCACCATCAATTATTATTAACTCCATTCCCAGCTCTCCTTTCTGGAAGACGGGAGTAGGGCTAAAAGTTCCAAGCTTCTCATCATGGCTTAGTGCTTCTGGTGACCAACTCGCATACAGGAGCCCACCCAGAGTCACTTATTTAGAACAAAAGATGCTCCGGGTGTTTTTATCACTTAGTAATTTACAAGGGTTTCAAAGGCCCTGTGTAGGAATCAGGATCAAAAGCCTAATATTCATATTATCTGTTACCTCTGTTATCTGTTCTCTTTCTTTTTTTTTTTTTTTAATGTATATTTTTTTTTATTGGAGTCCGGTTTGCCAACATATAACTTAACACCCAGTGCTCATCCCATCAAGTGCCCTGCTCAGTGCCTGTCACCCAGTATCTGTTATCTTTCTATTATCTTCTGTTATTCTGTGAATAGAAGACCAATTGTCCAAGACAATGTTAGAATGACTCCAAAGGCATAGAGATAGTCAGAGCTGCCCTCCTGTACAGGCCCAGGGTGCAAGGGGGCAGAACAATTTCAAAGGAGAGGTCACTACTACCCAGTGCTGTCTTACATCATAGGCTCTGCTTCCCCCATTCCTCTGCCACTCCAGGCTGGGCTCTCGTGGGCCCTGGTGAAGCAAAGCTGTGGGGGCATAGCTTCCTCCTCTTAGATTTCTAAAGATGCCTCCAAGAGCCTCAAGGTCCAGGCAGAGAGCCACAATGGGGGTGGGGCCACCACAGAGAATCCCAACTAGGGCAGTGCCCAGCAGAACCATGAGGGTAATACTACTTCCATTACCCTAGACCAGTAGAGTCACCACCGTGCAATTCCTATCAGGAGAGCCACTGGCATGTGATGCCAGCTCATGACAGCCACAACATAAGCTGTGTCCAGCAAACCCATGGGGGCAGGGTCATCCAGACCTTTGGGGGCCCAAACCCCACCTGGCAAAGGTGGAATCCTCACTCCAATGTGTCTGGAAGGCAGGATCTCTACCCCAAAGGGCCTAAAGGGCAGAACATTGAGTCAAAAATTATTTGCAAACCTTAAAGTGTAACAATTACCCTGCTGGAGTTCAGACTTACTCAAACCTTTTCTTTCCTGTTTCTCCCTTTTGGAATGTTAATGTTTATCCTATTCCTGGTTTATAATTGTAATTTGGAAGCATACAATATGTTTGATTTCACAGGTTCACAACTGGAGAGGAATTTGCCTCAGGATGAATCATATCTTGAGTGTCACCCCTGTCTGATTTAGAAGATATTTAGATGAGGTCAGCCTGGGTTGTTCAGCAGTTTAGCGCCGCCTTCAGCCCAGGGCCTGATCTGGATACCCGGGATCAAGTCCCGCGTCCGGCTCCCTGCATGGAGCCTGCTTCTCCCTCTGCCTGTTTCTCTGCCTCTCTCAGGACCCTGGGATCATGATCTGAGCCGAAGACAGATGCTTAACCAATGGAGCCACCCAGGCATCAGAAAGCTTGATTTTTAAAGCAAGTTACAAAATAGTATGTGCAGTATATCTAGATTATGTAAAAAATATAAGAAACAGAAAAACACTGAATATATATATATTTTTCAATTTTTATTTATTTACAATAGTTACACAGAGAGAGAGGCAGAGACATAGGCAGAGGGAGAAGCAGGCTCCATGCAACGGGAGCCCAACGTGAGATTCGATCCCGGGTCTCCAGGATCGCGCCCTGGGCCAAAGGCAGGCGCTAAACCGCTGCGCCACCCAGGGATCCCTGAATATATCTTAAATATTTGCTGAATTTGCTCCTAGGTGGTAGGATGTGGTAATTAGTTATCTTTTTATGTTTTTTTTTTAAGATTTTATTTATTTGTTTGTTTGTTTGTTTGTTTGTTTGAGAGAGAGAGTAAGTGAGAGAGAAAGAACAGGGGAAGGCACTGAGGAAAAGGGAGAAGCATACTCCCCAGCTGAGCAGGGATCAGGACCTTAGGATCATGACCTAAGCCGAAGGCAGACACTTAACCAACTGAGCCACCCAGGCACCCTATCTTTTTACGTTTTCATACTATTCAAAGTTTCTAAAATTAATATATGCTGTAACTTTATATTCAGAAGAAAATTAAAGGATGAGAATAGCCTTATACAAGACAGATATCATTGGCAGAATTTGGTTGGATCCTTCTAGTAGCTGCTCTACCTTCTGTTTCTTGGCTGTTTTCCCTATTCTTCATGTTGGTCACTGCTTTTGAAAATGCTCCCTATAACACTGACTAGTAAACTTATATCCACTGAGCTTTCTCTTCCCAACAATGCCCTTTGTTTCTTTTTTTTTTTTTTTAAGATTTTATGTATTTATTCATGAGAGACATAGAGAGAGAGAGAGGCAGAGACACAGGCAGAGGGAGAAGCCGACTCCATGCAGCAAGCCTGACACAGGACTTGACCTTGGGACTCCAGGATCATGCCCTGGGCCGAACGCAGGTGCTCAAATGCTGAGCCACCCGTGTGTCCCGCCCTTTGTTATTATATCATTGGCTATGTTAGGTCTGATCGACTCTATGATATTCAAAGAATAAAATGATTATAGCAGTTCTTTTAAGGAGACTGACCTGGAGCAGTATGTCTGGAAGACTGAAGTATGATAATAACTTACATAATTTTTATACCTCTTTTATGTGAATAACAGGAATGCTGACTACATGATGTCTACAGGACCTTCAGTAGACTGTGAGCTCCTGGAGTATAGCAATTGCATCATCTTGGTTTCTCTAGTGCCTAACATAGTTCTGATACATAATTGATATTTAATAAATGTTTCAAATGAATAAATGACTAAAGGCCGGAAGGAGGGATGAGTAGCTATTTAATGATAGTGATTGCTATTCACTAATGCAGATCAGCCACTCAATTAATATTTATTGAGCAAATATTATGTGCCACTTTGCGCTAGGAACTAGATTCCAAGAAATTGTGGTAGAAAAAATTGGATTGGAGAATCAGGTGGACTTTCCATCTAGTGTAAATGTGAAGATTTGGGACCCTTTGAAGCCTTTTTTAAAAGATGTGTTTGGATCATCCACCTAGTGCTAACTAAAAACTACATAGTCCCAGGGCTATTGATCTGGATTAAGCATGGTCAGGCAGACCAGAGCCTGGTTACCGATTAGTGGGGTAGTTTGCTATAATCAAGAGGTCACAGAGAGGATAAGCATGTGGTGTCAAAGGTTAATGCTGACAGCTCATCTGCAGCTCAATCAGTGTAGCAACCACCTGGGATCAGCTCTGTCTGAAGTTTCTGCTGCCTTTCAATCTGGCAATTTAGGCAAAAATTGCCCTTTCCCATCTCTCCATTTCCTCTGGACTTAATACAGTCGCCTGGATCTCCCTAATTGGTCCCCAATGATCATTAGTTCCCAAAAGGAGACCTTTTTATAGGATAGGCTGGGTATCTGAATGCCCTGTGGTGACTGGGCTCTCTCAAAGCTGATGTTATCCTCCAGGGATAGGCAATGGCCTTAGTCACAAGGATTCATCTCATTCTTTTTTTTTTTTTTAAGATTTTATTTTATTTATTAATGAGAGACACACACACAGAGAGAGGCAGAGACACAGGCAGAGGGAGAAGCAGACTGCATGCAGGGAGCCTGATGTGGGACTCCATCCCGGGACTCCAGGATCACGCCCTGAGCCAAAGTCAGACGTTTAACCGCTGAGCCAACCAGGCATCCCAATTCATCTCATTCTTGATTGCCAGGATAAATGGTTCCCACCACTCAAACCGTTATGAACTGACTTGTCTGAGGATGTCATTCTTACATATGGGCCACTTTATGTGGCTATTATGCCTTGAATACTGCTTCAATGCCGACTATGGTTGGATCCCAAGACCTGGAATCCTAAGTGGCATCCTGTCTTGTCTTTAATTTGCAGCAACTGTCATAACAAATGCAGCAAGAAGTGTATATTTAAGAAGCTAGATATGGTATCTGTGGTCTTGAAAGCATGCAAAAAAAACTGGAAATAAATAATCCTGTTAAAAAATTTCTTTGATCAGGAGCTTAAAGTTAGCTAAATAATAGCATCAGTCACTCTTTTAAAGAATATCTGGGAATTCATGATTCCATCTTCTGTCTTTTATTAATGCATGTTTCACTAACAGCCTACAACCTAAATAGTAAATCCAACAACTGTTGGCTCTCAAAGAGTTCTATATTTCATCCCTACTATTGCTGTAGTGTGTGTGTATATGTGTGTGTGTTCTCAATCTGTATTGTACTTAGAATCCTTTTCCTCCTTTGCATTTTATTTGGCTTTAGAACCTTGAACTACGCCATTTTAACATTTCGTTTATTTTACTTAACACTCTATAGTTCTGGTAGCCCATATCTAAATTCTCATTCTTTAGATTTCTACAGAGCCACATCCATGTACCTTCTTTTACACATATTTACAGTTAAAAACGTATACCTTAAAATATATTATAATTACTTGAGGGAAAATCAAAGGTACTGTCAATCACCAATCAGTTCTGTTTTATATCCAGAGTATTTTTCCATAGAAGTCCACCATTACTAACACCAACAAAAACATCTATTATATTTATTTATTTTTAATTTTATTTATTTATTCATGAGAGACACACAGAGAGAGAAGCAGAGACATAGGCAGAGGGAGAAGCAGGCTCCCTGCGGGGAGCCCGATGCGGGACTCCATCCCAGGACCCTGGGATCATGCTTTGAGCTGAAGGCAGGTGCTCAACAACTGAGCTAACCAGGCATCTCAAAAACATCTATTTTAAAGTCTGTTGGTGATAATTACATTATCCCCAACTTGGCAAAAAAAAAAAAAAAAAAGAAAGAAAGAAAAAGAATTCAAATAAATATAATTTTCTTCCCTAGCAAGCTCAGCAATCTTATACAAATGTATGGACATATTGTAGCTTAATTTGGGGAAATTGCTTTGTCTCACTAATACACTTTTATTTTAAAAAATGAAATAAGAGACAGATCACTGTAGAAGCAGCAGGCTTGACCAATGGAAACTTAAGTAAGGCAAAAGGGCCCACAGTGGCCACTGAGCTGGATGCAAATAGGCTCATTAAGTGACCATTTGGAAATAGCCATAGGCTCTAACTAACCAACGGGCTACTTACATCCAGGCACAGTTCCTAAAATTACCCAAAAAACGGAAAAAAAGTCCATAGGTTCCAATACTTCCTCACTCCACTCTATAACTATAGCCTCTCACCACCACCTCATGGCAGTCTCTCCTTGGCTGTCCTGCCCAGCATTCCCTTGTGGTATATCCAAAAACTTTTATCTCTTTTGTTCTGTCTTGGGTGAGTTCTTTCACTACCCATGCTCCCTGACTCCCATTCAATTGGAATGCACCACAAACTCTCCAAATTGGTAGGCGGCAGGTTTCTTTTTTCTTTTTCTTTTTTTTTTTAAGATTTTATTTACTTTTTCATGAGAGACACAGAGAGAGAGAGAGAGAGAGGGTCATAGACATAGGCAGAGGGAGAAGCAGACTCCCTGCAGGCAGCCCAATGTGGGACTCGATTCCAGGACCCTGGGATCACCACCTGAGTCCAATGCATATATTCAACCACTGAGCCACCCAGGTGCCCCAGTGGGGCAGGTTTAGTAAGGAAACTTACACATGAGGCTTGGCTTGGGTTTAGTAATCAAGGAAACTTACACATGAGGCTCTACTTGGCTTGTCTACTGCAAGACAAGTAGATCCCTGCAGCTGCCTGCCAGAATCTTGAAGTTTATACAGAAAACTTAAATGGGCTTAATCACGTGTATATCAATATGATCTCAACTCCACATCACTATCTTAAGGCTATGTCCTTGTTGCAGCTTCTAGTGTGGGAAAGTAAGCATAATGCACATGCCAGGAACAGAGGAGGAACGAGGAGCCTCTGATTGCCCACGTCCAGCTCAAAAATCAGAGTTTATATCCTTTCAATGACATCCTCCAACACTCTAGGAGATAAGAAAGTAAGTTATTTTCTCTAAAGCAGTGACAAGGAAATCTGCCAACCAGTTTAAAGAAAGCAGCTGAAAATAATTAATTATTGCATCTCCTCATTTCCTCTTTTACTAACCATTTGGAAAACAAGGGACCTAAAGCACTGTCTATCCTCTTGATTAAGGGCATGTTCATAGAATACGGCCAAAAAACATATCCTTTAGATATTAATTTTCTATGTTTTTTCAAATAGGATTTTAAAATGCAAGTGCTTCTCTGAACTATAGACCTTATTCAGTGCAATTACATAGCTCTGTAAATCCAACTAATTGCTGGGGAGACAATATTACATAGTGCTGACAGTATTCTGGACTGCCAAACTATTTGAGTTTGAATGTCACCTCCCATGCTTGCTGTGTGATGCTGAACAACCTATTTGACTCCTCTGAGTCTTAGCTGCCTTATCAGTAAAATGGGGATAAAAATAATACTTTCCCCAAGGATTGGTAGAAAGATTAAATGAGTCAATATATATAAAGCACAAAGAATAGTAGGATTGCATGGCAAATACTATATTATTATATAAAATACTGATATGCTAAGTTCTAGCATAAGTCTAGCATAAGTCAAAAATTGCTACATCTGTGCCTATATAAATAAAACAATGATAAATGAAAACATTTATCATAATTGCTTTGTTTCAAGATGGTGGACACTGATACTCTGAAAAAGTACACCAAATTTGGTAAAACCTATCTGTTCCATAACATTATTGTGGAATAAATATGCAAACTGAATGAAAGACATTAAACATCAAATGTGGAATTAAAATAGAAATTTCATTTACATTCTATCAAACAAAAATGGTCACAAAATTATCTGAACTATTATTCATAGCAAAGTTTTAATTGTGAACTTGAAAGTATGCATAGTAAGTGGAATTGTATGGGTTTCAGTTGCCAATCTGGTACAAATTCACTAAAAATAGCAATAATAAACCCTCCAGTTAACAGAGCATATTGAAAATATCCACTTTCCTCCTCTTTTTATGAAGCCTCATTAAAACAAAATCAGAGGAAGTTAAAAGAGAGAGAAAGAGTAGGGAACATAGATCCATAAAAGAACTGGAAAGGAGACAACAGAGAAATGCCCATAGAAATTTAGAAACTGACTGACACGTGTTAAGTTGTGTCCTCCCAAAATGTACATGAAGGTGACCTTATTTAGAAATAGGGTCTGTGCAGATATGATCAAGATAAAATGAGGTCATAATGGATCAGAGTGGACCCTAACGTAATAACAGGTGTCCTAATAAAAAGAAGGAAATCGGGACACAGTGAGAACACCATGTGGCACAGACTGGAATTATGCATGTACAAGCCAAGGAATGCCAAAGTACTGCCAGCAACCACTAGAAGCGAAGACAGAGCCATGTAGCCCTCTGAGCCCCCAGAAGGAACCAACCTTCTGATACCTTGATTTCAGATTTCTAGCATCCAAAACTGTGACAAAATACATTTCCATTGTTTTAAGCCACCCAGTTTGAGGTAATTTATTATGACAGCCCTAGGAAATTAATACAATGCTAAACAGATGGACTGGTGAAGACTCACACACCCCAGAGGAAACTGAAACCCAAGTGTTTTCAGAGGCAAGGCCTGGAAGCAACCTAATTGACATTGCAAAACCTCACAAAGCCTCAGGAATTGAAAGCACTAAATATCCCAGACGGTGTGAGCTGAAAAGAGAAGGTTAAAAGTCCTGGAGGCAGTTAAATACCTAGATTCCCCACCGCTCCAGACAAGGTCAGGGGAACATTCTTTAATAGCTCATTCTCAACCTGGAACCTGCAGGATCACTTCTTTTTTTGGAGATATCAAACCTGAAGGACTATGAATTTAGTGATACCAGCCACAGCTGAAGGCAAAGATACCATAATGGAATAGTGGTTTGGTGAAGGTGTATATACTGAAATTATTAAGATTTCTAGCTTCCTCATGGAGCTCCAAGAAAACTGGGAGATTCCCAAAGCAAGTAATTAAAAGGTTACTTCCTGGAAGAAAACAAATAGCTGGGCCCTAGCTCCATCATCTTAAAATTTGCTCAACAGTTGATAAGCCCTGCTCATGTCCTGAAAGCACCTTTTTAGAGCATGGCTTTTATATATGAACTGATAGCAAGGATTGCCATACAGTGGTGGAACGCCACTAGTATAAAGGACAGAGGCCAAATCTAAACAAATAACCAAAAAAGACTGAAAAGAATCAACATCAATGCAAAGGTATATAGAAAACATTTTTAAAACCTTATAATTTATGTCTTCAGACATTAGAGACACTAAATCCATTAAAAAAAAAGAACATGATGCTATAAAAAGAACAGAAAATAACAAGAAAAACACAAGGAGACCTCATTTTATTGCCCTTTATTTTATTGCACTTTGCAGATATTGCAGAGTTTTTGTGTTTTTTTTTTTTTTAACAAATTGAAAGTCTGTGGCAACCCTGCATCAAGCAAGCCCATCAGTGCCATTTTCCAACAGCATTCACCCACTCCATGTCTCTGTGTCACATTTTGGTGATTCTCACAACAGTTCAAATATTGTCATTATATTTGTTATGGTGATCCGTGATGTTACTACTATAATTGTTTTGAGGTGCCACAAACCAAACCCATATAAGATAGCAAACTTAATCAATCAATAAATGTTGTGTGTGTTGTGATTGCCCCACTGACCAGTTGTTCCTCATCTCTCCTCCTGTCCTCAAGCCTATTTCTTGAGACACAATATTGAAGTTAAGCCAATTAATAACCCTACAATGGCCTCTAAATGTTCGAGTAAAAGGAGTAGTGTATCTGTTAAAGTAGGCAGTCAGTTAGGCTTTACTAGGATGCCTGGATGCCAGTGAAGGGGAAGTAAAGGCCCATTAACAGAAAAGTTAGCAACCTGTCCTGGCAGCATTCCACAAAGCCGCAGGAGCCAGATCAAACCAGACAGGAAAGAAAGAAGGCCAGGGACTCTGACCAAGAAAGAGAGAAAAGAGAAAATACCCTGTTCTTCAAAAAGTCCCCTCCCCAAATAATAAATATTCTACCCCTTAGTTAACAACTACCAATGAAGGATAGAGACCAAACTGGGGGAGAGGGAGGGACAGCTCTCCCTTGAGTTTGCCTACTCTCTTGATAGTGTACTCTATTTTATAAGCTCTTCACACACACCACACAACCAGTGTGTCTGGTTCATCCTTGAAGTCTTTTTTTGCAATGAGACTGAGATCCTTCTGCAATGTCTGAGGGACAGGCTGGGTGGAAGCCTCAGGGCCCAGAGGTCTCCTCAGTTCACCCAGCAACACCTTTTTGGTGACCATGAAAGGACAAGGTAACACTATGTTGAACACTCTTTATCGGTGAGTTTGCAACTCTTACTTCCCTTGTGCTGGAAAGTTGCTTAAAAACCATACCTCCTAAAAAAAAAAAAAAAAGCTCCAAAGAAGAAAGGAACACTTGTTCTTTCCTATAGAAGTGTTCTTAGATGACTAAATTCCTAGGGAAAGTGTCTGAGGTCATTCCTTGGGATGTGTAGCAGTCTTATAGGAAGTCCCTCTCACTAAAATTAATTTCTGGCTCATGTGGGGATGCACACATAACAACTGATCATCCAGTGCTCCGAGCCTCCATGGCAGTTTTAGATTGCTGCTGGGAGAAACTGAAATACGTAAAACAGTCATTCATGGCCGCATGCTCACAAACAGTACACCAAGATCCATTACATCAGTCCCTAGGTGACTGATATTCCCAAGCTGTGTCTATCTCTGCAAAATCTATTTCTTAGGCACAGGACACAGACGTGATGTCCTCCCCCACCCCAGCCCCAGCCTAGCTTCGGCCACTTCCTCTCATTCCCATTTCAGGCACCCTGCTTTGTTGGGGATGGGGCGCTAGGACCTGTGAGATGTCTTGCTGTCTATTGCAAAGGTCCTGCAAGATTGCCAACTAGACTATTGTATGTGTGCAGGATACCATAAAACAGACTATAACCTTTTTACTCCCTGGCAAAGGACACCAGCTATTGAGATTTTTCCCTGTGGGTCTGCCTTATTCACCACTTAATTAAATATGACTGAACCCAAACAATTCAAGGATACAAAGAGAATTGGAAAAAAGAGGTTAGTTTCACCAGAACTGACAGCAAATGGGAGAGATCAACAGATACCTATGGGTCAGACAAGAAATGTTTAAACAATCAAAGAGGCCTCTGGCCCTGGTGGCCTTGGCTTGTCACCAACTGTTGAGAGACCTATCAGAACAAAGACAATGGGATATTCAGAGATCTTGGAGTCACAACGATCGATGCCCATTCCTGAGGGATCTATGCCAGGACATCAGAGCTAATTATCAGGCATCATCTATAATTGAGGTCTTCATGAAGGCTTCCACTTTTAAGACTGTAGACACCAGGATGAAGACATGGTGCTCTAGGACACCAGGGGCTAGCAGGGTCATCATATGCTGGCCACGCATGACAGGGTGACAAATGGACAGCAGGTTGGGGATGCCCAAGGTCCACTCACCATCAGAACTCTACAGGAGAACTCCCACCTGTGATTCTATCAGGTTCCCTAGAAGGAGAGAGCTAACTCTCTGCAGGAAAATAGGACTCCAGATTTCTAATAATGGAAACTCTTATTTGGTTGCTCCTTTTTTCAGTACAGACGTCAACTCTCTCCTTCAAGACAATAAGTTCTACCTCCATATCCCCAAAGACTCCCTTATGGGATGCATTTTGAGATACTGGGATCAACTCTCATTAAAAGTTTAAAAAGGGGATCCCTGGGTGGCGCAGCGGTTTAGCGCCTGCCTTTGGCCCAGGGCGTGATCCTGGGGACCCGGGATCGAATCCCATGTCGGGCTCCCGGTGCATGGAGCCTGCTTCTCCCTCTGCCTGTGTCTCTGCCTCTCTCTCTCTCTCTCTCTGTGACTATCATAAATAAATAAAAATTAAAAAAAAAAAAAAAGTTTAAAAAGGAAAAGGTTTACCTTCTTTTATAGCATTGTTTGGCCTCAATAGAAGCTAGAGGATGGGCAAGTCAGGCCAGAAAATAGTAGTCTTAACTTTCACTAGAAAAATGGGCAGAGGTCCTTTACATTCAGGCCTTTATAGCCCTTAGAGATAACCCTAACAAATATAAAACACGCACAGTGGGGAAGGGCCATTTAGACTTTGGTCCTTCAGGGAACAACCCAAGACCTAGAGCAACACCCTAAAGCTGTGGGCTGGCTCCAGCCAAAGGAACTCTTTCCCCCTACCCCACCCCAGCCAATCCAGCGTCCTTTACCAGAGTCAGACCAAGAGAAAGAGCTCCTCTGCCCCCTACAGGAAGTGGAGGGTTGCCTCAGGGGACCACAAGAATACCCATCTCCTTTTCAATGTCAGATCTCAGGTAGTACCATGAGCACTTAGGCAGTTTTCTGAGGATCCCAGCAAATTTACTGAGGACTTCAGGAGCCTGACTCAGTCTTTTGATCTAATCTGGAAGGACCTTATGGTCCATCTCTTGTTGCTGCAACAAGGAGCTGAAGGAGAGATTCTGCATCTGGGCAGAAATGCAAACCCATGCAGAAGCCCTTGGTTGCTGCCCAGCCTAAAAGGTACCTAGTAGGAATGACAGCACCACCTCGGATAGACCCTAGATGGGATTATGAGCATGGGTAGCAGGGACTAGCCCTAGGACCACATGGTACTATGCCCTTTGGAGAGCATGAAGAGATGTATCATCAAGCCAGTGAATTATGACAATATTAGGGAAATCACCTAAGAGCTAGGTGAAAATCCTTCTCTTTTCCAGTCTCACTTGGTGGAAGGGCTGTGAAAATTCACTAATGTAGACCCAGACACTCCAGAAGGGCAGTTAATCCTGGGGACCCACTTCGTAAGCCAATCAGCCTCAGGTATCCACAGAAAGCTCCAAAAGATGACTTTAGGGCCCCAAACCTCCTTTAACCAGCTTACAGATATGGCCTTCTCTGTCTTCAACAAATGAGATCAGGCCAAGAAGAAAAGGAAGAAACAACAGGACAAAGGCAGGCAGGCTTTTAGCTGCTGCTATTAAGGCACCTGATCCACCTCAGGGACACCCAAACAAACCCCCCAAAAGACCACAAGATAAATAAACTTGGTTCTGCTGTGGAAGCCTGGACCAGTAGAAACAAGAATGCTCCCAAAATTATCCACCATGGAAGGCGCTCTGCTCCCTATGTGGGTACAAAGGGCACTAAAAGAGGCACTGCCCTTGGGTCCGCAGGGAGCTGAGATCTGATCCCTCACCAGTATGGCCCTGAGTAACTACTGGAGCCCAAAGTTCCTAGAGGCCCCCACAAAGACCATCAACATTTTGGAGGGGAACCATGGTGACTCCTCCTGTGGCAGGTAAGCCTGTCAGATTTCTGATGGACTTGGGAGGTACATATTCAGTCCTTATTTCCTATTTCAAAGCATGCACTAGTGTTGAAGTAGAGGGAAAACCAAAATCAAAATATTTCACTGAACCCCTATCTTGCTTATGAGGAAATTATCTCATAATTCATAAATTCCTGGTCATGCCAGAATGCCCAAGCCTTCTATTGGGAAGGAATTTTTCTTTTTTTTTTTTTCAAGTTTTTATTTAAATTCTAGCTAATTAATATGCAGCAGAATATCAGTTTCAGGTGTAGAATTGAGTGATTTAATACTTCAATACCCAGTGCTCATCACGTTTGCCCTCCTTAATCCCCATCACCTATTCAATCCAACCCTCCTCCCCCCCCCCCCCCCCCCCGCCCCACCCCACTCCCCTCACACCTATCTACCCTCTGGTAACCATCAGTTTGTTTTCTATGTTAAGAGTCTATCTCTTGGTTTGCCTCTTTTCTTCCCCCTACCCCATCCATTTGTTTTGTTTCTTAAATTCCACGAGTGAAACCTTATGATATTTGTCTTTCTCTGACTTATTTCACTTAGCATAATACACTCTAGCTCTATTCACATCATTGCAAATGGCAAGATCTCTTTCCTTTTTATAATATTCCATTGTATATAAATACCACCTCTTCTTTATCCATTCATCACCAGTCAATGGACATTTGGGCTCTTTCCATAATTTGGTTACTGTATTGTTGATAATGCTGCTATAAACATTGGGGTGCATTTATCCAGGAAGCGATTTCATATCTACCTTCGAGCTACTTTCAACTTCCCAGAAACAAGGGGCCTCTTCCATGCTAACTTGCACCCTCCCTTGCCCCGACTCAAGGAAGACCCTCCTGATAATATTTCCCCACAAATCTGGGACCAAGTTAATCCTAAAATGTGGGACAAAGGAATGCCAAGACAACAATATTTATAATACAGTACAAAGAAGTTATAACGCATGTAGGCCCACAGAAACAAAAAAGCAGCTTAGAATGTTTCTAGGATTGTCAGGCTTTTGCCAAATCTGGATTCCAGGGTTTGGACTGATAGCTAAGCCCCTATAGCCCCTTTAAAGGGGCCAGACACTGACCTACTTAAAAGAACAAAAAAAACACAAGAGGCTTTTCAAAAAATAAGAGCCTGGGGGTGGGTGGGGGCAGGGGAAGGAGAATCCCGGGAGCCTTTTTACAACAGCCCCAATGCTGAGAATTCCTAACCTTAAAAAGCCCTTCCTATTGTTTGTGGCTGAAAGGCAAGGGGTGGCCCTGGGGGTACTTCCTCAAAATTTAGAACCAGCCCCACAGCCAGTGGCCTATTTTTCTAAACAACTGGACACAGTGGTAGCCAGATGGCTAGAAAGCCTGAGGGCAGTTGCTGCCACTGCACTTCTGGTGAAGGAAGCCACTAAGTTAACCTTAGGTCGTCCCTGGAAGAACAAACTCCACACCAGGTACAGGGAGTCCTAGAGATAAAAGTGATGAGGAAACAGAGGGCTAGCTGAGGACAAAGCACAAGTCCAGGGCAGCACACTAACAAGTCCTTGGAACAGATGGAGGGACATTCCTCTATGGACTCAACTGCCTCCAGGTTAATATTTTGCTAAGGGTAAAAGGCAACCCCCAGGAATCTGTAAGTCTACCCCAACATATTGAAAACTCCTTTAGAAATTTCCTTTATCTTTAAACCCCCAACATACATGTTGGTAATCATCCCCCAAGTACATGGCCCACCCATATACATCTGAAGGGACTCATGACTAAGGTTTTATTAGACGGTAATAAGTGACCTTTTCCCAACAATAGCTAGCCCCCTCAAGGTCCTGGAAACCTTGCTTCCAAAATTCCTTAGAGAGTACGCTACCCCCAAACCCCTCCCAACTCCCAGGTATATAATCAGCCACTTCTTCCAAGCCTGGGGCAGCAGCACTGCCCGCCCAAGGGCCCCATCCCCGTGCTTTAATAAAACCACCATTTAAAAAAAAAATAAAAAATAAAAAAAAAAAATAAAACCACCATTTTGCACCAAAGACCTCTCAAGAATTCTTTCTTGGCCATTGGCTCTGGACCTCACTTATATTCCAAAATTTCATCAAAACGACACGTTGGCTAACAGGAGGGCCCCTTACTAAATATCAGGCTCTTCTCCAGATGTGATCCTTGAACTATGTCAAATTCTTAACCTGGCTACTCTGCCATCTGAAGGAGATGAAAACCTTCTCACTCCTGTGTGAAAACCACAGAACAGGTCTATTTCAGTAAGCCAGATTTAAAAGACCAACCTTTGAATAACCCAAACAATATATGGTTTACCAATGGCACCAGTTTTATAAAAGGAAGGATTAAAGGGGTCAGACATGCCATGGTAGACCTTCACTAGGTCATAGAAGAAGGAGGTCTGTTCCCAATACAATGGCGCAAAAGGCTGAGCTTACTGCCTTGACAAGAGCCTTAAAACTAGGAAAGGACAAAAGAGCTAACATCTACATTGACTCTAAGTATACCTTTTTATTCTCCATGCTCATACTACCATTTGTAAAGAAAAGGGGCTTTTAAAAACTGCCAAATAGTTCCCAATACAACATCACCACGAGATACTTGATCTCTTACAAGCAGCACAGGAGCCTACAGAAGTGGCTGCCATAATCCAATGCAAAGGCCATCAAAAGGGAAAGACTGATATTATTGCAGGAAACAATTGAGCAGACAATGTGGTTAAAAATGCAGCCCTGGAAGCTCTCCCAATACAGGCAGCCTTATGCCCTCATGATCCAATCTTCCAACAACAGCCCCAATATACAAAAAGAAAAATAAACTGGGCTCAGCAGAAAGGCTACCAACTAGATTCTGAGGGATGGTGGACACAAGACCAAAAGGTGACGCTTCCCCAAGCATCCCAGTGAAAAATAATCAAGCGAATACACAACTCCTCTCATTTTAGAAGGGACATATTAACCTCCTTAGCTCTTAGAGTCTTTTTCAGGAATTGGCCTGTTACGGGTTATGAAGGAAGTCACCAAGGCCTGTGATCTATGTTACAAAAACACCTCTGAGGGAAGGCTTAAACTACCTCCACTCCTCTAGCCCATCCCAAGGTGAGGCACATACCCTGTAGAGGACTGACAGACTTCACACAAATGCCTCCACCTTAGGGATATAAAATGCCTCCTGTTCTCTGTGGACCCTTCACTGGATAGAGGCTTATCCTGCTAGAACAGAAAAAGCCCAAGAGGTAGTAAAAGCCCTACTAAAGGAAATTATCGTGAGATTTGGGCTTCCAAAGCTGAGTAATAATGGTTCATACTTTATTGTCAAGCTTACTCAACATCTGTTTTCTGCCTTGAGAATTCATTACCACTCCACAGCTGCCTGGAGACTCCAATCCTCAGGAAAGGTTGGGCTAATCAAAACACTTAAAAAAAAATCTTGGCCAAACTTTGCCAGGAAATCTCAGAATCCTGTACAAAACTCATACCTGCAGCCCTCTTGAGAATGAGAGTGGCCCCAAAAAGAGATGTCCAACTCAGCCCTTTTGAAATGCTATATGGGAGAGCTTTCTTAATAGTAGATCTGCTGTTTGATTCAAAAACCTGCGCACTTACAAAACATTTAATCTAGGACAGGTACAGCAAGCTCTCATAGACTACAGCAACAAAATTTTGCCTGTGCCTAAGAAAGAGCATGTCCCTGCCCAGATTGGGCCAGGGGACATAGTTTTATTAAAAACCTGGAAGGAGGGCTCACTTTCAAATCAATTAGAACCAAATGAAAGGGACTCTATCAGGTTCTTCTAGAACCCCAATAGCAGTTAAGCTCCAAGGCAAAACTAGCTGGGTTAATTTGTCTAGAATAAAACCAGTGGCTCCAGACATACCACAACCAAAGACTAAAGATATTTCATCTTATTCCTGTAAACCTGTGGATGATCTGTTATATCTTCAGAAAGATAAGTAGTTGACATCTTACTATGAATATTTATTTTGTATTGTTAGCTATTGTTTGGATCTTTCTTATACTATTTCTCTCCTTGCAAACCTTTGCCTACTTGGGTCTTTAGATTGATTTTCTTGTTAATTCTCAGACATGGTCCTAAAAATTAAATTTTAACTTGTTCTTCATCACTGCTTTAACTTGTGCAGGTCCAAGGGGTAGAATGAAAACTATCTCATAAATCTTTCCAATGTAGGCAGCCCGGGTGGCTCAGCGGTTTAGCGCCGCCTTTAGCCCAGGGTGTGATCCTGGAGACCCGGGATGGAGCCCACATCGGGCTGCCTGCATGGAGCCTGCTCCCCCCTCTGCCTCTTTCTCTCTGTGTGTCTCTCATGAATAAATAAATAAAATTTTAAATAAATAAATAAATCTTTCCAATGTAATCTCCCAGGGGAATAACCTATCCAGCTGTTGGATCTGTCATTTACATCCTCAAAAAGACCCTTCTTACCCCATGATTTATCCCACTCATTCACTCAATATAACTCTCCTCCAAAAAAACTATTCTAGACTTAATTCCCCTCCCCTAGATGCTTGGTGACCCAAATTAGACATGTGTGGACTTGTCTACTCCCATCACCTGAGACATCTCAGAAATTAGTTCCCAATTTTACTTAAGTTCTGAGTCCATGTTGCCAAGTAATACCAAAAACAAACCCAAAAGATGGGTCAGCTGCCAAATGGCACCTCCTTACAGTGTAACTCAAAATTCTTGGACCATCAAACAATTTTCCAATGTCTCAGTTCCATGCATTAAGTACAAAATGTGGTATGCTTGCCTAGAAAATAAAAATCATGCAGATTGTGATGTGACCCATTGGGCTTCTGCCAGACCCAACTATCCACAAAATCCCCCAATATTATACCTATACTTTGGATCATGGCCCAGGTGGATACCACTCCACGTCAATGATCACTCTAATTTTACCCTCCTCAACTATGTTCATAAGTTCTTCAGAATAAAAGGAGCATCTCTATACCCCAATTGCACACACAATAACTCCCTCCAGGTGGGCCCAGCAACTCCAGAAACTGGAAACAGTGAGTAATCCCATAACTTTATGTGTCTTTCCCAATCATCTCCTCATAACCTACAGGAACCAATATTTTTTTTTTTAAGATTTTATTTTTTTATTTGAGAGACAAAGAGAACAAAGAGGGAGAAACAGGCTCCCCACCAAGCGTGGAGCCTGACTCCAGGACCCCGAGATCATAACAGAGCCAAAGTCACATGCTTAACCTACTGAGCCACCAAGTGCCCCCTATAGGAACTAACCTTTACCTAACCCATATTGGCTCCAGGATGTCTTTGCATTGATAACCTCTAACATTAGCACAGTTATACCCTGGTATGTGGTTCCCCTGGGAGTCTGCATATATAATTCTACCCAACCCCACACTAGAGGCTGAAGGGCAATAGTCCTTGTATTCAGTGCTGGCATAGTAGGTACCCTTAGTGCTAGCCCCTTGGGGGAGATTTGCACATCATGAAACCCCATGAAATCTGACACCAGTGTTAGATAAGCTAGCTTTTACCACCACATCCACTTTCTCAGATCTCTCCAAGCCACACCAACCTTTGGTCAATGTGGTTAGGGACAACACACTGGCTTTGGATTATTTATTGGCTGAACAAGGTAGAGTATGCGCAGTCATTAAGAGAACATGTGGCACTTAGATCAACATCCCTGGACAGTAGAAGAAAACATCCAAAAATTATCTGATCAAGCCAAATGGCTCCATCAAATGACCAAAGGGGCTGATACCACTAATGATATTTGGAATGCTGTACATGACATGGTGCTTCCATCTGTAACCTGGTTCTTGACCCTTTTATGTCAACTACTGGCTATATTGTTACTTATACTTTTTGGACCTTGTTTAACTTTCTTGTCATATTTGTCTTTTCCAGGCTCCAACAACTTCATTTCCAGACAACAATGTGCCAGGGATTCCAAACCTATCTCCCATGAAGATGAAACCCACCAATACTTCCTGGAACAACAACCTACAGCTTCCTTCTACTCCCACCTGTCCATTCTGGTTTTCTAAAACTTAGATAGCAAGGACTTCTGGAGCCCTAAGGCAGGGTCAATGTCCCACACCAGCATGAAGTAGTTACAGAAGGACTGTCATCCATTTTCCCTTAAAAGATTTTAAGGGTGAAAAAAAAAAAAAAGCTTTAAGGGCCCAGAGTTCTTGAGAAGGGAATGTTAGAGTAGGCAGTCAGTTAGGCTTTACCAGGATGCCTGGATGCCAGCGAAGGGGAAGTCAAGGTCCATTAACAGAAAAGTTAGCAACCTGTCCTGGCAGCATTCCACAAACAAAGCCACAGGAGCCAGATCAAACCAGACAGGCCTAAGAAAGCCAGAGACCCTGACCAAGGAAGGGAGAAAAGATATGAAACTCTGCTCCCCCCAAAAATCCCCTCCCCAAATAATAAATATTCCACTCCTTAATTAACAACTATCAATGAAGGATGGGCACCAAACCCCAGGGGTGGGGTGAGCAGACTTGAGCTTGCCTGACCTCACATCTTGGAAGTGTTACTCTTTCTTTTTTATAAGCTCTTCATAGGCATCACTCAACCAGTGTGCCTGGTCTAACCTTGAATTCTTTTCTTACAATGGGACCAGGAGCCTCCAGCAATATCCTGGGCACGGGCTGGGCAGAGGCTTCAGGGCCAAGAGGTCTCCTCAGTTCACCTAGCAGCATACTGAGGTGGCAAACTTCATTGCTGTCTTATTTTAAGAAATTGCTACAGCCACCCCAACCTTCAGTAACCACCACCCTGATCAGTCAGCAGCCATCAACATCAAGGCAAGATCCTCTACGAGCAAAAAGATTCCACTCAAAGTTCAGATGATAATTAGCATTTTTTAGTAATAAAGTATCTTTACATTAAGGGATGCACATTTTTTGACATAATATTATTGCATATTTAATAAACTAGTATAGTGTAAACATAACCTTATATGTATTGGAAAATCGAAAAACTCATTTGACCGACTTTTTTGTGATACTTGCTTTATTGCCATGGTCTGGAACCAAACCCAAAGTATCTTCAAAGCAAGCCTATATAATAAATAATAATAATAATTTGATATAATATTTGTTTAATTAAATTGAGAAAATCATCCAGAAAAGCAGAACAAGAAGACAAAAGAGATAGAAAATAGAACAGACAAGTAAGATGAAATATCATTCAAGATATTATTATGTTCAGATATCTGAATAACAAAATTCTAAAAAAGAAGAGGATACAGTGAGGGAGGGAAAAGATAGAGAAAATTAGCAACTAAATAATACCAGAAAAAAACTCCAGAACTGAAAAACATAAAATAGAAGAAAATTATTAAATAAATAATTCCAGAAAAATTTCCAGAACTGAGAGACATGTATTTCAAGGTCAAAAACAGCTAACCAAATACAACCAGCTCAATAAAGATGAGAAAAGACCTGTAACCAAGATACATGATTGTGTCTGAGAACACTGGGAACAAAGAAAAACCTAAACCTCTTTGAGGGGCACCTGGGTGGCTCTGTGGTTGAGTCGGCCTCAGGGGTGATCCCCTGGCATCCAGTCCCACACCCGGCTCTCTGGCCGGGAGCCTGCTTCTCCCTCTGCCTGTGCCTCTGGCTCTCTCTGTGTCTCTCATGAATAAATAAAATATTTTAAAAAATAAAATAAAATAACTTCTTGAGACAAAACAGAACAGAAACAGGTAACACATAAATTAGTGACCTGAGAATGAGGTAGGTAAATGTCTCCCTACTCCTTGACATTAGCCCAATGGGGCTGATTCCGCCCTGACCTCCAAAATCATAAGATAATATATCTGTACGGTTTAAAAGACAAAAGGAAGGAAGGGAGGGAGGAAAGGAGGAAGGAAGGGAAGAAGTCACCAATGAAGAGCAGGAATTATGCAGTAAAATTTCTCAGTGGCAACCCAGGAAGCTAAGACTTAGAGAAGCAAGCCCTCTAACACTCTAAATATTATTTTCAACGGAGAATTCTATACTTAAAGAGAGTTACAGACATGAAAGGTCCAATGAAGAAGGGAAAAAAATAAAGGCACCTGCCTGCAACATTCCTCAAGAAACTCTTGGAGCGTATGTCCCACAAAAATGATGGTCAAGAAAAGGGGGACGCCTGGGTCCCGGAACTAGTTCCCTATCGGGCTCCCCTCAGGGAACCTGCTTCTCCCTCTGCCTGTGGCTCTGCCTCTCTGTGTCCCTCATGAATAAATAAATAAAATCTATTTTTAAAAATCAAGGAAAGGGAAGAAGATACAGATCCAGGAAATAGAGGATGTTGCGAGGGATGACCCCGAGCACCTTCCAGAGGGGTCAGGAGGGGGCCGACCCCCGACCTCCGACCCCCGACCTCCGGGACCCTGCGGGGCCGCTGCTGGAACCCTGCTGGGCATAGGCATCTAGGGGGGTCCCGCCAAGACGCGGGTTCTGATTCTGTGAGCCCGCGGGGGGCCTGAGGTTCCGAATATCTAACACTCTCCCCAGAATGCTGACGTTGATGGTTCTGCGACTACACTTTGCATATGGCACGGGCTAGTAAGCGCGATCCAGACCGTAACACGGCTGACAGAGAAACCGTGAGGGAAACCGATTTGCTTGCGAGAGGTAATTAACGATGAATTCGCGTTAGGTAAGAATAGTATCGTGGAGGAGGGAGAGATGAAGGGAGGAAGACAGCGATTTAATCTCTTAAATAAATAAAAATGAAGGTAGAACGACGGTTTGGGTGAGGGCAGGGCGGGACATCCAGCCCTGCCGCGGGTCAGCACCTGAGGAGGAAGGCAGGGCCACCTTCGCGGACCCGACGTCGGGCCTCGGCTCTCCGGGGCGTCCCTGGCGGGAGCGGGAGGGGCGTGCGCGGGGAGGAGCCTGCGCGGAGATGCGCCCGCAGCTGCAGCGCCCTCCGGCCGCGCTCGGGTGGGCGGAGCCTCGGCCGCCTCCTCGGGCCTTGTGGGGCGGAGCCTAGGCGGAGCCTTTCCCTTTCATTGGTGCGGCTCCGGCGGCGCGAGGATCCGGATTGGTGTCTCTTGACCCGGCAGTAGTCGGCGGCTCCCGGAAGCAGTCGGCGGGACGCGGGATTCCGCGGGATTCCGCGGGCGCCGCAGCTGCAGAATGGCTGGCGGCGGCGGGAAACGCAAGCCCGGCGGGGAGGGGCAGCAGGTACTGCCATGGAGGGTGTGTGGGATCCGCAGGGCGCTTTGGGTGAGAGGGCACCAAGGGGCAGCACCTTGCATTTATCCGGCAATCACTGAGCGGCTGCTGTATTCCCGGAACGGCGGTCTGCTCCGGGGCCGCGCTTTCCCGCTCTGCTGGGGTTTGGAGCAGGGAGCGCCCTTGCATTTTTCCGCCCTCCTCCCGGTGCGGTTCCCTGGGAAGCAGTGGTTCATTCGTTCAACCAGCAACAGTGACTGGAAACCGATGATACGCCGGCAGTGCGGGCGCCGCGGTGTCCAGAGGCGTCGTGCAGTCACGGCCGCGTCGGCCCACCTGCGGAGGCTGCGCACCGCGCATCTCTACCTTACTGTGAATACCTTGTTGGCATTGTAATGCTGTTGTGTCGGGTGCTGCGGAAACCCTGAAGGAGGGTCTGAGGCCCAGGGGGTGGCTCAGGAGATCTTTTAGGGCAGTTCAACGTGGACGCTGCTCTTGGGGGCAGAAAAGTGAAACAGGGGATGAAAAATAAGTGTAGAGGATGTTTGGGTCCCGCGGAGCTCGGCCTGGCTGGACTCGGAGATGGGAAATGGGACCTGGTCATAAAGGCGCCAGCGAGGGGTTGCGCATCGAGTATGTGCGTGTTCTCAGACTTTTGCACGATTTCAGAAGTTCTGTAGCAATTAGGCGAGTCAGGCAGGAAAGAAGTATCACTGTGATAAGGACAGTTTTCAGAAAAATCACTTCACTGTATTATAAGCGGGATAGAGCAGGGCAGCGTTAGGTTAACTGTTGGAGGGCCCTGTTCTGGGCATCACTTATATTGGCTCATGCTTTCTAGGTGAAGAGTCAAGGATGAGTGTAGCTTATGAAGGGGACAGCTGCTCTAAATTCTAGTTTTTGGGGATTTGAGGATGCTGAAATAATGTGTGAGGTAAGACAAAGCTAAAAAAATACTTATTTCCTGTAGAAAGTGCTATAAACTGCTTTGAGTGATAGAAATAAAATATCAAAAGGAGTCTGTGGAGACCGCAGCTAACAGTAAGAGCTGGCATTTATATTATTATGTGGTACGACTCTTAAGTGTATTTTTAGAAACAGTTTACTTCTCTTTAAAATTTTTTTTATTTATTTATGATAGTCACACAGAGAGAGAGAGAGGCAGAGACACAGGCAGAGGGAGAAGCAGGCTCCATGCACCGGAAGCCTAACGTGGGATTCGATCCCGGGTCTCCAGGATCGCGCCCTGGGCCAAAGGCAGGCGCCAAACCGCTGCGCCACCCAGGGATCCCGAAACAGTTTACTTCTAACAACCCTGTGATACACCTATCATATGCCCTATTTGTAGATGAGAAAATAAGGCACAGGTTAAGGAACTTCCCCAAGGTGACAGCTGGAAAGCAGAAGCTCCAAGAGTCAACCCAGGCAACCTAACCATTAGGCAAAACTGCCTTTCAGCAAAGTAGATTAAGGTTTTTCTTTCTAACATTTAAGTTTGAACCAGTCTTTGAAAGCCTAACCAAAGACCATTATAAAAACAAAGGGGAGGATAGGTCAGCACTTGATATGTTCCCACTGTTGTGCATGTAAATGGAGAAGCAGCATAATGTGGATGAATCTGCGCTGGAGCCAGCCCACCTGGGTATAACTGTGCCTCCACTTTCTAATTAAGGACCCAAGGGAGGTTAACTTCAGTTTTCTCATCTGTAAAACGTGAAGAATAGTATCTAGCTTGGAAGGTAGTTGTGAGCATCGAATGAGTTAATTCATAGAAAGTGCTTAGAACAGTGATCTGGCACATGGTAAGTGCATAATAAGTATTTAATATTATTTAAGTATTGTTTTTAGTATTATCAGTATCCATTTTTGGGTCCATATTTCAACAGCCTTTTTGTTCAATTATTTTTTATGATCTCAGACACGTTATAATCCTTGGTAAAATAAACTGTTATTGGTCAATGCATGGTCCTCTTTTACCTTATTTAATAGTATAAAAAAACACCTGTTATCCATTGCCCTACCCAAGAACTGAAACACTTAACGATAGCTCTGCGTGTATTCATTCCTCGCCTATCTTTTCAGCCTTTCTGACACTCCATTTATGTAGCTACCATCCTCAATTTTGTTTTCTCCTGCCACCTTTTTATAACTTTATCACAAACAATATTTATTTGTTCGTTTTTATTTTTTTTAAAGATTTTATTTATTTATTCATGAGAGACACATAGAGGCAGAGACACAGGCAGAGGGAGAAGCAGGATCCATGCAGGGAGCCTGACGTGGGACTCCATCCCGGGTCTCCAGGATCACACCCTGGGCTGAAGGCGGCGCTAAACCGCCGAGCCACCCTGGCTGCCCTATTTGTTGTTTTTAAACCTAAGGCTGTCGTGCTGCATGTAAACTTTGAGGACTTTTTTTTTTCCTTCATTGAACATATTATTAAGACTGGTCTATATTGTTGTGTGTGGCTCTATTTTCCTTTTCCCTGGGCAGAATATTCCATTGTTTGAAATCCTGTAATTTTGTATCCTCTTACCAGTAGGCCTTTTCATTTGTTCTGTTTTCTGTTCTTAGAAACAGCTATCAACATTCTTACATATAATCTAATTCATAAATACATTTTGTATACCTTAATGCATAAAGTAATATCAAACCCGAGCCTGCTGGGAAAATGGAAGAATATGACTATGAGAAACATCTAGGTTTCTCAACCTCACACTAAGGACATTTTGTACCTGATAAGTGTTCTAAGGGAGCTATCCCTGTGCATTGTATAGTGCTTAACAGCATCCCTGGCATCTCCTCCACAAAATGTCAGCATTCTCTTCTAAATTTATGACAGCTAAAAAGTTCTGACATTATTAAGTGTGTCCCCTGGGAGGCAAAATCCCTTCTGGTTGAGAAGCACTAATACTGATTGCTATTTACAAAAGATACCTAACCTCCAACTGAGCATTTTCTTTATAGAAATTTATCAAATACACATAAAACATAGCACACTTACACAATGAACATACTGCAGAGATACTAGAGACTGAGTTTTAAGCCTAATGCTGGCATTAAAATGCCTTTTCTGAAATAACTGTTTTAACTGACAAATCCCCTTTTATCTAGTTATTTCTGATAATTGGTTTCTGGTGTGATCACTGAGTCTAAACAAAAGGCATGATGACCTGTTTACTCAAAGCAAAACCTGCCTATTGCTTGTTCTTCCTGATCTTTACCTTTTTTACTTGTTTTTTATTTTGTTTCCATAATCTTAGAGAAATATATTTAAGGACTTGATGTGTGCATCCCTCTTGACTGCTATGTATTATACACACTGTTTTCCTTTTCTCTTTGCCCAAAAGAATCCCTGGATTTTATTCAGAAATACCATTTGTAGTTTTAAAGAAAACATGTATCAGAGCTGAGTGAACAAAAATGAGCAATATTGTTACTTCTGGGGAAACAAAGTTTTGTATGTTGATTTTCAGTGTGAAAAAACAGTTGATGTGAAGAAGAGTAAACCCTGTGAAGCTGATGTCTCCAGTGACCTTCGAAAAGAAGTAGAAAATCATTATAAGCTTTCTCTGCCTGAAGATTTCTATCACTTCTGGAAGTTCTGTGAAGAGCTTGATCCTGAAAAGCCAGCTGGTGAGTTGCTCCAGAATCATTCTCCTGCTTCTACCAGTGGAAAAGACAGTAGGAAACCGGACCGAGGATCTAAGCAGTTCACAGAAAAGGAACTTTTTCAAAGATCTGTCTAAGAGAAATATAAAATAATGCTATAATAATATGTGACTATCACCTGTTATACTTGCAAAGGTAAATAATTTCACAACATGCTTTGATGAGGGTTTGAGAGAAAACAAGTACTTTGATAGGTTGCAGGAGTTTTAGTATAAATGAGCAGTTCTACTTCTAGGAACTCAGGGATTAGGTAAACCAAAAATTATGTTCAGTGATATTTATTGAAACAAAAATGGGAGATGGCTTAAAGCCCATCAGTAACACATCTATCAATGGATACTCATGGTTTTAAAAGAACAAGGTAGATTTTAGATAATATTTCAAGTGAAAAATGTGTATAGAGTATGCTACCATTTGTAGTTTTGAAAAAAGTCAAGGACACGCATATTCCTATGTCCTTTCTGTGTGTTTGTACTATCTCTGGAAGGATACACAAAGAACTGGTAGTAGTTGTGACAGAGTTGCTTTTCACATGTTTTCACAAGTGGGAGAGAAATACTCCCATACACTATTGATGGAAATGTGGATTAGTAGATAAGTGAATTTTGGCGTATAGCAAAACACTTAAACTATGCAGCAATTTGTCTAAAAATATTTATGACTGCACAAACATATTAGCAAAGGGGCCCCTGGGTGTCTCAGTTGGTTAAGCATCCAACTCTTGATTTTAGTTCAGGTCTTGATCTCAGGGTTGTGAACTCAAGTTCCACATTGGCCCCCCACACTGGGTGTGGAGACTACTTAAAAACAAACAGAAAAACCATGTATTAGTAAAGACATTCACTGAAGCATTGTTTAGAAGAGTAAAAGAATTAAAGCAATAAATGTCTATCAATAGAATATCATATACAGCTATTAAAAATTATGAAAAAATACTTAATAGCATGGAAAAATACTCAGTAAATTTGAAGACAGAACAGAAAACAAAAAAAAATTACAGCATGATTTCCTTTAAAATATCATAGACGGGAAGAAAACATTGTTATTGTGTACCAGACTATTAACCTTGGTATCTCTGGCTAATGAGATGGGTGACTCTAGTTTTTTGTTGTTGTTGCTTTAAAAATTAGAGTATGCTATCCTAAGCACTTACCCCTTCTAAATAAACGGTTTCTAGGCCTTTATTCATGTTGTTACCTCTTGGAAGAATTTTCTTCCTCTCTCCATTCCCACCTTCATACATATCCAGGTCCCGCCTGGAGTGCTTATTCTCTCTTAAAAGAAGCAACAAGAACCCATCTGATGTTGTAAAAGCGTATTTTGAACACGTACGTTTGAAGTTTACATTCCATGACTGGTTTCATTTAACCAATCTCCCTTTGTGATCTGTGGAAGGAGAAAGAAGATAGAATCATCTAGGATTAGGGTTGTCCAGAGGCAAGGGGATTGAGAGTGATAGCTGAGGTAGGGGGAGGGGAAAGGAAATGTTTTCATTAGGCACATTTTATATTAAGTAAACTGTTTACCCTCCTTAATGTATATTCACTTACTGTCTTGTCTCTCCCTTAATATGGGTGTGCTACAAATACTTGCGGCTAACAACAACATAGTAATGAGACAAGGTAAGTGTTCAAAGCTCTAATACTGCCCATGAGAATACAAAATAAGAAACAGCAGTATGTTTGAAATGTAATCAGTGGTAAATTTAGGAGAAAATCTTAAATATAAGTGCCACATTTTCATTGCTCTGATTTTTCATTGAGTATGACTGAGGTCTTCAAATATAACTGAAGCTCTTTTACTTTGGAAGCTCTCTCTCTTTTTTTTTTTTTTTTAGGAAAGTTGCTTAGAAATAGTTTACAAATAAAAGATCTTATTTCCTATCCGCCTTCAGAAAGTTATTATCTAAATAAACTTACTTAACTTATAGATTCACTTTCCACAAGCCTTGGACTTCAGTTAGTGGGTCCTTATGATATCCTTGCCGGAAAACATAAAATGAAAAAATCAGCAAGCCTGAATTTTAACCTTCACTGGAGATTTTACTATGATCCTCCGGAGTTCCAGACCATTATTATTGGAGATAATAAAACTCAATTCCACATGGGATATTTCAGGTAAAGGATCTTTTCTTCTCTAAAATGCAGCTACCAAGCTTTCTAATGAGTATAAATAGGCATTAACTGGACTCACCCAAGATGAAGGACATATTTTCCTTTGATTGATGGATACATAGTATCTGATGTTCTTGATATTGTCATTCTCACCTACCCTAAGATGAGTGGATTATTTAGGTTGAACCTCACTGGTTTTTTTCCTTTCCTTTTAAATTATGCTTTTTCCTTTTAAATTAAGCTAAATTTTTAATATCTTTTGCTTGAACAGGGATTCTCCTGATGAACTTCCTGTATATGTTGGTACAAATGAAGCAAAGAAAAACTGCATAATTGTTCAAAATGGAGATAATGTGTTTGCTGCAATCAAGTAAGAAAATATTTTAATCTCTCATCTATAATATTTGGTTACAATTTTTGTACTATTATATCAGTCCACCTTTGAGGTAACTCCAAAACTTTAGATTTCTAAAAATCATTTCCAGGACTTTTGCAGATACTCTTATCCATATTACTGTTCTACTTTTTACCAAAACAAAACAAAACAAAACAAACAACAACAACAACAACAAAAATACTCTTATGTAACTAATTACTTTAAGGAAAATATTAATCTTGACTTGATTTCATTAGTCCCATAGCAAAATCAAAAGATTTTTATACATTTTAAAAACCATCATTAAGAGTTTATTATAAGAACCCATTGGGTACAGTTCTAACAAAGATTTAATGCGGTAAAAGCAGGTGCTCATAAATTGTTGAATCACTATATTGTACATCTGAAACTAATATAACACTATAGGTTAACTATACTAGAATTAAAAAAAAAAAAGTCAGGTGCTCATAAAATTCTTGGAAGGACCAATGGAGCAGACCAAGCCTCCAGGAATGCCAGTTGTGTGGCAGAACTGGCTCACTCTGCCACTATGGGGAATCAAGATCTTCTGACATGAGTGGCTTTGATTTAACCTGTGGTAGTAAAAGGGATGCCCTGCCTCTGCCTCAACTGTGATGGAATTTAAGGACCAGGCACTGAAATCTGCACTGCAGTGCTATAGAACCATCAGGTACCCCTAACTGTACTCACTAGTAGAAACAGATACACAGTGTCCACCTAGTATCTCTTCTGCCTTTTGGTTTTCAAGGGATTGTATCTGAAGCTAGGCCCCACATAGAGCCTGAGCTGAGGAGTAGTGTGGGAAATGTAGCAAGCTCTTATGTAAAAGGCGCTTGGAATGGAGTTGAGTGAGCCCGTCCACACTATACCAGCCACAGACTGTGACCTGAAGCCATCTGGCAGCAGCTATGCAGTTCACGTTCTAATAAAATGAAGAAAGCACTCTTTGTCACCTTATATATAAGTAGATCATGTTTTCTGTGACCTCTTTTAATAACCTTATTTTTTAAAGATGTATTTTGGGATGCCTGGGCGGCTTAGTGGTTGAGCATCTGCCTTTGGCTCAGGTTGTGATTCCAGGGTCCTGGGATCAAGTCCTGCATCAGGCTCCCCACAGGGAGCCACCTTCTTCCTCTGCCTATGTCTCTGCCTCTCTCTCTGTGTCTCATGAATAAATAAATAAAATCGAAAAAAAAAAAATACCCAGATATTCTGTGCAGCTTAATAGTGTAAATTTACAGTAGATAATTTAAACCACATCAACCAGTGCCCCTTCTAGACTGCTGCATACGTACTGATGTATCTAAAAGAGCAACTATGTGGTAGATGTCCAAAACTCTTTGTCTTCTGATACCTCTGAGTTTTTTATAAAATGTTTGTTATTTATAATCTATATATTCTTTTAAGCTGTTGAGATTTATTCCATTTAATTGGTGGTATTTTTATTAGAAACTGTAGTTGTTTACTTGTTTATTGTCTCTCTCTTGCATTAACATAAGTTCCATGAGAGCAGAGATGCTTTTCCTTGTGCACAATACTTGCTCTGTAATAGATACTCCATAAATCGTTTATTTTTTCCGCAAATACTTTGGGCATGCAAAAATGCCTAATTTTTCATTAGTCTTATTAGTCTTACTAAAAATCTCTTTAAAAAAGAAAGATAAAATGGTTGTCTGAGATAGTCCAAGACTGTTCTGATAATTAAAAAAAAAAATTTAAACTTCTGGGAGAACACACACACAAAAACATTGGTAATAAATTTATAATTTAGGTGAAAACCAGAAAGTATTTGAGTACCTAATTTTATTTCCTTCTTTTACTTAATCAGCACACTCAGTTTTTTTTTTTTTTATTAAGATTGTATTTATTTATTCATGAGAGAGAGAGAGCGAGCAAGAGAGAGGCAGAGACACAGGCAGAGGGAGAAGCAGGCTCCATGCATGGATCCCGACACAGGACTTGATCCCTGGTCTTCAGGATCAGGCCCTGGGCTGAAGGCGGCGCTAAACTGCTGAGCCACCCAGGCTGCCCAGTTTATTTCTATATCAACCTGAAGAAGGTCTTTATAAGGAGGACCATTTGTAATAAACAAATTATTTTTATGCCCAGAGAAACTAGTTTGTTTGTGCAGGATTTAACGATAGCTAAAGAAAGGGATGCCAGGGTGGCTCAGTTAAGCATCAGTTATGCTCAGGTCAGGATCTCAGGGTCCTGGGATTGAGCCTTGCATCAGGCTCCCTGCTCAGCGGGGAGTCTGCTTTTCTCTGTCTCCCCCAACGCCCCCCCCCCATGTTCTCTCTCAAATAAGTAAATAAAATCTTTAAAAATAATAGCCAAAGAAATGCAAATTCAGCCAGCAAAAATTAGTAGATTAAATAATGGTAATACTCAGTGATGGTTAGGATGTAAGAAATCTTACTGATAGAACTGTTAATTGGTAAAACCTTTATAGAGAGTAGTTGGAATAGGTTATTTAAATATTTTTCACAGGGATCTGTGGGTGGCTCAGTGGTTTAGCGCCTGCCTTCTGCCCAGAGCGTGATCCTGGAGTCCCAGGATCGAGTCCCACATCAGGCTCCCTGCATGGAGCCTGCTTTTCTCTCTGCTTCTCTGTCTCTTTGTCTCTCTGTCTCTCTCTCTCAGTGTCTCTCATGAATAAATAAAAATATTTTAAAAAAATAAATATTTTTCACAGATTTCTTGACAAATAATTAACATGGCCAGGTATTGAACTACATGAACCGTTATACTCTTAAATCAGCAATTTCATTTCTAGCTGTTTATTTTATTTTTTTTAAGATTCTATTTACTTATTTGAGAAAGCGCAAAGGGGAGGAACAGAGGGAGAGGGACATGCAGACTCCATGCTGAGAATGTAGCCTAACATGAGGCTTGATCCCAGGACCTCGAGTTCATGACCTAAGGTAAAATCAGGAGTTAGTGGCTTAACCACTGAGACACCCAGGCACTCCTAGCTATTTTTCTAAAGAAATTTTGGACAGGTACACAAATATGTGTATATATTAGAAATTATTTTAAAACAAAAAATTGGAGAAAACATCCAGCAATAGAGAAAATTAGGTAAATTAATATAGAATGTCAGTACACTTTAATGCCAGGTTATTGATTTATCTATTTGGAAAGATGTTTAATACATTATGTGAAGAGATCAAATAAGAGTAGTGTGGGATGATTCCATTTTCCTATTGTCTATAAAATATAAAATATTTATCTTTGGACCATAAAACTAAGAATTTTTTTTCTCTTCACTTTTTATTCCTTTCTTAAAACAATTGTAGCAATAGTTTTGACCCCACAGGGTCCCCAGACTACTCTTTGATAACTACTATTTAGTTAATGGTTTCAAACCTGTGTATCAGAACCTCATGAGTTACTGGTTAAAAGTACTGTACCTTGAGCTCTGTATGTAGGTCTTACCTCTAGAGATGCCTCTTCAGTACATCTACAATAAGACTCAGGGAATGTCTTTTTAAAATACGTGTTACAACTATATCTAAATGTAGTCCAAAATTGTACTTCTATAATTTTAGTTAAATTTAAATGAACATTTGAAATGAACATTAATTTAATAAATGCTTACTTTGTATGCAAATACTATGTAAAACAGTTGTTACTTAGTAAAAGAATGTGGCCAATAGATCAGATCATGAGAAAACTTGTCAGATAATCTTTTTCCCTCCTTCCCTGCTGTGTCCATATTCTTTGCAACCCTACCTCACCATACTGGGTAATGTGGATTATTACTGGAGAAGTGATTTTTCAAACGTAAGCTCAGAGTACTTTTTTAACCAGTAACCCAGGAGGTTCTTATATGTATTCAGAAGCCTAACTAGCAGTTATCAAACTCTGATGTGTGGATTCTCAGGCGTGCCTAACACTTTTAGCAGCCTGTGAGTTCAAAACGACTTGTGATCTATCATTTTGCACCAGTGGCACAAAGGTAATGATGGGTAAATTTGATGACACTTGACAGAAATCAAGGCAGTGGCACCAGACTTGCAGTTGTTATTGTATTATTCACAGAAGTAATATAATGCAAATGTCATTTAAGAATGTCAGTCATGAAGCAGTAGAGATTATTAAATCTCTGCCATCAAGTACATACATCTCTTTAACATTCCCTGTGGTGAAATGGGAATGATGTGAAGAGGATGTCTGCATACTCAGATGTTAAGGTTTGTCTCAAGGAAAATGGTTTTGTGTGTTTAAGTTGGTAGCTTAACTTCACTAGTTTACTTACATACAAACTCTGGATATTTTGAAATGAGTATCAGGCAGACATGTTCTCAGATGACCCAAAGAAAACAATTGTGACTTTATTTGTTGTCAGTAATAAAATTTAAGATTTCAAAAGCAAACATTAGAGTCAAGGAAACTTGTAACCACCATTGTGAGCTTGATCACTTTACACTACCTACAGACTTTTTAAGTGAGATTGATGGTAACACTGATGAATATGATTTTTTTCACATTGTGATATAATGGAGAGAATATTTTATTTTATTTTATTTTATTTTATTTATTATTTTATTTTATTTTATTTTATTTTATTTTATTTTATTTTATTTTATTTTATTCCTTTATAGTTAACATATAGTGTTATATTAGTTTCAAGTGTACAGGTCATTCAGCAGTTCCATATATTACTCAGTGCTCATCAAGATAAGTGTGCTCTTGGGGCAGACCAGGTGGCTCAACGGTTTAGCGCCGCCTTCAACCCAGGGCCTGATTCTGGTGACCCAGGATCGAGTCCCACATTGGGCTCCCTGCATGGAACCTGCTTCTCCTGCCTGTGTCTCTGCCCCTCCCTCCCTCCTTCTCTCTCTCTCTCTCTCTCTCTCTCGACTGAATAAAATCTTAAAAAAAAAAAAAATAAATAAGTGTGCTCTTAATCCCCACCACCTCCCTTCTAGTGACCATCCATTTATTCTCTATAATTAAGGATCTGGATTTTTTTGGTTTGTCCTTTTTTCCCCCTTTTCATTTGCTTCTTAAATTCTGAATATGAATGAAATCATGGTATTTGTCTTTCTCTGAGTGGCTTATTTCACTAAGCAGTATACTCTCTAGATCCATCCATGTTGTTGCAGGGATTTCATTTGTTTTTGAGAGCCAAATAACATTCCATGGTATCCTATACCACATCTTCTTTATCCATTCTTCTGTTGATGAACACCTGAACTACTTCCATAATTTGACTATTGTAATTAATGCTGCAATCAACATAGGGGTGCATATATCCTTTTGAATTAGTGTTCTTTGGGTAAATACCCAATAGTGTGACTATTGGATTAGATAGTGGGTCTATTTTTAATTTTTTAAAGATCCTCCATACTTTTTTCCACCATGGTTGTACCAGTTTTCATTCCCACCAACAGTGCATGAGGTTTTCTGTTTATCCACATCCTCACTAATACTTGTTGCTTCTTGTGTTACTGATTTTAGCCATTTTGAGTGTTGTGAGATAGTCTCTCATTGTAGTATTTATGTATGTATATATGTATGTATGTAAGTAAATCTCTACACCCAGCGTGGGACTCAAACTCTAAACCCCACAATCGAGTCACATGCCCTTCTGACTGAGCCAGCCAGCTGCCCCTCATTGTAGTTTGGATTTGCATTTCCTTGAGTGATGTTGAGCATCTTCTCATGTGTCTGTCGGCCATCTCTGTCTTTTGAGAAAAGAGATACTATATTTTAATTGGATTATTTATTTGTGTTTGGGGTGTTGTATCAGTTCTTTATATATTTTGGGTATCTCTCATGAATAAATCTTTAAAAAAAAAAAGTATGGGCAGACAGCTACTAAGTACCTTTCGTGGTGGAAGCCTTCATAGACAGGATATTTTACCTAGATGAATGTATAAGAACTTACTACAAAGACTGGGAAGAAGGGTGTTCAGGGCAAGGGTATAGAATATGAATGGAAGTATGAAAACAAATGGCACAGAGTACTTGAAGCTCTGTATCCCTATATGCCAGACAGGGTGAGGAAGACATAAAGATTGATTTATGTAGGCTTGATACGATGAATCTGCTTTTTATGGTTAATGTAAATACATTCTCTTGAAATCCAGCTGGTTAAGATTGAAGGTAATATTAAGTGTAATATATGTACTGTGATCTGAAGACAGCGATTTTGGTGGTCTTTGGCTTCTGTGCACTTTAATCTACTTAATACTAATTCTATAGTTTTGGGTAATTTGATTATCCTATGTGTCTTCAGTTTCCTTATTTGTAAAATAGGGATAAGAATAGCACCCACTCTATTCTAAGCTCTTTTACAGTGCCAAGCCTGTAGCAAACTGTCAAATATTAATAGTGAAGAGAAGCAAGTTTCCTCAGAGTCTGGAGGTGGCTAGAGAGGAATGGGATTGAGTTGTGTGTCCCAACTGAATGCTGTTGCAAGCTCTCTGTCTTACACTTGACCTTCTCTGCTGGCAAAGTCTTAACTTGGTTATGATAAAACATGAAGTTATTTCTATAAGTGGCATTAACGTATTGTACTTTTCACATGTTTAATTTTGGGGGTGCCTGGGTGGCTTCAGGTGGTTAAGCATCCAACTCTTGTTTTCAGCTTGGGTCATGATCTCAGGGTTGTGAGATGAGCCCCACATTAGGCTCTGTGCTGGGCATGGAGCCTGCTTGGGATTCTGTCTTCCTCTGCTCCCTGTGTGTTCTCTCTCTCTCTCAAAAAAAAAAAAAAAAAAAAAAAAAATTTAGATTGTGCTTATAAATTAGCTTTGATTTCTTTTTAGTTTCTAAATTTGTCTTACAACAAACCTGTTAGATAACATTTGAAAAAAATCTGATCTTAAGTATTGTAAGTATCCTCTGGTTCTTTTTTAAAAATCCTTTTTAGGGGGATCCCTGGGTGGCGCAGCGGTTTGGCGCCTGCCTTTGGCCCAGGGCGTGATCCTGGAGACCCGGGATCGAATCCCACGTGGGGCTCCCGGTGCATGGAGCCTGCTCCTCCCTCTGCCTGTGTCTCTGCCTCTCACTCTCTCTCTCTGTGTGACTATCATAAATAAATAAAAATTAAAAAAAAAAAATCCTTTTTGGTATGTACATACTATTTTCCTCTGTTATGCTATACTTCCCCAAAGCAGTATGAAATGTGAATGTCAAGTGATACGGCTTAAAATTTATTTGAATGTCAGCTTTTTAAACATCTTTTATATTTTATTATATTGCTTTTCTCTTGTTTGAAGAAACCTATTCGGGATTTTGAGAGAACTGTTGATAATTATTCTGCAGTCTTTTTCTTGCATGGAATTTGATGTCTATAACACATTCCCTTAACTTCCCGAGATCTGTGTACTTAGTATAGTGGCCTGCATAATAATGAGGGCTTTTACTTCTTTTTCAGATTATTTCTGATGAAAAAACTTAAGGAAGTAACAGATAAAAAGAAAATTAGTCTCTTGAAAAACATAGATGAAAAACTCACAGAAGCAGCCAGAGAACTGGGGTACTCACTGGAACAGAGAACCATGAAGATGAAACAGAGAGATAAGAAAGTATGGTTTAAATCTGTTAGTCTCAGACTGTTTTGCTATTTAATAGGGTTTTTTCCTCTCTTGAGTCCTTCCCTCCTACACTTTATCCCTCTCTTCTGCTCCATCCTAAGAAAAGCTAGATGTGACCCCTCAAGGGCTCCCTCCAGGACTGCCCAGTACTGGGATTGCTAGAAGGATGCACCGAAGCAGGGCTTGGGTGGCTCTCAGAGGTGGTTAGCAGGCTGAGTCACTTGAAGAGACAGTGCTGCTCTGGTTGCTAGCTTATGCCAGGACTTCCTACTCTTTTAATCTTGTTTTACAGTTATTCATCTCATAAAATTGAGTGAAAGAAGCTTTGTGCATAGTATTTACTTAAATTTCTTTTTTTATGGCTAAGAATGGTTGTTTTAGCACAAGGTGTTGTGGGGGAGTAGTTTTATGAAGGTGTGCCTCACTCTTTTGGAGGACGGTGTGCATTAAGATTTGCTCATTTTCTGCAGCAAATGTGTGTATAAGCAGTCCTGTCTCTTCCCTTGTTGATCCTATTAGCATTTCCTTTTGCATCTCTTCTAAAACCTAGTATGAATGGAGTGTTTTGTAAACAGCAAAGACTTCTGGATCTTGGTTCCTTTTGGTTTTTCACCTAAAAATTTCAGAATAAGTTAACAGACAATATAGAAGAATTCTGCTTTGGGGTGAATAAGAATTCTATAGGATTTTACATCTGGTAAAGAAGGATATCTGTCACTGTGGAATGAGGGCAGCGGCTGGTTCATCTGAAAGTTCTAGGCCAAATTAAGTACTAGTTATTCCTAGATAAACTAGCACTGGTAACTAAGTAGTTAGTGTATTTGGTTATTGAAAGTCACTGCGGGGGCCGGGGGGGCATTTTAAAATTACTTCAAGGTGTTATGTTGCCATTTACCTTCCTAGTTTCCAAAAGGAGCCTCTCCCACCTAATGAGTAGAAAGAATGGTAGCATTTCTTGCCTCATATTTATGTATTCCTAATTTATCTTAACTAAGTACTACACTTCTGTGGACAAAATAACTGATAGCAAATTCTTTCATCAGAGCCTTATTTTTCTACCATCAATTATAATTTATTTCAGATGAGATTTCCTCAGTTCTTCCCCGTAACTATAAGATGACATTGGAGTTTAAATTTCATACGTATGTTTGGCCTGGCTCCCTTCCCCATGAGGTTTCTTTTTAGAAAAGAATATTTTTTTTTGTCCACGAAACTAACTGGTAAAAACATAAAGGGAAAAAAAAGAACTTAAGAAGACAACCATGATTTTATTCTCCCAGAGACAACAGGTTGATAATTTTGCTTTTTGTTCTTTTTCTATTAAAAAGTTTGTTCTTTTTTGTTGGATATTCATTTAATTCATATCTTTCTAGTTCTGAAAAATTCAATTCCACTTGTATATGTGCATTAGTGACTTTGTTCTTTTTTTTTTCAATTCTTTATTTTTTTTAAGATTTTATTTATTTATTCATGGCAGACACAGAGAAAGAGAGAGGCACAGACACAGGCGGAGGGAGAAGCAGGCTCCACACCGGGAGCCCTATGTGGGACTCAATCCCAGGACTCCAGGATCACACCCCAGGCCGAAGGCAGCACTAAACTGCTGGGCCACCGAGGCTGCCCAGTGACTTTGTTCTTATGTAGTATTCTGATGATACCTTATCATGCTTTGGAATGCAAAGCCCTCATGAGTTATCTCATGTGACCTCTCCAAAAAATCGCAGAGGAAGAATTATCATCCTGTGTCATAGATCAGTAAATCAAGGTTTATAGAGGCTTTGTTTCTTGTTTAAACTTGTAAGTGACCTCCCTGAGACCAACATTCACATCTTTGATATTTAGCTTTCTTTCCACACCATCTTACTGATTGCCTATATGCACTTTACCTTTTTTTATACCTAGATTTCATTTTTAAAAATGAACACTGATTTAATGTTGCTATAAAATGAGGATACATCATTCCATCATTCTGTCCTCTAATTTTGATGCCTTAATCTAAGGCATCATCAAAATCCCCCACCTTTGCACAGGTTTTTCTAAATTTGTAATCCTATTTTTCATAATAAAATTAGGATTCTGGCACTTTGCTAATATCTCTTTATGGAAAATTAGGACAGTTAAACATCTGAAAAATACGAAACTATGTACAGCCCGTGGTTTTGTTGTGTCAGCCTGAGTGGAAGAGAAGCTAGGCCAGTAACTATATCACTGGTTTTTTCTTCTGTCATGATCAGTACTGTTCTGTGACCTGCCTTTTTTAGGCTTCCAATTATTATCATTTCATTTTAGAATGGCTACAGGGCACTGTGCTTATGTTCATAGCTTAGGTTGCTTAAAACTTGTCACAAATAGGGCAGCCCGGGTGGCTCAGCAGTTTAGCGCCGCCTTCAGCCCAGGGCGTGATCCTGGAGACCCAGGATCCAGTCCCACATCAGGTTCCCTGCATGGAGCCTGCTGCTGCTCCCTCTGCCTGTGTCTCTGCCTGCCTGCCCCCCTCCCCCATGTTTCATGAATAAATAAATAAATCTTAATTAAAAAAATTTTTTTTTCACAAATACAAATCCTGCCATATATAACCTTCTGTACCTTTCTTTGCACACTTATTTCCTTAGAAGAAATTATTAGATGTAGTATTGCCAGGTCCAGAGTGATTTAGAGTGATTTTGTGTGTTGTTTTTCTTTGCTGGTATTTCGTTTTGTGGAGTTTTTTGTTTTCTTTGTTTGCAGAACTACCATGTACGAGTTAAGCTAGTTTATATTCCTACCAGCATGTATGAGTGCCGGTTCTCCCCATACCCTTGCCACTACTAGGTATTTAGTCTTTTCCATTTGCATAAATATAAAATGATGTGTCATTATTTTAATTAGTATTTCTTTGATTATAAAGGACATTAAGTATTTTTCATTTAGTTGTATTTCTTCGGTGAACTGCCTGAAGTTTGAACATTTTTCTGTCAGGGTTAGAACTCACCTTTGTTACTTGGGTTTTAAGTTGGATGTTAGCCTTTTCCTTGTAAGACTCCTTTTAGTTTAAAGACATTTATCCTGTTTTTATTGTGATATATATTGCAGGTATTTTTTATCAGTATCTTTTGTTCTTGATTTTTACTTGATTTTTAAAATTTTTTGTAGTCAAGTCTAGAAGTCTTTTCTTTGTCCAATCTAAAATTATTAAAAATATTTGTCTTCTAGTAGTTTCATTGGTTTTATTTTTACATTTAATTCTGGTATCCAGCTGCAAATTATTTTTGTATAAAGAGTAAGATATGACTTTTTTCCTCCAAATGGTGGGCTATTGTCTGAGAACTTCTTTTGAATAATTTGTCCTTTATTACTTAAGAAAGAGTGAAAGAAGCCACAGAGTGGGGTCATGTGAGTGAAATAGATTTTAAGATCTAGAGATTTAAGTGAGAAGACTTTAAAACAAAGAGCTGATTTTGGGCTTTTAGCTAACTTTGAAGAAATAGTATTAAACTTTGTGGGTTCCAGATTAAATGAAAAGTCATTAAATGTTACATTTTGACAGAAGTATTGCAAGTTTGTGTGCATATATTTTGGAGAGTTTGTTGTTTTTATCTACCATGTCTATTTTGTTTACCAATAGTTATATATATATATTTATTTTTTTTTAATTTAGGTCGTGACAAAGACCTTTCATGGTGCAGGCTTGGTTGTTCCAGTAGATAAAAATGATGTTGGGTACAGAGAACTCCCTGAAACAGATGGTAATGTATTTCTTATGTGAACATGTGTGGAAGGTCTTCTTTGTATGTATTGAGAAAATAAGTATGCCTTTTGTGGGATAGTCACTAGACTTTAGGGATAAAGAGCAAGCTCAAGTTTTAGGGTCAGTCAGGCCGTACTTTTGCTATTGGATTATTCTCATGGAAATAGCTTGTCAAAAAAGAAGTCTAGAGATACTGTTCAATATCTTTATATGCATCCTGAGATCTGATGTACACTGGCATCCAGAAAGTAGTGGGGGAAAAAATACCAAAAGCCAAAACAAAAATATTAAGCCACTGGCTTTTTAAATCTAGATAAATGCTGAAAGTTTTCTATTTGTTCTTACCTCAATTGTACTTTTACTGTGACCACATTTTGGTAAAGATTTAATTTGGCGGGATCCCTGGGTGGTGCAGGGGTTTGGCGCCTGCCTTTGGCCCAGGGCGCGATCCTGGAGACCCGGGATCGAATCCCACATCGGGCTCCCGGTGCATGGAGCCTGCCTCTCCCTCTGCCTGTGTCTGCCTCTCTCTCTCTCTCTGACTATCATAAATAAATAAAAAATTTAAAAAAAAAATTTAAGATTTAATTTGGCAATGATCTCTTATTTCTTATATTGTCTTTTTCTCTGTGTTTTTAGTACAACAGGTAGGACAGGGCAATAAAGAGAAAACTTTATGGCCTGTTTTGGAGGGTTTGTTTGTTTTAATCCAACTCCTAATATGGACTAGCCCAGAGATGGACTACAAATGATCTCTGTTGCCGTATTTTTTGTTCTTTTCCAACCAGTTAAAATGGAAAAACATTCTGTGAGTTCAGTTAAAAACAGGGTGGGTCAGATTTGGCCACAGTTTGTTGATCTATGGACTAGCCTACTAAAAACCTTTAAAAAGCTTATGTATAATCGTGATTGCAACTATATCTATAGTAAAATAGTCACCGTTTGCTAATACACAAATCTTTTTTGTTAAGCCATTTTTCTTAAATTATAAATTGCCATTTTAAATTCTAGTACCACCCAAGGTGGCATTTGTTGCAATAGTTACAAAAATTGATGAGGAAAAACCCAACTTAGAATCTTTTTATCTTTGATGATGGGTGTAGATCATCTTTTTATATCCTTGGTTTCTTACAGCCAACCTCAAGAGAATTTGCAAGACCATCGTTGAGGCACCTAGTGATGAGGACAGACTAAAAGCTTTTGCTCCCATCCAGGAAATGATGACTTTTGTGCAGTTCGCTAATGATGAATGTGACTATGGTATGGGGCTTGAGCTAGGAATGGATCTCTTTTGTTACGGCTCACACGTGAGTAAGAAAAAAACAACAAACAAACAACTTCCCAGCCATCACCAGACCTTCTCTTCCCTACTTCACCCCACATACAGGCATACCAGAATATGAATATTTATGCCCTCAATAGCAGGGGTAGGATATAAATTCAGCTTGTGTGTTCAATGAATTTTTTTTCCCCAAATGAACTTTTTGATAAGCAGATGTCTGAAAATATTTGAAATTAACTTTGTATTCTGCCAAAGGTAAATAACCAAGATTATTTGCCTGCCTTCAGGTTTACATTAAAGTGAATTTCTTATTAGATGTATTATAGGAATATATATGCCCCTTTAGTTGGATGTGTGTATGGGTATGCACATAAAACTTTCATAGGGCTCCATTTGGCTTTCCGCTGTGGTGGTGGGGGGTATTTGTTCTATTGTTTGAATTCCTAGATGAAAAATAAATACTACCTAGTAGTCCCCACCTCCTTCAGCCCCCTACCCCGCCTTATCCATGGTTTCACTTCCTGTGGTTTCAGTTAACTGTGGTCAACTGTGGACCAGAATTAGATGATCCTCCTTCTGAGATACTGTCAGAAGAGCAGTATAGTGACCTAACGTTGTATCACAATGCCTATGTCATTCACCTCCATCATACTATGTAGGCATTTTATCATGTCACACTGTTATATGAAGGGTTAGTACAATATTTTGAAAGCCACTACATTCATGTAGAACACTTACAACAATATACTGTAATAGAAGCTATCTTATGTTCTCACTAATCTCTTATTTTGCTTAATTTATAAATTAAACTTTATCATACATATGTATAGGAAAACAGCATAAATAGGGTACTGTCCATGGTTTTAGGAATCCACTCGGGGTTTTGAAGCCTATCCCTTGTGAATAGGTGGGAGCTACTATATCTTAAAATAGGCTTTAATTGAAATTATTTAAAATATAGTTTTTCAGGATGTCTGGGTGGAGTTGAGCGTCTGCCTTCGATTCAGGGCATGATCCTGGAGTCCTGGGATCAAGTCCCACATTGGGCTCCTTGCATGGAGCCTGCTTCTCCCTCTGCCTGTGCCTCTGCCTCTCTCTCTCTCTCTCTCTCATGAATAAATAAAATTTTTTAAAAAATAAAATAAAATATAGTTTTTGTTTTTAATCATCATGACCTTTGCTTATTAAATAGGAAAAACCTACCTAACAGTTAAATCAGTGCTTATTCACTGTGGTTGCCTCAAGGTGTAGAGTCTATAACATGTTCCTAGGGCTACATTGTTTGGTTTTAAATCACATCTTTCCCACTTAGTAGCTGTGTAAGATTGGGCCGTTTTTCCAACACCATTGTACCTGGGTCCTTTAGCTGAGATGTCTGCGTGTGTGTGTGGACATGCGTACGCACGCACACACACAGTTTCTCATTTAACCTATGGGTCACCTACGAGGCACAAGAGGTAAACCATCTTGCTCAGGTTCACAGGCAGACAGTTCCAGAGTTAGTGTCTAAATCAGTAATTCCCAAACTGTAAACTATATAAAGATCTGAAGATAATGTTAAAATGCAGACTGCTTCAGTGCATCTGGGGTGAGGCTTGAGACTGCATTTGTTGTACTCCTGGGTACTGGTAATGCTACTGCCTGTAGACTAGTGTGAGCAGCAAGACTAAAGCAGGTGCTAACTTCAGCATGTATCACAATCATGTGGATGGCTATTCAAACAGATTGGTGTACTTACCCCTACTGCCCCCCCACCAAGGTTTGAGTTCTTGGGGGACTCTTAGGAATTTGGATTTCTGACCTGTTACCAGGTCAGGCTAATTAGAGCAGGCTATTTTGAGAACTCTGCTGTAGACCATATTACAATATTTTTCTGCCTGCCTTATATATGGCTATTAGAAAAAATAGTCAAAATGTTTAACAGCTAGAATAAGTCATTGACCAATCAGAATAATGCTGGGCCTGCCAAAAACTGAATCAGTTTAATTGAAAATAATTGGCCTGAGTACTAAACAACATATGAAAAGACTTAGCACAGTACTGAGCATCTAGTAAGTGCTAAATGTCATCAACAGAAGCGTTCCCAGGTTCTCTTTAAGTATATATAAAAATAGCAGTAGTCTAAGTCACTTGATAAAACCAAGGCAGTGACAAGGGATGGAGCTGGGTTACATGGTGGGTTGGGGAGCAGAAAATTTGAAGATAAAAGGGAATAAATGTGACTTGATAACTCAAATTCTGCATACCTCTTCATATAGTATCAACTAAGGAAAATGATGATTAAAATCTTAACTGGGGATAACACTAGAGAAGAAAAAAAGCATTTGAGCATATAGTTTACCTTAAGATGCCCTTAAGGTAAAAATGATGATCCTTATCCAAGAGAATTAAGGAAGCTTAAAATTTTAACTTATAACTTAGTTTTCTTCAGAATTTTCTTCAAGATGTACCATTAAGTCTTTTAAAACTACAAGTTTGGCCTCTTGAACAGAATGTGTCAATTCACTTCCTAACCAATTGAGAAAGTAGCTAAAATGATTTGGACAGTGCTTTGTTAACAGCTTTTTCTGTGTATTTTTTGCTACTTACTAGGGCATCTGCTATGTTCTCTGCTTAATGTTACATTCTTTTATTTTTCAGTATTTTCATAAAGTTGCTGGCCAGCTTTTACCTCTTGCATATAATCTTTTGAAGAGGAATCTCTTTGCAGAAATTATTGAAGAACATTTGGCAAACAGAAGTAAAGAGAACATAGACCAACTCGCAGCCTGAGAGTCGGCTTCCTTTCAGTGTACAGTACTTTAAAGCATTAGTATTAAACTTGTGATTTTTTTTGTTTTGTTTTTAAGGAATACAGAAAATAAATTGATGGAAACCTATACCAAAAACTTTTATAAAGCTCTTCTAGCCCATTTCTTTCATGTGCAGATAAATGGCAGTCAGTCCTCTGAATGGAGATGTTCTAATCCCATCTGAAAGACAACCAAAGTCTCCTCCGACATGTCACAGGAAGTCATGGTCTCCTGCCCGTGGATAACTAGACTGTTCTCTCATCAGGGAATCCTGTTTCAGTATTTAACATATGGGCAACTAAATATTTATTTCTCAGACTTGAGTTAATAATAGCTATAGCTTGGGACACCTGGGTGGCTCAGAGTTTGAACGTCTGCCTCCATTTGGCATTGAGTCCCACATCAGGCTCCCCACCGCAAGGAGCCTGCTTCTCCCTCTGCCTGTGTGTGTCATGAATAAATAAAAACCTTTAAAAAAAAAAAAAGCTATAGCTTTAGAGACTGGATTTATAGGCAGTGGGGAAGGCATACGGGAAGTAAATGGGAGGTGCCTGACTCCAGAGGTGCCAAAGCTGCATTTTAACAGCATCTCCAGGTGATACATATGTAGTTCAGGTATCCATTAGGTATATTCTTTAAAACAGTTCCTTGACTCACTACATTTACTAATCAATATAGATGAGACTATTGATAGTATAGTGTACTCTACTATATCATTAGTTTAGATATTAAAGTTTTCTGCAAATTATATCATTGGATTTCTAGCACAAGTCCATGATTACAACTGTGTTTTACCAGATTCACATCCTCCTCAAGCCTGACAAAACGTCCTTCATCTTAAAAATAGCAAAAACAAAACAAAAACCCAAATGTAAAATAGCCAACTCTGTGGATTGGGCTGAAGAGCATATAAAGTTATTTTCCTTTGTATGAAGTTCAAGACAAAAAAAAAAAAGCCCTAGGTCATCTCGTAAACCCCACATTTTGCAGAAGATTGACCTGAGTTACCCAAAGAACTTCTGTTGAATTGTCAGTCTCCAGAGTCACTTATCCTGTCAGCTGTCTCCTTAAAATAGTATGAGATTTTTTTTTTTTTTTTTTAGTTTTATTTATTCATGAGAGACCCAGAGAGAGAAAGGCAGAGACACAGGCAGAGGGAGGAGCAGGCTCCATTCAGGGAGCCCCATGTGGGACTCAATCCCGGGACTCCAGGATCACTCCCTGGGCTGAAGGCAGGTGCTAAATCGCTGAGCCACCCAGGGGTCCTGAGATACTCTTTTTGATATAAAGTATGAGTAGACTATCGGCAAACACTTCCAGCCAGGATCTTTAATTTGAGCAGCTTGTCTCATCTCCCTAGTTAAGCTGCAAGCTTTTTAAGATGATGAATTTTTTCAGTATACATATCCCCCTCAGTAACACCTTTTACTATTTGTCGAACAAAATGACCCTATTACATGCTGCTCACTAACTGCCATAGAAAATCACACCAGCGATTTGGGAAACTTTTGAGATGTCCTTAAGGTAAGAATTCTCAAACAATAGAATGTCTTCTGGGGTCTAATATCCCCCAGGCTATACCTAGAATGTGTTCGTCCCACGGCCCATGCTGGCCTTTCTCTTGAAGAAAGCCTAAAGATGGCTTTCTTCAGTCCACACACAGTCTGCTGAATATCTTCTATCTACTTCTATCTACCCAGGATGTGGCCATCCGATGGCTAGAGTAGCTTCCAAACACCACTTCTATACTTATGAGAACACATTCTAAGGGCCTAGACTCACAAGTGAAGTGTACCTTAACCCGGTAAGAATTGAACAATACCACTACCCTCCTCAAATTTAGCTAAGCTCATTCCTGGAGCTTAATAACGGAGTTTCTGTAGGACTTCTCAGACACGTATGTAGAAAGATACACCCTAAAGATGGCTTTCTTCAAGAGAGACACTATGTAACAGCTTAGCCAAACTAAACCAAACCATCCTTTTGCCTTCCCTTTCATTACTGAACTGGAACTTGCATAGTGATCGGGAGGTCTCAGGAGATTTTCAGGAATTGCCCCATTTCAGGCTGTAAGCATCAGCAGGTTCTGGCCGCATCTGAACTAAGCTGTAAGCTTACAGTGACAGTGATACTGGCTGCATCACACAATTCTTTGATTAGAAATGGTGACCAAATCACATTTGATCTTAAATTTTTGAAGCTGAGCTTTTTTCCTCAGATTTCCTTAGTTTCTAAGGTACTTAACATTGGGGTCAGTATTTAGAAATAGTTAACATCTTTTAAATACTGATGATTTGAATAAATCCACCTATCTTATATTAAACCAATCTGCTTAGCTAGAAATACTAGCCATTTAATACTGCCATTTCTTGATCCAACAGTTTCAAATATAATTCGTAACTTTTTAAAAATCTACCTCCTTGTGATCAATAAAATGGATTCTAACAGGATTTCTTATCAAGCAACAGATTAAAATGAAGGAGGAACAAAAAAAGATCAGCTTTTCACCCATTCCTTACACAAACCTAACATGAATGTGTATTTTCAGAAAGCTAGGCATATAGTAGCCAAGACCTAATTGGAGACCAATGCCAAGTATATGGCCATTATAATCTGGATACTGTGGATTTACAGTCTCAAACTCCAAGATGCATCAGAGGGCTGGAAGCAGGTGTCAGAAGGTACTGAACTTCCAACTACTGAACGTTTTTCATTAGAGCATGGTCCATACATACAATACCAAACCTTTCTTTTTCCTTCACCCACAAACAGGCTGCTGAAACCTAGTTTGCTGAATATCTTCTATCTACCTAGGATGTGGCCATCCGATGGCTAGAGTAGCTTCCAAACACCACTTCTATACTTATGAGAACACATTCTAAGGGCCTAGACTCACAAGTGAAGTGTACCTTAACCCGGTAAGAATTGAACAATACCACTACCCTCCTCAAATTTAGCTAAGCTCATTCCTGGAGCTTAATAACGGAGTTTCTGTAGGACTTCTCAGACATGTATGTAGAAAGATATACCCAAGGGAAAAAATGAAAGTTCTAAAACTTAATCTAAGATAGTGCTACAAACACATCGCCACAATGACAGATACCCAAAACCTCACAGTTATATTCAGTGATCCAGACCAGGGGTCAACAAACTAGGGCTATTTTTGTGAACAAACTACTATCCAGGGGATCCCTGGGTGGTTCAGCGGTTTAGTGCCTGCCTTCGGCCCAGGGCGTGATCCTGGAGTCCCGGGGATCAAGTCCCACATCAGGCTCCCTGCATTCAGCCTGTTCCTCCCTCTGCCTGTGTCTCTGCCTCTCTCTCTCTCTCTCTGTCTCTCATGAATAAATAAATAAAATCTTAAAAAAAAAAAAACTACTATCCAAAATACCACCCATCTTTTCACCTCTCTTCCTCTAGCCCCCGCTCCAACTGGTTCTCAACCCCACCAAACCCTGCACCAATTCAGTGACCTAAACAGCCTTTTTCACTCTTCTTCCCTCACTTCATATTCTTGCTTCTTTACCCAGCCCTTATATTCCACTCTCCATCATTATAATCACTCCCACATCTACTCCACTAGCCCTCTTTCCATTAGTTGTACTTATGTTAGAACCTGAAGCCTGATAAAAAGCTGCCTACTCCTACTTCTCAGTATCAGGTGGCTGGGGAAAAAAATAAAACCATGACAACTGGTCTCCTCTTAACCTCAAGTTGGTCATACTACTGCCCATTAATCCTGCTACTTTCACATCTTTCCTCAAACATGCAACAATACCTCCCAGCCCTCTGTTCATTTCACTAAGAAAAACAAAGTAACTTCCACAAAATCTCGCCTCACACTACCTACTACTCAATATGCTCCGCCTTTCCCACATTGCTAGGAATGTTGCTTAATGTCCCAGTGTGCGCCTGAGATGCCATTCCCTCCTGCCTGCTCAAAGACCTCTCTCTCCTCTCTTCAATTTTCCCTCTAAAGTATTCCTATCCACAACAAAAGCTGTAATATCCTGCATCCAAAGACAAAACACCCTTTATCACACATCCCATTTCTGAAAAACACAGCAAGAGTTGAAATAACTGCTTTCAGGGGCACCTGGGTGACTTGGATCATGATCCCAGGGTCCTGGGGTCAAGCTCCCCGCTCGGCAGGAAGTCTGCTTCTCTCTCTGCCCCTTCCCATGTTCTGTCTCTCAAATAAAATCTTAAAACAAAACAAAAAACAAAAAAAACCTGCCTTCAATTCCTTTCATCAGTCTCTGTCAAACCCACTCCAATCAGATTTTTGCCTGATCTCACTGAACCTGCTTTAGTCAAAGTTACCCATTATCTCTACACTGGACAATTTTCAATCCACATTGGCTTCACTGATCAGCAATACCTGAAAAGTTGATCCTCTTTGAAACCTACTCACTTGCCTCAGGGGACCCACCTTTCTCTTAACGGCACCAATCTTCACCCTACCTCACGGTCTGCTCCCTCTTCTGGCCCCTCATCTCCTCGAATCTAAACATAGACGTATGTCAATGCTCAGGTCTCTGTCCACTCAATCCCATAGGGATCTCATCCTGACTCAGGATGGGACCTCCCATATTTCTTAGGTCTCTTAGCCTGGACCTTTCTCCTGAACTTGAGTCTTGTAAATACAACTGCCCAATTGATATCTCCACTTGGGAGTCAGAAAGTAATTTAAAATTTCATGTTTAAAACCAAGATTTCTCTGTACACAACCTCAAATTTAGTCTTCCTGGAGTCATTCATTGGAAACATCCTTTACTCCTATCACTCTATATCTGATCCATTAGCAAGTCATGCCTATGCCACCTCCAAAATGTCTAGGAATCCAGACACTTGAATGACCTCCACCTGCTCCAGTCAGGTTCAGGCCCATCTTATCTTACACCTTGATTATTCCAAGAGCCTTCTAATTGGTCTTCCAGCTCCCACCCCTTCACTATTATAGTCTATCCCCAAAAAAGCAGCCAGAAATCACATTAAGTCAGATCATGTCACTTTTGTCTGATTTCCCATTTTATCCATAAGTCAAATAACTCTATCCCCAACCTCTTTCCTCCTCTTACACCCTACTCTAGCCAGTGACCTATTTGATATTCCTTGTACCTGTCAGGTGTATCCTACCTCAGGATATTTGCATATACTGTTTCCTCTTCTTGTAACATTCTTCTCACAGGTAACTGAATCATTCCCTGACATTTTTCAGGATTCTGCTCAAATATGACTTTATCCCTGAGGCCTTTTATCATCATCCTCTATAAAAATAGCAGCCTCCCCATTACTGGTTTTTCTCCATCAGAATGGGAATTTTTGCCTAATTTATGCATGCCTTGAACAGCGCAAGGCACACGGGAATTAAAAAAAAAAAAAAAAAAAAAAAAGGAACTAGTTTGTGATGCGTACCACCATCTGACATATGATATATGTCTCTGTCCCTACTGGAGTGTAAGTTTCAGGAACACAACAGTGTCTCTCACACAGATATTCAATAAAAACTCAGTGAATGGTCAAATGAAATGGATGATAAAAAAAAAATCTATTCTGGACTTTTAAGTCAAGTGCTTTACTTTTATACTAAGTTTAATATTAGACTATTGAAATTGTTTAAAATTCAAATGTTACCACCTCCTTTTAGGCAGTCCTATTAGCCATTACAAAAATGTGCACTGTGGATATCAAATGTACAAAGTAGTATTAAAAAAAAAAAAACATGTAGGGGCATCTAGGTGGTCCAGTCAAGTGTCTGACTCTTGGTTTCGGCTCAAGTTGTGATCGCAGGGTCCTGAGATTGAGCCCCACATTAGACTCCACACTCAGCTCAGGGTCTGCTTGCGATTCTCTCTCCCTCTCCCTCCCTCACTTTCCAAAATAAATAGATAAATCTTTTTAAAATTTTTTGAAAGTAAACTAAAGTGAAATCTTCCGGTAAACCTGCAGCTTTTACCAACAAACAGAGACTTTACTATTGCTGGTAGTATTTACATCCTGCTGTTCAACCCGGTATCTATTCTTTTGTTGCCCCTTGCCTGCAAAGTATAGAAATGGCTTTGTAACCTTAGAGAAACATTGTATTTATCACCCCTTTGAGGCTGCATGTGCCAGGCATGTTGGCCTACACTGCATAGAGCAGCAGAAGTGGGAGGACTATTACAGATATAATTAAAGGCCAAACCACACATTGTCATATAGATTTTAATAGATTTTCTGATTAACTCATCACAGTAATCATTTTTACTGTAATGATATGCAGCTTTACTACACTAGTATAAATAAAAACAGATAAATACAGCTCTAGGCAACATCACAGATTAACAAACTAAGCATTCTTCATGAAGCAAAACTGAAAACAATTATTAATAAGAGATGCTGACACCCTTGCCCATTCTCATCATACCTTCTCAAAAAGGGTACTCCAATAAGGCGCTCCACTTACTGTATTGGTCAATTAATTTGCCAATTAGCCAGGCACATATATTTCATGGTCTCCACTATTTCATCATTTGGTTGAAAAGCTGACACACCTCAACATATCAAAAAGAAAAGTGGAACAGGTAGTATTACTGAAGAAAACCACTGAATGCAATTAGAAATACACTTTTCCTGTATTTTAGCAGTAAAACCTAACCAGGGATAGAAATATACCAAGAAAAAAATTAACATCCGCTGTGAATATCCACCCTGCATTATCAGTCTGTGAAACAGGATGGGCAATGAGAGGACGTGAAATCAAAAAGGAAGCATGGGAACTAAAATCCAGGTGATGTTTAATGTTATGAAGCTATCTGCAAAGAAGCTGGTTTCTTCTCTGAAGACTTGTAACTCAAGACAAACAAGCTATTCAAGAACTCATGGTGGAGTTCACACTGCAAATTCACTTAGGACTAGATGAAGACAGGATATATAGAAGCATCATTAGAAAAGATTTCACTCTGGATGGCCAGATAACTTTAAAGGGGTCATTAAGAAAGCCCAAAGTCTGCCAGAGGGAGGAAATAAAATAGGACAAAATACTTATTTTAGAAAGGGCAGATAGCAAAATGAAGAAATGTTTCATGAAATTCCTAAAATGTTGCTCAACTTTGAACTGTCATTCTAATATGGCTTCATGATCTAATAAAGCTTCAAGATCTTATAGGTATATTATTTTTAAGAACTAGAAAGTGAAGAATCACTTCCAAAATGTAAAAATGGCTCATTGCTGGATATGTTTCAGGAAATGTCTGTCTGCTAAATTCATTTCCTACCAAAAATGCATAAGCACAGAATATTTAGGCCAGTCCTTCAAGTAAACTGTCTTTGCTGATAGTGAATTAAGACCATGATTAAGACAGACATTTCCAAAAACAAAAATCCCAAACTCACCCCAGTACATTTTCAATTCATTCTGCAAAAATGTGCACTGTGGATATTCAAAACATTAACTGAACACTTATGGATGTGACATACCCAAAGATTCAAAGGTTATGTTCAGATTAAAATTTTAACTGCTACCTTTGCAATTGTTTTCATTTGATTTTTTTTTTAAAAGGTTAACGATATTCAACTTTTGGTTTTAATCTGCAAAGTGATTTGTTGTGTTTTAACTTTCTAATTAATGAGTCAAAATGTACAGGTCAGAAGACATAATCCAGAGGATGGCAGTGAAAGATCAGAAAAAGATTTATGTACACATTGGATCATAGACAAATAACCACAACCTCTTTTTAAACCCTTGTTCCCAGTGTAAACTTTGTTCATAGCTCCATAATTTTAAGTCTGAATTAGTCTATAAAAATCACATTAAAAAGGTAAAATTATTTAAGCGCGATATTAACTGATCTGTATTTTATAAATTTTAATCCATAAAAATATAAATAAGAATGGTAAATTTTTAAGAAAAGAAATATACATTTAGTGCAAGTTATGAATTACATTTCTTCTTCAGTGTCAGCAATAAAATATCTTGAGGAAAGAAACAAAAAATGATCTAATTTCAAGAAAAAAAATTCCAGTGTTTAAACATGCAATTAATACCAGATACAGCTAAACAGAATACTTCCTTCTCTTTACTGTCAAAGCAGCAGCATTTTGTTTCCTTACGCTGAACAGTACGTGTAGATTATAGTTTTAGAATAGAAAATTTGCATAAGACCAGGTCACATTATCCATAAAGTCTGAGAGGAAAAAAAACAAAAAGAAAACTGTTTATCCTTACAAGTCGAGTTTCATTGTTGCTGATTCTGAACCACAATGCGCACAAGCGGAGAGATTTTGTTCACGCTTCACTCGAGATTTTACCTGTTGCGGTGCATGTGACTGCTCCAAGCATTTAGTGGCGGTGCCAACTACAAGGTTAATGGCACAAGAAACACTCCCTTCTTGTGATGAAACATCAGTAAAATCACAGTACATCTCAATATGAGAAAGGACTGTTTCAAAAGGGCACACCAATTTACAGAGGCTTTGTTACAGCTCAAGAGAGAAAGAAAAAGAGAGGGAGGGAGAGAGAGAAAGAAAAGCTCTTCTGGAATGTAGAAAGACAATGCTTAACTATAATAATTCATGAATTAAACAGAACAGTTTTGATACAAAAGGGCAAGACCTTGCAGTCTTATAGATGGCTCAATTCAAAGTAATCCCTCCAGAAATAGGGACTGCTAATGTGTCTTTGCGATGTCGGAGTAACAGGCCAGGTGCTCTGGGTGCTCCGGGTGCTCCGGGGCTGGGGCTGTGGCACCCCTTCTGCTGACGCTCCAGCCTGCGCAACTGTGGCACATCCTCAGCTGAATGCATCCAGTGCAGAACAGGAGATGATTTGCTGCTCTCAGTTAGATGGGGAAATACCTCACTCATTTCCTTCTCGCTCCTTTCCCTCCCCAAACAACTCCTTCATTCCACCAGCAGTATTTGCAAACTATGTTGCAAAAAGCCCGGCTTTTAGATTTTTTAAGGAGAAAAAAAAGTAGACGACTCCCTCAAGTTAAAGAGTTGTGCTATTCAACAAATGAACTTCCTCTTCTGTTTCCTCTCTCTCATCTATAGGATTCAGTTGAACATTATTGAAGCGGGGTCTTGGTTTGCCGTCTGGGCCATATGACGGAGGATATCTTTTTTTGTTATAATGCCAAGGAGGCGCCTGAAAGGAATAAACATAAGATTGCTATTAAAATAAAAGGAAAAGAAAAGGAAAGCTCAATCTATAACTGAATCCTTTTTGTTGACAGGAATAGAGCAAAGCAAGCACCGTGATTGTGTATTTTCAAAAAGTATTTTATTGGTAAAGATAATTAAATTATCCAGCAACCATCCTTTGATATGAAAGTATCATGGTCACTAATAGTACGATGTCCTTTCCACCAAGACTCTGAGGACCACATGCCACATTGAAGTAGAGGTACTTTGATTCGTGTATGCCAACAAAAAAGTAACAAAAAATGGGAGGATGTGTGAACAAGAAATGATACTGATCCAATGTAGAAGGAAAATTCATTCCCATGATATCGAGAAAGCAGTAAAATGTCTGATGACCAAATCTCCTCAATATTCCATTTTTTTAAACCAAACTTAACCAACTTTAAAAAATAACTTAAGGATTGCCCAGTTGTATGCAGAATCTTCATGAAAGCACATACAATTGAGATAAAATAGTCAACAAAGAACTCCAATCCCAAGCTTCAGAGCCCTAAGAATAAATTGATAAAACAATCCAAGTTTCTAGTGCACTCATCAATATTTTCCTCTTCTGATTTTGGCCAAAAAAGTTAAGATACAGTGCTTTTATGAAAGTCTTAGTTGTTAATGCTTACATTAAAAGAGAAGTGAAAAATCAAGAAGCAGTCCTAACAGATTATTATAGATGAAGCAGAAAGCAGAATGAATGAGTAGCTACTTATTATTCTGGTTAGTAGTTTTTTAGAAAAGGATGCATGAAACACTTGTGAAATATTAGCTTACAACAGGAATACATAATCAGTTGTGTGCTTAAGCAAACTGGGACAGGTTTTTTAAAGAAGTATGATAATTGCAGGGCAAAATAATTTCAGGAATTGCTAAAGCCAGACAATTTTTAGGTTGTAAGGTACAGTAAGATAATTCAAAATCTATCTTTAGTCATGAAACCACTAGGACATAAAGCCAGTTAAAACAAATGCATTTGACCCCAAAAAGCTGCTCACAGCATTCTGGACATACAAAAGGGGCACACACATAGTCTAGGTACAGTTCACTTAGTCTAGGTACAGTTCACTAATGAAATGGCAGGACACACATTCTTGACTATGAAGGTATGCAAGGTGTAGCAGAAAAAGAACTAATGCTATGATCAAAAATATATCCAACATTACACTCTAGTTAAGTGTGCCCATAAAAAATATTCAACATTTGGCAATTATAACATTGCTAAGCTCGGTTAAAATCATTTATGAGCTTAGATTTACTACAAGAGTACCGCAAGATTAGAAAACATAAAAAGAAAAAGGGTTTGGGGTGGGGGTTGGGGGCAGACATCTCTAACCAGTCAGGCATCTTCTGAGACTGGTGTATCCACTAAGGTAGACAGACTTGTGTTTACTTTAAGAACGTCCGACAGTATTTACTCATTTAACTACCAAACTGTTTACAGTTCTTAAATAGCAACCGGTGATTCTGATGAGAGAACTTTTGCTAACTTCCTGTGAATGCGATTTTACAAATATCTAAATTTATCTTCCAGAGTTTATGAGATAAAATGGAATTGGCAGCATGTGGGTTTTTTATTCAGCAGGCATCTGGGCCTGACAGAACTGAACAGTTCACAAGTTTCATGCTTCCTGACTTGTACGGGGTCTACTGAGGAGATCTGATATATCTAATCACCAAGGGTTCGACGTGCTGCTTTACTTGCTCGAGATGCTCTAATATGTTCTTCTTTGTGATGATCCCCAAGACAATCCTGAAACAGATCATGTTATGCTAATAACTGTGAGAAATTAAATTAAAAGAGGTTCCAATCATAATGATAAAGAATGAGAGACAAAAATAAAAACATGAACCATAAGAATGCTTTTAATGAACTTTAGAAAAACAGAAACAAAAATGGTTCGAAATCCAAGGTCCCATTTGCATCAATTCTAGTGACTTTCATAAGAGACATGATACTATCTTTAAATATCTGTGAAGTTTTTTAATTAAACATCAAAATTATAAAAGATCGCAATGAAGGTGACTATAAAGAAAGGTACAAAAGGAACAATATTAATACACAGCTATAAACCTCTAAGATTTAGTTTCATATCAGCGTTCCTTTGTTAGGAGAAAGTATTTTTCTCATCTCTAAAAAGCTATTATTTGGATCTACTTCGGAAGAGCAAAGGTCGAACAGCCTTAATGGCATTAATGAGGAGACTTAAGACATTTATTTTACTATTACTTGGGATTAAAACGAAAGGCAACATGCACTTCAATAAATAATGCCAACTCAATACACATGCCCCCCGCCCCCCCCCCCCGGATTTTCCAGACCTTCTGAACACTACTTCTTAAAATAAACTAGTAAGATATTTATGACTGGGGATCAAAATGACTTTTACGTTATGCATGCTTTTTCCTAAATGATTATTTCTCAGTTAACCTATCACTATTATAGGCAAAATGAGGGGCATAAATTCTCACAAGGATACTTGAAAATAATTAGATTTATTAGAACAAAATCCTGGGTACTGGTTTATAAGGGAAGTCAATGAATTCAACTACAATATACGGCAATATGTATAATGAATGATTAAAACCTTAAAAAGCCTTAATCTTCAAACTCTAGAAGCCTGTCCTGAATGCCCTTCAGGGTAACTGGACATCTCCCTGGTGACCTAGTTAAGTCAACTTTACTACTCAACTGCCTTTGAACATCCTGACTTCTTAATGAACATCACTAGGGTGCTTCACTTAAAGTAGTCCAGGCCTACAGATACATCGGCTATAAAAAAAATTAAGGCTGACAACTGGGTGTGGGGTGGGAGAGCACAGAGGGCAAGCAGCAGGAGGGCAAGCAGCAGGAAAGGCAGAAAGGTTCTCTGCTAATGTTTTCTCATTATTTAAAATAACACACCAATCCTTAAGAATGAAGATAAATTGAAAAGTTGTCAGAGGATGTGAACAAGTTCTCCCTCCAAAAAGGCTCAGAAAATGCCCTCATGAAATAAAAAAAAAAAAAAGTGTACCTAAAATAAGCACAGAATCACTCAATGGATGTTCTTCTCTAAGTGTGTGAGGGAAAACAAACAAAAAGACCATCAATTCACTCTATAGTTGGGAATCAGGAAATGTGAAAAATCTTGACAAATAATACCACTTTAATTCTTATTCATTCTTTTCTTTCTAGTTATATACAATGATTAATTTCAGTTAGTACATTAGTAATCTCTGCCAAATCACAAGGTACAAAATGAGGAAAGTTACAAATTGATTAAGGACCAAATGGCAAATTTGGAGATTTATAAAGTAATCTCTATATTACAAAATAATGGCCCTAAAAGGAGGAAATACATAAATTTCCTCTCTAATGGAGAAGAGTTATTTGAGAATAAAGCCAGATTCAGTGCTACTTTATTAATTTCAGGAAGTACAAAGGAAATCAATGCAAAATATAACTTATGTAAAGAGTAATTTGCTGTTTCTTTGTGGGGCTAATAAGCAATGATATAAGAAGTTAACAGACTATGGCCCAACGTTTTCCCAAAATATGTTCCAAAAAACACCAATCCCAGGAGTTCTTCTGCCCTCTTTCCTCCATCAAAAAAAAAAAAAAAAAGGCTTCATGTTCGAACAAAACATGGAATGTTTCCTATTGTCCTCGAGACTCAAACAATATCAACATTTTATAAGTTTTGAGACATTTCACAATAGAGAAACCTCAACTGTATACACAATCCAATACTTCCCAAACGTATGTGGTCATAAAACTCTTTGTGAGCAAATGCCTATTAACATCCTGTTAGTTCCATCAAGATTATAAAGATTTTGAGAAATTCTGCTCATTAAAATATAAAACATAGGAAATCTGTAACTGACATACTTAAAATTTAGACACACTTCTCCTCACGTCCCTATTCTCATTTGCTCCTTGCAGCTAACAGTCTGGCCTTGTATCTCTCCCCCCAAATAGTTCTTTTCCAAGTCTAAGGACCCACTATGACCAGAAGATGCTCACAGTAATCCAGAACTTCACACTCTCCACTAAAAGCTAGTAAATATGGCTTCTTTTCTAAGTTTAAATCATTTAACTTAAAGTGAGAATAAAACACTCTACTTCCTTATATACTTCCAAGAAAATAAAGACCCAAGAGCTACCGTCCCAAATGATCTCTTTTCTTTCTATATATATATATATATATATATATATATCAGTTTATTTTCCTTGAAGGACAAAAATAAGGAAAATATAACCAAGAAAATGAAACATATTCCTTTAGAAAAAGCTACCCCCCACTACAAGCTATCTTATAAATGGGCAGTATGAGGTAAGATTTTAGTTATCTATCCTCCTCCTCCCCTACATTTTGTTATTTCTACACTCTTTTAAATATTTTCCTTTTTAACACCTGTGCTGCCAAAAAACTGGGAATTAATCAGCAAAGTGAAATACAGTAATTGACCCATACGGCTTTGTGATCACAGGTAATCATAACTAGAGAATGACCAAACTATGAGAGGCACAGAGAATAACTCAAAACAAATAAAAATTGTAACAACTCAGCTTCTAATTGAGCCACTTATAATTTAAAGGGCCCTAAAACCTGTATCACTTCATAAAAAGTTACTCTATTTAACATGTACTTACCAACATTTTAAACAATAACGTTTGGTAACTATTATTTTTTAATTAAACAATATTAAAAGAAAATATTTTATTAGATACATCCCTTCTCCAATCAGTATTTATGATGTTTAATAATTCCAAACTACCTGCCTTTCATCAAGAATTTTTGTCTTTGATAATTTATTTCACATTATTTAGAGTTGTTTTAACTGGTTAGGTTAGCACAGTGAAAACATTAAACATGGATCCAATTCTCTGTATTTCTATTCCTAACCCAACATGGCATAATATTGTTCAAGAAAATAAGAAATCACAAAGAAAGAAGATATGTTCTATTAGTCAATCACAGTGTAAAAACAGTAGCAAGAGATTGGGTTCTAAAATTAGAAAGGTATTTAATCCCCTGATCTGAGTTACTGAGTGACTGGGCATAGTATTAAACTCTTCCAAGTTTCACTTGTTATATCTGTGAAGTAAAGATGCTACCACCTATTTCGCAGAGGTACTACAAAGTTAAGTGAGAAACCTGAAGAAGGTGCTCAAGAAAACAAACCTCCTTCCCTTTTCTTCTTTTTTCCTCCTTTCCTTAGACAGGGGTCATGTGTTTTGTCACTCAAAAGTCACTCTAAGCGTTTAGCATTTCAACCAGCTTCGCACTGGGCAGGGTTAAACCATCTCATTTATGCACAATCCAGAATACCCTTTGCTTCTTATTCCCAGCCTTTCTGTCCTCAGCCTTCAGAGAAAACAATGTCCTTAAGTATTTCAATGAGGAACAGTCATAAAATGGAAATAGAGGGGACTGACTAGAGAGAGAACGGGCAGGGAAACAGATCCCAAGTGAAGGGACACAGGGGAGCAATGGTAATGAAGCAGGGGATGTTTGCAGAGGCATACTGTGCATCACAACCCCATTCTGTCCCTTGGACATCTGCCAAACAAAACTTTTCTATATTCCTATCCTGGAGAAACACTGGTAACTCATGTGCAAAGGGCAGAAAAATAATCAATTTACACATTTTAAATACATGAGTGTTTGTCATTAGCAGTTTATATGAAAGATTTATGGATGGAAAAGGTTGAAAAGAGGAAAGAAGAAGCATTTGCTAAAGGAGGATTTTAGCTAATTTACAAATTTCATTTAATTATATTATTTCCCTTGATACATAAGTTAAAAATCGCTGAAATAGTAATCAGCAAAAACTCCAGAGACTTATTACTGAACTAGAATGTTATATTCAAAATATGAAATACTCACAAAAAGAAAACAGGTTTTTCTCTCTACTCCATACAGGTTAGGTCCATTACACCTCTTTCCCAACTCTGAAGTGTCCCTGACCAGTGTTACTTTATGTTTTGGCAAAGATGTGGTAGTTTATATTTTTTTATTCTTAAGTGTCAATCTGATCAATACTGATCCTGATTTTATACTAAAAGACACTTTCCCACTTGAAAGCTTACACTTTCCCCTAATAACTGAATATAAATTCCACTAAAAAAGTATCATAAATTCTGCTAAGTAAACTGATTTCTTTCACCAAACTTACCCATTGTGAGTTACAAGGCACTGCCTCAGACCCAGCTTTCGGAAAATATCCACCACGATCTCCATCGGTGTGTGATCTGTCACTGTAAAAGGGCTCATGTCAAGAATGCTCCGAAGCTTCAGTGGCCGTGGACTTTCTGCTGGAAGAGACGGGGTGTGCTGTGCAAAACACACACGAGAACTGCCCACAATACCTTCTTGTTTTTTTCTGGCACTTTCTGAAAAGAGAGAAGACCAGAAGTTGATTTAAGGGCAATCCATTTATTCAGAGACTTTAAAAAAAAAATAAACAAATGTATCCCATGAATTTGGTCCCTTCACTTTTTCCTACCTTCTTAACCAAGAAAGGAATCAACTAAAAGCTGATTTAGTCATTTCTTATAATTCACAGAATCAGAATACACCAACAACAAACCATCATGTAAATAAAATATTTTTAGTTTATAAATTTTCTTTAGTGGGGCTGAAGCTGTTTTCTAACTTTGGGGGACAAGGAAGTATGTTTAAATATGGCTTTTTAAAACCTGCACAAATTGGAGCATGGTTTATTATAGGAATCCATCATTGAATGGCACCTGCCCATGCTAAATGTCACTTATCCTACAGAGGCAGAGTTAAAGAGAGCTTCATTCTTGTTTTGACTCTGTTGTATACACTCCCCCTGTGAATTAGCTAGTTCTCTTTTTAATGCTGCTAGGTGAGTCATGAGCATTAACAGGTGGGCATAACTATGATTATGCCAAAACAGACACAGACTTATTTTTCAGGTTTTATTTATAAAGGCTCTGTTAATTTCCCCTCTCTGGTGTAGTCTGCTTCAAGTGCTTCTGTTTGCTGCCAACTACCTCACCTACCTTTCAAAGTGCTAGACAAGTGGTTAAAGATGCAAAAAAAACTGCAGAACACAGACCACAGGAGAAAGGAAACCCATGAAATGGAGAAAATAAAAAAATAAGTAGCTTTATGTTTGTATTTTGAGTTAATATGTATTCAAAACTGTGCTCACAAATATGATTTTTCTATACTGAACATATTTTAAATATAAAATTTGCTATAAAAATATTTAAGCTAAAATAATAAGCATTAGTCCTAAGGTGAGCAGCAGATAAATATATACAGCTTATAAACAAACACTACAATTCTTTTTGCTCCTTCTGATCTCTAAAGCCTTATTTAACTGTTCTGGACCATTCAGGTAAGAAAGCACTAACTGAAGTTCTAATGACTAGCATTAATTAGGCCACTTTAAAAGCATGATAAAAGCATAGAAAAGAAGAAAGCCCATTAGCAAGTGATATATATGGTTTTGAAAGATCCTCCTTAAGGTGTTCTGAACCCATAGAAGCATCTGGCTAATGATCTATGAATGGTGGAGTGTAAATACTGTTAGCATGACAGATATTCTGAGTTAAAACTAACCCCACACATCAAACTTAAATACCTTAAGATAACAAATATTTTATTGATGAAAATATGCTGAGACTGTTTAAGTCAACATTTAATGCTTTAAGTTTCAGAAAATTTTAGAAAAAGTTACTATTTATTATAATGTTCCTTTGATATACAAGGCACAAGGCTAGTGAACACCCAGCCGGACTTAAATTTGTCATTTATATGAATACAGTAACTATTCTAACAAGCATCATTTATTGAGTACTTATAAAGTGCTGAGACATCTTCTCGGTTTGTTTTGTTTTATTTGAAAAACAATTTCTTTGAATGCCATTCATTCAGAGGCTTTTAAAACAGAATATATCATCATAGTTTTCATTTTCTGATAGGATTCAGGCTTTTTCTTTTTTTTTAAAGTATACATGTAGCAATAGAGTTACACTTCCAGGAGAATGGAAATGGTTCTTTTCTCACATAAAATCCGAATGTAAATAATGACCTTTCTTCCCCTAAAGTTTATGCTTTACTTTTCCTGCTCATGTTAATATACTCTTAAGAGCTTGACTTCTCAAAACTTATCAAAAAAGAAAGGTTGCACAGGCTGTCCCCTCCATTTTTGACTATGTGAAACCTGGTAGTGACAGATGGCAAAAATATTCTCCAGGGCTCCAGAACTCTCATCACTTGTATTAATCTTAGAAAGCTAAAAAGTCTCTAAATCCATAAAATGGTATTTCATCTAACAAACCAGCTATAAAATTTACTACAAAGATAAACAAAAGGCTAGTGCACTTACTTGAAATGCATATTGAGTACATTCTATTTTAGGGTTTTGAAATATTGATATGGAAAGAAAAAACTATAACAAATTAGCTCTCCTAGGTATGCAAACTAAAGCTTTATTCTGAACAAAAGATCTTGAGGGAATAGGAGATTAAGTACAGTTAGAGTAGCCTGTCACTGTGTCACGTACCTTACTATTATGTTCAATATGTCAATGATATTTAGGTTTTCATACACTAAGAGTCTCCCTGTAAAACTTACAGCTCCTATTATATAAATAGAAGTGAACAAGTATACTTTTATACCTTAAATTGGAAAATAGGAAAGACAATTCAACTCACACTATAAATGTTAAAAATGCTTCATTTTAAACAAATCTATAAAACATTCAGCCTCACTTTTAATCTTGACATAAAAATGCAGGAAGAAAAACAAATGCAGGAAGAAATGTCTCTCCATTTGGACTAAACTTTAATATAGTAAACTGTCATTAACTGTTGGTGGGAGTACATGGTGTAATCACTACCTGGTGTGATGTGAAAAATATCTTACAACATTATAAATGCAGCTACCCTGTGATCCAATAACTCCCCTTCCAGTAATTTTTGTACATTTGCATGTAGGCAGAATGTTAAATATGTGAGACTATCAAATATATGAGGGAGCAATTTCTGTAACAGCGGAAAAATAGAAACATCTTAAATGTCCATCAATGAGGAACTGATTTTAGAAACCATGACATATCCCATGGTATATCTGCTTAATAGAATACTATGTAGCTTTAAAAGAATAGAATAAAGAAATTCATTGGGAAAATGTCTAACAAAACACTGTTTAGTGAAAAAAAAAACATAAAACAACATGTATTGGATAGCTTGATACAATGTTTAAAAAGAGAAAAAAACATATGTACTTACTTATATAGAATAATATCTACAGAATACATAAGAAACCAGAGATATCTACCTACAGACAGCTAAACTGATAACTATGAAGTCATGGGTGAGAGACATTTTTCACTGTATACTTTTAATCTTCTTGAATTTGAACTATGTGAATGTACCATCCATAAATAAACTAAAATTTTTAAATCATGTAATGACATAAAAATGTAGACCTTATAAATTAAGAAAACTGTGCTTTTAAAATCTTGAGTTTTCCCATTCCTGGATATGTTATACAGTTTACCAGTTGCTCAAGCATTCTTTTTTTGTCTTTCATAAAGTATTTTATATAAATACATATAAATTACCTATTTTATATTAGCATACATATAAACAAAATCTCACGTACAGATCTATTTTTCTCATTCAAAAATGTAAACTTCATAAAAATATATGTAGGTAAATATTTAAGGTGTATTCTAAAAATCATGTGAAATATTCACGATGACATGACTTGACATTTCATATATCTAAAGTATACCCATTCCTTTCTTTTTAAGATTTTGTTTATTTATTCATGAGACAGAGAGAGAGAGAGAGAGAGAGAGAGAGACAGGCAGAGAGAGAAGCATGCTCCGTGCAGGGAGCCCGATGTGGGACTTGATCCCGAGACTCCAGGATCACGCCCTGGGCCAAAGGCAGGTGCTCAACCACTGAGCCACCCAGGCATTCCTATACCCATTCCTTAAACTGACATTATCTGCTATCACAATATTCTCTTTCAAGACAGTAATAAAACCTTGAAAAACATATCCACAGAATTAGTTGGGTTATGAATAATTATTAACTTTTACCACTTTCTTCATCTTTTAAACACCCTGCTTTTTCCCCTTAAATTTTTATGTAAATTCTAAAATTCCAACCTTTCCTTTTCTTTGGCTGGCTACCATTAAAACCTAACGAACAGGAATGTAAACAATGAAAATTCTCTGACTGTAGGTTTGGCCATGGTTAATAGTTTAGAAACTGAAACACTTAAACACAAGAGCTAAGTCTGACCACATACTTTGCCCATTCTTGGCAACTGTTCTATTACCTACAGCAACACTTACAATGATAGAATGGCTAGTCTTTAAAAGACTCTTCCAAAGCTGTAGCCTTTTACTTAACTAAACAGGATATTTTCTGTAGGCGCTTTTGTTTTGTTTTGATAGCTCTTATAAACTGAGCATTTCCACTCTGATTTGAGAAATACTCCTCTAAGTCTTCCCTCTTCAAATGGGACAAGAATTAATATATTTTACAATCCTTTTGCAATGGCCAGAGAGACCAGTTGTAGAGGATGGGCTCATGGGACCAAATGCTTAACATTTTCAGCTCATGGTCCTCCACTAAATACTCGGGAGTATGAAAGCAACAGTCTGATTAAAATATCCTTTATCACCTTTGGGAGTTGCAGGGAAGCAGGAAAGGAATCAGACTGTATAGAAAAGGTCTTACCAGCCTCCTCAACAATACTGCAGGACTATAAGATATGGAGAAAAATAAATTTTGGAAGAACACAATTGTTTCCTCCTCATAAAAAGTTTATCTCCAAGAAATAATATAATATGCTAATGGCTTCATAAATTCTATTTGTAGTAATATCAGTTCAACTTTTATATATATATATATATATATACTATATATATACTATACATACTATATACTTTTCAACTTAGCATTTGACCAAAATAAAGCAGCAATGATTTTTTTTTCGCTTTAGAGAGTATTATGTTAACATTGTAAACCTATATCCAAAAACTGAAAAAAGGAAAACCTTGTGAATGTGACATGAAACAGAAAAACAAATGAGATTTTTAATAACTTGCATTCAAATAAGCCTATGTTAAATATAATAATGTATTTAGTAGGATAACCCGGCACATGCTAATAAGGCCTCATCTCACATGCTGTTAGGAACAATATCAACTTAACAAGGCCTGAGTGGGAAAAGAAAGAACCTGACTTCAATCTCTGATAACAATGCCAAATCAAAAAGATAAAACTGCATTTAGTGCAGAAACAATTCACAGATGCATAATTCCTTTCCTAAAGAATGTAAGGGGATGCCTTGGTGGCTCAGCAGTTACGTATCTGCCTTTAGCTCAAGGCATGATCCCAGAGTCCCAGGATTGAGTCCCACAACAAACAGGCTCCCAGCATGGAGCCTGCTTCTCCTCCCTCTTCCTAGGTCTCTGCCTCTCTCTGTGTCTCTCGTGAATAAATAAAATCTTTTTTTCTTCCCCAAGATTTTATTTATTCATTCGTGAGAGACACAGAAAGAGGCAGAGACTCAGGCAGAGGGAGGAGAAGCAGGCTCCATGCAAGGAGCCCGATGTGCAACTCGATCCCAGGAATCCGGGATCATGCCCTGAGCCAAAGGCAAACGCTCAACTGCTGAGCCACCCAGGCATCCCTAAATAAAATCTTAAAAAAAAAAAAAAAAAAAAAGTAAGACTTTGAGGGACATAAATAAAATACACCTTTCACCCCCAGAAACCCAACTAATTAAATATTTTTGCTTTCTTTTCCTCGAGAAATCTATTATGTCTATAGTTATCTAGATATAGATTCTGACAGATAAATAGATTTATGTGTGTGTCTGTATTTTTAAAAAGGGTACCTATTGCAATCGTCAGGTCTCTTCTGAGGGCAAATCCCACTAATCTTTGAGATTCCTTTGACATTATGACAGGAAAGCCATTGTAGCTGGTTTCATTAATCATGTTTTCTATATCATCCACTGTCATATTGTCCTGTGTTAGGACGGCTAAGGGAGGATCGTTCCTTCGAGGTCTCATGACATCAGCAGCCAGAGTGGTATGAGTGAATTCTTCTTTTGCATCCAAGAAAGGGTATCCATTTAACCGGATGTGTGCTTCATAAATGCCTTCCCTACCAAAGGCATCACCAACCCATTTACTGGTCATAACTGCAGCCATAAGGGGAACAATGTATTCCAAGCCCCCAGTAAGCTCAAACACAATAACCACCAGGGAGACAGTCATCCTTGTCACACCACCTGAAAAAAAAAAATAAGCCCCATTGGTCAAGGAGGACAGGACATGTTAGTAGAATTCTTGTACTAGGCAGTTGAACATGAGTTGTAAAAAGAACTGAAAAGGATTATCATAAAAAACTTCTCTCAGGACAATTATCACTATTTTAATAAGATTTAGAGAAATACTGATTTTCTTTATTGCTATAGCAAAGATATAATTTCTGTCTTATAAAAGCTGATTATTAAGTAAAGAATTTGGTGAAGCACATCATTGCTACCTTTTACATCACAGCTACCAATTTACAAATTAAGCTCATATGTAGGTAGAATATTAACTTAATCCACTTCTCTTCTCTGTATTATTTTCAAAATAAGTAAAATATTTTGATACTTTGTGATTTATGTTAAGAAGCTAATCATATCTCCTCCCTCAGAAAACTCTATTCAATTTACCCAAATCATCATTCTGAACTAGCACCTGTATGATGCCTTGTAATCCACACCTCTCCACCTACTGTTGCATTTGCCCCATGTCTATGCATACCTTCTCTTACTGCTGTGTTTGTCTCACTTCCCAACTGTAAAAAGACTGGATGATCCACTGTCACAAAAAAACACCACACACTTAAAACCAAAGTCCTCTTCATCCCCCAAAGAGCTACCAGTTCCAACTTCTCAGACTCTGGCACTGGCACTAGACTCTCCCTGGCCACCTAGACAGTCATTCCAGGATCATCCCTTTACTTTACCTCACTTGACCCTCACTCAATCCCATTTGATTTGCTTTGCAAAACAGTTATCTATGGGTCCTTTTCTCAATATTGTCACGATTACCGAACTAGTCCAGACTCTTAAGACTTTGCTCCTTAATTTTAATACTATTTTATCTTACCTCCTTGACTCCAGGCCCCATTACCTTCAATCCACTTTATAAAGTCATGTTCCCAGGTTAATCTTTCCTAAGTACTACTTTCACCATGTTGCTCCTTTGCTCAAAAACCTACCAGGGCTCGCCAGTTCATACTGTATTAAACTTAAACTCTTCCTTTTTGTTTTTTAACCTAAAAATAGAGGGAAGAAAGAACCTACTATGTATTACATATTACATATCTACACTATGCCAGACATGTGTCAGTTCAAAAAGGTTTTTTTTTTTTTTTTTTTTTAACTAAGCCACTAATTTTACCTGGCACTGTGCTTACAGCTTTACATGCATTTGATCTCATATAATCCTGAAAACAACAATAGATTAGTAATTATTTCCATTTTAAAGATAATAAAATAAAAAATCAAAGTAAAGGAACATTCCCAAAGTCATCAAGCTACAAATGCCAAAGCCACAACAACTCTGCCACAGATCTGACTAATTACAAATACAAACTGATCCTGACACAAATCACTGCCTTTTCATAAACTGACTCCTCCTCACTAATCCAACTTTCCTCTTTCAAAAGTATCCAAAATGAAAAAAAAAAAAAAAAAAAAAAAAGTATCCAAAATGCACTCACTACTTCAATATTGTATCTTCAAAGCCCCACAAATACTCAATTTATTCTCATCTGGATTCCTATGCCTTCACATGATTATATTCCTCAAAAAGTGCTCTTTAAATTCTAACTTTCCAAAGTAAAGCTCATGTTCTATTCTACATGAACTACTTCAGCTTTTTTTCCCTCTAGATTCCTACAATCTTCAGAGATTCCATACTATATATAATCATTATATATTTCTCACTATTGTTTTCTCAGTTTTGGTCTTGTCTCCCCAACTTGATCGTACTTGAGGTTGGGCTCATGTTGCATATACCTCTTTCTGTATCACTCACTGCACACCTCCTAGCACAGTGCTAAAGACAAAGGGGGATCACTATCAAATAATTGCTACTTTGGTGAAAATGATTCTGTCCTTCACTTTCACTTGATATTATACTTTCAAAGTTCAATAATTATATAACTTTTATTTTTTGAACAAAAATAAGTCAAAATACCAATTATTAAATATCATAACCAAAATTCAGCTGACATTTGAAATATAAAAATAATTATTTTTCATATCCAAGAGGACAATACATAGACTCTTAATTATTTAATGCAGATTTTCTTTCATTAAAACAGTAGTTATCTTTTATCATTTTGCTATAAATGAGCCTTAAGTGGAGGAGGGCTGGTAAAGAAATCTTTCACTACAGCCAAGTATAAATCACTGCAGAGTAAAGCTACTCTGATATTTTGCTAGAATCCTAATCTCGGGAACTGTGCTACAGTCATCATAGGTAAGCCAAGATCCTTGACGATGAAAAGAACAAAAATCTTCCTGGACAAGATTCAAATTAAGCCTATTTGTACTGAGATGTTTTCTGTCACAAAGCATTACACTATATTTAAAAGATGCTAACTACCATTAAATTTTTGGCATTAACAAATGTTTAGATAGGCAAAATGAAAACTAGTGCTACATAAATACCATGCAATAGCAGTACTGTTTCATTTCTGTGAAGAGTCTCTTCCCTCTGTCCTGTCCCACCCTCACCACCTCACCAACTAAACATGCTCTCACACTTGCTCTTTCTTCTCTCAGATTCACAATGTCCATTCACAAACCGTTACATTACCTAAGCATGCAGCAGCACCAACCATGGCATAAAGGCCAGGTGTAATGCAATCAGCTCCAACTTCACACCACTCCTTAAAGATAAACCAGTCATGGTGATAATAGGCGAGTTGTTCCACTGCAATCCCCACAATCCTTCCAGCAATCGCTCCAATGGCCATGCTGGGAATGAACAAGCCTGACGGAACCTGTAACATAAACAAAAGCAGAAACTGGGCAGAGATCCTCTACTTATACGTTTGGGACCTACATCCTATGAACTTCTCTTTAATGCTTTTGAGTCTTTTCAACATTTTTATTTATAGAGCAAAATCCTAGTACAAATAAAACTACAGCAAAGTACTGTTCTAGTGGTGCCTTAATAATTTCATAAATTCATAAAAATAAATAAATAAAAGAAAAAATAATTTCATAAATTCAGTTACAAAGTAACAAATGACATTCTCTAGGCCAAAGAAAAAATAACTCAAGGATTATTTATCCTTTAGTTCAAGGGTTCCTTAATGCCAGTCCCTAACAAAATTTTCACTAGTCTATGCTGCAATGGGGAAAGAAGAAAAGGACAATATGAAGCATTTTTTCATAAAACAAAATCAATTTGGTGTGAAGCACTGTCCTCTACTTCACAATTATATCCTTCCTATATATTTGTTTTATCAAATGATAAAAATATTAGATGCTATTCCTCTTATTTTTTTTTAATGATTTTATTTATGTATTCATGAGAGACCCACAGAAAGAGAGAGAGGAAGAGACACAGGCAGAGGGGGAAGGAGACTCCATGCAGAAACCCCGATGTGGGACTTGATCCCGGAACTGCGGGATCACGCCCTGAGCCAAAGGCAGACGCTCAACCACTGAGCCACCCAGGCGTCCCTAGGTGCTATTCCTCTCTCTCTCTCTCTCTCTTTTTTTTTATGCTATTCCTCTTAAGTGGTACAGTGTGAAGCAGACAAAAATACTGAAGGTCCATATCGGGACTTTCAATATTTTTTAGCAATACATCAAAGGAAAAAAATATTTATTCATCAATTAAATTTAATGAAGAAAACAAGAATAGTAAATACCTTAAGCAAGATCATTTAAGGATTGATATACTAAGAGCTCTAAAATGTTCTGGATATGAAATAAGCTGAGCATAAAATGATGGCAGTTGAACACTGCATCAGGATGACTGAAAGGTTATCCAAACAGATGAGTTCAAAATATGTTTTACTCTACTGCCAGTTGGGATTCTTCAGCCAGAGCACAGGGCAACGTGGAACTTAACAAACCCCTGCCAGCTCTCTCTAGCATCCTACAGCTCAACTAAAGATGAGAAAGTTGGGATTTACAGAAAAATCAATTTACTGTAGAAACGGGTTTTAACAGCTGCTCTAACTTGATTCACTATGAAAAAAAAAGTGAACTACAAGGTATTTCTATCATTTAACTCTTATATACCCAGTGGACTAAACAGAGAACAGAAAAGACCATATTTCAAAAAACTATCATTAAGATTTTGTTGAAATTAAGGAATCATTCCACATAATTCACACCTGTAAAAGCATATTATCACTAGTGAATATTAAAGAACAAGGATTAGCTGACATTTGATCCTCATATACAGCATTGACAGTCATATAAGAGAATTACATTTACTGGCAAATCACTAATGAATGTCATTTTCACTGTTGTAAATTCAAGTGTCCCAGGGCATTAGGCCAAACTCCCTTAAATCCTTATTGAAAAAGGCATGGTATTCACAGGCTAGGCATTTAACAATGAGTCTGCAGTGTCCTTTCAAGCTAATACCCTGTGGTTATATAATAGGTGGAGTATTGGCTCCCCAAAGGTATCTATATCCTAATTCCTTATGTTACACAATAAGGTAAGGAGGAATAAAATGTTGCAAGTAAAATTAAGGTTGTGAATCAGCCGACTTTAAAACAGGAGATTATCCAGAATTACCTGGGTGGGCTCAAAATAATCACAAAGATTTCTTTTAAATGTGGGCAAAGGATTTAGAAGACTTAGTGTCAGAATAATGAGATAAAAGACTTAACTACCCATTGCTGGCTTTGAAGTTGGGAGGAGGCGGCCATGAGCCAAGGAATGTGGGCGGCCTCTAGAAGGCTGGAAAAGGCAAAAAATGGACTCTCCCCTAGAACCTCCACAAATCCCTATGAACACCTTGATTTCAGCCCAGTGAGACCCATTTTGGACTTCTAATCTCCAAAACGATAATAAATTTGTGTGATTTGAAGTTTGCAATAGTTTATTATAGCAGAAAAAAAAAAAAAACCCTAATGTAAGTGCTTTTAAAACATGATCATGAATTCCCTGACACTGCTCCCATTAAGAGGCAGGCTTTGTGCCCAGACGAATAGAACGCAACAGAAAGCATGTGCATAACTTCCTTGGCCAGGTTAAAAATGATCCTCTTGGGACATTTGCTTTTGGAACCCCGAGATACCATTAAGGACTCTAAATGCTCTGAAGGCACTGTGTCAGAAAACCAGGGGTGGGTAGGGGGGGAGAGAGAGAGAGACAAAGATATGTTCCAGAAGCCAGACATTCTGACACAGTTGTCTGAATCTTCCCAGCCCAGGTGGTAGATGACTAGCCTTAGTCATTTCTGATGGCACATATGACAGACCACAAACAAAACGTGCTCAGCTGAGTCCTTCCCAAATTATTGACTCATTATCAAGAGAAAAATAAAGTTTTCTTAAATTGCTAGGTTTTGGGATAATCTATTACATAGTAACAGATAACCATGCTTAACAATATATCCAAAGGAATTATTTTTTCAATACTTAAAATGGAACCCAAAAGATAAGAACTTTTTCAACCTACATTTATAACCACCTTTAGATAAACATTTCACTGTTTATTTCACATACAAGTTTTTAACATGCTGAGATTACTAAAACCACCTCACATTAGCACTTACCTTGATACCAAAAGTGAATACTGTCATGATAATTTTAAATATGAGTGCTAAGCATAACTGCCATATAGCTGAATATACTCCAAGGCCTGCTGGACGATCAGGAATATCGTCAACAATTTTGCTAGCATTCATGTCATTTCTGTAGTCACAGAGAGAAGAGGATTCCAGAGGACCACAGTCTGTAAAAAGCTCTTTGATCAGCTCACTGGTGTTGAGCCTGGTATATGGATTAGGGAAGGCGATCACCGCAGTAATGGCAGCAACAACAATGACTTCAAGAACAGGATACTTTCCGAATCTGGTGGATTTGCGTCGACGACACCAGGCAATATTCGCTCTAATGAAAAAGGCTCCCCAAAGCCCTCCGAATACCCCGAGGAGAATAAAAGGAAATAGTTCAAAAAGGTACCATGGTGTGTGATACTCCACATAAAAAAGAACCAGACGGCTGTTACCAAATGGATTGATGGATCTCAAAACAAATGCAGCCACTAAAGCAGCAAAAAATGATCTCCATAAAGTTTTAAGAGGAAAATAATAGCTAACCTAAAAAAAGGGAAAAGAAAAATTAATGCTATAATTTTATAAGATGTTTCTGGTATGTTATAACTTGAATGGTGAACATCATGGTCTAATTTTTGCTGCAGCTAGAGTTTACATATAAAAGATTTTACTGTAGTAAGAAAAAAAATGGATGTTTTGTTAACCTTGGCTATCACATCATTACAAATTTCCAATATCAATTGATCAAAAATGTCTAATAATCACTTGAGATACCCAGAATTGCTTTATTTTCAAAATGAGTTTCGTTTTTTGTTTTTTCAAAATGAGTTTCACCTCTAATTCAATCATGTAGTAAAGAATAAATGCACCATCACTAACTCCTATGAGGTCATTAAAAAGTATTTAATTTGCCTCTTCTATATTAAAAAGAAAAGAAGAATACAAAGTGGAAAAGTAAATTTTAAAACATTCCTAGTCACATTTTTATGTAAACATGTAAAAAGTCTTAAGCACTAATGAGAAAACAAAAACAAAATATGCCACTGATGCAATTAAAATCATTTTCTTTAAACATCAATAACTGTCCCAGAAATATGCATACAAGACAAACTCATAATTTAGGAATTGATTAAAAATTTTTAAATAAAAAAATGGGTGATAATTTAACAGACAGTGGTTAAATATTTTCTACTAAGCCAAATCCACTTCTGCTTACTTTTACAATCACTAATATTTATACAAGAATAATATTTTTAAGGCTTTTCTCAAGGTAAAGAACATATGTAATGTATTACTCTGTAAGAATCACCAAAAAATAAAATCCAGAAAACTTAAAAACAAAGTCTATTACACTAGCTATAAAACTGAAAAGCATGCTAAAATATATTTGTAATAATAATTATACATAATGTTGTAAGTGCTTTTTTCTTTTTTAAACCTACCTCTTCCAGGCTAAAAAGAACTCCTCCAATTGGTGCACCAAAAGCTACAGAAACCCCTGCAGCTGAGGCAGCTGATAGCACCTAAAAAGAGGATTTGTTTTATTTCATATATTCTTAAAAATTCAAATATACCAAATAAAAATTCTTCATGTTCCTTGAATTTTTGAAATGTCTCTTCTGAATTTAACTCCTGTCTACCCCTCCTCCCCAAGCAGAGGCAAATATTTACTTCCTCTATAAAGATATTTTTCTCTTCTGCTTTAATTGAAAGGTCATTCACATATTCAATATTCAGTCAAAAAATATTTGTGCAAGATACACTAATGCAAATAGGATGCAAAGAAGAAAAGGCAATGAATACAGACAATTCTCAAGATGTTTGAGAAGACCAGTAGACAGAGTAGTTACTGGAGTTTGGGGAGGGGGGGGAAGTAGTTTATTCTTAAACAGGATATAATTTCTTCAGATTTTAGAGCTAATTGTTTCATCATAAACAATTAATGTTTTCTAGGTAAGCTCTATCCCCAACGTGGGATTTGAACTCATGACCCCGAGGATCAAGAGTTCTATACTGACTGAGCCAGCCAGGCACCCCTAATAATGACTATTTTCTAAATCCTAGTAAAATATCTACAGGACTAAAAACCTTTTGAATTTTCTTATTTTCACTACTCTAAGTCCTCTAAAATATAGCTACTGCCAATATGGAAAGCCTTAATCTAAAGCACAAACGATGGCTACCTCTTTCCAAACTGGAACCCTACAATAAAGTTAAAGAAGACAAAAATATCCACAAACAGCTCTTATATATCCTCTCTCCAACTCCCCAATCTGTCACTGGGACATTGCCCACTTCTCACCAGCATAAAGCCAACTATACATATAAATTTATTGGACCTTAATTCTGTAATAACTTTTCTAAAAGTCTTTATTCCTTTCACTATTTCATTCCAGTACATATCTGAGGGTACCAAATACATTTTCTCAAATGGCCAAGTTTTACACTTAAGGAAAAGAAACTGGAAATAATCAAAATTAAATTATATATAGTTAAGAACATGATCTCCACTGTCAGGCTGCTGCTTGACAAATTAAAGATAAACAAATATTTATTTTAATTAAATTGTACTTGGCTAGGGGCACCTGGGTGGCACAGTTGGTTAAATATATGACTCTTGGTTTCACCTCAAGTCTGATATCAGAGTTGTGAGATGGAGCCCTGAGTTGGGCTCTCCACTCTCAGCTTGGAGTCGGCCTGGGTTTCTCTCTCTCTACCTCTCCCCCTGCTCTCTCTCTTTCTCTCTCTCTCAAATAAATAAAACATTTTTTAAAGAATGAATAAATTGTACCTGGTTTTAAGAATGCATACTCTGCTTATTTGGGAGATGACAGCAAATTTAACAATTTTGTTTTTTACCACTAACAGGACTGTAGACAACACAATTAACTGAGTTCTCTGATTCTACATTTAAAAGAATTTTACAATCAAGCTAACACCCTAGTACCCAAAACTCATACACATTTTAATGTTTTATAAATATAAAAGAATCATTTAATTTAAAAATGTCAATGAAGTGAACATAGGAAGAAACCTGAAACACAAGGCCTTACTGTTTTTAACTAACAATTAAACTCTAGCCATTTATATACTAAAGTGAACAAAGTTAATGTCAAAGATGTCACTAATCATCATAGTATATACTCAAAATTTAAGTGGATTCTATGACAGTTTCTAATAAATTCCATCTTGCAGTTAAAATGAATAAAAAAATAAAAATCTAACCCCTAAAATGCCAAAGTAGCAAGTAAAAGAACTGCACTGAAGAGACAAATGCTATAGTTTCATTTTACCCACTAATCTGCAATGCTACAACAGTACAGTTTTAGGTTAGGTTTTGTTTTGTTTTTAACATACACATATCCACAGTCCCAGTAGAAATAGTAGTAGCAGTAAGGAGTACAGACTTTGGAGTCAGAGAAAAATAAATTTCAATCCATATTCTGACACTCTGCTATGTAATCTTGGACAGGTTAGCAGCTCTACGCTCTATTTCCTATCTATAAATGGGGATAATAGTGCCATGTTAATAGGATTATTGTGCATCTAAATTTTAAAATGCAAGTAAAAACCTTGTCACAGAACCAGATAAGACAGTAAGTAATCAATAATATTAGCTATTTTTGTTGGACCATAGTGCTAGAATCACAATTATCATTTGGAGATGGAACTATGATGCTCTGAGGTGTTCCAATTTTAGACTACTGCCAATGCATGAATGATGCTTTAGTAGTAACACTAAAATGAACGAGGAATCATTTCATTTGAAGAATTAAATAGTTTGATAAAAGTATTCTACTTTTTTGTTATATTATTAAAAACAACAGGATGGAAGTTCCCGTGGTAGGGCCAAAGACCTCTGAGTTCTCCATATTTAATGATATAAAAATATAATACCTTAAAAACGCAAAGTGGTTTTGACCTAAGACTAGATTGGAATAACAGGAAGGGACTGGGCCGCAAAGTAAATACAAAAGGTCTCAGGAGCCTATTTTTCTTCTACAAAATATCTACAGCGATCTAGAAACATTAGGGAATTCTCTTAAATTTAAAGGCTGCCTATAAGATCTCAGCTGGCGGGGATCCCTGGGTGGCGCAGCGGTTTGGCGCCTGCCTTTGGCCCAGGGCGCGATCCTGGAGACCCGGGATCGAGTCCCACGTTGGGCTCCCGGTGCATGGAGCCTGCTTCTCCCTCTGCCTGTGTCTCTGCCTCTCTCTCTCTCTCTCTCTCTGTGACTATCATAAATAAAAAAAATAAAAAAAAAAAAATTTAAAAAGATCTCAGCTGGCTTAAAAAAATAATAATAAAAATAAAGGAAATAAATGCTCCCAAACAGCTGAATGAAGAGGAATTCCTATATTCCCTTTAATGTGTATCTCTGATGTAAACCTCAGGAGGTCCTAAGGCCCTCAGAACATCTTCATGGTGCCAAGTAGCTCTCTGTAGATGGCACACCTCTTTCAGGGGCATTAGACACTTCCTCCAGAGGAAAAACATAGCTGTTAAGACTTCCCAACCCTGGAAAAATACTGATGCTGAGAAATCAGAGGAAAAATAACGTTGCATTTGGGAAAAACTTCAGATGAATAAACGTGTAAGGCAAAGCAAAAACAAATGAAAAGAGCTTTGTGAAATTCAACTGAAATCAATGTACACCAAGTAGTCTATCAAAACTTCTCTAAAATATAGGGGTGACTGAGCAGTACTGGGGATGTAGTCTAGAAAGACATTAAAGATACTCGAAAAGGATTCCTTCTTACATTTGAATCTGAATACAAAATTTATCCAAAAAGTGAAGAGTTAAAACATGATCTTTACACTAGAAAGTTCTCACAGACATAAGTCTATGTAAAGATATTTATCTGCCAAATAAACTACAAAAGACACTTACCTCCCTTTTTTTAGCTTCATTTGTGCTATACTTTGGAAAGAGGTAGGAAAAAATATTTCCACAGCAACAGGCAACATGTACCAGAGGACCTTCTTTTCCTAAACTCAAACCTGATGCTACAGCCAGTACTAATGTGATGGTTTTAATCATTAAAGTCCATTTTCCCAAGTAACCTCTGATGATGAATCCACTTAAAATAGTTTTAATCTACAAAGGAAAGATTAAGACAGCTTAATTTCATTCAGGAAACAGGAACACTTAACTAATTTAAGTTACTCTCTTGTTTTACTCACAAAACCACCTTGCAAATTTTTTTGGTGGACCATGGAACAACTTACAATTTTTCAAAAGCTTTAACTATTATTCTAATTCTCTTCTCAAGCAAGGATTGAAGGCAACCCTATCTTATAAATAAAACTAGACTATAAGGCCATGCTAAAAGGAATACAGGCCTTAATACAAGGGTTGTAATTACATAACCAGGAAAAGGTATATTTGAATATTTCTGTGGTAGAAATACAGTTAGATATATTCCAGACATTCTGTGTCAGAAATTAGGATACTTTGTCTTCTCAGACAGCTATTATTATGTGTAATATTTTCCTATATATTAAGTATAAGTGACAACAGCTAAAATGCTGCATATTACCCCTTATTAAAGACATTCTTAATTTTTTTTTTAAAGACATTCTTAATTAACAGAACTTTTAAAATCACTAAAATTAACTTTCAAAAGGAAATGCATTACAAAAAGCTGATAACCTACTAAAACAGAAAAATTAAAAGGGGAAAGAAATGAATTTCCATCACACCATTCAATCCTAAGTATATTCTTTAAATTACTGTTGATAAAAAATTAAACCCAAAAGTTTGTACTATTGACTCACTATGGTCATATGTCTATTTCAAGCATAAAGTGGTTATAATTATTATCTGCCAAATTCAAGAATTATTAACTTATAATTAAAAGATAGTCATAAAAAAGAGTAAATATATTCAAATCAGGTTCATAGCAGCAAAACATCAACTAATCCATTGAAGAATTTTAGGCCACATAGCACTTTTCCAGCTTTATAACCGAGTCTTCTGATATTTGTTTAGCCGTGTGCTAAATTAGTGGTGGAAAAAAAAAAATCAACCTCCACCGTTAATGATGAAATGACCACGGGGAAGAATTTGTTGTGATGTCTACAATCAGCTTACATTTTTTAAATTTTCTTTTTCAGATTACAATTTCCCCAGAGAAACAACTACTTCTCCCCCTAAAGGCAAAAAGATAAACATCATAACAATTACTAAATGTTCAATGATACTAAATATTGTACAGCTTACCTCTGGAATTCCAGAGCCACAGGCATATGGAGCAAATACTTTTACCAGGGAAACAGCAAGAAAGGCAAAACCCAAGGCCCAGAAGATGTACATTATGTAATTCATGATGTACGAGCCAGGACCCTAAAAGGCAAATTGTTTAAGAGTGTAGGAATTTAATGTACAATGCAACCCGAATGTAAGTGCTTGCCACGTAAGAAGCTTGGGTGAAACTCATAAGAGTTTCTTGGCTTACTTCCACAATAGTAAAAGCTTTATATGAACAAAATACTTGAGTAGAATCAAGAAACATATTCATATATACACAGAGGCTTAATCTGTTTCCTGATACCTAAAGCCTTGTTGCCAAAAATCTGCTATACTTTAACCTCTGCCTACCCACAAACCACAGTTTGAAAACAGCTGAAGGCAAGATTGCATTTGCACTTAGATCTCATTCTGCTGCAATTCTCCTGAAGATCAAGGGAGAAACAGCATACTGCCCGTGCAAATATTCTTTTTAGCTCAAAATTTCAGCTATAACAAAATTTTAAAAACACATCCTTATATGACCATGTAACTATATATATTATATAACATTCTAATTTCTACAATGTTCATTACTGAACATCAAGAGCAATAACATAATCACTTAGATACTATAATGCCACAAAGAAAATCTGTGGATTTCTTCAAGATAGCTCCAGGTACGAGGCTTATTTTAAATTTACTGATTTACTAAATTTACTGATAATTTATACTTCCTGACAATTGTGATATGTTAAGCAGCTTTAATAATTTGACTTCATATTAATTTTCCATGATTATACAGATCCTATTGCACTTCTTTTCTACAATAAGAAATATATTTAATGTCATAATTGAATAGACCTGAACGTGACTATATTGTTAACTAACATAAGAGATTCTTGTAACTTTATATTTTACTTGCTGCAATGTATTCTTCTTTTCCACTCTAACCGATTACATTTTTTTTACATTTTTTTTCTTTTAATGCAGTTGCAATCATCTAGTAGTACATGATTCTGTAATTAAACGGAGACTCATCTCACTGTATTGATTATTAATTCATCTTCAGACCCAGCAAGACTTACTTCTGCTTGACCTATGATTAATTCTGCCCATGTTTTCCACTGTGGACATTTATCCCTCTCTTCAAATGTTGTTTCATTAGATCCCCAACAACACTGTTCATGGTTGTACCACAATGCACTGAGGCAAATGCCCTCCTTTAGGTCAGTCATCCAATCAGCAGCAATGTCTATTAATCCAGCCAATGCCCCTGTAAAAACATGTTGAAGGTAGTGTTAAAAAAAAAATTAAGTCCACTTTTGGAGTGTTGAGACTATCAAGTTAAAATGGTCAAAGAAAGCGGGGGGACTCCCTATACATAAAGGGGCACATAGGGAATATCACAAATTTAAGATTTTTAAGTCTTAGGTATAAATAAGTTTATATTACTTTTTTAAAAGTATAAATAGCAACTCTTTAAAATGGCTATTCTTTGTTTGAAATTACAACTAGTTACATCATTTAAATTAATTGTGATTTGTAATAAAGGTGGTTAAAAGATACTAAAATATCTTTAAAAGCAGATATCTGGCAGGAGGTTCAGGAATCAGGTTATTAGAGTTAAAACTTTAATACATTTGCAAACGATGTCAGTCAAATTACTTAACACCTCTCTGTGCTTCAGGCACCTCATCTGTAAAATGGTGATAGCACTTATGGTGTATGTAAAATGGTGATAGCACTTATACCATAGGACTGCCATGCAGTTTATACTCATCAAAATTTTAAGGCAGTGCATGATATATAGGAAACAATAAATATTAGCTACTTATTATGATAATATTAAAAGATACTTTATTGTTTATCTGGCCCAAATCATGTATTTTACAGATAAGATAATGAACTGAGAAAGATCAACCAAACCAGATTGACACTTAAAGTAACAGAACCAAGACTAGACATTGAAGCTACCTGCCTCCTAGTCTTATATTTAAGATTTCTTGAAAGAAATAAAACAAATGCTTTTAAAAACCCAACAGGACCTGAAAATAAATTGTAGGGTGAAGGAGAGAACTATTTATTTTTCTGTTAACCAAAAAAGGATTACATTAAGATTTTTCTTTACCTGATGCCAATCCTGTTAGTGTTACTACTAGCCATCCTGACCATGCGTCATATAAACTTTTTGTCATTTCCCATGCTGATTCTTTCTTTTTGCTGTTGATCTGAAATTAGAAATGTTTATACCTCATTTTTCAAACTATGAACAGAAGCCACAACTTAGAATCTAACAATTTTTTTTTTTCAGTTACTATACACAAGACAGTAATGTATAAGCTAAATAATGGGAAAGGTGAGTTTGGGGCAGAACCACTATGTTAGACAATTGTTATACATGTAAAACAGATGATAAACATTTACCCAGAGATCTGCATTTTTAACAAAAACCTCAGGATTTGAGAGCAAGGGGTTCACAAACCACCTAGAGTCTGGCCTATGTTGTTTTAAATTGAATCAAATGTAGCTGATACACATCTTTTATATTAACAGAAATAAGATATTATTGCTTGAAATGTCTGTCATTCCCTGGCCATTTTCTGGTCCTAGCAATTACGTGGATTATGATATTCTTCATTTTTTAAACATTTTTTAAAGATTTATTTATTCATGAGAGACACACAGAGAGACAGAGGCAGAGGGAGAAACAGGCTCCATGCAGGAAGCCTGATGTGGGTCTCAATACCGGGACTCCAGGATCACGCCCTGAACTGAAAGGCAGGCGCTTAACCACTGAGCCACTCAGGCATCCCGAATGATATTCTTTAAAAGGTAAGGCCAGTTAATAATAGTACTATGCCCATAAATACAATATAGAAAAGTCATGTGAATAAAGGGCCTGCCAAAACTTGTAGGTCTATAAATATGCAGGTATGGAGAGTTCTAATTGCACTTGGAACATCTAGAGGCTCTCTTCTATCACTGTGTAGGGCAGAAGTGTCCTCTACTGAATACAGTGGAGGAAGTGAAATTAGCAGGATAGGAATACATTTGATTTCCAGATCTCACTCGACTAAGACACAAGAAAGCAACTCTTCCCTCTGTTAGTAAGAATGCAGTTTTAAACTTATCCCTAACTAGCCCAAACCTCTTCCATTCTATTAAGGATTGTTGCTTTAAAAAGCCATATTCTCAGACTTCAATGCTCAAACCGTCCCACAGTATGGGTACAGCTGGAATTCAAACATCTGGTCTATTTTAAGCCACAAGATCTCACTAAAAAGACTCCGTTAAGTTCTGAGTTGAATAACGCAATTTTATATCTTCTATACTATAAACAACCAATCTCAGATACTAAGTATTCTTTAAAGACTGAAGGTAGGTTCATTTCTTTAAAAAATAATCATTAAACCCCATGCTGCTTCTTAATGAGAATAACTATAATGTTTCAGATAATATGAGGTAAAAATTTGGAAATCATCTAAATATTCATCAATACAGTACTGGTTAAGTAAACTGAAGTGTATCATTTGTAATGAAAAATTCTGCACTCACTAAAAGAATGAGATAGATATGTGTTATACAGGGAAAAGAAGCAAAGTGGACAGAAGTGTGTACAGTATGCTGCAATTTATCTAAGAAAAAATAAGTATATAAATATACATACTTGTATTTTTTAAACATAAAGAAATTAAACCATACAGTTTTAAAAGTAAATCATTATTTTAAGAGGAGGGAGGCAAAACAGGTTAGAAGAGATGGTGACTTTAAAACAAAGTAATTTGTATGTGTGACCTTAGTGGGATAAACACTAAGAATAAAAACGATTATAGAAAAAAGAAAACACTACAACTTTTCAACAAGCACATCACTAATGATAGTATTGGTAATATTTTGAAACTGCGGTGTGTTGTAAAGTAAGTCATATATGTGATGTTGAGATTTTTGGTATGGCTGAAGGATGGTACAGATTTAAGACCCAAAAGATAAATAAAAGTCTTTTCATTACTGAATTTAAGTTAGAAGGTTCCTATAGACTTAAGAGGCTAAAAAACAATGGCTAACCCAGTCACAAGTACCTCTAGCGCCCACATCACCTATAAACCTTCTCCCTTCAAAGGAACCAGGGTTCCTCAGTGGCTGACTCCAGGTATGGTGCAGGAAATGTGTAAGATGAGCTAGTATCATCTTGTTTTCCTAGAATACACCAATCTACTTACTACAGATGTGTCAAAGGACACAAGCACCAACCCAAATAAGTCCCTGCTAGTCAAAAATGGAATAACATAGGCATCAACAAGGATAATAATAGGGATGATTAAAACACATCAAATATATTGAAATCTATGAGAGCATGAAGATAAAGAAACAGAAGCCAAACAAGCAAACCAAACTCTCACTGGCCAACTTCTGAGGATACTAGGGAACAATTTAATTTTAAATTATCCTTTTTCTGTACAATCTAAACTTCAGGGAATCCAGATACTTGGTACAAAGAAGGTTCTCTTTGTAGAAATTTTCATGCTAATAAATAAAAAAGGAATGACAATTAGATTACTGACATTTTGCAAAATACTGAAATAGTAATTTTTGAAATGATATAATGTAGATTTACTTTAAATTAAGAGGTAGAAGGGCTAACAAGTATAAGAAAAAGTTTGGGGGGAAAAGAGTAGGTATATGCACTGATATATAAAAGTTTTTCTTTTAAAAACAATAGTAAGACACTTGCACCCCAATGTTCATAGCAGCAATATCCACATTAGCCAAACTGTGGAAGGAGCTACAATGTCCTTCACATTAGCAGTAGATGAATGGATAAAGAATATGTGGTGTGTGTACACACACACACACACACACACACACAATGGACTATTACTCAGCCATCAGAAAGGATGAATACTTACCAAATTTATATTGACGTGGATGAATTGGAGGGTATTATGCTGAGTGAGATAAGTCAATCGGAGAAAGACAATTGTCATATGGTTTTATTCATACGTGGAATATAAGAAATAGTGAATGGGGCCATAAGGGAAGGAGGGAAACTGAGTGGAGAAAACTTATGAGAGGAAGACAAACCATGAGAGACCCCTAAATCTGGGAAACAACAAAGGGCTGCAGAAGGGGAGGTGGGTAGGAGGATGGGGTAACTGGGTGACAAGCATTAAGGAGCGCACTCATGATGAAATGAGCACTGGGTGTTATATGTTGGTAAAAATTTTTTAAAAAAGCACAAAAAATAAATAAAAATAACATCCACGTACAGTTTCCCAGGTTTAAAAAATTTTTATGTTTATGTAAGCATAGATCAAAGTATGGAAAAATGGTATTTGGCCTATCTAGAAAGAGATGATTGACAAGAATAGCTAGGACAGTGACCACTTCATATTATTATTATTTTTTCATATTATTTTAAATGTTATATTATTTTACATATTTTCAAGGACTAGGGACTATCTTTAAAACCAAAAGGCAAAAAATATACTGTGGTTTCTCTTAGTTTTGATTCTCTTTAAAATTTTATGAACATGATGTCGTATGGATACTTCATACTACCTTCACTTTGAAACACATTTAAACTCCAATCTGAGTAATTAATGACTTTGTAAATGTATATACTTCTAACTACAACTGATTTACTTAATAATCATACAAGATGCAAGAGTGTGCCTACACTAGGCATAATGGGATTAAAACACTGGTTCTTATAGTGTGGCCACATACACCTTGAGGATCTCGGAGACCTTCTTAAGGGGACCTTCAAGGTCAAAACTATTTTTATCAGAATATTAAAATGTGATGTGCCTTTTACACTGTGTTGACATTTTCACTGATAACACAAAAGGAAATGCAAAACGGCTGCTCCTCAGCACATATGGCAGTAGCATCCAAATGTACTGGCAGTCATTATTACATTCTTCACTGTCACATATCCCAGTTAAAAAAAAAAAAGTAAGTAAATACCAGTTTCAATTAAGAATGTCTTTAATGAAGTAGTAAAAATTACTATGCCTCAATCAGAGTCTTCTTTATATTACGTGTGATGATTTAGGTATACATAAAGCCTTCTGATACATACTGAAGTATGAGGTATGTCTTGAGGAGAAGCATGTGATTTACTTGAGTTGCAAAATAAACTTTACACCTACACCCGGAAGACCATTTTTACTTGAAACAAAGACATCAAACTATGGTTTTTCAGACTTAGGAATCTGACAGGCATCTTCCCAAAGACAAACCAAGTCTGTCATTTCAAGTGAAATAAATGTATATTTGTTTTTAATGACAGAATTTGAGCTTTCAAGTAAAAACAAGAATTTTGGAAAACTTGTATCTATCACTGTTAAAGATGACAGATTCCCAATACTTAAAGACTTTTCTAGAGATCAGGGCTAATATTAACAATTGTGATTTTTTTTTTTTAATGAAAAGTGTCAACACTTGAAAGAACTGCATAATAAATCAGTGAGTATTTTCCAAATGATCATTACATGATGTTATAAAATTATTCATTAGAGTTCAAAGTGAACTAACAGATTTTAATGTAACAAAAGGCAAAAAGTTCATTGATATAGTTTCGGATTACACATTGGCAACTAATCTTTAAGAAACTACCACCTGTCACTTTGGTATCAAAGAATATCCACAATGATATAAAAAGGTTATCAAAATATTCCTAGCTTATCCAATTACCTATCTGTATAAGGCTAGATTTTCTTCATATGTTTCAACCCAAATAACATATCACAACAGACTGAATGCAGAAGCAGATATTAGAATCCAGCAGTCTTGGGCAGCCCTGGTGGCGCAGCAGTTTAGCACCGCCTGCAGCCTGGGGTGTGATCCTGGAGACCCTGGATCGAGTCCCATGTCGGGCTCCCTGCATGGAGCCTGCTTCTCCCTCTGCCTGTGCCTCTGCCCCTTTCTCTCTCTCTCTGTCTCTATGAATAAATAAATAAAATCTTAAAAAAAAAAAAGAATCCAGCAATCTTTTATAAAACCAACAATGAGATTTATAAAAATGTAACATGTCACTCTCTCACTAAATATTTTTTATTTTAGAAAATATGTTTATTTTTCATAAAAAGGTTTTGTTTTCATAAAACTGTATCTTGATGTTAATGTGTAATGGGATTTTATTACTTTTAAATAAGTCAACGCATTAAAAATTTCTCAGTTTTTGTATCTAATATGGTAAACTAAGTTCCCTAGGCATTCTCAGCAACTATTCAGAGTTTAGAGTTCAAAAGTGTTCTCAGATGATAAAACAAAATAAAATAAATATGTATTTTTTCAAAAACTTTGAAAATCCCCACTGGTTGTATAGTGTCTTCCCAAAAAGGTAAATACCAAATGATGAATCTCAGGGGTTATACTTGTCAAAAAATAATCTAATTCTATTTTCAATTATACATGTATATGTTAATATGAAAGGTTGTAACTAATCTGTATGCAGTTATTTTCATTTATAAGTAAATTTCAGACCTCAAAGTTATAACAAGCCTTTTAGAATTTGGAATTTTATTTTTCAAAGAGATTCTTTTTCTATTTTTTAAAATTTATTTTTGGACTACATTGTATCACTAAGTCACAACCCACAAGTTGTACTGTTTAGAAGCCATTCTTATTTTAAATGTTTTTTATTTAATGGATAAAATATTGATTTAATTTTAAAATTTTTATTTATTTTAATTTAGCAGGAATTTATTTTTTGTTACAAATGGAACAAGTTTTTTTTTTTTTTTTCTTTTTGAAGATTTTATTTATTTATTCATGAGAGACACACAGAGAGAGGCAGAGAGCTAGGCAGAGGGAGAAGCAGGCTCCATGCAGGGAGCCCAATGTGGGACTCAATCCCGGGACTCTGGGATCACGCCCTGAGCCAAAGGCAGATGTTCAACTGCTGAGCCACCCAGGCATCCCAGAACAATTTATTTCGAAAGAAATTTTAGCCCAACTCCTTAGCCCAAGACATAGCTGAAATATACATTTGCTATAAAAGCCACTAGAAATATTATTGCAATATAAGTAATACTTTTTTTATTAGTAATTCATTACAACACTTAACATGCCCTTTACAGAACTCAATTTGAGAAATATCAGCATTTAAAATTGAGAAAGGAGCTAAAAGAAAACAATAAGACCCCACGAAACTATCCTTCCGTGTTTCTTCTTTCGCCATAAGAATCATATAACAAGTTTCTTCTTTTGCTGGAGCTCCTATGCTGTTCAAAGCCAAAAATCATGCTGACTTCTACACCTTGATTTTATGCTGTGTTTTCTCAGTCTTTCCTTCTTGTCTTATTATATTCTTCCTTGATTTTAAGCTACCTCAAAGTCCTTTCCAGGGGTATAAGTAAACTTTTAAAAAAATTACACATAAAGGGGATCCTGACTGGCTCAGCGGTTTAGCGCCTGCCTTTGGCCCAGGGTATGATTCTGGAGTCCAGGATTGAGTCCTGCGTCGGAGTCCCGGGATTGATTGAGTCCTGCGTCAGGCTCCCTGCATGGAGCCTGCTTCTCCCTATACCTGTGTCTCTGCCACACACACCCCGCCCCCCCGTGTCTCTCATGAATAAATAAATAAAATCTTTTAAAAAATTACATATACAGAGAAAAAACATGTATTACTTGTAAAATGTAGAAATTTACCTCAATGTACTTTAATGTATAGTAAGTATTTTGGCTGCCAGAGGTCAATGGCAAAGATATGTTATTAAGTGATCTAGCTGATCTAGTTATACACTACACTAAAAAATTACTGAAAATACTCACCCGTCTATGCCTCTCTCGGTCTTTACATTTCTCTCGCACCCAATCAATAGTATGGAAATCATCATATGTACCAACACCCGGAATTGGTTCATCCAAAAGATCCAGTAAGTGGGTAGAACTGTTAATGCTGCCTCCATTTGTCATTGTATAGTGAGTTCCTATAAAGCAAAAAAGAACAGTAAGTACATTTTATGAGAGACAATGGTGAACTAGGTAACCTTAGAAGTTCACTGGTAATTCATAAAGAAATAGTATCACTTGAAATGTAATAAAATAGGGGAAGAAAAATTATCAAGAAAAATTATCTAAAACTTGGAAATAAGGCAAAAGACCGTGGCATGTCCTTTCAAACTCAGACTAGAGTATCAAAAATAAGCCTGCCTCGTAGTCATCTTTTGCTCTGAGGAAGAGGGCTTTGATTTATTATTTTCTATTGGTTAGGACATAAACTCTATAAAGTTAGGTAATGACTTATAGAAGATTGATAAGTTGAAAATGAATGCTTTCATCTGGCAAAAAACATAATTCAATTTCATCTATAGAAAGGATATACTGAGAGTTGTAGTATTGGGGTTTTTTATTTTTGCCCTGTAGGAAAATTTCTTTCACTGATATTTCATATCACACATCCTCTTGACATGTGCCCACTATATACTTTTAAGAGAATTTAAGGTATCAGAAAGGATGTTGAAAGACAATTCACAAAAAAGAATTAAATTTTAAAAGTTCAATCTAACATAAATGGCTCTTAAAAAGTTCAATACAATACAAAAAAGAGAAATGCCTATCAAACCTACGTATCATTTCCCTCTATCAGATGGATAAAGATTAAACAGTTAATGCGCTGACTTGGCAAAGTTATGGGGAAGGAAAGCTTACCACAAAATTAGTTTTAAGTATAAACTGGTATAACTCCTTTGGGAAGTCAAAGCTACCAAAATTTAAATACACAGACACTCCCTAACCTAGCAAAGTCCACTTCCATTTTTCTCGCACTTACAACTGCATAAATCCGTAAGTTATACACAGTGTGGTGAAACATCTTACTGTGTGCTCTAGAAGGAAAACAAAAACAAATTAATGTCAAAGTGATCATAATCCAAAAGAAGAGTCAGCAAAAGAGCCAGAGAGCAAATACATTAGGCTCTGGAGGCCACACAGTCACAATAACACAACTCTGCCATAGTAACACAAAGAAAATCACAGATAATATATAATGAATAGGTATGGCTATGTTTTAATAATACTTTATTTACAAAACAGGTGAACAGCAGCATTTAGCTCAACCCCTGATCTTTTCCTTTTTAAAAATTTTATTCATTTATTCATGAGAGACATAGAGAGAGAGAGAGGCAGAGACTTAGGCAGAGGAAGAAGCAGGCTCCATACAGGAAGCCCGATGTGGGACTTGATTCTGGGACTCCAGGATCACGTCCTGAGCTGAAGGCAGACACTCAACCACTGAGCCACCAGGCGTCCCTCAAACCCTGATCTAAAGTCTCTAGAGCACGAACCAAACTCAACTGAATATATTTACTAGGAATTTTCTACTTAATGGCACTCTGCTAGATGTATAAGAGATACAAAGGTAGAGTACCTGGGTGGCTCAGTGGTTGAGCGTCTGCCTTTGGCTCAGGTCATGATTACAGGGTCCTGGGATCAAGTACCATATTGGGCTCCCTGCAGGGAACCTGCTTCTCCCTCTGCTTATCTGTGTCTCTCATGAATAAATAGTCTTTAAAAAAAAAGAGAGAGATGTGCAAAGGTAACAAAAACATCCCTGACTCAATGTAATATTGAATATTGTATTAATAAACAATGTCTATTTACTTCTACCAGATCAAACAGGGTTCTCTCTTCCTTTCCTATTTAATACAGTTGAATATTTGCCTTGGAAAGTATAAAACTTCTAAAAGAAGAGTATATTGATCTCAGCGTTTTGGCAGATGTACTCCAGGAATGAATAATTTATCATTCTTGGCCGAGGGTTTAAAAGGCCAATCCCTGCAATAGCCCATGTTGATTTACATAAAACAACTTTATACTTTTTACAATAGCTCTTTCTTCCTCTCTCTGCCCTGATTTTACTCATCAATTTCCACTTGGTAAAAGCTGCCTGAAAGGCCAGAAATTTTCTTAAGAAAAAAACTACAGAGAATAAACACAGTGAGTACTTATGTCTTGATAAATTTGAGAATCTCTGACTCTGCTTTCCACGTGATAATATTAAAATTGGCAATTTAAAAAAATCTTTTTGCAGGACATATCAAAAGCCTCTATAGCCTTCTGATATGATAACATCACTTCTGGCCAAAAATGCATAAACTGAATCTTAAAAGGAAAAACAAGATAAACACAAATTGAGGGAAATTCTACAAAATAAATGGCTTACATTCTTCAAAAAATGTCAAAGTCATGAAAGACAAATAACTGAGGAACTGTTCTAAAGCTATAGGAGACTCAAAAGATACGACAAATAAATATAATCATGCTCCTGGATTATTAGAATGTGGAACAGGAAAAAAAATGGGTTGTGGTTTTTTGGGGGTTTGCCTTAAAAGACAGAGTAAAATAACTGAAAAATTTGTAAGCAGTCTGTAGATCAGATAATAATACATATCAACAGTTTTCTGATTTGGGAATGTCAATCAATATCAGTTTTCTGATTTCATATAAGGGAATGTCCATTTACAAGGGAATACACACTAAAGTATTTATATATACATGCACATTTATTTTGTGTATTATATATACATATACAAAATAATTTATGTCAGAGAATAGCACATGTAACAGTGAAAGAAAGAATAAGAAAAAACAAACGTGGTAAAATGTTAACATTTCAGAAACCTGAGTGAAGTGTATATAGGACTCTTTTCACTATTTTCAACATCTCTAAGCCTGAAATTAAAAGAAAATGTTTTTAAAAGTCTACTATGATATATTTTGAGAACCTCCAACTCCCTCCACCTCTTGTTGGTTTTACTTGGGTAGAGTTAAAGAAACATGGGCTGTTGATCTTAATTATTACTCTTCTATTCAAAAAATAAAAAGCAGGGTGCCTGAGTGGGTCAGTGGTTGAGCGTCTGCCTTTGGCTCGGGTCATGGTCCCAGGGGCTCCCTGGGATCAAGTCCCGCATCAGCTCCCTGCAGTGAGCCTGCTTCTCCCTCTGCCTATGTCTGTGCTTTTCTCTCTCTGCTTCTCATGAATAAATAAAATCTTTTCAAACATAAATAAAAAGCAAAATTTCTATACTACTTAACATATATCCACACAATATGTCACCAGCCTCATGATAAGAATTGTCAAGTTGTTTGCACCACAAAGATGATAAGCAAATGGAGCATGTATTACTCTAACAGACATAAGCCAGGAAATAGAAAAGTAGACACTTATTTTTATGAGGTAGCAAAAAGTATAGCAACAAAATAAACAATATTTACATTAACTATGGGTCTTGTCTTTAATGATTTTCAAATACTCTGCAGAAACTACTTTCACATCTAATTTACAAAACTATGCAGCAATTCAAAATACCTGAAAACCAGAAATAAAGGATTCAAATTTTTTAAACCAGAGGACCCTGTGAACCAATGTTTTGTGCTTTGGGGCTTTCAGGTTGTGTCCCTTAAACTTCTGTGGCTGCTACAGAACATGTTAGCATGAGAATTAGCCAGAGCAGTTTGTGTCTTCAACAGACTGTTTGTAGGTCAGTGTATCCCTTTATCCCTATTTGCTTCTACACACAGAGCAATAGTGTTTGAAAAGTATTCTCCCCAGTATTATAGGGAGAAATACTAACTGGTGTTTTTGGTTTTAGGGGAGCCCACGGAAACAGTCACAGTTTCCCCTCCAAATTATTTCTAAAGGAAATCTGGGGCATTCTTGCAACTCCTGTTACCCAACTGGCTTGGACAGTAACCAGGGAAGATTTTGGTATGAAAGTAAAAACTTTTTGCTGAGACAAATGATTAGAGTATTTCTTTGGCTCTGATATATATAATTAAATGGAATCCCCAGGAAGAGAAAGGGAGACATTTCAATTTGGCTTTAATTTCTCTCCTTTTACCATGTTCCTTACTCATTGTACAGGGCTATTACCAAAAACTGAAAGATATCATACTGAATGTGAAATCAATTAACATTTTTTTTTAATTTAAAATTTGTACTTGCAGAGTGTCACATTTAGTGGTCTGTCCTCTGCTCTGCTTTCTCTCATTTTTTAATAATACAGAAGTGGGAACCCGTCCATTTACAAGAGACATTTGACTCACGGATCTATTTTCTATTTCTCATAGCCTCTGAAGTCACCACACTCTTGGCAGGGATTTTGCACTCAATAGTTCAGAGGCCCCCAGACAGATTACAAATTGTGACAAAAGGTGTGAGTTGTACAGACTGGATTCATCACAAATTTTCCCAGAATTCCAGATAAAGTGTTTCAGCCTTCATCTGGATCATGAAAAATATGGTGGGGGATCCACAGTACCCTCCCCATAGGTTGCAGGTTGTTACCAGAATAAAAAAGTACAAAGAGATGTCCAAATTGCTGGGGCACCTGGGTAGCTCACTTGAGCTCAGATCATAGATCAGAGTCCTAGGATCAGGCCTGGCATCAGGCTCTCTGCTCAGCAGGGAATCTCCAAATCTCTCTCCCCTTGCTTGTACATGCTCCCATTCTCTCAACAGAATGAATAAAAATCTTAAAAAAAAAAAAAAAAAAAGATGGGGCGCCTGGGTGGCTCAGTGGTTGAGTCTGCCTTTGGCTCAGGTCGTGATTCCGAGGTCCCAGGGAGCCCCACATCGGGCTCCCTGCAAGGGAGCTTGCTTCTCCCTCTGTATGTGTCTCTGCCTCTTTCTGTGTGTCTCTCATGAATAAATAAAATCTTAAAAAATTAAAATTAAAAAAAGATGTCCATATTGGGAAAAAGATATAATAAAGATGCTTGAGTTAAAAAAAGAACATACTCCTCAAATTCACAAAAATATCCTTTCAGTGAATGAAAAAACTTTCTGAAAGTGGTTAAACATTTGATAAGAATCAAGCCCCTGAAGTTGTCACAAGGACTTCCAACAGAGGAGGACATGCCTAACACATGCATCAAGAGTACTGGGGAGTCAATAGTGCAGAGACACCTAAACCCTATAGTTCAGAAGGCAGTTAAGTTCTAATGCCAGAGCAATTTCATATTTAGAAATGTAAATCATTTTTATTTAAAGATAATGAGAAAGAGTTTCTCAATCTATCCTGAAAAATAGAAAAGAAAGGAAAGCTTTCAGTGCTTCCATTCTAGGAGGCCTAAATTATCCTGATATCAAAGCCAGACAAAAACACTACAAAACAAGAAAATTGCAGACTAATATCTCTGGTAACCATAGATGCAAAAAAAAACCCAACAAAATATTAGGACACCAAATTCAAAAATGCATTATAAGCATGATTCACCATGATCAAGTAGACTTTATTCCAGGGATGCAAAGATGGATCAATATCCACAAACCAATGTGATGCACCACATTAACAAAATGGAGAAAAATCATATGATCATCTCAATAGATGCAGAAAAAGCATTTGACAATATTCAACATTTGTTTATAATAAAAACTCAACAAAGTGGGGACAGGGGGAATATACTCAATATGGGACAAAACCACATCATACTTCATGGTGAAAAGCTAAAGATTTCCCACTAAGATCAGGAACAAGACTGTGCTTATCATTTTTATTCAACACATTACTGGAAGATCTAACAACAGCAATCAGACAAGGAAGATATAAAACTGTCATTATTTACAGGTGACATAATACTATATACAGAAAACCCTAAAGACTCTACCAAGAAACTATCAGAAGTAATAAATGAATTCAGCAAATCTGCAGGATAAAAAAATCAATACACAGAAATCTGCTTTTTCTTAATTTTTTTCTGATTTTTTTATTAGTCTATAGAATGCAACAGATTTCTGATTCAGCTGGCTATTTAAAAAAAAGATTCCAACTTTTACTTGAATATGTGTGACATTTCATATATTTCTTTTATAGTTTGTTCTGCTAAACATGGAAATCTGAGTAGTATGAAGAAGGAGACAGACTTCCTATCCTACTCTAAACTGGGTAGGGAACATTCATTTCTAACAGTATAATAGAAGTGCCTATATATCCCACATTAGGAATAATTTTAAAGATATAATGCATCCTAATAATAACGATGGTTTTTAAATATTCCTAATGTATCATTTTTTATTATTAGTTTCAGAGGTAGAGGTCAGTGACTCATCAGTCTTATATAACACTCAGTGCTCACTACATCACGTGCCCTCCTTAATGTCCATCACCCAGTTACCACATCCCACCCCACCTCCCCTCCAGCAGTTTGTTTCTTATGATTAAGAGTCTCATGGTTTGTCTCCCTCTCTGATTTCATCTTGTTTTATTTTTTCTTCTCTTCCCTATGATCCTCTGTTTTGTTTCTTAAATTTCACGAGTAAGAGCATATGATCATTGTCTTTCTCTGATTTACTTATTTCGCTTTGCATAATATCCTCTAGTTCCATCCACATCATTGCAATTGGCAAGATTTCATTTTTTGATGGCAGAGTAATATTCCATTTTATATATATATGAACCACATCTTCATCCATTCATCTGTCAATGGACATCCGGGCTCTCTCCACAGTTTGGCTATTGTGGACACTGCTGCTATACACATTGTGGTGCAGGTGCCCCTTTGGATCACTACACTTGCATCTTTGGGGTAAATACCCAGTAGTGCAATTGCTGGAGCACAGGGTAGCTCTATTTTCAACCTTCTGAGGAATCTCCATACTGTTTTCCAGAGTGGGTGCACCATCTTACATTACCACCAACAGTGCAAGAGGGTTCCACATCCTCAGGAACACCTTATGTATCATCTCTGTGTATAGTTCACTGCAACCTAGCTTTTATAAAGTTTAACTTACATATATTAAAATGAGATAAGTACAAATAATTGTGTTAATAAAATTTTTATGAATCGTACAAGTTATCTAGCTTCACCTCTCAACTTCATCTTATGTATGAATGAAGCATGTATCTTTTAATACCACAAGCACAGATTAAAGTATATACATTCATGAATATGTATATAAAGTAGATCTCTCTCTTGCCTAAAATAATACTTCAATGGTTGGTTAATTTGAAAATTATAATTTAGCTTTTCTAAAACTGATATCTGGAAGGGAATCTATAAGACAAAGAATGAAAATGACAATGAAATAAAGGTGGTCAGGCAATCCTTCCCTGATCATGCCTTTGTCCTTAGAAAATGCTCTTCTTATAGTTGCACTTCGTTAACACAAAATGACATGATTTACCTACCCTGGCCTTCCCATTTCTCAAGGCACATACAGCTTGCATTTACTTATCTGTGAAGACAGTAGTAGAGGTGCACCAGAATACCTTCTGAAAATACTAATCAAGGTTCCTTACCCAATATTATTTCCTTGTCCTCTCCACATTTTTCTCCTATTAATTCGGTGAGGCATCAATTGCCACAGGAAAAGAAATACGCAACAGAACATAGAAAACAAGAGCCATTAATATGGCTTCCGAGTTTCATAGTTAGGTTTTTAAAATCCATTAGAAAAGGCAAAATTTTAAAAGCCAGTACCTTGGAGTTATAAGAGATAGGTTTCTAGGTTTCAAAAGGCTTTAAATACAATGGCTTCGACTTTCTGCAATAAGACATGGACTGAAAAAAGACTAGATGAAGAACCAATCCTTCATAACTACACAAAGTTTGCTGGGAAGCAAGGAGGGGAACTGAGTAAACAAGAGTTATGATAATTAAACTGGCAAGTGGCTTCAGCCTTTAACATTCTCCTATAATGAAAAAAATACAGATGAGATCATTCTAGCCACACTTATTTACAAGCCCTTTATTACTAAGCATACTTTCTAAAAACTACCTTATATCATTGAGTGCATATGCACATCATTTTCAATATACTTCAGATATGCACATCATTTTCAATATACTTCAGATTACTTTAACTGCTGTGACCTACTGTAATTTAAACTTCCAGGTTAGTTTGCATTACAAACAGTACATGCAATAAACATATGTGAGCCTAATTAGTCATCCTCTTTCCCAATTAGTTTTTAAATTTTTAACTTTTTTCTTGTTCTTAACATTTTTCCTCAAACAGGTACCCAGATAGTAAATATCAATAACCAGGTGTATCTCCAAATTTAAAATGACCACATTAACCAGCAGCTGTCCTCAGATTAGGATTTTTCTTTGTATAATACTCCCTTATTGTTTCTACCCACCTAGAAACCCCTTCCCTTTCTTTCTGTGATAGAACCCAATTATTTTTAGGAAGCTTCTTTCCTTCGTTGCATGTAATCTTGTGGAGAACACTGATCAAGGTATCCTCCCCTCCCCAGCTAAGACAAAGGCACATGATCCAAGCTAGACTGATCAAATCCTCTCCTAGAAATGTAAATCTTGAACACTGTGATACACTGTGGGAGTCTGTTAATGTCAATGACTTAACTTCAAAAGGATATAGGATAGTTCCTACTACTTGGACTGTAAGAAAGTATAATCTGAAAGTAGTTCCCAAATTTAAGAAAAAAATGAAAAACTTTTCTGGAGTCCTATCAGATGCCAGAGATTACCCTTCTACTACACAATGGCTGGGAGAATAAAAAAAGGCTGCCTTCTTTTCAGAGTAACCTAGTAGAGAAATTCCATGACCTTAATGAGCTTGGAGATCAGGCCTAAAGTCATTCTCCAGCTCTGCCATTTATTAGCTATTTAACTATATCCTTCACAACTTACTTACAAACCTCTTAGAGGTACCTGGGTTTTTTTCACCCACTTTTAGAGTACGATGTGTAAACTGATGATAATCTGACAAACAGGAATTCAATAAGCATGACCTAGTGTTTCTGCTCAAATAATCTGGTATTTAAAACTGCACCAGGCTGCATTATTCATATGGCATTACTCTTAACCCAAAGATTCACAAAAAGACACAGAAAGGGGAAAAATACCTTACAAATTTGAATGATGAGCTCTTCTACAATTGTATATTAAAAATCCTGTAGTTTTAAAAAAATATCATTTAATTCATTATGCCCAACTGGCATGGACACAAACAGATTTCTAAAATCTATGGTCAATAACCAATCTTTCCATGAAACGGACATTTTGTAATTAGAAAACACTAACATTAAAAAAAAAAAAAAGAAAACACTAACATTATTTCATAGTTCAAGTATTATCAACACTATAAAACACCTCAGTAAGCAGGAAAAATTATCTAATCAACGAGCTGTTAACTGGGTTGTAGTTTTCTTGCAAAAACAATTTTATTGATAAAGAACTTTATTTTTTTCTCCAGATGTAGAATTTTATATCTCTTCAACTTCCCAGTCCTCAGCAACTACTAATCTACTTTCTGCCTACATGGATTTGCCTATTTGCCATTTTATATAAACGGAATCAGAAATACATAATTTTTTGTATTTGGATTCTTTTATTTAGTATGTATTCAAAGTTCATCCATGTCACAACATGTATGAGTACTTCATTTCTTGAGTGAATATCGCATTAATGGATATTCCATAATATTCCATTAAACCACTGATGGACATTTAGATTGTTTTCTCCTTTTAGCTATTATGAAAAATGCTTCTATAAGCAGTTAAGTACAAAAGTATGTACGAATTCATACATACCTATGTAAACAGAAACTCATTTACCAATATCTATAATCTAAACAAAAAAAGAGTTTGTCTTTTCAACAAATGATGCTGGGACAACTGGCTATCCACATGCAAAATAAAGCTGGACTTGTACCTCACACTATACATAAAAAATAACTCAAAATGGATCACAGATCTAAATGCAAGGGCTAACTAAAACTAGAAAACTCTTAAAAGGAAACAGAAGAGTAAATGTTTATGACCTTGGGTTAGGCAATGGTTTTGCAAATAAAACACCAAAGCACAAGTGACAAAAGAAATAACGAATAAACTAGACTAGATCAGAATTTTAAAAATTCTTTCCTACCTCTATAGAAGCCAGATACTGCTATCTATCTGGTATCTAACAACAATAAAACATTATCTACATTGTTTTTGGCACTTTATATATATTAGCTCATTTAATCCTCACAACAACCCCATGAAATAGGTATTACTCCATTTCATAAATTAGAAAAACAAAACCCAAAGAGTTAAGGTCACACATCTACTAAGGAGTTAACAGAGATTCAAATTCAAGCAGTATGATTCTAAAGGCATATCTTACCACTATGGAATACTGACTAAAAAATAATTTCATGGTTAGTCTGCCTGCATACGTATACTGTAAGATATGTGGACACTCCTCTCTCCTAGTGGGTCTAAGAACTCTTAGGTAGTGCCTTCTCCCAAAACACCTGTGCACAGGCATTTTTCAGACAATTAATACAATCCTACCCTTCACCGTTATCATCCCTCTTTGCCTTCGGTTCCAAACTTGTCCTATATTATTTAAAATGCTGTAACGAAAAATTATGGCAATACTACTCATGGGCACTGCTTTGCTACCAGCACTCATGTTCCTATGCTGTAGCAGGGGCCTGTGACAATAAATCTATTCCATTTTCAGCATCAGGTTGTTACAGATTCATTTTGGGCCATAAGAATCCTACTTTACCCCAGGGAGAGCTAACTGCCCCTCCATGTGTATACTTAGAAACTGGTTTTCAAACTTATGTGACTGTGGCCCATAGCAAGAAACATTTCTCACTAACATAGTGAGAAAGGTATACAGACATATACCTAAATAAAACCAAAGTTTAGTATACTTACTTTCTGGCAAATACAGTCATACTTTACTATTTTCTTTCTCTTTTTTTTTTTTTTTTTTTTTTGATACTAGTCACAACCCAGTTGATTTCATGACCAACACATTAAAATATGCAATTTGACAAACACTGAACTAAAATACAGACATTAATAAAATTATCTGCTTTTCCACAAAAAAACCTTTATATTCCCACCCACTTGGCCCACAATATATACTTGCCAAACTGAACTAAAAAACAAAAACAAAAACAAAAAAACACTGGGGGAAAAAAAACTACTGTTACACCTTGAACTGAACTTATTAGTAAATTTCATAGTCACACATGTTCAGCAGCCTAAGTCTTTTCTCCAAGGGGAATAGCCAAATACTAGGCTGGGATGAAAAAGTAGGTATGCATTTATTTATTAAGACTAGTTCTTAACTACTTCTAGAGTCCATTTCAAAAGATACAAGAGCTGTGATCCTTGGCATTTAAAATCATAATGCAGACTACTATCCTATTACAGACACACCACACATTTTTTTTAATTATGAAAAAAAAAGGCAGCCAGTAACCCAAAATTCTACATATTCTGACTACTCAGTTTCTTCTGTATATTACAGGAAGTCTAGTCCCCATTGTGCTTTTTTTTTTCCTTCCCTCTGTGACCTTACTGATAAGAAATGATCATCCTGGTGAGGGAGGGGAAAGTAAATGTAAGTTGATAGTGGAAGTTCCAGAATGTTAACAGGCTCCCAAATGAAAGATTAAAAAGGTTAATGGCAAGCACAGTGCAAAGTTCTTAGTAGGTGGTCAATTAAATGTCCACTGGATAAATGAAGAAACTATATGCTCTTGAAATTTGTTCTGCCATCCACAGTCATATTTAAGATTTAAACTATAAAGACTGGGAAATTAAAACCAAATTCCAAAGAAGTTGACCAGAGATATACAGGCAGTCAATAGCAATGCTGAGTCCATTACCCAATTCACTGTTTTCTTCTCTGTTCCATTGCCATCCCAAAATAAAAAGCCACATCCTTAGGTAGAGATAATAAAGTAGATATAAAGACACCTGTATAACTGGAAACAAATTCCATGTTCATTTGTTATCTCTGAAATGTAAGATAATGTGTGTATTATATGAATAAAAGACTTATGAAATTTGCTTTCTTGAGTGGCAAGAGGAATAAACTGAAAGAAATCTTTTTGATTTAATTAAGGTTTTAATGGACTCCCAACAGTACAAATTAAACATATGCTTATTTAAAAACAAAAACAAAACTTTCAAATATAATTTAAGCCACCAGTCTCCTGTGGCTTTGTGTAGTCACAAAGCAGAGATCTCAATGGCAGGCAAATGGCCAAAATTACAAACCTACTCTATATGGCAGGAAATTTGCTCACATTTTGAAATCTTGATACACAAAGCATTTCTGACTTAACGACAAGCCATAAGATAAAAAAATAATCATAGTAAAATGCCCGTTATTTTTAGAAAATAGAGCTAGAGATAGTAATATGAACCAGATTTTTGTGAAGGTTTTAAGTTCCGATACTGTGAGCAAAATAAATTTAAACACAGGCTTTGTTTTTATACTATTGTTTTAGAATACAAAGAGTTCCTGACATCGAATAAAGAATATTTGTTTTTTTAGTTTACACTTATATGAATAAATTTGTAAGAAGAGACATAAAATTTTTCTAATTGGCAAAAAGAGGTAATGGAAGTACAGTAAGGACCTGCATCCTAACATCATTTTACAAAGAGCCTACAGAACATCCCTTTGGCAGTAAAAATATCATCTAACACCTGGATTTCCAAATAATGTGCAAAAAATGCTAATGATACTTTTTTTGAGGAGATAAAAAATGAACAAGTTCATCTATTATACTAGTAACAAAAGCGGCAGCCTGGGTGGCTCAGCAGTTTATCACCGCCTTCAGCCCAGGGCCTGATCCTGGAAACCTGGGATCAAGTCCGGTGTCGGGCTCCCTGCATGGAGCCTGCTTCCTCCTCTGCCTCTCTCTCTCTCAATCTCTCTCTCTCTCTCTCTCTCTCTCTCTGTCTTTCATGAATAAATAAATAAAATTTAAAAATATATACTTTATCCAAATACATTTCTGAGCTAATGTATATCAAGAACGACTTCAGGGAGAACCTTAAGACCCCAAAAGTTTATCTCATTAGGAAGCCCCCACTTTTTGTTCTTTAAGACCATAATTGGTCTGGCATTCAAACTCCTCTAGGATCTGGCACTCTTCTGCCTGGCTATTCTGCCCCCGAATAGCCCCATGGATAAGCAAAACTAATCAGGAAACCACATATTAGGCATTTACTCCCATCAGAGCATTTACTCATTCTATCCTCTCTCTACTAGGAATGTCCTATCAAATTCCCTTGTGTACTTGAAACCTTGGCCTACTTCGACAGCACTCATCAAAAGGAGACTGATCTCTTCCTCCCCTAAAATCCCACAGACCAGGGACTCTATACCACTCAATAGAAACTTATTAACTTCCTTGGGCTTTGTTTCTTTGTTTCTAAACTTGGGAAGCTTTCTAATGCCCCTGCCAGGCTCCAAATGCCACGAATTAGCATGGATATACAGAGTGAGAGGGACTATTTCACCATAACTGGAGCATGAGCCAAATCATTTGGATTGAATCCTAACTTCCCTTCATGATTTCTTTACCTCAGTTCTGTCAATAGGAAAATGGGGATTCTAACAGGACCTAAGTCACAAGTCTGTGAGGAGGATTAAATGATTTGTTACACATGAATGAATATACCAAAGCACTTACAAAAGTATCTGGCAAACAGTAAATTCTATACTAAATATTAGCTATTATTAATATTACTATTACTACCACCATCATTCTCCACAACAGCACCTAATAGGACCTTTTCCATACAAGAACTCAGTAAATACTTGAATGAAATATTTAATCTTCAATAATTTTTAAAGGGCCCTCATGGAGTAAAAGAAAGGCCTGAAAGAAGAAAAGAATTCAACTCCCCAAACTGCTTGAACTTCATGAACAAATTAAGAAAAAGTCAAAGTATTAAAGCTAACATCCAAATTAACCAAGTTTTTAATTCTTTTCCTTATAAAAATGGAACACACATTTTATGAAAAAGCTTGATAGTTTCTGTATAGGAAATTTACATCAGACATAGCTATTTCTAAAAGGCATTTTAAGGCATTTCTTAATTTCTAATCTATCGACATATTAACTAATTCGATGTTTAATCTACTTACATTTCTTTCTTTTTTTTTTTTTTTTTTATTTGTGATAGTCACAGAGAGAGAGAGAGAGAGAGAGAGAATGAGGCAGAGACACAGGCAGAGGAAGAAGCAGGCTCCATGCACCGGGAGCCCGACGTGGGATTCGATCCCGGGTCTCCAGGATCGCGCCCTGGGCCAAAGGCAGGCGCCAAACCGCTGCGCCACCCAGGGATCCCTCTACTTACATTTCCAGTCTTCTCTATATTATCAACTTAAGTAGAAAGCTTCATCATTTACCATCTCACTTTGAAAAATAGAACTGAATTTTATTTACTCCACAAAGGTAATCCCTAACTCTAGCATTCAGAGACTCAGTAACAGATTCATGTCTATTTTGTTGATACCCTTTACAATTTTACATTTTGAATACCTGCCTCTTCATTCTTCATCAGCCTAAAGAAATCTTTCTAGTCATGGTAATTTCATCCTCATAAGAAAGCTGATTCAGTTTTCTTGATTTATGCTAGCTGCTTGTTTCTACATCTCCAGTTCCTTTGTGTGGACCCATGGCTACAATAGGTCATAAATTACGGAAAACAAATAACCTCTTATCCATAGATATCAGGATACCACAGTACACTCAAGTGGGCCTAATAACTGACTGATCTGTACTACAAAGACACAATGTTACTTTCAAATAGTTGGCTTATATTACAGTAAGTCTCATCAAGGGATAAGGAACCTATCTGGGCTGCTAAGAATGTGCCTGATTTAGACCTTAAGCAAGATTCCTAAAAGACTATTCATGAAAATATAAGGGAAACAAAAAGCTTACGTTTTAGTAATAACCATGCCTTACTCTCACATAAGCTTTGGCTTCTTATTATTAGCATATCTCATAGAGATCGAGTCCATATTAAGTTCAAAGACTGTCAAGCCCAACACTGAGAATTTAAATTTCCCAAGCCCAGGTTTTCTGGTTTATCACCATCAAGAAACAGATGTTGTAATAGCTCAGAGAAAACACAGTTTGTCTTGTTTTACAGTTTAATTACTGATTAGCAAATACTGTGACATTTGAACAGTCACCATGCATTCACATTGCTTCCTATTTAAAGAAATCCTTACCAGAAAAGAAGTGATGAAAACATAGGAAAAAGGAGAGTTTATGAACACATTAAAAATTGGAAAATTAAAAGACAAACCAAAAAAACCCGAGTGGTAAGATAATGAGAAAATTTTATTTTCTTCTTTATGCTTTTAAATATTTCCCCAAATGTTTAAAACAATATGTATACATACTTATATAGAAAATTTTTATTGAGAAAAACTCTGTAAGGAAAAGTACACTATATTTTAACATGATCTTCGTATAGTTTTTCTCAAAATCTGAAAAGCTTTTACAAACAACAGAATACTACAGGATAACCAATGTTACAACTGCTCAGAGCCTAAATTGTGTCCAACAGACATAATGCAACCAGTAAATATCTGCTGAATACCTTAACATTTTCTAATCCTAACAGAACTTAGTACTAAAAAAAAGTTATCAGAATACAAACTATATTTTAAATAAATCAGCTAAATATGCTCATGACTTCCTTATTTGTTTCATAAACCAAAGTTTGGGTTGAACCATAAAATGAGTTTATAATATCATGCTGTAATTCAAATTAATGTGGCTCATAAATGAAATCATCTAGTTGAGATTTTTCTTAACGTTCAATTGTTTTTCTAGAACTACCAACTAGTCTATTTTTAGATTATTTTAAGAAAAATTTTAAAAGGACAGTTCTATTAACAAGTAATCAGTTTTATGAAGACCCAGGCAGTGCCTTCCAAAAGATTTACATGAATGCTGGGTGCTTTTCCAGTTTTTACAAACTACGGGGTATTATTTTTTCTGGCATGTAAAAATTACCCTAAATGTTTTACTCACATCAGTTTTCATAAAATACCTGTAGGAGACAATGTAGTTAATGTTAATCAGCTGAAATAGATATTAAGTGAAAAAAATAATTTAAGAATTTGTTCATCTTTATTGCCATCTTCAAGTGTTCTAAAATGTAGACAGAGAGCTTTTACTATAAATTTACTTCGTGGTGGCAAAAGCTACATAGGAACTGGCAGCAGTTGAAACACACAGGTGCACAGACACATACTTGATTTCTCTGTGTCAATGAAAGGAAACACGTAAGTTTTTAAAAAACATTACTTTTTAGGTGCTAACATGACACTAGTTAGCTGTAAAAGCGGATTAATTCATTTTCGCAGTTAAATAGCAAGAGGATTTTCACATAGAAGATGGAGTCAGAGTACGAGTCCAAGTCCGATGTGATCTGAAGCAGTACTAATCTGCACAGAGAAAACAATCAGGGACGACTACAGAGCCATTCAGAAGGCGGCATTTGCCCCTTAAAACATTATAGGGCAACTAAACAACATACTGCAATATTTAAAGGACAATCCAGAACCTGTTTTAAACTACAGAACCGCCCAGCCACATGCAAAACATACCAACAGAGGATTCATAGCAAGGGGATGGTATTACCTCTTTTATGTAATTCTCTCAAGGGAATACAGTCTCCTCCCCCGTCATAAGGCAAATAGGGATCAGAAGCAGCATCCATGATTAGAATTTTTAAAAAGAAGACGAAAAAGAAAAAGAAAAGCTCACTAGCTTAAAAAAAAACTGGCATTTCTTCCACCCCTGCTGCAGCAAGCGAGGGAGATGCCATATTTGATGAGGGTTAGAACTGTATGTAGTTCGACTCACTGAAGCAACTGGGTTCTTCCACAGTGAATGATGTCATCAAAGGGAAATTATTGCAGCCCGGTTGCTAGTGGCTACAATCTAGCAAGGCTTAGAGGCGGAACAGCCTTCTTAATCAGGTCCTGCTACGTATGATGATGACTAAGCTCCAAGTACAACAGACAAAACTGGTTTGAGAATTTTAAAGCACTCACAATACAGCTTCTATAACATCAGTGGCAAGTACAGTAAAACAAAAGAAACATTCTTTTCCATTTTAAGATAAATGTAAGGGAAACAAAGTATGTAATACGGCAATGTGAAAAGGAAATACTGGATGTGGACAATGCCCCTTTTTATTTCTGATGTAGAAAAATGGGAGGAACATACTAGTAAGAGTGTATGGTTTTATTATAAAAATTCTCATTAAAATTTTAATTTAAAATTGGGTTTAAAAGTCTATTCTTAATTATCAGAAATGTACTACAGACTTCTGTAGATTAAAAAATTTAGTAACTGAACAGCTGATTAGTGTTTTATCGCCCTAATCCCCTCCAACAGCCTCTTGTTTCCTTCCTTCAAGGAGCTAGCTAGTAAGACATTCTAGCTTTTGAGAAGAAAACTTAACATACCAAATAACTTAGCTATTACTTGTGAAATTATGCCAAAAGGTTTACTACATAGGAGATTTCTCTCTCTCTCTCTCTCTCCTATCCTACTTTTCCTACCTCACGAAGATTTTGTGCTCTCAGGAAAAAAAAAAAGGCTTTTAGTAAAATGTGTCTCAAAGTATTCTCCAACAGTCTCTTCACTAAAAATTTTTATGAAATTCAGAAATAAAGTAACTCTTTTTGTTTCAATCTATTATTCCTAAATTAAAAAAAAAAAAAGCTGACGCTCATTTGAGTTCACATTTTTACAGCTTCTCTGAGGTGATTCCTCTGGACTAGGAGATTCTTCTGAAATAAGTTATGTTGCTGCAGTGCCACTAACTAAAAATGTTCTATTGGCTAGTAGCAATACCATAGGACTAAGGGTTTCTGTAAAATCTGTTTTCCTAAGTATTGAATGAGCCAATCTTTAAGGTCCACTCCAAGTCAAGGCATTTGTATAAGAACTAGAGTAAGAGAAGGAAAGGACTCAAGTGGCAGTAAAAAGAAGAGAGTAATTCTATTTGTCTGGTACATTACAGTTATTTGGGATCCTTTTTTAAATTAGTTTAAATAAAGTTTTATATTTCAAAAAGTTTGAACCTCAGAGAAAACTAGCCCTTCTTATAAAATCTGACCTGATTTGGGAAAAAAGGATTTTAAGAAAGAAATACAGGCTAGATAAAAGACTACAATAGGAATATTTTATTTAATTCTGATTTTGGCTATTAACATTTACTATAAGACTATGTATGAAAAAAAAAAGACTGTGCGTGGTTTTTTTTTCCCTGTTTTCTGTATTTTTCAAATTTTCTTAGGTTTTTTTTTTTTTAAACAAGTTTTGACAGTGAGCTAATTTTACCAAATTAACTAAATGTAAATTTCTTCCTTTGAGGTCCTTTGGTATATAAATTCTACTGTTTTAAGACTTTTAAAAAATACATGCTATATAGCATTCATGAATAACTTAGTTTTTATGATACTATTGTTCCATACCTTTATACAAAAAAATTTATCTGTAAATTTTCCTGGTATTTGTAGGCACTCTCTTAACTTGTTTTTCCTGATTTACAACTAAGTCTTAAAGGAAAAATGAAAATTATAGCTACCTAGCACTAACTAGAAGAAGAATACCTTCCCTATAAAATATACTGACCATGTTGCATAAGTAAGTTGTGTGATGTAAGTCCAAAATTTTGAATTGTCTTTAAAGAACAAAACTTTGGGGACGCCTGGGTGGCTCAGTGGTTGAGCATCCGCCTTTGGCCCAGGGTGTGATCCCGGGGTCCTGGGATCGAGTCACACATCAGGCTCCCTGCATGGAGCCTGCTTCTCCCTTTGCCTGTGTCTCTGCCTCTCTCTGTGTCTCTCATGAATAAGTAAATAACATCTTTAAAAAAATAAACAAAACTTCATGTAAGAGAATATATAATATATAAACTGTATTTGTATAGTTAAGTCTAGAATGAGACACACCAAACTCCTAATGATTGTTATCACTGAGGAAGGAAAGAAATAGAAGAGAGGATCATTGTACATTTGGTATTTATGTTTTAAATTTTAAACAAATGTATTACTTCCTATTGGAATTTTTAATAATTATTCTACTTTTGTAATAAAAAATCTAAAAGTCAAAAAAAATTTCAAAAGTAAACACATCTCTCATGCTTAAGGGGGCCATGGCTATGCTTCTGCTTATGGTAAAGGAATTATTACTCAGGCTAAAGTGCTCTCCAATTAAACTTTAGGGAAGGGCACATAGATTGGAAGGTGTGGCAAAAGAGGACTTTGACACAGTTTAGGTATTATCAGATTAATAAACTGAATTACAGTCAGCATGGGGCTCAAGTGGAAAGAGAACAAAAGACAAATTTAAGAATTCAGTCACAGCTGGGAGGTTCCACAGGGGATGATACTCTGAATGCAAGGTCTGAAAAACAAAAACACTAAGTGGCAACACAACAAAGGACTTGAACATTCAGAAGAGGGGAGGGCATCAGGGTAGTAGCTCAGTCGTTGGGGTCTGCCTAAGGCTCAGGTTATGGTCCCTGGGTCCTGGGATTAAGCCCAGAATCAGGCTTCCTACTCAGTGGAGAAACTGTGTCGTCCCTCTCTTCTGCTCATGCTCTATGTCTCTCTCAAATGAATAAATAAATCTTTAAAGAAGATTCAGAAGGGGAAGATACTTCTACTTCCAAATGCATCCTCAACTGATGTGGAATTTCAGATAAACCACAACTTCTCCTAAACCATCCCTAAATCAGGGATGTAGAATAGATGACTACGGTATTCTAACTATGCATATATAACCACAGTATTACAATGTTCAATCTTCAAGTCCCTTCTAACACACATGATCCAAGAAATCTACAACATTAGAAGTACTTAAAAAATGGGGGTGTCTGGGTGGCTCAGTCTGTTAAGTGTCTGCCTCTGGCTTAGGTCAGGGTCTCAAGAGTCCTGGGATCAAGTCCCACATTGTGATCCCTGCTCAGTGGGGAGTCTGCTTCTCCCTTTCCCTCGCCTCTCCCTGTGTGCTCGGTCTCCTTCTCTTGTGCTCTCTCAAAAATAAATAAAATATTTAAAGAAAGAAAAGACATTTTTTTTTGCCTTTAGATCTAACTACCAAATTTACAGAAAGTAACAGGAAACAGTAACATGTTAAATGACAGCTCAGAACATAATCAGGAACACCCAAACTGGGAAACAAATGACCTGATTTCTTCAACAAATATATAGTAAGGGTAAAAAAGGAAGGGGGGGGGGACCTATAGAATTAAAACAAAAGACTTAAAAGATATGCCAATTTCAAAGTATATTTTTTATGAAATAATTGAAGAAATGTAAAATCACAGGATATGTGATTTTATACAGTTATATTTTAGATGTGATATTTTAGATGTGATAATAGCCTACAAAAGAATTCTTATCTTTTAGAGGTATGTAATGAAATATACAACTGTACAATAGTTAAAAAGGAAAAAAACATTTTATTCAGGACTACTGCAAAAGGGGAAAAAGAGATCTCCATATAGAAAGTGGCTTAATTCACAATACAAGAAAACAGTGGGAATTAACAGCCAAGGAGAAGGTATGGGGGGGTGTTCAGTAGATGAAAAATTACTAAGAGGAAACATCTGGGGTAAGAAGGATTCTGGCTAAACAGATCTAACAAGATTCTTGCTGAAGGCAGCCCAGGGTGATAGGATATCACCTGGAAGATTGTGGGGGCTAAGGAACCCAGGGGTGTTGAAGGTACAGAATTTTAGCTAAACCAAGCTTATCACCAAAACTGAGCAATACAAAAAAACAGACACATAAGACCAAAGTTGAGAACCCATTCGGAAGAGAATCCAGATGAGCATGACTAAAGTTTGATCAAGGTGAGTATCAGTGTGTATGTTTTTTTAAAAAAGATTTTATGTATTTATTCATGAGAGACACAGAGAGAGGCAGAGACACAGGCTCCATGCCCTGGTCTCCAGGATCACGCCCTGGGCTGAAGGCAGCGCTAAACCACTGGGCCACTGGGGCTGCTCCTCAGTATATCTATCTAAAATGATATGATGTTTCAGATGTATCTCAAATTAATAGAAAGTAGTAGAGATGAAGCAAAATTATCCATGAATTGATAATTATTAAGTGTTGAGAACAAAAACATCTCTTCCCTATACCTTTGTCTATGTTCTAAATTTTCTATAATAAAATACTTTTTTTATAAGTAAAATCACTTGTATGATATAAACATTAACAAATAATTACATCCTTTCCTCTCAAACTTAATATATTGCTACTAGAAATGTCAAATGAACTTTAGTTTACATTCCATTAAGTATAGTTGCTTTACATTTACATTTGACACACCAAATGGCATTAAACTTTAACTTGTGTTGTCAATTCTCCTCCCAGAGCAAAAGCATCAGAGGAAAAAAAAAAGAGGTAGTAAAGCTTTCACGAAAGATAATAAAGTCAAGCTACACAGCTGCAAAGCTACTGCAGCACAAAAAAAAGAGAACGTGCAAATTCTTCAGACATGACAAGCCAAAAAATAAACTGAAAAAACACAGAATGTTTTTGCAATATTCATACCTCACAAACATAAAGCATTTCGTTCTCAACATGGCTATCTGGTTACCCAAATAATGTATCTTAAGATGAAAAACATGAAGAAAAGTATCTGTCATAAACATCATACAATGAATCACTTTCTCAAAGTCAGATCCAAAAAAATTAAAAAAAAAAAAAAAAAGAACCAAAATGGCCAATATTTTTAATGTCTAAGCAAAATCCTTTTCTAGAAATTTGTCAAGGGCTATCTGAGTAGCACAGTTGATTAAGTGCCTGACTCATGATATAGGCTCAGGTCATGACCTCAGGGTTGTTAGATCTAGTCCTATGTTGGGCTCCAAGGTCAGCACGGTCTGCTTGAGAGTCTCTGTCTCCCTCTGCCCCTCCCCCAACTCTTTCTCTAAAATAAATAAATAAATCTTAAAATTTTGTCAGATATCCTTATGCATGTATACAAACTGGTATAAAGACTGAATAAAAGACTATATTAAGATTTCTAAGTTTTAGAAATACTGAAATGCAAACATAACAATATGTACATTAAGTGTAAATACACTAAAATATTGTAACTAAAGGATAAATACTACTGCATTGGATTTTTAAAAGCCAACTATGTAATTATAAGAGTATCAGCTAAAACATACCAATGTAGAAAGGCTGAGAGTAAAAGGATTAAAAAAAATAAGAGTATGCAATCCCTAATCCAAAGAAAACTGGGTAGCTATGATATCAAAGGGCATTTTATAGAAAATAGTATAATTGGAAAGAAAATGACTTCAAAGGAAAAGTAGGGGGGTTCAATTCACCAGAAGATATGACCTAATAACTTGAACTCTAAGTAAAAGCAAAAATTTACAGAATGACAAGAAGCTGTAGTAGATAAGTCTACAAATACAGAGAAAAATTTTAATGCATTGCTATTGAATACCTGATGGAAACAAACAAGGAGAGGGGCACCTGGGTGGCTCAGTGGTTGAGCATCTACCTTTGGCTTGGGTTGTGATCCCAGGGTCCTGGGATCGAGTCCCACATCAGGCTCCCTGCAAGGAGTCTGCTTCTCCCTCTGCCTATGTCTCTGCCTCTCTCTCTGTGTCTCTCATGAATAATTTTTTTTTTAAATCTTTAAAAAAAAAAAAAAAAGAAACAAAGAAAAATCAGTAGGGAAACTAGAGATTTCAACAGTAAAGTAACAAACTTTACATGATGGACACATAATGAAAAACATTAACCAAAAGCTTCACATTACATACTCTCCATAGCATAGGTGAAACACTGACATAAAAAGACTTTCTCCCAGGCCATAATGCAAGTCTCAAAAAATTTCAAAACATCAATATTACACTATATATATTCTTTGACAATAATGCAATAATGTTCAAGATCAACTTGAAATAACAAGGAATTCATCATGTTTGGAAATTATTTTTAAATAAATTCTAAGTCAAAATAGATATCATTATGGAAGTTACAAATTGTTTTTAATTTGTAATAATGATAATAAAGGCATATGACATGGAAATAAAAATATTGGGAGGAACACTGATAGTTTTAAATGTATTCACCTAAAAAGAAGCTTAAAATTAAGAAGCTAACGTTTCATTTCAGTTAGAAAAAAAAAATACAAAACAGCAAAATAAACCCAAAGAAAGAACAAAATATGATCAGAAATTAATGAGGCAGAAAACAAATACAAAAAAAAAAAAAAAAAAAACCTCCCCAAACAAAGGCAATGCTAGTCTATTGGAAAGACTGAGTGATAAATCTAGAGTGACACTGATAATAAGATAAGGAAGGGGAAAAGGAGGGGAGAAGAAGACAGAATACAAATAACCATTATCAGGAAGAAAAAGACTATGGAACCTATAGGCATTCAAATGACTTTTTTTTTTTTAATTTTTATTTATTTATGATAGTCACACACACAGAGAGAGAGAGAGAGAGGCAGAGACACAGGCAGAGGGAGAAGCAGGCTCCATGCACCAGGAGCCCGACATGGGATTCGATCCCGGGTCTCCAGGATCGCGCCCTGGGCCAAAGGCAGGCGCCAAACCGCTGCGCCACCCAGGGATCCCTCAAATGACTTTATAGCAATAAAATTGAAAAATAAAAAGGCAAATTTTGAAAAACTACAATTTATCAAACTGACCTAGAAGGAAGTAGAAAATCAGAATAGTGCTATAACTATTAAAGAATTTGAAACATACTTTAAAACCTTCCTACAAAGAAAATTCTAAGCCTAGAGTTTCATTGGCATATTCTATCAAAATTTAGGAAGAAATAATAATGCCAGTCTTTCATAAACCATGCCAGAGACTAGAAAATGAAGGCATCATCTACAACTCACTTTATGAGGGGAATATAACCTTGATACCAAAATGAGAACAGTATGACAAAGGAAAGCTACCTGTGATCTGTTATGAACAGATGCAATAATCCTAAACAAAACTGAACCAAATCCAGCAATTTATATATAAAAGAAAAACCCAAAACGTTAATACATCAATGATCAAATTAAGTTTATACAAGGAATACAATTGGGTTTAAGCATCTGAAAATCAACTATTTATTAATATAAAAAAAAGGAGACACAAATCAAATGATCATCTCAAAAAATGGAAGGAAAATGATAAATTCAACAATTCACAATTTTAAATTGTATATTAAGTCAACTAGGAATGGATATAAACCTGTTTACTCTGATAAAAGATAACAAAAACATCCAGATTAACATCATACTTAAATTTGGAGGTAAAATTTCAGGATCAGAACAAGATAAAAGACACTGGGCAATTGCCATTTCCATTCAACTGTTTACCAGAGTCCTAAGCAGTACAGTCAAGCAAGAGGAGAAGGGGTAAGGAAAACTATAAAGAACAGGAAGAAACAAAATGGTCACTATTTGCCAATGATATGACTATTCTTAAAAGACATCACAAGAGGTCAGTATAATTAGAGTTATGCAAGGTTTATGAATTTTTAAAAATCAATATTCAAAAGCTGTATTTCAAAATATGCCAGCAGACACAATATTAAATTTAAAAATAAAACTAGCACTAAATACTAGTAGCATTATAAAAATCACCCTGGAATGAGTGTAACAAATAATGAAGACAAAGGTCACTAGGAATGACTAAAACTTAATTGGAAGACATTTAAAAAGATTCAAGTATATACAGAAGTATACCATGTTCATGAATTAGACTGATCTACAGACTCAATTAAATGCCAATCAAAAACCTGAAAGTAAAAAAACCCTGAAAGTAGACTTTACCTCTGTTTTGACATTAGTCTGTACTTTCTAAGTGATTAATTTCTTCTTTCCAGCTTACCATTCAACTCAGGCAAAAGACCCAATGGGGAAAGCATCTTATAATGGGAACTGAAAGTACCCCTCAGGCAATAACAACTGCCCTGACACCAGCAAGACCCCACATTTTTTACACCAAGAAAATGATGGACCTGACCGACCTTTAAGGCCCACATGCATGTATGTACCCATCAACCTCTGTCTCATATTTTTCTTATATAAACCTATAAGAATTTTCTGCACTTTGGAGATACTCTTTGAAACAGCAGTCCATTATCTTCCTGGTGTTGGCTTAATTGAAATAAAATCCCTTCTTGTTTTACCATCATTTGTCTCACTGTCTTTGAATTTTGTCAGTGATGAGTGGGTGGCCAAATCTGGTCTGGAACCCCTGAAGCCAGGTGCTCCTGTATAGCTTGGGCCCTAGTTACAAACCCAACAGGCATTTTTATGACAAATTACACTAACATTTACAAAGAAATAAAAGGGCCCACGAATAATCAAGATAATCTTTTTTTTTAAATCAAGATAATCTTAAAGATAAAGTGAAAGAACTTACTTTACCAGATACTAAGACTGTTTTAATCACAGTAACATTATAAACAGAATGAATGCTTTTGGCATACAGCTACATAAACAAACAAACCCATCACACAGAATAGTCAAGAAATAGACCCTCCTATATATGAGCCTTGATATATAGCAGATGTTGCACTGGAGAAGAATGAGTAAAAAATGATTTTGCTCCAAAAAAAAAAAAAAGATTTTGTTAGTAACTGGCATTAGAACCGGCTGTGTAAATGAAAAAAAAAAAAAAAAATTAAATACACCCTAATCCATTCACATACACATACACCACTTAGGTAATTATAGACCTAAATGTGAAATGCAAATAAAACTCATACAAAATAATACAGGAAAATACACCCATGATCTCAGGGTAGGGAAACTTTTCTTAAGACGCAAAAAGCATTAGCCATAAAGCAAGATTAACACAGAGGACCACATTACAAGTAAGAATATTTGTTCATAATTTGTCCATTAGGAGAATGCTACAGACTGAATGTTTGCTTGTATCCCACCAAATTTTTATGTTGAAAGTTAATCCCCGATGTGATGGTATTTTGATGTGGGACCTTTGGGAGATGATTAGGTCATGGTCAGGAATGGAATTGGTGCCCTTATAAAGTTCCCTCAAGGACACACCAAAAAGATGGCAGACTGCAAATTGGAAGCAACTCCTCCTCACCAGACACTGAGTCTGAAAGTGTCTTGTTATTAGACTTCCCAGCCTCCAAAACTGTAAGAAATAATCTATGAGCAATATATAAAACTGAAAACTGTGTTTGTTGTTTAAGCCACCATCCAGTCTATAGTATTTTTGTTATAGCAGCTCAAATAGACTATAGCAGAAAATGAAACAGCACCGACAGAACAGAAAATATTTATAACATGACCAACAAAAAGCTTGTATATAGAAAATAAAGAATCTTGGGATCCCTGGGTGGCACAGCGGTTTGGCGCCTGCCTTTGGCCCAGGGCGCGATCCTGGAGACCCAGGATCGAATCCCACATCGGGCTCCCGGTGCATGGAGCCTGCTTCTTCCTCTGCTTGTGTCTCTGCCTCTCTCTCTCTCTGTGACTATCATGAATAAATAAATAAAATCTTTAAAAAAAAAGAAAAAAAAGGAAAATAAAGAATCTTTACAAATTTCTCAGATGCATCAATAGAAAAACAAGAAAATGACTTAAATAGCTACTTCAAAAAGTTTTTAAATGGCCAATTAGCATGAAAAAATGTTCAACCTCCTTGGCGACCAAGGAAATGCAAATTAAAACCACAATCTGAATCCATTACATAGACAACAGATGGACAAAATTAAAAGTGTGACAATAGGGACGCCCGGGTGGACGATTTAGTGCCTGCCTTCCCCGGATCGAATCCCACATCAGGCTCCCTGCATGGAGCCTGCTTCTCCCTCTGCATATGTCTCTGCTCCCCCTCGTCCCTGTGTCTCTCATGAATAAACAAATAAAATCTTTAAAAAAATAATAAATAAATAAAAAATAAAAGTGTAACAATATCAAGAGGTTGGTGAATGTGGGGCAAAGGAAGTTCTTGTACATAGCTCACCCAAGTGTGAACTGGAACACCACTACAGAAAACATAACTTATGCTCCAACAGTTCACTCCAGATGAAATTTATGCATGTATCCACCAGAGCAAATGCAAAATATTAAATTCTGCCCATAATTGCCAAAAACTGCTGATAATTCAAAGATCCATCAGTATTAAAATAAACAGGTAAACTGTGGTATATTCATAAAAAAGAATAATACAATCTAGAGCAACATGGCAACAAATACCTACTGCCTGCAATACAAAAGATTCTTGAAAACTACATTGCATAAATGCAAGCAAGAAATACATACCATATAATTCCATTTATGTAATAATCTGTAATTTTCCAAAACTGCCAAAACATTCCAAAAGTGCTAAATTATAATTTTAAGGATATATACTTAGCTCATTGAGTCATAAAGTAAAGCAAAAACAACAAAAAACTAGACAAAGAGAAAATTGTATTTACCTCTAGGGAAAGGAAAAGAATTGTGATTGTTAAGGTACATGGAGGAGGCTTCTGAAGTATGGTAATGATTTTTTTTTTTTTTAATAGACTTACTTATTTTAAAGAGAGAGAGAGCATGTGCATGTACATGAAGGTGATGAGGGGCAGAGGGAAAGAATCTTTCAAGCAGCCTCCCCCTCCCTGAGGTCCAGGCAGCCTCAATCTCATGATCCAAGAGATCATAACCTGAGCTGAAACCAAGAGTCAGATGCTCAACTGACTGAGCCACCCAGGCGTCCCAATGCTTTATTTTCTTAACCTGGTTGTGCTGCAAAAGTGCCTGCTCTGTGATAACTCATTAAGCGGTATAATTATGCTGTATGCATTTTTCTGATATGTGAAATTGAATTTCGCAATTCAAGTCTTTGAGTTAGAAATTTATTCTATCTTTAATTCTATTAACATCTAATGTGGATTTATTATTTTTTGCTTCCCTACCCTAAACCACTCTAGTTTAATCTTATTTACAGTATCAATCAGTTAACAGAAAACGAGTTTGTAAATTTCTACGTTAACTCTTCTTTGTCCTAAGCACAGTTTCTTCCAAGGAATTTCCTCTAAATGACAGTATTTTGGAAATGTTTAAACAGATCCATAGACTCCCCATGATTTTATGTATTTACATCAGTGTAGGATTTTATAGGCTTAGCACATAACTCCTGAAAGTTTTTTCAAGTAGAATTCTTTTTTTTTAAGATTTATTTATTTATTTATTTATTTATTTATTTATTCATGAGAAACACAGAGAGAGAGAGGGGGGCAGAGACACAGGCAGAGGGAGAAGCAGGCTCCATGCAAGGAGCCTGATGTGGGACTCGATCCCGGGTCTCCAGGATCACACCCTGGGCTGCAGGTGGCGCAAAACCACTGTGCCACCGGGGCTGCCCTCAAGTAGAATTCTTAATGGGAACCACAACACAAAAGATGATTTAACCATATTTTCTCAATTCTCCCAAGAACAGTTCATAGGTTATGTTCTGCATGCACAGGAGAAATGTTAATTTATTACTTCAAGACATTATGGTGAGAGATGTAGAATACATACATATAGCAATTACTCCTTAACTTAATTTCAGTTCACTTTCTGTGGACTTTTAAAAAAATAATTTTTTTATAAAGCAATGACAATAACTATAGGTGATATTTGAGGTATAAATAATCAGGTTCTATATATTACAATCAAGGTTCTATATATTACAATCAAAACTAAGCTCATTTCTTTCTAGTGACTTTTTAAAAAGATTATTTATTATTTTAGAGAGAAAGAGAGCATAAACGTGTGTATGTGCTGGGGGGCAGAGAAAGAGATAGAATCCCCACTGAGCGCACAGCCCAAAAACCCTGGGATAATGACCTGACCCAAAACCAACAGTTGGACACTTAACTGACTGAGCCACCCATGATCCTGAGAACATGACCTGAGCCAAAATCAAGAGAAAGGCAAGCTACTGAGCCACCCATGTGCCCTGTCAAATTCAAATTTATTTTTTTAAAGATAGATTTATTTATTTGTTTGTTTGTTTATGACAGACACACAGAGAAAGAGGCAGAGACACAGGCAGAGGGAGAAGCAGGCTTCATGCAGGGAGCCCGACATGGGACTCGATCCTGGGTCTCCAGGATCACACCCTGGGCCGAAGACGGCGCTAAACCGCAGGGCCACCGGGGCTGCCCCAAATTCAAATTTAGAGCAAGTGCCTCATTACTAGAACAACGCCATCAATGTTATCTCTACATGCCAGATAAAACAGTAAGACAACATACACAAATATAACCTTTAAAACACTGTAGCAAAGTCAGATCATCCTAACTCAGAATACATTTCTTGGATTTCTAAATCCTACCACAACTTTACACTAAGTAATTTCTTTTTGCCTATAAATCTACATACAAGGATACTATATTTACTTAAAACCTACTCCTGGTTTACTTTATTAATGTTCTCTACCTGCAGTTGTTATCAAAAAACTGTTATTCTTATTCACAGAAAGCAACCAACTCCAACTATCTCAGCAGCATTCAGACTTTTTACCTTACCAACAATTCAATCACCAACCACTGAACATGGTGTCTAGCCCAAAAGGAGCCTAATAGTTATTTGCTGAATGGAATATGCATAGAATTGAGTCTTGAAAAAAAATACCAAAATTACCAGTAATCTATAGGTAGTAGGATTAAGAAAGATTTTCATTTACTACCTTATATTTTTATCATTCACATTTCCTACAATAAACAGACTTTGCTTTTATTATTTAAAAGTTAACTCTTCCCATCTCATTTTTTTTTTTAAACTTTATTTTGGACTAATTTTAGATTTACAAAAAGTTGCAGAGACAGTAGAAAGAGGTCCTATATATCTCCCACTCCATTTCCTCAACTATTAACATCTTGTATTTCCATGGTACATTTGTCTAAACTAAGAAACTGACAGTGGTACATTACTATTAAGTAAACTCCAGACCTCATCTAAATTTTACCAGTTTTCTCTTTCTATTCCAGGTTTCTTTTTTTTTTATTTTTTTTAATTTTTATTTATTTATGATTGGCACACAGTGAGGGGGAAGAGAGGCAGAGACACAGGCAGAGGGAGAAGCAGGCTCCATGCACCGGGAGCCCGACGTGGGACTCGATCCCGGGTCTCCAGGATCGCGCCCTGGACCAAAGGCAGGCGCTAAACCGCTGCGCCACCCAGGGATCCCCTATTCCAGGTTTCAATCCAGGATACCACAATGTACTTACTTAACATGTCTCCCTAAACTCCTCTGGCCTACGACAATTTCTCAGTCTTTCCTTATTTTTCATGATCTTGACTGGTTAAGTATCCTGCAAAACAAGCCCCCCCGCCTGCCCCTGGTCCTAGTCCAGGTTTGTCTATTGTTTCTCTCGTGGTTAGAGTGGAATTATGGGTCTTCGAAAAGAACACAAAGGTAAAGGGCCCTTCCTGTCACATTTTAGGTGTATGTAATATCCATATGACATCACTGATGACATTAACCTTCATTACTTGGTTCTAACAGTGTTTGCCAGGTTTCACCATGCAAAGTAACTATTTTCCCCTTCTTTTCTTACTCTATTCTTTGGAGGTAAGTCACTATTGTCTAGCCCACCCTTAAGGGAGAAGGAAGTAGGAAATAAGCTCCTCCTCCATGAGGGGAGAATATTTACATAAATCATTTAGAATTCTTCTAAAAGGGAAACTTGACTCTTTTCCTCCATTTATATCAATTTATATCATTTACATCACATATACATGCTCATTTATATTTATTTTACACTTTGGTCACAATACAATAATTGTGCACTATTTATTTTGTTGCTCAAATCATTCCAGTTTGAGCCGTTTGGAGCACTTTCAGGTTAGTTCCTGTGTTCCTTGCACAATCCCTCATCCTTCTGTTTTTTGACACCTCCTTACTTCTGGTACTACACATAATCTGGGCTCTTCTTATATATTCCCTGTCCAATTTTAGAATCAGCATCTCTCCAAGTCAATCCATTATTAAGTCCTGGAGTTAACCGTTTAAGATTTTTATGAATCCAGGGTAATCTATCTGAATGTCATGATGTAATCTGAAAGGTGTACAAAGTGTAATTAAGTTTAAACTTTAAGTACCCAAGCCAAACTTGCCACAAAGGACTCTGATACATAACAGCAACACTTCCACCATTCCTTTTACTATACTTTTTAATTTCCAAAACTGAACTGAGTAGGGTGCATAGAATAGATATTTTGCATCCATTTTTCAGATGAGAAAACAGAAACAGAAGTGATGGCAGGGGCACTTGGGTGGCTCAGTTGGTTCAGTGTCTGCCTTCAGCTCAGGTCATGATCCCAACGTCCTGGGACTGAGTCCCACATCAGGCTCACTGCTCAGCATGGAGGTGGCTTCTCCTTCTCTTTCTCCCTCCGCTACTGCCCCCTGCTTGCTCTCCCTCTCTTTCTCTCAAATAAACAAATAAATTAAAAAAAAAAAAAAAAAAGAACTGATGACAATCAGTAACATCAAGGAGCCAGATACTGTTACAGCCATCCTGTGCTTTCTTTTTCTCAGACAACACCACCAGTGTGCTGGGTCCCTGTGCAATACAGCTATAACAATATGAGTATACGCATAGTTCCTGCTACTTCACTGAACGTCCCACTGCAGGCTTCCTGGGTATCCAGTTAAACCACAATTTTTCTCTAAATAGCCATTATTGGTTCAATAAATAAAAAGGAAAAAATACTCCTAAGAATAATTCCAGATGATTGGCAAATATGTTAGTTTTTTTTTACAAAACAGCAACCTTTTAACGAGCTTCTGTTATATGCATGCCAATATATTAGGCATTGTGAGAAGAGGGATAAAATAAACAGCATAGGGGGGGATCCCTGGGTGGCTTGGCGGTTTAGCGCCTGCCTTCGGCCTGGGGTGCAATCCTGGAGTCCTGGGATCGAGTCCCACGTCGGGATCCCGGCATGGAGCCTGCTTCTCCCTCGGCCTGTGTCTCTGCCTCTCTCTCTCTATGTCTATCATGCATAAATAAAATCTTAAAAATAAATAAATAAATAAAATAAACATATATGGCTATCCATGATATACTAATATTCTGTCCTCCCCAAAGGGCACAAATAAGGGAAATAAGATTGCTCATCAAAGGTTAAGATACATAATCATAATCATAATGGATCAGCTCTAAACAAAACTAAGAAGACATCAAAAATAAATGACATACAAGCCAAGAAGATTTATTGGTATAATTATACAGAAAGAAAGTGCAATTTAATCTAGGAGGGCAAGCTATAAAGAAAAAGACAAATAAAGTCAGAAAACAAACACAGTAAAAGCAATACAATTTACTACATAGGAGGGGACCCTACCCCAAAAAGCCTGGTAAGGCCTTCTAGAGGGAGTGAGGTCTAACTTGAGAAGTAAAGTACAGGTAATAATTGGCATATGGGCAAAGGAAACATGTACAAAGACCTGGAGATATGGCAGCTGGGCACAAGCCCAACCCTAACATTTACATTCTTGCCCAGAGTAAGAATAAAAAGGAAGACCCATTTGCCATGTGATTAAATATTTAAAAGTTATAAAGCAAGCCAGAAAGCTATTAAAGAAATATATTATATCCTTCTACATTGACAAATATACGTTATAATGACTTGTAACTTTCAGCTCAGTTTTATAGATCTGCAGCCAAACTGGTGACAATTTGGAAAACACTACAAAGCGTGAAGAAAATTAAAAGCACTCAAATTCCATCACCAAGAGAAAAATCATTATTTATCTAAAGTTATGTGGACACATATATATTTTAAGAAAATTATATCACATTACATATAAAGATTTTGCCCTTTTAATATAAGCCCTTCTACTCTTGTAGCTTATAATACAAGTCTCCTTATTCAGTTACCAAATATGCATTTTGTAACTGGCTTATTAGTCAAGTGTGTTCTATAGACCCCTGGAAATCCCCAAGGTCTTTTTCAGGGGATTTATAAGGTTGAAACTTTTCATAAGACACTATTATTATTTGAATGGTGTATTTGTATCAGTTTCCTAACAGTAATGTAACAAATTACCACAAACTTTGTGGTAACAATACAAATTTATTCTCTTACAGTTCTAGAAGTCAGAAGTCTAAAAATCAAGGTATGTGCTGGGCCCCATTGCTTCTGGGGGCATCATTAGTATATACTAGAGCCAATTATTTATGATATTCTGGCAAGATACTCCATTAGAGTATCTTGGATAGACAGATTATATAGAAGGATTCAGAAGTCATTAGTATGTGTATTTATTTTTAAGTTATTTTTATTTTTTATTTTTGCCAAGGTCTGTTATATATTAGACTCTCATCAGCGGTGGTTTTAGAATTATCTTTTGGAATTATAATAGAACTATTTATTTATATTCAGCCAGTTTTCTTTAGGAAATTGAAGAACCTAACAAAGTCTAAGACTGAATAGAAGCCACCAGAAGGCCTCTTAATGAAAAGTGGAGGTTAGGTGTCTTGGGAAAATATTTTGTATCACAGCCAGAAGATAGAGTACAACATATCCAAAAGGAAAGGAACACAGAAGAAAAAGAAACAGCTATGATACACTGAGTCCTTACCAGGAGTTAATCACTATGCTAAAGATTCCACATACATTATTTACGTATTAAGGTCTCTACACATCCTTAATTCTCAGAGCAATCATTTAGAGACTACTACTTCCCTTTAATGAGGAAAAAACAAAGGCATAGAGGGGCTAAATGACTTGCAGAGGGAGTAATTGGCAGGGCCAAGATGTAAATTCAAGTCTACACCTTAAAAGCCACTAAACCTAACAGATTTTCAACCAACACATGTGCCAAAACACTCTCAGTACTTCCCAGTGATTAACTCATTTTTTTGTATACTAAAAAGATACTGATTCATGAAAGAATATCTAATACCCAACTGCTTATCCTACTGTCTACTTCCATGCTCCCCAGATATTGAGCAGAGACAGAAACAAGCTCTTCCCCTCTGACATCTGTCCTATCCATGAGAGTAGATCTAATCTAAGGCGCCCATTTCTTCTAGGATGTTCTGCTTCCAATCACTGTTAACAGGACTACATGAGCTATGCCAAAAAAAAAAAAAAAAAAAAAAGGGTACCAATACCTTACAAAAAAACATTCACTGTCTCACAACATAATTACGTTTTCCTATGGCTGGGACTTCATATATTATCTTCCCTTCCAGACCACTCTTTGCAGTTCTGAAGAGATATCAAAATAATATCCTTTTTCATCGAAGTGTAACATCTAAAATCTGTACCACCCAATTTCACGCTTATATAGTTACTGTCAACTGTGGATCCACATCTTACACCTTCAACTAGACTAACTTTTGAGGACAGAATTTATATGGAAAACACCAATAGTTGCTTACTTTACAGTATTCCAATTTCTTCCTTGCTAACAGAATTTTAATTTTGTTTGGTTGGTAATGTGCCCAATTCCAAGGAACAAATTATGATTGTTCTAACCAGTAAGTAATCCCATTCCTCTACATCGGTGATCGGTCTAGGTATGGGCATGTGACCCAATTCTAGCCAATGATATAAGAAGTTTACTGATAGGGTACGAGGAAAAGTATCTTCTTTGATAAGAAAAAGATCAACAAAAATATCCTTTTTTGTACCCTTGCCCCTTCCTTCCTAATTGGTACTCTTTCCTATTGAAAACCACAAATAAAGACATCATCAAACCTTGATGTCAGTGTGCAAAGATGCAAATAAGGTGTTTTTACTTCCTTGAGTTAATCCTATATCCCACATAAAGGGCCAAGAAGCTACTTAAAACACAGAAAAATGGGTGTACTATCAAATTTCACCTGATTTTCTTTTTTATTTTTTTTTAGATTTTATTTATTCATGAGAGACAGAGAGAGAGAGAGAGAGAGAGAGAGGCAGAGACACAGGTAGAGGGAGAAGCAGGCTCCATGCAGGGAGCCAGATGTGGGACTCGATCCCGGGTCTTCAGGATTACACCCTGGGCCGAAGGCAGGCGCCAAACCACAGAGCCACCCAGGCGTCCCAAAGAGGAGTCTTAGTAAACACACAGCTTTCTACTAAAATCCTGAAGGGCTATGCCCTAAGAATAAAGTAAGTCAAAATATAGACTAATGCTTAGAAAGTCTGAAACTATGCTTCAGATTCTCTTGATCGTTGTTAATAGGATATTTAATGCAATTTGCTCATCCACTACCCGTCCACCAAGAAAAAAATTAAATACACCATGGTGAATGAAGATACCATCATCCATAGCATCTATAATTTTTTGTATACAATGCCCAGTATTAATCAAAAATTACAAAGCATACCTGATGTCAGAGCCGAAAGGCTGGAAAACAAGAGAAAAAATATGCAACAGATACAGACCCAATATTTGTGTAGAATAATATTCAGGTATGGACTTTAAACAAGTGATTAATATGTTAAAAAAAAAAAACAGAATTTCTCCCAGAGTACAGAAATTTATAGGAAATTAATCAAATGGAAATTCAATGGCTGAGAAATATCTGAAATTCAAAACTTGATGAAAACAATGAGATACCATTACACACCTGTTGCAACAGCTAAAATCCAAACTATTGACAACACCAAGTGTGACATGTACGTGTAGCAACAGGATCTCTCTCATTCACTGTTGGTGGGAAGGGAAATGGTACAACCACTTTAAGAAATAATTTGGCAGTTTTTTTACAAAACTAAACATACTCTTACCATATATGATCCAGCTATTACATTCCTTGATATTTACCCAAATGAACTGAAACATCCAAATGAGAAGAAAAAAGATAATACAGAGAAAAGCATAAGAAACACAAGAATCTCAGGGAAAAGATTTTATGCATGTAATTGGAGTCCTAAAAGGAGAGGGGAGAGGGAATGGCAGAAACAATATGTGAGGATACACTGGTCAAAATTATCCAAAGATTTAAAAAAAAAAAAAAAAAGAAAAAGAAAAATCAAGTCACAATTCAGAGGCTCTAATAACCCTAACCAGGATAAATACAAAGAAAACTACACTTAGCAACCCTGATTTTCTGAAAATCAAAAACAAAGAAAAAATTCTTAAAAGCAGCCAAAAGGGAAAAAGATACAACTGATAGCTGACTTCTCAAAAGAAATAACAGAAAGCAAATGACACCAGAATTATATCTTTAAAGTGTTCAAAGGAAATGACCATAGATCTGGACACATATATCTGCAAATATATCCCTATAAAAGTAAGGAGGAAACAAAAGTTTTTACAAACACTGAATGAACTTATTGCTAGCAGTCAGTAACAAAATGAAAATTAATGAGAGTTGTTCAGGCAGAAAGATAATTAACCCAGGCAAAAACATGAAAATGCAGTAAAGGATGAAGAGCAATACAAAATGTAAAGATACAACTAAATCAAAATAGATACTGACAGGGGCGCCTGGCTGGGTCAGTCAGTAGGGTGTCTGCCTTTGGCTCAAGTCTTGATCCCAGGATCCTAGGATGGGGACATGTTGGCCTCCCTGCTCAGTGGGGAATCTGCTTCTCCCTCTCTCTCAGTCCCTCCTGCTGCTTTTGTGCATATACTCTCTCTCTAAAATAAAATCTAAATAGACACTGACATAAAACAATAATATCTTGTGAAATTTAAAATATACACAGAATTAAAACAGACAACAGCAGCACCAAAAGTTGGAGGGGGATCAAATGAAGGAAAATATCCTGAGGTCCTTACATTTTCCATGAAGTGGTTAAAGTACTAATTTATAGAACTAAAAGTCAACAGTGTATGCTACAATCTCTAGAGTAATGCAGCAAACAAAATATAAGACCGTGTCTAACAAAGTACTGCAAAGAATAGAAATAGAGAAAAAGGGCAGCCCTGGTGGTGCAGTGGTTTAGCACTGCCTGCAGCCCAGGGTGTGATCCTGGAGCCCCGGGATCAAGTCCCACGTCAGGCTCCCTGCATGGAGCCTGCTTCTCCCTCTGCCTGTGTCTCTGCCTCTCTTTATCTCTCCCTCTCTTTCTCTCTCTCTCTCTGTCACTCATGAATAAATCTTAAAAAAAAAAAAAAAAAGAAAGAAAAAGAAATAGAGAAAAAGAACAGCTATGATAAACGGAAAGCAAATACAAAAACAGATCCGAACTCAAATATATCAGTGATTACATTAAATATAAATGGACTACATGGTTTACAAGTCAATAAAAGACCAATGTGAAAAACAAAACTCATATATATGCTAGGTTTTGGCAAATGGAGAAAGAAATATTTCAGTACAACAGAGCAGAAAGTCCAAAAACAGGCCTAAAGAAATATATCCATTTGATAGATGATAAAGGTACCACTGCAGTACACCGGAGAATGGAAGGTTTTTTAATAAATGGTGCTGAATCAACTAGTTATCCATATGGGGAAAGAAACGGAGTCTAAATCTTTAACTTACATCACATATAAAAATTATTTGCAAGGTAGATTATAAATCTAAATGTGAAAGACACACACACACAAAACTTCTAGAAAAAAAATCAGCAAATTTCTTCATGGTCCTGAGGTATGGCAGGAGATCTTAAACAGAACACAAAAAAGACAAAAATAAAGGAAAAAATTAACTGGATTTCATTAGAATTGATGGCATCTTCATCAAAAGATTCCATTAAGAATGTGAAAAGGCATACCAGAGTGAGAGAAGACATCTGTAATACAGGTATCTGACAAAGGACTCTTTTTTTTTTTTTAATTTTTATTTATTTATGATAGTCACAGAGAGAGAGAGAGAGAGGCAGAGACACAGGCAGAGGGAGAAGCAGGCTCCATGCACCCGGAGCCCGATGTGGGATTTGATCCCGGGTCTCCAGGATCGCGCCCTGGGCCAAAGGCAGGCACCAAACCGCTGCGCCACCCAGGGATCCCTGACAAAGGACTCTTAATCAGAATGCATAAATAACTCATAAAATAGGTAAAAAGACTGAAAAGGCAATTCTAAAAAATCAATCTAAAAAGTTAATAAACAGGCAAGAAAGCATTTAAATTCATAAGCCTTCAGACAAATGTAAAATAAAATCAAAATGTAAGAAGACAAAAAAAAAAAAAATGTAAGAAGACTGCACCCATACTAGAATAGCCAAAATTTTTAAAACTGAAAAACCAATATTGGTGAAGATGTGACAGAACTAGAAATTTCACACGCTGCTAGTAGAATGAACATGCTATAACTATTTTGGAACTATCTTTAATAAGAGCTAGTACTACTGAGATCCACATACCCTATCACCTAAGAATTCCATTCCAAGGTATAAACCTCACAGAATTGTATATATAATATGCACTAAAATACAGGTGCATGAAAATTCATAACAGCATTATTACTGGTAGCCAAAATTTGAAAGAATAGAAACCTAAATATCAACCAACAATATATGATGAATAGAACAGAGAAACTGCAACATATTGACACAATGAGATACTATTTAGCAATGAAAATAAATTAAATAGAAAGCAACACAGATGAATCTTAAAATGTAAATGGCACCAGACACAAAAGAGTATACATAGTGTAATTCCATTATATAAATACCTGTAAACTAATCAATAGAAGTCGAAATAATAATAGTTACCTTTGAAACTGGAAGAGGGAACAAAAAAGAATTCTGAAGGATCATGTAATGTTTCATTTTTCAATTAAGGATAATTATACAGATGTCTTCACTTTGTAGAATTTCCGCACATATAATCTGATGATTGTTAGGATGGTTAATTTTATATGTTATTTTCACTGGACCTAAGGAATGCCCAGATAGCGGGTCAAATATTATTTATGTGTGTCTGTGAGATTCCAGAAGATTCCAGATTCCAGAAGAGATTAGCATTTGATTCAGTAGACTTAAAAACGGTACCCTAAACAATGGCAAGTGGGTATCATCCAGTTAGTTCAGGATCTGAACAGTCCCAAAGGCAGAGAGGAAGAGTGAAATCGCTTTTTGTTGGACATGGGACATCTATCCTCTTCTGCCTTCAGACATCAGCACTTCTGGATCCAGGGCCTTGAGACTCACACCACTGGCTATCCTGGTTCTCAGCCTCTGTGTTTGGACTAGAACTACAACACCAGCTTTCCTGAGCTTCTAATTTGCAGATGACAGATTGGGGGACTCAGCCTCCACAAACATGTGAGGCAATGTTTCATAATAAATCTCTTTCTGGATATTTATGTATGGATATTAGGTTCTATTTCTCTGAGGATCCCAATTACCGTCATACATCTCCATATTATGTTATATTTAAAATTTTAAGATTTCCCATATTGAAATAAGATCCCATATCCCATCTTAAATCCATATTTAAGATTTTCTTTTGGGGTAATGAAAATGTTTTGGAACTAGAGAAAAGTGGTAGCTGCATTGTGAATGTGCTAAATGCCACTGAACTGAGTATCTTAAAATGGCTATTTATGTTATATGAATCAACTCAATTCAAAAATAAGTAGTTACCCAAAAACCTCAATAATATATAATTAGTAGTCATTAATTACTACAAATATTAAAAGCTGTAATGCCAAACTTACCAACTGCTGTGTCACCATCTAACAAATTGTCATCTTCAGAAGTTTGAAAGTCCATAATAACACCTGCTCCATCTAAAAGCTCCTCATCACTACTTGCACTTGTTATACTATTGTAGCTGTTTCTATAGTACCCTCTATGGAACAGCTGCTCAGACTCCATTTAGCTGTCTGATTATCTGGAAAAAAAAAAAAAAAAGGAAAAATGGTTTTAACATTTTCCCAACATCTAATAAAAATCACCTCGTTTAACATGACAAAAAGAAACTTCTGATTTCAATATACAAAAATACTAAGGTCATACACTGTAACAAAAGCTAACTCTATGTCTTTGAGGATGACTTAATCATTCTATTCTTACTATGCAGCTACAAATAAGAATGAAGAATTTCTTCAGGTAGTAGTATAAAACAATCTGCAAGATCAATGGTTAAGTTAAAGTACAAAGAAGTAGGGCGCCTGGGTGGCTCAGTCAGTTAATGATTTTGGCTCAGGCCATGATCTCATGAATTGTGAGATCAAGTGGGCATTGGGCTCCATGCACAGCAGCAGTCGGCTTGGGATTCTCCCTCCCTCTCCTCCTCCCTATGCCCTTCCCCCAACTTGCACACATTTGTACTCTCTCAAATCGATCAATCAATCTTAAAAAGAAGTACAAAGATGTGTTTAAGATATTCTACAATATATGTGGGGGGTTTTTACCAGGAAAAAAACAGAGGAGTTGTGGGGAGAGGAAAAAATACAATGTATAATTAATTGCTTGTGTACATACAGACTGTATCTGGAGGGATTCTCAAGTTGCCTACAGGAGAAAGGAACAAAATGGCTGAAGTACCAAGTCCAAAAGGGAGACTTTTTGTCTCTTTTGTGTATTTTATCAGATGCAAGTACTAATTTTTAAAATGCTATAATTAAAAATTTTTTTAATATTAATTTCATTCTTTTTATTTTAAAATTAAAATTTTCAGAGTTCATAGTCAAATATCAGACACTGAAAATATAAGTAACAATTTTCATTTTTTCAAAGCAGATAATACCAAAAATGCTTGTTTTCATTGTTCTTACTCTCTATGCTTTAAAAACAATAATACTCCTAGGTTTTTTTTTTTTTTTTTTAAATACATCTACCTACTTGCTCAATATCTAAACTAAATGAGAGGGGATCCCTGGGTGGCTCAATGGTTTAGTGCCTGCCTTGGTTTGGCCCAGGGCCTGATCCTGGGGTCCCGGGATCAAGTCCCATGTCGGGCTCCCTGCATGGAGCCTGCTTCTCACTCTGCCTGTGTCTCTGCCTCTCTCTCTCTCTGTGCCTCTCATGAATAAATAAATAAAATCTTAAAAAAATAATAAATTAAATAAATGAGAGTTCAAGATATTAGCAATAGACTTGAAAGGTTCACGTGTGGGACTTGAAAGATACAGTCATAAAAGCAGTCAAACGAGTAAGCCTTGTAAGACGAGAATAATATGTAATAAGTACATATAAAAATAAAAGATAATGGCAATAAGCATACTCCAATTCTAGTGGTGAATTCTTACACTGAAGACTTTAAGTGTTTTAAGACAATCTCCTGTCCTCAGTAAACTGTCCTTTTGCACAGGGAAAAATAACCTCAAAGAGCTATAACAATCAAAAATATTTGTAAAGATTTTACACTTTTAGAAAAAATAAAATATTGCCAAAAACTCTTTTTACCAGATTATACAAATTTCCTAACTTACAGACTTCTTTACAGAAGGTGAAGGTTTGTGTACTCCTTGAAAACATGTCTATTCTCAGCATCTGGTATAGTGACTAGTACATAACATAATAGTAAATGTCAAAACATCAAATTGTTATTCAGTCATGGATTACAAAGAAAAACATATATTCACTGCTTTACAACTTCATTAGTTTTATGGTTACCTCTACCAAAGACAGCCTAGTATAACTTACTAGAGATTTGTTAGAATATACTAATAAAGCAAGTGTTTTATATTTAAGGTAAATGTTAGAATAGTACGAAAATAACCATTCATGCTAAGAACTTTGCAGTGTCTATAGAGGCAATCAAATAAAATACTGTGGCCATTGAGTAAATAGCCAAAATCCTTTTAAAAAAATAAGCGTGAAAAATTCCAAGAATCATTTTAATTTTGCTGTATCAAAGCATGTATGCTAAGATCTTGGAGAGAACACAAACATTCTATTCTTCACTTCTTTACCTCATGATCAGACTAGAAGGGCTTAAGACACGTGATAATATACATCAATGAACATTAGTTGGAAGCTATGTATCACTAAGAAATTAAAATAATTACAAATGTCCGTGTACTGGGACCTCAATCAGCAAGTTCCAGATATCCTCTCCATGTATCCCTCAAAGTCCCTCAAAAACAATGATAACTGACAACTTAATTCTTTCAAAATGTTTTGAAAACTTATTTTGGGGGCACTCGGATAGCTCAGCCAATTAAGCATCCAACTCCTGATTTTTGGCTCAGGTCATGATCTCAGGGATAGAGATGGGTGTGGAGCCTGCTTAAGAGTCTCTCTGTTCCTCCCCCACATCTGCCCGCCTCCCTCCCTCTCCTCTCTTAAAAGAAAATTAATTTCGGGATCCCTGGGTGGCGCAGCGGTTTAGCGCCTGCCTTTGGCCCGGGGCGCAATCCTGGAGACCCGGGATCGAATCCCACGTCGGGCTCCCGGTGCATGGAGCCTGCTTCTCCCTCTGCCTATGTCTCTGCCTCTCTCTCTCTCTCTCTGTGTGACTATCATAAATAAATAAAAAACAAAAAAACTTAAAAAAAAAAATTAATTTCACCAATACCTCTGAGACATCTAGACTTGACATCTTTATAACAAGAGCAACCAATTCTGTTTCAAAAGTTTATTAAACTCAGGCCTGCATGGGTTATTATTTCTATAAATTTGATAATTTAAAAACTATATTTTTCTTATTAACCTAGGAACCTATAGGGCTGTACACCGATCACTCTCACTAGCCTTGGAACATGGCCAGTCCAAATTTAGATGTGCTCAAAGGTAAAATACCTATCAGATTTCCTAAGGCTCAATACAAAAAAAAAAAAAAAAAAAAAGTCAAATATTCTAATAATTTTATGTTGATTCTATGTTGAAATAATATTTTAGATATATTAAGTAAATTAATGTTTTCTTTTTATCTTTTTAATATGGCTACAAAATTTTAAATTACATGTGGCTCACAGGTGCAGCAAAAACATTGCACTGAACAGCACTGCTACACAATATTCAAAATTCTATGGGAGCATAAAGGAAATGCACAGAAGAACTCTAGATGCCAGTGATAAATCTTTTTAAATTCTAAATTCTATTCCCAGGCTTGTTCACAAAAGGCTATTTAAACCATAATATGGCAGCTGATATTCTGCATATTAAAAAAATGAAAATACTAGTCATCTTTTCAATTGTCAAAAATATATTTGAAATCATTTCAAAACATTAAACACACAGTAGCCTGCAAAGGTTATTTATTAGAAATAACCTATGAAAATCTCCAGGGATAAAGCCTAGGCTACTGCAATAAATTCCTAAATGATCTATATACAATCAACTTGACACCCTCTATCTAATCTGATCTTCATACTGCAGCCAGCACCAGTCTTTTAAAAGAAAGCCTCATCAGCAATCTCTCCCCACTCCATGGATTAAGGTCCTAATCACGTCTCACTTACCTTAACAGGCAAGACCCTCTGCAGCCTAGCCCTCTGCTTAGCTTTGAAGTGTGTACTTGCAGTACTCTAGACTCACTGGTCTTCCTCTCAGTCCTATAAGGCTGTTTCCTGTCTCATAGTTTCTCAGCGTGGAACATACCCTCTCCTCTCCATCCAACTAACTTCCTTCATATTCTTCAGCTCTCACATGAATTGTCTATTTATTTAACAAATGCTTTAACAGAGTTTACTATATGTTTGATATCATCAACTTTGACACAAATTAACTCGTTTATAGATGGATTAAATACAATCACAATCCTAAAGCTTACATACTACTACCATATGCATTTAACAGATGAGGAAACTGAGGCGCAGAGTTTAAATAACTTGCCCAAAGTCATGGAACTAGTAAAGAAAGCCTCTCTGACCTACTCATTACCTGGGCAAATCTCTCCTGACTAGGTCAAATTTTCATTGTTAGTTCTTAGATCTTTCCTTGTATCACTCACTACAGTTGTAACACTACACTTATTTATGCATTTACTTAATTAACGTCTTCCCAACTATGATGTGTATCACAAGATCTGGCACAGTGTCAATTTTTGTTCAATATTGCATATTTGATGGTCATTAGCACATTACCTGGCACATATTAGGTGTTCAATATTTTTATTCAACTTTTAGAAGTAATTAGGATTTCACACGCAGTTATAGTACATCATACAGATATCCTGTGTACCCTTTACTCAGTTTCCACCAATGGTGATATTCTGCAAAACTACAGAACAATATCATAATCCAAATACTGACACAGATAGTACAGTCAATATACAGAACATGTCTATCACCACAATAATCCCTCATGTTACCCTTTTATAGCCACACCTATTTCTTCCAGCCCCACCACCACCCTCTCTTTAACCCCTGGCAACTCATAATCTATTTTCTATTCTTAGAATTTTGCCATTTCGAGTATGTTATATAAATGGAATCATACAGTATGTTACTTTTTGGGATGAGCTCTTTGCACTCTGCATAATTCTCTGGATGTTTGCTCATGTTATTGTATGTATCAATAGTTCTTCCCTTTATATTGTCGAGTAATAGTTCACGGTCTGGATGTACCATGGTTTAACCATTCACCCAATGAAGAATATATGGCTCTTTTCTAGGTTTTGGGTATTATGAATCACGCTGCATGCCCACAGGCTTTTGTGTGAACTTAAGTCTTCATTTCTCTGAGACAGAAGTCGAAGAGTGCTGGGCAGCCCGGGTGGCTTAGCGGTTTGGCACCGCCTTTGGTCCAGGGCGGGATCCTGGAGACCCAGGATCGAGTCCCACGTCGGGCTCCCTGCATGGAGCCTGCTTCTCCCTCTGCCTGTGTCTCTGCCTCTCTCTCTCTATCTCTAATAAATAAAATCTTAAAAAAAAAAAAAAAAAAGGTCGAAGAGTGCAATAACTGGGTCATATGGTATGTTTAGTTTTTTAAGGAACTGCCAGTTTTACATTCCTACTAACAATAAATATATTAGTGATCCAGTCTCTTCACATACCAGTACTTCCTGTTAATATTTAAATATTTAAAAAATATTTGAGAAAGAGAGAGAGAGAATGTGCAAGAGGCAGCATGAGGTGGGGTGGAGAGAGCAAAGGGAGAAAGAGAAAGACTCCCCACTGAACAGGGAGTTCAACTCAGGGCTTGATCCTAGTATCCTGGGATCATGACCTGACCCCAAGAAAGACGCTTATCTGACTGACCCATCCAGTCACCTCATCAGCATTTTTTATTTTAGTTATTCTGATAGGTGTGTAGTGATAGCTCATTGTAGTTTTCATTTGCATTTCCCTAATGGCTAATCATGTTGAACATCTTTTTATGTGCTTATTGCTATCTGCCTATCCTCTTCAGTGAAATGACTATTCATATATTTTGCCCATTTTCTAACTGGATAGCTTTTTTACTGCTAAGTTTTATACTTTAGAATACATATTCTAGATGCTAGTCCTTTGTCAGATATGTTGTTTGCAAATATTTTTTCCCACTCTGTAGTTTTTTTTTTTTAAAGTAATCTTTATACCCAACATGGGGCTCAAACTCACAATCTCGTGATCAAGAGTTTCATGCTCCCCCAACTGAACCAGCCAGATACCCCTGACTTTCCTCTTTTTGATAGGGTCCATCATGGAACAAAAATATTTAATTTTGATGAAGTTCAATTTATCAACTTTTCCTTTATGGATTATGCTTTGTCATCTAAAAAATCTACTTCCCAGGGACGCCTGGTTGGCTCAGCAGTTGAGTGTCTGCCTTTGGCTCAGGGCGTGATCCTGAGTCCCGGGATCGAATCCCAAATCAAGCTTCTTGCATGGAGCCTGTTTCTCCCTCTGCCTAGGTCTCTGCCTCTCTCTGTGTCTCTCTTGAATAAATAAATAAATCAATCAATAAATAAATCAATCAATAAATAAATAAATAAAATCTTAAAAAAAAAAAAAAAAGATACAGGTTGAAGTCTTTTTTTTTTTTTTTTTTTTTTTAATGTGTGGATGCCCAATTGTTCCAGCACCATAGCAGAAAAAGGGTATCTTTCTTTCACTGATTTGCTTGTTTTTGTACTTGTTTTTTTTTTTTTTTGGCCTTTGTCAAAAATTAATTGGGCATATTTGTGTGTGTATAGTTGAGAGTTCTATGTTCTGTTCCACTGATCTATTTGTCTATACCTACAGTAATACCATGCAGTCTTGATTACTCTAGCTATGAAATAAGCCTTGAAATTGGATAAATTTGTCACACTTTAGGGATGCCTGGGTGGCTCAGTGGTTGAACACCTGCCTTTGGCTCAGGGCGTGATCCCGGACTCCCGGGATCAAGTCCCACATCGGGCTCCCTGCATGAAACCTGCTTCTCCCTCTACCTATATCTCTGCCTCTCTCTGTGTCTCTCATGAACAAATATATAAAATCTTTAAAAAAAAAATTGTCACACTTTACTCTCATTTTTCAAAATTGCTTTACCGGGATCCCTGGGTGGCGCAGCGGTTTGGCGCCTGCCTTTGGCCCAGGGCGCGATCCTGGAGACCCGGGATCGAATCCCACATCGGGCTCCTGGTGCGTGGAGCCTGCTTCTCCCTCTGCCTGTGTCTCTGCCTCTCTCTCTTTCTCTCTGTGTGACTATCATAAATAAATAAAAATTTAAAAAAAAAAATTTAAAAAAAAAAAAAAAAAACAAAATTGCTTTACCTATTCTAGTGTCTTTGCCTTGCCATATAAATTTTATAATCTTATCTACATCTACAAAATCTTGCAGGGTCAATTTTTATTTCTACTATGAATAAATAACAAATGCATTACAAACGAATGGCCCATCACTACTCACATGCTATATGCAAGCTCGAATTCAACAAGACAGAAGCTGAATCAATATTTGCCCCAAATTTGCTTGTCCTCCTACACTCCCTATCTCAGCTTACAGTATCATAATCTCATAGCCAAAATGAGTTTTTGGAATCCCTTATTAATTTATTTGACAACCATTTCCTCAGTCCCCATCATGTACCAGGCATAAAGCCAGGTACTGTGATAATAAGTAAAATACGGTCCCTATTATCAAAGCAGTGAAGGTAAAAGACATACAAATAACCACAGTATGATAGAAGTTTATCACAGGAGAGGTATACACAGGTATTTGATAACAATGAAAAGGAATAAGCATGCCAGCTAGAAAAGTCTGTGAACATTTAATAAAGGGAATGTTTAAGCTGAGTATTGAAGGATTAGGATGAGTGAACTGGGCTAACTCTGAGGTGAAAAGTCAATATAGACCAAAAAAAGTACATGCAAAAACATAGCAACATAATAACAAAACCTGCTTGGGCAGCTTAATTAAGAGATAAGGAACTGGAGAGTATCTGGAGAGGTGGGCACAGGCCAGATCAGAAAGTTAGGAGCTGATCCATTATGCTAAGGAACTTATTCACTCATTTATACATTGAAGAAATCATTAAGAGTTTTTAAGACCAACCACATGGCCAAATATGAATTTTAACAGGCCAACAGTAGCAGCAGTATGGAACACAGAAGAGCAAGAGACTGAAAGGGGAGTTAGGTGATCGTAATTCCAGCAGAACCTTGAACAATCCTAAATATGAGATACCGAAGGCATAATTAACCTAAGAGATCAAAATATGGAGTAAAATCAATTTTGAGAAGTATTTAAGAAGACATGGTAACTAATAAACTGTGAGGAACAATGAAGAAGAAATCTAAAATATCTGCTAGGTTTCTGACTTGACTAAATTGATTCAAAACAGTTGGAAGAAACAAATTTCAGTCTCCTACATCTTATGGGACTTAAGATCAGAGTGTTCTTTCCAACTACAGAATTACACATCCAGGATTTTTTCCTATTGGGCCAGACTACGATGAAAGGAATGGTTACCTTCATTCAGTACACCAATCCAGCACCCAAACACCAGAACTGGGAGGTAGGAAGCAGAAAGAGGAACACCTTGTGAATCTGTGGCTAAGCGACTCACATAGCCTGTAGGTACACCAATTTTCCATAGCTCCCAACAAAGTTTTGCCTCTTTCATAAAGAAGAGTAGGTAGGAGGACACCTGGGTGGCTCAGCAATTGAGCATCTGCCTTCGACTCAGGGCGTGATCCTGGAGTCCCGGGATCGAGTCCTGCATCGGGCTCTCTTCATGGAGCCTGCTTCTCCCTCTTTCTATGTCTCTGCCTCTCTCTGTGTCTCTCATGAATGAATAATTTTTTTAAAAAAAGAGGTAAGGCTAAGGACCATGGCTAAGTTTCAAAGGTGTATCAGTCAGCTATCTGGCTGGCTAGTAAGCTAAATAGAAAAAAAGGCATAATCTCAGTGAAAACAGAAAAATCCCAAATATTAGCAACTAGAAAGATGGACAAAAGTTTCATGAGCAGTGATGGCAGAAAAGTAAAATGATGACCAAGCTAGCCTTTTGTAAGGAGCATTTTTCATATTAATACTTTTAGCATCTCACATAAATATTCTAACAGTATTGCTAAGTACTGATTAACAATCAAAACATGACACTGAATTTCAATATAACCACTCATTCATTAACTTATGTTTACAGAATAGCTACTAATGTATTAGAAACTGTAAAAAATATAAACACAATTTTTATTTTTTAAAGCTTTATTTTTTCAAGTAATCTTTACACCCAATGCAGGGCTCAAACTCACAACCCTGAGTGCAGGAGTCATTGCATGCTCTACTGACTGAGCCAGCCAGATGCCCCTACACACAAGTTTTACCAATTAATGGCATCATATATGCATAGGCCTTATAGCTTTCAGTAAAGTTCAGCATAAACTTCATTACTGTCCTCAAAAGAGATGTAATACTTTCCTATAGGGTAATGTACAGCCACACTAAAAAGCAATACGTCAGAAATGTCACAGAACACACCAGTAGTGTTCTAAGAGCTCAGAAAAAAAGAGTTCTCATCCCAGGGTGACTGATGGTGAGAAGCCTTCTCTGGAAGAGAGACACACCAGAGTTCGACCTTAAAAGGTAAGTGGGATTTTATGGGGCAGAGATCAGAGAAGTTAACTGAAGCAAGACTACCGACATGAAACAAGTTTTGGAGCCAAGAAGGCAACAAAAATATTTGAAGATGAGTATGTGCACAAAATACAAGTCCAGTAAAAAGTTTCATGGTCAAATATGCTTGGGTAATAGAGCATACCCCATTCTAGAATTGTAAAGGCTACAGCATTGGAAAAGCTCTCGAGAAAACCTGTAGTAAACACTAATTTCATGAATTAAAGTTATGAAAAGCTTTTCAAATGTATTTTACCAAAGAATGAGCCCTCTGCCCCCTACAACATCATGAGACTGAGGTCAGAATATCACAGTAGCAAGGAAGAATTTATTCTGTACAAATTGTCACCACATACAAGATATGACCATAATGAAACTGATTTCTCCCAAAAGCAGTATTACTTGATATTTTATCTCTATTATTAAGTTAGCTGCATGTACAAATTGCTGTGCTGACATTTTTCTTCAAAAAAAAGTATTAAATGGGCAGCCCTGGTGGCCCAGTGGTTTAGCGCCGCCCTCGGCCAGGAGTGTGATCCTGGGGACCCGGGATGAGTCTTGTGTCGGGCTCCCCGCCGGGGGGCTTCTTCTCCCTCTGCCTGTGTCTCTGCCTCTCTCTGTGTCTGTCATGAATAAATAAAATCTTTTTTTTAAAAGTATTAAATGAATAACCCTCTAAAAGAAGGAAATATCTTCTCTGAAGAAAGTTTCTTAGATTCAAAAAAAATTTTAGAGCCACCCATAAGTTAAATAGTAGATAATTTTAAAAGTAAAAACATAAATATAAGGCTTAGACTATAAGACAAAAGAAAGGTAAACAATAATCCCACAAAAAAAGATGATGTGGAAGACTTACACTTTGAAAACAAAATAATCTTCTTGACTTTACAAGACTGTTTACTTCTCAAAAGATCCCTGGGTGGCTCAGCGGTTTAACTACTTCTCAAAAGAGCAAGAAATATATTTAGTTAACTGGTTCCAAAGTTGCAGATAAAATCTCTCTGTATTTCCAGCTGTGCAAAATGGGCAGTTTCCCTGCACAGGTTTGATCCTACATTTTATACCTAACTGAAAAACAGTCATCTTTAAAAAATCAAAATGAGCCATAGCCACGTTATATATACATGTGAATGTGCGCATCAGAAAACACACACAAAAAGAGTATTATTTTAGAACGAAGGTTTCAAAAATTATTTTCCAGAGTTTCTGTAACTTTATATAACTTTCATAACTGAAAAATAAACGAACTGATGGTGCCGTATCTCTCATCCTAAGTTTTCTTCTAGCATTTTGCCTAGCCTTATGTGAAATACAATGCAGCCATTGAGAGCAAGAGCTCTAAAATCACACTACCAGTTGTGACACTTACTGAGACCTTGGGCAAGTTAACTAAATCCTCTATGCCTCAGTTTCCACATTTCCACTGTATGACAGGAAAACAAAATATTTCCTGGGGTTGGTGTGGTAGTTGAGACAATCCACAAAACACACTTAGGAATGATCCTAAAACACAGAATTCGCTCAATTAAAAAAATTGCTCAATAAATATTAACACTTATCATATGGTTTAGATCACTGCTGACAAGTTTGACTAGAAACTCAGATGAAAGTTCTACAAAGCAGTGAGAGTGGCCAAATGCCACAGGATACTGCTTTGGTATGTGACCCACCACAGAGATCAAATCTGACTTCCTGAGTGGTCTGAAAATTATTACCAACATGTCACAGGACAGGAAATGGAAAGCCTATCATCGACACCACCTGGAAAATAACCAATTTATTAATATAAAACTACAACCTCAGCAAATCTGTTCCCCTGAACTGTATATACCCCTTCCCAAGTTGGATTTTACATTCTTAATGAGCTATGTATGACTGAAAACACATGCTTAAAACACAATTTCCAAGCTATAAGTACTATACATTTAAATTGACTTAAAATAATGTCACCCATTTTCCAAGCAAAGAATCAGTCTTTGAAAAGTGTGGGAGTCAGGGTGTGGGAGGGAGATGCCTTGGATTGTGCCAATAGTGGCTGTTCCTATCAACCAGAGGTCATAAAAACACTCAATTTGAGAAAACATCTGTAGGTCACACTTCCGATTTTTAAGCCACACTATGTAACGACAATCAGCAGGATTGGTGAAAGATGAAAATTAACTTTTATGATGAAAATCAACTATACATTCACATTCTTATATGTACTCTTGAGCTACACAGATCATATTCTCTAGTGATTCACAAAGGCACATAAAATTCACTAATTTTAACATCAGTTAAATTATTTCCATACTAACCTCATCAAGAAAAGAATCTTATTTAAAAAAAAAAAGAATCTTATAAATTAAACTGTTCAGAAATTAAAGGTAAAGCATTTCTGGAAAGATTCAATAATCAATGACAAAGCCACAATGATGCTGCAGTAAGTAAATTGTATGGCTCAAAAAAGTTTACGGTTTGCAGAACTGAACTTTCAAATTACAAGAAAAAAAAAGATTCAATTCTTAAAAACAAGGTTTTTTTTTTTTTTCCTCCAAAAGAAAGAAGAAATCTCAGAAATCTTATACACATATAAGGTATAATCTTCCTGTGCTCCAGTTTTAAATAATATACAAATAAAGCCTATTATATGCAAAACTAAAACTTGAGATTCTAAGGTAGTTTCTGATCCAGGTTTATGATCAAAACAAATGTTTTATATCTACACGAACTAGGTCTTGATATACACATAAATTCAGGCTAAAGATAGAAAAACTGAATAATAACTTTAAATTTTGGGCAATTTTACCGCAAGTTAAAACCCACTATCTTGAGTTCAATATTAATCTTTCCTGGAACCTACTTCCACGGTATTCAAAGGCCCTTCTGCAGTTCCTAAAGGAAACAGGAGAAATCTCCAGGATGTCGAGGATACGTATACGCCTGATCATTTAGGCTGCCTGTTCTAAGATGAACCAAGACGAGAGCCCTGGCATCACAGCTGACCCAAACCCGTGAACGTGCCAGGTCACTCACCTTGCAGCTCAGAGGCATAGCAAAATCCGTGGCTGTTTTTTGCGCTGCCTTTGGATTCTGCATCTGTTCCAAACCTAAAAACCTAGCTACCCTGGGAGCTCCACCTGGAGACGGCTGGACTCCACGGACACTACTGCAGTTTAAACGGTACCTTGGATTTTCTACTGATGAAGTTACGGAAATTTTGCCAGGCGGGACCTTTTTTGTCCTCCTCCCAACACGGGAGCAGCATTAAGTTCAATCCGCTTCCTTCGGAGGGCCCTAGAGTCAACTGCTTCCACCCCACATTAAAAAATAAAAATCTCCAACCTCACTTCCCTCTTAAGAGACTCAAACTGAACCCGTGCTCCGACTCGGAAACGAAAAAGACTATGCCTTTCAGCCCAGCACACCCTCCGGCCTCATTACGCAACCCAATTCCCGGCCGCGGACGGACTGGGGCTGGGAAAAGGGGCTGTGGGCTCCGGACCAGCCCGGCCCCGAGCCGCGTAAGGGGAGCCCGACAGGTGCGTCTGCGCGTAACGTCAGCGCGCCGACGTGAACGGCCGCTCGGCGTCGGGCCGCCGAGGCCGTCCTCCGCCGGCCGCGCCGATTGGGTGGAGTGAGGCGGTGGGCGGGGCTGCGGCGGCGGGGGGAGGGGAGGGGCCGGGCGGGGTGTGCGCCCTGCGGGGCGGCCCGGGGCGCCAGACCTTCTCCCGCAGCCGGCTCTCGTCGCTCACGCTTCGCGGGTGGCCCCGCCGGTGACCTCTCGGAGGGGCGGGAGGCGGCCGCCTCGGGGAACGTTCTCGGAAGGCAGTTCCCGGCATCTCCCGGAGCTCCCCGCTCCACGCCGGCGGGAGAGACCGGAGCCGCGCGGAAAATCACCGCCAGCTGTGGTCCCGAAACAGACGGAGAGAAGTGGCCTCGGGCGCCGGGTTTCGCCTGCGTGCGGGCGGCCGGCGGGGGTGCAGCGGGCTCAACGCGCTCTCCGTGTGGTTGAGGGTCCTGAGCCCGACACACCTGTAGACGAAGCTGATGACCCAGTTTAACCCAGCTCAAAAATGATGCTTGGAAATCAGCTATTGGGGAAAATGTGCCATTCGAGGATTTTACACGGTGGACTTGAATGTATTCACCTTCATTAAATTAATGTGTGCCGGCCAGCATTCGTGAACCCGACCCCCGAGCTCATAGGGGTTTACGTTGCGGTGCAGTCCTGAGCCCTCCCCTGGGACAGCAGTGTGAGAAGAAGCCTTCCCGGAGGAGGTGACGTCTGATCCGCAATTTGGGAAAAGTTGGGGCAGAGGGAGGAGCAAACAACCTGGTAGGAACGGCAAGCAAGGGAGGAGGAAATGGAAAGTTAGTTCTATGTTATCCTGGCGTTACTTGGATATAATATGCACGATGTAGCCTGGGGATAGTGAGTCGAGATGCTGATGCAGAAGTCAGCGGTTATGCCGAAGAGTTTGTGTTTTACCGTAGGTAACTGGATGGTTGGAGAGCTTTGTAAGTAGTTTTTCCCCCAAGGTTGTTTTGAAAATATCCGTGGGGCACCTGGGTGGCTCAGTGGATTAAGCCTCTGCATTGGACTGAGGTCATGATCTCAGGGTCCTGGGATAGTCCCACCTTGCGCCCCAGGTGTTGGGGCTCTCTGCTTAGCAGGGAGCCTGCCTCTCTCCTCCCTCTGCCTGCTGCTCTCCCTGCTTGTGCGTTGGCTCTCTCTCTCTGTGTCAAATAAAATCTTTAAAAAATAATAATAATAAGGGGATCCCTGGGTGGCTCAGCGGTTTAGCGCCTGCCTTTGGCCCAGGGCGTGATCCTGGAGTCCCGGGATCGAGTACCGCGTCGGGCTCCTGGCATGGAGCCTGCTTCTCCCTCGCCTGTGTCTCTGCCTCTCTCTCTCTATCATGAATAACTAAATAAATAAATCTTTAAAAAATAAAATAAAATTTAAAAATAAAAAATATCCAAACAGCCAGAAAACCTGAATCATGGACATTGCATGCCCATATTCAGCGGGTTTTCATTTCTTTAAAGTATATGATAAATACTAAAAACTTATGTTTGTGATGTCTAAATTCCACTTAAAATAGCTGAAAATGACATTGATATGGACATGACAGGATCAGTCACCGACATTAAAAAATTCTGCAATATTTTGCTTCATCTACATTAGGATTTTTCCCCCTGAAGCATGTAGAGTAGGATGCAGACATTACACATTATCCTTAGATACTTAAACATGCATCTCCTAAAAGTAACATCTTCCCCAACACCACTAGGACAATTAGCAGTAAGTCCCTGATATCTAATAACTAATCATATTTAAATTTTGCCAGTTGTTAAAAACATATTTGCAGCTTTTTTTTCAAACCAGAATCCAATCAGGTTTCAAGCATTGCATTTATGTTTCTTAAATCTTTTAATCTTCAGCTCCTACCCCAATTTTTCATGATACTGATGTTTTTATTTTTTTTTTTTTTTTTGATACTGATGTTTTTAAAGAGAGCAAGAATGTTGTCTTGTAGAATGTTGCACATTAGTATTTTTTTTAGTTTTTCAAATTAAGAGTAAGCAATGGCTATTATAGGCTATGTTCCCTCAAAAGATTCTCCCCCACCCCATAAATATGACTTCATTTGGAAATATATTCTTTACATGTGATCTGGTAAGGTAATTAGGATGGGCTAATTCAATGTAATTAGTGCCTTTATAAGAAGAGACACAGACAGGAGTATGGCTATGTGAAGATGGAGACAGAGATTGGAGTTAGGCTGTCAAAAGCTAAAGAACAGTTGGGGCTACCGAAGCTGGAAGAAACAGCTTCAGAATTCTTCCCTGGAGCCCTTGAAGAGAGAGTGTAACCTTATGGACACCTTAATCTTCAGACTTCCAGACTCCAGCACTGAGAAAATAAGCTTCTGCTGTTTTGATCTCCTCAGTTTGTGTTACTTTGTTACAGTAAGGTTAAGAAGCTAAAGTAATGACTTTAAACATTTTGAAACAACATAGGAAATACAAACTGAAAGTTGATGTCCTCCACAACCTGACCAACCTTAGTGTCACTGCCCACAAAAGAATACTAAAGTATATCTTGGGGAACTTTCTAGGCACATACAAAGATATACATATTAAAATACAGGAAGATTTATTCACCAGAAGCCCTGTTGAGAGATATCTGCCTTGGCTTGACCAAATACACTTTTTTAAGATTTTATTTATTTACTTGACAGCACAAGCAGGGGGAAGCAGTGGCTCCCCGCTGAGCAGAGACCTGACAGGGGGCTCCATCCCAGGACCCTGAGATCATGACCTAAGCTGAAGGCAGACATTACCCAGCTAAGCCACCCAGGTGCCCCTTGGCCAAACATTTTGATAACTATTTAGGGTAGAAGACCCTAGATCTGAATCACCTGGTTCCTAGAATTCAGGGAAGAGCGTGAAGCTGCTTGGTATGAAGTAAGAAGACTTTGTTTTCCTTTTGAGAAGGGACAGGGAAGGAAACGAGCCAGGTTGCCCCAGAGAAGGAATGGAGTAAATAAAGTGTTAGAAAATAATTTGCCATCAAGTGTTTTACAATGGGATGTGCAACAAAACTGTCTTCTTTGACTCCCTACTAAGTTTTTATTAAACTGTGTATTACACACCAGTGCTTTTGACTATGTACACTTCTTGGGCCCTCTAGTACAAGAGAGTAATGAATATCTGACTTACATATTTATCTTGTATCTTCAAAGCACATAGCATTCTATAAGCATTAATATCATCAACATTCTAGATTCAACTCTTTTTTGATAGCTGCATAATCAGGGTCCTGGGAGAATATATTTGTGGCTATAGGACTGAGATCCCTGCTTTCTTACTAGCTATCAACCAAGATTGCTCTTAGTTCCTACAGACTATCCTCAATTCCTAACTTCATGGCCCTCTCACAAAATAGCAGCTTACCTGCCTTCAAAGCCAGCAGAATTTCTCTTGAGTCTCTCTGACTTCTTTTTAGGAGTCACCTAATTAGGTCAAGCCTGCCCATCATCTAGTTTTTTATTAGTTGAAAGCCAATTGATTAATAACCTTTTAATGGAAGTGAAATCCCTATATTCATAGTCCGGCCCACACTGAAGGAGAGGTAATTATACATCAGCACATGGGAAGCTTGACACCATCCCAGATTTCTGCCTGCCACAATCTACCCTCTAGCCCCTGGTGATTTACAAGTAAAATATTCACCCTTTTCCAAAGTTCTGATTGGCCTCATCCTAATCTAAATATCATCAACTCAAAGTCCAAAATCTCTTCCAAATCAGATGAAGATGAGGCTTCTTAATCTATTCTTCATCAGTGGATCTGTGAAACTAAAGGGCCAAGTTATCTGGTTCCAACACTCCCAAAATAGAATGGTGAGACAGATATTAGAGTTGCAGGCATTCCAGTTCAAAAAAGAATAAAGGAAGATAGTCATTGTCCTCAAATGCACAGCCACTTGCCAAAAGTGATGAAAGAGTGCTCCTCTCTTCCCTGATACAGTAGTTGGTTTGGGTTTTTTTTTTTATTTGTTTTGTGTTTGTTTTTTGTTGTTTTGAGAAGAGGAAAGCCTCTTTGTATTACCCTCACCTGAAAGGGTTTTATGCTTTAATAGGCATAATCACCAGCTTTTTTGGCTCAGTTATCTGTTCCCACTGCTGACAATCTCACAGATTCAAATCACTATATTCACTTCCTGATTCAGTGCTGGCACCAACCCACAAATCACGTTTCTCTCAGTGTAACTTTATATCAAAACACCCTTTGCTCTTCCCTATCACTAGGTCTTGTATAAAATTGTAGCTAGGATTTCACACATATTTCCATAAGTCTGAATCTCAGGCTATGCCACTTAAACAGGCAAAATACTCCGAAAGTTCTTGTTATCTAATCCTGGAACAATGAGTCTAGTCACCCAGCATACACAGTAATCAGTGGGTCACTCAGGTGACCTTCGTAGGATCAAGAAATTTAGCTTGTTACAATTAAAATGAACTGCACTCTATTATAATGAATACTCCACAAATTGTTAATTGAGTTTATTTGGAAAACTTAAAAATTAAAAATTCTTCTAAGGACATATTTTAAGACCTGCCGAAATTAGGGATTGTTGCCAGGAAAGTCTACACTGGTATTTCTTTAGTGCAGAGTTAAAAACTATAGGACATCAGGCAAAATACATTCACTGTTTTAAAGTTCTTTATAACATACATTCCCACTAATATCCAGATATTACCTGCTTGGTGTTCTGTGGGAAATTACCTTTATACAATGATAACCCCCAAATATACTCCAGACAAGCTATCCCAGAGATCACAGAAAGGCTAACATACCATGAAAAGCAGGGGGAAAAAGAAAATTAACATCCTTAAGATAGGGTACAAATGGAGAAGAAAGACCAATGATGTGAAACATGGTTGTGGGGCAGCCTGGGTGGCTCAGCGGTTTAGTGCCACCTTCAACCCAGGGCTTGATCCTGGAGACCTGGGATCGAGTCCCACTTTGGGCTCCCTTCTTGGAGCCTGCTTCTCCCTCTGCTTGTGTCTCTGCCTCTCTCTGTGTGTGTCTCTCATGAATAAATAAAGTCTTTTTTTAAAAAAATGAAACCTGATTGTGCAATGCTCGTGTGTCCTCTCTTTTTGGCATATTAGCCTTCCTGTTGATGGTGAGGTAATTAGGACTAGAGTTGATGTTTGAGCAAAGGTTCAGAGACGGAAGATGCGTAAGCTAATAACACTGACTATCAAAGAGAAGTAGGAACAAGAGTGCCTGGGCACATCTTTAGTTTGCTAATTAACCTAGTGGGCAGGTACAGCTTTTACACTCTTGGAACAGATCATGTGGGATGCAGTATGAATGTCACCACTGGGTGGCAGAATTAAGACCAGTAAATATTCTGTTTCTTTTTCTTTTTTTAATTTTTTTTTATTATTTATTTATGATAGTCACAGAGAGAGAGAGAGAGGCAGAGACATAGGCAGAGGGAGAAGCAGGCTCCATGCACTGGGAGCCCGACGTGGGATTCGATCCCGGGTCTCCAGAATCGCGCCCTGGGCCAAAGGCGGGCACCAAACCGCTGCACCACCCAGGGATCCCCTTCTTTTTCTTTTTTAAGATTTTATTTATTTATTCATGAGAGACACAGAGAAAGAGAGAGAGGCAGAGACACAGGCAGAGGGAGAAGGAGGCTCCATACAGGGAGCCCTATGTGGGACTCAATCCTAGGACTCCAGGATCACTCACGCCCTGAGCCGAAGGTTGGATACTTCAACCACTGAGCCACCCAGGCATCCCAAGACCCGTGAATGTTAATGACTTATCAGCTAAAAGGCTAGTATCCAAGATCTAAAAGAACTTATCAAACTCAACACTGAAACAGCAAGTAATCCAGTCAAGAAATGGTCAGAAGACATGAACAGATATTTCTCCAAAGAAGACCTACATATGGCCAACAAGCACATGAAAAAGTGCTCCGCATCACTTGCCATCAGGGAAATACAAATCAAAACCACAGTGAGATACCACTTCACACCAGTGAGAATGGCTAAAATTAACAAGACAGGAAACAACAAATATTGGCGATGATGTGGAGAAAGGGGAACACTCTTCCACTGTTGGTGGGAAAGCAAACTGGTGCAGCCACTCTGGAAAACAGTGTGGAGGTTCCTCAAGAAGTTAAAAATAGAGCTACTCTGTGACCCAGCAATTGCACTACTGTGTATTTACCACCAAGATACTGATGTAGTGAACTGCTGGGACACCTGCACCCCAATGTTCATAGAAGCAATGTTCACAATAGCCAAACTATGGAAGGAGCCACGATATCCTTCAACAGATAAATGGATAAAGAAGATGTGAGATATATGTGTGTGTGTATATATATATATATATATTTACACACATACATATGTACACACACACACAATGGAATATTACTCAGCCATCAGAAGAGACAAATACCCACCATTTGCTTTGATGTAGATACAACTGGAGGGTATTATACTGAGTGAAATAAGTCAATTGGAGAAGGACAATCATCATATGGTTTCACTCATACGTGGAATATAAGAAATAGTGAAAGGGATTATAAGGGAAAGAAGATAAACTGGGAAAAATTAGAGAGGGAAACAAACCATGACAGACTCCTAACTCTGGGAAACAAACAAAGAGTTGCAGAAGGAGAGGAGAGTAGGGAATGGAGTGACTGGGTGATGGGCACTGAGGAGGGCATTGATGGGCTAAGCACTGGGTGTTGTACTATATGTTGGCAAATTAAATTTAAATTAAAATTTTTAAAAAAGACCTATGAATAAAAAAAAAAAGACCTACGAATGTTGAGTGTCTCATGTATATTGAGTGTTATTGCTTATATTGCTGAATATATATTGCTTAATGAATGTTAGATACCTCTTGTATGTTTAGTACTTCATTAATATTGGGTATCTCTTGGTTTTTCCAGCCTTTTCTACCTATGTTCACAAGTATATGCCCTGCTGACTTTATCTATCCACCATATATCACAGGGTAGTAACTTTATTATTTTTTAAAAGATTTATTTATTAGAGACAGAGAGAGAGAAAGAGAGAGGCAGAGACACAGGGAGAGGGAGAAGCAGGCTCCATGCAGGGAGCCTGACATGGGACTCAGTATTGGCTGAAGGTGGCGCTAAACAGCTAAGCCACAGAGGCTGCCCTATCTGTTAACACATGAGTTTTGTCCATCCTATTTCTTTTTTTCCAGGGCAGAACTGAATATTCTCAAACAATACAGTTCTGGGCCATGGGGTTGCTATTGTACCATGGTGATGGGGGTGCTCGCAATGCAGACAAACTTCTTATAACTCCTTACTTTTATCAAGGTAGAATTCACAGAACCATGGTAATATCTAAGCACAATATTATTTTATTTGGGACACTGTTTTACAAGACATTTACAGACATTAGATGTTTTCTTCTCACTGCAGATAGGTAGCCTACTTTTTGGAAGCAGCACAGAAATTCTGAGCCTGGTAGATTCTGAGATTAGTAGACTAATAGTCACAGGCTATTAATAATATATGCTTTCTATGATCCTTTTAAAATAAATCCTAAATCCTTTTATGGTAGTGTAATAGTTCTTACATGGGGGATTATCCCAAAGATCCTTTGTAAATAGACAAGAATGAGTCCACTTGCACATTAGTTTTTTTTTTGTAATATTGTTTATACTGTGTACTACCTTATTTCTTTAGAAGAATGTGTTTAAAATGCATGATTTCTGACATCTTGCCAGCAGTTCTCAACCTTCACTTTGCATCAGAACCATCTAGGGAGCCTCAAAAAAATATTCTTGCTTGGACTCCACTCTCAGAAATTATTATAATTTTCCCAAGTTTGGGCCTAAACATCCATATCTTAAATCATACCCAGTTAATAAGCAGCATTCAGTCAGAACCAGTACATTAGACATGGGGCAATCTATCTAGACAATGTGCTATATATTTTGGTGATATAACAATAGATTCCATCTGGGGAAGAACCTTCTCTGTAATTTTTCTGCTATTTTTGTTAGAAGAATCTAGTGGTGTTAAATTTCCTCTTCAACAGACTTGGGTATTTTACATGGTAAGGACTACAACCAGTTTCCTTGAACATTTTCTTTATTTGTTCTAATGTGAATATTTCTAGCTTGATCTCATTTCTTCTCAGCATGTGTTACAGAAGGGATCCTGTTTGATTAGGGTTCTTACTAGATCCTGTACTTTAGGGAAGATGATTAAGAAGGAGCTTCCTTGAGCTGAGGTAATTCCCAATAAGGTGTTTTTACAGATTCAGGTGTGGGCTTTTCCTACACAATAAAAAGAATTTACCAGTCAGCCTGATCTACTCTGCTCCTGGAACCTTAAGCGAATAGGAGTTTGTATTAATATACAATTGCAACAAATTCCCACAAGCTTAGTGCCTTGAAACAACACCAGTTTATTAACTTAGAACTTTGTAGGTTAGAAGTCCAACTCAAATCTCATTGGCCAAATCAAGGGGTCAGCCTCCTTCTAGAGGCTTTAGAGCAGAATACATTTTTGTGCCTTTTGCAGCACAAAAATTAGTAAGCCCTCAGTATATAGGAAATATATGGAGGGATTGCAAAAAAAGTTATGTGAATAAAATCAGGTTCTTGTACTGGAAATCATTTTCTTTTGATTAGAATTGAGCTGAAACATTAATAACAAAAGCTCTACCAATTCTCAAATTAGCTTTATTCTTTCCCCACTAACCAGCCAACAAAATCTTTAAGCCCTCAGGGAAAGGAAAAAAAGAATAACTAGCAGTAGTAAGAGCTTATCCATCCAACCAGGTCTAGAAGTGCTCGTTCACTAGTCTTGCTCCTACCCTGGCAGATACACAGAAACAAATGGTAGAGATTACCCATGAGTGGAGGTTGTATAGGCCATTCCCTTCTCCCAGCAATTCTACCACCCCAGGAGTGCCATGTTGGATGGTGCTATTTTACAGAATTGGCAAAAGAAGTCAGAAGGATATGCATATTCCTAGCATACCTTCTACAAATACTGTAGCAGTTCATATCCCCACCAACAGTTTATGATAGGAGCTTAAAAAATTATCTAAGGAGGTCTCTGACTAGCCATACTTCATGAAAGCAGCAAAAGAGAATTTACTTAGATTGACAGTTGGCAACGTTCTTGTGTTGCTTGCTGTACAAAGGGATGTGGGTAGAAATAGAGTTATTGTGCATTCAGACACCAAAATTCCTACTAACTGGGGGTGGGCGGGGTCACAAGAGGCTAGATGAGAAATTGGGAAAATGAGGGAAACAAGTCTTTTGCATGGGTGGGGACTGAAGTGGAAATAAACCAAAGCAGATTTTCTCCAGTTTGCCAGGTTAGATGACTTGCAGCGCCATCTTCTGGCAAAGAAGCCAAAAACTTTCAATTTCTATGCTGGTAATAAAGTTTTTTTTCTTTTCTTTTCTTTTCTTTTCTTTTCTTTTCTTTTCTTTTTTTTCTTTCTTTTCTTTTCTTTTCTTTTCTTTTCTTTTCCTTTCCTTTCCTTTCTTTGTTTAATTTATTAAAAGCATGGCTAACCCAAAAACTGGGAAAAATCAGAGAGATCTTGGGTGTTGGCGTTTTGGAGACAGGATGAGAGAGAAGGAAGCAGATTTCTTTGAAGCAATGATCGGAATCTGACCTTTGAGGTCTCTGGCAAAATCTGTGGACTCTCCACCGGGCTACATACATCACATGTACAACAGGTACAACCTAGAGTGTAACTTATGCAGTAGACAAGCTACCATTCTCCTTCAGCTTCAAATTTGGCTTCTCCAGTATTTCAGGTGTACTCCAGGTAAGGCAACTTAGCCATAGGCCTATTCAGGACAATAGACTTAATCCCTTGTTACTAGAAAACCTGTCCCTATCTTTGAAAGTCCTGCCATCTTTCAATATACCGGTAAGTAATTTACATACACATTGGATGTAAATGTGTAGAAAACCACATTACAGTCTTAAAAAAATTTCAAGACTTAAAAATACCTTCTTGCTAATCATCCAAAAATGTACTGGAAAAAGACTAAATTACTTTTAAAAATGCGGTATCCCTAAGTAACAGACATCACGTTAAAAAAAAAATCCTGTTCTCTCTGTAGTACATGTGGGACCAATTTATAAAATACTTTATTCAAAATCAGCCCGTTAGGGACCTCCAGCCCTCCTCTCGGCTTTACTCCCTTCTTTTCAACTCCTAAGTCTCCCGCATCCTGTTCCACCTGCTGCGCCTTGGCCCCGCCCCTCCGCCCATTGGCTCCGCCCCTCCGCCCCTCGGTCCTGCCCCTCCGTGCCACGCCTTCCACGCCACGCCCAATGCGCGCCGGCTTCCGCGCGCTTACGTCACACGCCCGCGCCAGTGACGCGCAGGCCGCTCCCCCTTCCACTGCATTCACTCTAGGGTTTTAGGGCGTGAGGGTGCGGGTCCTCAGCTGGGAGTCCTGAGAGGTTCCCCGCGTAGCCCCGAGTCCAGAGCCGGCGTGGCGGGGCCAAAGGACGTGGCAGGCAGGTAGCCTCCCAGTCCCAGTGCCATCTCCCCACCCCCACCCCTGAGGCCACTGGCAACCATCTCTGTGAAGTTGCAGGGGCGGTAACCCGGGCGCTCCCCCCGCCCCCTCTACCGCCCCTGCCGCCGCCCGCCGTTTCCAAGCGGCTCGGAAACCAGTTTCTTGGCTCCGAGCGTGTGGACCTGTGTCACGGGGCGTTGCCGGAGGCGGGAAGGAGTCAAGTCTGAGGGGTCAGCCAAAGTCTGGAGTCTCGTTGCCCTCCTTCGGCTGGCCTGTGGCGGGTTAGATAGACTGTTTCTCTTCCAGGATGTCATTCTCGGAATCCGGGGTGCTGCCTCTGCCTCGCTAACCGCTTCAGGAAGACTGCTTCACCTAGACTGATGCTTACTGGTCCTTACCGTTACTCCCACTAACGCCCGGTGTCGTTGAGGTGAGTTAAACTTGTGGGGAGCAGTGATATGCAAAATAGTGAAATCATACTGGAAATGAGGAGACCTGACTGAGATCTGCTTATGTAAAGCCTGCAGGTTACTCGCTTTAAATGCACAGAAAATAATAGCTTCCGTCTCATTAAAATGTTAATCCTGTGAAGAACAATATGTATTACGAAGCAGTCCTTAGACATTAGTTAATGCGCTACAGTGATAAAGGAATTAAAATAATAACAAAAATCTTGATATGGATAAGCAGTCACTTACTTTGCGTATATGTTGTCCTAGATTTTAAATTACATATACAGTTTAATAAAAAATGAGTAGCAATTAACTGGTTAGCTTATAATCATGTATTTCAGTTTTACATAATTTGTATGGGAGGCGTACAAAGTTTTACTACTTTCAGAGTTCATAACTTTTTTATGCAGGTCTAATTTTTATTCTCTAAGCGCCAGCTCCAAGAAGCAGACATTTTTTTATTGCCATGGTAACATCAGAAGTATTTCTGAAGGATTAAAAGTAATATCCAATGTATGCTAATAGCTTTTTCTTATGATGCAGCAGTATTGTAGAGATGATGGAGGGGAGCCAAATACACAGAGAAGCAGTCCTTTGTTTCTACTTCAGATTTGTTTGGTATTAGAGAATCCACAGATCTATTTCATGTAAGATTGCTCTTTGTTCTAGGTGAAAGGTAAGGAGTCTCTTGTGGGAAAACAGGTTTTTATACAGTAAAAGTCAGCATTAGGAGTTTAGTAAGGGTTATGGAACTTGGCCACAGTTCTTTTTGAGGTCATTTTAATACAATGACATTGTATTCCAAGTACATTTTACTCTAATCTCTCCTTTTTTAAAAAAAATGGTTTTCTACCTCTATTTCTTTTTTTGTAAGATTTTTATTAATTTATTCATGGGAGACAGAGAGAGAGAGAGAGAGAGGCAGACACAGGCAGAGGGAGAAGCAGGCTCCATGCAGGGAGACCGGTGTGGGATTCCATCCTGTGCTGAAGGCAGACGCTCAACCACTGAGCCACCCAGGCGTCCCTAATCTCTCCCTTCTAATCTAAATTGTGGATATGACATCATTTCATGATTATAAGTTATTTACACGTTGGTAGTTTCCAGAAGCCGTTAATTGTACAGACGTAGAAGAAAGACAAATGTTTTGAATAAAGTCTAATAGGAATTCCATTTTTGCTTTCTGCTTCTTTGAATAAGAAGAAAGAAGTCAGGGTCTTGACTCACCAAGATGGTAAATTGTCCATCTCCCACTATCTAAAATGTTACTTAATATTTGGAAAACTATGTATATGGATTGTAGCTGCAGACAGTACCATAAGCACTTCTGAAATCTGTTGACATTCCTCTACCAGTGTTTCCCTTCAGGAGAATTTGTCCATCAAATGGCTGAAACAACTGGAGATTTAAGGTTTCAGATTGGAGGGGATACAGTTTTCATTCATATACCCTGGCACTTTCTATAGTTGGTACACAAATTTTATTGTGTTAAGCATTGCTTATTGTAGCTTAAACATTTTTTAGTTAACTGTGGGGAAAGATGTCTGTTTACACTAGAGGCTAAGATATTTTTGTGGAGCATAGTTGACATAGTTGAAAAGTGCACTGTATAGGAAAACTTTGGTCAGGGTTAGAACTTTGGAAATGGGAAGCTATTGAAGGGTTTTAACTGGAGAAATTGGTTTAGCTAGCATTCTTCTGTCAGCATTTATTGCTTTTAAGTTTTGTTTTGAATGAATAATATATTTATATAGCTTAAAATTCAGAAGGAACAAAAGATTAAAAAAAAATCTTCCTCTTAATCATTCGGTTCTCTTCCCTGAAGGCAGCCAATAGTGTACCAGTTTATAGTGTATCTCTTCAGAGGTATTACATATACAAGCAATTATATGTGTGTGTACACATGTAGGGGTTTTATATATTTGTATGCACAGTCATATATAAGTAAATAAATATAAGCATATACATGTATATTTCCTTTTTTTTTTTTTAAATTTTTATTTATTTATGATAGTCACAGAGAGAGAAAGAGAGAGAGGCAGAGACATAGGCAGAGGGAGAAGCAGGCTCCATGCACCGGAAGCCCGATGTGGGATTCGATCCCGGGTCTCCAGGATCGCGCCCTGGGCCAAAGGCAGGCGCCAAACCGCTGCGCCACCCAGGGATCCCTGTATATTTCCTTTTAACACAAAAATGATAGTATGCCATATTTATAATTCTGATACTTAGAAATTAATCCATATCAATAGAAATGTTGCTTTTTTATTTTTATGGATATTTACATTTTACCATTTCAAACAGTGCTGCAGAGGAAAACTTTGTATATGTTTCATTTTCATATATTTGGAAGTATTTATAGGGTAGATTCCTAAAAATAGAATTGCTAGATCAAAATGAGCACTAATAATTTTGGTAGATACTATGAACTTTTTTTTTTTTTAAGCAAGTCTTTTTTTTTTTTTTTTTTTTTAAAGATTTATTTATTCATTCATTCAGAGAGAGCGAAGAGAGAGGCAGAGACACAGGCAGAGGGAGAAGCAGGCTCCATGCAGGAAGCCCGATGTGGGACTCGATCCCCGGTCTCCAGGATCACACCCCAGGCTGCAGGCGGCACTAAACCACTGCGCCACCGGGGCTGCCCAATACTATGAACTTTTATTTTCCATAGTATTTGTATCAATTTGTATTCTCATATTATGTTTCCTTATCTTCCCTTCCAACATAATACAGTAACAAACTTTATGAATTTTGCTATTCTGTTGGGTGGAAAATGCTATCTCGTACTTTTTTTTTTATTGAGGTAAAATATACATAAAATTTATCCCGTACCTTTAAATTGTATTTCTCTTTACAAGACATTTGGTACTTTTGCTCATTTTAACGTTAATTATATTCCTTTTTGTTAACTTGTAACTTCATATCCTTTGTCTCTTTTCCCGTTAGATTGGTTTCTTTGTCTTGTGAATATGTGGGAATGTTTTATTAGAAAAACAAGCCCTTGGTGATATGAACTAATATATATACAAATATATGTATATTCTTTTTGTCGTTTGAATTTTGACTTATACTAGCTTTTGCTACACTTTTTTTTTTTTTAAATAGGCTCAACACGGGGCCCAATGTGGGGTTTAAACTAAGGGTTGTGAGTTAAGCCCAGTGCAGGGCTTAACATATTGAGACCTGAGCCGAGATCAAGAGTTGGACACAACTGACTAAGCCACCCAGGCATCTTGTTTTTACATGATTTCTATGTAGTTGTATTAATACCTTAAAGCTTTTGGGGTTTGTGTCATACTAAGCTACTGTACTCTAAGATTATAAAAGTCATTCTAATGGTCTATTGCTATAATGGTTTTGGGGGTTTTGTTTGTTTATTTATTCATTCATTCATTCATTCATTCATTCATTCATAGAGACACAGAGAGAGAAAGAGAGGGGCAGAGACACAGGCAGAGGGAGAAGCAGGCTCCATGCAGAGACCCCGACATGGGACTTGATCCCGGGTCTCCAGGATCACACCCTGGGTTGCAGGCAGCACTAAACCGCTGCACCACCGGGGCTGCCCTGTTTTTGTTTTTTACATTTAAGTAGTTTATCTAGAATTTGTATTGATGTAAAGAGAAGAAAATGGGTTTAAGTTTTTCTTTTCCACATTACTACCTAGTTGTGTAAGTACTATTTTAAAATTTAACTTCCCCCAACCAATTTGAAATATCACCGTGGTTATCACCAAGTTAAAAATATTTACTCGGTATTTTTGATTGTTTTGGGAGGTGGGGTGGTATGGTAATGAGCTACAGCATCATGACTGGAGCATTTTTTTATGTCGACCTTCACTTAATCTCCCAGGTCATATATATGGTATTCTCCCAGGTCATGTATATGTATTGGTATCACCAACCTAGAGATATCTTCAGTTTTTTGCCAACATGAGAGAAGGGTGGTCCCCTAAATGAGAGAGGTGGAGGAGGCAACTGTGTCTAACTGCTTATTACAGTCTTTCAACCAAGTCTGTTTTTGTTCTGATATTACCCTCACTCTCAGAGGCACCTGATTCTTCTAATTATTGAGTTCTTCTTTAGTGGGACTTATTTGGCACTGCTGAATTACGGTACAGCTTTCCCTAGTCTCCTACGTCAGTTACTGCTTGTTCTTTTGTCAGCTTCCAGAAATTTATTGCTGTTGCTTACTCTCCTGTTCTACCTGTTTGATCCCTTTAAAGTTGTGTTAGGTTTAGGGAAGAAGTTGAGGTAAATATGTATGTCCAGCTTGATATATATTTAACTCTAAATTGCAGTTTATTTTTTAACTTTTTAAAGATACAGGCTGAGGAAATTACTTTTGTATCTTCTTTTGATTTCCCTGAAGGAAAGGCTTTGGCCATTATCTCTTTATCATTCCTACTCTTTCTGGGTAATGGTACAATTCTATACAATGTTGAAGTTTTCTATTTTTTTTATCTACTCTTATTTTTTTTCTTGCATCATAGACTATTAGAGTTGGTAGAACCCTTAAGTAGCATTCTGTTTAAATTGTTAGTGTTTTCAGAAGAGGGAACCAAGGTGCAGAGAAGTGAGGTGGTTTGCTTTTTGGTAGTGTAGCTTTTCTCTTCAAATCCATTTCTTTATATCTTACATGATGTAACTCTTTTGAAAGGTCAAATACCAAAAATGTCTTTGATTTTATGCTTTGAGTGTCTTTAACATTATAGATATTAAATTGATATAATTCCTAGAGAGCTTAATACTGTCAAGTTGGTATGTGATTTTCATTTGATATTGGAAACCAAAGTATAGAAAGGACAAACATTTGTATTTTCAGTTTATTAGAAATGCAAAATTAGAAAAAGATTATTATGTTTCTTCAGTTATATGTTAGGATGATTTTGTATGTGTAAACCTATAGTCCATTTTGTCACTATTTTTAATTGGTTTGAAAAATCTTTTAGGATTGTAATTCAGGGACGCCTGGATGGCTCAGCAGTTAGTTGAGTGTTTGCCTTTGGCTTGGGGCGTGATCCCAGAGTTCTGGTATCAATTCCCACGTCCAGTTCTCTGCGTGGAGCCTGCTTCTCCCTCTGCCTGTGTCTCTGCCTCTCTCTCTCTCTGTCTCTCATGAATAAATAAATAACATCTTTAAAATTTTTTTTTAAAAAAGGATTGCAATTCAGCTGAGAAGTCTCATGACTAGGAAGTAACTAGCTTGGTCAAATATGTGTAAGACACTGAAATGTGTAAGACTGATATGTGTAAGACACTATATTTTCCCCTTTGCTTCTTCCAGTGTACTGCAGTGGTCTAGTGTAGACTTTGCAGAAAGGGAGAGTTGTGAGTTGCTCTGAAATTCATTTACCACAAGTCTTTTTTTTTTTTTTTTTTTAAGATTTTATTTATTCATGAGAGACACACAGAGAGACAGGCAGGGAGCCCCATGTGGGACTTGAACCCCAGGCCCGAGATCATGCCCCGAGCCAAAGGCAGAGACACTCAACTACACTCAACTACTGAGCCACCCAGGCATCCCTACCACAAGTCTTTTTGTTCAGAAAGCTTTCTGCCCTTGACATCATTTGATGGCAATTAGAGTCATCGTTCTTCACTGCCAGGAGTAGTACATCTCCTATACTATGTTGTCAGAGCCACAGTGATCTGTAATGTAGTAGGCACTAGAGTGCAATACTAGGGACTCTTGGAGCTTCCGTTTTGTTAGTGTGGTCCCTGGAAAGGAATTGGCAACTAAATTTTGAGGCAGAGCCAGATTGACTAATTTTGTTTATTTTTCTTGGCAGCAGTCACAGAATAATGATGGTTGTGAAATAATCTCATTATATGGTTATTATTTAATGTAATTTGATTCACGAAACTTAGTTTTCTAAGATGAGTTCATCTCAATATTTTTTTTCTGAATAGCATGGTAATGTAATATACTCCTGTCCCGAAGAAATCATTAAATTCTGGCTGGTGCCCAGATAGCCATTATGCCAGTTGACCAAACTTGGATTTCAGAGGAGAGTATGTTTGGGATGACTTCTTTAACTTACTGATGATGCTGTATTGCTATTGTAATCATTAATTTCTTATTTCTCTTTAAGTTGCTAAAAGCCTTGTCCTATCTTACAAAAATTTTGAAATGTAATATGGTTATATTGTTTTTTAAGGTAGAAGAAGGCTGTTTCCCATAAAATTTCCTAAGGCATAATTATAATAATTATCCCATTGATTTTACCAGAGATTGGGTTCTGGACTTGGTCTTACAGGCCCTGAAAATAAATTTTGTCATTTAAGGAGATCGGATCATTGTAGAGGCAAAATAAAATTAAATCTAGTACTGATGGATGAAATGAGAACATGGATTTGTTAAATTACAATAAGATATGGTAAACTGTCACAGAAATTTTATATGGCCTTCATGACAAGCCCATTTTCTCCTAGAAGAGAATCATATGTAGAAAGCCTGCTTGATATGAATGGAACTAGAAAAGAGAAAGTTAGGTAAATTAAATATTTATTGGTTTTAAATTAATATAGTGAATTCATGTATCTCCATGATAAGGGGTAATCTTGCCAATAAGTAGTGCTAAAGATTGTTTTGTGACCATATCACTCTCTCTTTCCCTCCTCCTTTGACTTTTTTAAGCTTTCACTAACTAGCTTTTGGACTCTGGCTTCTGTTCCCACCTATCACTCTCCTGAAATTAACTATTGCTGAAGTTACTAATGACCCTAATCAAATACCTTGGTATGGTAAGGATCTAATTATGATACAAAAAGCAGAAATATGAAGACTAATAACGTGTTTAGTAATTAATATCAAAATAATATCAATAAATTTGTATATTTAAAATGGAAGGCAGATAGCATATAAGGAAAGCATATAAGGAAAGGCAGATAGCATATAAGGAAAAAGTATTATGACAGAGGAGGGCTAACATCTCATAAAGAGAGGGCTTTTACAAATTAATAAAAAGACTATTCCATGAGAAAATGAACAAAGAACATGAATGAGTAGTTCAAAAAAGAAAAAAATACAAGTGTTCAATAAGTCTGGAAGAATTTTTCTAATTAACTGATAAGCAAAAGAAAATAAAAACAAGACACCATTTCTCTGTCAAATGTAGTAACAACAGCAACAAATAGTGACACAGTGCTTACTCTGTGCTGTGCGCTGTTCTACAGTATAATACTAAAATTAATCCTCCCAACAGTGCTATGAGTGTGTACTGTTATCCACATTTTACAGATGAACAAACTGAGGTACATAAAGCTGAGTAACTTGTCCAATGTCACATAACAAAAAAGTGATAAAGTCAAGATTTTTTTTTTTTAATTTTTATTTATTTATGATAGTTACAGAGAGAGAGAGAGGCAGAGACACAGGCAGAGGGAGAAGCAGGCTCCATGCACCGGGAGCCCGATGTGGGATTCGATCCCGGGTCTCCAGGATCGCGCCCTGGGCCAAAGGCAGGCGCCAAACCGCTGCGCCACCCAGGGATCCCTAAAGTCAAGATTTAAATCCAGGCTTCCTGACTGAAAAGTTTTAGTGCTTGTTAGCTACTATCCTATATGGCTTCTCTGAAATTTTAATAAATAATAACTAGGGATTCTTAGGTAGCTCAGTGGTTGAGCGTCTGCGTTTTCAGCTCAGGTTGTGATCCTGGAGTCTTGGGACCGAGTTCTGCAAGGGGCCCCCTGCATGGAGCCTGCTTCTCCCTCTGCCTATGTCTCTGCCTCTCTCTCTCCCTCTCTCTCTGTGTCTCTCATGAATAAATAAATAAAATCTTTAACAAATAACAATAACCAGTGTTAAAAGGATATCTAGAATAGGCACTTTTATACACTGCTGGTTAGAATATAAGTAGACATTTCTGTAAGACAGTTAAGCTCTGTGTTCCAGAATTTTAACGTGTGCATATTCTTTGAACAAATAATTTATCCTAAGGAAATCCTGATAATAACTACATAAAAATTTTATCTAAAGTTAATCCTGATAATAAGTACATAAAAATTTTATCTAAAGTTCTTCTGTAATAGCAAACAATGTAAACAATTTAAATGTCTAATAAGACAATTAGTTGGATAATTTTGGGAAATGGATTCTTATTGAGGATAATAGAGTAATGCTGCTAATTAATTCACATAGGAAAACGTTAATCTCTTGTTCCATATACATTAAGTATAGACAGTATTTGACTTTCTGAAGCGTTCTTATAAAATTGAAATGTCACTATTTTTCTCTTTTTAGCTCATGGTTATATGTCACATGAGTAAAAATAAGATAAAGTTCATTTAACTTTGAGTAAAGATTTTATTTATTTTTATTTTTTATTTTTTTTAAATGAGATTTCTTTTTTTTTTTAAAGATTTTATTTATTTATTCATGAGAATACACAGAGAGGAGAGAGAGAATGAGGCAGAGACACAGGCAGAGGGAGAAGCAGGCATCATACAGAGAGCCTGAGGTGGGACTCGATCCAGGGTCTCCAGGATCACACCCTAGGCTGTAGGCGGCACTTAACCGCTGAGCCACCGGGGCTGCCCCCAGTAAAGATTTTAAATATCTTTTTTTTTAAGTAAGCAAATTACTAAAGAATTAGAATTGAATTAAACATGTAATTGTTAAGGAAGACATGTTTCATCTCTGCTAACTTATTTTTTTTTAATTTCTAGTATATCTGTTAAGATGCCTTAGAAAAAGAATCATGGAGAAGTATGTTAGACTACAGAAGATTGGAGAAGGTTCATTTGGAAAAGCCATTCTTGTTAAATCTACAGAAGATGACAGACAATATGTTATCAAAGAAATTAACATCTCAAGAGTAAGTATATTTTTTCATTTGGTTATTCAACACATAGCCTGCTTTCAATAGTGCTCATCATTAGAGAATAAAAACAACAACAACCCAGCAACACGTAACCTAAAGTGAAAGACTGCCATAATCCCCAAGAGACCACTAATTTTAGAATAGTCTGTATATCTTTTCAGATTTTTCCCTATGATATCTGCTTGTGTTTATGTGTTTGTTTTAAAAAAATACAACACACCTACTGTTCTGTAACTTAATCTAGTTTGAACATTTTAAAATGTTTTTACTTGTGGATTCAACTCAGTCTTTATTTTGTTATTTGAGCTGTGCTTTATTGGTACTGTTTTTAACCACTCTCATTGATGGTCTTTTAGATTGTTTATTGATGGTTTAATTTAATATTTTTTTCTGTCTCGTTTAAGATGTCCAATAAAGAAAGGGAGGAATCAAGAAGAGAAGTTGCAGTGTTGGCAAACATGAAGCATCCAAATATTGTTCAGTATAGAGAATCATTTGAAGGTCAGATAAATTTTGCAATAGAGTTCAAAAGAACTAAGCCATGTGACAACATTTGGGTATTTTACTTATTTATAATGTATTTTCAGGAAGGAAAGTATATCATTTTCCACTCAATACATATTCAAATGTATATCAGCATGATTCTAGGGTAATACTAATGTTACTGATGGGAGAGTCTGCATTGTGTAAATGAAGTGTCAGTTCTTGGATTCCAGCTAAATGCATGCTTTGCTTAGTGGTTCACATCTTCATTATTGTGTTTTTGTTAAACTCATAGTCATTTTCTTTTTTTTTTTTTTTTCATAGTCATTTTTTAACATGCAAGGAGGCTTTCCCACTTAGAGTCTTTTTGCCCCAATTTCAAGGATTTTTTTATGTGGTGGGTTTTATTTGTGGGTTTCGAAGCTGTTTTTCCATTATTGTGTAAGCCCGTTGGTGATAATGGTAGAGTCTTATATTTCTGTATCCTTGGTATCTTGTGCAAAGTGCCTGGCACATAGTGGGCACTTGGATGTTTGAATGTTTGAAGGAATACAAAACAGATTAGTACTTGCTTTGTGGCGAAAAACTTTTTTGTTAACCTTAGATTTTAAGTAGTATTTATCTCAAAATTAATAGTAGATATATAAGGAGCAAAAAACATTACAGTTTATGTACTAAAGCTTAAACATTTTATCTTCGAATTGTTTCTTCATCCCTTTCTCAGATCCTATTTAACCATCCATGTCTCTCACACACATACACACACACTCAACCTTTTTTTTTTCTTTTGATAGTTTTATTTAGTTTTGATATGTGCATCTGGTACGAAATTCAAATGTTATATATCAAGAAAAAGTTTGTTCTCTATTTCTATCTTTGAGCCACCTGTTTTGTGTCTCCAGAGTTAACCATGTTACCAGTATTTGTATTTCAGAAATATTTGAAGCATTAATAAGCCTCTCTATTCTGTTCCATTAATGTATTATGTTTAATTATGTTCCATAATGTATGTCTGTTTTTGTGCCAGTACCATACTGTTTTGATTACTATAGCTTCGTAGTATATCTTGAAATCTGGGATTGTGATACCTCCAGTTTTGTTCTTTTCCTTTTTTAAAAGAGAGGCTGCGAGTGCAGGGAAGGAGCAGAGAGAGAGGGACAAGCAGAATCCCTGTTGAGCATGGAGCCAGATGTGGGGCTTGATCCAACAACTTTGAAATCATGACCTGAGCTGAAACAAGAGTCAGATCTTAACCTCCTGAGCCATCCAGGCAGCCCTGTTCTTTTTTAAGATTGCTTTGGCTATTTGAAGTCTTTTGTGGTTTCATACAAATTTTAGGATTGCTTGTTCTAGTTTTATGAAAAATACTGTTAGTATTTTGATAGAGATTGCATTAAATCTGTAGATTGCTTTGGTGGTATGGACATTTTAGCAATATTTGTTCTTCTAATTTGGGTGTTATGGATGTCTTAATATTTGTTCTTCTAATCTAATTTGTTCTTCTAATGGAATATCCATTTTTTTGGTGCTATCTTCAATTTTTTTTCATCAGTGTTTTATAACTGTCTTTTTCTAAAAAAAAAAGATTTCTTTATTTTGAGAGAGAGAGTGAGCAGGGGAAGAGGGAGAGAGAGAATCTCAAGTAGACTTCCCGCTGATCATGAAGTGTGACATGGGACTCAATCTTACAGTCCTGAGATCACAATCTGAGCTGAAACCAATAGTCCAGCACTCAACCAGCTGTGCCACTCAGGTGCCCAATTAGTGTTTTATAGTTTTCAGAGTACAGATCTTTTACCTTCTTGGTTAAGTTTATTCCTAGATACTTTATTGTTTGTGGTACAATTGTAAATGGGATTGTTTTCTTAATTTCTCTTTCTGCTACTTCATTATTAGTGTATAGAAATGCAATGGATTTATGTATTTTGATTTTGTATCCTGTGAGTCCTTACTGAATTCATTTATCAGTTCTAGTTTTTTGGTGGAGTCTTTTGGGTTTTCTTTTTATAGGATCATGTCATCTGCAGATAGTGAATGTTTTTCTTTTCCAGTTTGGATGCCTTATATTCCTTTATCTTGTGTGATTGCTGTGGCTAGGACTTCCAGTACTATGTTGAATAAAAGTGGTGAGAGTGGACATCCTTGTTTTGCTCTTGACCTTAAGGAGAAAAGCTCTCTGTTTTTCACCATTGAATATGATGATAGCTATGGTTTTTTCATATATGGCCTTTATTATGTGTGTTATGTTCTCCCTAGACCTGCTTTGTTGAGGGCTTTTATCATGAATGGATGTTGTACTTTGTGAAATGCTTTTTCTGCACCTATTGAAATGATCATATAATTTTTATACGTCCTCTTGTTGACATGATGTATCATGTTAATTGATTTGCAAATATTGAGCCATCCTTGTGTCCCAGAAATAAATCCCACTTGGTTGTAGTGAATGGTTTTCTTAATGTAGTGTTGGTTTCTGTTTGCTAATACTTGAGGATTTTTATATCTATGTTCATCAGAGATATTAGCTTGTAGTTTTCGTTTTTTGTCGTATCTTTATCTGGTTTTAGTATCACGGTAATGCTGACCTCATAGAATGAATTTGGAAGCTTTCCTTCCTTTCCTGTTTTTTGGAATAGCTTGAGAAAAATAGATTTTTAACTCTTTAAATGTTTGGTAGAATTCATCTGTGAAGCTGTCTCATCCTGGACTTTTGTTTGCTGGGAGTTTTCTGATCACTGATTCAGTTTCATTGCTGGCACTTGGTCTGTTCGGATTTTCTTTTTCTTCCTTATTCAGTTTTGGGAGTTTATGTGTTTCTGGGAATTTGTCCATTTTTTCTAGATTGTCCAATTTGTTGGCAGATAATTTTTTTTGTTATTTCTCTTCTTTCATTTCTGATTTTTTTTATTTGTCTCTTTTCTTGATGAGTCTGGCTAAAGTTTTATCAATTTTGTTGATCTTTTCAGAGCACCAACACCTGGTTTCACTGATCCGTTGTGTTTTTTTTTTTCTTTTTTTAGTTTCTATATTTTTTTATTTCTGCTCTAATCTTTATTACTTCTTTCCTTCTGGTTTGGGGTTTTGTTCTTTTTTTCCTAGCTCCTTGAGATGAAAGATTAGGTTGATTATTTGCGATTGTTTTTACTTCTGGAGGTGGGCCTCTATTTCTATAAATCCCTTTTAGAGGAGTTTTTGCTGCATCCCAAAGATTTTAGACCATTGTGTTTTAAATTTCATTTGTCTTCATGTATGCTTTGATTTTCTCTTTGATTTCTTGGTTGACTCATCCATTGCTTAGTATTTAACCTGCATGTATCTGTTAAATCTGTTCTTTCCAGATTTTTTCTTGTGATTGATTTCTAGTTTCATATCATTATAGTCAGAAAAGATGAATTTGTTGAAACTTGCTTTGTGCCTTAATATATGATCTTTTCTGGAGAGTGTTCCATGTGCACTTGAAAAGAATGTGTATTCTGTTGTTTTAGAATGAATTGTTCTGTTAGATCCATTTGGTCCAATGTACCATTCAAAGCCACTGTTTCCATGTTTATTTTCTGTTTGGATGATCTATCCATTGATGTAAGTGCAGTGTTATAGTCCCCTACTGTTATTGTATTACTCTTGACTACTTCATGTTTTTAGCTTCTTTTCCTTTTATCTTTGATAGCTTCCATGTTGGGTGCATAAATATTTACAATTGTTATATTTTCTTGTTGGATTGTTCCTTATATGATTTTATAGTGATCTTATCTCGTTACAGTCTTTGTTTTAAAAATCTAGTTTGTCTGATGTAAATATTGCTACCCCAGCTTTCTTTTCACTTCCCTCTCTATGATAAATGCTTTTCTCTCCTTTTGCTTTCAATCAGCATGTGCCTTTAGTGAGTCCTAAGTGAGTCTTATCTTAAGTGAGTCTCTTGTAGGCAGCATATAGATGGTTCCATTTTTATCCATTCCATGACCCTGTGTCTTTCGATTGTTTAGTCTATTTACAGTCAGAGTATTTATAGGTATGTACTTACGGCCGTTTTGTTGCTTATTTTGTGGTCGTTTTTGTGGTTCTCTGTCTTCCTTTCTTCTTTGTTCTCTTCTTTCATAATTTCTTGACTTTCTTTAGTGATAAACTTGGATTCCTTTCATTTTATTTATTTATTTGCATATCCATTGCTGTTTTTTGATTTGTGGTTACAGTTAGGTTTATATATAAAATCCTATGCAATTTAGCAGTCTGTATTAACTTGATGGTTACTTAGTTTTGAACCCATTCTTTACTCTTCTCCCCCCCTCCCATATTTTAGATATATGGTGTCACATTTTACATTTTAAAAAAAATTTTCTGAATCCCTTGACTGATTTTTACACATATACTTATTTTTGTGCTTCCCTATTTTTCTTACTCCTACTTAAGGTCTTTCCATTCAGTACCCTTTAATGTGTTTTGTAGGGCTGGTTTAGTGGTCAAGAATTCCTTTAACTTTTGTTTGGGAAACTCTCCATCTGTCCTTCTTTCTTTCTTTCTTTCTTTTTTTTTTAAAGACTTTATGCATTTATTCATGTGAGACAGAGAGAGAGAGAGAGAGAGAGAGAGAGGCACGCAGAGACACAGGCAGAGGGAGAAGCAGGCTTCATGCAGGGATACTGACGTGTGACTCGATCCCAGTTCTCCAGGATTAGGCCCTGGGCTGAAGGCAGCACTAAACCAGAGCCACCCGGGCTGCCCCTGTCCTTCTATTCTGATGATAGCTTCCTAGGTGGAGTATTCTTGGCTGCAGATTTCTTTCAGCAGTTTGAATATATTATGTCATACCCTCCAGCCTGCAAAGTTCCTGCTGAAAAATGCCTTGATAGTCTTACGGGGTTTCCCTTTTTATGTAATTGTCTTCTCTTGCTGTTTTTGTTTTGTTTAGTTTTAATTTAACTTATTTATTCATGAGAGACACAGAGTGAGTTAGGGACATCGGCAGTGGAGAAGCAGGCTCCCTGCAGGGAGCCTGATGTAGGACTCAATCCCAGGACCATGACTTGAACCAAAAGCAGATGCTCAACCACTGCACCACCCAGTGCCCCATGTTTGTTTGTTTGTTTGTTTAAAGGTCTATTTATTTTGGAGTGAGCATACATGCATGGTAGTAGGGTAGGGGCAGGGGAGAGAATCCTCAAGCAGACTCCTTGCTGAGCACAGAGTTGATACAGCGTTGGATCTCCCACCATCTATGACATCACAACCTGAGCTGAAACCAAGAGTCAGACACTCAACCATCAGGCGCCCCTTATCTTGCTGTTTTGTAACGTTTCTCCTTATCACTACTTTTTGCCATTTTAATTATGTGTTGTGGGGTAGACCTTCTTATGTTGATTTTTGTTGGGGGCTCTTTGTACTCCCTGGATCTGGATTTCTGTTTCCTTTGCCAGTTGAGGGAAATTTGCAGATATTTTATCTTCACATACATTTTCTTTCTTTTCTTTTTTTAATTTTTATTTATTTATGATAGTCACCCAGAGAGAGAGAGAGAGAGAGGCAGAGACATAGGCAGAGGGAGAAGCAGGCTCCATGCAGCAAGCCTGACGTGGGATTCGACCCCGGGTCTCCAGGATCGCGCCCTGGGCCAAAGGCAGGCACCCAACCGCTGCGCCACCCAGGGATCCCTTCACATACATTTTCTGCTACTGTGTCTCTCTCTTCTCCATCTAGGATCCTTATAATGTGAATTATTAATTATCCTTGATTGTGTCACTGACACAAAAGATGTGTCCATCTTTTATTATTTTTCCTCTCTCCTGTTTGATTGCTTTCCATTACTCCTAGTCACTGATCCATTCTTCAGCTTCCTCTAGTCTACTATTTATTACATCTAGTGTATTTTTTTCAAAGATTTCTTTATTTTAGAGCATTTGTGTGCACTAGTGTGGGGAGGGGCAGAGGGAGAGAATCTTAAAGCAGACTACCTGCTGAGTGGAGAGCTGATGCGGGGCTCAGTCTCATGACCCATGAGATCATGACCTGAGCTGAAACCAAGCATTAGACAATCAACCAACTGAGCCACCCAGACCCACAACATCTAGGGTATTTTTTTTTTTAAGATTTTATTTATTTATACACGAGAGACACACACAGAGAGAGAGAGGCAGAGACACAGGCAGAGGGAGAAGCAGGCCCCATGCAGGGAGCCCGACGTGGGACTCGATCCTCTGTCTCGAGGATCACGCCCTGGGCTGAAGGCGGCGCCAAACCGCTGGGCCACCCAGGCTGCCCTAGGGTATTTTTTAATTTAAGTTACTGAGTTTTTCATCTCTGATTGATTCTTTTTTGTTTTCTATTTATATATTGAGTCTCACTGAGATCCTCCACTCTTCTCAAGTCCAGTGAACATCTCTATGATTATTATTTTAAATTCTCTGTCAGGCAAATTACTTATCTGTGTTTGGTTAGGTCTCTTGCAGTGATTTTTGTTCTGTGTGTTCACTGAGGACGTATTCCTGTGACTCCTCATATTTTCTCTCTATGTCTGTTTCTGTTATGTTAGGGAAGTCAGCTACTTTTTTGGCTCTTGAAAGTATGAAGAATATACTTATGAAGAATAGTTCTTGTAGTGCCATGCAGTGCAATGTCCCCTGTTCACCAGAACCTGACATTTCAGGGTGTCTCATAAGTGATATATATACCATACTGTTGTGGCTGAGCTGCGTTTGTCTTTAATTCAATTTCTGCTATGCTTCTCTTTGCCTACTGTTGGCAGGGTTTGGTCCCTGTGTTGTTGGTAGGCCGGTCTGGGGCCACCTTGGGTTTGAGTTGAGTCAGACCTTGCATTTACTAGCGATGCAGGAACATCAGAATGCAGTGAGCTGTCCCTTGTTTTCTCCTGAGAAGCTTTCCTTGGTGAGCGCAGCTTGTAGTCAGATCAGGTGTCTCTCCAGCCGACTCTTGGGGCACAATCAATCTGATGTGTGTAGTTATCCTTCCCTGTCTCTTGGGCGTGAATCTCTTTGAAGGGTTGCTAGCCCCTCTTGGGACTGCTTTCAACCTGCCAGGCTTACAGCTTTGCTTTGAATGGGCTCTAGCCAGGGACATATAGGAAGGGGTAGGTCTGCAGGAGAATGTGGGTACAGGGTGCAGGGTGTTAGCAAGATTTGTGTGGCTCTGCTGTTGGAGGAGACCTGGAAGAAGGCCTGGCTTGAGGGGATGTGCCACCACAACGTGGGCAGGATGTGTTGTTAGCAAGCTAGGTGGAGAATGTTGACTGCACTGGTTCTTGAAGATGCAGCCTACCAGTTCTGCTCTGAGAGGTCTCCCAACCTCCCTGCCCCCCCTGCAAGCACACTCTGAGATTGGTAAACTACTCCCCCTCCCTTATGCCTCAGGATTTTTCAAAGTGCTGCTTCTGTGCTGCATTTCTGCTGAGCTTTTTGTTTTGTTGTCTCTTTAAGGGTGGGGACAGTTTGCTATTGCTCTCCCAGTTTCCCCCAAAACCCAGGATGCTGATTTTTAATGTTAAGCCCTGCTGATTATAAGAACTCATGAAATTATGTCCCTCTTGTTTTTAAAGCCAAATGTTATAGGCATTCATCTTCCCTGTGTAGGTTCCCAGGGCTTGGGGTTAGGGTCTGTTTCTTTCCCCTCCACAGCATGGGTGTCCCTCCTGCAGATAATCCCATGGGTCCATTTAGCTCCTGACGCATCTCCACCCTTCCTACCCTCTTCCATGTGCCCTGTTCCCTACATTTAGCTGTGGAGTCTTCCAGTCGTTTTCCGGGTCATTTACACTGTTATCTAATTGTATCCGTGGGAGGAGATGAGGCGAGGATCCTCCTACTCTACCATCTTCTTTAGACATGCCCACGAGTTATACAGAATCTGTTAGCTCAGTCATATGGATTTCCAATCCATGACACATTAGAAGCTGTTTATCAAAAAGCAGATATAAGCCTATAGGTAACAAAAACACTACCACAAGGTGCAAGAAACAAGTAGCTCAGAGTAGTAAGGGAAGTGAAGACTGTTCTTTGAATTGCAGTTGTCTCACTAGTAATTAAGTGGTAAGTAGTAAGTAGTGGTTTAGTAAATGTTAGAAGTGATACCTCTTCCTAATTTATGCAGAATAAGCGTAGTGTTAGTCTTATATAAGAATAAAGGTGGAGGGAAATATGAAAAGTTCTTTTCTAGTCCTGTCTACCCATGGGAAGAGTCACAGAAGACTCCCTCTGTGGACTGAGACAAAAAGGGGAATAAAGTGTTGCCCTATTTATGTTATTCACAGATTATTACAATTTTTAAAAATAGAAGTAAAAGAAAGCTCCAGGAGTGTACAATCTTAGTCACTGTTGAATCCTCAGAGGTCACTGCAACATCTATTACTCGTTTAATAAGTAATTAAGAGAATGAAACAAAGCTGAAAAGTAATGGTTAATTGAAAACTAAGTTATAACCCATCTTTGACAAATTGGAAAACGTTTTTATAGATGATGTTTAAGGAAATATATCTTTAAATGAAACCAAGTTTGTCTCCATTTTGTCTATATTCAGAGATACCTAGATCAATGTGGATACTGCTATTCTATAAGCTGCTGTATTCTTAGTAGAAAATCAACAATAGAGCTACCTGTTAATGCAGGTTATTGTATAATCTATATGAACAGCATACCTTGATTTTGCACTCTGATTCCTTAAGTACTTTTACTTTATGCTTTTGACATATGTTTTAAAAAATGTAATATTTATATTTTGTAGAAAATGGCTCTCTCTACATCGTGATGGATTACTGTGAAGGAGGTGATCTGTTTAAACGAATTAATGCTCAGAAAGGCATTTTGTTTCAAGAGGATCAGGTGAGTTAGCATGTAGGAGATTGAGTCTTATTCTGTGTTATTCAGAAGCAATTCAAGGTTTATATATGTATTTATTTGTAACTACAAATTCTTAATTGTAATTACTAGGACCCTTTGGTATCCTATCAGTCACATTTCTGTTTTGTTTTGTTTTTTATTTTTTTTCACATTTCTGTTCTAATTAGCTTCTACCTTAGTGATTTCCCCATCTCATTTCTTGTCTGTAATGATATTATTTTATTTGTAATATATGTTATATCCTTTGTGTGTATAAATACACATATATGTATATAACTTAATTATCCATTATAACTAGTTAACTATCCTATATTCTATCTGGCTTTCTGCTGTCAGACCATATTTTCCTAAAATATGGCTTTCCTAGGTAATTCCAGCTCTGGAAGCTTTGCACTGGTAACTGCATTAAATCAAATCTCTGTTTTGACCTCAAGGATCTCTAATATATGACCATATCCTACCTAAGCAGTCTCATTTTTTTCTAGTATTACCTCATGTGCACCTGTTTCCGTTTATTTAACAGATAGTCATTGAGCGTTCATTTTGTGTTAGGTGCTGTTTGTGTTAGGGATACATATTTATACATCTCATTCTTCTTCCTATGTATTTATTCTATTATTTCTCTTATTTGGTAACATTTTCCTGCCAACTCTCTTACTAATTTTCCACCAACTTTGTTTTTTTTACAGCTCAGCTAAAGTCCCAGCCTTCCCTTTGATTTTCCATAACCACTCTAATCTTCCAGGATCTTTTCCTTCTCTAAATTTCTATTGGATTTCTCATTATCACCCATTCCTAATTTTACATAAGGGAATGGGGGAAGCACTGTGTTAGGAGTGTTGTGTTTGTTGTCTCTCTTAAAGTTTATAATCTCCATGAATTAGTATAATTTTCTTTATTTAATAGATAAGAAATTAATAGAGGTTAAGTAGCTTGCCCCAAATCACATAGTCTGCATTTGAACCTACTTCTGTCTAACTCTAAAATTTAAATATTTGTTTACAAACTTAAATTGTAAAATTTTTGAAAGGTTCAGAAATGGAAATAATTCTCTGCCCACTCTTCTATCCCTGAAGATTATTATTGTTTTTCAGTTCGGTGCATTCTTCTAGACTTCCTTTTTAATACTTGTACATGTACTTATTTATATACATCAAGACACACATATTCCGAAATGGGATATAATATATATAGCCTACTCTATAGGTAGAGTAGTATATATAGTCTACTTTATAGGTTTGAATAATCAAACCTATAAATTGAACAAACTGATGGTTATATGGGGAAGGGTGGAGAGAGAGTAGGCCAAAATGAGTGAAGAGCAAGCAGTAAGAGAGAGATACAGGCTTCCATTTGTGGAATGAGTAAGTCATTGGAATAAAAGGCACAGAATAGTCCGTGATACTGTAATAGCAGTGTATGGGGACAAATGATAGCTATACTTGTGAACATAGAATAATGTACAATCCAAATCACTGTTGTACATCTGAAACTAATGTAACACTCTATGTCAACTATACTCAAAAAATTTAGAAAGTAAGAAAAATGTTATTTATAAGAGAAAAATGCAGCTTTCACTTAAAAAATTATCTTGATTATTGTCACGTCTGTCCGCATAGATCAGTTATATTAGTTTTAATAGCTTCATTATATCTTACTCTAGCAAAGCCTATGCTTTTTTGTTTTCGCTTTTACCTTCATATTCCATTTCCTTTTCATTTTCCTCCATAGGCAGCTATTCTAATGTCTTTAATAATATCTCTGTATTTTTACAAAATGGCTATCGTTGTCTTGTATTTTTGAACGCATACCTGTTGTGTTATATCTCATTTAGTTCTGCTTTTCTCCTGGTACTGTTTGTGATCCATCTGTTTTACTTTCTGTGCATTTGTTGCTTCTGCTATATAATGCTCCATTGGTATTCACTCAAGTCTACACTTTCACTGCATTGTGCAGTAATGTGTGCTGAATAATTTCACATCAGAATTTTTTCCCCAACAAGGTTATAATTTACAACAGAGATCACAGTTTTCACTAATGTCCTCTCAGGATACTTAGGAAAACTATGTCTATAAATAGGCATAACTAATCGATTGATAACACTGTGTAGATGGGGACTTTTAGCTTGTTGGCAATAATTTGATAATATGGTAAAGTTCTGGATCTTGAGTTATATTTTAGTTTAGTAGTATTGAATTGGGTAATGTCATATTTCTCACTTTATGTATTTCTTGTTTCCACAATCAAGCCTACTAGATAGAGTACAGAACTTCTGGTAAAACTTGGGTTTGAATCATTGTTCCTACTTATCAGCTTGGTAATTGTTATGTTCACAAATGACTGAACTGTTTTGAGACTATTAATTCATTCGCTAATAGGGATGTTCATACCACATAGCCAACTTCACTGTTGTGGTGAAGTCAAATAGTAATGTATGTTAGTGTACAGAGTGCTATATTTTATTAGAATTTATCTAATACCTTCCGTTGCTTGAGCTTCTGTTTATTCATTTCTTTATTGAACTTTAAAATGCTTACTATTAGATTTCATAACGTTCTCCTATAAAGTACATTGATACTCTGTGGGTCTGGTTCTTTTTTTTTTTTTTTTTTTTTTTTGTGGGTCTGGTTCTGTAGTTGGATAAATGTTCTTGGCACATAATGATATATATGTATGTGTCTATATTATGTATTGTGTTATCCCAGAAATTATTATGGAGATCTACTCTATATGTTTTTTTATCCATCTCAGATTATTCCATTATAAACAATAAGAATTTGGCAAGTCTTTCTTTTAAGTTAATAGCATTTTTTCTGCTCTTCAGAATGGTGTTTTGTTAACATAAAGAAGAACATTATTTATTTTAGCTTATTCGAAATGGGAATTATTTAAAGAGAAACATCCTATTACTACTATATTCTACTATCTGGACATTGAAGCAGAAAAACGTAGAGGCCAGAGGCTATTTTTTTGTTTTAGAATGCAGGCTAGCATGAATCTGAGATGATTTTGTGCATTTCTAGAATAGAAATGAGGAGAGAAAGACCTCTGAAACAAGGTAATTCTCCAATTACTCAAGCCATTCTCTTCGGTGTGATACTTCCTTGTTTGCATCTTTACTGGACAAAAATTCAGAGTTAGGAAGCAACCTGAAAGTCTATGACTTTTAATCAGTAGTAAGCAATGAAGTGAACTAAACAATCTATGGATGGCCTTTGCCCACATAAATATGTAAAAGATTTCCCACTACATTTGCCTTATTTCCAAGTTTAGATACATTTCCTGATAGTCTACTCTCTTTTGATCATAGTTTTCATATATATATTTTTTTCAAAGGCAAGAGTCATCTCACAAGGGTTTGCTTTAATATTATGTTCAGTGAAAGTGTTAATTAAGCATGTAGGTACCTTGAGTTTGCTCTGAAAATCTAGAGCCCTACAATATTGGGCAACTACTAAGGCTGCAAAATTGATTTCTGTCCAGAAGTTTTCATAAAGATCTTGGATTAGATTTTTTTTTAATTTATTTTCTCTTTTATCCTGAGGCCAGTAAACCAAACCTTGTACATTCTCCAGTAGATTTCACCTGTAGTACCTATAAATTTGGGTGATTTTCTTTATTCCTGAAGGTTTCCAAATCTGCTGTCGTTTTTGGCTACTGGCAAATGACCTTGCCACCTGTGATGCTGAGACCTTCTAAATTAGGTACTAGGGCAGTTTCCTGGCAGTATGATATAGGAATTGGCTCACATATATTTCTTAGTGTGGGCTTGTCATAACTGAATGAAAGTCGTTTTCAGTTCAGACATTCCAGGTATGGCCTTGATTGCACAGCTGATCATTTATATTGGTAAAAAGGAGTATACTTTTTTTTTTACTTTTTTAAAAAAATATTTATTCATGAGAAACATAGAGAAGCAAAGACATAGGCAGAGGGAGAAGCAGAGTCCCCGCAGTAAATAAATGCCCCCATAAATAAAATCTTGAAAGAACAAAAAAAGAATAATACCAGTCACATTCCAAACAAGTATCCACAATTTAATTTCATTTTATTCAGTTCATTCAGTCCTAGTAATTCTTATCTGGCCGGGTCTTGGGGCACTATGCTTTCATCATATATGTCAGCTTTTGGACCAAAAAAAATCTTAGAAATCTTGACTTAGTCCATTGTCCAATTTAAGCAGTGTCAGCTCTGAAGCTTGTAGCCAAGAGTCTATTTTTTGAATTGTCAGTAGTTCATTGTTCCTAGTACTATCCTTTCCAGGAGTCTCTGGTAAGGAAAAAATGAGACTGAAAGTCTGTGGCTAATTTATTATAGTAACCAATAATAGAATTTCTATATTCTCTTCTATAGAAATGTAAAATTTTCTATAGGGATATTTGATAAGAGCTTGATGAATATTTTCCTTAAGGATAAATATAGGTAGCAAAGTCACTGGCATGTATCTAGAACCTTCTCATAAAGCATACATTTTCTGAAATATTTATATTAATAATTCTTATGTAAACTTAACCCGGAAAAGGCTGAGCTTCTTTGTTGATTTGGCACGTCTTACCGTGTGGCTCTTACAACAATATTGAGCTAGTTAATCTATTAATAGTATATTTTCTAATACTATTACGTCCTTGAAAAATAATACTAGGTTATCTGTTTAATCAAAGTGACAAAATATCTAAAAATAAATATGGATCAAAAGGATTCTGGGAAGACGGTAGAGTAGGAAGCAGGAGAAATCTGTCTTTGCACCTACACAATTACAGTGGCAGAATCTATCAGATCAAACTATTTTGGATCTCTGGAGTATATTTTGTAGGCATATAATTTCTAGGTGAAAGTTTGAATAATAAATTGTAGTTATTTTCAATTTTAGCTCTTAGCTAGGCAGCAATGGTTGCTACCCAATTCCCACCTTCCAGCATCCAGGCAGTCAACTTGCATGCTTTCCAGAAACAGTCTGAATGGACCTTTGGAAACCAAGGTTGGCAAGGAGATCCATGTCCTCCAAATGTCAGGGATCTGTGCTCTGAATGTTAATTGCAATTTCTGATTGTGGAGGTGCAGACAAGGAGGTGGGCAGCCAGTGTTGTTGTACCTCCCCCATTGTTGCAAGCCCCACCCCTTCTTGCTGAGGTGACTTCCTGGAGATTTAAAGGGCCACTGCCTTTTTTTTCCCTTCTCCATTTCTCCTTTTTCCATTTTTGGAGACAGACTTTAAAAACTAAGGTATTCGAAAGCAGCCACATATATTAGAAAGGGAAATTAGAAAGTCACAGTGTATACCCAGAGAAAGATGAAGGCTCAGAAAAGACCTGAGAAGATTTTAAGTTTGCACCTCAGGCTGATTCTTGGCTCAGAGACACCATACAACAATTAGCAAAAATAGACAAGTTCAAGAAGAGTCTGATTTTCAGAATCACCATGTTATTAGAGTCTAGTCAACTGACTATTTTTCAAAGTCACAAGGCATATAAAGTAGGACAGTATGGCCCATTCAAAGGGAAAAAAATCAGCTAACAGAAACTGAAAAAGACCTGATGGTGGATCTACTAGACAAAGACTTTAAAATGTTGTCTTTCAGCTGCTCAAAGAGCTAAAGTAACACATAGAATAAGTTAAAAAAAAAAAAGTATGGAAAAAATGAAAATATCAATAAAGATAAAAAAACTTAAACCAAAAAAAATATTCTAGAGCTGAAAAATACAGTAACTGAAATGAAAAATTTATTAGAGCGATTTAGAATCAGATTTGAACAGGAAGGAGAAAGAGTCGGTGAACTTGAATTTTAGACAATGGAAATTATTGAGTCTGAAGAACAGAAAAGAAAGACTGAAGAAATAAGAACAGAGCATAAAGGACCTTTGGGGCATTATCAAGCTAATTTTTGCTTTGTGGAAGTCCCAGAAGGAATAGATAGAAAGGGGCAGAGCAAATATTTGAAGAATTAATAGCTGAGAACTCCCTGAATTTGGTAAAAGACTTGAATGTAAACATTCAAGAAACTCCACAAACTCCCAAGTAGGATGAACTGAACAAGATCCATACCTAGACAGATTAGAATCAAACTGTTGAAAGTCAAAGACAAACAATCTGGAAAGCAACATATTAAAGTGAGTCATCACATGTAAGAGAGGAGCCTCACCAAGATTTTCAGGAGATTTCTCACTTTGGAGGCCAGAAAACACTGGGCTGACACTTTCTTAACATTTTAGGATGTTAAATGTAATCCCCAATGGTGGCTTCAAAGAAAATAGATACAGAATATATACAAAAGGAAATGAGATGAACTTAAATGTTTCACTATAAAAAACTAAACACAAAAGAAAATAATAATGTAGAAAATGAGGGATAAAAGAGCTATGAGGCATATTGAAAACCAGTAACAAAATGACAGAAATCCCTCCATATCAGTTGGCCTTAGAAAAGAAGGAAATTCAGAAATATACTACAACGTACAATACAAATACAATATGGATCAACCTGAGAACATTATGCTAGGTCAAATAAACTACCTACAAAAAGATGAATATCAAATGATTCCACTTATATGAGGTACTTAAAATTGTAGACCCAGAAAGTAGAATAGTGATTTCCAGGGACTAGGGGTAGATGCAATAGGTAGTTATTTAATGGGTATAAAGTTTAAGTTGTGCAAGATGAAAAAGAGCTCTGGAGTTGAATGGGTGGTGATGGTTGCAGAACAACATGAATGTACCTAATATCACTGAAGTATACATGCAAAAATGGTTAAAATGATGGATTTTGTATTGTGTGTTTTACTATAATTCTTTTTTTTTTTAATTTTTATTTATTTATGATAGTCACACAGAGAGAGGGAGAGAGAGGCAGAGACACAGGTAGAGGGAGAAGCAGGCTCCATGCAGGGAGCCCGACGTGGGATTCGATCCCGGGTCTCCAGGATCCCGCCCTGGGCCAAAGGCAGGCGCCAAACCACTGTGCCACCCAGGGATCCCTGTTTTACTATAATTCTAAAAATTGAAAACAAAATACATAAAGGCAGTACAATTATAAGGATCCCTAGCTCTCTCCTAGGTGAGAAACCTTTGTTCAAAAAAAATAATCGAATGATAAAGTAAGCACAAATCAGAGAAAATTATTCTGGTGGCATAGACTATCTGCTTGCTGGACACATTACATAGAAGGTAAATAGTTCTTATTACCTCTTATTATTTCTAAAATCAGTCTACCATTCTAAAAAAGAGAAAGCCAAGTTTTATTTTTCTTTTAATATATTTAGCAATAAAAGTTTCTCAAACTTAGCATACTTTAGTAAAATTTTAAATGTCTCATTGCACAAAGAGACTTGAGTTTTGGATTAGAGAAGGTGGACTATGGTATTGTTTTAGTGATCTAAAAGCAATCTGTAGTAATCAAAATAACGTTGTATACATAAAACTAATTCAGACAAGCTTATAGTTATTATCATAAAGTGAGCAGGCTCACATTTTGTAACATGTATTTGAAAGCCTTTGAACAAAAAAAATGCCATTATCCCTGCAGTATTTTATAATATTTTATTAATATGAATTAATATGTACAAAGAAGTGAAAAGGGGAGATTAGAAGCAGGGTTATAATTTAAGGGCCTTTCCTCTCACCCAACCTCACCTTAAGCAAACTCTAAGACTCTTCACTGGATAGACAGAGCCAATATGCCTATATGTATTCTCCTCAACTTTGTACTTTCCATCAGAATTTTGCCATGGAATCACCTCTTCTGTCTATTTTTATCAACTCTAGGCTTAGTTGGCTATCCTTCTCTTGTGCTTCTTCATTCCTACTTGGGTAGGAATCAATAGTCTTTGCTAGGAGTCAGGAAACAATGGCCTGTGGGACAATCTCATACCACTGTCTGTATTTGTAAGTAAAGTTTCATTGAAACACAGTTATGTTTATTTGTATATAGTAATCTGTGGCTGCTTTTATCCTCAGTGGCATAGTTGAGTTGAGAGAGAGACAATATGGCCTGCAAAGCCTAACAGATTTACTTTCTGGCCCTTTACAGAATAAACTTGCTGACTCTTGGTCTGTGAGCTCTGTTATTACCTTTTGCCAATTCCTGCACCTATCAGGTATATTATTGGTGTTGGATATATTTTTGTCAAATTATAAAGTAATATAGATATGGTAAATATGGTAATGAAAAACCCTATCTGTAAAACGAGGCATGCATGGTTTCTAAGATGTGTTCTAGCTTACAGATAGAATGCATAAAAATAAGACCAAACAACTTATTTTTCATCTTTTGGTACTTTTTCCTAACCCCTCCCTAATTGAATTAATTGCTCTCTTAATGTATATATCACGATTATAAAACTTGTGCATTTTATTATAGGCATATTTATTTATAAATACATTTCAACCACCATGTGAACTCAAAGTCAGAGAACAGTTTTTCAGTTTTCTGCTTATAATTCCTACTGTAAATATGGAAAGGAACTTAATTGTATAGCCCTCAGTAAATATATATTGCAACTGAACTAAGAGGTTTGTTTTTAAAGAAAATTGATTAAAAATTATTTTTTGGTTATTTTAATGTAATGTTCTTTTTAAAAAGTACTGCAAAGAGTAAAATGTATTTGCTTACTTCATTTTATCTAATGAAAATCCTCTTCTCTGAGGTGTAAACACTGTTAACTGGTATCCTCTTATGCTTCCTTTATTTCTTTCATTCCTACGCACTCCATACACTCATATACAATTATATAGAGTTTAGATATACATACCTAATGCATACCTTATGCTATGCATACCATTCTGTAACTCTTTTTTTTAAAACTTAACAGTATACATGGAAGTACTTAATTCTTTTCAGTGGCTGCATAGTATTTCTAGTATAGCAATATGACAGTATATTTAACTAGGCCTCTTGATGTATTTAGGTGTTTATATTTTTTTTGCTGTGATGAACATGCTGGGATGAACATCTTTTACCTCCTTTTTGTATCTGATACTGTATCTGTAGGATAAATTTGAAATTCCAGTTGCTCTTTTAAGTGGTATATGAATTTAAAATTTTTACATACTTTGTCAAAAGACTATAAAACAAGGTATGCAAAGACTTATTTCCTTAGATTCTGGCCATCTTTTGTATTTTTTTGATTTTCTCAAGTTACAAAGAGTTTTAATTACTGTTATTATTTTTAAAGTTTTTTATTAATATTTTGTATATATGTTTATTGGCTTATCTTTTCTCCATCATTTGCTTTTTCAGTCTTTTCTCCACTTCTTATTTTGGCTGCCAGTATTTTTCTTAATGATTTGGAAGAGCTTTTGCATATTTCAGAATTAGCAATCTGTCAATTATGTTGCAGCTATTTTCTTAAATAATTATTACCCTTGATTACGTATTTTGCCAAATGTTTTAAATTTTATATAGTCAACATTGTCAGTGTTTTTTCCTTTGTCACTTAGGGGTTTTGTGTCATGTTTTGAAAGTCCTTCAATCAAAGATTATAGAAAATTAACCTCTGCTTTCTTTGATCATTTTATAATTTAACTTTTTCCTGTTTAAAAATACCATTGACTTGGAATTCTTTTTTTTTTTTTTTTTTAATTTTTTATTTTATTTTATTTATGATAGGCACACAGTGAGAGAGAGAGAGGCAGAGACATAGGCAGAGGGAGAAGCAGGCCCCATGCACCGGGAGCCCGACGTGGGATTCGATCCCGGGTCTCCAGGATCGCGCCCTGGGCCAAAGGCAGGCGCTAAACCGCTGCGCCACCCAGGGATCCCGACTTGGAATTCTTTTGATGTTAGGAAAGGGGTAGAAATTAAATTCTTTTACTTTCAAGTAGCCAGCTTCAGAGAATGTGTTTGTATATGGTGAATGTGGAAAGAGATGAAAGTCCGTGATGACTTCCAAATTTTCAGCCTGATTTTTTTCCTTTTGTGATTTTTATTTTTGTAGAAAAAAAAGATGTATTTAAAAATAAAGTGATTCACCATCACAGTATCATAAAATATAAAGTATTTCCATTTTTCACTCTTCTTTGGAAATTTCTGTTATTAATTCTGATTTATAGGAGATGCTTCAGTATCAGTCTCTTACATTTTATTTATTATTTTTTTAAAGATTTATTTATTTAATCATGAGAGACATAGAGTCAGACAGAGGGAGAAGCAGGCTCCCTGCAGGGAAGCCCTTTCCGGGATTCTATCCCCAGACCTGGGATCACACCCTGAGCCAAAGGCAGATGCTCAACCACTGAGCCACCCAGGCGTCCCCAGTCTCTTACATTTTAATGTTAGTGTGTACCCTGCACATAATGTGTCAGTTGGCTTGACTGTTTCCTTAAAGTTACAGTCGTTAATTATAGTGAAATTTAAAAATTATAGCCTAAATTTGTTTAAGAACTTGGTTCCCCTCAACCCCAGATGTTCCTGAATGCTTTTATTGGTTAAGAAAAGACTACTATGAAATGTAAATTTTAAAATAAATGATAAATTTTATTTCCCCCTAGATTTTGGACTGGTTTGTACAGATATGTTTGGCCTTGAAACATGTACATGATCGAAAAATTCTTCATCGAGACATAAAGTCACAGGTATGTTTATTCTGTCACTAGTAACTTCTAAATGAATATGAATATTGAGCCAGCATTGTCTTTGCTAAAATTTTTGAACCCAAACCAGTCTGCATAGATTATCTGCTTTCTTCACTGTTCTCCCTTCACTGTAATGCTAGAAATCTTTTTTTATATGCATCATGTGTTAGATCTCCTGCCTATTTCCAATATTCTCCTTTCTCTCAAAATGATGGGAAAAACCCGAAAAATAGATACATGAAAGGTCTATTTTGGGGGGATATTGTATGTCTGAAGATGACCTTATTCCTCTCTCTTACTTTGATGATAATTTGAATGTAAACTTCTAGGTTGAAAGTTTGTTTTCCTACAGAATTTTGAAGATATTGGTCATATTTGTCTTTTGTCTTCTGGTGTTACTATTTAGGAATTTAAAGCCATTGATTTCTTATCCTTGTTTTTTTCTTTGGATGACTTTCTTTCCTCATTGTTCTGAGATTTCTCAGGGTTGTGCTTTGGTGAGGTCCAGTTTTTATCTGAGAATGTATATATCCCCTAGAAATGTTCTGGAAATGTTGAGCAATATTTGTTTCTTTTCCTCTTTTTTTTTTAATATAGAATATGATTCAGCTTTATTTTTTTAAAGATTTTATTTATTCATGAGAGACAGAGAGAGAGAGAGAGACAGAGACACAGGCAGAGGGAGAAGCACGCTCCATGCAAGGAGAGAGAGAGAGAGAGAGAGAGAAAGAGGCAGAGACACAGGCAGAGGGAGAAGCATGCTCCATGCAAGGAGCCCAGCCTGGGACTCCATCTCAAGACTCCAGGATCACGCCCTGGGCCGAAGGCAGGCGCTAAACCACTAAGCCACCCAGGGATCCCCGAGCGATATTTTTTTCAAAAATTATTTCTCTATCACTACCTTCATGGTCTTCTGAATTTTGTTTCTAGACATATATTGGAGCTTCTTAATCTAACCCCCTAAGTACCTTACTTGTTCTTTGACGTTTTATTTGTCTCTTAGTTGCACTCTAGGTGAATTTCTCAGCCAACTTTCCAGTTAACTAAATCCCCTTCTAATTTTGTATAAACTGATACTTACCTATTTACTTTTATTAAAATAGTGACTGTTTTTTCCTAAAATTTCTAAATGGTTTTCCATATACAACTGTTCTTACTCTGATTGTTTTTTTTTTTTTTTTTTTTTTTTTTTTAAGATTTTATTTACTAGAAAGGCTGTAAAATGTGTCTGGTTCAAGTATCCTGAATGATACAGAGTTTAATTCATGTTCCACAAACTCTTGCTTTTACTGTTTGGTAGAGGACTGGAGTTATGTATTTATGAATGCAAATTATATGGCCAAATTACAGGAAAATTTTAAGGTCATTTTGTTACAAAACTGTAACGATTTTAATTTAATTTGGGCTAATTAGAATTTTTGGCAGAGTTTTTTTGTTTTGTTTTTGTAATGGAGAGGAAGGTCTGGGTTCATTTTTTTAACGTACTGTTGAGATATATTTCAAATATGGTAACATTCACCCACTGAAAATGTACAGTCAGTGATCTTTAGTATTTCACAGAGTTGTGAAACCATCACCATTCTCTAATTCTAGAACATTTTATCACTCCAAAAAGAAACTCTGTACTATTAGCAATCACTTTCTATTCCCTCTGTACCTACACTCTGGAAACCACTAATCTACTTTCTTTCTCAATGGATTTGGCTATTCTGGACATTTATGTAAATATAATCACATGTGACTTTGTGTATTTTAAATAGATTGTCTTCTGTTGCTGATGAATTGTAATAGTTCGTTATTCTGATACAAATTCTTTGTCAGATAAATAATTTGCAGGTATTTTCTCCAGTCTTGTGGGTTCTCTGTTAATTTTGATGGTCTTCTTTGAATAAAAGTTTTTATTTTTGGTGAAGTCCACTTTATCTGTTTTCTTTTTCTTTTTCTTTTTTTTTTTTTTGCTTGTGCTTTTGGTGTCACATTTAAGAAACCACTGCCCAGTCCAATGACATGAAGATATATTCCTATATATTCCTTCAGGAGTCCTATAGTTCTAGTTTCTATACTTAAGAACCCATTTTGAATTAATTTTTGTGTATGGTATGTGATAGGGATCTACATTCTTTTGTATGTGTATATCCAGTTATTGCAGCGTTTTTGTAAACTAGATTCACTTTAATGGAAAGAGTTGTCAACTCAGAACTGGACTGTAACAGTACTTCTATTTATTTCATCTCTTTAACAGAATATATTTTTAACGAAAGATGGGACAATACAACTGGGAGATTTTGGAATCGCTAGAGTACTTAATAGGTAACATATCAGTTTTAAACTTTGTTTTGACATAATGTCCATGATGGTACATGTGTGATAATTTTGAATATCTTTTAGTATATTAAGCTTGTCTAATAATTCCCTTTTTGTTCTAGTACTGTGGAGCTGGCTAGAACTTGCATAGGGACCCCATACTACTTGTCACCTGAAATTTGTGAAAACAAACCTTACAACAATAAAAGGTATTTAAAATGATATTCATTACATATATTTCCTTTAAATCTTCCTGTTAAATTTACTAACCTTCAGAATATTAATCTAAAGTCATTAATACACATACGTATATGTAAATATATACCATACACCCATATAATGAGGATTACAAAAAAGTTATTTTACTATCTTACTAAAGGAACTTTAGAAAATTTCACTTTATTATTTATTTATTTGTTTATTGATTTATTTAAGTAATCTCTCTTCCCCATGTGGGACTTGAACTCATGACCTCAAGATCAAAAGTTGCATACTTTTCTGACTGAGCCAGCCAGGCACTAGAAAAGTTTGACTTTATTATTTAAATTATTAGAGTACTTTTGGTCTTTGTAATAATCACTTCCTATCGTATTATAATAGTTAATATTTATTGAACACTTACTATATGCCAGGCACTGTTTGAATGCTTCCTATGTGTTGACTCCTTTAATCTTTATAATAACCTGTGAATTGTAGGTATTCATTATTGTTTCTTTCCCTTGTAAGAAAGCCAAATAGAGAGGGGTAAAGCAACTTGAAAGTAAGTCCCAGGTGTCTGGATCCCAAGCCCAAATCCCTAATAATTGTACTGTAGCTAACAGATTGTGTCAGGTGAGTGGGATGAGGAATTCTGCCACTGAATTCCATTTACCCTTTATTTTCTCTCTTTCTAATTAAAATATCCTAGCCGAGAAATGTTGATCTTTTTTTTTATTTTTATTTTTTTTTAATTTTTATTTATTTATGATAGTCACACAGAGAGAGAGAGAGCGAGGCAGAGACACAGGCAGAGGGAGAAGCAGGCTCCATGCACCGGGAGACTGACGTGGGATTCGATCCCGGGTCTCCAGGATCGCGCCCTGGGCTAAAGGCAGGTGCCAAACCGCTGCACCATCCAGGGATCCCGAAATGTTGATCTTAAATTTGAAAGCACCCACTGGAGCTAAAAGGAAGAAAGTCATAGCTTTTTTTGAGAGTGGGAAGGAAGTTGTATTTAAAACCTGAGCAGTTGAGGCAGAGAATATCATCCTAGCAGTGTTATTTTTTTAGGTTTATTTATTTGAGAGAGAGAGAGAGAGAGCACGCGCGCGCGCAAGCACGTGTCTGCGCCTGTAAGCAGGGGGAGGGGCAGCGGGAGAGGGATAATGAGAATCCCAAGCAGGCTGCCTGCTGAGCATGGGCCCAACTCAGGCCTCCATCCCAGGAAGCAGAGGTCATGACCTGAGCTAAAACCAAGAGTTGGATGCTCAACCTGCTGAGTCACGGAGGCACACCCCTGCCCCCTCCAATGTACTTTTTAAATGATTTTAAATTACAATGATCATGGACACCTGAATGGTTCAGTGGTTGAGTATCTGCCTTTGACTCTGGTCTTGATCCCGGGGTCCTGGGATTGAGTTCTGCATCAAGCTCCCCGCCTAGAGCCTGTTTTCCCCTTTGCCTGTGTTTCTGCCTCTCTCGCTCTCTGTCGCTCATGAATAAATAAAATCTTAAAATAAATAAATAAATTACAGTGATCAGTCTAGTTCATGGAATGTATTCTTAGTAGATATTCTTAGGAGGAGTAGCATTTTTTTGAGCTAAACTAATTTTACATTTTAATGCTATTTTTGTTTCTAATGGATAAGTCAACTATGAAAAAAATCAGTCTTTAGGAATGGATTTAATCACTCTTTGGAGAATTTTATATAAAATTAATTTTGTGGGGAACATGGTTTAAAAAGGTCATGGATAACCATTGTCAATACTAAATAAGTATTAAACTTAATTGCATTTACTTTTCTTACAAGTTGAATCTTGAAACTAGATTTTGGGGGTTAAAGGGTTTATATTTGTAGTTTTTCATGAGTTTGGTTGAAGATAACCTTGAGATTTCAATATTGGATTTTATTCTTTTCCAAGAAGTTCAACTTTGGCGATCGGTGGTTTTTGTTGATTACTACCACTGTATCTCTGAACTATGTCTTTTATTTTTTTCTTTGATATGGAAATAGTATTTTTTATTTATATAAATATGTTTAAGATAAAAGAGAGGAACTGTAAAGAAGATAGTATAAGTCCTTAAAGTAAGATCGAATAATTAATATATTTACCTTACGTAATATTTTAGTAGGCTGTCATCAGCTTATTTCAGATTTAATTTTAGTAAATTAATGTTTTCTTGTTCGTCATTAAACCAGTGTTTAGTTTTTATAATACTCTTTATTTTTTTTGTATATTTTTTTATTGGAGTTCGATTTGCCAACATATAGCATAACACCCAGTGCTCGTCCTGTCAAGTGCCCCCGTCAGTGCCTGTCACCGAGTCACCCCAATCCCCTGCCCACCTCCCTTTCCCCTACCCCTTGTTTGTTTCCCAGAGTTAGGTATCTCTCATGTTCTGTCACCCTCACTCATATTTCCCACTCGTTCTCTCCTTTCCTCTTTGTTCCCTTTCACTATTTTTTATATTCCCCAAATGAATGAGACCATATAATGTTTGTCCTTCTCTGATTGACTTATTTCACTCAGCATAATACTCTCCAGTTACATCCACGTTAAAACAAATGGTGGGTATTTGTCGTTTCTAATGGCTGAGTAATATTCCATTGTATACATATACACATCTTTTTATCCATTCATCTTTCGATGGACACCAAGGCTCCTTCCACAGTTTGGCTATTGTGGACATTGCTGCTATAAAATTTGGGGGGAAGGTGCCCTGCTGTTTCACTGCATCTGTATCTTTGGGGTAAATCCCCAGCAGTGCAATTGCTGGGTCGTAGGGCAGATCTATTTTTAACTCTTTGAGGAACCTCCACACAGCTTTCCAGAGTGGCTGTACCAGTTCACATTCCCACCAACATTGCAAGAGGGTTCCCCTTTCTCCACATCCTCTCCAACATTTGTTGTTTCTTGTCTTGTAAATTTTCCCCATTCTCAATGGGGTGAGGTGGTATCTCATTGTGGTTTTGATTTGCATTTCCCTGATGGCAAGTGATGCAGAGCATTTTCTCATGTGCTTGTTGGCCATGTGTATGTCTTCTTTGGTGAAATGTCTGTTCTTTTGTCCATTTCATGATTGGATTGTTTGTTTCTTGGGTGTTGAGTCTGATAAGTTCTTTATACATCTTGGATACTAGCCCTTTTTCTTGTATTTCATTTGCAAATATCTTCTCTCATTCTTTAGATTGTCTTTTAGTTTTGTTGACTGTTTCTTTTGCTGTGCAGAAGCTTTTTATCTTAACTAAGTCCCAATAATTCATTTTTGCTTTTGTTTCCCTTCCCTTCATACATGTATCTTGCAAGAAGTTACTGTGGCCAAGTTCAAAAAGGGTGTTGTCTGTGTTCCCCTCTAGGATTTTGATGGATTCTTGTCCCACATTTAGATCTTTCATCCATTTTGAGTTTAACTTTGTGTATGGTATAAGAGAATGGTCTAGTTTCATTCTTCTGCATGTGGCTGTCCAATTTTCCCAGCACAATTTATTGAAGAGACTGTCCTTTTTCCAGTGGATAGTCTTTCCTGCTTTGTCGAATATTAGTTGGCCATAGAGTTGAAGGTCCACTTCTGGATTCTATATTCTGTTCCATTGATCTATGTGTCTGTTTTTGTGCCAGTACCATACTCTCTTGATCACAGTTTTGTAGTACAACTTGAAATCTGGCATTGTGATGCTCCCGGCTCTGGTTTTCTTTTTCAATATTCCCCTGGCTATTTGGGGTCTTTTCTGATGCCACACAAATCTTAAGATGATTTGTTTCAACTCTGTAAAGAAAGTCCATGGTATTTTGATAGGGATTGCATTAAATGTGTAAATTGCCCTGGGTAGCATTGACATTTTCACAATATTATTTCTCCAATCCATGAGCATGGAATATTTTTGCATCTCTTTGTGTCTTCCTCAGTTTCTTTCAGAAGTGTTCTGTAGTTTTTAGGGTATAGATCCTTTACCTCTTTGGTTAGGTTTATTCTTAGGTATCTTACTTTTGGTGCAATTATAAATGGGATTGACTCCTTAGTTTCTCTTTCTTCAGTCTCATTGTTAGTGTATAGAAATGCCACTGACTTCTGGGCTTAGTATCCTGCCACACTGCCGAATTGCTGTATGAGTTCTAGCAATCTTGGGGTGTAGTCTTTTGGGTTTTCTATATACAGTATCATGTCATCTGCAAGAGCGAGAGTTTGACTTCTTTTTTGCCATTTTTTTTGAATGCCTTTTATTTCTTTTTGTTGTCTGATTGCTGAGGCTAGGACTTCTAGTATTGTATTGAATAGCAGTGGTGAGAGTGGACATCCCTGTCATGTTCCTGATTTTAGAGGAAATGCTCTCAATGTTACCCCATTGAGAATGATATTTGCTGTGGGCTTTTTGTAGATGGCTTTTAAGATGCTGAGGAATGTTCCTTCTGTCCCTACACAGAAGAGTTTTGATCAGGAATGTATGCTGTATTTTGTCAAATGCTTTCTCTGCATCTATTGAGAGGATCATATGGTTCTTGTTTTTTTCGTTGTTGATGTCTATCACATTGACTGCTGCTGTTGACCAGCCTTGTATCCCTGGGATAAATCACACTTGGTCATGGTGAATAATCTTCTTAATGTACTGTTGGATCCTATTGGCTAGTATCTTGTTGAGAATTTTTGCATCCATGTTCATCAGGGATATTGGTCTATAATTCTCCTTTTTGGTGGGGTCTTTGTCTGGTTTTGGAATTAAGGTGATGCTGGCCTCATAGAATGAGTTTGGAAGTACTCCATCCCTTTCTATCTTTCAGAACTGGTTTAGTAGAATAGATATTGTTTCTTCTTTAAAAGTTTGAGAGAATTCCCCTGGGAAGCCATCTGGCCCTGGATTTTTGTGTCTTGGGAGTTTTTTGATGACTGCTTCAATTTCCTCCTTGGTTATTGGCCTGTTCAGGTTTTCTGTTTCTTCCTGTTCCAGTTTTGGTAGTTTGTGGTTTTCCAGAAATGTGTCCATTTCTTCTAGATTGCCTAATTTATTGGCGTATAGCTGTTCAGAATATGTTTTTAAAATTGTTTGTATTTCCTTGGTATTGATTGTGATCTCTCCTTTTTCATTCATGATTTAATTAATTAGAGTCTTTTCTCTTTTGTTTTTAATAAAGCTGGCTAATGGTTTATCTATCTTATGAATTCTTTCAAAGAACCGACTCCTGGTTTCTATTTCATTGGGTTCTGCTCAAATCTTTATTAACTCTCTTCTGTTTGGTGTAGGTTTTATTTGCTGTTCTTCAGTTCCTTTAGGTACAAGGTTAGCTTGTGTATTTGAGTTTTTTCCAATTTTTTGAGGGATGCTTGTATTGCGATGTGTTTGCCTCTCAGGACTGCTTTTGCTGTATCCCAAAGATTTTGAACAGTTGTATCTTCATTCTCATTAGTTTCCATGGATCTTTTTAATTCTTCTCTAATTTCTTGGTTGACCTTTTCATCTTTTACCAGGATGCTCTTTAACCTCCTGAGTTTCTTCCAAATTCTTCTTGTGATTGAGTTCAAGTTTCAAAGCATTATGGTCTGAAAATATGCAGGGGACAATTCCAGTCTTTTGGTATTGGTGGAGACCTGATTTGTGACCCAGTATGTGGTCTATTCTGGAGAAAGTTCCATGTGCACTTGAGAAGAATGTGTATTCAGTAGTGTTTGGATGTAAAGTTCTATAAATATCTGTGAAATCCATATGGTCCAGCGTTTCATTTAAAGCTCTTGATTCTTTGGAGGTGTTGTGCTTAGAACATCTGTCATTTGCAGAAAGCTCCATGTTGAAATCTCCCAGTATTAGTGTATTATTAACTAAGTATGTCTTAACTTTGGTTATTAATTGATATACTTGGCAGCTCCCACATTAGGGGCATAAATATTCATGATTGTTAGGTCCTCTTATTGGATAGATCCTTGAAGTATGATATAGTGTCCCTCTTCATCTCTTACTTACAGTCTTTGGGATAAACTTTATCTGATATGAGGATGGCTACCCCTGCTTTCTTTTGAGGACCATTTGAATGGTAAACGGCTCTCCAACCTTTCATTTTCAGGCTGGAGGTATCCTTAGGTCTAAAATGAGGCTCTTGTAGACAGCAAATAGATGGGTCTTGCTTTTTTATCCAGTCTGAAACCTTGCGTCTTTTGATGGGATCATTTAGCCCATTCACGTTCAGATTTACTCTTGAAAGATATGAATTTAGTGTCATCATAATACCTATTCAGTCCCTGTTTTTGTGGATTATTTCTTTGGGCATCCTCTTTGTTTACAGAGCCCCCCTTAATATTTCTTGCAGAGCTGATTTGGTGGTCACATAGTCTTTCAGTTTCTGCCTATCTTGGAAGCTCTCTATCTCTCCTCCTATTCTGAATGAGAGCCTTGCTAGATAAAGTATTCTTGACTGCATGTTCTTCTCATTTAGGACCTGAATATATCCTGCCAGCCCGTTCTGGCCTGCCAGGTCTCTGTGGAGAGGTCTGCTGTTAATCTAATATTTCTCCTCATATAAGTTAGGGATATCTTGTCTCTTGCTGCTTTAAAGATTTTCTATCTTTGGAATTCGCAAGTTTCACTATTAAATGTCAGGGTGTTGAACGGTTTTTATTGATTTTAGGAGAGGATCTCTCTGTCTCCTGGATCTGAATGCCTGTTTCTCTCCCCAAATTAGGGAAGTTCTTAGCTATGATTTGTTCAAATATGCTTTCTGGTCCTCTGTCCCTTTTGGCACCCTCCAGAACTCCAATTAAACGTAGATTTTTCCTTCTGAGGCTGTCATTTATTTCCCTTAACCTTTCCTCATGATCTTTTAATTGTTTTTTTCTTCTTCCTCAGCTTCCTTCCTTGCCATCAACTTGTCTTCTATGTCACTCACTTGTTCTTCTACCTCATTAACCCTCGTCATTAGGACCTCTAGTTTGGATTGCATCTCATTAATTGATTTTTTAATTTCGGCCTGATTCGGTCTAAATTCTACAGTCATGAAGCCTCTTGAATCCTTTATGCTTTTTTCCAGAGCCACCAGTAGCTTTATAATTGTGCTCCTGAATTGGCTTTCTGACAGCGAATTGTAATCCAAATTCTGTAACTCTGTGGCAGAGAGTACTGTTTCGGATTCTTTTGTGGTGAGCTCTTCTTTCTAGTCATTTTGCTCAGTGTAGAGTGTCTAAAAACAAGTTGTACTTGTTAGAAGCGCAAACTCTTCTCTTTGTAGCTAGTGTTCCAGCTGTTCTCTCTTTAAATCTCAGGTCGAATTCACAGGTTTTTCAGGATGATTTGAAAGTTACCTAGATAAGTTGGTGGGGCCAGGTGACTTGGGGATCCTACTCCTCCGCTATCTTGCCCTGTCCCCTCTATAATACTCTTTAAAGTCATAGTATTTTGTAATTGAATAAAATAACAATGAGTATTCATGGAATTTGCTGATTTTGTTGTTTTAAAGATTACATTTCTTTAATAAAACTTTAATTGCTTGGGCAACTGCTGTTTTTCTAATCTGGGATAGCTACTTTTATTATTATTATTTTTTGTCGGGTTATAATTTGATTATAGTTGAAATTTTGAGTTTTAAAGGATATATTTTATGGAACATATATTTTTGAAAAGCATTTTCATGCTCCTTTTGTTTCCTTTAACTGAAAAAAATTTTTAAGTAAACTCTGATACTTAGAGAAAATTTCTCTTTTTTCCCTTTCTAGTGATATTTGGGCTCTGGGGTGTGTCCTATATGAGATGTGCACACTTAAACATGCAGTAAGTAGAAGTTTCAGAAATATTTTAAAAATTATGTCCTAAAGTACGTGTAATATTTCTGTTATTTAAAAATCACATGGTATCTTTCAGATTGTATTCTCTTGTATTAGAAATTCTGTCAGTTTTTAAAGTTCTCATCTTTTCTCAAGTATAAATTTAAATTGATTTTCCCATAACATATATGCATATATTACATACATACATTATATACTTGTTATTATAATACATATGTCATATTTTTTTATAGGAATTTTTTAAGATTTATTTATTTTGAGGAGACAGAATCTCCAGCAGACTCCCTGCTCATTGAAGAGCTGGAATGGGGACTTGGTACCATGATCTGAGTCATGACCTAAGCCGAAATCAAGAATTGGACAGTTAACCAACTGAGCCAGCAAGGCATCCCCCCAGAAAATTTTCTAGTGACAAAAATAAACTTGCTATCTTTTTAATGTTACATTTACATGTGAATTTGATATTTTAACTTAACAATTTTTGTTTCATCTTAGCAATTTTTCTCAAAACACCCAGAGTATTTGGATTGAATTCTATTTGAGTTTGGAATTGAAATTAAAGAATATTTTTCAACATATTTATCTAGGGATTTTATCAGTTCAAATACTCTTTAATTAAAACTTTAATTTTGGGGCAAATGGATAGCTGAATTGGTTAGATGTCCAACTCTTGATTTCAACTCAGGTCATGATCTTAGCATGGTGATTGAGGTATGATCCAGCCCCGTGTTGGGCTCCATGCTCAGCAGGGAGTCTTCTTCCCCCACATGAGCATGCTTTAAGTATGTGTGCACTCTCTCTCTCTCAAATAAATCTTTAAAGAAATTTTTTTTTTTATTTGAGACTTTGTTGAGCTGGCACATAATACATCCAAAAGTTTTGTCTTAAAGTTGGATTTTAATCCCTTTCCATTTCAAAATTTTACTTTTTAAAAATCCTCCCTTGAGGGTGCCTGAGTGGCCCAGTCAGTTAAGCATCTGACTCTTGATTTCAGCTCAGGTCATGATCTCCGGATGGTAAGATAGAGCCCTTCAATGAAGGGCTCCTTGATGGGCATGGCATGAGCCTGCTTGAGATTCTCTCTCCATCTCCCTTTGCACAGACTCCTGCCATGTGCCCATATGTTGGATTGCTCTCTTTAACAACAACAAAAAATGCCCTATTAAACAATAATGTATTTTCATTACAGAAAACTTAAGAAAATAGATAAAAATATAAAGAAGTGAATGAGTACCAAAAGCGTTTCTTCCAATTGCTGATGAGTACCTGTAATATTTTGTGTCCTTCCAGGCTTTCTTCTAGATTGATTTGTGAAATGAGGGTTTTGGGGGCAGCCCTGGTGGCTTAGTGGTTTAGTGCCACCTTCAGCCCGGGCGTGATCCTGGAGACCCAGGATCGAGTCCCACATCAGGCTCCCTGCATGGAGTCTGCTTCTCCCTCTGCCTGTGTCTCTGCCTCTCTCTCTCTCTCTCTCTGTCTCTCATGAATAAATAAATAAAATCTTAAAAAAAAAAAAAAAGAAATGAGTGTTTTTTCCTCTCTGCAGTTTATATTGTATAAGTTCTGCAGACTTTTTTTATTGCTTCATATTATTTGGGGGATATTTTTTCTTTGTTGTGTTTTTTTCTTGGCTGCATACTCGTTTTCTGTATTGCCTTACAAGAGTGTAGATTGCCAAAGTTATGTGCAATGGATTATTAGATTTTCAGATTATTTGAAGAAATTGGTCAGTTTTTTGACATAGTTATTTTAGGACTAAGTCAGTGTATTTTCTTTCATTTTTTTCATCTATGTTCTGTTATCATTGCTTCTGGATTTTGGAATTATTTACTCATAAGTAGACACATGAAAATAAGTAATTCACTAACCTTTATGAAAAGTTTGTCAGCTGAGAGACCGTGAAAAATCGTTGTAGTGAAGGTAATCTATAATTATGCATTTAGAATTCCATCTGGGTACTTGGATATTTTTAGACTACTGAATTGTAGTCAGACTTTAATATGCTGAATAATCATATTTTAAATGTCTAGGGAAGTTCAAGGCTTAGCAGAACTTTTTTATGCTTGGTACAATCGCCAATACCTAATTTACAGCATGTTTTGTTAATGTGTATATTAAGAACATGTTGACAATGTAGAACCCGTTCTATACAATTTTAGCAGAGATGTCAAAAGCTTAATTTTATTTACTTGCAAAATGAAATCTTTAGATTTTAAACTGCCCTATGGCCGTTGGTCTTCCTTTTCTTTCTTTCTTTCTCCTTTCTTTCTTTCTCTTTCTTTCTTTCTTTCTTTCTTTCTTTCTTTCTTTCTTTCTTTCTTTCTTTCTTTCTTTCTTAATATTTTATTTATTTATTTATTCATGAGAAGGACAGAGAGAGAGGCAGAGACACAGGCAGAGGGAGAAGCAGGCTCCATGCTGGAGCCCAACATGGGCCTCGATCCCGGGACTCCAGAATCACGCCCCCCAGCCCGAAGGCAGGCACTAAACCGCTGAGACACCCAGGGATCTCCGGTCTTCTCTTTTTTAACTTCAGTTAGAGTTTATGTTGTGTTACTCCTAAAATATACTATTTCCATTGATATGACTTACATTCCCCTTTGGAATATTTGCCACATTGCTTCATGTGTGGCTTTTGGGAACATCACACACTTAAAAATAATAATGAGCAGTGAAGAAAAGAAATTAATACCTTCTTTTTTTCCCCCTAAGATTTATTTATTTGAGAGGGATAGGGCCCATGTGCACAAGTTGGGTGAGGGGACAGAGGGAGAGAATCTCAGGCAGACTCCCTACTGAGCTTGGAGCCTGATGCAGGACTTTATCTCACAACCCATGAGATCATGACCTGAGCCAAAATCAAGAGTCAGACACGTAACCTTCTGAGCCACCCAAGTGCTCTAATACTTTCATTCATTATATTTTTCCCAGGTACTTTTTGTTTTGTAGTCTTGTTCCATTTACTGCAACAGGGGCATAGGTAGGCAGGTCTTAAGTGAAGACTACAAGGTTTGTTTTCATCTTTATTATTATTATGTTCTTATAAAATCCTTAATATCTTTATTCTATCTTGCAGTGTTTTGAATAAATAAAAATCTTAGAGTAAGCTATAATGTTTTATGAGGACTGATATTCTCTTAAATATGTTTATTAATAACCAAGTGAACTTTGTTCTGAAGAAATATGCTAAAAAAGGAACATATGCTGATTAAAATATTTGTAAGAGGATTGTATTTCTGTTCTATAGGAAAAGGACTATTTCTCATTGTTTATTCCTATTTTCAATTTATGTGTGTTTCATATATGTTAATTTATTTTCTGGATTTTAGTTCGAAGCTGGCAATATGAAAAACCTGGTACTGAAGATAATATCTGGATCTTTTCCACCAGTATCTTTACATTATTCTTATGATCTCCGCAATTTACTCTCTCAGTTATTTAAAAGAAATCCTAGGGATAGACCATCAGTCAACTCCATATTGGAGAAAGGTTTTATAGCCAAACGCATTGAAAAGTTTCTCTCACCTCAGGTATGTTTGTTTGTTTGTTTGTTTAACTTTAGAACAGTACGGTTATGATGCTTAACTAGGACATAACCTATGTTTTGAGGAGAGCACATCACAATTCTGGGAGAATTAGATGCTTTTTTTCAGATGACACTGGAGTCACCTTTCTTTCCATTCTCATATTTTTCCTCTTTGGATTTGTGTTCTGGTTGTGAATCTATAGGAGGGAAAACATTCCTCCTGTGTTTCCTCTTAACACTTACTGAACTTCTTATCCTTCTGATCACTAAATGTGTGGTAGTTTTTCCCACACCAAGGACTTCTGCAACACAGCTGGGTGTCCTACAGTTTAGTTCAGTTCTGGCACTACCTGGAAATATAGATCATCAGATCCCAAAATCAGATGAAGGAGTGCATATGGCAAGGTCTGAAAGGGTCTTGGGTACAGGAGCTTCTGTTCCAGTGAAACTGGGATGTGTTAGCCTGCTGGCATGTTTACCAACACAGTCCAGTCCTGTTCTTCAATATTTTATGGAAGCTTTCTTACATAGACACGATTGATTAAATTATTGGCTCTTAGTGTTTGACTCAATCACTAGTCCCTTTCCTCTCGAGGGGAGTAGTGAAGCTGAAAGTTCCAGCCCTCTAATCGTGTGGTAGATTTCCTTGGCAATCAGCTTCCATCCATAGGGGCTTTCTAGATATCACTTTATTAACATAAATTCAGGGGTAGTTGAAAGAGATTCAGGAATAAGAAAGACACCTTTATTCTCTTACCATTTAGTTACTTTAAGGGTTTTAGGAGCTGTGTTTGCCAGGAACTGGCATCAAATGTGTATTTCTTATTCTAAATCACAATATCAGAAAATCATTCCTTTGTCTTTGGTTTTTTTTGTTTTGCTTTCCAATTTTTTTTATCATGGTAAAATATACACAACATAAAATATTCGTCTTAGCCATTTTTGAGTGTGCAATTCAGTGATATTAAATAGATTTTCACTGCTGTGCAGTTAATACCAGCATTCATCTTTACAACTCTTCATCTTGTAAAACAAACTCAGTCCCCCCCCCTTTTTTTTTTGAAAGTGACTTAATGCTTTATTTTGTAAGAAAATATCTTTTTTTTTAGATTTCTTTTTTTATTTTTTTTTATTTTTTTTATTTTTTATTGGTGTTCAATTTACCAACATACAGAATAACCCCCAGTGCCCGTCACCCATTCACTCCCACCCCCCGCCCTCCTCCCCTTCTCCACCCCTAGTTCGTTTCCCAGAGTTAGCAGTCTTTACGTTCTGTCTCCCTTTCTGATATTTCCCACACATTTCTTCTCCCTTCCCTTATATTCCCTTTCACTATTATTTATATTCCCCAAATGAATGAGAACATATAATGTTTGTCCTTCTCCGATTGACTTATTTCACTCAGCATAATACCCTCCAGTTCCATCCGCGTTGAAGCAAATGGTGGGTATTTGTCATTTCTAATAGCTGAGTAATATTCCATTGTATACATAGACCACATCTTCTTTATCCACTCATCTTTCGATGGATACCAAGGCTCCTTCCACAGCTTGGCTATTGTGGCCATTGCTGCTATAAACATCGGGGTGCAGGTGTCCCGGCGTTTCATTGCATCTGTATCTTTGGGGTAAATCCCCAACAGTGCAATTGCTGGGTCATAGGGCAGGTCTATTTTTAACTCTTTGAGGAACCTCCACACAGCTTTCCAGAGTGGCTGCACCAGTTCACATTCCCACCAACAGTGTAAGAGGGTTCCCTTTTCTCTGCATCCTCTCCAACATTTGTTGTTTCCTGCCTTGTTAATTTTCCCCATTCTCACTGGTGTGAGGTGGTATCTCATTGTGGTTTTGATTTGTATTTCCCTGATGGCAAGTGATGCAGAGCATTTTCTCATGTGCATGTTGGCCATGTCTATGTCTTCCTCTGTGAGATTTCTGTTCATGTCTTTTGCCCATTTCATGATTGGATTGTTTGTTTCTTTGGTGTTGAGTTTAATAAGTTCTTTATAGATCTTGGAAACTAGCCCTTTATCTGATATGTCATTTGCAAATATCTTCTCCCATTCTGTAGGTTGTTTTTGAGTTTTGTTGACTGTATCCTTTGCTGTGCAAAAGCTTCTTATCTTGATGAAGTCCCAATAGTTCATTTTTGCTTTTGTTTCTTTTGCCTTCGTGGATGTATCTTGCAAGAAGTTACTATGGCCGAGTTCAAAAAGGTTGTTGCCTGTATTCTCCTCTAGGATTTTGATGGAATCTTGTCTCACATTTAGATCTTTCATCCATTTTGAGTTTATCTTTGTGTATGGTGCAAGAGAGTGGTCTAGTTTCATTCTTCTGCATGTGGATGTCCAATTTTCCCAGCACCATTTATTGAAGAGACTGTCTTTCTTCCAATGGATAGTCTTTCCTCCTTTATCGAATATTAGTTGACCATAAAGTTCAGGGTCCACTTCTGGGTTCTCTATTCTGTTCCATTGATCTATGTGTCTGTTTTTGTGCCAGTACCACATTGTCTTGACCACAGCTTTGTAGTACAACCTGAAATCTGGCATTGTGATGCCCCTGGCTCTGGTTTTCTTTTTTAAAATTCCCCTGGCTATTTGGGGTCTTTTCTGATTCCACACAAATCTTAAAATAATTTGTTCTAACTCTCTGAAGAAAGTCCATGGTATTTTGATAGGGATTGCATTAAACGTGTATATTGCCCTGGGTAACATTGACATTTTCACAATATTAATTCTGCCAATCCATGAGCATGGAATATTTTTCCATCTCTTTGTGTCTTCCTCAATTTCTTTCAGAAGTATTCTATAGTTTTTAGGGTATAGATCCTTTACATCTTTGGTTAAGTTTATTCCTAGGTATCTTATGCTTTTGGGTGCAATTGTAAATGGGATTGACTCCTTAATTTCTCTTTCTTCAGTCTCATTGTTAGTGTATAGAAATGCCACTGACTTCTGGGCATTGATTTTGTATCCTGCCACGCTACCAAATTGCTGTATGAGTTCTAGCAATCTTGGGGTGGAGACTTTTGGGTTTTCTATGTAGAGTATCGTGTCATCAGCGAAGAGGGAGAGTTTGACTTCTTCTTTGCCAATATGAATGCCTTTAATGTCTTTTTGTTGTCTGATTGCTGAGACTAGGACTTCCAGTACTATGTTGAATAGCAGTGGTGAGAGTGGACATCCCTGTCTTGTTCCTGATCTTAGGGGAAAGGCTCCCAGTGCTTCCCCATTGAGAATGATATTTGCTGTGGGCTTTTCGTAGATGGCTTTTAAGATGTTGAGGAATGTTCCCTCTATCCCTACACTCTGAAGAGTTTTGATCAGAAATGGATGCTGTATTTTGTCAAATGCGTTCTCTGCATCTAATGAGAGGATCATATGGTTCTTGGTTTTTCTCTTGCTGATATGATTAATCACATTGATTGTTTTACGGGTGTTGAACCAGCCTTGTGTCCCAGGGATAAATCCTACTTGGTCATGGTGAATAATTTTCTTAATGTACTGTTGGATCCTATTGGCCAGTATCTTGTTGAGAATTTTTGCATCCATGTTCATCAGGGATATTGGTCTGTAATTCTCCTTTTTGGTTGGGTCTTTGTCTGGTTTTGGAATTAAGGTGATGCTGACCTCATAGAACGAATTTGGAAGTACTCCATCTCTTTCTATCTTTCCAAACAGCTTTAGGAGAATAGGTATGTTTTCTTCTTTTTTTTTTTTTTAATTTTAATTTTAATTTTAATTTTAATTTTAATTTTAATTTTAATTTTATTTATTTATTTACTTATTTACTTATTTACTTATTTATTTATTTATTTATTTATTTATTTATTTATTTATTTATTTATTTATTTATGATAGTCACAGAGAGAGAGAGGCAGAGACACAGGCAGAGGGAGAAGCAGGCTCCATGCACCGGGAGCCCGACGTGGGACTCGATCCAGGGTCTCCCGGATCACGCCCTGGGCCAAAGGCAGGCACCAAACCGCTGCGCCACCCAGGGATCCCTGGTTTCTTCTTTAAACGTTTGATAGAATTCCCCTGGGAAGCCATCTGGCCCTGGACTCTTGTGTCTTGGGAGGTTTTTGATGACTGCTTCAATTTCCTCCCGGGTTATTGGCCTGTTCAGGTTTTCTATTTCTTCCTGTTCCAGTTTTGGTAGTTTGTGGCTTTCCAGGAATATGTCCATTTCTTCTAGATTGCCTAATTTATTGGCGTATAGCTGTTCATAATATGTTTTTAAAATCATTTGTATTTCCTTGGTGTTGGTAGTGATCTCTCCTTTCTCATTCATGATTTTATTAATTTGAGTCTTCTGTCTCTTCTTTTTAATAAGGCTGGCTAATGGTTTATCTATCTTATTAATTCTTTCAAAGAACCAACTCCTGGTTCTGTTGATCTGTTTCACAGTTTTTCTGGTCTCGATTTCGTTGAGTTCTGCTCAAATCTTTATTAACTCTCGTCTTCTCCGGGGTGTAGGATCTATCTGCTGTTTTTTCTCTAGCTCCTTTTTTTTTTTTTTTAACTTTTTTTTAAAATTTTTATTTATTTATGATAGTCACACAGAGAGAGAGAGAGAGGCAGAGACATAGGCAGAGGGTGAAGCAGACTCCATGCACCGGGAGCCCGACGTGGGATTCGATCTCGGGTCTCCAGGATCATGCCCTGGGCCAAAGGCAGGCGCTAAACCGCTGCGCCACCCAGGGATCCCTCTCTAGCTCCTTTATGTGTAAGGTTAGCTTTTGTATTTGAGTTCTTTCCAGTTTTTGAATGGATGCTTGTTGCGATGTATTTCCCCCTTAGGACTGCTTTTGCTGTATCCCAAATATTTTGAACGGTTGTATCTTCATTCTCATTAGTTTCCATGAATCTTTTTAATTCTTCCTTAATTTCCTGGTTGACCCTTTCATCTTTTAGCAGGATGGTCCTTAACCTCCACGTGTTTGAGGTCCTTTCAAATTTCTTGTTGTGATTTAGTTCTAATTTCAAGGCATTATGGTCTGAGAATCTGCAGGGGACGATCCCAATCTTTTGGTATCGGTTCAGACCCAATTTGTGACCCAGTATGTGGTCTATTCTGGAGAAAGTTCCATGTGAACTTGAGAAGAATGTGAATTCAGTTGAAACTCAGTCCCCTTAACCAGTTACTGCCCATTCCTTCTGTCACAACTCCTGGCATTCACCTCTCTACTTTCTGTCTTGGGTTTCTAACTGTAAAATTATTATTTAAAAAATAATTAAATTCAATATAGTTAACACACACAGGGTTATGTTAGTTTCATGTGTACAATATAGTGATTCAATGATTCTGTACAGTCGTGCTTATCAAGGTAAGTGTACTTTTAATTCCCTTTACCTATTCCACCCATCCCCCTATTCACCTCCCCTCTGGTAACCATCTCGAGTTGAAAAATTATTAAACATTTCTGTGCCTCACTGACAGGTAAACAATGGCATTATAAATATATCATCAGGTGATTATAAGAATTAAATAGAAAGTGATAATGTACATAAAGTGCTTAATGTCTAGCATGTAATGAGTGCTCAATATATTCAGTATATATTAGATATTATCAATGTGTCATTTTATTATACTAATATGTATATGTTAGTATCTTAAGGTATTATAATTATATTCTATTTGGCAATTATTGGAAGTTTTGTGGGCATTTATATGTATAACAGATTGTTGATTTAAAATTTTTCCTCTGGTACTCACATGTATAATAAGTATTTGTTGAGTTGAACTGAATTTTACTTTGACCAGATTTACTAAAAAATTATATCGAATCATTTCTACAAGTTTTTGATACAAGTATGCTCACTTGAAACTGGAATTATTTATTACATATTCTGTATGGCCTTTGTTAATTTAAATGATCACTGTTAAACTCCTCTGTAAATCATGCATCTAACAAAGTCATAGTTTTATTACTTTTATATGCTCATGGGCTAAGAGGGACATGTCATGTATTCTCTGACTTAATAGAATATCTGCAAACAATTTTCAGAAAACAGAGATGTGAATTTAACTGTTACTACCAGGAGAACACAAAATTAGTTCGCAAAAAGCCAAGTAAAATGTATAGATTGAAGGTTAATTATATAGGACATAGCAAGAATCTCTGAAACATAGGTGTCTTATAAGACTCCTTTGTTAGAAGTAACATTTTCAAGGACAGATTTATGATGCAATATACTATTGTTTTTTGGCAACCACTGGCGAAGAAAGAATAACTTCACTGAATCTTGCTGAGGCCCCCTCCCCCAAAAAACCGTAGTTAGGACATACAGTTTCTTTTTTTTTTTTTTTTTTTTTTTAGGACATACAGTTTCAAGGTTGAAGCACTGAAATTCAGCTAGCCAGCAATGAAAGAAAATGTTCAAGCCTCATGTATCAAAATTTATTATATGCAAAGAAAAAAGGACAAATTATTAACAAGTGGAATATTTGATAGTATGTTTTAGTATATGAATAGCTCTTTGTTGCTATTTAGACATCACCTAGATTTCATTTTTTATGAAAATCTCTTCTTTGGTTCCTAAGTTTTATTTTCTGCTATATATCACTTATTCAGTATTCTAGTGAGAAAGTTTATAATACATTTTTAAAGGCTTTAACTTTGAAACAATTTGTGAGCTTTACTGTATAACATATGAACTACTATAATGTTCTGTAGGTTTTTGAAAAATCTCTTCTTCCTAAATTCTGTCAGCCAGGGCTTAATAGAGCTTAATTTGCAATCTTACACACCTTGAAGGAAGCTTGACAAATCATGGATAAGCTCTGATTTCTTAGGAATATAGGTGCTGTCCAATAGTAGTGCTTTCTATGATGTGAAGTGTTTTATATCTGCATTGCCCAGCATTGTAGCCACTAGCCACTTGTGGTTATTGAATACTTAAAATGTGCCTAGTGTGACCAAAGGGCTGAATTCTAAGTTAAATTTACTTAAAATTTTCATCAAAATAACTACATATGGATGGCAACTATATTGGACAACACAGCATAGAGATTTCAGAATCTTTTTGGATTCTTTATGCCCCATCTCTTAGTTCATATTTGCATTCACACAAAAAAGAAAGACTCACATTCAAACAATGACAGAAACTATCCAGTTTGGGGCACGTTGGAGTTCATAAAGCACCCATTTTCTTCCATGCCAAAGAAAGGGGAAACATGCAAGTGTTTAGAAGAGAAAATATACTCTGCTCAGAATTGCCTGTGAACCACACCTTCACTTAATTTATTTTTTGGTGCAGTAGTTTTCAAGCTTTAGCATACATTAAAAAAAAAAAATCACTTGGAAGGCATTGCTGGGTCCTATCACTACAATTTCTATTTTAGTGATTCTGAGGTGGGAGCCCGACAATTTCCACATTTAATATGTCCCTGGTGATGCTGATTCTGCCACTAGGAGACTTGAAAACTGCTTTTTGGGGGACCCTTAAAGGGACAGATGACCATCTCAGTCATGGTTTTATGCCTGTTGGAGCTTCTGTTCCACTGCTACTGTGTGAATATTCTCTCCAGCAGGCCTCATTTCTCTTGAAAAAAGAAAAATTAATTTGCTTTCCTTTCCCCACCTCATAAGAAAAAGCAGGTTTAAACTGAGTTAAATCTTTGTTGGTGTCATAGTTTCGCACTTAAAAAGAAAAAAAAAAAACAGTAGGGAGGAAAAATGACTTGCGGGAAATACTAATGATTTTTGGTTCTCAAAGATGTTCATGAATGCTAGGGAATAGGACCTGGAGTATTTTAGTAATAGTAAAAAGATACTTGTTGAATTATGTAAGAATAATTGAATATTTTTCCATGAGTATCTTTACAATTACATATTAATAGGAGTGAAAACTCATTGGAGATACGGAGAAGATTCAGAGTAAAGTTGAAATAACTGATAGGTTAATCTGAGAAGGGGGTAATTAAGAGATTATTAGTTTTGAGGTAAACGAGGGATTTGGCTGTATATAGAACATAGAGGCTTTTCCAGATAAGACATAATTGTGTTAAATTGCTGAGTTCGTGTGGGCCTTTGTTGTTCATTAGGTTAATTTGAGAAGAGAACATGTCTGGAAAAGTAATAAAATTTATGAGTCGAAGGGAATTAGGATGAGAGGGCTTTGGTGAATGGATTACTAAGGTTGAATAAATACAGTTTATCTGATACCATATGTATGACTGAAAAGGGGGGAAAAATGTAATCTGATTAATGGGTAGGTTTTTTATTTTGGAAATTTAACATCTTTTCTAACTTTGTCCTCTTTCAATCTAAGCTTATTGCAGAAGAATTTTGTCTAAAAACATTTTCCAAGTGTGGAGCGCAGCCTATACCAGGTAAATGAAATTTAATATGAGTCCTTTAACCTGTATGCAATAAACAATATACTAATACTAATTAGTAATACTTTCTAATTATACTAGAGATATATGTAGATATAATAAGTTGGGGTTAATTGTAGATAAATTTAGCCCAGAGGGAAATGAATCTTTAAATTATTTTTGATATATGACAGTATACAACACTTTCTGATGAATTAATAATAAAATTTCCATTTCTTGTCTGCCTTATTTAAATGAAATCTATCTTGAAGTCTTTCGTCTTTATCAGTTGCTTAGCTGATATTCTGAGCAGATTTTCATAAAATGTCTTAGTCAAGTGTAAATCTTTATATATCTATCTTTGAAAAATACTTCATATTCTAAAATTTTTAAAAAGCGAATTATTATGAAGTCAGGTACCTTACCAAGGTTAATTTTCTTTTACTGTGGCCTGTAGCAGGAGACCATTTGTAGGATTGTCAGTATGGTTATATACTCTGTGTGTGTGTGTGTGTGTGTGTGTGTGTGTGTGTGTGTGTGTGTGAAGGAAATTATATTTTTTCTTCATAGGCTGATTTCACGATGGATTTTTAAAATCAGAAGTTATGTAAGATTTGAAGAGTATATTGTTTTTCAAACATAATGCTTTGCATATTCTCCATTTTGAGTTTGAGTAAATTAATAAAAATAAATACCATATTATGACAGTGAGTCCATGTAGCTGGAAGTGATATGGCAGTGGTAAGGCCAGCCATATTTAGCTCTTCCTAAAGACCCTTAGACCCATCCTCTCAGTGTGTGGAGATTGTCAGTCCCTGGGAAATCAATTTACTCTAAACAAAATTCACAAGAGAGACACACAGCAGAATCAGCAATGTCTCTCCTGGCAGCCAGCCCTCATGAGAAGTCAAATCTTAATCAAAGCCTCATTGTCAGAGAGACCAGAATTACTCCTTGTCAGCAGATTCTTTCCAGTTAGATAAGCCTACATAGGAATTAGAAAGTTATTTTATTGTAACAGGAGTTGGATGAATGAAATGTGGAATAGCATGAGGCTAAAATAGAAATTTTATTGCTGATGGGCTAATAGATACTTTATGGGCTCCATCTCCCCATATTAAGCTTTATCCTACTGGTAGCCTTTTCACTGAGAAATACCCCCAAATCAGATTCCCATCTTTTCTGGAAGTAATTGGGAGCTATTCAATATTTTTCTCTTGGGAATCATTTTTATACTTTTGTGACTTTAGTTCCTTCTTCAGTATGTGTACCAGTATATGTATTTCTTTGATTGTTTTAATACATTTAGCCAAGTTACAGTGTTATGATGTTGTATATATGTATTCTGATTTCATCTCACAGTTGAACTCTCAGAGGGAAATTTTTTTCTTCCACTTTTCCTAGTTCCTAGTTAATATCTTTGAGAGATATAAATAGTAGACTTTCCTTTAAATTTCTTCAGTTTAAGTGTTTTTCTTGAATTTATTATTGTTCTTGGACTGAACTTTATCTAGGCTTCATTAAGAATTGGATACATAAGGGGCACCTTGGTGGCTCAGTCAGTTGGGTGTCTGTCTTTGGCTCGGATTTTGATCCTGGAGTCCAAGGATCAAGCCCCATGTCAGGCTTCCTGCTTAGCAGGGAGTCTGCTTCTCCCACTCCCTCTGTCCCGCCCCCCCCCCCTCCGTACCCTTTTCCTGCTCACTCTCTCTCAAATAAATAAAATATATTTAAAAAAAGAATTGGATAAATAATTGCTCTAGGGCCTATCCTTGTATATAAATTTTTATGTATCTCTGATTATTTCTTTGAAAGCAATCCATAAACATTGTTCTGGATATAGATTGTTCTCTAGAAAGTTTGACCATTTTATATTCCCACTGATAGTGTATAAAGGTACCCATTTTAGGGGACCCTGTGCTATAATGATTGTTTTAAAGTGTTTGTTTTTCTGTAGGTCTGTAGGTATAGACATCATTCAGACTGTAGATGAAGAAAGTATTAAAGTTGTTCAGAGTAATTGTATTAGTGTTTAACAGTTGCTCTTGAAATTTATGTGCTAGTTTTGAGAGTAATTTCTAAAACAGTAAATGTTTTTAAAAATATTTTTAACAGCTTTATTGAATTATAATTCTATACCATTCCGTTCACCCACTTAAAGTCTACAATTCATTGTTTTTTAGTATATTCACAGATACATACAGTCATCACCCATAGTCAGTTTTAGGGATGTGCTTTTTTTTAATACGAGAAATTTCAACATCTTAAAGATGCATGGCTTTTTGCTTTTTTAAAATCCAAAATGGCTTTAATATCAAATAGTTATAATGAAGGCATGTGTTAAGGAGTGAACAGGATTTTTAAAGTCTCAAATGCTGTCAATGATTATAAAAATGAAAAAGTTATCTTGAAGAATTTTGAAATTAAAGACTTAATATCAACAACTCTAGGAAAAACTCTGTATCTTTTCATGTAGCTAAAAGACCAGCTTCAGGACAAAGCTTGGCTTCTGTTGTGTCTGCTCAGAAAATTACAAAGCCTGCTGCTAAATATGGAGTACCTTTAACATATAAGAAATTTGGAGATAAAAAATTGCATGAAAAGAAACCACTTCAAAAACATAAACAGGTATGATCATATTACAAACTGTATATTAGTAACAAATTAACTTGATCTTTTTTTATTGCAGCTCATCAATTCAGTTATCTTGATACTCCTATAAGATTGTTTTTATTAAGTTACTAAAGAACATGGCTATTCTCTGCTTCACCAGTCTTCTAAAACTAAGAAGACTAACAGAAGTCACAAAGAATTATTAGTAGATATATTAAGTAGTTGGTGCAATAAAAAGAAAGTGACATCATCAGTGAAATCACTTTTGAACAACCTAAGCAGAGCCATTTATTTTTGTGCATAAATCAAGTAAATATAATATACTTTATAAAATGTGGGAAAATTTTGTATTTGAGAATTCACAACCAAATAAATCAGAATCATAGAGCTGGAAGGAATGTTATTATACAGTCTATAATATTTCAGATGAAAAAAGTAAGGCCTGTAGCATTTAGGTGAAATTCCCAAGAACACAGTTTGGTTGCAGGAATTTGACGTTTTTTTCATGTCAGTAGCTGCATACTTTGGCATATGAAACCTGTTTTGTTTTGGACTACATATGCATATGCATGTAGTCCATGCATGCATATGTACCAACACATGTGTTTAGATATATATGAATAGTGAACACTGCTGTAAGAGAAATCTGAATTAAAATCTATCATAAGGCAGTTCAAATGATTACTGTAAATTAGTCTTCAAATAAGTTGTATAAGTCAGCATCCAGTCAGGAGAAAAAAAAACACATAATAATTTGAGGAGAGTTTAACATAAATAATTAGTAACTATGTTTAGAGAATTAACTTTAAGGGATAAAGAACTCTAGAGAATATAGGAACAGCAGATATGGGAAGCAGCCACTACTCCTAGCAGTGAGACACAATACCCAAAGAAGGAATAGATTTTGGAAGATCTCCCCAACCCCACCCTTAACGGCTGAGATTCAAACCTGATTGGGTATGGTATGGCTATAACCCACTGGATGGTGGCGTTCACTGAGGTGTCATAGGCTGAGGCTGGCATTCATAAAACTTTCCACTGTAGAGCTGCTGAAGCTCCTGGGAACCTGCCTAGAGTGCCAGTGAAATGTACTGGGAAGCTGCTTGGGAATCACTGAATCTACTAGGTAGGAAGCCTGCTGGAGTGCTGCAGGTGGAAGTTGCCAGTGTTGCTGAACTCTTTGGTAGTAGGCTGGGATGCCAGTTGGGTCACCAGCAGAATTTGGTGGTGGGAAGTTGGCTTTGAGGCTTGCTAAAAATCACAGGGAAGCTAGCAGGGCAGCAGCAGAACTCTCCTGAAAGCTGCCCACACAGGGGTGAATGTCAGTGTGCCCCACATGCCACGGGAACAAGAAGAAAGAAAGCCTGCTAATCAGAAACAGAAGCCATGTCCTCTGCACCTCTCAAAATCAGCTGCTGACAAAGCTTAACATCATGTTAGCAAGCAAGGAAGTGTTTATATTATCTAGCTTCTCACAAGGAGGACTATGAAGGGTGAATTTGCATTTGAGAGGCAATATAACTGGCACACAAGTTTTCCCTCCCTCCCTCCTTTCCTTCCATCCTTCCATATAACACTTGTCTAGGTGTAATAGACCAATTCCAGCATATGTTTTATCCCTCTTCTTTAATCACCAGAAGCCCTGGACCTCCTGACTTTTCCTTCATTAGCTGGTCCCTCCATATGGTTCTGGTTGTACCCTAATCTGACCCCCACCCTCTTGCATATCTCCCTGAACTCTTCCAGAAAGCCCTCTATAGCACATTACCAGCAAAATCCCCTGTATTCTAAACTTGTAGACATTTTCTTCTTTTTGCTCTAAAACCTTTCTTGTCCCTGAACATACTGTTGTACAGCTCTCTTACACGGTGACTGCTTTCTCTAATCCCTTAATACCACTGCGTCTAAAGTAGGATGAGGAAGGTGTTTTCCTTGCTTCTCATTGCAGCATTCTTCCCTGCACCCTAACCATCCCCTCCCCCAAACTTTTGAGGCTTTTGCTACCAGACTCTATCACCTGTTAACCCTCTGTGTTAGGGTCATCTACAGACTGTCATTTTTAGATTTTAACACTTGACTCCTGGTCACCCTTCCACACTTGGGATTCAGTATCTTGGTGAATTCAGTATCCAAAAAAAAAAGATCCTTCCAATATTACACAGTCTTTTATTTTCTTGATTGTTCTCTTTCAATGATTTTGTCTACCACCCTCACCTGTAATCATACCATGACATTTATCGTTATCAGTTATAGCAACTCTTCCATAGTTTCAGTTATAAGCATCCTATGACTTACCACTACTTTCTGTGTTTCCAGGTTATTCCTGGAGGACTCTGCCTCCACAACATCTTTGTCCTATGTGGATCCCAAGATTTTTACTAGTTATTTTCAATGTCCCTCTCCTCTCTGTCTCTTTTTTTTTTTTTTTCCTTTTTCCTTTTTAAAGATTGTATTTATTCATGAGAGACACAGAGAGAGGCAGTCACAGGCAGAGGGAGAAGCAGATTCCCTGCAGGGAGCCTGATGCGGGACTTGATCCCAGGAGCCCCAGGATCACGCCCTGAGCTAAAATTTTTGGTTGTTATTTATTCTTTTAAAGAACTATCCAGAAGACCCATTTTGTTACTGTGTTTAGCAAATTAATAAATATTAAAAAACCAAAAACTGCAGAGAAACAATAATGGTTAACTCTTGAGAACACTGGGATGGGGGTACCTGGGTAGCTCAGCAGTTGAGGACCTGCCTTCGACTTGGGGTGTGATCCCGGGGTTCTGGGATTGAGTCCCACATCGAGATCCCTGTGAGGAGCCTGCTTCTCCTCTACTTGTGTCTCTGCCTCTCTGTGTGACTCTCATGAATAAATAAATAAAATCTTAAAAAACAGACAAACCAAAAACCGCCACTGGGATGTGTCTTTATTCCATGAGGGTAAACAGTAGGAAAAAAAAGAGTTTTAATAACTATTTTCTTTAGAGAAGTAATCCGCTAAGATTATCAGTAGTAGCACTAAAGATATTACAAATTAATATAATTCCTTTACCTGTTGTTCCTAAGAATTCATATCTAACACCAGCTTATTGACATAAAAAAACATAAAATATGCTCATATAGAAAATATTCAGTGACAAAGGTAATACCCTACCAAATAAATACTGTATTTATGTTTGTATATTGAGCACTTTTTAGAACCTGCATCCACCAGTCTCTATAATGCTACAGAATTGTGAATCTGAACTAAACTGAACTTAGTAACTTAATAACTAGACCTTGTATGTACTTTTTTGTTCCTTTGTTCATTACATACCCCTTCCTCCTTTTTAAAATGTTCTTTTCTTTGACTCTTTCCTATGTAGGTGCTTGTGATATTGATACTGTATTTTGTGAGCCCTTAATACAAAGTAAAGACACTGTTTCTTCTGCCCTCAAGCATTACAGTTTAACTAAAGGGAGATAGGCTTGATAAAAAGCAAAAGGAGCAATTTGTGTGAGGACTGTTCATATTGTTAGCTTGTAGGGTAAAGAGTATAATATTGGCATTATGTCCAGGAGCGCTGCTGCATAGGTAGTGTGGTATTGATGTTTATAGTTCTCCACTGATCTAAGGGAGGTAGGAAACACTCAGATAAATTGTTTTCTGAAGACTTTTATAACTCCTTTAGCACCTCATATGTATCTTCTAATGCTGTTTTATTAGACTCTTCTCTGAAGTTAGGGACCACGTTTTGCACAAAGTGGGTGTTTAATAAGATTTTTTTTAAATTAGTGAATAAATGATTAAATTTCTGCTTAGACTGCATACTGCCATGGTCATCGTGTTCAGTGCTACTTTGTAGCAGCAGACAGTCTCTTGTGCCAGCCCTTGAGGCTTCTTGTACCCCACCCAGGCACCACTGTACTGCCACTACCCACTGTCTAGTCATTTTGTTGCTACTGAGGAGTTTGCTGTCCACTGGGTGACATATTTCAACAAGCCAGATATTGATGCCTACAAATTGAATAAAGGGATGAAGACGCTTGTTGGCTGTGATCTGGTTCTGGAACCCAATATCATGGATGCTACTTTGCAGGCATGTAGACACCTAATGATTTTGCTAATGTAGTTCACATTGTCAAGGTTGTTAAAGACAAAGTAAGACCTCATGAGGAGCTCTACCCCTGTGTCATCTAGGAACTTAGACTCATTTTAGCTGAACTGGAAATCTCCACTCCAGAGGAACTGGGCCTTGACAGAGTATAAACCCCATGGATGGGCTTCTCAAGGTTTATTCATAATGCTACTTTTTTTTTTTTAATTTTTATTTATTTATGATAGTCACACACACACACACAGAGAGGCAGAGACACAGGCAGAGGGAGAAGCAGGCTCCATGCACCGGGAGCCCGATGTGGGATTCAATCCCTCATAATGCTACTTAATTTTAGACAGTCACCTGGAAATGCTGATGATAACAAATTACCTTATTCAAACAAGTTTTCCGTTATCGAGTACCAAACCATATAATGGTAACTTGGACTTTACTAAAAGGGAAATGAGTTTGAACTGAAAAGGGGGAAAAATTTGAATCAGGAAAGCAATATTCTTTAATAGTTTAATAGTATTTAGTAGTGTTAAAGACAATGAACATAGGGGTATATACATCGTTTCAAACTAGCATTTTCATTCCCTTTGTATGGATACCTACTAGTAGAATTGCTGGATCCTTTGGTAGCTTTATTTGTAGTTTTTGAGGAACCTCCATAGTGTTTTCTGTAGTGGCTGCACAAATTTACATAACAACCAGTAGTGCTCTAAGGGTTGGTTCCCTTTTCTCTACATCCTTGTCAATGCTTGTTATTTCTTGGCTTGTTTGTTTGTTTGTTTGTTTGTTTTTCTTGGCTTTTTTGATACTGTCCATTCTGACTAGGCCTGTTATGCCATCTATGTGTCTCTTTTGAAAAATGTCTATGCATTACGCTGCCTGTTTTTTAATCAGATTACTTTTTTTGTTGTTATTGAGTTGTATGTACTCTTTATATATTTTGTATATTAACCTCTCATCAGATATATGATTTGCAAATATTTTTTGCAAATTTTTTTTTTTTTTGATTTGCAAATATTTTTTCTCCCATTCATTAGGCTATTTTCCATTTTGGTGATGGCTCCTTCATTGTGCAGAAGCTTTTGTTTCTTTACCTCTGGAGTCAGTTCCAAAAAACATTGCTAAGACAGATGTCAAGGAACCTACTGCCTGCTTCTAGGAATTTTATAGTTTAAGGTTTTCATTCAAATCTTTAATCCATTTTGAGTTGATTTTTTAAATATGGTGTAAGGAAATTGTCCAGTTTTATTCTTTTGTGTTTAACTGTACAGTTTTCCCAACACCATTTTTTAGAGACTGTACTCTTTTAAAGAGTTGTATAGTTTTGCCTCCTTTGTTGTCAATTAATTGTCCATGTACATATATATGTGTGTGTGTGTGTGTATGTACATATGAGTTTATTCCTCGACCCTGTTCTGTTTATCTTTGTGTCTATTTTTATGCCAATACCATATGTTTTGATTATTGTAGCTTGGAGTATGTAGTTGATGTTTGAACAAGGCAGGGGTTTAAGGGCACGAATTTCCCATGCAGTGGAAAATATGTGTATAACTTTTACTTTCCCAAAACTTAACTAATAGCCTGTTGTTGACTGGAGGCCTTACTGATAACATAAACATTCAGTTAACATGTATTTTCTATGCTATAAGTACTATATATCATATTTTTACAATAAAGTAAGCTAGAGAAAAAATGTTTTAAAGAAAAACATTTTAAGAAACATACGTTTTCAGTACTGTAAAAAATCTATGTATAAGTGGATCCATGTGGTTTATATTCATGTTGTTCATAGGTCAAGTGTAGTTTGAAGTCAGGGAGCGTGATACCTCTAGTTTTGTTGGTTCTTCTTTCTCAAGATTGTTTTGACTATTGGGGTCTTTTGTGGTTCTACACAAAATTAGAATAGAATTATCCTAAAATTATTAGAATTATTTCTATTTCTGTGAAACATTTCATTGGAATTTTGATAGGGATAGCAATGGATCCGCGATTGCTTTGGGTATTATGGGCATTTTAATAATATTAATTGTTCCAACCCATGAGCATGGAATATTTTTCCATTTGTTTGTGTGGTCTTCAGTTTCTTTTATCTTTTATTCTATAGTTTTTATAGAGGTATAGTTTTTTATCTTATTGGTTAAATTTATTCCTGTGTGTTATATCATTTTGAACAAATTGAATAGATTTCTTAATTTCTTTTTCTGAGAATTTGTTATTAGTGTATAGAAACACAACAGATTTTTTTTTCACAACAGGTTTTTGTATATTAATTTTTTATCCTGCAACTTCACTAAATTCTTTTATTACTTATACTAGTTTTTTGGTGTAATCTTTAGGGTTTTTTTTATATATAGTATCGTGTCACCTGCAAATACTGACAGTTTTATTTTTCCTTTCCAATTTAGATACCTTTTATTTCTTTTACTTGCCTGGGACTTCCAGTACTATGTTGAATAAAAATAATGAGCGTCCTTGTTTGGTTTCTGATCATAGAGGAAAAACTTTTGTCTTTTTACCATTGAGTATAATGTGAGCTGTGGGTCCACCATAGATGGCTTTATTATGTTGAGGTAAATTCCATCTATATCTACTTTGTGAGAGTTTTTACTATAAATGATGTTAAATTTTGTCAAATTATTTTTTGGCATCTGTTGAGATGATCATATGTGGTTTTTATCATTTATTTTGTTAATGTGATTTATTATATTGATAGATTATGGATGTTGAACCATCTTTGCATCCCTGGAATAAATACTTCTTGATCATGGTGTATAGTCCTTTGTATGTATTGTTATTTTGGTTTGGTAATATTTTGTTGAGTATATTTACATCTGTGTTCTTCAGGGTTACTAGCTGTAATATATATATTTTTGGTAGTGTCCTTGTCTAGTTTTGATATCAGGGTAATGCTAGTCTGGTAAAATGTGTTTGGAGGTTCTCCTTGTTTAACTTTTTGTAAGAGTTTGAGGAAGATAGGTATGAAATCTTCTTTGGATGTTTAGTAGAATTCACCAGTGAAGTCATCTGGTCCTGGACTTTTTTTGTTGTTGGGAGATTTTTGAATATTGATTCAACCCCTCTACTAATAATTGTTCTTTTTCAGATTTCTGTTTCTTTATGATTCTGTCTTGGAAGATTATAAATTTAGGAATTTATCCACTTATATCTGGCATATGATTGTTTATAGTAGTCTCAGGATTCTTTGTATTTCTGTGGTATCAATTGTAAGTTTTCCTCTTTTATTTCTGATCTGAGCTCTTTCTGTCTCCTTTTTTTCTTGGTGAGTCTACCTGAAGGTTTATTTCATTTATATTTCACTGATCTTTATTATTTTCTTCCTTCTAACCTTTGGGCTTCACTTACTCTTCTTTGTCTAGTTTCTTTAAATTGTTAAGTTTAAAAGTGAGAAACTATTGTTAAATTGTTGCTAGTTGTTTGATATTTCTCTTATTTCTTGAAGTAGGCCTGTATTGCTATGAATTTTCCTCTTAGAACTGCTTTTGCTGCATCCCATAGATTTTGGTGTGCCATATTTCTGTTTTCATTTGTCTTTAAGTATTTTATGATTTCTCCTTTGATTTCTTCTGTGACTCAGTAGTGTTCAGAAATGTGTTGTTTAATCTTCACATATTTGTGTGTTTTTTCCAGTGTTCTTATAGCACTGATTTCTAGTTTTGTAACATTCTGGTCAGAAAAAATGCTCGATATGATTCCACTCTTCTTGAATTTTTGAGTCTTACTTTGTGGCCTAACACATTATGTGTCCTGGAGAATGTTCCATTTGCAGTTGACAGTGTGTATTTCACTGCTTTTGGATGAATGTCCTGTGTGTATCTATTAAGTCCATCTGGTCTAGTGTTTTAAGTCCAGTGTTTTCTTATTGATTTTCTATCTGTATGATCTATCCAGTGATGTAGTGAGGTGTTAACATCCCGTTATCATGTTGCTGTCAATCTTTCTCTTTATGTCTGTTAATACTTGCTTTATATATTTTGGTGCTTTATACTGGGTGCATATATTTTTTCTTTTTTAAAGATTTTTTTATCTATTATTCATGAGAGACACAAAAAGAGAGAGAGGCAGAGATATAGGCAGAGGGAGAAGCAGGCTCCATGTGGGAGCCCAACGTCAGACTTGATCCCGGGAATCCAGGACCATGCCCTGGGCTGAAGGCGGCACTAAACCTCTGAGCCACCTGGGCTGCCCTGCATATATATTTATAAATGTTATATCTTCATGGTGGACTAACTTATTATGTAGTGCCCCTCTTTGTCCTTCATTATAGTTTTTAAAAAAAATTTTTTGGCGGGGGTCTGTTTTGTCTGAGTATAGCTACACCAGCTTTCTTTTCTTTTGCATAGAGTATCTTTTTCATTCATTCACTTTCAGTCTGTGTGTGTCTTCTCTTCAGAAGTGAATCTCTTATAGGCAGTATGTAGGTGTGTCTTTCTAAAACATCCATTCAGCCACTCTGTGTCTTTTGACTGGAGAATGTAGTCTGTTTACACTTAATTATTGATACATATGTAGTTATTGCCATTTTGTTCATTGTTTTCTGGCTGGTTGTATAGTTCTTCTCTCTTCTTTCAACTTCTTTCTCTCTTCCTCTATGTTTTGATGACTTTCTTTAATGTCATCTTTAGATTTTTTTTCTCATTTTATTTTTGCATTTACTGTAAGCTTTTGCATTGTGATATTGTGAGGTTCACATATACATCATCCTATGTGTATGAGAGCTTAAGTTGACAGCAACTTAAATTTGAACACATTCTAAAACTCTATGTTTTCCCCCTTCCACATGTTATATTTTTGATGTCACTGTATATATTGTTTTGCTTTATGTATCCCTTAACTAATTATTATGGTTTTAGTTAGTTTTACTACTTTTTTCTTTTTTTAAACTTGTTAGTATCTTTATAAGTGATTAATTTTTACCATTTCCAGTGAGACTTTTGTGTGTTTTCTTGTTATTAATTATTGCTATTTCAAGTTAAAGAAGACCCTTTAATATTTTTTCTAAGGCTGATTTCATGGTGGTAAACTCCCTTATTTTGTTTGTCCAGAAAACTCTTTATCTTTCCTTCAAATCTGAGTGATAATCTTGCCAGGTAATCGTAGGTTGTAAGCTTTTTCCTTTTAGCACTTTGAATGTGTTGTGCCACTCCATTCTGGCTTGCAGACTTCCTACTGAAAAATTGAACAAAAGTTTTCTGGGGTGTCTCTTGTATGTAACAATTTGCTTTTCTCTTGCTGTTTTTAAGATTCTCTCTTTACTTTTGACATTTTAATTATAATGTGTGTTGGTGTGACTTTCTTTGGGTCCATTTTATTTGGAACTCTCTGGGCTCCCTGAACCCAGATGTTCACTTTCTTCCCTAGAATTGGGAAGTTTTCAGCCATTATTTCCTCAGTTAAGTTTTATGCCCCTTTCTCTTTCTTTTCCTTCTGGTACCCATATAATGCAAACATTATTCCACTTAATGTTGTTTCAGAGGTCCCTTAAGTTATTTTCATATTTTTAATTCTTTTTTCTTTTTTGATTCTCTGTCTGGGTAGGTTTCATGACTTTTTATCTTCCAACTCACTCATCTGTACTTGTACTTCAACTTGTCTGCTGTTGAACCTCTCTATTGTGTTTTTCAGTTCAGTTTTTGTATTCTTCAGCTCTGAGTTTTGTTTGGTACTTTCTTATGTTTTCTTTTTTTTTTTTTTTAAGATCTTATTTACTTATTCACGAGAGACTCAGAGAGAGGCAGAGACATAGGCAGAGGGAAGAGAAGCAGGCTCCATGCAGGCAGCCCGATGCAGGACTTGATCCCTGAACCCCAGGATCATGTCCTGAGCCAAAGGCAGACGCTCAACCGCTGAGCCACCCAGGCGTCCCTTTCTTATGTTTTCTTTGTCAAGGTTCTCACTGTGTTCACCTATTCTTCTCCTGAGTTCAGTGGCATCTTTGAATTCTTTATTAGGTTGATTATTTATCTCCATATTATTTAGGTCTTTTTCTTTTCTTTTTTTAATTTTTTAACAGATTTTATTTATTTATTCATGAGAGACATAGAGAGAGGCAAAGACGCAGGCAGAGGGAGAAGTAGGCTCCCTGCATGGACTCGATCCCAGGTCTCCAGGATCAGGCCCTAGGCTGAAGGCGGCGCTAAACCACTGAGCCACCCGGGCTGCCCTATTTAGATTTTTTTTCTGAGATTTTTGTCTTGTGCTTTTCTTTCATATTTATTTCCTCATTTTGCTTTCTCTTTTTTGTTTCTATGTATTGAGTGAAAGAGTACCTCTCCCAGTCTTGAAGGAGTGGCCTTGTTTTGGAGTGTATTCTTCTGTCTCCCTATGTTGCTTACCTTTCTGTATTTGTGTCTGTGGAGTATATGGAGCAGCTAATTTTCCTAAACTTGAAAGAATGATCTTGTATATGATTGTCCCTGATATAGACTATGTGTGTTTGATTACTTGTGGTGACTGTCTGGAGCTCTGGCTGATGTGGCCTGAAGGTTAAAGGGCATTCTGTACTAGGGCTGCCTTGTTGGGATGGTGTGGGCAAGAGTGGACCTGTTGCTATGTGTGCAGAGGGTGCCCTGGCAGGACAGCTGAAGCTGAAACAGGTCCAAGCAAGGGATCCTGCAACTCTCAATGCAGTGAGAACCCTGGCAGGACAGGTAAAACTGAACTGGGTGTAGGCTTGGGAGGGAATTTCTGGGGACTCTAAATGCAGAGGATACTTTGTCAGGACGCTGAAGCAAACAGCACAGGGTGTAACTTGGGGGGGTCCCATGTTTCTACATGCAGAGAGTACCTTGAACTAGATATAGGTTGGGGTGTTCTAGTACTCTCTGCATAGAGGATGTCCAGACAAGGTGACTGAAACTGAGGGCAGTACAGGCAGGGTGTTTTGGGGCATTTTGTTCAGGGAGCACCCTGGTGTGGCAGCTGGAGCTGAAGCAGGCATCAGCTTGGAGGTCCTGTAGCACTGTGCAACACTGGTGCCTTAGTAAGTTATCTGAGCCCAAAGTGGTCTAGGCCTGTGTGTTCTGGGGTGCTTCGTACACCTGTGTCACTTTGGTGCAAAAGCTAGAGCTGTAGTGAGTGCTGACCACTAGTGTTGTGTGTACTGCCCTGTGGCTACCTTGATGTCTAGATATGGTGTCGGTTAGAGGCCCAGGGCCCACTGAAGGGAGGCCAGTTAGGGCACCAGTACCCTGCTCCTGCTGCTAAGGTGGAGGGGGACCGTAAACTGTGTTGGTCACTAGCCCCTCTGATTTGGCCCAGAAAGAGTATTAGCAGCTCTCCTTGCTGGCTTAGTAGGGTTTTAGGGCTGGCTCTTTTATATGCTGGTTGCTCTTTTAAAGCTCCAGAGCCTCTGGGGCTGCTGTGGGGTAGTGACGCAGGGCATAATGAGGTGGGTAGGCCATCTTTGGTGTCTATACCTTAATCTGGTCTGTGCTTTCATAGTGGAGGGGGAGTGTAAACCATGGCACTCCCCAGCCACTTGGACCTAGACAGATTTCTAGTTGCTCCTCTGCTGCCTGACAGAGTTATAGAGCTTATCTTTTTTTTTTTCTGTGCCTGGGGCAGACAAGTTTGCTCCCAATCCCTCAGTACTATCCCTCCCCACTACAGTTCTCAGCATTGGGGCTGAAGGTTCCCTTTTTCTACCATTCTTTGTCTCTCTCACTGTTCTTTCTATCTTTTGTTGTGTAGAAGCTGTCCAGTCAGCCCTTAGTTCTTCAGGAGAAATTGCTCCCATAAATAGGTGTAAATTTGGTGTGTTCATTGAGGAGGTAAAAGCTTGAAAATGCGAAGTTTATAAAACAGAGCATAACCACTTAATGCTATTATCTTGGCACTGTTTAATTGCAAAAATTTAACCTAATATTATTACTGCTTGGCATATCATAAAAATATTTGCATGTCATAGAAACTGTTCGGGTTCCTGTAATGTTATTTTTTTAAAGGATTCTGTTCTTACGCCACCAGAGGGAGCTCTATGAATATGTTTTAGTATTTTGGTTCTGATTTTTTTTTTCCTTTGCTTCTGATTTTTAAAAAGAAATGCAAACAAAACATTTTTCTTAATACAGATGTTTTGTGTTACTGTTTTTTCTCTTCTGTGTAGATAAATATGAAAATACCTGTGTGATTTCAAAGAAACAACTTGATATTTTTATTTCACAAACATTTGAGTATCTTTTTTATATGGCAGTGGAGATGAATATAATTGATGTCTTCATTTGTTTTTCTTTTTAAAGATTTTATTTATTCATGAGAGACACAGAGAGGGAGAAAGGCAGAGACACAGGCAGAGGGAGAAGCAGGCTCCATTCCATGCAGGGAGCCTGATATGGGACTCGACCCCGGGTCTCCAGGACCATACCCTGGGCTAAAGGCGGCACTAAACCGCTGAGCTACCTGGACTGCCCTGATGTCTTCATTTAACTTAGAGTATGTAGGTGCCTTAGTTAAACATACTCTTCTTACTGCTCACTATAGGATAATCTGTTTTTGTTTTTTTTTTTTAAGATTCATTCATTCATTCATTCATTCATGAGAGACACAGAGAGAGGACAGAGACCTAGGCAGAGGGAGAAGGCTCTTTGCTGAGCAGAGAGCCCAATGTGGGACAGGATCCCAGAACTCCTGGATCACGACCTGAGCTGAAGGCAGATGCTCAGCTACTGAGCCACCCAGGTGCTCCTGTGTAATCTGTTTTTTTTTTTTTTTTAATTTTTATTTATTTATGATAGTTACAGAGAGAGAGAGAGGCAGAGACACAGGCAGAGGGAGAAGCAGGCTCCATGCACCGGGAGCCCGACGTGGGATTCGATCCCGGGTCTCCAGGATCACGCCCTGGGCCAAAGGCAAGCGCCAAACCGCTGCGCCACCCAGGGATCCCCTGTTTAAAAGCTGTTTGTTTATAGTGAGATCTGTGTCACTTGTGTTAATATTTTTAAATTGTTTGATGTTGCAGTTCACAGATATTGAGACCAATGCTAGACTTGATAAGAGTTAAGCTATGGAACCTTTCAAAATATAGAATGAAGGGCTCTATGTCCAGAAATTATGATTCTGCAACTCTTGGGGATATGTATATTTTAAAAATAGCTTTACTGAGATTTATTTCAAATACTATATCATGCATCCATTTAAATTTTGGAATTAAATGGCTTTTAGTGAGTTCACAGAGTTGTGTAGCTATCACCACAATTATTTTAAGAATATTTTCATCCCCTCCAAAAAAATTCTTTGCCCATTAGCTTTCACTCCCCATCTTTCCCCTGCCCCTACTGCCCTAGGCAACAACTAATCTACTTGTCTCCATGTAGATTTGCTTATTCTGGACATTTCATGTAAATAGAATCATATAACATATGGTCTTTTGTGACTGGCTTTTTTTACTTAGCACAGTGTTTTCAAGGTTATAACATGTACCATGTTGTAGAATGTATCAATACTTAATTCCTCCTTATTGCCAAATAATACTCCTTTTTATAGAAGGAATGTGTATTTTTACAAAGCTTCTGTGTAACACTACCCACTGATTTAAATTAGTTTTTAAAAAGATTTTATTTATTTATTCATGAGAGACAGAGAGGCAGAGACACAGGCAGAGGGAGAAGCAGGCTCCCTTTGGGGAGCCCGATGCGGGACTCGATCCCAGGACCCCAGGATCATGACCTGAGCTGAAGGCAGACACTCAGCCACTGAGCTACCCAGGCATTTGAATTTTATGTATATAACATATTTTGAAATATTAACTTTGCGTTTGTAATACTGTGAGGAGCATAATGTCTAATTGTATTTTTTTTTCTTACATGTCAGTAACAGTGACCCCAGTGCTCTCCCTTGACTATTTTAAAAATTGGAATCACTGTCTATTAGTGATGGAAAATCTTTTTAGTCGGTCAAGAACAGAGATTTTATTTTAGAGATTAGGAGTTAGGAACTAATAATGTAGTGAAGGGGTGGGATGGTTCTGGGAACCTATTACTTGGATCTTCTTGGGTAGTAAACTCACTAGTTATTATGGTGTGAGATTTAGTACCATTTACCACATTGGTTATGCAGCTTTAGGCTAACTTTTACTGTATAAATAAAATGAATTTGGTTTAGGGACACCTGACTGGCTCGGTTGGTATGCGAACATGTGACTCTTGATCTCAGGGTTGTAAGTTCACATCCCACATTGTGCATAGAGCTTACTTAAAAAAAAATTAAAATGGATTTAGTTTATGAAAGTCATGAATTAAATTGGCAAAGTACATTATAAAAAGAATCATTTTCATTTTATCAGTTTATCAACACACTGGATAGTGTTACATAATCTAGGCATTATTTTATTGTGTTCATATTAAGTAATGTATTCATTGAAATAAGTTGCATTTCACAAGGAGGAAGTTATATTTAAATTATATATCATGTTGCTTTCTGAAAAAGAAACTTCAAATATCTTTGGAATTCTTTTAGTATAAATAAACTTGTATGTGTCTTTCTAATTCTTTTTTATTTTAGTAACTTCATACTATTTGAGGGTCATTTTATTTATTCTGATTTGCCATTTAGAATTTTAGCAAATATTTCTTCGTATCATTTTATAAAATTTAGAAAACTGAAGCATTGGCTTTTGCTAAAAAAAATAGCTGCTGTTGAAATGGAATTGTTGCCAAAGACCTTTTTAAAATGCTGAATTACTTTGATAATTGTAAACAATCACTGAAGTAATTTTTTAAAGTAACATCTGTTTTCCTTTGTATTGAAATTCAACAAAGGTAAATAATTTTGTACAGTGTCATATTCTTTATATTCATTTTTTCCTACAGTAGTTGAAAAATGTAAAAACTGGTCATGATCCATAACTTAGAATTTCCTGTAAATACTTCTTACCTTTTTTGGTATCTAGAATTATATATCGAATTGTTTGAAAATTTGATCATACGTCTGGCTTTACCTTGTTTACAAAATTTGAGTATTTAGCACAAGATAAAAATGAAAAGACCATGTGTCAGTTATTCTTATGAACACACATGTAGAAATCCTTAAAAAGTATTTTTAAAAAGACAAGCAATTTCTCAAAAGAATAATAATTATCAAATAGGATTCATTTCAGGAATATGGGGGATGGTTCAACAGTAGGAAAATTATTACTATAATTTCACTCTATTAGGTTAGAAGAAGAAACCATGTACAAGTTATCTCAGTAGATACGAAAAATTCAGTAAAATTCAACACTAATTTTTATTTCATTTGTTTAACGAGATTTTTAAATAATTTTTAAAGTAATTTCTACATCTAGTGTGGGGCTGGAATTTACTTATAACTTCAAGATCAAGAGTTGCATGCTTTGTCGACTGAGCCAGCCAGGCGCCATCACTGATTCTTGTTTTAAAAAGTTCTTGGGTTGTATACATTAAATAGTATAACTTTATATATGTCGATCATACCTCAAAGTAGTTTTAAAAAAAAAAACCTAAGAACTGATTCAAGAAATAAAAGGGAAAGTTCTTGACCTGATACAGTTATCTATATGTGTGTATATGTGTGTATGTGCACGCGCACGTGTACATATATGAAACTATGTCAAGAATTGTATTTAATAATGAACAATTGGAAACATTACTATTGAAGTCAGGAACAAGAGAAAGATATTTGCTATGATTGCCTGATTGTTTTTTTTTTTTAAATGCCAGAAGCCCTAGCCAGTGCAATTAAAAAACAGAAATATGAAACATAAATATTGGTAGAAGAGAGAAAACATAGGTGTTATTTACTGATGATATAATTACTTATTTAGAAAGTTGTTGTGAAGCAGCAGAAAACATTTAATGAATTCAGTAAGTAGTCTGACACAAATGTCACGTGCAAAAATGTATAATCAGTTACAAAATGAAATGGAAAGAAGTAGACAAATTCCCTGAAATTCTTTAAAATAGACCTAATGAGAAAGATACAACATAACTGTGAACAAAAGGAATCAAGGTCAATGGAATACTGTATATGAGTAAAAAAACTAATGTAGATGGAAACAATAATATAGATAAATCCCCAAAACAATATTAATCAACAGAAGCAAGATACAAAAGAATATGTATTGTTCATATGAATTCTATTCATATAAAACTCAGAATCAGAAAAAGTACTAAACTATTGTTTAGGAAGATACATGTAAGGAACAAAACAATAAAGAAAAGCAAGATGGTAGTTAAAAAAGTCAGGGTGGTGGTTACCTCTGTGATAGAGGTAGGACTTGTGGAGACACATGGAGAGCTTCTGGGTGTTGGTTTGACTTGGATTTTAGCCACTGGGGTATTTATTTTTGCTAACATCTTTGTGAATCTTTTATCTACTTTCCTATTGGTGACTTTATATCCCAGTTAAAAAAAAAAAAAGAAAGAAAAGAAAAGAGGGATGGTTATGTGGACTAGAATAGAGAATTCCAGAAACTGACCCTTATGTGTGTGAATTTGTTATATGATATATGAGGCATTTTATTTTATTTTATTTTATTTTTATTTTTATTTTTTTTTAATATATGAGGCATTTTAAAGCAGTGGGGAAAAAGAATGTATCAGCCAATAAATTGTTAGGAGGTAATTGAATTTCCTAGAGAAAAACTTAGATTCCCAGCTCATTCTATGAATAAAAATTTATTTTAGATGGATCTAAAAACAAAAATCTAACTACAAACATTTAAAAATCTAAGTTAAAGATCTAAATATAAAAAGAAAACTAAGCAGCAGAAACAAAATGTAATATCGAGGTCTAAAAGTGGAACCAACCCAGTTATCTATCCCTAGAGGAATGCTAAAATTAATTATATCCATTGTATGGAATATTGCCATTGTTAACTTGATTACTACAATGTGGAAATGTCAAGGAGCACTGTTCATAGTAAAAAGCATTTTTCTATCTAATAACACATTGTTATTACATTTATGTAAGCATAAAAAGCTAAAATTCTGTGTATGGACATAATTATGTATATATGTAAGTGTATATATTAAAGTGTGTCTTGGAAGGATATTCATGAAAATATTGATAGTGGTTACCTCTAGAAGTAGAGAGTGAAGTAGATTAACTTTTTACTCTTGCTTGAATTTTATAAAGTGAACATATATAACTACTTTTTAAAAAATTTATCTCTTCAATATTGGACTCTTTTTTTAAATCTTTTTTTTTTTTTTTAAGATTTTTATTTATTTATTCATGAGAGACAGAGAGAGAGAGAGAGAAAGAGAGAAAGGCAGAGACACAGGCAGAAGGAGAAGCAGGCTCCATGCAGGGAGCCTGACGGGGACTCGATCCCGGGTCTCCAGGATCACACCCTGGGCTGAAGGTGGCGCTAAACTGCTGAGCCACTGGGGCTGCCCAATATTCGACTTTCTAAATGACATTCTACTTTCATATTAGAAAAACTGAAACTGAAAATTAACATCTGTATCTGAGGACAGAACTTTATTTCATGATTGGGGGTGAGCCCTTTTCCTAGTTTCTTTGAACTTAAGGTTTCTTTTTGTTTAACAAACACCATGTCAAACACAACAGTCATTCTTTTATTTTTAGGGATTACATATATATATATATATATAATTTTTAGAGTTTATATATATATATATATGTAGAGAGAGAGAGAGAGAGAGAGAGATTTTGTTTTGTTTTTTCCTGCTCTAATCTTTATTATCTCCTGGCTTTGGACCATGTTCTTTTTCTAGCTCATTTAGATATAAGGTTAGGTTCTGTTTTTGAGATTTTTCTTATTTCTTGGGGTAGACCTATATTGCTATAAACATCCCTTTTAGAATAGCTTTTGCTTTATCCGAAAGATTTTGGACTGTTTTCATTTTCATTTGTTTCCATATATTTTTTTTTATTTCTCTTTGAATTCTTGGTTGACTCATTCATTGTTTAATAGCTTCTTATTTAGCTTCCATGTATTTATGTTTTTTCCAGAGTTTTTCTTGTGATTGATTTCTAATTTCATACTATTGCAGTTGGAAAGGATGCATGATATGGTTTTAATCTTTTTAAATTTATTGAAACTTGTTTTGTACTCTAACATTCTGGAGAATGTTGCATGTGCACTTGAAAAGAATGTGTATTCTGAGGTTTTTGGACAGAGTGTTTTGTATGTATCTGTTAGGTACATCTGGTCTAATGTGATTTCTAAAGCTACTGTTTCCTTGTTGATTTTCTGTCTGGATGATCTATCCATTGATGTAAGTAGGTATTAAAAGTTCCCTACTACTATTGTATTAATGTAGGGATAATATATTTTGAAATAGTCATGGCAGTATTTGGCTTTACCTTTTTATTTTAAATTTCCATAAATTTGAATTTCTCAGATAGGTACCTCAAAATCTTTGTCTAATTTATAGTTTTACTTTTTATCCAGGCCCATCAAATTCCAGTGAAGAAAGTGAATCCTGGAGAAGAAAGGAGGAAAATGTTTGAGGTATAAAGACATCTGTCTGCTTATTTTAAAGCTTTGCCAAAACAATTCTAAGGAACAAAATCTTATAAAACCTTCAAACCTTTCCTCCTTATTTCTTTCAAACAAATAAACCTTTAACTTAATTTTTTTTCTCCTAATCTCTCTGGGCATACCTGTATCATTGGTATACTAATTTTCCTTATGAAACTAGAAAAAGTAGGAATTATTATTGATAAAAATGTTCTTTTTTTCATTTAAGGAAGCAGCAAGAAAGAGAAGGTTGGAATTTATTGAAAAAGAAAAGAAACAAAAGGATCAGGTAGTTTTTTTGCTTTTATTTTTCTTCCCTTGCCAAGCTGTAGACAATAATAGTTTCAAGAGTTCTAAGAAGTTTGTCTTTAAAATTGTTACAGATTAGTTTAATGAAGGCGGAGCAGATGAAAAGACAGGAAAAGGAAAGGGTAAGAGGATAATCCATTTTTTCATGGTACATTCCACCCCCTCCCCACACACATACTTTTTTTTCCCTAAAGGAATACACTGATTTCCATTATGTTAGTAAATGTATTTCATGTATTTTATGTTAAATACTTGAAATTGTGTTTTGTTTGTTTCTTTTCCCTAAAAGTTGGAGAGAATAAATAGGGCCAGGGAACAAGGATGGAGAAACGTGCTAAGTGCTGGTGGATGTGGTGAAGTAAAGGTAGGCATTTGATACCAGTATGGTTACACTACTGTAGTTTTTCCTCCAGTTTCATCTTGCTCTTTGAAATGTGTATAACTGGCTTTTTTGATGGGGGAGGGATTAACTTTTTACCTAGAATTCTTCATCTATCATGACTTCTTAGTTTTCCTGCATGTATTTGATATATAATTTGTATTGATGACTAATATCTGACACTGTTAAATTGTTTAAAAAGTTTGTAAAGGCTATGATATACCATTCCTTCCAGAAGAATCTTTTTTTATATCAAACAAAATTTATCACACTTCTGCCTGAAATCCTTCTGTTGCTTCATCTAGCCTTAAAGATTAAGTTTTCATAAGATCCTTATTGTCCCTGCCAATCTCTCTAAGCTCATTTCCATCCATTCCCTACCACAGGCTGTGTGCTCAAGCGAGGCGGAACTAAAGACCATGCTTGTATTGTAGTTTTCTTATTGTGTGTAGCCTGGCAAATCTCTGCTCTGTGTTTCTCTTGATAGCACCACTTCCTCCCTCTACTCTCAATCCCACATCCAACCATTTACCTAGATAACAGATTACCTAGCTAACCCCTTACCTAGATATGTTAATTCAAACATTGCTTTTGAGTAGATCCAGACTCTATAACCTTGGGCAAGTTACTTAACTTTTCTGAGCCTCAGCTTCTTTCTTTAAAAAAAAAATTTCAAGAACAATTTCTTTCTTTGTTTTGCTTATCTGAATCTTATATTCCCTTTTTGCTCTTATAGTGTCCATTATGTATCTGTTAGGCTGAATTCTAAGATGGTCCCCCAAATATAAGGGATAACTTGTAATTCCCTTGAGTGTGGGTGGAACTCTATGAAGAGGGTAGTAGTGTAGCTCCCTTGATTAGGTTATGTTACATGGTTAATAGTGATGGGATAGTCACTCCTAGGATTACAGTTGACGTTTGATGAGATTTCCTCATAGCAGATTGGAAGGGAAGTAGAAAGTCTGAGAGACATGCTACTGCTGGCCTGGAGAGAAGCATTCAATTTGCAGGGAAGTATAGGTGGCTTTTATGAATTGATAGTGCCAACAACTAGCAAGAAAGTAGTGACCTTAGCATTATGGCCACAAGGAAATGAAGGATCCAGTGGACATAGAAGAGGATCCTGAGCCTCAAATGATAATTGCAGTTCTGGCTGACACCTTGATTGCTCCCTGGTGAGATCCTGAGCAGAGACCCAGCTAACCATATCCAGATTCCTGAGCCGGGGAAACAGTGAGATAATAAATGGATATTGTCTTAAGCTGCTAAATTTGTGGTGATTTGTTACACAGCAATAAAAAATGAATATACTTTTATTCCTCTGTATTATAATTTTAATGTATGTCATCCAGTCAACTTTTAGTCAACATCTCTTTAAACTGCTCCGATCAAGCTCATTATACTTGGTATTTAGGGATGCAATATTGTCAAATTGACTTGATTACCATTTTTATTTCTTTTCCCCAAAAGTTATGATTTGAATAAAAGTTTGTTTTATTTAGATATGTGTGTTCTGTCCTGGCTTTCTTGATTTTTCATATTACGTATTATTAATTTAGTAAAAGTCAATTTTTCTAAATCTGTATTAATATATTACACTATTTTTAGTAATATAATTTAATCTTTAATATTATACTTTACCATTTTGTATTGTATTATCTTCTTTCCTCAGAAGTAGAATTTACTGATGTGGGAGATAAAGGCAGAAGAAAAATTATTAAATTTCCTTACTACCTACACTCCAAAGATGGAGTGTTCTGTATGTATCTGTTAGGTACATCTGGTCTAATGTGATTTCCAAAGCTACTGTTTCCTTGTTGATTTTCTGTCTGGATGATCTATTCATTGATGTTAAATAGATGTTAAAAGTTCCCTACTACTATTGTATTAATAATGTAGGGATATTTTGAAACAGAGTCATGGCAGTATTTGGTTTTACCTTTTTCTTATTTTAAATTTCCATAAATTTGAATTTCTCAAATAAGTACCTCAAAATCCTTATCTAATTTGTAGTTTTACTTTTTGTCCAGGCCCATCAAATTGAAACAGGCAGAGTGACATTCCGCTAGGGATTCAACTGCCTCGATGTTAATACTTTGCTAAGGGCAACCGATAATCTTAGCCCAATCCCCAGGACCCTGTAAGTCTACTTCAACATATAAAAATTCCTTTGGAAACTTCCTTTATCTCTACCCTAACCATTTCGATTTTTGTTGGCAGTCACCCCCAAGCATATGACCCACTGATATACATCAGAAAGGTCTCATGACTGAGTTTTTACTAAACAATAATAAATGACCTTTCCCAACAATAGCTAGCCCCCTCAGGATCCTGGAAACCTTGTTTCCATAATACCCTGGAGACTTTATAGTATCCCTAACTCCCTCCTGACTTGCAAGTATATCATGGGCCACGCCTCATGACTCCACTGCAGCTCTTTCTGCCCATGGGTCTTGTCCCTGTGCTTTAATAAAACCACCTTTTTGCACCAAAGGGATTTCAAAAAATCTTTCTTGGCTGTTGGCTTCCAAGCCTAACATCTTTCCTACATCATTTACTACCTCCTGAATGACAAGAAATGACTCAGAATTTGACCCATTCTAAAATAACTAACTCCATATCTTACCTGATTGGAAACCAATTAAAGTGTAGGTCTTCACATCTTGTCAAGCACTTTTTTTTTAATTTATTTATTTGACAGAGAGAGAGAGAGTGAGCGAGCGTGTGAGCAAGCGCACAAGCAGGGGGAGCTTAACCACCCAGGTGCCCCTTGTTAAGCATTTTATATCAAGTACAGGGTTAGTGTTCAGAAGTCAATTATTTTTTCTTCTCCTTTTGCATGTATCTTCTATGCAATAAAATGTCTTTTTTTCCTGTGATATCTAAAGCTATATTTAATCCTGAAATCCAATTTAATCAATGTTGTTTGATAACTGATTATGACAGTTCTTCAACAGAATTACATAGTATGTGCTTAATAGATTTCTGCATCATTTTATAAATTTCTATAATGCTTGCATTGAGGATTAATAAAACTATTTCCTGTGACTTAATGCAGATTCTTTGTTTCTGTACTTATTTCCCATGGGGTTTGAAGTATTTAACTTCTTAGGTTGTTTTCTGTATAGTTGATAGGGACCTGGAGGTTCAGTATAGCGTCAATCAAATTAAAGAGATCCCCTAAATAAAGATAAAACAAACATTAAGGGAAATGTTTTTTTTTTTTTTTTTTTTTTTTTTTAGATTTTATTTTTTCATGAGAGACAAGGGGGGGAGAAGCAGACACATAGGCAGAGGGAGAAGTAGGCTACCTGTGGGGAACTCAAAGCAGGACTCTATCCCAGGACTCTGGGATCACAACCTGAGCTAAAGGCAGATGCTCAACCACTGAGCCACCCAGGTGCCCAAGGGAAAGATTTCAAAATTAATACTACTATTGTATGCTTCTAATAAGGCATTATTCACAGTACGAATAACCAACTATCTGATTATTTACTGTCTACAAAATTTGGGATTGGTTTATCTGTTTCTGATGTATCTCTTATAAACGTGTGTTTAAAAAGATTATGAAATGTTCCACATACATAGTTTGATCATATGGTGAACATAATATGTAAGAAGTGTATCTGTTGAAAATATATTGGAATACTACTCAGCAATAAAAAGGAATAGCCTGTTAATACATTCAGCAACATGGATCGATCGAAAACATACTGGGTTAAAGAAGCGAGACCTAAGAGGCAGTCCAATCTATGACAGAGCAGATCAATGGTTGATGGACATAGGCTACGAAATAACCTGAAGGAACTTTTGGGGGGTAATGGATATGCTTTTGATTGTGGTAATGGTTATGCAAGTGTATGTATTTGTCAAAACTCATCCACCTGTGCTTACAATTAGTTAAGGTGATTTTTGAAAGATCATATTGCTTCAGTGTTCTAGTACAATATTTTCAGCATAGCCATCTTCAGAGATGTTAGCATACTTTCGTTTTTGCTAAAGAGAAACATTAGAAAACTCAAATTCAAATCAAGGTGGTATTAACACCAGATTAAACTCAGAGAATAACCAATCTCATAGGAGATGCAACTGCCTTTTATTAGAATTGTGATTCTTGCCTTGAGAGACACGTTTTGAAGATGTGTGAGGATTCCTTTAATGGGGTTTCCTGCCTAATTAGTTATCTTCCCTATTTTTGACAACTTTGATCTCTTGCTACTCAAACATCTTTAATCAGTTATCTGTATTCGCCTCAAGTTTTGTTTTTGTTTTTTTTTTTTAACTCATGCTTCTCATTATCTGCAACTTACTGAGTCAAGATTTTATCTCATAGGTAGGTACACTGACATTTGTTTGATTCTGGTATTGTTCTTTGCATCTTTTCTTAGATTTCTTCCTATCACTTGGAAGCTCTTGTTCTTTTACTTGTCAGTATTCTAGTTTCTGTTTTCATCAACTTCTCCCCCAAAATCGGTTTTGAAATGCTACCACTCAACTTGAGTCATAACAGTTTGTTTTATTTTCAGTGTTGTTGACCTCTGCATTTGAGGTTTCTGATTTCTTCTTGATAGTGAAATTCTTTCACCATGACTTGTGCAGCATTACACAGTTACTTTTAGTCTTTTCCTTGTCTGACATCTCTGTTTTCTAACCATGAGTTTTCCACACACATGAGTTCTTATGTCTCAGTAATTGTGACCTTATGTCTGCCTTTATCCAGTGTCATTTTTGGAGAGAATCCACGACTCCCTTCCCTTTTTCATTGATTGCCTTTCATTATGTCTAGGTTTGTGGCTTAGTGTCAGTGCAGTAAGCCTTTCAATTGGTTCCTCTACCTTATTCTCTCCCTTTTCCTGCTCATCGTGCGTAATTTGACTCACCTTCTAAAAACTGTTTTGTTACGCTACTCCTGTCAGAAAGTTTATATATACTTTCTGTTGTCTTTCATTATATGAACTCAAAGGGTTGATATAGTAGTTAGATATACCAGCCTTTTATGACCAATACCTGCCTTCTATTTGTGTTTGTTTGCATACTCACTTCCTCCTCCTGCTGTCAACACCCAAATATTATACGTACATTGCTTATTTTTACTTTAATACCCTGGCTCATATTTAATCATTCAATCTCTCTTTGTTACATTGCTTTCAAGGTTGGGTTGAACAGTATCTTTTTCCAGTGCCTTTTTTTTCCTTTAAAAAGAATTTTTACTTCTGATAAGTTTTTTTTTTCTATTTTGTGAGAGTTGCTCAGTCTCAGTACTTACTACTTTAGAGTGTGACTGTTGCCATTCATTTACCATAGGCATTTCTAGTTTTGTGTTTTGTTTCTTAACTTGTTTATAAACTGATTAAGGATAGATATGATGTTTTGCTTTTTTTAAACTTAAATCTAGCATGTTTCAGTGGTATTTAAGTCTTTACCATTTGTTGAATTGAAGGATTTGAGGTATATTAAATGCCAGCTGTAAATGTTTTTGTTAAATATAATTTTGAGTGTTACTAAAGTAGGCTCAGCTTTACTTGTAAGCTATATATATATTTAAATGTAATAGAATGGCATCATAAAATGTGTCCTAGAAACTTGTTTCAAAACTTAAGACTGGACTTTACAATATTTAAGACTTTAATGTCTTTTTATGTTTTCGTTAAATTATGCTTTATTATTGGTAACAAAGTATACTACTTTTTGAATGCTATGTTGTAGTAGGAAAACATTTTGCTATAGGTTGTTTATTAATATGTTCAAATTAGCTAATTGCTTTTTAAAAGTCAAGTGTTGAAAAAAAACTTTTTCTGAGGGTAGTACAGGCCTTTTGGGCCTTATGAGATAAACATGTGAGAGCTCTTTGTTTAATTCCTAGGCTCCCTTTTTTGGCAGTGGAGGGGCAGTGGCTCCATCATCTTTTTCTTCTCGAGGACAATATGAACATTACCATGCTATTTTTGATCAAATGCAGCAACAAAGAGTAGAAAATAATGAAGCGAAATGGAAAGGAGAAATATATGGCCGAAGACATCCAGAAAGGTATGGCTTTGTTCTGCAAAAGTTGCTTATGTTTTGCTTCAGAGAAAATAATGAAAGTCATTTTGCATGTTTAACTACAGAGGAATTTCATCTGAAATACATTCAGGATTTCGTAATGGGGCTAGAGGTCATCACTATTTCCCAAATGCTGATGCTTTTAGAAAATCTTTGAATAGACTGAAGATTATGTCTAAACAAGCCAGTATAAGCAGGTTAAACTGTGGTGATCCATAAATTCATTCTTTTGCGTAATTTTGTCTTATGTCTTGTATAACTTAGTTGCTTTACTTTGTGGGTGTCTTCTGTATTGATTACACAGAATATTTTTTTGCCTTCTGGATGCATAATTTTATCAGGTGGAAAATTTGGTCTTTGATTACATTTGACAAACATGTAGCTCTTGAATTCAGCCTACTTTTTGTAACTTATATGTTATAGGCTGAATATACTTATTTAAAATAACATGTGATAGTATCAGTTTGAGCCAACAGATGGTTGTAATAATCTCACCCACTTGCCTCAAATGAATCAGCATATATTTAAATGGAATCATACTTTATGCAGAATTCCAAAGCATGCTTTTTTGTCTTTTTTTTTCTTCATCACTTAGAATCCCACTTTTCTCTTTGTTGTTTTAACTTGTTTCTTATATTTGTCTCTGATTGATGGCTCGCTACATCTTATTCATCAGATTTTCCTTTTCTTCCATTGAATTAATTTAATATATAGCAGTCAGCGGTTTTAATTTGCATGGTTCCTTTTTTCTTAAGTATGCATACATGTTTTCTTAGTATTCCCATTCCTTCTATAAAACATGTGGTTAAAAAAGCAGAGATCATTTTATGAAAATTTAATCACATTTCCTTTTTCTTGTCATTTTAAGGGGAATACTTTTGATTATAATAAAAATCTTTATGATCCCCCTCAATTATAAAAGATGTTTAAAATGTAAGTAAACAGAGACACCTGGATGGCTCGGCGGTTGAGTGTCTGCCTTTGGCTCAGGGTGTGATCCCGGAGTCCTGGGATCCAGTCCCACATGAGTCCCACATCAGGCTCCCTGCACGGAGCCTGCTTCTCCCTCTGTCTGTCTCTGCCTCTCTTTCTCTCTCTCTCGAATAAATAAATAAAATCTTTAAGAAATAAAATGTAAGTAAGCAGAGGTAAATGAATGAGGTGAATATAAATTAACATTATGAATTATACACAGTAGGCCAACACATTAGAGTCTGTTCTTGAGAAAGGAAGGCTACCAACTCTTGATATGCATTTTTTTTTTTTTTGATGAAATGGGAAAGTAGATTTTCTATGTGGCTTTTATCCTGTGGTGTTATGGATCTAATATTTAATTTTGTTTTATTTTATATTAAATCTAAAGTAAATAAATATAGTATAAAGAAAATAGGGAAAACTTGTTATGCTTCTTCACACTGTTCAACTTCCAGAATGTTTCTTGGTTCTTTGCAATTGGAATGACAAATAATGGACTACATTGGGCCATTTGAATCAAACTCTTATTATAACCTTGAAATATTTGCATATATTTGAGTTTCAAATTGTCTTAAATGGCTACTTCTTCCTCTATACCACATCTTCCAATCTTTGTTTTGCATTAGTTATAGTTTCACTGTTTTAATTTTCAGTTTTTAAATTATTTGTGGTTGTAAGATCATTTTTATTTCATTTATATCAACTCAGTGAGCTTAGCAGTACTCAGACATATACATTTTCTTATGTTGTATGAAATTATTGTTGTTCTTATTAATGATGGTGGGTATTATTGAATGCTTATTATATACCAAGATGTATTTATTTGTCACAGTAATCCTTTGAATTAGATATTATTCTTTTAATAAAGATGAAGAAATTAGGATTTACAGAGAATTAAAACTTGTGCATGGTTAGGCATCTAGTAAATGGTAGAGCTCAGATTTAAACTAAGTATATCTGAATGTAGACTTCTCTTTAAACCCTCTCTTAGAAGATTTATCAGCTTCTTGAGATACTTCTAGTGAACAAGCTAAAAAATTACTGCTTTAGTTGGTTATAAAATTTGGAAATATTGGGTACTTTAAACAATATGGTATCAGTAGCTGCATGAACTTTGATATGTACTGAGTGAATTTATTTTTATTTGAGGACATGGAAAATAGAAAAGTTGGCAGAAAATTAAAGATCATCAAGTATCATATAATTTCAAAAAGCATATTCTGTAAATTACACCAGTTTTCTTCATGTCAGGCCTTGGCAAGATTGAAAAAATGTCTGCAAACATCTTAGGAGGAAGCACTCATCACTCTGACAAAGTATAAATTCATACGGAATAGATTATGTCAAATATACCTTTATATTTTTTTTTTTGTTGTTAGGGTTATAGGGTAGAACTTTAGTTCTCAAACTGTGTGGTGAGGCAACCTGGAGCATCATGGTGCCTTGAATATTTTATAATTTTGAAGGAAACAGCTATATCTTTTGGCAAACTGCAGACCACTACTCTTAAACAGTTTGGACCTAACTAATAAATGGAACTTCTAGGTATTTCTCTTGGCGTAGAGGCATTGTAAAAAAATTAATTAGATACTTGGTAGAGTAGATAGACTTCAGCAATATATTGTTTATATTTACAGGGTGCTGATTATTGTTCTTATGTCACCCAAATAAAATTTTAGAGGCTTGTCCTCAAACCTTTATTTTTAAGGGGGGCACTAGAAAAAAACATTTAAAGGATACAGTCATCATATTTCCAGAAGATATAAAGTGGAAATTGTAAATATGTGGTATGATTGATCAGGAAACAAGATAATCTTAAGTAGACCATAGCTACAACAAACTTGAATTGAATAAAATTTAACAGGAATAAATTTAATGTATTTTGAATCTAAAGAATTATCTGACCAAATAAATAAATACTTGAAAAAGGTTTATTAATAGCATAAATTTTTTAAAAAATTGAACTAACAACCCTTCCTCGCCCTCTGGCAAGAGCTACAGGCAGAGAGAAGCTCCCCCACAGGGAGCCTAATATGGGACTTGCTCCCAGGACCCCAGGATCAATCACTCCCTGAGCCAAAGGCAGATGCTCAACCACTGAGCCACCCACCCAGGTGCCCCCCCCCCCTTTTTCCGCAGTGTGGAGCCTAACATGGGACTTGAACTCATGACCCCTGAGATCAAGACCTGAGCTGAGATCAGGAATCCAGGGGTGTGGGGGGCACCTGGGTGGCTCAGTTGGTTAAGTCCAACTCTTGATTTTGACTCAGGTCATGATCTCAGGGTTGTGAGATCAAGCCCTGCATTGGGATCAGCACTCCAAAGTCCTCTCTAGATTCTCCCTCTCCCACTTCCCACTACATGCACTTTGTCTCAAATAAATCTTAAAAGAAAAAGACACTTAACTGAGTGAGCTATGTATGTGCCCCAAAAGAATGGACATTTTAATGTGAAAAAAGTAGGATGACATAGTCTTAGAATACAGATTATCCTGTGGATTTAATAAATTTGGATTTGTAGAAATTAGGTACTCATTTCTTTATATTACTGACACCTATTGAAAACTTTTTGAGAGAATACCACTGGTCAGAGAATGAATCTGGCTAGTCACTATGTTGTTCTAACCCTCAGTTAGGCCTTGGAGATGCTCTCACACCTGGACACATGTCTCTGTAGTAGAAATGAGCCTATGTGAAGAGGCCTCAAGGCTGATTTGAGCCTTCCCTCCCTTGGTCGTTGCTTGGATAGCTGCAGAGGGAGCTTTTTGGGCACCCTTCATCTCTCTTACCATTACCTTTGATCCACTACTATCATCGTAAGTTTATTTTTTAAATTTGTACATGTTAATGTGATCAGGTCTCAACAAAACCTTGACTTTATGAGCAAGCCATTCTGTCTCATTAGGGTACCTTTACAACTGCTTTTTTTTTCTTTCTTTTTTAATATGTTGATTTTACAGTTTAATACTGAGTAAAATTTATTTCTCTTAATTTCAGTTCCTGGTAGAGTATATATTCACAATAGGTTAAATTAGGGAAAAAGAAACAAGTTTATTTTTTTTTTTTTAAAGATTTTATTTATTCATGATAGTCACAGAGAGAGAGAGAGAGAGAGAGAGGCAGAGACACAGGCAGAGGGAGAAGCAGGCTCCATGCACCGGGAGCCCGACGTGGGATTCGATCCCGGGTCTCCAGGATCGCGCCCTGGGCCAAAGGCAGGCGCCAAACCGCTGCGCCACCCAGGGATCCCAAGAAACAAGTTTAAATGTGTATCAAGATTTGCTTCTCTCCTGCAAACTCCTTGTAAATGAGAAAAATAATAGAAAAGCCTTGAAGCTAGTATAATTATATTCTGCTATAAGAATATAAGTGCCCTTATCTTTTATAACTAGTAATCATTGGTGTAAGGAAAAGACTAACTGCTGTGTGTATGATATTCTCCTAATTCCATGCTTCATGATACTGATGGTCTCATATTTATGTATATGCTATAATCCTTTTCCACTGTCAGGGTTCAACGTTTACAATTCCCTCAAACTTAAGCTATTCTCTTTGCCCCTCAGTGTTTTGCTTTCCTCAGAAGGATTTATTCTTTTCCCCCTTCTCATCCTTAAGTTCCCTTTTAATATTGCTTCCTTTGCTAAGTTCAAGACTGTTCACATATTTCCTATTTTAAAAATGCTGGATGCTAACTACCTTGTCATCTCCCTTTCACATAGGATTCTTTTTTTTTTTTTTTTTTTAAGATTTTATTTAAGAGAAAGAGAACACTAGTGGCGGGGGTGGGGGGGCGACAGAGGGACAGGGAAGAAGCAGGCTCCCTTTTGAGCCTTTTTGAGCAGGGAGGATAGCATGGGGCTCCATCCCAGGACTCTGGGATCATGACTGAGCAGAAGGCAGATGCTTGACCAGTGGAGCCACCCAAGTGCCCCATGCGTAGAATTCTTACCCAAACATTCATACCTCTCTTCTCTCCCATTGTTCATGGAAAAAGGAAACCCAAAGGAAAATCACAAGTAGGTTTTTTGTCTTGTTTTCCTACTTGCCAAAGTGATACAGGTTAGTTTCAGAAATATTGAGAAATTAGACTTACTTATATTTCCACCATGTAGAATTACCATGACTAGGAGAAGTAGAGGAACAGATTTTAGCTCAATACGAGGGTTGTCCAATGGGTGGGCCATTGTGGGATTTAATGCCTGTGCTCAAACTGAAACTATTAAACTAGAGGTTTAAATGACCATGTGTCAGGTATATCCAGATAGCAATAGAGGAATACTTTATTCAGCAAGAAGTTAGACTAATCAATACTTAAGATCTCCAATTTAAATATGATTTTTTTGTCTTGTACTTTTTAGTGGGTATTGGCTTTAAGGAACATTTTCTCCATACTGTCATAACATCTAGTTTTATTGTAATTTGTATGTTATTGTCTGTCCTGGTGACTTCTTTTCCCTGATTCAAACTGAATTGGCAAATTGAAACTTATGGTCAACTTTTTCTTTTTGGTCAACTTTTTCTAATTCTCTTTTCCCTATATATTGGATCCTCACTATTTGCCTGCTCCCCTTCTTATGGCTTTACTTCTCCTCTTCTCTTATCAGTAATTCTGGCTAGTCTGACTGTGCTTATATATGTCTTAATACATTTCTTCAATTAGCTTTTTTTAAAGGCTTTTTTTTAGAGCAGTTTTAGGTCCACAGCAAAACTAAAGGAGAAGGTACAGAGATTTTCCATATATTATCCTTGTCTTCCCATTTACGAAGTCTTCCCCCTCATGAACATCTCCCACCAGAGTGGTACGCTGTTGAAGCTGATGAGCTTACATTCAGTTAGCTTTTTAATATTAGAATCTCTAGCCATATAAGACTATTTTATAAAACTACTGAGTGCCTCTTAACCTTTGTGCTTTATGGGTGCTTTTACTTTTCACGTCTTTTTCTCTCTATTGCATCATTTAATTTGGGTAAAGCTGACAGCAGTTCCATTCCATCAGATAGACATTATGCCACTTAAACAGAGGAGGAAGCTTAAAGAATAAACGCCCTACATTCTTTTCTCATTAACTCTGTACTACCCCAGCACTTCTACCTTAAACCATATTGATTCACTTTTTATTTCTCAGATTATTTCTTCTACCTAGATTGCTAGATAATTTTTGTGATGTTTTTAACTCTAAATCACTTACAATCATGTTTCAAACTTTAAAAATATCCTTTACCTATAAAGCATTTGATCTGTGGATGTTAAGTAATCTGCCCAGATGCCTTTATAATAAGAAAAGGAGAGAGAAAAGATACTCCTTTTTCCCTCTGTTTTCCAGATGAAAAAAGGAATTTGTGTTAGAATAATTACTTTTTAACACGTTTTAATGCCTCTGTATTTTACTTTGCAAATTCCTAATTTCTTACTATATAATTGTGGTTTATATAGTGTTTATGTTATCATTACTTTATTATTAATCTAGATTACTGCTTTACTGATTTTAAGTGAAATAATTTTAGAACTCAGGAGATGGAGAAGATAGTGTGTTTAATTTATCTAAAATAGTATGTGCCTGTGAATTCTTAATAATGTTTAATAAAGGAAATGACTATTAAATAAATCGACTATATACGGTTTATTTCCATGAATCTGGCACAAATAGTTTGTGTCAATAGTTTAGCAGTTTTACTATCTTAGATAGGAATAAGAATATGAGTATGGGTTTTTCTTTTTGGTGTACATGAAGTAGTAAACAAATGCATGTGAAAAATAAAGACAGTTTATAAGTTTTTAGATGTTATGAGAGGTCATAGAATCAAACTGATTTTATCCATTATTCTTTTAATAAGGTTTATTGCTCTCATTTTTGTATATTGAATCACTCTTGCATTTTGGAACTCTTTTTTTATACATATTTATGTCTTCAAAGACAGATATAATATTGGCAAATAGTTGACACTCTAAAGTATTTTTTAAACAAATGAGAGGGAAAAAGAGTCTACGACCATACTTCCTGGTATGAAGCCTGATCTTGTCTGTCCTGGGAAGCTAAGCAGGGTTGGTCCTGGTTAGTACTTGGATGGGAGAGGAAAGAGAAATAATAATGTTAAGCAAAAATCATTACAGATTTTAAGCTTGTGATTGAAAGCAGTGAGTTATATAAATTTGCTTATTTAAACAGGCTTAGGAAAAGACTACTCAGTGAAGCTAAATCTATAAATTATCTAAATAAATAGAACAGGAGTACTTTATATATTTAAATGGTTGAAAATCTATAAACCAAAACCATTATATATACAACCAGGTTTTAGTAAAATAATTCTGTGCACGTGTTGTATTAATATACACCAGTTGGGGGTTTCGACTGGCAGACATTGGACATAGTACCTTAAGATGGGGAAATCAAGCATGTTTTACTTCTAGAAAAGTTAGAGGTGCAGTCAGGATACACAGCACAGGGAACAGCAACTATATGTAATTGCAAGTGGTGATGTAAGTTTCTAGGACCCTCCAAAAGTGCCTTACCAGTAGACATACAGTTTCAGTCTGAGTGTCATATCCTCTTAAAGTTTATGGGCCTTCTTCAGGCCCAGCCTTATAGAAAGGGACTACAGCTGACTAGGTCACAGCCTTGCTTGGATATATGCAGGGAAATATCTTGCATCCAGACTAGATATTGATCTTATAATTATACAGCACATAATATGACTGCTAGAGGATAGTGCATGTGCACTACAGAGGCATAAACAAATTTCTCATTCATTATTCTTAATCTACTCAAACTACCATGGGTAATGTGAAGTACGTTTCTGAATTTGGTGATATGGAACTAGATTAAGGGTTAGCTACCTACATATACCTGACAGTCATAATAAAAGATTCTTAACCACCTATAGAAATGATCTAATCCTAGAAAATTCCAATGATGGAAATCAGGAAGTGTTTAAACCTATTGGAGGACAGAATAGACAGTATTTCATGTATCATTCAGGGCATAACTTACTTATGGTCTTAAAGAAAGGCTGTAGGAATTTTGTGTGCCTTTGTAGCCAAAATCTGAGTGGAAGCACAACTAATCACTTGCTTGTCTTTCTAACTCACCTCCAAAATTAACTGCAGTTGATACTATGCAATGAGTTATCTGATTATTGGGACTGGATTTTTTAAATTTATTTTTGTATCTTTCAAAATATGTAACAGGCATAATATGTAAAAGGCATAATGTATGTTAGATACAATAGAACAGGCACAGTATATTTAAATGTTCAATAAATATTATTTTTATATATTTTTTTAATTTGAGTTTTTAAAATAAAATTTTTGTTTAAATAGGAAGTGCACACAAGCAGGTGAGAGGGGCAGAGTTGGAGAAGGAGAGAGAATCTTAAACAGGTTCTTAAATTTAGCACAGAGCCTGACTTCGGCAGAGATTAATCTCATGACCCTGATTGAGATCATGACCTGAGCCAAAATCAAGAGGTGGACACTTAACCAATTGAACCACCCAGGCACCCTTGTATTTTTTATTTGTTGTCTAAGCTCAACATGTTTACTTTCTTTTATAATTGTCAGAGAAAGATACAGAAATACAACCTGTCCATTTTACTTTTAATAGTTATGATATTCAAGGAATTTAGACATTGCTTTTTAGTGTATTTTTGAAAACTCAAACTTTTTATTCATTGTTGAATTTATATTTCATTTTTGAAATTGCTATTATGCTGCTTTAATTTTACTTCAATGCTGTTTTTTTTAAGATTTTATTTATTTATTCATGATAGTCACACAGAGAGAGAGAGGCAGAGAGACACAGGCAGAGGGAGAAGCAGGCTCCATGCAAGGAGCCCGACGTGGGATTCGATCCCGGGTCTCCAGGATCGCGCCCTGGGCCAAAGACAGGCACTAAACCGCTGCGCCACTCAGGGATCCCTTCAATGCTGTTTAAAGAAGGTTCTTAGATAGGTACAGAGTTCTGAAATAAGCTGCACTATCGGAAACTATTGAGAATATTCTATAATTATAGTCCAAAATAATTTTATGTGTCTGTAAGTAGAATAGATTAAATAAATGTAAAAGAAATCTTGATAAGATTTGGAGTAGTATTAGTAATTTTACTTCTATTTATAATAGTAAAGAAAAATGATTTAGGTAGTAGATAGAAATATAGCGATTTCATTACAGGGGAAGGTTTTATTTCATTTTCTGCAACAAAGACAACATTTGGAATAAGGCTAATTTTTAATTTTTTGAGATATTTAATGTTCAAAGTTTCTGACTCTGCTATTTGTCCAAAATATTCAGGCAAAAGGGGCAACTAGCTGTGGAAAGAGCTAAACAAGTGGAAGAGTTCCTACAGCGAAAACGGGAAGCACGGCAAAATAAAGCTCGAGCCGAAGGACATATGGTATGATTTTTTTTTTTTTTGAGATTTTTGAGCATATTAATATTCAAAGTGAAGGTCTGGAACAAGGTAGGTATAAATGAATTCTAAATCTTTACAAACATTTACTCTAAAGATTTATAGAGTATAAAGTTATGATACACCTTAACTTCTGCTATATCTTTTATACCAAGGTGAAATTCTCTTGATGGTTAATTAGGAGTAAGTTCATAGTTGTATTCTTCCTTTTAAAAAGAGAAGTAGATATTTATATTAAAAGCAACCTAGATATTTATATTAAAACAAATGAATTGTTACATTGCTAGGATTGTTTTTTTTCATACATGCTTTTGGTTTTAAATACTTTTAAGTAGCAAAGATTTTTAAAGGAAAAATGGGAAACATTTCAATAAATATAAGTTTATGTATCTTCTCAAAAGCACATTAGAAGCAAAAGTATATTAAAATCTCCAGTTATGCCAGCTAACTAAATTAAGTCATGTATCCAAGAAAATAGTAACAGTTTTTAGGTAGTCTACTTAATGGTTTTGACTTGTAGAGATGCACAAATGCCTTTGACCTTTTGTCCACAGGACAGCTGATGATTCTATCAGCTTACCACACCATGAAGCGCCCTGCTAAATAGAAAATAGGTCAATTATATGATCATGTATTTTGATTAGGTTTATAACTATATAAGTGGTATCTTTGTGAGTTTATTTGTGTAATTATTTCAATTTAAGATATTTTTTCTTTGCAATAATATCAGTGAAAGATATTTAGATTTTTTAATGGTTACCTTTCATATTTTTAACACAGGTTTGTTTTTGAACTTTGGAATTAATCTGTATCTGTATCCTTCCTGTAGATAGTAGAAGAGAACCTTCTGATTTTTCTCTGACCCCATATCTCCAAAGATAATAGCATCCAGAATTTTAGTTACAGATTTTTTTTTTTTAGTTACAGATTTTAATTTAAAATATTTTAGAAAAATTATTAGGCTTGTCAAGATTTACATATTTCTTTCCTCATCATTACATACTGCTATTCTGTCCTCACTTTGTTTTTCTTTATGATGGAGAATACTCTGGCAATTCTTTTGGACAGAAACTTACCAAGATAAATTGGAAATGTATTTATTTGGTCCTCATGTTTAATGATAATTTGTATGATGGTCAGTTGGTGAATATGCTTAGCATTTGTAGGCCTGAAAAAATATTTTGCCTTCTTTTTTGAAAAATATTTCTAGTGAGTATATTATTACAGGTTGAGATATTTTTCTTTCAGTACTTTAAAGATGTTTCTCCAATTATCTTTTGGCATATCTATTTCTGATTAGAGGTTAGCTGTCATTCATATCTTTTACCTCTACATGTAATATGTCTTTTTTCTCTACTGACTTTTAACTTATCACTGGAAGCAATTTGATTACAGTGTAGCTTGGTGTAGTTTTCTTCATTTTTATTTTGTTGGAATTCAATGAGCTTCTTGGATCTGTGGATTTATAATTTTCATCAAATTTGGAAAAATTTCATCTGTTATTTATTCAAAAAATGTTTTCTGTTCTTTTTGATTCTGAGACTCTCAGTGCCCATGTACTAGACCATGTGATGCTCTCTATAAACAGCTTGCTTAGGGTCTGTTCATTTTTTTCACTCTTTCTTCTATTTTCTATTTTGGATAGCTTTTATTTCTGCATCTTCAGGTTCATTAATCTTGTCTTCTGCCTTGTCTGATCTGTTAATCCCATGCAGACATTGTATTATATTCATCTCAGGAAATTTTTCATCTTGTATTTTTTATTTCTAAAAGTTTATTTGGGTCATTTTTATACTTTCCCTATCTCTCTTTATAACGTTTGTGCTTTTCTCTACATTCTTGAATTTGAATATAATAGCTGTATTAATTACCTTCTCTAATTCAATTATCTTTGTCATTTCTTAATGACTTTTCTTCTCGTTGGGTTTATCTTTTCCTGCTTCACATGCCTGGTAATTTGTGATTGGATGCCAGGCATTGTGTATTTTATTTTGGATTTTTTTCTATTTAAATATGTTGGGGCTTTATTCTGGGATTCCGTTAAGTTACTAGGAAATAGTTTGAATCTTTCACGGCTTGCTTTTAAGATCTGCTAGGCAGATCCAGAACAGCCTTAAGGCTAGAACTAATTTGGCCCCATATCTTCAAATACTGCTTCTTCTCCTTTTTCTCCTTAAGATAACTCCTATTAGATGGATAGATGTCCTTTTTGTACTTCAGTTTCATCCTTTTTATCCCTTTCTCTCTTACTGCTATGTTTTAGGAATATTTTTAGGCCTGGATTTCATCTCTAATATCTTATTTAGTTTTGTCTACTCTATGGTTCAGCTCATCTAATGAATTTCTTTTTTCACTTAGGAACTTGTATTTTTTGTGTCCATGAATTCTAATTAGTTTTCCCTTAGATTTCCTTAATCATATTCTCTGATAATACTAGTTTTTGCAAAATCTTGTTTTTAGTGTGCTATTGGCCATACTTTGGTTTCTTCCATTTTTGAGTTCTCTATTTCATATGGTTGGCATTTGTCAAATGTTTGGTGTTCTTGACAGAGTTCATATTTGAGAGTGGCTATTTTATTGCTTATTACCTTTGTTTGAGTGGTTTCCTGGTGAGATGGGAGAGTGCTACTGACCTGTCCTCTGCAGTTTTCAGTGAAAGTAGAAAATAGATGGCACATGTATTGATATTCTGTCAGGCAAACACCTCAGCAGTTTATTTCCTGGGCTTAGGAGACTCTCATTCATTTTCATTATAACCAGTCACTCAGAGGATTGGCCTTTTACCTCTAAGCCCTCTCTGATCACCCATATATGAAGGTAACTGACTCTGCTTTTTGGCTTGTGGAGATGAGTAATGCAATAGAGGTAACCCTCTTCTTGTAACTACTGTTGTCTGCTTCTAGACCTTCTCATGTTCTCAGCTTCCATAAGTCTGAGAGCATGCCTCCTATTGCTCACACCTTCTGTGATAGTATTCTTTCTGACATGCTTTTGCTGCTAGTGAAGCTTCTCACTTAAAACTGACTTTGTGGGACACCTGGGTGGCTCAGCGGTTGGGCATCTGCCTTCGGCTCAGGGCGTGATCCCATGGTCTCCGGATCGAGTCCCACATCAGGCTCCCTGCATGGAACCTGCTTCTCCCTCTGCCTATGTCTCTGCCTGCCTCTCTCTCTCTCTCTGTCTCTCATGAATAAATAAATAAAATCTTAAAAAAAAAAACTGACTTTGTGTACTTTTCCTTATCTCCTGATTCCTTCTGTACTTGAGACTAGCAAGAGTTTTGCTGGTTTTTGAGTGCTGATATATATTCACTTAAAACAACTTTATTCTAGGATTTTGCAAGAAGGGAAGCTATAGTGTCATGTTGACATGTTGCAAACAGGTTTTAGTATTTTTATTTTGTTGTCATTTTCAAAAAACTTTAAAAAACGCTTAGAGATCAGGAGTGCATCTTAACAATGATTTTTATATGATCTTCCAAGATGTATTTTGTAAAACAATATAGAATTTCTTCATTCCCTAGATGACTAATGTTTATATAACACTTTTCTTTAAAAAGATATGGGCAAGAGTGAATAATTTCTATTTTTCTATTTTATATTTGGGTATGTGCATCATATATTAAGTTTTTTCTATCTACTAATTTAAAAACAAGGCAGTTAAACATTTTGGGCATAGTAGCTTAATTTAACGTGATTTAATTAAAGCTTAATCAGATATAGTTTGTCTCTACAGTAATTTATAATCTTAATATTGAATAGGAATATATACACTAGTAATGTGAGGCAGTGAATAGGAATGTGAGCTAAAGTTAACTGTGAGAAGGCCTCACAGATTTTAAGTTTGAAATTAGAAATTTTTTGTGAATAAATAGAGATACTATATAAAATTTGCCTTTCTGTATTAGTTTTCTATTGTATAACAAAGTACCATAAACTTAGAGGCTTAAAGCAACACAAATTTATTACAGTTTCTGTGCATCAAAATCTGACATGTTTTAAATGGATCTTCTGCTCATGGTCTCATAAGGCTAAAACCATGGTGTCAGCCAACTGTGTCCTTATCTGAGGCTCAGTTAGGGCAAGATCTTCTTCACTCTTTACTGTGTTGGTAGGATTCTTTTTCTTGCTGTTATAGGATTGAGGTCCTCACTGTCTGACTAGCTTTTGACCAGGAATCAATCTCAATTCTAAGAGATCACTGTCAGGTCTTTGCCATGTGGCCCTCTTCATCTCAGCAACAGATAACTTCTTATTCATCAGACTCCTCCCATGCTTTAAATTTCTGACTGCCACTTCGACACCCAGCTGGAGAAAACTCTGATTTTAAAGAGCTCATGTGATAACACTTTATACCTGTCAAAATGGCTGGTATCAAAATAAGAAATAGCAAGTGTTGGTAAGGCTGTGGAGGGAAAGAGACATCTTGTGCTGAGTGGAAATGGAAATTAGTGTGGCTATCAAAAATAGCATGGAAGTTCTGCATAAAATTAAAAATAGAAATACCACTTGACTCAGCAATTCCGTATCTGGTTATTTGTCCAAAATAAACAAAAATACTAATTGGAAAAGATGCATGCTCCCCTATGTTTACAATAGCTAAGATATGGAATCAACCTAAGATAGATGAATGGATACAGAAGATAAAGTATGTACACAGAGACAGACAGACACACACACACACACACACACACACACAGTAATACTGCTCAGCCATGAAAAAGAATGAAATCTTAACATATGCAACAACATGGATAGACCTAGAAGATGTTATGCTGAGTTAAATAAGTAGGGAAAGACAGTAAACTATGTGACTTTACTTATATGTGAAGTCTAAAAAACAAGATAGAAATAGACTCATAAATAAAGAGAACAAATTGGTGATTACCAGAGGGGCATAGTGTGAGAAGATGGAAAAAATAGGTGAAGGGGATAAAGTGGTACAAACTTCTAGTTATAAATAAGTGATGGGGATGTGGAGTATAGCATAGGGAATATAGTCAGTTATGTTGTAGAATATATAGTGACAGTAACTAGACTTACTATAGGATCATTTTGTAATGTAAATAGATACTGATTCACTCTGTTGTACATCTGAAACTAATATAATATTGTATGTCAACTGTACTTTAAAAAAACAGAAGTAGCTCACAAATATCTCCTCTCAGTAAATAAATATGTAAACAAATAAATAAATGGCTCATGTGATTTGGTCAGACCCAATGGATAATGTCTCTATAATGTCAGTCTTCCCATTTAACATCACCTAACTGTGGGGATAAAAATCATCATATAAAAATGCTAAGGATTATGTAGCATTTGTCAGCCTGTTGGAGCAGTAAGGGTAACAAGAAACCTTAGAACTTTTAAAATTTCTGTCTACCACACTCCCTTTGTCTGTAATTTTAGAAACTATGTCTGGAGACAGTAGACTAGGCCAGTTGTGAATGAGCTCCTTTTAAGTACTGTCTTTATCAACATGCTTGATGGTACAACATTCTACTCAGGTCTTCAAAGAAGAACTTTTTAAAAAACTGGTTTTTATTAAGATGAAGTTTAAATACAATGAAATTCATGACTGATAAGTGTGTATCGTGATGAATATGGACAAAGTAGTCATGTAACAACCACTGCCACAATCATGATATAGCATTATCCCATCATCATTTAAGTTTTTTCATCTCACAATAAGAAAAACAAAATTTGTTACTGTATGAGATGGTTCGTGTTAACTAAATTTATTGCAAGAATTATTTTTCCATATATACATATATCAAGTCATTATGTTGTACACCTTAAATTAGTACAATGTTATGTAATAATTATATCTCAATAAAATTGGTGGGAGGGGTTTTTGTGTCTTTTTGTAACCACACTGCCACCAACTATAGGCAACCACTGATGTGTGCTCCCTGTCAGTATGGTTTCAGTATGGTTTTGTCTTTTAAAAAATCCTATGTAGGGGAAACCTAGGTGGCTCAGTGGGAAGAGCATGTGACTCTTAATCTCAGGATCGTGAATTTGAGTCCCATGTTGTATGTAGAGATTACTTACATAAATAAAAATTTTTTAAAAGTAAGAATTTTATATAACTTTATTAAATACTTAGTAATGGTTTTTTGAGATTGATGTATATTAGTAGTTCTTTTTTATGCCATATTGAATCATATTCCATTGTGTAGATGCACCATAATTTGTTTACATATATGGAGTTTCCAAACTTTAAAGTTCATAAACTTATATGCATACCTGTATATTGTTTATATACATGTATAATTGGTTAGCCTGTCCTTCCTAGGGAGCCCTTCTTTCTGAATTGGCATATTCCTCCTTACTATGTGTTAACTTAGCTAGTGACTATTTTTACATTTGAGCTTCTGAATATTGCTGAAGGAAATTAAAGTTTTGATGATTAATGTCAGCTCAATTTTTGGTCTCTGGTTTCAGCCAAGCTGTCAGTCCTGTCTTCAGTAGCTGCTCCCATTGTCCACAGTGGAAATTTTCTTCCATAATTTTGTCCATTATCTCTCATTATTTCACAGAGAAAATTGGGCTTATGACTCCACATTGCCTCGCATTTTCTGCCCCTAAAATTATATATTTATAATTGTACCAAATATTTGTTTTCTCTAGAGTCTTAGAGAAGGATAGAACTTCCTCTGTTCAAGTAATCTCTCCCATTCCATCATATTTGATAATTAAAATATTACTAATTGTTAACATCTCATATATTGGGTACTTACTATATGTTAGGTGTCATTTAAGTTCTTATTTCTAATCTCATAATCTCATAATCTCATTTCTATATTAACAGTTTGGTAGATTCTGTTACATTCCCATTTTATAGCCTACTGAGGTGTAAAGAAATTAGCTCATGCTTTACAGCTACTAAATGATAGAACAAGTATTTAAGTTTCTAATCTGGGGGTGCCTGGGTAGCTCAGTCAGATGGGTGTCTGCCTTTGTCTCAGGTTGTGAACTTGGGGTCCTGGGATTGAGCTCTGCATTGGGCTCCCTGCTCCGTTGGGAGTCTGCTTCTCCCTCTGCCCCACCCCTACTTGTGTGCATGCTCGCTCTCTCTCTTTCTCTCTCTCTCTCAAATAAATGAATAAAATCTTTAAAAACAATGAATTTCGATAGTCTGACTTTAGAGCCCACACTTTCATCTGTTTACTTAAGGGCCTTCCTTATTCCATTAGTTATTTCAGACTGTCTTTTTCTGAACTTCTTTACTGGTACCCTCCCTAGCCTTCAGATATATTTGTGTTCCTGACATTCCTATGTAGGCATCATCTTGTCTTCCTCCTCTTCATAGCCAGGCACTTCAAATAAATGAAGAGACCTGCTGTCTCTTATTGCTACTATTCAATTTTCCATTCACGTGCACAGCTTATTATGACATAATCATATTGAAACTTGACCATTCTTTGATGTTTGGTTTCTTGAGTACTTTAGCATTTCGTCCTTGCCTTCTATGGCACCATATTCTTTTTGTTTATCCTTTACTTCTGATTACTATTTCTAAATATCTTCTACAGGATTCTTCTTCTCAGTCTTTAAGTGAGTCTTTATTCTCTGGGGTTCTCTCCTTGGTTATTTTCTCACTATAAATAATATCCTGGGAGTGCGCACATGTTTTTCAGTCAGGGACCCATGACTTCAATTATCTGTATCAGTTATTCAGACTTTTCTCCTAACTTCTGTCTAGCTGCCCTCTGGTCATCATTTCCTAGGTGTTGCATTGGCACCTCATTTTTAAAAATTTATTTTGTTTTTAAAATTATCATACAGTTAGATTAACTATATTTTTCTTTTCCAGTTCTTTGAATTTTAACACATGTATAAATTCATGTAATCACCACCACCATCAGGTTACAGAATAATTTTGTCACCGCCCCCCCCCCCAAATTTTCTTGTGTTATCTCTTAATATAGTCACACTTTCCCTACTACCCTGGCAACCACTGACTATTCTCTGTTACTTCAGTTTGTCTTTTTAAGAATGTCTTATCTTTAATGTATGTGTATACGTACATATAATAGTATCTAACTTTTGCAGTTGGCTTCCTTCATTTATTTTAATTATGTTCAACCAAGTTGTTGCATATATTAATTAGTAGCTTTACCTTTTTTTTTAATTGGTGAGTAGTATTCTATTATATGGATGTGCTACAGTTTGTCCATTCGCCTATTGAGGGTCATTTGGGTTTTTTCCAGGCTTTTGTAATTATGAGTAGTGCTGCTTTGATCAGTCATTCACAAGTTTTTGTATAAGTTTTTATTTCTCTAGAGTAAATATCCAGGAGTGGGTTTGCTGAATCATATGGTAAATGTATATTTGACTTGATTTTAAAATACGTCAAACCATTTTCTAAAATACTTGTAAAGGGGATCCCTGGGTGGCTTAGCGGTTTAGCCCCTGCCTTTGGCCCAGGGCGTGATCCTGGAGTCCCAGGATCAAGTCCCATGTTGGGCTCCCTGCATGGAGCCTGCTTCTCCCTCTGCCTGTGTCTCTGCCTCTCTCTCACACGTCTCTGTGTTTCTCATGAATAAATAAATAAAATCTTTAAAAATAAGTAAATAAAAATAAAATACTTGTACAATCCTGCATTCTTATCAGCAGTATATAAAAGTTCCACTTGTTCTGCATCCTCATCAGCATTTGGTATTGTCAGTATTTTTTTTTTAATTTTTATTTATTTATGATAGTCACAGAGAGAGAGAGAGAGAGAGAGAGGCAGAGACACAGGCAGAGGGAGAAGCAGGCTCCATGCACCGGGAGCCTGATGTGGGATTCGATCCCGGGCACAGCTTAGCTAGGTCTTCCACTTAAGGGTCTCATTTGATTGCAATCAAAGTCGACTGGGCTACATTCTTATTTGGAGGCTCAGTTGAGGAAGGATTCGCTTCCAAGATCATTCATGTTGGTAAGACAGTTCATTTCCTTCTGGCTCAGTGAATGAGGGCCCCAGCTATTTGCTGGCTGTTGGCTGGAGTTCTCCCTCAGTTCTTAGAGACCTTCCAAAATTCTTTGCCATATGGACTTCTCTAGCATATCTACTTACTTCATTGAGCAAGTACAGTCTATGGAATGATCTATAATGTAACAGTTACAGGAGTGACATCCTATTACCTTTGCCATATTTTTTTTAATATTTTTTATTTATTTATGATAGTCACACAGAGAGAGAGAGAGAAGCAGAGACATAGGCAGAGGGAGAAGCAGGCTCCATGCACCGGGAGCCCGACGTGTGATTCGATCTCCGGTCTCCAGGATCACGCCCCGGGCCAAAGGCAGGCGCCAAACCGCTGCGCCACCCAGGGATCCCGACCTTTGCCATATTTTATTGATTGGAAGCAAATCACAGATTTCCTCCCTCAGAGGGAGGGGATTACATAAGGATGTCAAAAGAAACTAGAATGATATTAATATCAAAGAAAATAGATGTTATAGCAAAAATAATTAACAAGAATGTCGCACACACATTCTAAGTAGCTTCCATAAGCCTTGCCTCCTGAGGTTGAGATCCTTTTGTATGTTTGCATGGTATGTCTAGTTCCATTCTTTTAATTTGCCTGTAATGATAGAGGTGGTGAATTTTTTGTACTGACTATAGTTGGTTTGTGGGAGTTTTCAGAATCCATTCTGACAATTCCTGTTCTTAATTGTTTGTTTAATGTAATTGAACTATATTATTACCTCTAGTGGATTTAATGTAATTATTGATATGTTTAGATTTTTGCATAGCATTTTATTATTTTTATGTTTGTACCCTCTATTTTTGGTTTTTTTGAATTTCTTGCTGACTTTCGGTTATTTTGAACACTTTTTATTAATTACTCAGTTTCAACTAATCTCTTCTGCTCTGACTATATCTTTCATATATCTTTTTAGTGGTTGCTAGGGTTTTTTTTTTTTTTAGGGGTTTAAAAATATACTTTACTTTTCACAATAAACATCATTTTACTACTTCAATTGGAATGTAGAAATCTTTTTACCATGTAGGTCCCTGTATCTTCTCCCCTCTTATTATGCTACAATTGTCTTATATATTACATTTATGTACATTTATTTAAATCCCTACCAACCAATGTTGTAATAATTACTTGCAACTTTAAATGTCTTTCAGAACTCAGGAGGACAGGAATACTTTGTTACATTTACACAAACATTTACTGTTTCTCTTGCTGTTCTTTCATTCCTAATGTTTCAGGTTTTCTTAAATCATTTTTATCTGTAGAAATTCGTTAAGCAGTTCTATTTAGATCATTCCTGCTAGCTATAAATCCTCTTATTTCTGATGTAGCATTTTGTGTGGACAGTTCCTTTCTTTTAACAGTGAAAACATGTTCACTTCTTTCTGTCCTCCATAGTTTTTAATGGGAAATCCTCACCGACTCAAATTATTCTCCTATAAGTAATGTCTTACTTTTCTCTGGAAGCTTTAAGATTTTCTTTTTGCTTGTCTTTAGTTTAAGCAGTGTGAGTTGTCTCTGGCATGGATTTCTTTAGGTTTATTCTGTGGGTAGTTTGCTCAGTTTCTTGAACTTGTAGACTTATGCCTAATGCCATTTTGAACCATTATGTCTTCAGATATTTTTTAGCACTGCATCCTTTCTCTTCTTCTCCAGGCATCTGATGACATGAATGTTAGATCTTTGTTTTCGTTCCATGGGTTTGTGGAGCTCTGTTCAATTTTTTTAGTTTCTTTTCTGTTGCTCAGATTGGATGATTTCTATTCTGATTTCAGGTTTTCTTACTCTTGCCCCTTTCATTGTCATTCTGCTTGTTTGACCCATCAAGTAAGTATCTTTTATTTTGGCAGTTGTATGTTTCATTTCCTATGTTTCCATGTGGTTTTCTTTATATCTTTTTTTCCATTTGCTAGTACTTCCTATTTAACCTTTTTTCACCACTGTTCATGATACTTTTCGAGCACTCTTAGAGTTTCTTTAAAATTTTTGTCATATGAGCACTGGGTGTTATATGTAATATAACGTATGAATCGCTAAATTCTCCTGAAACCAATATTACACTATGTTAAGTAACTGGAATTTAAATAAAAACTTGAAACAAAACAAAGCAATAAAATAACATGCACACATATGTGCCTGGAAATAAATCCAAGAGGCATGTGGGCATCTACTCCCACATCTGTGTGATGTTTAATCACATGGCTTTTGCTGTTTTATTTATTCCATCTTGACATATAATAATGTATTTTTCTGTAAAAAATAAAAATTTTGTCTTATATTTTTATCAAAATTTTGGTTTATTTACAAGTCTATATTAATTTGAAAGTAATTAATTTAGGGAGGATTGTAATTTTTCTGATAGAATTATATAATGAATATAGTATGTACTTTATCAAATCCAAGATAAAATTGTAAGACATATTATTATTTACATATAACTGAAAGAGAAAAGTGTTGCCAATTTAACTGATATAACACTTATTACTTAACTTTTAAATTTTATACTTGCTGAAATAACTTTTATATTTTTTGAAATAACTTTTATATTTAATTCTATCATTCTTGTAAATCCATAAAAAGGAAAATATGAATGAAATAAATTGAAGAGGTATTCATTCTTAAATCTATTTTATATTTATAATCTGACTTCCTTTTTTTAACTTTTCCTTTTTTGACATTTCTTTTTTAAATTAGGGTCATTGATGTTCATGTTCTCTCAAATAATACTATCTTATGTGACACCAAGTATGTTGAGATTTCAACATTTCTTAAAGGGTAATCCAGTTTTGCCTCTTAGATTTTCTCTCAAGGAGTCAACACCAGTCTGCAAGTTTTATTGCTAGCATTTTCTTGCTCTTATTAAATGGAGGTTTTCCTAGCTGAAAGTTTTCAATGGAAGGTTTTCAACAAACTAGTGAGGGTCATGTTTCCTTTTGAGCAAGCCTGTAAGTGATCTTTTACATCAAAACTTTAAGGGGATACAGTTGTCCAGTTATCACAAGAAAGAAAAACTAACAAAATTTAGACATCACACTCAGCTGTAACATTTATGTTATAACTGATTTCTAGCCAACACTTGATGAGATTATTACAGAGTATAAGATGCCTTTGACTATAAAATGTACCCCATTTCAGAGATGTTAAAATGTTAAAAAATATTCATATTAGAATTGATGAAAGATGATACACACTTCACTTCATGATTTTTCATGTTTTAACTTTTATAATTATAACATAAAAGAGAACCATTTATTCATAAATGGCAGTTTTCTAAATATCATTTCTTAAGTCTTTAGTAACCAAATATTTTGAGGAATCAATATTATAATTCTTTGCAGTTTTCTTTTATTCACTTAAAAATTAAATCTAATCCTGTCATATTTATAGATGATTTTCATCTGATTTGAACAATTTTATAATATCACTGTCATCATCTTTATGAAATCCTTCATCTTTGGCAAGATTTGTAATTTCCTTTGTCATTCATCTTGTGTAACATCCAGCAATCAGGGAAAGCTTGGTCAAGAGACCTTTATGTGATGAATGCAAACAGAACCTGGTGTTAAGTGGGGATGGAGTAATATATGGGATCCAATTTTATAGTGGTCATTTATGCATATATTGGGGCTGTGACTCTTTTTGCTTCTCAATTCAATGTTATAACTACTGAAATTTTTGTATAACTGTACCTAAAGCATAGTACAATAATGAATATTTATAACTCTGAATCTTCAAGAAAAACATTAACATCAGTGATGTAAGGCAGCTTTACTGATAAATATTAATAGTCATCATTTGTATAGTTTGAAAACATATACATTTACCTTGTGGTTTATCCTTATCATTCATAAAATCTCCATTTTGCTTATGAAGAGAAGCAGTTTTAAAGAGATTGTAACAGATGCAGGTCTCAAACCTAATATGTGTTTTCCAGTAGTTTTAGAAATCACATTATAAATAAACAAATCTGAACAGTTAAGATTAAGTTCTGAGTCTTAAAAATTAATCCTTTGGAATTGGGAAACTGCTAGAAGTTATTTGCTCAGTATGTTTTATTAAGTGCTTTGGAAAATCATATTGAATTATAACATCATTTCTGTGGCAAAATGAGATTGAAGTCCCTATTTACGAGTAAGCACTTGGAACATAAATAATTTTAAGGTTGAATTGAAATTTAAGGAAACTGGATTTCAAAATAATTTTACATTCTTGTATATGAATTCAAAATATTTCTTGTTTGGGTCATTGAAATTTTCAAGGGTTAGGGAAACTAACAAGGAAGAACTTCAGCCAGATGGTTTACTTTCCTCTAAACCATGTGAGTAAAAAGTAAAGTAACTGAGAGTCTCATCCTTACAATAATTCTTTGGGATGGGAATTATTATTCCAAAGTTACAGATTTTGAAACCAGCTCAGAGTCTTTAGTAGTCTGTATGCAGAGTCAGGATGTAAGCCCAGTGTGTTTCACTTTGGAGACTGTGCTTTTAGCTATTTTACTATGCTCTTTGTTCCTTTTTAAATCTCATATTAGTATTTAATTTAGGTAAAACTTGTAGCATGATAATTCTGTAGAGCAGGGGTAGGCACACTTCTGTAAAAGGGCAAGTAGTAAATATTTCAGGCTTTGCAGTCCATATTGTGTCCTACAAAACAAATGGGTGTGGCTGTGTTCTAGAAAAACTGTATTTACAAAAACTGGGAGCAAGTTAGATGTGACCTCAGTATTATAGTTTGCTGATTCTTGTTAAAAAGTATCATAATAGCAAGTTAGTTTTTCAGTACTAAGTATATTTTTTAAATGTCCTCATTTCTTTTTTTTTTTTAATTTATTTATTCATGAGAGAGAGAGAGAGAGAGAGGAGTAGAGACACAGGCAGAGGGAGAAGCAGGCTCCATGCAGGAAGCCCAATGCGGGACTCGATCCCGGGACTCCAGGATCATGCCCCGGGCTGAAGGCAGACGCTGAGCCACCCAGGCATCCCAAATTTTCTCATTTCTTTTAAAAAAAAATAATCTTTCTCAAATTTAAGGTTTGATACAAAGAGAAGAATATATGTGTGAATTATGAAGCAAAATAATATACTCAGGAGGTAGACCACTAATAAGTTCAAACTGTATATTGTAAATGTTTTTCTATAAAGGGCCAGATAATAAATATTTTAATCTTTATTAGCTATAAGTTCTCTGTCATAACTACAGACTGCATTATAGCACAAACGTAGCCATAGACACTTTGTAAATGAATGAATATTGCTAAGTTCCAATAAAACTTTATTTATGAACACTGAAATTTGAATTTCTTGTGGTCATGAAATATTCTCTTCATTTTTTTTCTCTACCATTTAAAAATTTGAAAAGTTGGGGCACCTAGGTGGCTCAGCCAGTTAAGTGTCTTTGGCTCAGGTCATGATCTTAGGGTCCTTGGATCAGGCCCCACATCGGGCTCCCTGCTCAGCGGGGAGCTTGCTTCTCCCTCTCTCTTTGCCTGCTGCTCCCCCTGCTTGTGCTTGCTCTGTCTCTCTCTGTCAAATGAATAAATAAAATATTTTCTTAAAATGTGAAAAACCATTCTTAGCTTATGGGCCATACAAAAATAGGTGGTAAGCTGGATTTAGCCTGTGAACCATAGTTTGCAAACCCCTGTCCTAACCTTTCTTTCTGCCTTCTCCCAGAGGTGATCCTTACCCCAAATTTTGGATTTATCATTACTGTGGGTTTTTTAAAATACTTTTTTCCCCTTATATATATGTACCTACACAATGTAGTATTCTGTTTTAATTTTAAAAGTTACACTCTATATAGACTGGGAGTCGTTTTTTTTCATTCCACATTTTTCTAAAATTAATTCATGTAGTTGAGTATAGTTGTATAATATTCTATTGTATGCATATACCACAATTATTAATTCTCCTGACATTAGGTATTTTTTTGGTTTGGTTTGAGTTCTGCTTTGAACAGTCTTGTACATGTTTCTGGGTACACATGTGCAAGAATTTTTCTTGGTTATCAATTTTCTTCTGTTGAGTAACTTGTGAATTATTTCCCTTGAGAAATGTTACTTTTTATTAACTCATCTTATACCATTATATATTTACTTATACTAATGGAAAAATGCCTTAAATTGTGCATTTAAATGTTAAACATTTCATTCATTCTTTCATTCATTTACTTAATATTACACAAACGTTTATTGACTATGGTATTTTAGGTTTTGTGCCAGCAAGAGAATGTAAGATGAGCAATGAAGTAAATAGTTAAACCAACAAATAATAACAGCAGCTGTTTACTGAAAACTTACTATGCCAGGCATTATGTTAGGTATTTTATATATGTTATTTCTGTATTAGTCTTCTAGGGATGCTGTAACAAAATACCACAAACCAGTAGTTTAAACAATAAAAAATTTATTATCTCACAGTTCTAGAGAGTGAAAGTCCCAGATCAGCACGGGTGGGTTCCTTCTAGGGCTGTGAGGTAGAATCATCCATGCCTCTTCCCTATCTCCTGGTGGTTGGCTTGCAATCACCAGCAATCCTTAACATTAGAATCATCACTCTGATGTCTGCCTTCATTTCACATGGTGTTCTCCCTGTATGTGAGTCTGCTCCAAATTTCCCTTTTTTATAAGGATATCAGTTGTACTCTATTAGAATCCACTCTAATAATATCGTTTTAACTTGATAAAGATTCTATTTCCAAATAAGTTCAAATTCGTGGGTATTAGGGATCAGGACTTCAACATATGGGTGTTGAAAGAATACAGTTTAACCCATCAACAATCTCTTATAGACTTTACAGTAGTCCCATGTAACTCTGTTGAACCTTAATGATACTGGTGCTCTCTCTCATAGAGTAATACTGCATTACAAAAACCATAGCTACTAAAAAGTGACTTAACCACAGTTCCAGAACAAGATGGCATAAACCCTCTTCTGTGCTCCTCCCTTTTGAATATGATTAAATACTTTGGAAACTAGTTAACATACAACTATAGTAGGATTCTATAAGCTGGAAGGAAGATGAACTAACAAGAGACCTTAGGACTTAAGGAATAACAATGTGGAGTTTCTTTTTATCTCTCATATACGTGGGCTGGGTGTTGACCATGCCTACAGCGTAGATACACCATAGACAAAAAGCAAAAACAAAAACCAAACACCTGCTCTCACTTGTCAAATTACTAGGAAAGTGGAATCTCAGGATCTGCTAGAGCAGAAGCCTCAGGCTCCCCACCTCATTCCACAACTAAAACATGGGCAGATAACTTGGAGGGCAGTTTGACCCATCAGTGACAGCAAAGCCTTGAACAATCTCAGTTCCATTTAACAACTAGGGCAGGTGATGCCATCTATCCATAGCAGTAGTGCCAGTCACAAGGCCCTTGTATCCCTCCACCAAGCAAAATAAGAAGACCCAGGCCAAGTGTCATATGCCTCCCTCTCTCTGGAGATCTTCTAGTAACAGCAAGTGGCTCAGGAGGCACATTCATCCTCATAAGATAGACCCGGAGGGGCTGAGCAAGAGAACCATCAGCAGAACAGTGAAGCAGATTAGAATAGAGTATTACAAGGGTTCAGAAAGCAAACTGTTATCAGAACTGAAGCCCACAAAAGTAGGCCAGAACCTAACTGCTAATCCTAAATGGAGCTACTGCCTGCTAAAATTGAAAGTAAGGGTGCCTGGGGGGCTCAGTGGTTGAGTATCTGCTTCTGGCTCAGGGCGTGATCCTGGGGTCTTGGGATCAAGTCTCACATGAGTCTCCCCATAGGGAGCTTGCTTTTCCCCTTTGTCTCTTTCTCTGTGTCTCGAATGAATGAATGAATGAATGAATGAATGAATAAAATCTTTTAAAAAATAAAATTGAAGGTATTAAGAGTTTTCTAATATAATAACTAAAATATTCAGTATATAATAAAATATCTCTTGTCATACCAAGAACCAGGAAAACCACAACCTGATTGAGTAAGGCCGCTGAGCTGCCACTGTTATCAAGGTGAATTACATACTGGAATTGTCTGAAGATTTTAGAGTTGCTTCAAACAAATACTTCAGCGAGCAATTAAAACTCTTTTGAGTGAATAAAAGAAAAATATCAAGAAATAGAAGTTATAAAAATTAACCAAATGGAAATTATATAATTGGAAAATATAACTAAAAAACTTTTTAAAGATTTTTATTATTCATGAGAGACAAAGACAGGGACATAGGCAGAGGGAAAAGCAGGCTCCCTACAAGGAGCCTGATGCAGGACTCAATCCCAGGACCCCAGGATCACGACCTGAGCCACAGGCAGATGCTCAACCACTGAGCCATCCAGGTGCCCCTATAATAACCAAAATTTAAAATTCACTGGATAGGTAGAGTGGAGACGACAGAAGAAAGAATTATTGAATTTGAAGAAAATCAGCTTAATTTACTCTGTCTGAGCAACAGAGAGAAAAAAGACTGAAAAAAGATTTTTCAGTCTTAATCTGTGGAACAACAAGAAGAAATTTAACATTTCTATCATTGGAGCCCAAAGGACCAAGAAAGAGTGAGGGACTGAGAAAACTATTTGAAGAAATTATTGCTGAAAATGTTCTACATTTGGCAAGGGACCTAAACCTACAAATGTAAGAAGCTGAGCAAACCCCCTACTCAGATAAAAAATATCTTCAACAAACAATATTATTAAATTTCTGAAAGTAAAAGTCAAATTTTAAATATTGAGAGAGAAATGACATATTACCTATAAAGCAGCACCAATTTGAATGATATCAGATCCCTCATATGAAACCATGAAGTACAGAAGGAAATTATAGTGTTTTTCAAGTGCTAAAGGAAAAGAACTGTCCATTCTGAGTCCTTTATTTGATAAAATTGTCCTACAAGAATAAAGAGGAAATAAAGACATTTCTCAAACAAAGTGAATTTTTAAAAATCTGTTCCTAACAGAGCAAATAAAATTGCTAGAGGCAGAGACATTATATGATAACAAAAGGATCAGTCCAATAAGAAGTTATTGCAATCCTAAATGGGTATAAACCGAATAATGAAGTTTCAAAATATATAAAGCAGAAACTAACAGCTGAAAGCATAAATAAAAACCACAAGTATAGTTGGGGACTTCAACACCCCACTTCTCAGTGATTGATAGAACTGCTAGACAGAAATTAGCTATGATATAGAATGGCTAAGCATCATCACAAGCTATCAAGTTTTAATTTACACTTGTAGAGCATTCTACCAAACAATAGCACAATATACTTTTTTTTCCCAATGGAAATGAATCTACATGCAATGAGGCATTCACTAAGATAGACTATATGTTGGATCATAAACCTTAAGGAATTCAAAAAATTAGAGTTCTACAGTGTAATCTTTGAACATCATAGAACCAAACTAGAAATCTATAATAGTAAGATGACAAAATGTATAATTGAAATTTAAAACATTAAAACTAATATGAGGTCAAATAGGAAATCTAAAAGGAAACTTAAAAATTCATAGAACCCAATGAAAATAGACACACAACAAATTGGCACTCTAAGTTCCTACATCAAAATACTGGAAAGAAACAAAACAAAATGGACTGAAAGCAAACAGAATGAAGGAAATCAATAAAAGCAGAAATCAATGAAATTGAAAATGGGGACTATTGAGAAATAATCTAATCCAAACATGACCAAGTGGGATATAGTCTGGATATGCAAATCCTGTTTCAATATTAGAAAATCATTGTAATCTATATCAGTATGTTAAAAGAAGAAAATCATATATCAATTGAGAAATCTTTTGACAAAGTGCGTGACAAAAACTGTCAGTAAACTAGAAATAGAGGGGAACATCCTCAACTTCATAATAGGCATAAAAACCTTAAATCTAACTTCATATAGATAGAAGACTAAATGGTCTTCCTCTACAACTGGGAAAAACAAAAGGACATTTGCTCTCCCCACTTGAATTACATACAACATTGTTTGCTGGAAGTTTTAGTTACTGCAATAAGGCAAGAAAGAGAAATAAAAGGCATACAGAGTTGAAAAGAAGGAAGGAAGAAAATGATTTCTATTTCCAGTTGATATGATTATTTGCTTAGAAAATCCCAAGGACTCTACAAAAACTCTCCTAGAACTAAGATGAGTTCTTTAGTTAACAGGATACAAGATTCAATACATAAAAATCAACTGAATTTTTATATATTGACAATGAACAAGTGTATAAAAATATACCATTTACAATTGCTTCCCAAAAATGAAAAAATTTAATAAAACATGCATGATGGGGACTCCTGAGTGCCTCAGTTGATTAAGAATCTGTCTTCAGCTCAGGTCATGATCCCAGGGTCCTGTGATCAAGTACCACGTCATTGGGCTCTTTGCTCAGTGGGGAGTCTGCTTCTCCCTCTCCCTCTGCCTGCCATTCCCCCTGCTTGTGCACTCTTTCTCTCTGTCAAATAAATAAGTAAAATCTTTAAAGAATACATGAAGCATTTATGCAATTAAAATGACAAAATGTTGATGAAATCAAAGAAGACCTAAATACTTGAAGAATATACCATGTTCATGAATTGGAAGACTCAATGTAGTAAAAATAGCAAGTTATCCTAAACTGATCTATGTGTAATGCAATTCTGAATAAAGTCTTAGGAACATTTTTTATAGATATAAACAAACTTATCCTAAAATACATATGAAAGAGAAGTGTCTTAAAATAGCCAAAACAGTTTTAAAGAATTAGGTGGGAAGAATGACTCTTCATTATATTAAGACTTACTTACAGCTATAGTAATCAAAACAGTATAGTACTAGCAGAGGGATAGACAGATACATTAATAGAACAGTATGGAAAAACTACAAATAGATCTGTACATATATACCCCACTGATTCTTGAAAAAGAAGCAATTCATGGAACAGGGATTGCCTTTTCAGTGCTGGAGAAATTAGATTTCAAGCCACAGGCGAAAAATAGGAACCTTGACCTAAACCTCACACCTTACAAAATAATTAAAAGATCATGCACTCTAGGGGAAAACATAAAACTAAAACTATTAGAAGGGAAAATTTCAGACTTCAGACTAGACAAAGAGTTCTTAGACTTGGCATCAAAAGCAGTTTGTAAAAGGAAAACATTATAATTCTGACTTCATCAGAATTTAAACTTTTGTTCTACAAAAGACCCTGTTAAGAGGAAGAAAATATTTGTAAACCCCTTATTCCGCAAAGGACTTGTATCTAGAACATATAAAGAATCATCAAAACTCAATATTAAAAACACTGAGAATCTAGTTAGATAATGGGCAAAAGCCATGCTAAACATTTCATTGAAAAGATACGCAGATGGCAGATAAACTCATGGAAAGATTTTTCAACATCATTAGCTATGTGGGAAGAATTCCAGATTAAAACCACAGTGTATCACTACACACCTATCAGAGTGACTAAAATTAATAAGTGATAAAAACCAAATGCTGGTTATATGATATGGAGAAACTGGGTCATCCAATCCTGGTAAGAATGTAAAGTGATACAGCTATTCTGCAAAATAGTTGAAAATCCCCTTTAAAACTAAAAATAGACTTACTATACTAAGAACAGGTAATTCTACTTTTGGACATATGTCCAAGAGTAAAGAAAATATATTTTCATTCAGAAATTTGTACATGAATGTTCTTAGCAACTTTAATTCTTAATAGCCAAAAAGTTGGAACTATCCAAATGTCCTTCAGTGAGTGAATGAATGAACAAATTATGTTATATCCATAACATGGAATACTAATTAGCAGTAAAATGGAACAAACCATTAATTTATGCATCCAATACCTTGAATGGACTGCAAGGAATAATACCAAGTAAAAACAGTCCATCTCAAATGGTACTGTATGATTCCAATATGTAAATTTTGTGAATATATTGATGGAGAACATATTAGTAGTTGATAGGTGTGTGTTAGGTATGGGAATAGTGAATATGGCTGTGAAGTATATAGTAATGGTACAATTGAGTATCTTGATTATGGTTTTGGTTACATAAAGTTATATGTGTGACAACATTGCATGAATACACAGTATGTGCATGTATAAGTGCCGGAATCAGTTTCCGGCTTTGATAGTGTACTGTAATTATGCAAGATGATAAAAATTGGGAGAGGCTGGATGAAGGGGCCATGAAAACTCCCTACATATTTTACCTATCTGGGAATCTATAATATTTCAAAGTAAAATGTTAAAAAAAATTGCTTCAAAGTAGCTCAGATTTTTTTTACTTAAAGTTCTCAAATATCATGAAAGATACAATCTGTAGTGATCTTCCACCCACCCACTCTTCTGCAATTGCAGATATTTCCATTCATCTTCTCAGAGTTCACTCATATCTTTGTCCAACCCTGCCTATTTCTTGTTTTCCTTCACCTTCCCACTCTCTGACTCCTATCTCAAAAGCTCAGGTAACTGATAAGCTTATGCCAAGATCCTTTTGAAGAAGGGAAGAAACTGAGTGGGCAGTAGCCTTTTGTCAGGCTCAAAGAAAAGACAGAGCACATTTATATAATAATACTTTTTGCTCTGACATATGCATGAAGTAGGTTGTATTATTATGCCCAAGCTTACAGCAATTTTAAGTAATTTTGCTGTAGGTCAGCAGTGGTTAGAGATGACATTGACAAATGTTTGAACTGACCGAATTTGAGTCTATCATAGTTCATGTTTTTAACCATCATAATATACTGAATGCCCACCATTATATACCGATGAGCACTGCTATAGATGATATGTATTAGAAATGGTATGGCATGTCACATGTCATTGACGAGGAGGTATGATCCTCCATTGGTGAAATGTTTGTTGCATTTTGGAAGATGAGTAGAGTTAAGAAAATGAGTGAATCATTGGATAGTTTATAAACCACAAGTAGTTATCATGGCTAAAATGATAGCCACTGGCAGAGATGAGAATAGGTATGGCTATGCAACAGACTAGAATGTGGATTATATTATGAAGCTAATGGGAACATTGAAAGATTTATGTGGTCTTTGATGTGAAAGAGGCTGTTAAAAATTTTACTCTGTATTACAGAGAATAGACTGGAGTATAGAATAGACTGAGAGATATAATGATAAATTAGGAAACTCTTGGAAATCCAGAAGTCAAGAGAATGTGAGCTAAGGCAGAAACTAAAGGGATAGTTAGAGAGTTAGCGGGAGGTGGATTGGTAATTTGACAGTCATTTGGCAGAATAGAGAAAGAGGCAAAGATAACTCCCAGCTTGCTGACTTGGGTGGCTGATTGTGATCAGTAACTGACGTAGGAATAAGATCATGTAGTAAAAAGAATGATGAAGTCAGGTTTATAAATTGAAGTAGCTTTGCTACATAAAAAATGGAGTTGTCCAGATGTCAGTTGAATACACGTAGATGTTCAAAAAGAAAGGGCTACAAGGTTGATTGAGATTTGGGAATTGGCAGCATATGTTAAAGCCTGGAATGAGAAGAGAAGGAGGACCAAAGAATGAATCTTTACAAAATATTGACATTAGTGATGAGCCAAGGAAAAGAAAAGCATGTGAAAAATAGTGAAGCTTGATTGGAAGAACCCAGGAGAGAGTGCTGTTATAAATATGAAAGAGAAGAGAGGTTTTTTTAATGTGTGAATTATAGAACATATTTGGTGGAATATTATGAATACTATATGGTCAATTAAGAATAATGTTTTTAAGAAAAAAACGTTTTTAAGGATATTAAATGTGAGAAGAAACTCAGAATATTAAAATTAATTAATATGCTGGTTAAAGTAAAACCAGAATAACTATAGTAAAATTCCAGTTTTATAAAGATAAAATCTGTATGTATTTATACATATAGGTGGAAGAGAATAACCTTCGACTTTTTGGGGTGTCAGGTGGTTCAGTTGTAAATCATTTAAAAGTTTTCTACAGTGAACATATGTTTTTATGAAAGAAAAAATATTTACATGGATTCAGTCAAGATAATTTCCAGTGGAAATGTTAATTGCAAGGTTTATTCAAAAGGGTCCATTTGAATTGTGAACTAAGAAGTCAGTGGTAACCTTAAACATTTTCAGTCTTAGTGGGATCAGAAACCAGATTGTGGTTAGAAAGTAAATAGGAAAAAAAAAAACAAATAGGAAGAGGTCATGAATATAAAAAGTATGCTTTCAACACACTGATAAAAAGACATTAAGGTGCCTGGGTGGCTCAGGTCAGAGTCCCAGGCCTGGGGTGGAGTCCTTCATTGGGCTCCCTGCTCAGCAGGGAATCTGCTTTTCCCTCTGCCCTTCCCACCTGCTTGTGATCTCTTTCTCATGTTCTCTCTTCCTCTCTCAAATAATTTTTTAAAAAAATCTTAAAAAGCATTAGCTAGAGAATTAGACACAGGATTTTTTAAAGAAAAGAATCTTACAGCATAGTTGTGTGCTGAAGGAAGAGAAGATGGGTAGTTTGACAATATGATACTTTTTTAAAGCATATTAATAATTTCTAATGACAGGGTAGCCCCGGTGCGCAGCGGTTTAGCGCTGCCTGCAGCCCAGGATGTGATCCTGGAGACCCGGGATCAAGTCCCACATCAGGCTTCCTGCATGGAGCTTGCTTCTCCCTCTGCCTGTGTTTCTCTTTCTCTCTCTCTGTGTCTCTCACAGAAAAAAAAAAAAAAAAATCAAAAAAATAATTTCTAATGACAGAATTCCATGTTTATAATCAACTATGGTTAAAAATGATACACTTGTTATTGAAATTATCACTTGCAGTATAGTAATAGGACATGCTTGAATGTAGAGTTTGAGCTCAAATATTTAATATTGTTGTCTGTGTATTGCATATGTAAACAAATGTGTAGAAATGATTGGCCCTTTACAGAACAAAGCTTTTGATTTGGAATTTAGCTAACCTCAAAGCAGTTTTAGATGACTAATAAAAACATAGCTGGTCTCTGTTTTGAATAATTATGTATGGGGTTTAATTGCTTCCTTCTGTTCTCAATGTATTGGTTATATCGATATAGGAAAATTCTAGGGTCTATCTAAGTTTATCAGCTAGAAATGATCAGTATTTGCCAAACAAAATAAAGTGGCACCTGGATATTCCTAGGTAAGATGCTAATGTAGCCTTAGTCATTCTTTAAACTTAGTACATTAAATGATGAACAGGGAATCCTGCAAAACCTGGCAGCTATGTATGGAGGCAGGTCCAGCTCTTCAAGAGGAGGGAAGCCAAGAAACAAAGAGGAAGAGGTATGCTTCCCGCATGTTCGCTACCTCCGTCACATAGCCATTTTTGAGTTTATTGCCTTCCTTTCTTGCATGGTTTAAATTCTTAACAATTATTTAAGGATTTTGTAGGTCTAGAGGGACCTGTTAATATAATTTGACTGACATGCTGTGTCATAATTTTGCCCCATAACTGATATTCAGTATTCTGAGTTCAATTTCTTTTCTTTTGATAAAATTAAAAATTTATAATGTATTTCTTTTCAGAAATAAGTTGTTCTAAATTAAACACTTGAAAGCTAATATCACACTTTCCATTAACCAGATTTTGAAACTTTTATTTCTTGTATTCAGATTAACACTTTTCTTTAATTTAAAAATTAAGCAGTAAAAATGCTGATAATTTTTTTCTTTAAATTAAAATGTGTGTTTTTTTCTCTCCTTGTAGGTTTATCTGGCAAGACTGAGGCAAATAAGACTGCAGAATTTCAATGAACGCCAACAGATTAAAGCCAAACTTCGTGGTGAAAAGGCAGGTTGAAAAGTAATTTTTTAAAAATATTTATTTATTGATTGATGAGAGACAGAGAGAGGCAGAGACATAGGCAGAGGGAGAAGCAGGCTCCCCATGGGGAGCCCAATGTGGGACTCGATTCCAGATCCTTGGATCACATCCTGAGCTGAGGGCAGACACTCAATTGCTGAGCCACCCAGGCATCCCGGAAAATAATTTTTAAAAAAGTAATTGAATGACATTATATAGATTAAGATTAAAATTGCTGTGCTACTGGGGCACCTGAGTGGCTTCAAAAGCATCTGCCTTTAGCTCAGGTCATGATCTGGTGGTCCTGGGATAGAGCCCCACATCAGACTCCCCGCTCAGTAAGGAGTTTGTTTCTCCCTCTCCTTCTGCCCCTCCCCTCACTTGTACACTCACACACTCTCTCTCCCTCAAATAAATAAAACCTTTTTTTAAAAAAATAAAATAATACTATGCCACTAACAGAATCTGATGAAGTCAAAGTCAAAAATCAGAAAACTATACTTAGAAATAAAATAAATTTTATACATGGGATTTTAAATTGATAAGAGCATTTTTCCAGAGGAATTCTGAGAGAAAACTATAAGTAGTACACATAGCCATTTTGTATCCTTTTATTTTTGGGTTTTTTTTCCCATTTATTGTCCATAAGAATTGGTAGTTGTGGATAGTTCACTTCTCACTGTGAGAGAAAATTAGCAGTGTTGAACAATTTACCATTTTATATTTTTAAGTGTAAGTTTATTCATATTATCTTCCACAGAGCTCTGCCCTGATTCACAGCTCTGTCCTAAGTGGTTTGTCTCCTTACTTTGTAGAAAGAAGCTGATTATTCTGAGGGACAAGAAGGAAGTGAGGAGGCTGACGTGCGGCGTAAAAAAGTTGAAACATTTAAGGTATAGACTAGAAAGATACAGGTTTTCTTTGAGAAAATGACAACCTAGGGTAGAAAATTGTGTCTTGCATAATTATTCTCTTGCCTAATTTTTCATTCCCCTTTCTTCCTCACTGGTTTCTGAAAAATAGTGTCTTCCTCTTTTCGTATCTTGTATTTATGGAGAGCAATTTGTTGAAATCATGACAGTTTGTAAAACTATTACACAAGTAACCTAAAAAGAAAAAAATGGTAACCTTAAAAATGAAAAATATAATTGTCCATTTCAGTGAAGACAAATTAAGTCTGTATATAATAACCATAGTTTTAAAATGTTTACATTTGTATTTCCATTAAAATGTGCCTGTATTTGTTTTTATTCAACAAATACTTATTGAGCAGCTGCTGTTGAGCCTTGGTTTTGGTGCTATGAATATAGAGTGAGCTTCTATTTTTACTCTAGAAATTTTCCCCCCATGCCCCCAAGTCCTCTTTTTGGGCTACTAAGTAAATCTCTTTATAGACATAAAAAAAAAATGTATACCCTTCTTTCTGGTAACTAATTTTGTTGATTGTTTTTATTTTCAGGCCCAAGCAAGTGCACGAGCTTCTGTACTAAAAGAACAATTAGAACGAAAGCGAAAGGAAGCATATGAGAGAGAAAAGAAAGTATGGGAAGAGCATGTAAGATTTAGCTCTTGATCCTGGTCATGTTAATAATATCCCTATGTCTCCTACTGGCTAGTATGTCACCATTATAATTATGTAATTCTTTTCTTTCCCATTTTTTATCCTCATTCTTTCTCCCTCTCCTATCCCCTGCCCCTCCTCTCCCTCTCTATCACCCTGTCTTTCGTATTTAAAAATGATCAATATGGAAGTTATTCTCCAGTTTGATTGGGAGTGAGAACCTAATTATTTATTTTAGTTTTTCTATTGCCAAGTACCTAATCAAAGTCCCAGCATCACTCAATGCCTGTGCTTTCCTTCTGCCACTGATTTATAAAGCTACCTTTATATATTAATATAAATACCTACACATATTAAATTATTTTACAAACTAGAGAATGAGTCTATAATATACATGCATCAAGCTCTCTTATACTCCATTATTCCGTCTGTTCAACCATTGCCTCATTGTATTAGTACTTATGAATTTTAAAATATATTTAAATTCTGATAGAGTTCTTTACTCATTTCCTTTTTACTCTTCTTTTTACAGTGTTTTCCTTAGTTAAAATCCTTTTTCTTTACCAGATACATTCCTGGGTAATTTTTGTCTTTTTTTTTTTTTTTTTCCTTTTCCTTTTTTTAAATTCTGTTGAGGTGTGCCTGGGTGGCTCAGTCAGCTAAGCATTTCAGTCTGGATTTCAGCTCAGATCATGGCCTCAGGGTTTGGAGATGAAGCCCTGTATTGGGCTCCTCACTTAGCACAGAGTCTGCTTCTCTCTCTCTTTCCCTTTGTTCTTTCTCTCTTTCTCAAATAAATAAGTAAATCTTTAAAAAAAAATTCTGTTGGAATTTTTTTGGTATTACCTTAAACCAAATTAATAAACAAATTAATTTATCCAGGAGCATATTAAGTATTTACATTTACTTATTGGGTCTTTTATATCTCTTACACAGTTTTGATATTTTAAGCTCATACTTGTTATATCTCTTGTAAAGGTTACTTCTTGATGCTACCTAATTCTATTTGTTTGTTTTTATTAATATTTTATTTAAATTCAGTTTGCTAACATATAACACCCAGTGCTCATCCTATCACATGCCCTCCTTAATGCCTGTCACCCAGTTACCCCACCCACTTCCCCTTCTGCAGCCCTTTGTTTGTTTCCCAGAGTTAAGAGTTTCTCATGGTTTTTTTTCCTCTCTAATTTTTCCCCACTCAGTTTCCCTCCTTTCCCTTATGGCCCCTTTCACTATTTCTTATACTATACATATGAGTAAAACCATATGATAATTGTTCTTCTCCAATTGATTTATTTCACTCAGCATAATACCCTCCAGTTCCATCCACATCGAAATAAATGGTAGATATTCATCCTTTCTATGGCTGAGTAATATTCCATTGTGTATATATACCACATCTCCTTTATCCATTCATCTGTTGAAGGACATCATGGCTTCTTCCACAGTTTGGCTATTGTGGACATTGCTGCTGTGAACATTGGGGTGCAGGTGTCTTGTCATTTCACTACATCTGTATCTTTGGGGTAAATACCTAATAGTGCAATTGCTGGGTCATAGGGTAGCTCTATTTTTAACTTCTTGAGGAACCTCCACACTTTTCCAGAGTGGTTGCACTAGTTTACATTCCTACCAACAGTCCTGGAGGGTTCACCATTCTCACATCCTCGCCAACATTTGTTATGTCTTGTCTTGTTAATTTTAACCATTCTCACCAGTGTGAGGTGGTTTCTCATTGTGGTTTTGATTTGTATTTCCGTGATGACAAGTAATGTGAAGCATTTTATCATGTGTTTATTGGCCATGTGTAGGTCTTCTTCGGTGTAATGTCTTTCCATGTCTTCTGACTATTTTGTGACTGGATTGTTTGTTTCTTTGGTGTTTAGTTTGATAAGTTCTTTTAAGATCTTGGATACTAGCCCTTTATCTGATAAGTCATTTGCAAATATCTTCTCCCATTTTGTAGGTTGTCTTTTGGTTCTACTGTTTCCATTGCTGTGCAAAAGCTTTTTACCTTGATGAAGTCCCAGTAGTTCATTTTTGCTTTTGTTTCCCTTGCCTTCATAGATGTGTCTTGCAAGAAGTTGCTGTGGCCAACTTCAAGAGGGTTGTTGCCTGTGTTCTCCTCTAGGAATTTGATGAATTCTTATCTCACATTTAGATCTTGCAACCATTTTGAGTTTATCTTTGTGTATGGTGTTAAGAGAATGGTCAGTTTATTCTGCGTGTGGCTGTCAAGTTTTCCCATCACCATTTATTGAGGAGACTGTCTCTTTTCCCAGTGGATAATCTTTCCTGCTTTGTCAAAGATTAGTTGTCCATAGAGTTGAAGGTCCATTTCTGAGTTTCTATTCTGTTACATTGATCCATGTGTCTGTTTTTGTGCCAGTACCATACTGTCTTGATGATCACAGCTTTGTAATACAGCTTTAAGTCAAGCATTGTGATGCCCCAGCTTTGGTTTTCTTTTTCAACATTCCCCTAGCTATTTGGGGTCTTCTCTGGTTCCATACAAATCTTAGGATTATTTGTTCCAACTCTCTGAAGAAAATCCATGGTGTTTTGATAGGGATTGCATTGAACATGTAAATTTTACATGTTTAGCATAGACATTTTAACAGTGTTTATTCTTTCTTCCAATCCATAACCATGGGGTGTTTTTCCATCTCTGCATCTTCCTCGATTTCTTTCATGAGTATTCTGTAGTGTTTTGTTTTAATTTTAAATTATTATTTACTTGCTTTTAGAGAGACAGAGAGAGAGGCAAAAACATAGGTAGAGGGAAAAGCAGGCCCCCTTCAATGTGCCTGATGTGGGACTTGATCCCTGGATCCCGGGATCATGCCCTGAGCTAATGAGACGCTCAAGCATTGAGCCACCCAGGTGCCCAGTATTCTGTAGTTTTTAAGAGTATGGATCCTTTACCTCTTTGGTTAGGTTTATTCCTAGGTATCTAATGGTTTTGGGTGCAATTGTAAATGGGATCAACTCTTTAATTTCTCTTTCTTCTGTCTCATTGTTAATATATAGAAATGCCACTGATTTCTGTGCATTGATTTTGTATCTTCTCCATTGTTGAATTGCTGTATGAGTTCTAACAATTTTGGGATGTAATCTTTTGGGTTTTCTATATACAGTATCATGTCATCTGTGAACAGGGAGAGTTTGACTTCTTCCATTTTGGATGCCTTTTATTTCTTTATGTTGTCTGATTGCTGAGGCTCGGACTCTTAATACTACATTGAATAATAGTGCTGAGAGGACATCCCTGCCAAGTTCCTGACCTTAGGGGAAAGGCTCTCAGTTTTCCCCCTTTGAGAATGATATTCACTGTGGGTTTTTCATAGATGGCTTTTATATTTGGATATATCCCCTCTATCCCTATACTTTGAAGAGTTTTAATCAGGAGTGGATGCTGTATTTTGTCAAATCTTTTTCTGCATCTATTGAGAGGATCAGTATGGTTCTTGTCTTTTTTTAATTGATGTGATCTATCACATTGGTTATTTTATGAATGTTGAACCACCCTTGTATCCCAGGGATAAATCACACTTGGTCTGGTGAATAATCCTCTTAATGTATTGTTGGATCCTATTGGCTGGTATCTTGGTGAGAATTTTTGCATCTGTGTTCATCAGGGATATTGGTCTGTAATTCTCTTTTTTGATGAAATTTTTGTCTGGTTTTGGGATCAAAGTAATGTGGCCTAATAGAATGAGTTTGGAAGCATTTTTCCATTTCTATCCTTTGAAACAGCTTTAGTAAAATAGATATTATTTCTTCTTTAAATATTGGGTAGAATTCCCCTGGGAAGCCATCTAACCCTGGACTTCTGTGTTTGGGAGGTTTTTGATGACTGCTTCAATATCCTTCCTGGTTAATTGGCCTGTTCAGGTTTTTTATTTCTTCATGTTTCAGTTTTGGTAATTTGCAGGTTCCAGGAATGCATCCATTTCTTCCAGATTACCTGATTGTTGGCATATAGTTTCTCATAGTATGTTTTTAAAATCTTTCGTATTTCTTTGGTATTGGTTGTGATCTCTCTTCTTTCATTCGTGATTTTATTAATTTGAGTCTTTTTTCTTTTTAATAAGTCTGGCTCTAGGGGTTTATCTTATTAATTCTTTCAAAGAACATCTCCTCGTTTCGTTGATTTGTTCTATGGTTCTTCTGGTCTCTATTTCTTTGAGTTGTGCTCTAATCTTTATTATTTCTCTTCTGCCTGGTTTAGGCTTTATTTACTGTTCTTTCTCCAGTTCCTTTAGGTTTAAGATTGGCTTATGTATCTGAGATTTTCCCAATTTTGGCGGGGGGAGGGCTGTACTAAGATATATTTCCCTCTTAACACCACCTTTGCCATATCCCAAAGATTTTAAACAGTTGTGCTTTCATTTTCCTTAGTTTCCTTGAATCTTTTTAATTCTTCTCTAATTTTCTGGTTGACCCATTCATCTTTAATAGGTTGTTCTTGAAAACCTCCAAGTGTTTGAGTTCCTTCCAAATTTCTTCTTGAGACTGAGTTCTAGTTTCAAAGCATCGTGATCTGAAAATATGCAGGGGACAATCCCAGTCTTTTGGCATCAGTTGAGACCTGATTTGTGACCCAGTGTGGTCTGTTCTGGAGAAAATTCCATGTATACTTGAGAAGAATGTATCCTTTGTTGCATTATATACTAAGAATGTATACTTAGTTGATATATACAATGTTTGTATATATCTGTGAAATTGATTTGGTGCAGTGTATCTTTCAAGGCTCTTGTTTCTTTGGTGATGTTCTGCTTAGAATATCTGTCTTTTGCTGAGACTGCCATGTTGAAGTCTCTTATTATTAATGTATTATTATCTATATATCTCTACTTTGCTTATTTATTGATATAATTGGCTGCTCCCACATTAGGGGCATAAATATTCATAATTGCTAGGTCTTCTTGCTTGATAGACCCTTTACGTTTGATATAGTATCTTTCTTTATCTCTTATTACAATCTTTGGTTTAAAAAGCTAATTTATCCAATATGAGGATTGTTACCCCAGCTTTCTTTTGAGGTCCATTTGCATGGTTCTCTACCCCCTCATTTTTAGTCTGGTGTCCTTAGGTCTAAAATGAGTCTCTTGTAGACAGCATATAGATGGGTCTTGCTTTTTTATCCAGTGTGATACCCTGTGTCTTTTGACTGGATCATTTAGTCCATTCGTGTTCAGAGTAACTATTAAAAGATATGAATTTAGTGTGATAGTATTACCTATATAGTGCCTGTTCTGCAGATTATTTCTTTGGGTTCCCCTTTCGCTTACAGGGTCCCCATTAATATTTCTTGCAGAGCCAATTTGGTGGTCACATATTTTTTCAGTTTCTGTCTATCCTGGAAGATCTTTATCTCTCCTTCTATTCTAAATGACAGCCTTGGTGGATAAGGTATTATTTTTGGGTGCATATTTTTCTTGATTACTATCCTGAGTATAACATGCCAGCCCTTTCTGGCCTGCTGGGTCTCTGTGGATAGGTATGCTGTTAATCTGATATTTCTCCCCATATAAGTTAGGAATCTCTTGTCTTGAGTTGCTTTTATGATTTTCTCTTTATCTCTGAAATTTGCAAGCTTCACTGTTATATGTTGGGGTGTTGATTGGTCTTTTATTATTTTGGGAGGGTCTTCTCTATCTCTTGGATATGAATGCCTGTTTCCTTCCCCAGATTAGGGAAGTTCTCCACTATGATTTGTTCATACTTACTTTCTGGTCTCTTTCTCATCTTGGGTCAAATTCATAGGTGTTCAGGATAGATTGAAAGTTATCTAGCTAAATTTGGGGGACCAGATGAAACAAGGACCTCTACACTTCTGCCATCTTGCCTCCTATCTCTATTTCTGTTTTAAAAGGGTTTTTTTTAAAAAAAAAAAAAAAAAAGAATATTGCTGATATTTCAGGAAATCATTGATTTTTGCTTATAATCAAGATGTATATCATAACAATAATGCCTATAGTTTATTGTATGCTACACACATAACAACTGCACATATTTTGCTTTGTTTCATCTTTATAACTTTACAAAGCAGATAGGGTAAAACAATTAGATGAAGTTACAATTCTAGTAAGTGTCAAACAGGGATTTGAACCTGGGGCTGCTTTGTGTCTTTATTTTTATGCACTCACCTTAATTTCTTTAAGCTTTCTTTAAGCTATACCTTTTATTGTTATTTTAATTTTTTTTACACTGGCCAGAACTTCTAGAACAACATTAAACAATAATTGGGATAGTATTTTGTTCCTGGTTGGTTTTGTTTTTTTGTTTTGTTTTGTTTTATTTAAATTCAGTTAGTTGATGTATAAATATATTACTGATTTCAGAGGTAGAGTTCAGTGATTCATTGGTCTTATATAACACCCAGTGCTCATTATATCACATGCTCTCCTTAATGTCCATCACCCAGTTACCCATCCTGTGTATTTCATTTCTATCATTGTGTCATTCTTTGGGCCTGTCATATGGGCCTGTAAGGCTTCTGGTGGACACACTCCCCATCTCTGACTACCTCAGAATGTTCCTATCCTTAGTCTTGCCATATAATCTCATCCATTTAAATAGACATAGCATGAGATCAATTTGGAATCAGGCTCCCCATTCCAAGTGTCACTAGACATAAACAGTGTTTCAGAGGGGTCTGTAAGATATGTTTATTTAACATGAAAATTTTAAGAATATCAAGGAGAATCAGGATTCCACTTATGCTGAGGGACCCTAATTTCAAGGCTACTACTCTGAGATCTTCCTAGAGTTAAGCTAACTTCCCCTAAGCAATAGAAGCAGAAGTTTCACAGGTGGTGGTGGTAATGGTAGAGGAGCAGGGGATCACCTCTGGAAGCTTGTACACCCATCCAGTACACTTCCAGAAACATCCATATTATTAAAATGCAGTCCAAGAACCCCCGCCCCTCCTTAAAAGTCTTTGCTTTCTAAGCCATTTAAACCAGTACAAAGGCTTTTTTTCTCTATATGTATTTTCTCTGTTAATGGTGGATCTGTTTTATATAGTTCTAAAGTGCACAAATGATAGCTTTTATGACTGTATTATAGAGAATACTCGTTTCTAGTATAGTACAACTTTGTATTTCATCAAGTTCTTTCAGAAATTTTTTTTACACTTAAAAACTTTATATTTAATTATTTCTCAAATATTTAAATTCAACTTGCCAACATATAGAATAACACTCAGTGCTCATCTCATGAGCCCTCCTTAATCTCTATCACCCAGTTACCCCATCCTCCCCACCCATTTCCCCTCCTTTTCAGAAATATTTTTGTGGTGACAGCGTCAAACTGTGCTAGTGGGCCTGACTTTTCAGGCGCAACAGGCAAGTAACCCAGTTCCATTTGGGGGAATTAATTGTGTTCTTTTGGTAAGACTGTGAAACAAGAACCTGCCTATCCTTCTAGCTGAAGAATAGGCAGGTCCTCTAAAGTAGATCAGTTGAATTGTCTCCCAGGGCTTGAAGCTTGAGCTTCAAAAATAATAAGACTACCATAGGATTTGAAGTTTATTTAATCCAGTAAGAGAACATGATCAAACAGTGAATTAATTTATGTTACCTAGATTCGTCCATGCAGCTACTCTGGTTCCTGTCCTTTTTGGAGGGCTTCCCTTTCCTTACAGTTCTTTTCTCTCTTCTTTTCCCTTCCTTCCCTCCTCTATTCCTCCAGAATTGGTTTGTATTGCTTTCAACTGAAGAACCCTGATTTACCTTGTAAAATGCTTAGCATGGTATCTGGTGAATAGTAACACAAATACAGTCATTGGGAATTCTGTGGCTCATGGCATTTCAAAGTTAAGAAATGGTTTGGTTTACCAAATGCATTCTTATGTAGTGAGAAAAAAAAATGAGTCTAAGAATCAGAATACTTGACTTTTAGTCTCAGCTCTGCCAGTTAATTTGCTTGTTTGGAAAACTGACTGAATGTCATCCTACATTTGCTCATCTCCTAAATGGAAGGCTTGGTCTCTAATACTGTTCTGTATAAGTTGCTTAGAAAAATAGTCTTTGGGGGGGGCAAGGAAAAAAAAAGAAAAATAGTCTTCATGATTTAAGTACTTAAATCTAGTTTAATCTATAGAGAATGGTTTAAAGTTATTTTATCAAGTAATTTTTTCAAAAGAAGGTCTAATTTAACATAATATATGTATAGTAGTATGGGGACTCCATATGTCTATATTTACTTACTGACCATTACCATAACTCAAGAGTGGTTAACGTATTATTCAGAGTTAGAGGTTAGCATTATGAACTTCCTGAAATGTTAATTTAGTTTGGTTGTTATGTATATTGATGCATTTTCATTCAGTAAGACCACACATCTTTCATTGGATTGTCAAATGTATCTTTGATCTAACAAATGGTAAAAATCACTGCCTTAATTATTCTGATTCTTTGGCATGTAAGACCCATTTTATAAAATTTTCTCTTTGACATATTTCAGTGTAAAAATTATAATACAACATAGAACTTTAATACGAAGAATAATTTTCATGTGTGGTGATAGAGTTTACTCCAATTAATACAGTATTGCCTTTCTTGGTTGATTGGCATATATACTCATATTGTAGTGAGACATAAGGAAGATAGATTGAGTTTTTTAGGAGTAGCAATGTATTTAACAATTAAAAAATAAAAAACAGAGTTAGGGAAATTACGTCTTGATTTGCTGAAAAACTATTTTTGAGTATGAGGTCTTCCTTTTTCATTGTGTTTATCTCTTCAATGTCTATTTCATTTTTGTTTCTATCTTTGTCCTATATTTTGGATCTGCCATAAAGTTCTAGAAATCTTCCTTTGGAGTGGAGAAATACTTCCCCCTTCTGGCCACCTTGCAGTGTTCTTAATGTTAGACATCCTTATAAATATATTATGAACTAGCAATACTAGTTCATAAAAATGATTCAGAAAAAATACTTTTATATTTTTGGTTCTTCAAAGACAAGGTTTTGAAAGGTGAGATGTGAATTTGATAAAATTTAACCATGTTGTATCTTTAAGCTATATAAAATCATGTGTGAAATTGCTCTATATTCAAAATATGAAATCAGGCCATTTAATATTTTCCTGACATACATAAAATCTTTAAATCATTCAGGATATAGAAATGAAATACTGTTTATCTGTGCTTCAAGAATAGGTAAACAGTTTCATGTGTTTATAAACCTGGCCTCACTATTTTGTGAAATTTTGTCATTTGTCATTTGGTGGCACTGCTGTTTAATTTTTCAGAAAAATTAAACATACATTTGACAGATAAAATAGAAGCAATTTTACAGTGATAATTAAAAACCTTTTATGTGATATAAGCAATATAGGAAAGGCTTGGATTTATGAACTTAGAAGATGGCCGGGACAAATAACTCCTGAAGCAGTTTATTTTTTAAACTTAACTAATGAAACTTAGGTCAGTGCTTTATTTCTGCTACAATTTTTTTTTTAAACTTTGTATTTTAAAAGAAGTGCTCAAAATGATGTAACTAGGTGGTCAATTTTAACAAAATTGTTTATGTATCCTTTTTTTGAGGCTTTAATGTTTTTATCTTCTGTGAAACTGTGTTTTTTTCATTTTTGTGTTTTTTGTCATATTGGATGAACTTTCTGAATTAAGAACTTAGTCTAGTGTTTTCTCTAAGTTGTTATTTTCTATCTCAAGATCTAGTTAACATTGACTAACCTTAATATTCAGGTTATGAATAGTATATCCATGATGTTTATGTAGAAGGTCCAGCTCCTATTGAGTAATCAGTGGTGTGTGTTACCTGAATTTATAATGATGTTCCAACATCTCAGTAGTTACTCTGAATTACCTTTACATTTTTGTTATTAAGTAATTGGAAGACTTAATAGGGCAGTCTGCTTGTCTTTGTTCTTTGGTTTAGATTTTGTTATGTCTGACTTTCTCTGTATGTTTTATTATTATTATATTTTATTATTATGATGATCTGTTTAGTTTAGTTGACCCAGGGGAGAGACTAGTATATGTTTGATTATGGAATATGAGCATTTACTGAAGGCTGCTGAAGATTATTACTATGAAGGTGCCAATAACTTTGTCTTACACATTGAATCAGATTATCTTAGACTGTGTGCCAGTCATTAGCTATATACATGGCAGCCAGATAGATTTTGAAACAATACAAAGCAAATTTTTAATAGTAATAAGTGATATTTTCTACATTAAAAACTTCTCTTGATTAAAAGAAATTTTTCTATAGATTTCTATAGATTCAAAGATGAATAGTATGAAGAGATTTTAGTAGAGATTTTCTATGTTTTAGCATAATCCCTACTGTACTGAATTTGATTATCTTTGGTCTCATACCCAGTTTGACTCATGGCACTATTTTTTTTTTATGGCACTTTATCAGTAAACAGATTTTTGTCTCTGTTACTTTAGGTTTATCTTAAGGTTGAAATTAATACAGAAATATTTCTTTCATATACTTAACAATTTAATAACATAAGGTCAAGATAAAGGATTTTCAATTCCTTTATGTGACTTTTGCTATTCTCCAACTAAAGATAAATTGGTTAAATATTCCCTAGAAGTTTTTAAGTTTTTCTTAGGCCAATATGTCTTCAGTTTCAGAGTGTTAATGCCAGTGTTTATTTAAATTGTGTATGAATTATGTGTGCATGTGTATAAACATTAAAAAGAAATATAGAAAATGAGATATAATAAGTTGGCACATTAGGGTATAGGTGACTTTTTTAAGATTCCTATTATAAGCATCTGTGCAGTAATTTTGGAAATGAGTTTAAGATCATCTTCATAAGCATAAATGAAAATTACATCCTAGGCTGAGAAAGGCAGTTGGTGTTATTCTTTAGCAAAATTGGTTAAATTCATGTTATCTCTCTTGTTTATACAATTAAATCACTCTTGATCATTCTTTTAAAATCTTACGTTTTTTTGAATTTATAATGCCAAGTATTTGTCTTTCAGGTGTCTGCTTCTTCTCAACTTTTGTATTATAAAACCTTATGCAATGCAAAAACTTTGTTCTGATTATGCACAGATAGGAGGTTTTTGTTTTTATTTGGCATTCAAGAGATTAGAAACTTGTTTTGGGGCAAAGCCAGTTTCTTCATTTTGTCAGGGTCTAAAATCATACTTTTAGTGTTTAAGCCAAATAACCTTATTTAATAGAAACTAAATAAATGTTTTCTGAACTGAAATTACTACCATTTATTAGGAACACAACTGTGCACTTTACATAAATTATCACATTTAATCCCTACAGTAAGGGGACAATGAGTACAGCATTCCCATTTTAGAAAGAAAAAGTTTGAAGTTCAGAGAGGATAAGAAGCAATGAAAAATCACAGGACTAGTAAGTGAGAGTTTGGGGATTTAAGTGTAGAACTGTCCTGTTTGAACTATATTTTATGACCTCCTTAAACAATGAATGGCTGTTCAAACTGGCTACCCTACAAAGGCCACTCTCACCATCTTCCCTCCTGGCTTTACACAGTTAGTGCTTTCTCTGGTTTTATTTTGTTTGTTTTTCCCCAGACCATTTAGCACACATCTATCTACTTTTATTTCTCTGTAACATACTGATTGATTTATGTTTCCCTTTCTCATATGGTTTATAATCCTGTGAGAGAAAGCATTGTATGAGCCATTTTGTTTTGTTTTTGTCTTGTGTTTGTTTGAAAATTATTGCAATTAGTTCTGGTCTACAATATATTAGGTTTTTTTTTTTTTTGCAACTTTACTGAGATATATTTGCAAATAACATTGTGTAGGTATAAGATGTACAACATAATTTGATATATGTATATATTGTGAAATGATTACCACATTAAGTCTAGTTAATACATCTATCACTTCACATAGTTAACGTGTATCATTCAATTTGAATATCCGTTATTTAGCACTGTGCTTGGCACTTAATACATCTTTGTATTGATTAATTTGTATCAAATATTGCATATTTGTTTTCTCACAAAAATCACATCAGATTTACTTATTAAAATAGAAAACAGGGCACCTGGGATGCCTGGGTGGCTCAGCGGTTGAGCGTTTGCCCTTGGCTCTTGGCGTGATCTCAGGATTGGTGATCGAGTCCCACATCAGGCTCCTTGCAGGGAGCCTGCTTCTCCCTCTGACAATGTCTCTGCCTCTCTCTGTGTGTCTCTCAAGAATAAATAAAAAAAATCTTTAAAAAAAAAAAAAAAGAAAACAGGGCACCTGGGTGGCTCAGTCAGTTAAGCGTCTGACTCTTATTTTCAGGTCAGGTCATGATCTCAGGGTTGTGAGATGGAGCCCTGTGTCAGGCTCTGTGCTAGACATGGAGCCTGCTTGAGATCCTTTCTCTTTCTCCTCCTCCCTTCCCACTCGTGCACATGCAAGCTGTCTTTCTCTTTAAAAGAAAAAAAAAGCAGAAATCATTCAAGTGAATTTAAACATTGATTATACAGTGGATAAAAACAATACATGGTTAGACAAATATTTACTGATTTAAATAAAATGATAGAATTTGTACATCCAAATTGTTTCCTTCAAAATAATTATCTAAAGAAATACCATACTTTTCTAAAAATGCTGCTATTTTTTCAGAACCAATTGGAACTTGTTTTTATTTTCTCAGAATTTATGGTACCTTTTTTGAATATCCTGTATGAAATAAGACCATCATAAAGCTTCAAAATATTTCTATGTAGTCTTTCAAGGAGATAATACTCAGTTGTGTTAGCTTTAGGTTTTTTGAGTTATTTATAACAATATTCTCAAATATCAGTATACTTTTTCAGTGGTGCTCAACTCTGGATTAGAACAGTGTTTCTGTCTTTTTTTATATATAAAGATTTAATTTTTTAGAGTAGTTTTAGGTTCACAGCAAAACTGAGGAAGATACAGAGATTTCCCATATATCCTTGCCCCATAGCCTCTCCCATTAATCAGCATCTTCCACCAGAATTGTACATTGTTGCAGTTGATGAACCTATATTTACATATCATGACTCAAAGTCTATAGTTTATATTATAGTTCATTCTTGGTACTGTCCATTTTGTAGGTTTCGACTAATGTATAATGACAGGTATTCAGCATTATAATATCATACAGAGTATTTTCACTGACCTAAAAATTCTGTGTTCTGTTTATACATTCCTCCTACCACTCCTCTCCCAACCTCTGGCAACCACTGATCTTTTTATTGTTTCTATAGTTTTACCTATTCCAGAATGTCATATGATTGGAATCATACCAGTAGCCTTTTCAGATTGACTTGTTTCGTTTAGTAATATGCATTTAAAGTTCTTCTATAACTTTGCATGGCTTGATAATTCATTTCTTTTTAGCACTGAATAATATTCCTGTTTGTACCAGTTTTTTTTGTTGTTGTTGTTGTTTTTGTTAATCTAGTTACTGAAGGACATCTTGGTTACTTCCAAGTTTTGGCAATTATGAATAAAACTGCCATAAACATCTATGTACAGATTTTTGTGTGAGTATAAGTTCTTAAATCCTTTGGGTAAATACCAAGGAGTGTGATTGTTGGGTCACATGGTGAAAGTCTGTTTAGTTTTGTAAGAAACTGCCAAATTGTCTTCCAAACCATTTGAATTACCATCAGAAATCAATGAGAGTTCTGGTTGCTCCACATCCTCATCTGGTGCTTCAGTGGTTTGAATTTTAGTCATTGTAGTAGATAAGTTGTAGTATCACATTATTGTTTTAATTTGCAGTTCCCAAATGACATATGTGTAGCAACTTTTCATATGCCTACTTGCTGTTTGTATTTGTCTTTGGTGAGGTATCTATTCAGATTTTTAGTTCATTTTTTTAATTAGGTGGTTTGCTTTTTTATTGAGTTTTAAGAGCTCTTTTTATATTTTGGTTAACTTCACTTTAAGTCTTTCTGTCTTTGGCAAATATTTTCTCCAAGTCTGTGGCTTGTCTTCTTCTCTTGATAGTTATCTTTCAAAAAGCGAAAGTTTTGAATTTTAGTGAAGTCCAGCTTATTTATTCATCGTTCATGATTGTACCTCTAGTGTTATATCTAAAAAGTATTGCCAACCCCAAAATCATCTGGGTTTTCTCCTATGTTACCTTCTGGGAGTTTTTATAGTTTTGCATTTTGCATTTAAATCTATAATGAATTTTGAGTTAATTTTTGGTTTAAAGTCTTTGTTTAGATCCCTTTTATTTTGGCCTACGATGTCTAGATATCGCAGCACTATTTGTTGTAAAGACTCCTTTTTCCATTAACTTGTCTTTGCTCCTTTGTTAAAGATCATTTGACTGTGTTTATGTGAGTCCATTACTGAGCTATATTCTGTTCCATTGTTCTGTTTGTCTATTCTTTTACCAGTGCCACACTGTCTTTGTAGTAAGACTTGAAGAAGCTGGGTAGAATCATTCCTTGAACTTTTGTTCTTCAATACTGTGTTCATTATTGCCACCTTCTTTTGAACAACATAGATATTAGTATAAAATGAGAGTCCAGACAACAAGATGTTATAATTGTATTGCTACCTCAATAAATGTTGCAGTCGAAATGTATACCCCCCCAGAAATTTTTGTTTAATTGTTTGAAGGAGAGAAATAAGTAGGGAGCAGACTTGCTATGAGTATACCTGTAAATGCCATTTCCTTATATTTAGTAATGATTCCATATCTTATTTCACAGAGTATAAATGATAAGATAAAGATGAACACATATATGAATATAACATGATATTTTTTAGTGAAGTTAAATTCTTGTTACCTGCACTTATCATTTCTTCCATGCTTCCATTTCTTCCATTCTTCCATTATGTTGACATTTTTGTAATGAGGGTTCATGGTAGGTGATTGATGTTCAAACTTTAAGAAGATTGTGCCAAACTTTCAGAATTTGCACAAGCATCTCTTTTTGAATTGTAAGATTAAGAAGTAAAATATTTTTTTCTTCCCATCAAATGTTGTAATTAAAATTAAAGTGAAGGGACTGATGTCTTAATTTTTTACAAGTCAGGATTTTTTTAAAAGATTACTTAATGAAACATTGTTAATGAAATGGAAAAGAGTTAGTACTACAGGAGACATAATTATGTTTACATCTGAGGCCAGAGATGTTTCTCTCTTTTCTGATCTTTCCTCAGACCTAGCACATTGTCTTGCACAATAAAAATTGAGAAATGAAAACACTGTACCTTTAGATAGAGTGGATAAATAGTGATCCTATATATACCGTTTTATCTCTTCATACAAATATCAATTTGCAAATGTATTTAAATTCTTCATTATAGTTGGTGGCTAAAGGAGTAAAGAATTCTGATATGTCTCCACCTTTGGGACAACATGAAGCAGGTGGCTCTCCATCAAAGCAACAGATGAGATCTGTTATTTCTGTGACTTCAGCTTTGAAAGAAGTGGGTATGGTAAGTAAGTTTTCTAAAATTTAGAACTCCTCAAAGCTAAAGATTATCAGAAGGATTAAATTTAATGAGATTACATTAATTCCTAATGTTTCATTAAGTTTTTCTAGGGAAAAAAAAACTTCTTAAGATTTTTGTGTATGGTTTACTGTGAGTATTGGAGCCTCATTACTCATGGGTTTATACATCAATACAGAGGTTTATACATAAAATACATAAAAATAGATTTAACTGATTGTCTTTCATTTTTACTCTAAAAGAATATTGAACACTTGACGGGATGAGCAGTGGGTGATATGGTATACATTGGCAAATTAAACTCCAATAAAAAAATAATTTAAAAAATTTCAAAAATGTGAACACAAAAAATAAAAATAAAAGAATATTGAATAAATAAAACATATACAGAAATGTACAGAAAATAATGCAACATTTTTGTACCCCAGCTCTCACAATTAACAGAGATTTTTTTAAAAAAAGGTTCATTTTTCTCTAAAATAATGTCTCTTTGGTACTTTAATTAATTAACTCTAGGAATAAAGTCCAAGACATGTTTACATTTATTTTTAAATCTTTGATGTAAATTGAACAATAAAAAATAAATTTATTATTAAAAAATGAGTTACTCAAAGAAAACATAAAATAAATAAATAAATCTTTGATGTAACAAATGTTAGAGGATTTAATATAATTATACTTAACCCACCAATTACTTCTTTTACCTCCTGCTTATGAATCTCTGTCATGCTATATGGATAATGAAACAAAGAACTGTGGGCAAGTAAAAAGTTTAAACTTAGAAGTATATGTCAGGTGTTCCTCTAAGACATGAAAACACTATTCTAGGATTAAAGGAAATGGGCTCATGATGTGGAATTTCAGCCTAGAATTCAACACACAGGAGGGAAAAAGTCTATTGAATCATTTAACATATTAATCTGATTTTCTCTTATCTTTTTAATTAATGTCTCTGCCTTTTAATTGCTGAGTTTCATTAAGTTTTTACAGTCGACACTGATATTAATACACCAATTTTTTATAGCCTTTGTGTTTATTTTGAAAATAAGACTGAGTAGGAAAATACAAGTTTCTTGGTCACTCTCAAGAATTTCATGTAAGAAGCTATTTTTTTTTCAAGAAGGTTTAGTCTCTTTTTCTTTCTGATAATGATTTTGTGTGTGCTGCGTTGTTCACTTCAACTTTAGATACCACTGTGTGGTTTCCTTCCTGTACCCAGTCTCACATCTCAACTAGCTGTTCATCTCTCTGGTTGTAGCGACTGCTAATTCCTGACTACTTTATTGGGTAAAATCCTCTTTGTCTCATTTACATGTATTTACTTTAAAACTGACCAGTATACGTCTTTGTATTTTAATCAAATATTACAAAATTTGAGGTAATCTGTGTCATGAAGTGCTTTTCTTTATGTATTGTCTTGGTAAATATTGTTTACTTAAAACCTTGAAAATTACTCTTTCTTACTCTGCATCTTTCAGGTACTTTTTTTTTTTTTTTTTTTTTTGCTTTCATAGCTTTCATAACTACTAATTTCTTCTTTTTGTGTGTTTAAAAATTCTTGTTGGCCTACATCACTATGATTGTACTAATCAAAAGACAGAATTTTTATTATTGTTGGTCTAAAGGGCTCAGAACTTATTATTTCTTTGCTTATGGAGAGAAACCAATTCTCAATTATGTTTAGTAGTATGGCTTAATAGGAATATATATACATGAAACATAAAGACAGCATCAAAATAACACAGCCTAGCTAGAATTATTTTATCCACCAAAACTCCCTAGGTTTAATTAAGAGTGTATATAAGTTGAGACGCCTGGATAGCTCAGTTGGTTAAGCATCTGACTTTTGATTTTGACTGAGGTCATGATCCAGGGTGATGAGATTCAGCCCTATGTTTGGGCTCTGTGCTGGGTGTGGATTCTCTCTCTCCCTCTCTCCTTTCCTTGCATGAGTGTACATACTCTCTCTCTCTTAAAAAAGGGCAGGAGGAGTATATGAGTTAATTTTCTTTTTATTTGTACCACTGACCTAAAATTACCAAAAATCAGATGCCAAAAAGGAAGAGTATAATGTAGTTAAATATGTGATCAGTAATCTAAAAATAAGACAAATAATTGAGAATTGGCCGTTCTGTTTTTAAGTCTATTACTTGATTATTTTTAACTATTTCTCATTTCTGATAATGAAGGAAGTTATATTAACATTTTACAGGGATAAAAATATTCACAAGGAGCAATTTAATGGAAAACAAAAAGTAACAAAACCAAAATTTTTAAGGTAGACATTTAAAATAGCATTTTTCTTACTCTGTGACTATCTGTATTTATAGGATAGAAGTTTAAGTGATACCCAGGAAACCTCAGAAGACATGCAGAAGGCTAACAGTGCTATTTCAGTAAGTACAATTTTCAAACTCTTTCTGTCAGTCATTTTACTTAATTGTATACTTATTAAAGTTTATGTAACATATTAACTGTTTCAGAGTAAGCGGGAAATACTACGTAGGTTAAATCAAAATCTTAAAGCTCAAGAAGATGAGGAAGAAAAGCAATGTCACTCTGATACATGTGAGATAGTTGTTAATGAAGGTGCCAAAGAGCATGAAAAAGAAAAATCAGTTTCATCTGATCGCAAGAAATGGGAGGCAGGAGGTCAACTTGTGATTCCTCTGGATGAGTTGACATTGGACACATCCTTTTCTGCAACTGAAAGTATGTATAAAATGTTAATATTCTGTGTTGGCCTAGCACACTTGTAAACTTGTAGACTGGATACTTGGAAAGAAAGAACAGGTAGAGGGATTGAGGAAAGGCTGCAAAGATTTAGTTGTATGTGAAAAATAGAGAAAACTATTCATCCTTAAGAAACACAAGGATTTCGAGGAACACGGGTGGCTCAGTGGTTGAGTGTCTGCCTTCGGCTCAGGTCATGATCCCGGGGTCCAGGGATTGAGTCCTGCATCGGGCTCCCCACAGGGAGCCTGCTTCTTCCTCTGCCTATGTCTCTACCTCTCCTTATATGTCTCTCATGAAAAAATAAATTAAACCTTAAAAAAAAAAACACAAGGATTTTTATTACAAAATTATGTGGTATGAGAGAGAGGACTAATGATACATATTTAGATTGTTAACTCTTTCTACCAGTTGTATTACTTTAATCTGTTACTAGGAACAATTCTTGATGAGAACCAAAGTAGCAAACTTTGACAGTATCTCAGAAAGATCCCTTAGGTATGTAGTCAGAGGTATCGAAATGATCTCACTTAAAGATTTCTTTGTTCAGCAATAATTATTGAGCAACTATTTTCTTTTATTTTTTTAAGATTTTATTTATTTATTCATGAGAGACACAGAGACACAGACAGAAGCAGGCTCTGCTCAGGGAGCCCGATGTAGGACTTGATCCCCCAACCTAAGATCATGCCCTGAGCCAAAGGCAGACACTCAACAACTGAGCCACCCAGGCGTCCCTGAGCAACTATTTTCTTGCATTGTCTAAGTTATTGAGGAAGATACAACAATAAATGAAAACATGTGCTCTTGTGGTGCTTACATTCTGAAAGGGCAGGTCTGATTGTCAACCAACTAAATTTAGTTTTAAGTAATTTTTTTAATGGACTATTTTTGTAGAATTCTTTCTTGCATTGGAGAAAAGCTCAAAGACTCCAAACTATGGTGTCTTTTATTTTGGTTACTCAGCAGTTCTTTATTGAATCTCATTAAATGCCACATATTCCTCAGCAATGAAGATATAATAATGGTTAAGACATAGTCCTCCTTAATGAGCTTAGGGCCTAGGGGAGAGGGAGACAAGGCAATTGTAATTGATAAGGAATATACTAGAAATAATTTTAGGCTACTGTAAGAATATGTATCAAGACATAAATTGGAGTTGAGGAACCCAAGGAAATGATTTCTGGAAAAAAGGATGAGTCGAGGGATAAGTAGTTAACCAAAAGCTAAGCCGTGTTTTAGGCATAGATGAACTAGTACCCAGATGAAAGAGCGTGTAAAATTCAGGGAACTTGGTATAATTCAGCATGGCTGGCAAAGTTCAGAAGTCAAGTCAAACAATGGCAAGTAAGAAGCCTTGGAAGAGGTAAGGAGGGATGATCATGAAGGGTACTGTACATTGGCTCTTTCAAACAGTATAAACTTACTCTGAGTGCAGAGAGCAGTCTTTGAAACAAGAGTTAGCAAATGTTTTCTGTGAATGGCCAGATAGTAATTATTTTAGGCTTTGCAGGCCATAAGGACTCTGTTGCATCTTCTGTACTCTGTCACTAGAGTGTAAAAGCAGCAATTAGACAATATGCAAATGTTTTAACATGGCTGTGTTTCCAGTAAAATTTTATTTACGGATATTGAAATTTAAATTTCTTAACATTTTCTTTAACATCATCAGTTTCTTTTCTCAGACCTTCTGTTTTTCATTGTTGTAAAGAATGTTCATGATTGTTTCCTAGAAATATTTTATAATAACTTTTAAAACCCTTGTTAGATAATTCAAGTATCTGTGTGATATTTGTGTTGGTTATTAATCAATAGACATCTCCCATGAGATAATCATCTCTCTTCTCTCATGAGAGTTGTACTGTATGTTTTGTGTTCCCTATCATGTAGCATAGATCTTATACATGAAAATTGGTCATTAATTACATAAATATGATGAACACAACTTATGTTGTGAGATCTCTTGAGTGATGGAGCTGTAATGATTTAGAACACCTCTGAGGCAAAAAACTTATCACCAGTCTGACGGTGAAATGAAAGCAAAAGTAGAGAGGTTCAAGTAAGTTTTATATAAGATGAAAAAATCCTGCCACATTTTCTTTAAAAGTAGGAAGAAAGAACATATGCAGAATAAAAACAGAAGAATTGGGTAATTTTGGAATTCCTAGGTGGCTCAGTGGTTGAGCGGCTGCCTTTCGCTCAAGGCGTGATTCCGGAGTCGAGGGATCAAGTCCCACATCGGGCTCCCTGCATGGAGCCTGCTTCTCCCTCTGCCTGTGTCTCTGCCCCCCCCCCTTTCTCTTTCAGTCTCTCTCTCTCTCTCTCTCTCTCATGAATAAATAAATAAAAGCTTAAAACATAAAAAAAAATTAAAAATAGGGTAATTTTGAATGATTTATATAGACTTTTCAAAGACAAATATATCAGGATATATGAGATACCTTATTAAAAGCACTTTTATATGAAAAGCTAGCATGAGACTGAGAATAATGTTATGAATAACACTTTGTCTCATAAGTTCAAAAATCATGTTTAACATAAGCAGGCAATATATTTATGTGATAAGTTTTTACATAATATAAACAGTGTATAAAATTTCTCCCTACCTCAGCATATACTCCATTTCCATCTCTCTATAGACACATATTTTATACCTTTATGTTATATGTTATATATCATTTATTATATTTATTTTCTAAATAAGTGTATTTTAAATCATTTCACTACATTAAAAATTCCCTTCATCTTTTTTATAGCTGTGTAATAATAGTCCATTGTATGATCGTACATGATTTACTTTTCTTAAGATTTTATTATGAACAATTTCAAACATAGCAAAATTGAAATAATTTCACAGTGAACACCATACACTCTCCATTGAGAGTATACCATTAATATTTTACTGTGTTTGCTTGATCACATATCTGTCCATCCTTCTATCTAACAATTAGTGTATCTTATTTTTTGATGCAGTTTAAAAGTCATTGCAGATATTGGTACACTTTGTCCTAAGTACTTCATAGTATACATATCATTAAATGGAGTTCAATATATTTTAGAGTTTTTCTTTAATGTTAAATTTACATACAATGAAATGCAGATATTTTAAAAGTACATTTGCTGGGGGTTTAAAAATTTTTTTAGAGATAGCACATGTATGAGCAATGGGGAGGTTATAGAGGGAGAGAGAGAGAGAATCTTATGCAGGCTGCATGCCCAGCACAGAGCCTGACAGAGAGCTTGATCTCATGACCCTGAGATCATGACCTAAGCCAAAATCAAGAGTCGACAACCATCTGCTGAGTTTTAGCACATATAACCCTATGTAACCCAAACCCCTATCAATATACAGAAAACCCTCTCTTCCCAAACAAAAAATTTCATGCCTCTTCCCAGTTTCTGCATCTAGCCTCCCAGAGGGGACTTTTTTCTGAATTTTTCTATCTTAGATTAACTTTCTTTGTTCTAGAATTTCATTTAAACAGACTAACAGTTTGTATTCTTTTTTGTTTAGCTTGTCTAACTCAGCATAATGCATTTTTTTTTAAGATTTTATTTATTTATTCATAAGAGACACAGAGAGATAGGCAGAGGAAGAAGTAGGCTCCCTGCAGGGGAGCCTGATGTGGGACTTGATCCCAGGACCCCAGGATCAAGACCTGAGCCAAAGGCAGACACTCAACCACTGAGGTACCCAAGCATCCCACATAATGCTTTTTGTGATTTATCTGCATTGTGATTATCAATAGCTTGTTTCATTAAAAAAAAATCTCTATTTAAAATTTTTGTTATTGATAAAGTCACTTCTACTTTTTTTGCTTAATGTTAGCTGGTATATCTTTCTCCATTCCCCCCTCTCTTTTTAGTCTTTTGGTGTCTATGTATTTAAAATAGGTTTCTGCCTATAAGAAGTATATTTTTGGGTGTGCTTTTTTAATCCACTCTTATCAACTTTAACTTGGTTATTGAGACCATTTATACTTAATGTGATTCTTAATATGGTTCCATCTAAAAATGCCATTTTGCTATTTGTTTTTTGTTTACCTTATCCATTCTTTGTTTCCTTTGCCCTTTTGTTTTTCTTTTTTTAAGATTTCATTTATTTATTCATCAGAGACACAGAGAGAGGCAGAGACACAGGCAGAGAGAAAAGCAGGCTCCATGCTGGGAGCCCAATGTAGGACTCGATCCCGGGACTTTGGGATCACGCCCTGAGCCAAAGGCAAATGCTCAACAGCTGAGCCACCCAGGCGTCCCGTTTTTCTTTCTTTTGGATTGAGTATTTTTATGATTACATTTTATCTCTGTTATTGGCTTAGTAACTGCAGTTTATTCTTTTATTTTAGTGTTTACTCTAGAGTTTGTAGCATACATCTTTAACTTATCACAGTTTATCTTCTAGCAATTGATTATATTTCACATATAGTTTAAGAGCCTTACAACAGTATCGATTTATTTCCTCCCAGTCATTGTGCTATTGTTTTTGTTTTTAACTTATGCTATAAACCCCATAATACATTATGATCATTTATTCTTTAAGGAGTTTTAAATAATAATAGGAAAAGCTTCTGTATCTACTCATATAGTTATTGTTTCCAGTGGTCTTCATAATATTTGAATATTTGTGTAAATCAGATTTCCATGTGGTTATCATTTTTTTCTGCCTGAAGGACTTTCTTGAACATTTCTTATAATGTAGACCTGCTGGTGAGGACTCATTTCAGCTTTTGTAGATCTATAAAAGTGTTTATTTTGCCTTCCTTTTGCAAAGATACTTTTTTTGGGTATGGAATTCTAACTTTGATATTTTTTTTCTTTTAGTACTTTAATGATACTGTACCAATGTCTTCTAGTTTCTTATTTATTGTGGTAAGAACCTTCTATCATTCTTATAGTTATTCATCTGTATGTAATATGTCTTATTTCTTCTAGATTTTTTTTAAGATTTTATTTATTTATTCATGAGAGACAGAGAGAGAGAGAGAGAGAGAGAGAAGGAGAGAGAGAGGCAGAGACACAGGCAAAGGGAGAAGCAGGCTCCATGCCGGGATCCTGATGCAGGACTCGATCCTGGGACTCCAGGATCATGCCCTGGGCCAAAGGCAGGCGCTAAACTGCTGAGCCACCCAGGTGTCCCGTCTCCTTAGATGTTTTTAAATCTTTCCCCTAAGACTTGGTTTTAGTAAATTTCATTATCATGTGCTTTGGTGTCATTTTCTTGTTTCTTTTGCTTGGGTTTTGTTCAGCTGCTTGCAATTGTGAGTAGCTTTCATTAAATTTGGATAATTTTTGCCATGTTTTTCCAGCTTATTTTGTTTTTTTCTAGAAATTTAGATCTTCTCAGTGTTTTCCTTTTCTGTAATTATCATTACTTCTTTCTCTAGCTTATTGAACATACAGAATTCAGTTATACTGACAAGGTCATCTGTCATTTTTAGGTTGGTATTACTCGATTGATTTTTTTCTCTTTATTAAAGGTTGGATTCTTTTGCTTTTTTGCGTGCATGGTCAATTTTTTGTTTGGAAGCCAAACCATGAATTTTACCTAGATGAGTGATTGTATATTTTTGTATTCCTATAAATATCCTTGATTTTTGTTCCGAGACACAGTTCAGTTACTTGTAAATAACTTGACCCTTTTAGGTCTTGCTTTTAAGCTTTGCTAGGTGGAGCAATGTCTATGGCTAATCTCTCCTCTTTGACGAAGTCTAAAACCTCTCTGAGTAACCTGCCTAATGACTTGTGAATTATAAGACTTTTTTTTCTGGCTGGTGGGAAGAGGGACTATTTCTGACCTTTTTTAACTCCAAGTTTAACTCCTTTTGGGACATCTTTTCCCTAGATATAGTAATTTCCCATGTGTGTGCTGATCGGTATGCAGCTTAAGAATCCAAGAAGCTCTATGGTTCTTCCAAGTTCTCTTTGTGTAGCTTTCTACTCTTCAGTACTCTGTCCTGCCAACATTAGCCACTTTTGCCTTCTGGACTTCCGATTCATTACCTCAGCTCAAAGAGACCGTCAACTCTACCTGGTTTTCCCTCCCTACGTCAAAGGGAACTAAGTTCATATCGTTTCATATGGACTTTAGTTTTTCCAGTTTTGTTAAAGAGACTTTCCATTCCCTACTATATTGCTTTGACGTCTGTGTTAAATACCACATGCCTCTAAGTTATAGGTCTATTTCTGAGTTTTCTACTTTTTAACTATCCTTTTAAAAATTGATTCCTAGGGACCTGGGTGGCTTGATCGGTGAAGTGTCTGCCTTCAGCTTGGGCCATGATCCCAGGGTCCTAGGATTGAGTCCCAGATCGGGCTCCCTTCTCAGTGGGGAGTCTGTTTCTCCCTCTACTGTTCCCACTCCTGTTCCCCCTGCTTGTACTTTCTCTCTCTGTCAAATACAGGAAGTTAAAAAAATTGATTCCCTACTGGGAATTATTTTTGCTTTATAAAACTGAATTTCACCTGCTAATTTGCAGATTCTTACTTTCAAGGAACTAGTACATACAGATTTGTATCAACATTTTGTATTTGAATACCATTAAAATTTTATATGACTTTTATATGCTGTAATATGTGAGATTGCACCTTGTCTATGACTGCTATTGCTAGGTACTTAGATGCTTTGTGTATTATTACAGAAGGCGCTGAAGAATCAAATCTCAATAGATAATTTCCCATTTTTTGCTCTGCTAAATTTTATTTTTAATGTTACTCCAGAATTATTGCCAAAAAGACAATGTCAGTTGCCTACTGAAGATATGTAAGCTAAACTCAGGGCACCTAGGTGGCTTAGTCAGTTAAGCATCTGCTTTCTGCTCAGGTTGTGATCCTGGGGTCCTGGGATCAAGCCCCACATCAGACTCTGCTCAGTGAGGATCCTGCTTCTCCCTCTCCCTCTCCCTCTGCCTCTCCCCATATGCCTGCTTGTGGCGCACACACTCTCTCTCTCTCTCTCTCTCTCAATAAATATATAAATAAAATCTTTTTAAAAAAGATATGTAAGCTAAACTAAAATAAATTTTCTTAGAAATACTCTTATCTACGTTTAAACCATATGGACATTTAGGATTCATTTTCTATTTTCTTTCATTAAATTTGTAGAAACAAAATATTAATTTCTATTTCTTCTCTTTTGTACACCCCAAATTATTGTTTAATAGTCTTAATTTTCAAAAATATTCTCAAATCAAAATTTTGAAGAAGCACAATTTATTTTTTCTATTTTTATATTCCTTGAAACTAGAATTTAATTCATATTGTTTACTTTTTTATTGAAGCCTAGTTAACATGCGATATTTTGTTACTTTCATATGTACAACATAGTGATTCAACATTTATATAAATTACAAAGTAATCAAGATACATCTAGCTATCATCTACCACTGTACAAGGTTGATTTATATAATTGACCATATTTTCTATGCAGTACATTGTATCCCCTTGTTCTATTTATTTTTTAACCAAAAGTTTGTACCTTTTAACCCCCATCCCTACTTCCTCTATCCTCCCTATGCCTTCCCCTCTGGTGACCACCAGATTATTCTCTGTATATATGTTTCTGTATTTAGTCATTTATTTAGTTTTTTGGATTCCACATATAAGTAAAACCATACATTATTTGTTTTTCTCTCTCTGACTTATTTCATTTAGCATACGGACCCTCAGTGTCCATCCATGTTGCAAATGGAAAAATTTCCTTTTTTTTATGGCTACGTAATTTCCTTTGTGTGTATGTATGTACACACACACACACACATACACACACGTAATTGACCCTGAACAATACAGGGGTTAGGAATCCAAATCTGTGCAGTCAGAAATCTGCATATTACTTTTGACTCCCCAAACATTTAATTACTACTATTAGCCTACTATTGATTTGAAACCTTACTAATAGCATAAATAGTTGATTAACACATATTTTGTATTTATATGTATTATAATGTATTCTTACAGTAAAATAAGCTAGAGAAAAGAAAATGTTACTAAGAAAATCATAAGAATAGAAAATATTCTTAAAGTGCTATATTGCATTTATTGAAGAAAGTCCACATACAAGTGGACCCAAGGCTGTTCAAACCTGTGTTGTTCAGGGTACAGTTATATACCACATCATCTTTCCCTATTCATCTATCGATGAACACTTAGATTGCCTCAATATATTGGCTATTGTAAATAATGCTGCAGTGAACATAAGGATGTGTATTACTGACTTTGGGCTTTGTTTGTTCTTTGTAGTTCCTTTATATGTAGAATTATGTATGGTTAATTTGAGATTTTTCTTGTTTCTTGAGATGGGCCTGCATACCACTATAAACTTATCTCTTAGAATTGCTTTTGCTCCCATAGATTTTGGAACATTGTATTTTCATTTTCATTTGTCTCAAGGTATTTTTTGATATCTTCATTGACTCATTGATTTGTTTAGACTTCACATATTTGTGTTTTACAGTTTTCTTCTTAAAACAAAACAATTTTTCATTTTTAGTTTTATACTGTTGTGTTTGGAAAAGGTGCTTGGTATGATTTCAGTTTTCTTAATTGAGATTTCTTTTGTGGCTTTCATATGCTCCATCCTGGAGAATGTGCATTTGAAAAGTGTGTGTACTCTGCTGTTTTGGGGTAGAGTGTTTTGTATATATGTGTTAAGTCCATTTGGTCTGATGTGTTATTTAGGACCAATGTTTCCTTATTGATTTTTCTATCTAGATGATCTATTCATTGATGAAAGTGGAATATTAAAGTCCCCTACTGTTATTGTATTAATCATCAGTCTCTCTCTTTATGTTTGTTAATACTTGCTTTATGGATTTAGGTGCCCCTATGTTGGATGCATTGATATTTCTATCCTCTTGTTTGATGTATGCAATCATTATGTAATGCCCTTCATAGTCACTTGTTACAGTCTTTCTTTTAAAATCTATTTTTTTCTGCGTTAAATATTGCTACTTCAGCTTTCTTTGTTTTTCATTTGCATGGAATACCTTTCTCCATCCCTTCAGTTCACTTGTCTGTATGTGTCGTAGATCTGAAGTGAGTCTCTTGTAGGTAGTGTGTATATGGGCATTGATTTTTTTTTTTTATCCATTCAACCACCCTTTGTCTTTTGTTTAAAGCATGTAGTTGATTTACATTAAAAATAGTTATTGATCGATATGTACTTATTGCCATTTACTTGATTGTTTTCTGTAATTGGCAGTTCTTCTGTGTTACTATTCTCTTCTCTTGCGCTCTTCCCTTGTGATTGGTGTTATATTTGTATTTCTTTCTGTTTATTTTTTCTTTACCTATCAATAGGTATTTGGTTTATATTACAATGGGATTCATATATAACATCCTGTATATCTAACAGTCTGTTTTAAGTTGAAGGTTCAAACACATTCTAAAAGCATTACTTTTACCTCCGCAGCATTTTGTTTTTGATGTCATGTTTTACATCTTATTATTTTGTGTAGCTCTTGATTAATGATTGTAGGTCTAGATGATTTTAATATTCTTGTCTTTTAAACTTCATATTAGATATGAGGGTGGTTGATCCATGACCTTTGTATTGTTTACCTTTACCAGTAAGATTTTTTCTTAAATTTTCTCATTTCTAGTTATAGTCTTTTCTTTTTGTTTAATGAAATTCTTTCAACATTTCATGGAAAACCAGTTTGGTATTGATGAACTCCTTCAGCTTTTCTTTGTCTGGGAAACTGATCTCCCTTCAGCTCTGAGTGATATAACTTTGCCAGGTAGAGTATTCTTGTTTATAAGTCTTTTCCTTTCAGTACTTTGAGTATATCATGCCACTCCCTTCTGGTCTGTTAAGTTTCTGCTGAAAAAATAGCTGATAGTTTTATGGGGTTCCCTTGTAATTAACTAGTTGTTTTTCTCTTGCTGCTTTTAAGATTCTCTCTTTATCTTTAATTGCTGATACTTTAATTGTAATATGTTTTGGTGTGGGTCTTTTTGGGTTCATCTTATTTGGGACTCTGTGCTTACTAGAATTAGATGTATATTACCTTGGCCAGGTTAGGGAAATTTTCAGCCATTATTTCTTCATATAGATTTTTTGTCCCTTTCTCTCTTTTCCTTCTGGGACCCTATAATGCTAATGTTAATACCCTTGATGCTGTCCCAAAGGGCCTTTAACTATTCTCACTTTTAAAAATTATTTTTTTGGGGACACCTACGTGGCTCAGTGGCTGAGCATCTGCTTTTGACTCAGGTCGTGATCCTCGGATCAAATTCCACAACAGGCTCCCTGTGGATGTCTGCCTATGTGTCTGCCTCTTTCTCTGTGTCTCTCATGAATAAACAAAATCTTTAAGAAATAATAAAATAAAAATAAAAATTCTTATTGCTGTTCTGATTGGGTAATTTCCTCTACCCTGCTCTCTAGATTTTTTTTTTTTTAAGATTTTATTTATTTATTCATGAGAGGCAGAGGGAGAAGCAGGCTTCATGCAGGGAGCCTGATGTGGGACTCAGTCATGGGACCATGGGACCACACCCTGAGCTGAAAGCAGATGCTCAACCACTAAGCCACCCAGGCATCACTGCTTTCCAGATTATTGATCCTTTCTTCTGCATCATCTAATCTGTTAATTCCCTCTAGTGTATTTGTTATTTCAGTTATTGTATTCTTTAGCTCTGATTGGTTCTTTTTTATAGTTTCTATCTCTTTGTTGAAGTTCTCACTCTTTTCTCTTCTTCAGAGTTCAGTGTCTTTATGACCATTACTTTAAACTCTTTATCTGGTAGATTGCTTATCTCCATTTTGTTTAGTTCTTTTTCTAAGATTTTGTCTTGCTTTTATTTGGAACATATTTCTCTGTCTCCACATTTTGCCTCACTTTGTTTCTGTGTATTAGGTTGATCAGTTATGTCTGTAGGTTTTAAAGGAGTGGCTTTATGCAGAAGGGGCCTTGTAGCACAAACCTCCATGGTCACCTGAGCCAGGTTCCTGTGAGTGTTTCTTATGTGAGCTACCTGCACCCTTCTGTTGTGGCTAGGTCAAGATTATTGCAGACCCACTGGTGTACACAGCTTTCTGTGAGGTCAGACTTTGACTACTGCATGCATACTAGTGAGTGGGGCTGGCCCTCTGTGTGGCTTTTTGTGAGGTCTGGTTGTAACTGTTGCAGGTGTTCTAATACAGGACTGATCCCGCAAATTGAGTTCACTTAGGAGGGTCTCTTGGGGCCAACTGAGGGTACTCTCCACAAGTGGTAGAACAGGGAATTGCTTGGGAAGGGCTCCTTACCAGCCTAGGCTGCTTACAGAGTATGCTAGGGAAGGGACTCTGAGCTAGGGTAGACAGGTTGGGTAGGGCAAATCCACAAGGGAATGCCACAGTAGAGCTAGTGGTGCTAGCACAATAGGTGGACAGTGTCAGAAAAGGCACCCACCAGGGGCACCTGGGTGGCTCGGTTGAGCATCCGACTCTTGAGTTCAGCTCTGGTCATGATCTTGGGGTTGTAGAATCAAGTCCCACATCAGGCTCTGCCCTTCTCCTTGCTGCACTCTAAATAAAAGAGTGAATGAATGAAAATGGATAAATGAGTAAATTAAATATATATATATACCTAGCTTTAAAAAAAAATAAAAAAGGAGGGAGGGTGAGCGTGCACCCAATAGTGCTGGGTCAGCTAGGTAGAAGGAGGATAAGAAAAATTGTACACACCACTTCCATCTCTGGAGAACTTTCCAACAGATCCCTGCCCTTCTGACACATACTAAAGTTAGTAGATTTCCTTCACTTGTAATCCAGGCAGTTTTGAAACTGCTACGTTGTGTTGGAACTTAGAGTCAATGATATTGTGCAAATGCTCTCTAAGAGTGGAGTTGCAGTTTCCGACTAGTCTCTTGCTCTTCCAAACATAAGCAAGGCCCCTTGGTCATTGAAGCTATACGTTATGGATTCTTGTCTTTCTGGTGCAGGTCTCCTGGGCTGTGGAACCTCATGGAGTCCCAGACCCCTCAGTCCTCAAGGAGGGTCTCTACAGTTGTGATATCACTCACTTGTGAGTCACCATGCCAGGAATGTGAGCCCTGACTAAATTGCATCTCCACCCCTCTACCCATCTCAATGTGGTTTTTTCTTTATATTTTTAGTTCTACCTGATCTTTTGCTAGTCTTCCATTTGTTCTCAGAGATAATTGTTCTACATACAGTTGTAGGTTTTGGTGTGTCCATAAGAAGACTTGGGTTCTTGATCTTCCTTTTTTTTTTTTTTTTTTTTTAAAGATTTATTTACTTATTTATTCAGAGAGAGTGAGAGAGAGGCAGACACACAGGCAGAGGGAGAAGCAGGCTCCATGCAGGAAGCCTGACATGGGACTTGATCCCAGGACTCCAGGATCACACCCCGGGCTTCAGGCGGCGCTAAACTGCTGTGCCACTGGGGCTGCCCAGGTTCTTGATCTTCCTATTCTGCCATCTTGATCCTGCCCCCTATAATATTTTTTTAAGATTTTATTTATTTATTTTAGTGGGAGAGGGGCAGAGGGAGAAAGAGAGAAACCCAAGCAGACTTGGCACTAAGTGCAGAGCCAACATGGGGCCAAAATCCAGAGACAGATGTGTAACCAACTGAGCCACCCAGGTGCCCCTCCATAAGTATTCTGTTTTATTTTATTTATTCTTTTTAAAGATTGTATTTATTTATTCATGAGAGACACAGAGAAAAGAGGCAGAGACATAGGCAGAAGGAGAAGCAGGCTCCTTACAGGGAACCTGATGTGGGATTCCATCCCAGAATCATGACCTGAACCAAAGACAGATGCTCAATCACTGAGCCACCCAGGTGTCCCCCTAAGTATTTTAAAAGGGATTTATAACTCTATATTTTTATTGCTAATATTACTAATGCCATTCATCATTCATTCTGTTCATCATTCTCTGAAAGTCTTTTATTTTTTAAAATAGTTTTTAAAAGATTTATTTATTTGAGAGAGAGAGTACGGAGAGGGGCAGAGAGAGAGAGAAGAGATTCCCCACTGAGTGTGGAGCCTGACACAGGCTCAATCTCTTGACTCTGAGATCATGACCCGAGCCAGAATCAAGAGTTGGACACTTAACTGACTCAGCCACCTTGAAAGTTTTTAAAGCATCATCAGTATATAGGACCTTTCTTTCGTGTGATGTGTTCAATTGGATAGATCTTAAATCTGCTTTATAATACAGTAATAGTATTATGTTCTATCCATGAAATTTGTTTTTCGTGTCTTTTTCTTATAGAACATACAATGGGAGAGGTTATTAAATTAGATCCTGGTGGATCTCCAAGAAAAGTCTGGGGGAGAAGTCCTACAGATTCAGTTCTAAAGATACTTGGGGAAGCTGAACTGCAACTTCAGACAGAACTATTGGAAAACACAGCCATTAGAAGTGGTAAGCAGAAACAAGTTGTTTTTTTATACTAGAAGTAATGTTATTAAAAATCGAATTGTATTTTTCAAGATCTCTCTACTTTAAGTGAATCATTTATAATAGACTATCTTTTAATCATAATAATTTCCTAGTTGGATGGAGAATAGTTGTATTTTCTGAGGAGTTGTCTCAAAATTACGGTCTTGAATTTTGACTTGGTGTAACCTGGATGAGATCTTAAAAGAAAAGGAAAAGGAAATGTGTATAGGGTGAGCTAGAAAAGTAGAACAGTCAAAACATTTTACATGAAGAAAGGTATAGGAGCAATGCATGTGGTTTCTGGAATTAGGTTGAATAAAGATATCTATAATAAGTATGACAGACATTATCCAAGGACTGGGGAGGATGAATTGTGAGGCAGGAAGAAAACATTTATTTTCCATGAGTATTTGTGGATCTTAGTATTACAGCTATGCATATGAAGAATGTCCATGTTTAAAACAGGTGTTTTCATATTTTAAAGTTTATTCAAATCAGAGGTTGAATATGGTTTTTCTCTTCAGATTTTGTGTCTAGACGTGAATATATGTCACTCCTGTGTTCTTTCTCTCAGTCTATCTTTTTCCCCTCTCCCTCCTTAACTGTCTTTGTGAACTTTGTGCATACTTTTATTTTTGCCTTTTTCATGCAGTATTATCACTTACTTGTTTTCACTTTTGTCTGTCCTTTGAGAGCAAGGATGATCTTTTTACTTTTTATAGCTTTACTGCCTAACGCATTAGAAAGGACAGACAGCTAATAAGCGCTCCATAAATAGTTGGCAAATTGAAGTTTAATAAAAGTAAGACAAGTCATAAATTATTTCTCAGTTCTAGTTCTCTGAAGATGGATTATTTGAATATGGAGAATACTGATATTGACTATAGAATTAGAGTGATGCTCACATTTGAAACTGACAGAAAATAACATAGGAGGTAAGGTTATTCATTCACAGTATATATAAAGAAATTAACCAGATGATAATATGCCAGTGAGATGAACCTATACACATGTTATTAAAGTGTCAAAAGCAGCTTGCTATTTTTTTTTACTAAGGGTTAGTATACTAGCTGTTAATCATTCTAGGATTTTCTTTAATATTAGAGGAGAAAGCAATTTGAAGAGAGATATACTTGTTTGAAAAAAAAAAGGAAGTACACAAAATGTGTGTATTTGTAATTAACTCATTCACACTCTTGTGTCTGGAAATTGTGTAGTTTTATGCCAGACAAATATTCAAAAACAAAAATACTCGTAACTTATTAATTCTTATATCTTAGTCTGATCTGGTTATCAAAATGCATCAGGCTTTAGTCAGAAAAAAATGCCTCGGGGCTAAAACATTTTCAAAAATAATGGTTAAAAATTAAGAATATTTTGTAATCTAAAAGTCCTTTATGTGTTTATCCTCAAAAGAACTATTACTTTATAAGCATCAGATTCTGGATTCCTTTTATGTAAAATCATTATTGCTTAAATGTATGTAATTTGCTGTATAATAATACTTAGGCAATGTGAAAGCAAGTCGTTTTCTCCATATTCACATAATCCATCTTCAGAGAACTGGAACTGAGAAGCAATTTATAACACGCACATAAGAACATGCTCTGCATCACTTGCCATCAGGGAAATACAAATCAAAACCACAATGAGATACCACCTCACACCAGTGAGAATGGGGAAAATTAATAAGGCAGGAAACCACAAATGATGGAGAAGATGCAGAGAAAAGGGAACCCTCTTGCACTGTTGGTGGGAATGTGAACTGGTTCAGCCACTCTGGAAAACTGTGTGGAGGTTCCTCAAAGAGTTAAAAATAGACCTGCCCTACGACCCAGCAATTGCACTGCTGGGGATTTACCCCAAAGATACAGATGCAATGAAACGCCGGGACACCTGCGTTTCTAGCAGCAATGTCCACAATAGCCAAACTGTGGAAGGAGCCTCGGTGTCCATCGAAAAATGAATGGATAAAGAAGATGTGGTTTATGTATACAATGGAATATTAGCCATTAGAAATGACAAATACCCACCATTTGCTTCGACGTGGATGGAACTGGAGGGTATTATGCTGAGTGAAATGAGTCAATCGGAGAAGGACAAACAGTGTATGTTCTCATTCATTTGGGGAATATAAATAATAGTGAAAGGGAATAGAAGGGAAGGGAGAAGAAATGGGTAGGAAATATCAGAAAGGGAGACAGAACATGGAGACTCCTAACTCTGGGAAATGAACTAGGGGTGGTGGAAGGGGAGGAGGGCGGGGGGTGGGGGTGAATGGGTGACGGGCCCTGAGGGGGGATGAGCACTGGGTGTTATTCTGTATGTTGGCAAATTGAACACCAATAAAAAATAAATTTATTATTTAAAAAAAGCAATTTTTGATTATTCTTAATTTTTTTAACTTTAATTGCTAACTGTGGAATACTAATTAGCTATTCCTACTACTATGTATTAAGCAATAAAGCTACAAAAAGCAGAAAGATCATCCTTGCTCTCAGAGGACAAACATAAATGAAAACAGATAAATGATAATATTGCATGAAAAGGGCAAGAATAAAAATATGCACAAAGTTAAGAGGTAATAGAGAGATGTTTAAGTAACTTTATCTTGGATAGTTAACAAAGACTTCTCAGAGTTTGTCATCTGCCCTCTTTAATTTTTCCCTAACTACATTTACTTAGAATATGCACCATGCTGGAATTTTAACACAAAGAAGTCACAGTTTCTTACCATTAGGAAATTACATGTGGTAAAATCTGTGTTGGAAGTATTGTGTGTGTAATGATATAGAGCCACAGATTAGGAAGCTTTATGTTGTCAATACTGTACAGTTTCACTAAGGTTGATAAGGCCCTTTGGGCCAGAGAAAGCCACAGAGAGAGCAAGTGATGTTGAGCAAGACCAAAAATTAAAAAAGAGCTCAGTGGATAAATAAGGGACAGAATGAAAAATAAGACAATACACAATTCCAGTATATGCAAAGACAAAAGGGTTTAATTAATATGTGTGTAGGAGCAGCTTCATACTGTGGAAGAGAATGGGCTTTGGTTCAGTTCTGGTTTGATCCCAGATCCCAGATCCCCAGCAACCATGGGCAAGTTCCTCTTTTTTTCTTTTTTTTTTTTTTTAAGATTTAATTTATTTATTTATGAGAGACTCAGAGAGAGAGAGGCGCAGAGACACAGGCAGAAGGAGAAGCAGGCTCCATGCAGGGAGCCTGACATGGGACTCGATCCTGGAACTCCAGGATCACGCCCAGGGCCAAAGGCAGGCGCTAAACCACTGAGCCTCCCAGGGATCCCTTCCTCTGACTTTCACATTCAGTGTTCTCCATGTGTAGAATGGAAACACTTATTAAGGATTGTTTTGTGGATTTAATGAGGAACATAAAGGACCTGCAATGTTCTTTAGTCTTCCAATCTTTATGTCACTTTCTCATCAATTTGATTGTCTTAAGTTCTTTTTGTTAATAGAAGGGCTCACGTGAACAATACAACCAAAGATTTTGCATGTTCATAGCAATTTGTCTTAAGACTTTCTTCTTTTTTTTAATGATTTATTTATTATTCAAGAGGGAGTACATGGTGGAGAGGGGCAGGGGGAGAGAGAGAGAATCTCAAGCAGCCTCCCCACTGAGCCTAGATACCACACACACCCCAACACACACACAGGGCTCATTCTCACCACCCTGAGATCATGACCTGAGCCAAAATCAAGAGTTGGACGCTTAACTAACTGAGCCACACAGGTACCCATTAAGACTTTATTCTTGAAGGTCAGTTTGGCTGACCTATAAATCTTTGGCTTGCATTTCCATTACTTGAATGTCTTACTATGTAAAAACCCCATTATATTCTGGCATAAAGTATAGCTATCAGAAATCTGATGACAGTCTTACTTTCTTTTTCCTATAAATGATTTGGTCTTTTTGCTTGGGTATTCAAAGGGTATCTTTCTTTTTCCTTAAAGGCCTTTTTTTTTTTTTTTAAGATTTTATTTATGTATTCATGAGAGACACAGAGAGAGTCAGAGAAATAGGCAGAGGGAGAAGCAGGCTCCCACTGAGCTACCCAGGTGTCCCTTCCTTAAAGTTTTTTAAAATATTTTTTTCTAGTAGGTGCCTGTGTTTTGTTTTTTTTTTTTCTTCTAATAGTTACTTTTGTTTTAGAGTAATTTGGGGCTCATAGCAATATTGAACACAAAGTACAGTTTCAGTATATCCCCCTCCTCCAACATATGCACAGCCTTCCCAGCCATCAATAATCCCCTTTCCAGAGAGGTGCATTTGTTAAATTGATGAACCAAAACTGACACATTATGATCATCCCAAATCCATAGCATACATTGAAGTACACTCTTGATATTATACTTTTCATAGATTTTGACAAATGCCACCATTATGATATCATACAAAACAGTTTACTGCCCTAAAAAAATTCCTGTGTTCAACCTATTTATTCCTCCCTCCTCTCAAACTCCTAGCAACCACTGATCTTTATATTCTCTCATTAGTTTTGCCTCTTCTAGAATGTCATGGTTGAAATCATACAATATGTAGACTCTTCAGACTGGTTTCTTTAGTCAGCAATATACATTTAAGTTTCCTCTATGTGTTTTCATCGTATAATACCTCATTTCATTTTAGTGATGAATAATACACAGTAGGGGGATATACCACAGTTTGTTTATATGGGTTATTCAATAGGTTATTCACCTACTGAAAGACATCTTGATTGATTCCACGTTTTGGCAATTATGAATAAAGCTGCTGTAAGCATCTGTGTGTAGGCTTTTGTTTAGACATAATATTTCACTTCATTTGAGTAGATACCAAGTAATGTGGATGCTGGATCATGTGGTAGTATGTTTAGTTTTTGTTTTTTTTTAAGATTTTATTTATTTATTCATGAGAGACACAGAGACAGAGAGGCAGAGACACAGGCAGAGGAAGAAGCAGGCTCCATGCAGGGAGCCTGATGTGGGACTCGATCCCAGGTCTCCAGGATCACACCCTAGGCCAAAGGCAGGCACTAAACTGCTGAGCCACCTAGGCAACCCATATGTTTAGTTTATAATAAACTGCCAAGCTGTCTTCCAAAGACAGCTGTGCCATTTTGCATTCCCATCAGAAATGGATGAGAGTTTCCGTTGCTTCACATCCTCAGCAGCATTTGGTGTTGTCAGTGGTTTTATTTTAGCCATTGTATTAGTTGTGCATCGGTATCACATTGTTGTTTGAATTTGCAATTCCCCTTAAAAAAATGTTTTTTTTTTAATTTGCAATTCCCAAATGGCGTATGATGTGAAGCATCTTTTCATATGCCCATTTGCCATCTGTATTTGTCTTTGATGAGGCATGTGTTCAGATCTTTAGTCCATTTTTAAAATTGAGTTTTTCGGGTTTTATAATTGTTGAATTTTAAGAGTTCTTTGTATATTTTGGTTAACAATGCTTTAAGTCTTTATGTCTTTTGTAGCTATTTTCTTTCAGTCTGTGGTTTGTCTTTTCATTTTCTTGACAGTGTTTCATAGAGCAGAAGTTTTAAATTTTAGTGAAGTGTGGCTTATTCTTTCTTTGGATTGTGCCTTTGGTAGTGTATCTAAAAAGTCATTACCAAACTCAAGGTCATCTAGACTTTCTTTTGTGTTATAATTTTGCATTTTGCATTTACGTTTACATTTACATTTGTGTTCGATTTTGAGTTCACTTATGTGAATGGTGTAAGGTCTGTTTCTAGACACTTTTTTGGGGAAGGGGGCCTGGCGTGTTCAGTACCATTTATTGTAGAGATTGTCTTTTCTCCATTGAATTGCCTTTGCTTTTTTATTAAAGATCAGTTGACTATATTTGTATTGGTCTATTTCTGAGCTATGTTTTTTTAATTGATCTATTTGTTCTTTAACCATTACCATACTGTTTTGATTACTGTAGCTTTATACTAAGTCTTAGATTTGGGTAGTATCATTCCCTGAACTATATTCTCCTTCAGTATTGTGTTGGCTTCTCTGGGTCTTTTGTCTCTCCACATAAACTTTTAGAATGAGTTTGTTGTTATCTGCAAAATAATTTTCTGGGATTTTGACTGGGATTGCATTGAATCCATAGATCAAATTGGAAAGGACTGAGATATCTTGACAATATTGATTCCTATCCATGAACATGAAATATCTCTCTACTTAATTTTTCTTTGATTTTTTTTCATTGGAGTTTTATACTTTTTCTCATGGTGTGTCTTTTTAATATGTGGTTTCCAATGACTTGAAGTAGAGAAGGCTACAGTTTTTTTAATATCATTTTGTGTGACAGCATGGATTGCGGTAAAGTCTTCTCCCCCCCCCCCCCCCAATTTTAGGAAAGTATTGTTGAATTACAGTTTTTCTGGTTTTCTGTTACTTAAGTCTATTTTAGGAACTTCTATTTGTATTTTTGATATTTTTCATCTTTCTTTAGTATCTGTCACTTTATTTTAAATCCTTTTTTTCACTTTTTAAAATTAAAATTCTTTTCTCTGTTTACCTTTTATAGATCTTAAGACATTGTGTGGGGATCCCTGGGTGGCTCAGCGGTTTAGCGCCGCCTTTGGCCCAGGGCGTGATCCTGGAAACCCAGGGTCAAGTCCCACGTCGGGCTCCCTGCATGGAGCCTGCTTCTCCCTCTGCCTCTCTCTCTCTGTGTCTCTCATGAATAAATAAATTAAAAAAAAAAAAAAGACATTGTGTGTTTTGTGTAGATGCTCTTGTGTTTATTCTAGAATATTTATAAGATTTTTTCTTTTCTAGTCTTTACTCAACTGCATCATTTATGATTATTTTCTCATTGTATTTTATGTTCTCTAATGTCCTCTACCATGTTCTTAATTTTACTAATAAATGTTTAAATAGTTTATAATTTTAGGTTTTTTTGTAGGTTTTAATTATCTATGGCAGTGATTCATAACTGAGGCTGATTCTGCTCACACAGGACAGTTGGTATTTTTGGGAAACATTTTTGGTTATCTACTGGGCACAGGGTATTATAGGTATCTAGTAGGTAGAGGCCAAAGAAGCTGGTAAATCCTCCACCATGCATACTATAATAAGTGCTCTCCAAACAAATACTTATCTGACCCAGTAGTGCCAAAGTTAGGAAACAGCAGCCTTTGGGGACATTACTCTACTTCTTTACTCTGTTTTGTTCTTAAAACTTGGACAGAATTCAACAGTGACCCTCTGTTACTTATTTTTACATGAAATTAGTTTTACTAAGATTTAAGGAGGGTAGAGCGTGTCAAAATAGCTTTTCTAAAGTTCATAGCTTAGAGCTTCCTTTTCTGTTATTTTCATGAAGTTTTTAAAAATTATAGCCTTGTAGTTTCTGAGCTCTTCTGTCTCTGCTTCTGTCCTATACTTTTCTCTGTCTTTTGTTTCTATTATCCCTGCACAGATCAATTTGGATCCTCCTACCAGCAATTTCTCCTGAGTGTGAGACTTTGTTCTAAAAGGGAGCTTCAATTGGTTGGTTTTGAGAATTTTCAGGACCCAGACTTCCTCAACCCTTTCCTTCTCCATTGACTCCTTCAATTTACTTGCAAATTAAATGTATAAAAACTATTCGCATTTCAGCTGCTTTTATTAAATTGACCCATCATGCTTGTTTATGAATAATCACTGGCTATTTTGAGGATTCTTTTGATCTAGGGTCTATCAGGTACCCTTCTGTTTCCCTGTTTTGTACAGATGGTTTTACTACATGAGTTTTTGAAGGCTGTTAGGGCTTTGGTCCCTTTCACGTGTAATTGGGGGTTTGTGAGGATACCTCATCACCTAAATTTGGTTTATAAGCTATTCATGGGTATAGAGTTCTGCTTTCCTGACTTTTTTCTGTTTTGTGCAAGGATTCAGAAAAAATAAAAAAAATTAAAAAAAAGAACAAAACAGCATTCTTCCCAGAATTTCTCCATTTGTCTATAAATATTTGATCCATGTATGTTGCTTTAAAACTTTTTCTCACATTTGACTCTTCTTTCCTTCTAAATATGTAACACCTACAAACCACTGCCAGAGAAAATAATTGATGAGAGATGCTCACTTATGATTTTTCCTTTTTTGTAAGGTGCTTGTGGTATTTGGGTATCAAGGTTTTGCTGACCTTATAAAACAATTTGGGGAATATTCCCTTTTTTCTATTTTCTGGAAAACTTTGTAAAAAAGTTAGTATCAGTTTTTTCCTTAAGTATTTGGAAGAATTCAGCTATGAAGTTTTAGGGACCTGGAGTTATCTCTGTAAGAAGATTTCAGTTATGGATTCCATTTATGTTGTAATATCTTTTGGATGTTTAGATTATTTGCAAATACTTTGCATTTAATTTGTTAATATTTTGGAGTCTTTCTAGTTGTCTTTTTGTTATTGCTTTCTAGTTTCATTTAATTGTGGTCACAGAACGTCATACTGTGCGTGATTTTCATCTTGAAAGTTTTGAGACTTGTTTTATTGCCCAACTTATGGTCTGTTTTATTCAATGTTTCATATGTACTTGAAAAGTTGTTGGGTGTAGTTGTATGTATGTATGTATGTATGTTCTTGTCAAATTGTTTAATCAATATATTATAATTTTACTGATTGTTTTCCATCTGGTTGTTGTATTAGTTACTGAGAGAAGAGTGTTAAAATCTCCAAGTGTATATGTGTCATTTTCCCCATTTAAGTCTGTAGAATTTTGCTACTTGAGCTAAGTTGTTTAGTGCATAACAATTTAAATTGTTGTGGTGATTGTTTAGATTGTTGCATTATATTGCTTAGGTGGTTACATTGACCTTTTTATACATCTCCCTATTGACCATTTTTATTATTATGACGTAATAAATAATTTTATTTTTAGCAACATTACTTCTTTCAAAGTCTACTTTATCCCATGTTATATAACTACAGCAAGTTTTGGTTAATATTTGCTTGTTATATCCTTTATCTTCTTTTAATTTCTCTGACTCTTTATATATATTTAAATGTGACTCTTATCTCAAATCCAACCTGACCATCTTTGTCTTTTCATCTAAGTGTTTAATTTATTCATGCATAATGAATGATTTCATTATCATGAATGGTTTGCTCTTTCATCTGTGTACAGCGTTGCTATGTTTTTTTTTATCTGTCCCATCTGTACTTTGTTTCTCTATTCTCGTATTTCATTTTTTTATTCCTCTCTTTGGACTAATCAGGTGTTTCATTTTGTTCTTCCATTTGGTTTTAATTAAACATTTTTTTATTAACTCTTTTGTTGTGATTCTAGAGATTACAAATTGTATCCTTAATTCTACCATAATGCTCATTTAGATCTACCTTAATTTAATATTTATAATGCTTCTCGAAGCATGTATGAGCCTTTTAACAATATTATGCTATATCTTTTAACCCTTTTGCTTACTGTCATTAAATACTTAACTATCATATATTTTATTTAATTCATAAGGCATTATTATGCTAAACAATCAATATTCACTTTACACTTATCCACATTTTACTCTTTATAATATTGTTTATTCCTTCCTGAGATTACATACTTCCATTTGATATCTTTTTCCTTTAAATTGCCTTTAGTATTTCCTGTAGTGCAGATCTGCCCTGTATTAATTCTCTCAGCTTTTGTTTGTCTGAAAAAATCTTTATTTCACCTCTAGCTTTAAGGAATATTTTTAGTGTATACCAAACACTAAGTAGATAAAGTTTTTTAAAGGGTGGTGTTGTTTTTACTTTATTTATTTTTGTTCTTTGTACTTAAAGGTGTCCTTACATTTTTCTCCTGACATCCATAATTATATGTCATTTATGTATCTTAATTTTGTTCCTTTGAAAGCAATATGTTTTTCTTCAAGCTTTTTTAGTAGTATTTCTTTGATTTTCAACATTTTTACCATGATATTCATAGCTATAGTTTTCTTTGTCTTTAACCTGCTTTGGGTTTTTTTTTTCAGCTTCTTAAACCTAGATGTTGATAATGGTTTTTTTCAATTTGGGGAAGATTACATTCATTAGATCTTTCTATATTATTTCTGCCCAGTTATTTCTGTTTTTCTTTTTGGACTCTGGTTACACTTAGACCTTTTGAATTTGTCATTTTTGTTATGCTCTATTCTGTTTTATTCATATTTTCTTCAGTATGAATACAGGCATACCTCTGAGATATTGTGGGTTCAGTTCCAGACCAGTATAGTAAAGCAAATGTCACAGTAAAGCAAGCCAAATGAATGTTTCAGTTTCCTGGTGCATATAGAAGTTATGTTTTCACTATACTGTAGTCTGTTAAGTATGTAATAGCATCTGTCTAAAAAAAAGCAATGTATGTACCTAATTTAAAAATACTTTATTGCTAAAAAATACTATCATCTGAGCTTTCACGAGTCATCATCACTGATCACAATGCACCATAGCAAATACAATAATAATGAAAAAGTTTGAAATATTGCTATTACCAAATGCAACAGAGACACAAAGTGAGCAAATGCTATTGGAAAAGTGGCAACAGTAGATCTGCTTGATGCAGGGTTGCCATCGACCTTCCATTTGTAAAACATGCAATTATTTGCAAAATGTAGTAAAACAAGGTATGCTAACATTTCTGATGATCTGTCATTTCACTCTGTCTTCTATAGTCTCTAACCTTCTGCTGTCTCTAAATGAATCCAGTGAGTTCATAATATCAGATACTGCCTTTTTCTTTTTTTTAAGATTTTTCTTTTCAAATTATTTGATAGAGCACAAGCAGTTGGAGTAGCAGGCAGACAGAGGGAAAGAGAAGCAGACCCCGTGAGCAGGGAGCCTAGTGCAGGGCTTGATCCCAGAACCCGGAGATTATGACCTGAGCTGAAGGCAGACGCTTAGCCAGTGCCTTGATAACACATTTTTTTCAGTGCTAGAATGTCCATTTAATATTATTTTATAGATTTCATTTCTCTCTTGAAAATGCCCATAGGCTTATCCCTTTGGCCCATCTCTTTTTTTTTTCTTGAATATATTGCAAAGTTATTTTAAAAGTTATATTAAACTTGATAAATTTAATATCTGAGTTATCTATATATGTTTCTTTTATTCTTCGTTCTGTTTCTGTTGTCTCTATTTTTCTTGGTTTTCAGTCATTTTTTTGTTTTTTTATAAAATATGCTTTATGACAGAAGTTAATAAATTTCTATAAATTGTGAGATTATAGCTATTCTAGGCTTGATGAGCCCATATGAACCATATTCTTCTTTTAAAATTTTTCTGCAGGGGTGCCTGGGTAGCTCAGTCAGTTAAGTGTCTGACTCCTGGTTTCAGCTCTGGTCATGATTTCGTGGTCATGGGATCAAGCCCTGCTTTGCATTCCATACTCAGTGTGGAGTCTGCTTTAGCTTCTCATTCCCTCCGCCTCTGCTCCTTCCCCTGCTCACTCATGCACATGTGTGCTCGCTCTCTCTAAAATCAATGAATAAAATCTTTAAAAAATGTTTTTTCTATAGCACTTTAAAAATGTTAAATCCATTTTTAGCTTGTAGGCTGTGCAAAACCAGGATATAGGTTATAATTTTTGTACTTGTATTTAACAGTATTTGATTGGATGCCAGACATTGTGGTTGAAAAACTTAATAGCCTCTAGATAATGTTACCTTTCTTCAAAGATTAGATTTTCTTCTTAAAAATAAATAATGCCAGCAGATTACCTTGACACTGTTGAGGTTTATATTAGATTTTTGTAAATGGTCTGTTTGATGTTGTGGTATTTTTTAACTTATTTCAACAGGTAATCCTTATTTCTACACCTTGATCTTTCTGAGATCTCAACTAAAAGTTATGATGTTTACCAAGTTTCCTTTACATCTGTGGGGCTTGATCTCTAATCTGTCTCACAGATACCACCCAACTACTCAAATCTTTCCTCAGCATTGTTCTCCTAGCTGCTATTACCTGCTGATTTTTCTTGGAGTGTTGCTGTATGCATGCATAGTTTGGGAGTTAGCCAAAAATAGAGGGGATTTTTTTAATTGTTGTTTTATCTTTGTTAGAGGACTTTTGCATGGATTTAAAAGTTGCTTATTGGTGGCTCATTTCCATGATTTTGTCATTCAAGTCTGAGTCACTTTAGTAGCCTCTGACTTCTGAGCCTGGTAAAACTGTTACTTTCTGCTTGTAGCCTGTGCTGATATTTAGAAAATGCCTTCAGCGAAAAGCTGGGATGAAGTTGAGTTCATCTCACTTATTTACCTTCTCTCAGTTGTGGTCCATTAGTCTTTGCCTGCATCAGTTAACCTACCAATGATTTTCATATAGGTTTTTTTGTTGTACTTTTTGTCCATAATTTCTACTTATTTTTAGTGGGAGATTAATCCAATATGAGTTACATTATCATGGCCAGGAACAAAAGTTGCTCTGCTACATTTTCTTTAACTGTTTTTTTTTTTTCTTGACTATAATATTATATTTTCACTGTTGTGTATTGTCAAAATACCAAAAACTATACTTTAGGAAATTGAAATTACCCATAACACTACTACCCAGAAGTTATGTTTTAATTAATAACATAAATTTGTTTTTTAATTTTAAATTTTAGTTATTATAAAAGTTATCTGTGTACATAATTTAAAAGGCCAAGTAGCTCAGAAGTTTTTTTGTTTTTGTTTCTACCAAAAAAAGCAGTCCCTAGAACTTACTCCTTGTCTTATATTCTGCTTCCCAGAGTCACTCACTTTCAGCTCTTTTAACTCTTTTTTTTATTTCTCCACATAATTATAAGCAGATACTTTTACTATTACTTCTTGATTTATTAACCCCCCCCCCCCAGTTTTAGGCAATTACATTGGACTTCTTATTTTAGAAGATAAGGATTTAGCTGTCTCTTACCCATTTTTTCCCTCTTGATCTCAACATATGCATCTACACATACCAATCTTTTTTTTTTTTTTTTTTTTTTTTGGGTACACATACCATTCTTACATCCTCGAAATATGATTAGAATTTTGGTTAAATCAACATACAGTATTGATATTGTTTTTACCATGAATGTTCTTATCAAAGTCAGATATGTTGTACCATGACTACTTTTTTTTGCACAGTATTTCATTATCCCTTTAGTGAACAATTATTTTTTGCTTTGTTTTTCACATACTTATTTCTAGTTTGTTGCCATACTTTCCCCTAGATACGTTTAGTTCTTCTCAGGGCATCCAAATACATTAGGTATTGTATCGGTATAATCTTGGAAGCATTTCTTTGGAATCCCTCTGACTCCAAATCAGACAAGTTTTTCCTTTGGACTGCTATAAAGAAGTCATCCTGGCCATTCCCTTAACTTGTCCATTGTTAGATTTCTTACTGCTTTGTTTTTCTTGATGTAATTCCACATTTTGTGTGTGTGTGTGGCGTACATGTTTAAGAGAAAGAGATAGAAACCATATGTGGTGAAAATTGCTACTCTTCTGCAGTATCTAATTTTCTCTTCCTCCTTTTTAGTAGTAGACTCTCCCCATGCCCACCATGGGTTTGGGTGGGCACATGACTGTTTATGCAGAAACTACATTTCCCAGCTTCCTTTTGCAGCTGGATGTAGCCATGTGAACTGAAGAGGTTGTATTCAAAAGTAAATATTCAGATAGCTTTTACTTTTTTTCCAGCTAAATTGCAGTATGATTGACAAATAAAAAATTATATATATTTAAGGTATACAACATGGTGGTTTTATGTAAGTATACCTTGTGTGATGATTACCACAATCAAGCCAGTTAACCTATCCCATCAGCTCAGATAGTTAACATTGTGTGTTTGTGTGTATGTGTGGTGAGAACACTTAAGATACGCTCTTTTAGCAAATTTATACAAACCATACATTATTAAGTGTAGTTAACCATTCTGTAGATCTGAGAACTTACTTGTGTTATAACTGAAGGTTTGTTTATGCTCTTTACCAATATCTTATTTCTCCTACACCCAGCCCCTGGCAACCACCATTCTACTCTGTTTCTGTGAGTTCAACTTTTTTAGATTCCACATAAACATGATACATACAATGTTTGTCTTTTTGTGTCTGGCTTATTTTACTTAGCCAGGGGATAATGTCCTCCAGGTTCATCGACACCATCGCAAATGGTAGGATTTCCATATATCTTAAGGCTGGATAGTATTCCAGTGTATGTGCCACATTGTCTTTACTTATTCATATACTGACAGGTTGTTTTCATGTCTTGGCTACTATGAATAATGCTGTAGTGAACATGAGAGTGCAGGTATCTCTTTAAGATACTAATTTTGTTTCCTTTGGATATAAACCCAGAAGAAGAGTTGCTTCTATGGTAGTTCTATTTTTAATTTTTTGAGGAACCTCTATACTGTTTTCCATAATGGCAGGACCAATTTCCAGTTCCACTTAACGATATACAAGGGTTCCTTTTTTCCACATGTTTTTATCAGAATTTGTTATCTCTTAACTTTTTTAGAACACTTGTATTAACAGGAGTAAATTATATCTCATTGTGGTTTTGATTTGCATTTCACTGATGATTAGTGATATTGAGCACCTTTTCAAATACCTGTTGACCATTTGTATGTCTTATTTTGAGAAATGTCTTTTCAGTCTCTTTGTCCATTTTTAATTGGTATCCTTAATTGTAGAAAATTAGTTTCCCTTTTTTGCTATCAAGTTTTAGGAATAGAAAGTTCTTTATATATTTTGAATACTAGCCCCTTACCAGGTATATGGTTTGCAAATGTTTTCTCTCATTACATAAATTGCCTTTTCATGTTGCTGATTGTTTCCTTTGCTGTGCAGAAACAGTTTGGTTTGTTACAGTTCCACATTTTTAGTTTTGATTTTTGTTTCTTGTGCTTTTGGTGTCTTATTCAAAAATTCCTTGCCATGATGTATATGCTCTTTTTAGAGGTGCACATTCAAGTGTCTTGCCCATTCTTTCATTGTTACTGTTTTCCTTTAGTTTCTAGAAGTTCTTTGTATATTCTAGCTGCAAGCCCTTTGTTAATTCTGTGTGTTGTAAATTTATCTTGTCTTTTAGTGGCTTGTCCTTTCACTGAATGGCGCATGCACACACACATACACGTGTTTTTTTGAAGAACAGAAGTTGTTAGTTTTATTATAGTCCAATTTATTTAGTCCTTTTCTTTTCTTTTTTTTTTAATTTTTATTTATTTATGATAGTCACAAAGAGAGAGAGAGAGAGGCAGAGACATAGGCAGAGGGAGAAGCAGGCTCCATGCACCAGGGGCCCGACGTGAGATTCGATCCTGGGTCTCCAGGATCGCGCCCTGGGCCAAAGGCAGGCGCTAAACCGCTGCGCCACCCAGGGATCCTAGTCCTTTTCTTTATAGTTTAAAATATAATTTGTCTGATCTGATAATTACTATTCCAGCTTTCTTTTTTTTTTCTTTTGAGGTCCATAGGCATGATAAATGGTTCTCTACCCCCTCATTTTCATTCTGGAGGGTGTCTTTGGGTCTAAAACTGAGTCTCTTGTAGACACCATATGGATGGGTCTTGCTTTTTTTTTTTTTTTTTTTTTTTAATCTAATCTGATACTGTGTCTTTTGATTGGGACATTTAGACCATTTACATTCAGAGTAAGTATTGAAAGAATATAATGTCTTTATATTACCTGTACAGTCACCATTTCTGTATATTGTCTATGTTCTTTTTTGGTCTATGTTACTTTTGGGGTGTCTCTTCACTTAAAGGATCCCATTTAGTATTTCTTGCATGGCTAGTTTAATGATTTCAAATTCTTTTCATTTGTTTGTCCTAGAAGCTTTTTATCTCTCCTTCTACTTTGAATGACAGCCTTAATGGATGAAGTATTCTTGGCTGTATATTTTTATCATTTAGCACCCTATGTATATCATGCTAGCCCCTTCTGGCCTTTCAGGTCTCTTTGGATAGGTCTGATGCCAATCTAAGGTTTCTACTCTTGTGGGTTACAGACCTCTTGTCCCCAGATGCTTTTAGGATTTTTCTCTTTGTCTCTGAGATTTGCAGATTTCACTGTTATATGTTAAAATGTTGACCTATTTTTATTGATTATTGAGGGAGGTTCTCTGTGCCTCCTGGACTTAAATGCCTGTTTCCTTCCCGAGATTAGGTAAATTGTATACTATAATTTGCTCCAATATGCCTTCTGCTTCTCTCTCTTTTTCCTCTTTTTCTGGGCTCCAAATTTTTCTAACGTTGCTTCACTTTATGGTATCACTTATCTCTGTAATTCTCCCCTCATGATCCAGTAGTTGTTTATCTGTTTTTCTCAGCTTCTTTATTCTCCATCATTTTGTTTTCTCTATCACTAATTCTCTCTTCACATCATTTATCCTAGCATTTTGAGCCTCCATTTTTTCCTGCCTTTCATTAACAGCCTTTTTTATTTCAATCTGATTAGATTTTAGTTCTTTTATTTCTCCAAAAAGGAATTCTCTAGTGTCTTCTGTGCTTTTTTCAAGCCCAGCTAATATCTTTATAATCATTATTCTGAACTCTAGTTCCAGTATTGTATAGCCATAACGATTAGGTCCCTCGCAGTCAGTATTGCCTCTCGTTCTCTTTTTTGAGGTGAGTTTTTTCCATCTTGTCATTTTGTGCAAAGAAAAATAAATGAATGAGGGAACAAAATACTAAAATGGCAACAACTCCAGAGAAATATACACCAAACAGGGTGGAGGGTGGGGGTGACTGGGTGGCAGGCACTGGGGGGGGCACTTGACGGGATGAGCACTGGGTGTTATTCTGTATGTTGGCAAATTGAACACCAATAAAAAATAAATTTATTATTAAAAAATAAAAATAAAAATAATAAAAATAAATAAAAATAAAATAAAAAGATAAAAAGAAATATACACCAAACGAATCAGAGTTTCAAAAACGAAAAAAAAAAAAAGAGAGAGAGAGAGAGAATACAATCAGGTGAATAAAACACAGCAGTACACTGGATCCTGTGTATTTTGGTCTGTTTGTTAGAATTCTGAAACTGAATCCCAAAACTGTAAAGAAAGAAAAACATATATGTACAAAAATGAAATTAAATACATTGAAAAGATAGACTGTATCTGTAAAAATGAAAATTAAAAAAGACTTGGGACACCTGGGTATCTCAGTGGTTGGGCATCTGCCTTTGGCTCTGGGTACAATCCTGTGGTCCCAGGATTGAGTTCTACATCGGGCTTCCTGCATGGAGCCTGCTTCTCCCTCTGCCTCTGTCTCTGCCTCTCTCTGTGTCTGCCATAAATAACTAAAATCCTTAAAAAAAATTTTAAAAATACTTTTTTTTTAAAGATTTTATTCATTTATTCATGAGAGAGAGAGAGGCAGAGACAGAGGCAGAGGCAGAGGGAGAAGTAGGCTCCCTGCAGGGAGCCTGATGTGGGACTCCATCCCAGGTCTCCAGGATCAAGCCCTGGGCTGAAGGCGGCGCTAACCCTCTGAGCCACCTGGGCTGCCCTATAAAAGACTTTACAAAAAAGAGTTGATAAAATAAGAAATTGGTTGAAAGGGGAAAAAATTAAAATTGAAAAACTAAGGAATCATGAGAAAACTATGAATTCTGTATATTATTTTCCCCTACCGCTAGAGTTTTGCAGTCTGTGTGATTGATAAACTTGGTCGTAGCTGGATATTCTTGCTGATCTTCTGGGGGAGGAGCCTGATGCGCTGATTCTCAGGTGTTTTTGCCCTGGGTGAAATTGTACTGCCCTTGCCAGGGAGCCAGGCTAAGTAATCCACTCTGGATTACTCTATGTGGTTTTTGTTCCTGAAGGCTTTCCAGGCCTCTTAAAACAGTGAGAATGAAAATGATGGCCTCCCAATCTCCAGCCCTAGGGCCAAAAGCTGCCCCACCCAACTACTCAGTGCGCCCTCAGAAAAACACTCACTCCTGTCTCCCTGGTTCCAGTCTGCTCACCTAGCCTGTGACTGAGCATTTCTGTCTCAGGCACACAACCCTGCTTTGAGTCTCCAAACCTTGCAGACTCCTGCAGCACACAGCCACACTGCTCCTCCCAGGGGAGGGAGGAGGCTCTTGCTGTACTTCTGCAGCTTGCTGGGCTCCTATTTGGAGAGCGGTGATCCAGTGGTGCCACAGTTCGTGGTTTATGGCAACCCCCATCTGAAAACTCACTCCTCGACTTGCTGATTGCAGCCAATTTCCCTCTCTGATGCCTGAGAACTCTGCCATGTTCAGGCACCCCTTTTCTTTCTGTGACCCTGAGACCACAGCGTCCCTTCTAGGAGTCTGCCCATCCTCTCCACCTGAGCAAGCACCTTTCAGGCAGGGACATCCCTCATAGGAACAGTCTACAAGTTCTGATTTTCTGCTCAGCTGCTATATCCCTCTTCCGTAGCCGACTGACAGAGGCTCCTTCCCCCTATGGTTTATCTTCCGATACATCCCCTCAGATTCACTTCTCCATACCTCCTACCTTGCAGTAAGTGGTCACTTCTATTTGTTGAGTTGTAGTAATTCTCTTGTTGGATCTCTGGTTGAGTTCACAGGTGTTCATAATGATTTATAACTAGCTGAATTCCTGGGACCAGACAAAACTTGGATCATCTTGGAAAACTGGTAAATTGATTCTTACACAATGTGTGTATTTTTGGCTTTATTTGATGACATTTTTCCTATTTCCCTTTCAGCTGTTATTTCTAGTTAAAATAAGCTATTCTTTATTTCTGTGTATCTGTGTAAAATTTTATATGCAGACACCTCACCAAAGTATTTTTTTTTTAATGTATTAAGTTTATTCTGGGATGCCTGGATGGCTCAGTGGTTGAGCATCTGCCTTTGGCTCAGGTTGTGATCCTGGGGTCCTAGGATCAAGTCCTGCATTGGACTCACTGCATGGAGCCTACTTCTCCCTCTGCCTGTTCTCTGCCTCTCTCTCGCTCTCTCTCTCTCTCTCTCTGTCTCTCATGAATAAATAAATAAAATCTTAAAAAAGAAAAAGTTTCTTCCCTTAAGATCTTAGATCTTCCAAATGTGCAGGTTATATCATCAGAGGTAAGAACTGGTGTTTTTTGTCCAATATTATTCTGATTTTTTCTTTTTCTTCTTACTGCATTCATTAGACAATTTAAAGCAATCTTTAATATGGTATTAAGTGCCATCCTTGTTCCTGATTTTTAATAGACATGATTTTAGAGCAGAATGGTAGGCTGAATGAGCAAAAACACAGATGTGACCTCTGCCATAATTTGTTGATGAGGGTTGGTGTAGGGAAGATATGCAACACATGAGCAACACTGTAGTTTTGTTCTTGATTTGACTAAGAAGAGGTAATATAGCTAAAAAATACCTGTACATAACTTGCTTCCCTAAGGAAGTTAACTAGATGCAGTTCCTGAATGTTATGATAGGACTGCAAGCAATACAAAGCACTCACTTAGCTTTAGTAATAACAATTGGAAATTGAGACCAATAAGCAACCTGTTTTTCCCCAACCATTTCAGCCATGTGTGTGCAGACATAATACACAGAAAATTGGATTCATAAGCAGTTGAGATTTCTTCATGTGGGTAGATAAGTTAAAAATGTATGTGAGAAAGTGACTTTTAATGATGGACTTTAGATGGATTTTAATGAGGATGATGGTAGAGAGAAAACATGATAGGATCAGGGCATTATAGGTAATGGTTGGGTAACATTTTTTAAAGTTAGGATAGTAGAGGGAGATAAGTAGAAAATAAGATGTTAGACATTAAAAGGTAGAATATTGAACATTGAAAATGTTGAGGATGGGGTGCCTAGGTAGCTCAGTCAGGTAAACATCTGTCTTCTGCTCAGGTCATGATCCAAGAATCCTGGGATTGAGCCCCATGTGGGGCTCCCTGCTCTGTGAGGAGCCTGCTTCTCCCTCCCTTCATCCCTTCCCTCTGCCCCTCCCCCTGCTCATGCTTTCTCTCAAATAAATAAACAAAATCTTAAAAAAAAATAAAGAAATTTTAAGGAGCTGTAGTTAATGACAAGCTCTCTAAGATATGATCAGTGGAGTAATGAGGTAGGGTGAAGATAAAAATCATTGGAGAGGAAATGAGAAGCCCAGAGATTTGGAAGAATTATTAATGGAGATCTGGTGATTAAATTAGTTAAGATAGAATTAATGTTGGGGAGATATTCCGACTGTGAGTTAGAAAGTAACATATTTAGGGAATGAATAATCTGGATATTTTACAGATAACTGCAATAAGTTATTCTGAGGTAAATGCATTCTCTCCTGGCATCAGTTAAAAGCATGGGAAATTAAGGGGTGCCTGGGTGGCTCAGGTAGTTGAGTGTCCACCTCTTGATTCCAGCTCAGGTCATGATCTCAGGGCTGTGGGATCAGGCTCCTCGGTGGGGAGTCTGCTTGAAATTCTCTTCCTCCCTCTCCCTCTGCCCCTCCCCTGACTCTACAATAAATACATAAATCTTTTTTTAAATAAAGTATGAAGGGATGCCTTGGTGGCTCAGCAGTTGAGCGTCTCCTGCAGCTCAGGGTGTAATCCCTGGGTTCAGGGATCAAGACCCACATCAGGCTCCCTGAGGAGCCTGCTTCTCCTTCTACATGTCTCTGCCTCTCTCTGTGTGTCTCTCATGAATAAATAATACAATCTTACCCAAAAAAGTATGGGGGTTTCTGAGCAATTAGAAGTTAATGAGCAATTACGAGAAATGAATAAAAATAATTAATGACTTAAAATACAACATTGTGACACATAAGTGTTAGTTTTAACAAAAGGGAAAAGAAAGTAAACCATATGCTAATCATCCTAAAAATCATTATGTATGATTAAATTGAAATTTAGGTATCATATACCTTAATCATTAATCAATTTTTAATACATAACAGAACTTATTCAGTAATTACCTGTTGTAAAAATGCAATTTTTGAATTTTGCTATAAATGCTGTTACAGGTAAAATTGAAGTTATTTTGAGAATGTAGCATGATCTTTCCCTTTTTTGTTATTTCAGAGATTTCTCCTGAAAAGGAGAAGTATAAATCTTTAATTACTGGAGAAGAAAAAGTAAAATATATCTCACCTGAAATGGATTCATCAGCTGCTGTTGATTCTTCTGTTGAAACGAACAGTCCAGAGTTTAGAGAGTCATCTCCTCAGATATCATTGAAACCAGAAGGAAATGTGGATGGTATTTTAATAGCTCAAAATGAGCTCTATTTAATTTGATAATACTTTAATTTCTTCTGTATAAACAGGCCTTTATAAACAGATTACCAAAATATGTGTATATGTTTGTGTAATTCATCTCAAATTAGGTTCATTGTTTTTCTCTGTTCAATAACTGGTCTGGATTTTTTTAATGCCCCATAATAAATCGCCCTAAAACTTAGTGTTAAAACAACACTATTTTTATTCTATCTCATGATTCTATGTGTCAGGAATTAAGTCAAGGCTTGACTAATGTATTTTTATAATTCATGTCCTTTTTGTCTCTGGAATCACTTGGTGGTATTCAGCTGGAAGCCTTGTCTGATGGATTCAAAATGGCTTCAGTGGTGTCTTTGCAGATAGGCTGTGTTCACCTGGGACCCTCTTCCTCTTCATGTAGTCTCCACACCTTTCCATACACTCTTTCTAGCAAGGTAGTTTGATGTCTTATATGGTGGCCCAGGGCTCACAGATCCTAGGCAAAAGCTACTTATACTTTTAAAAACTAGTCTCAACTGACATTGTATCACTTCTGCCATACTTCATTGGTCAAAGCAGTTACAGGTTCAAAGGAGATAAAACAGAGCCTACCTCTCCCAAGTTAAGAGTGTTAAAGGATTTGCAGCCGTTGGTAATCTGCCATGGTTTGGCATTGACCAAAAATTATTTACATTTTTCTCCCACATGTAAATACGCTCACCCCATCTTAAAACCTCATTTTGTTTTAGAGAGAGAGAGTGCCTCACATGGGCAAGGGTAGGGCAGAGGAAGAGGGAAAGAGAATCCTAAGCAGGCTCCACACTCAGCATAGAGCCAGACCTAGGGATTGATCTTGCAACCTTGAGACCATGATCTGAGTCAAAGTAAAGAATCAGATGCTTAACTGGCTGAGCCACCCAGGCACCCCAAAGTCTCATCTTATTATTTAATATAAGGGCTGAGAGCCTAAAGTTGTTATCCAAGTCAGGCCTATGTAGAGATGAATTTTCTTGGGTACAGTTCTTTGAGTACAGTTACTCTCAATCTCAAGACGTGAAAATGAAAAAGATAAGTTACTTGCCTTCTATATATCTAACAAACAACAGTGAAAGAGAAATGAAGACTCCTTTTCAAAGACAAGGAAAATGGGGGATACATATGATCATAGATCCATAGAAATTCTGAAAGCCAGCCAGGCATAGCAATGTCAGCTTGCTTCCTTTGCACCAAAAGTTGGTACCCTCAAGGGCTTCTCTAAACTGTATCTTTCTTTCCTTTTCAATCCAAGCTGGTGGTGTTTCTGCAAGTTTCTTAGTTGTGTTTTTGTATGAATGTTATTAACATTCACTACATTTAACCATTCTCCTTCCTTCTCCTTTGGTCCATCTCTTCCTTCAGTTGCCAGTCCTCTTGAGATTCTTAGAAATCCTTTTAGACAAGAGGAGAATCTGGGAGACAAAGAGAGTCTGGGAGGCACGTGTTTAAATCTTTCTGTGCCATAACAGAAAGTCTTATGTCCATACACTTGACTTCATTTTTGACCAGTAAAGTCTGCCCTAAGGCCATGTTTTCCCTTAAGAAGTTCTTGTTGCCTGGAAGGAATTAACTTGGACTTTCTCTTATAAATTGTCCTCATAAACTAAACAGTTCTTTCTTCAACTAATCTGTCTCTTCTTGAACTTTTTCAGAGGCTTCTTTAGAAGTTAGCTGGAACTTTTAACATTCTGCTTAGATAGCACCGTAGCTAGATCATTGACTCTCTTAGGTATGTTTTCTGTCATTCTTGTTATTCCAGGCACTGTATTTTCTGCCACTACATAAACAAGAATCTCCTTTTCTCTAGCCTCCAGAAACTTTTTTTCACTGACCAGTCTCTCATCAACAGTCTCCTTGAAGCACTTGTAACTTCTGCCTGCTGCCAAGTCCCAAAACCAGTACACATGTTTTAAACTTTGGTTATGTTAGCACCCTATTTTCAGATAGGAAATTCTGTTTAAGCTTTCTGTTGCTTCAAAACAAATATTCCCAAAACCCAGTGACTTAAAATAACTTATGTTATGTCACGTTTTAGTGGGTTAGGAATTGGGAAAGTCTCTTCCATGTGTCATCAGTACCACTCTGGTATTCACCTGTCAGCTGGGTTATGCTGGAAGGGGTGAGATGATGTCATTCCCATGCTGGAGTTTCAGCAGGGCCTGTTGAGCTGATTCCCTTTCCTTGTTTTAGTCTTAGGAACTTGGTATGTGATATTTCCAGAATAAACTTTCAAAGTGGCTTAGGCTTCCAGAGTCCAGTGTAGAAGCTGCCAAATTTCATGAGGATGAGGGCTGGACTTGGCATAAGTATTGTGCTCAGTTAATTAGGACAATCACAATGCCAGCCCGAATTCAGGGGAAGGGAGAAGTAGAGGCCATCTCTAGATGAGAGGAATGTCAGAGACCTTGCTATATGTATGACCATCTTTAAGTCACCATGGTAACTTAGTCTTATGTATTAGAATTATAGTTATTAGGTACCTTATGCCTTAAAAAAAAAAAAAAAAAAAAAGAAGAAGAAAGAAAAAGAACTCTGGGACACCTGGGAGGCTCAGCGGTTGAGCATCTGCCTTTGGCTCAGGGTGTGATCCGAGGATTGAGACCCACATCAGGCTTCCTACATGGAGCCTGCTTCTTGCTCTGCCTCTGTCTCTGCCAATCTCTCTCTCTCTCCCTGTGTCTATCAAGAATAAATAAATAAAATCTTAAAAAAAAAAAAAGAACTCTGTTAGACATATAGTAGAGGCTATACAGCCTAGTACAAGTCAGCAAACATTTCTTACAAAGAGCCAGACAATGGATATTTTAGACTTTGAGGGTAATTTACTCACAAATCTAGTTTGTAAAATAAGTCATATTGGTATAGCTTAAGGTGCTAATGAACAGTTACTAAAAAATAACTAAAAGTTTTTTTTTCCCCAAATGCTTACATCATACAAGTAAACAAAAAAAAATCATTTGAATAAAGGATAAAAACTTTAAGGACTGGTAAATATCAACTATCTATCTAAATAGGACGGGCTAATTGGAAACTTTAAGAACAGAGAATGAAAGATTATATGGATACCAAAAAAAAAAAAAAAAAGTGGTGGTGGTGGTGGCTTAAACAAGAGCATTAAGGGTCGCCTGGGTGATACAATTGGTTAAGCAACTGACTTTCGGTTGTGGCTCAGGTCATAATCTGGCAAACTTGAGATCAAGTCCCTGCTCAGTGGGGAGTCTTAAGACCCCCCCCCCCCATACTTAAAGGCACTCTCTCTCTCAAATAAATAAAAAAATAAAGAGCTCTCCAATCTAAATTGGAGAGAAAAAAGAGAAATCAGCATATGAAAACAAACTCTTCTCGTTAGTATTTTTCAGAAAATATCAACCAGATTGTTAACAAGATTAAAGATCTACAGATAAAATATTTAATTTTTTGTTATGTTAGCCTAAAACTAGGTAATGATAATTTATAGAACATTTATTCAAATATCTATACGTGGATTTTGCTTTGAGACATGTTTATTGTTTTTGCTTTTCAGAAGCTGATGACTTAGAAACAGAAGTTCTGCAAGAGCCAGGTGGAGCAAACAAAGATGGTAGCTTGCCATGCACGATAATTGATGTGTGGATTAGTGAGACAAAAGAAACAAAGGAAACTGAGTATGTTACTTTGTTTTTCTTAAATTTCAAAACCTGGATCCCTTTTTGTAATACTTTTTTAAAAAAATACTTTAATAACCTAATACTGCATTATAACAACTTATAAAACAATTTAATTTTTGGAGAGATATAACTTTCATGTGGTTCAGAAATCAAGTATAAAAAGATATAGAGTAGAAAGTCTCTTTCCCAATTCTGTCCCCATCCAGCAGATTCCCATGGTCTCCCCCTTCCAGATATTTTTAATTTATACAAAGCAACAATGTATAGTCTCCCTCCCCTTTAAATAAAGTTATTAGTATAACATATACAGTATTTTTACCTTTTTTATTTTTAGTCAGTAACCTAGGAATTTTTTCATATTAATCCATAGAGAACTTCATCTTTTTTTCTTATTTTATGGCTCTTAGTATTCCAATTTTAGTATATGTGCTGCCTAAGCGAGCACTAAGCTTAGTATTCCATTGTATGGATAATACAAGTCAGTAAGTCTCTTACAGTAACTTATATTGTACATCAATCAATATTTCAAATGAAGTGGCAATTAATCTTTTATATAAGGTCATTTTGCATGTATATATGTATATCTGTAGGATAGATACATTGAAGTACAATTCCTGGGTCAATTGCGTTTATAATTCAGTTATTTTTCTTCCCAGGGTTTATATTAATTTACATTCTCAGGAAGAATATAGGAAACTTCCCATTTCCCCCAGCCTTGCCAAACTTATTATAATACTAAAGTTTTTTTTATTTTTGCCAATCTCATAGGTTAAAAAATAGTATCTTGGTTTGAATTCTTAGATTATCCATTTCGTTATTGGTAAAGTGAGCATATCTTTCAAATGTTTGTTTCATTGTATTTCCTTTTCAGTGAGTTCTCAGTATATATCTTTGACTCATTTTAAAAATTTAGTTGTTGGCCTTTATAAATTAGTAACAACTTTTTAAATATTAGAGACATTTGCTATGGTTATTATGTGGGTTGCAAGGCCATTTATGTTTTACTTTTTTGCCATGCAGACGTTTTTGGTTGTTTTTTTTTTTTTTTTTAATTGTCATGTTTACCTGGATTTTAATCATCATTCAGAGATACTTTGTTTTTTCCAAGATTCTCAAAGAATTTTTCAATCTTTTTTTCTAGTACTTTCAACATGGGCACTTTTTACATTTAAAACTTTGATCTATTTGGAATTTATCCTGGGGTATAGATTTTGTTTTTCTTCAGATGGCTACCCAGTTGTCCAGTTGCATTTATTAAAAGGTTTATCTTTCCTGCACAGATTAAAAATGCCACTTTTAATATGTACTAAATTTTCTTTATTTCATTGTTCTTTTTTAGTTATCTTGGCTATTCTTGCTTGTGTAATATTTCCTTTGAATTTAGAATTTACTAAATTTACCTTCCCCCCAGGAAAAATATCAATTGGTATTTTTTGGGGGTGGTAAATTCATAAATTAACATACAGAAAATCAATATGTTGTGTTTTTTCTATCCAAGGAGGAATATGGTGGGCCTTTCATTCGAATAAATTTTGAGTATTTTTATAGTTTCCGTCATTTAGGTTTTACACTTTTATTGGTAAGCTTATTCCTAGATACAGTTTGGTGGTTTGGTGTTTGGTCCCTGCTCTTCTGTGAGATCCTGTAACTAGTAGGTTATATATATGAAAGCTGTAGATTTCTTTATATTGAATTTGTACCCCCACTATCTTATGGATATATGCTATTGTTCATGATAAATTTTCAGTTGAATCTTTTGCTTTTTTCAGATAAACAGTCATATCTTATGAAAACAGTGATGATTTTATGTCTTTCCAGTTTTTTTAACAGTTTTTTTGTCTATAATTGCCTTGGTTAGTATCTTTTATATAATGTCAAATATTGGAAATAGGGTGTATCTTTGTGTTGTTCTTGACTTTAGTGAAAATGATTGTTGTTAACCCTCATTAGGCATGACTATCTGTACTTTTTAACCGATATAGGTATTAATATTTTACCAATTTTTTAAAAAGTCAGGAATGAATTTTGTCAAGTGACTTTCAGCCTCTATGGAACTGTTGTTCATATGAAAGTTTTCCTTTATTTACCTGGTACAGTTAACCTTTGAACAACACAGTTTTGAGCTACATGGGTCTTCTTATACATGGATTTTTTTTTTAAATGAATATATTGGAAAATTTTTTTGGAGATTATGGCAACCTGAACAAACTTGCAAGTAAACTGTGTAGCTTGGAATACTGAAAAAACAAATTTAGGTATTTTAAGAATAGAGCATATAATACATATAATATGCAAATTATGTGTATATCAACTGTTACCAGTAAAGCTCTAGTCAACAGTAATCTATTATTAGTTAAGTTTTGGGGTAGTCAAAATTTACAGGCACATTTGTGACTGCATGGAGAACTCAGCCAGCACCCTATCCCCCCACATTGTTCAAGGGTCAACTGTATAATTAATTATATTAATAGATTACCTAATATAAACCATCCTGCAAACCTTAAGTAAACTCTTCTTGGTCATGACGTATTATTTTAAGGTACTTATGTATTTTAGGATTTTTGTATTAATACTTGCAAGAGTCATCTGCACTTCTTGGTGAGAGATTAGGAATTAGATGTGTTGATACATTGCCAGCACACATAGGAATTGGGAGACCAATTTGGAGATCTGTTTGCCAACTTTGTTAGATTAAAATGTGCAAATCCTATAATAATGCATCTTTTATATTTTGGTATGTACTCGAAGAATACTCACACATGGGCACAAAGAGAATGCATATGTAAGAATGTTTATTGTAGGAGCATCATAAAAAATAATTTGAAAGAGTAAATCAGGACATTATTAGAACATTATTAAAAATGAAGTTTCTGTATACTACATTGTGGATAGTATATAGTACTTTAAAGAATAAAAGGTAGGGGATTCCTGGGTGGCTCAGTGGTTTAGTGCCTGCCTTCAGCCCAGGACATAATCCTGGGGTCCCGGGATTGAGTCCCACTTCAGGCTCCTTGCATGGACCCTGCTTCTCCCTCCTCCTGTGTCTCTGCCCCTCTCTCTCTCTCTCTTCCTCTCTCTCTCTCTCTCTCTCAATCTCTCTCTCTGTGTTTCTCATGAATAAATAAAATCTTTGTAAAAAAAAAGAATGAAAGGTAGTTTTATGTATTAATATGGAAATATAACCTAAATATCAAATGATAAATAAAATGATATTGAATAAAAAAGCATTTCCAATATTAAAATAACACTATTTATTTTTATGTAAAATTCAAGGAGAAATATGGTAAGATGTACACCAAACTGTTAACAATTGATGGGCATTCAGCAGATGATGATGGGTCATTTCTAGGATGGCTTATACCTTATAGCTGTTGTAAATAGTGCTTCTGTGAATTATTGTGTACCAGCTTTTGTTTGCACACCCATATTCATTTGAGTGTATAACTAGGAGTAGAATTGCTGCAGCATATAGTAATTCTATGCTTAACTTTCTGAGGAACCAAAAAATGTTACATTATGTTTTGTTTTATTCTTTTAATTTTATTTTTTTTACTTTATTTTTTTATTTAAATGCAAATAATTAACCTGTAATGTATTATTGGTTTCAAAGGTAGAGGTCAGTGATTCATCAGTCTTATATAACACCCAGTACTCATTACATTGTGAACCCTTCTTAAAGTCTATCACCCAGTTACCCCCTACCCTCCACCTCACTCCCCTCCAGCAACCTTCAGTTTGTTTGCTATGATTAAGAGTCTCTTATGATTTGTCTTCCTTTCTGATTTCATCTTGTTTTATTTTTTCCTCTCTTCTCTTATGATCCTCTGTTGTATTTCTTAAATTCCACATGAGAGAGATCATATAATTTTTCTTTCTCTGATTTACTTATTTCACTTAGCGTAATATCCTCTAGTTCTTTCCATGTCATTACAAATGGCAAGTTTTCATTTTTTGAATGGCTGAGTAATATTCCATTATACACACACACACACACATACATACACACACACACGTACATACACACCACATCTTCTTTATCCATTCATCCATTGGTGCAGGTGCTCCTTTTGATCACTACATTTGTATCGTTGGGGTAAACAACCCAGTAGTGAAATTGCCGCGTCGTAGGGTAGCTCTACTTTCAACTCTTTGAGGAACCTTTATACTCTTAGCCAGAGTGGCTATTCTAGCTTGCATTCCCAACAACAGTGTAGGAGGGCTCCCCTTCCTCTGCATTCTCACCAATGCTTGTTGCTTGTGTTGTGAATTTTAACCATCCTGATTTGTGTGAAGACATTATTTATCTCATTGTGGTCTTTATTTGTGTTTCCCTGATGCCCAGTGATGTTGACCATTTTTTCATGTGTCTGTTGGCCATTTGTATGTGTTCTTTGGAGAAATGTCTGTTCATGTCTTGTGCCCATTTCTTGACTGGATTCTTTGTTGTTTGAGTGTTAAGTTTGATTAAGTTCTTTATAGACCTTATACTAGCCCTTTAGCAATATGTCATCTGCAAATATCTTCTGCCATTCTGTAGGTTGTCTTTTGGTTTTGTTGACTGTTTCCTTTGCTGTGCAACAGCTTTTTATCCTGATGAAATCCTAATAGTTCATTTTTGCCTTTTTCTTCCCTCTAGAGATGCATCTAGTAAGAATTTGATGTAGCTGAGGTCAAAAAGGTTTCTGCCTGTGTTCTTCTCTAGATTTTGCTGGATTCTTGTCTCACATTTAGGTCTTTCATCCATTTTGTCTATTTTTGTGTATGCTGTAAGAGAATGGTCCAGTTTCATTTTTCTGTATGTTGCTATACAATTTTCCCAACATCATTTATTAAAGAGACTGTCCTTTTTCCGTTGGATATTCTCTCCTGCTTTGTCGAAGGTTAGTTGACCATAGAGTTGAGGCTCCATTCCTGGGTTCTCTATTCTGTTCCCTTGATCTTTGTGTCTGTTTTTGTGCCAGTACCATACTGTCTTAATGATCACAGCTTTGTAAAGTAGCTTGAAGTCTGGAATTATGATGTACCAGCTTTGCTTTTCTTTTTCAACATTCTTTTGGCTATTTGAGGTCTTTTCTGGTTCCATACAAATTTTAGAATTGTTGGTTCCAGCTCTGTGAAAAATGTTGGTATTTTGATAGGGTTCGCATTGAATGTATAGATTGCTCTAGGTACCATAGACATGTTAACAATTTTTGTTCTTCCAATCTGTGAGCATGGAATGTTTTTCCATTTCTTTTATGTCTTCCTCAGTTTCTTTCATGAGTGTTCTATACTTTTCATAGTACAGCTCCTTTACCTCTTTGGCTATGTCTATTTCTAGGAATCATGGTTCGAGGTGTAATTGTAAATGGGATTGACTCCTTAATTTCTCTTTCTTCTGTCTCATTGTTAGAGTGTAGAAATGCAACTGATTTCTATGCATTGATTTTATATCCTGCCACTTTGCTGAATTCCTGCATGGGGTCTAGCAATTTGGGGGTCAGGTCTTTTCAGTTTCCCAATTGAGCATCATGTCACCTGCAAAGAGTAAGAGTTTGACTTCTTCTTTACCAATTTGGTTGCCTTTTATTTCTTTTTTTCATTGTCTGATTGATGAAGCTAGGACTTCTAGTACTGTGTTGAACAACAGTGGTGAGAGTGCACATCCCTGCCATGTTTCTGACCTTTGGAGAAGAGCTCTCCATTTCCCCCATTGAGAATGATATTCGCTATGGGATTTTTTGTATATGGCTTTTCTGATATGGAGGTATGTTCTCTCTATCCCTATGCTATGAAGAATTTTAATCAAGAAAGATGGTGTAGTTTGTCAAATGCTTTTTCTGCATCTTTTGAGAGGATCATATGGCTCTTGTCCTTTCTTTGACTAATGTGTAGTGTATCACATAGGTTGATTTGCAGATGTTGAACAACCCTTGCAGCCCAGTAATAAATCCTACATGGTCGTGGTAAATAATCCTCTTAATGTACTGTTGGATCCTATTGCCTAGTATCTTGATGAGAATTTTGGCATCCATGTTCATCAGGGATATTGGACTTTAATTTTTTTTTGGTGGGGTCTTTGGTTTTGGGATCAAGGTAATACTGGTTTCATACAAAGAGTTTGGAAGTTTTCCTTCCATTTCTATTTTTTTTAAACAACTTCAGAAGAATAGGTATAAATTCCTCTTAAAATGTTTGGTAGAATTCCCCTGGAAAGCTATCCAGCCCTGGACTCTTGTTTATTGGGAGGTTTTTGATTACCACTTCAATTTCCTTGCTGCTTATGGGTGTGTTCAGGTTTTCTATTTCTTCCTATTTCATTTTTGGTAGTTCATACATTTCTAGGAATGCATCCATTTCTTCCAGCTTACATAAGTTGTTGGCATATACTTGATCATAATATGTTCTTATAATTGTTTCTATTTCTTTGGTGTTGGTTTGATCTCTCCTCTTTTATTCATCGTTTTATTTACTTGAGTCCTTTCTCTTTTCTTTTTGATAAGTCTGGCCAGGGGTTTATTGATGTTTTTAATTCTTTCAAAGAACCAACTCCCTAGTTTTGTTGGTCTGTTCTACTGATCTTTTGGTTTCCTTTTTTTTTTTTTTTTTTTTTTTTTGATCTTTTGGTTTCTACCTCATTGATTTCTTCTCTAATCTTTATTAATTCCCTTCTGCTGTGTTTAGGCTTTATTTGCTGTTCTTTATCCAGCTCCTTTAGGAATAAGGCTAGGTTGTGTATTTGAGACCTTTCTTGTTTCTTGAGAAAAGCTAATATTGCTATATATTTCCCTCTTTGGACTGCCCTTGCTGCATTCCAAAGGTTTTGAACAGTTGTTCATTTTCATTAATTTCCATGAATTTTAAAAATTCCTCTTTAATTTCCCGGTTGACCCCTTCATTCTTTGATAAGATGCTCTTTAACCTCCATGTATTTGAGTTCTTTCCAAATTTCCTCCTGCGATTGAGTGCAAGTTTCAAAGCATTGTGGTCTGAAAATATGCAGAATAATCCTATTCTTTTGGTATGGATTGAGATGTGATCTGTTCTGCTTTATGTCCATGTGCACTGGAGAAGAATGTCTATTCTGTTGCTTTAGGATGAAATGTTTTGAAGATATCTGTGAAGTCCACCTGGTTCAGTGTATCGCTGAAAACCCTTTTTCCTTGTTGATCTCCTGCTTAGATATCTGTCCATTGCTGTGAGTGGGGTGTTTAAGTCCCCTACTATTATTGTATTATTGCTCTATTTCTTTAATTTTGTTGTTAACCGCCTTATATAATTGGCTGCTCCCAAATTAAGAGCATAACTTTTTATAATTATTAGATCTTCTTTTTGGGTACATCCTTTAAGTATGATATAATGTCCCTCTTCATCCCTTACTGCAGTCTTTAGTTTAAAATGTAATTTGTTTAATCTGAAGATTGCTATTCCAGCCTTCTTTGAGGTCTATGGGCATGATAAATGGTTTTCTGCCCCCTCATTTTCAGTCTGGAGGGTGTCTTTTGGTCTAAAACCGAGTCTCTTGTAGACACCATATGGATGGGTCTTCCTTTTTTATCCAATCTGATACTGTGTCTTTTGATCGGGGCATATAGCCTATTTATATTCAATGTAACAACTGAAAGGTATGAATTTATTGTCATTTTATTAACAGTAAAGTCCCTGCTTCTGTACAATTTTCTCCTTTTTCTGGTTTATGTTACTCTTGGGCACTCTGTTTGCTTCTAAGATCCCCCTTAATAGTTCTTGCAGGGTTGGTTTGGTGGTCATATATTCTTTAAGTTTCTGTCTGTCCTGGAACCTCTTTATCTCTCCTTCTATTCTGAATGACAGCCTTGCTGTAAAGTATTCTTGGCTGCATGTTTTTCTCATTTAGTACCCTGAACATTCATGCTAGTCGTTTCTGGTTGCCAGGTCTCTGTGGATAGGCCTGCTGTCAGTTTTATGTTCCTACCTCTCTAGGTAAGGAACCTCTTGTCTCAAGCTGCTTTCAGGATTTTCTGTCTCTAAAATTTGCACACTTCACTATAATTTGTTGGGATGTTGATCTATTTTTCCTGATTTTGGTAGGGGTCCTCTCTACCTCTTCAACATGTGAATGCTGTTCCCCAGACTAGGGAAGTTCTCAGCGTGACTTGCTCCAATATACCATCTGGCCCTCTTTCTCTTTCTTCGCCTTCAGGCACCCCAATAATTCAGATAATTGCTTCATTTAATGCATCGCTGATTTCTTGAAGCCTCCCCTCATAGTCCATTAGTTGTTTTTCTCTCATTTCCTCAGTTTCCATTCTTTCCAAAAACTTGTCTTTTATGTCACTTACTCTCTCTTCTGCCTCATTTACCCTAGCTGTTAGAGCATCCGATTTAGACTGCTTCTCAGAGCATTTTTTGTTTCGTCCTGATTAGATCTCATTTTTGCAGTAAGAGATTCTCTAGTGTCATTTATGCTTTTTTCAAGCCCAGCTAGTAACTTTATAATTCTTACTCTGAATTCCATCTCAGACATTTTACTTGTATCCATACTGCTTAGATCTATAGCAGAGAGTATTACTTCTAGTTCTTTCTTTTGTTGTGAATTCCTCCTTCTCATCATTTTGCCCAGGGAAGAATGGATGAACAAGTGAGCATTATCAAAAATATCAACAATGACTTAAGCAAAATACACACTAGACAAATCTGAAGAGCTCAGAAACCAAAAAAGAAAAAGAAAAAGTCAAAGACAAAGAAAAATAGAAAAAACAGGGATGGGGAGAATATAATTTCACAGAGTGGATAAAACAGGGTGATCCATTTAGTCCTTAGTGTATTTTAATCTGTGTGTTAGAAAACACTAAACTCCAAAATTATAATGAAAGCCAAATTTATATGTATACAAAAATAAAATTGGATTTAGTGAATGGAAGCCAAAAATGAAGAATAAATCTAGAAAATGTAAATGTAAAAAAAATGAAAGTTAAAAAAAGACTTAAAAACAAAGTTGATAAAGTAAGAAACTAGTTGAAATGGGGGGAAATTGGAAAATTTTATATTGAAAAATAAATCATAAGAAAAAAATCATTGAGTTCTATATACTGTTTTCCCCTAGCACTGGAGATTTGCAGTCTTGTTTAGTCCCCTGTTCTTCCAGCTGGTCTTCCCACCAGGGGCGGAGGGTACCTGCTGCACTGATTCTCTGGTGTCTGTGCCTGAATGAAGTTGCACCACTTTTTGCCAGGGGGCTGAGGTCAGTGTAGGCTGTTTGCTCTGTGTGGTTTTTGTTCCCTAAAGGCTTTCTGCACCTCTGTAGAGGGGGAAAATAGATCATAGTGTGTGCCAAATTTTGCAGACTCCTGTGGTGCATGCCACTCCAATCCTCCAAGGAGAAGGTGGTACAACATTGATTTGTGCACTTTGTAGGGCCCTGGCAGGGAGAGTGTTCACCCAATTTTGCACACACCCACTCCACCTCTCCTGGGGGAAGGCAGAGTATTGCTGCATTTCAGTCCTTTGCAGGGACCCTACACAGAGATCAGTTACCCAATTGGGCAGGAGTTCACAGTTCATGGCCAACTGAGCTGAGAACCCCTTCCCAGGTTCTCTGACTGAAACCAGTTTCCTACTCCAGTGCTTGGGAACTCTGCTGGCTCAGGCACCTGTGTTCTTGCTGTGAGTCTGGGAATCTTGAGACCCCACTGCCCCACCTGCGATTCTGTCCCACTTCACCACTAAGAGAAATTTTTCACTGGAGTAGATTTCTAAAGGTTCCCATTTTGTGCTCCACGGCTATATCACTTTCTGGTAGCTGGCTTATGCGGGCTCCCTCCCCCCGCTGTTTATCTTCTGTTATATCCCCTGTTTTTCTTCTCTGCACTCCTACCTTGCAAAAAGTGGTCACTTTTCTATTTGTAGGATTCTTTTCTTCTATCTCAGGTTGAATTTATAGGTGTTCAGGATGATTTGATAGTTACCTAACTAAACTTAGGGACCAGATGAAACAAGGACCCCTACTCTTCCACCATTTTACCTCTTCCAATTTTGTTCCTTTATTTCTTTAGAAAAGGATTCTCTAGTGTCTTCTATGCTTTTTTTCAAGCCCAGCTAGTGTCTTTATAATCGTTATTCTGAACTCTAGTTCTAATATCTTACTTACTTCTATACTGACTAGTTCCTGGCATTCAGTATTTCATCTTGTTCTCTTTTTTAAGGTGAATTTTCCAGTCTTGTCACTGTCCAGAGAAGAATAGATGAATGAGAGAACAAAATACTAAAACGCAACAACGACCCCACAGAAATTATACCAAACAAATCAGAAGAGACCTGAAACCAAAAAAGAAAGTTAAAAGAAAAAAGAATATAATCAGACAGTTGAACAGAGCAATACACTGGATCCTGTGTGTATTTTGATCTTTTGTTAGAAAGGTAGATCCCAAATTGTAATGAAAGAAAAACTTAGATATGTACAAACAAAATTAAATATAAAGAATATAATGAAAGGATAATAAAGTAACTGTAAAAATGGAAATTAAAAGACAAAAAAAGGGATATAAACAGGTGAACAAAACAATACACTAGATTCTTTGGGTGTATTTTGGTCATTTATTTATTTGTTTGTTTTTTTTTTAAGATTTTATTTATTCATGAGAGACACAGAGAGAGAGAGAGAGGCAGGGACACAGGCAGAGAGAGAAAGAAGCAGGCTCCATGCAGGGAGCCTGATGCAGGACTTGATCCCTGGAGACCAGGATCACACCCTAGTCTGAAGGCAGGTGGTGCTAGACTGCTGAGCCATCCAGGGATTCCCTGGTCAGTTTTTTAGAAGAAATTGCATCCCAAAAATGTAAAGAAAGAAAAAAATATATATATATATATATATCTCAATCATATATATATGAGATTCATATATATGAAAACAAAATTAAATACAATGAAAGGATAGAGTGTAACTGTAAAAATGAAATTTAAAAAAGATTTTTTTAAAAGTTGATAAAATAAGAAATTAGTTGAAAAACGAAAGAGAAGAACATTAACATTGAAAGACTAAAGAATCATAGGGGGAGAAAACCCTGGATTATTATATATGCTATATGACCCTATCGTCAGAGTTCCACAGTTGTCCGTGATGGGTAAAGTTGGTCTTGGCTGGGTGTTCTTGCTGATCTTCTGGGGGAGGGGCCTGTTGTGCTGATCCTCAGGTGTCTTTGCCCCAGGGCAGAATTGCACTGCCCTTGCCAGGGGGCCAGGTTTAGTAATCTGCCCTGGATTGCTCCATGTGCCTTTTGTTCCTAAAGTCTTTCTGCACTGGTTTAGAGGATAGGAATGAAAGTAGCGGCACCCCAATCTCCAGCACCAAAAATTTGCAGCCCCACTCCTCAGTGCACCCTCAGGGAAAAGCAGCCAGTCCCTCTGTCTCCTTGCTCTCCGTCTACACTCTGTGCTCACCCCCGCGTGTGACTCAGGGTTTCTGTCTCAGGTGCACAACCGTGTTTTGAGTCTCCAAACACTGCAGACTCCTGCAGCATGTTCCTGTGCTGCTCCTTCCAGATTCTGCCATTTGCTGTGCCCATGCTTGGAGAGCAAGAGAGCAGTTGTCCCATCATGGTGCAGTTTGTGGTTTATGGCAACCCCAAGCAGAGAGCCCACTACTGGCCTTGCTGATTGCAGCTGGTTTCACTCTCTGATGTCTGGGAACTCTGCACACTCAGGCATCCCCTCTTCCTGTGCCCCCGAGGATCCTGAGACCACACTGTCCCACCTAGGATCCCACCCCCACTTTGCCACTTGAGCACCTTTCTGGCAGGGACATCCCTCAACAGAGCAGTCCACTAAAAGTTCTGCTTTTGAACCCTGCTGCTATATCACTTTCTGGTAGCCAGCTGACACTCTTTCCCACCCTCCTGCGAGTTATCTTCCCACCTATGGCCTGGGATTCACTTCTCTGCACCTCTTACCTTGCAGAAAGTGGTCATTTTTTTATTTGCAGAGTTGCAACAATTCTTTTCTTAGACCTTGGGTTGAGTTTACAGGTGTTATAATTGATGAATTCCTGGGACCAGATGAAACTAAGGTCTCCTACTTCTCCACTAACTTTGACTCTCCTTTCTTTTAGAACATTACATTTTGAATGAAGAAAAATGTTATTTGTATGATTGGAAATAAATAAAAACTCAGAAAACCAAACATAGAAAATTTTTCAAAATTTAAAACTGAAAAAGTAAAAGATTATTTTAATTTGAGATCAATTAAAAAGAATTAAGAAAAAAAAACTGCCTGTAAGCCAAACTTCTAGAAATAAGCTGCTGGTGCCTTTGTTTTTTGTTGTTTTTATTGAAATATAGTTGACACAATGTTACATAAGTTTCTGACAACTCTGTATTTTAAATTATGTTATCACAAGTGTAGCTACCATCTGTCACCATACAACACTGTTATAATACCATTGACTGTGTTTCCTGTGTGTTCCCTTTAGCCCCATGACTTACTCATTCTATAACTGGAACCTGGACCTCTCACTACTCCACCACCCTATTACCCATCATCTCACTCCCATTCCCTCTGGTAACTGCCAGTTCTCTGTTACTTATGGGTCTGTTTCTGCTGTTTGTTTGTTCATTTCTTGCTTAGATTCCACATATAAGTCAAATCATACTTGTTTTTCTCTGTTTTATTTCACTGAACATAATACCCTCTGTCTCCATCTGTGTTGTTGCAGATGGCCCCATCTCATTCCTTGTTATGGCTGAGTAATATTCCAGTGTGTGTGTCTGTATTCATCTGTCACTGAACACTTGGGTTGTGTCCAAATCTTGGATATTGTTAATAATATTGTAATAAACATAGCAGTCCAAAAATCTTTTCAAATTAGTGTTTTTGTTTTCTTTGGATAAATACCCAGTGGTAGAATTACTGAATTGTATGTTATTTCTATTTTTAATTTCTCAAGGAAACTCTGTACTGTTTTTCATAGTGTCTGCACCTTTTACATCCTCACTAGAAGTGCACAAGGATTCCTTTTTTCTGCATTCTCACCAACACATAACTCTTGTCTTTTTGATAATAGGCTTTCTATCAGATATGAGATGATGTCTTACTTAGTTTTGGTTTGCATTTCCCTGATGATTAGTGATGTAAAGCATCTTTTTCTGTGTTTATTTGAGACCTTTGACTTGTATTCTTCCAGTCTTCAATTTTTCTTAAAAAACATATGATAACGTGAGTTTAATTCTCAGTTGTATTGAAATAAAAACTGTCAGTTCTTTACCTTTGTTCAATTAATTCACTCCCTTTGCGGATTAAGACTTTTTTGTGCCTATCATTCTATTTTTTTTGTACTGTGCTATATGCCATTTTTTTGAAACCTAACAGCATTTAATACAAATTGTAGATTACTTTGCTTACTTAACAAAATATGTTATTTGTTTTATATTATAGTCTATATAGACTGTCATTCCACAGGATTTCACATAGATATCTGTTTCATCTTTTTTAATACCTGCATGGTATTTTATAGTATTAGTATATTATGGTTGTTTTATATTCTGTGCTTTTAAGGGGCATTTTGATTGCTTAAAGTAATATTTCCCAGATATTAGCAAGTATTAGGATTAATTTGGTATTTATTAAAATAAATTGATGGGGGGCATCTGGCTCAGTGTTTGAGCATCTGCTTTTGGCTCAGGGTGTGATCCTGGGGTTCTGGGTTCAAGTCCTATATCAGGCTCCCCACAGGGAGTCTGTTTCTCCCTCTGCCTGTGTCTCTGACCCTCTCTCTCTGTATCTCTCATGAATAAATAAATAAAATCTTTAAAAAATAAATAAAATGAAACAAATTGGGCATCCCAGGTGGTACAGCAGTTTAGCACTGCCTTCAGCCCAGGGTGTGATCCTGGAGACCTGGGATCGAGTCCCACATCAGGCTCCCTGCATGAAGCCTGCCTCTCCCTCTGCCTATGTCTCTGCCTCTCTCTCTCTGTCTCTCTCATGAATAAATAAATAAAATCTTTTTTAAAAAATTAAATAAATTGCTGGGCCTTGGGTATGCCCTGATCATTTGAATTCTGAACAAGTTCTGAACAAGTTTCTATGTGTTCCTAATGTCTAAGGGCCATATTTTGGGAACCATAGTTACAGGAAGTGGTTAGGCAGGTTTTTGTGACTGATTATGATTGGTGAAGGTTTAAAAGGGTAAAAAATACAATGTCCTTATGAGAGAAAAAAAAATATATATATATATCCACACCCATAACTAAGGAAAATATTTGGAAGAGGGATCACAGGATGCTAGTGAACTTGTGTTCCTTTTTTTTTTTTTTTTTTTTTTTTTTAATTGAAGAGTGCTTCTATTTCTAGTAAATTGTATTTTTACTGATTTATCCATCTGGACAGGTTTGAAGATAGGATCACTGTTCAGCAAAATGAAGTTTCTGAAGATGAAATCCCAATGAATGTGGACCACCTTAGTGAAGTCGATAAAAGTAAGCCTCGTTGGAGTAGACTAGTTACTTTCTGGAAGGTTATTAACATGAATCTGTTTTATTTGGACAACATATTAATAGCATTTCTTATCAGTCACCTCATTGTTTAAAGAATAAATAAGCATAGAGCACTAGATTCTCATTAATAAGCCTAGATTGTTTGGCAATATGGGCAATAAAACTTTTGTCAGTTGTTTTATCGAACATTCAAAACAGAATTGCTTACCAAAACTAAGCCAGTGTACTAAGGACATTAAGTTGTCTTCTTGTTTTTAATAATATTAATTAAAATATGAGAACTCTAATTTTTCCTATCTAACCTTTAGGAACAAAGATAAACTGGAGCTAAATATGAGTGTCTAAAAAATATATTTTCACAATTCTTTACATTTGTGCCTATATTTTAGAACTTGCATTTAATGGAGGTATATAGCAAATTAATCTGCTTTCTGAAAATAAAACCTTATATCCTATCAAAAATTATATGCTAATATAATAATATATATATTTTTTAATTTTGTTATTCTGATAGAGTTTTTGGCTAGAATTCATGCTAAATAGTGTGCTTTTTCAATATCACATTGAGCTTAAGTACTGTATAGACATTACAAAATCTTTCCTTTATACCACAGGACCTGAAATAGATGATTCTCAGCATTCTAAATGTGGTATAGATAAATCTGTGCAACCAGAGCCATTTTTCCATAGAGTGGTTCTTTCAAAACACTTGAATGCAGTTTCTCAAATTCAGTCAATTCTATGTTCACCAGAAGAATCCTTCCCACTTCGATCTCGCTCTGATTCACCACCGAAAAATAAAAACAAGAATTCCTTGCTGATTGGACTTTCAACTGGTCTATTTGATGCAAACAACCCAAAGGCAAGTATGCACCTCAAATGGAAAATATCTATTTTAATAACATTTCTTATTTATTGTTTTTCTTTGATAAATCATAATATTGAATTTTAATCTCTTAAACACACGTACACACACACACACACACACACCTCCAAATAAACAAAAACAAAAAAACCTTCATCATCTTTTCTGGGATTCTGAAAAGAAATTGCCATTGAGAGTACCTTTTTATAGGATCTCTTTTATTTAAGGAATCAGTCCCTCTATACCATCTCCCTTTCTCACAACTCAATGCAACTTCCATTTTTCATGAGACTAAACTTAATATGTTTTAAGTGGACAGAAGTGCTATTTGCCTAATTTGTATATAGAAAGAGTAGAAGATATTCATATGCCACTTCCTGGCAAAAATTTTCAAACTTCTTATCTTTTCTCACTTGGTATTTTTTAAAATACGTAACCAATTTTTTCTCTTTAGAAAATTACAATATTATCACTATAGAAAATTTAAAGATACAAAGAAATCACATGTTGTTATGTTACTTTTATGTATGTAACTTTTACATATGTAATACTTTTTGCCAAAATAGAATATTATGCATATATTTTTATAATCTACTTTTCTGATATGTATTATAAAATTATTATAAATGTTACTGTTACAAATTATATTATTATAAAAATAGCATTTTGTCATGTTGTCAATCTCTCATATCATCTGTAATGACCACAAATCCCATTGTGCTATGCTATATATAATTTATTTAATCTATTTTTATTGTTGGGCCATTAGGTTTCAATTTTAATTATAGTAACCACCTACACCTATATCTTTGACAATAGCCACAATTATTTCATAAAATAAATTTCGGTAAGTGGAGTTCCAAAGTTATATTGTAAATCACCTGATTTCCCTTTAAGAAATAGCTAATAATACTTCAATAGTATGTGAGAGTCTGTACTCTAAAGCACCAACCAGGGATGCCTGGGTGGATCAGCGGTTAGGCATCTGCCTTCCACTCAGGGCATGATCCTGGAGAATCGAGTCCCACATCAGGCTCCCTAAATGGAGCCTGCTTCTCCTCCCTCTGCCTGTGTCTCTTGTGAATAAATAAAATCTTTTTAAAAAAATAAAATTAAATTAAAAAGCACCAACTGTTATCATTCACCTAAAAATTGTGTACTTAGGGAGTAATGATATTTTTAAATATTTGTGTTTTCTGTGTTTACCAGTGGGGTTGGACATTTTTCATATATATTAAGTCTACATGGAAATGAATTACCTGAATTCTTTTATCCCTGGCTGTTTTTTAAATATGTCATTTTGGTTTTCAATTTAATTTTCAAATTGGGTATGTTTTTATTTTAGAGTGTTTTCTTAAGTTTATTTTAAAGGTAGAGATTGCTAAATTCTCTCACTTGTTTAATAGCAGTCAAACTTTAAAAAGATAATAAACTGAAAACAAATTTATGATCTTCAGAGTTAGACAATAAGTCCTGTATATGGGACAAACAAGGCTTATCATATAACTCATGTATCTTCTTTTATAGTAAAGGTGTAAAACTAGCTGTCTTTAGCCCAAAGCTTTTTTTTTTTTCTTAATTTTATGTATTTATTCATGAGAGACACAGAGAGAGAGAGGCAGATACACAGGCAGAGAAAGAAGCAGGCAGGCTTCATGCAGGGAGCCCGATGTAGGACTCGATCCTGGGACTCCAGGATCACACCCTGGGCCGAAGGTAGGCACCCAACCTCTAAGCCACCCAGACACCCCATAGCCCAGAGCTTTTTAATAACGTTTCCATGTATAAAGTTAACATTCCTTGCATAATATATTTTATTATTTGATTTTCTTTCATGACTTTACTTCAAACTTAGTAGTTCTATACAAGTATGTACTTGGGAAGTAAGCACAGCAAAGCAGATTTCACGTAGGTGACTGACTTTGAAGGGAGGGGCAAGGAAAAAAACCTAGAAAATCAAAGCAGTTTGTAGCCATTCAAGGCAAGGGTAGAAGGCCATATGTGCCTATTCCTTAAATCTTTGAGGTCATGAGAGTTCATCACCAGGCCAAAATGGTGACCTTGAAATATGAAAAAAACCTAAACATTATGTATAAGCATTTATATAATCTGTTTACTAAATGGAATAATTTGAAGTCTTACAAAGATTTTTGTTAAGCTTAAAATTCTTCTTAAAAATGTTGTTATGCTAGTCTTTTTTTATTTAAAAAAATCCTCCTTTAAAAAAAAAAAAGATTTTATTTATTCATGAGAAACACAGAGAGAGGCAGAGACACAGGCAGAGAGAGAAGCAGGCTCCATGAAGGGAGCCTGATGTGGGACTCGATCCCAGGTCCCCAGGATCATGCCCCGGGCCAAAGGCGACACTAAACTGCTAAGCCACCAGTGCTGCCCAGAAATCCTCCTTATACTTTGAGTCCTAACCTCTCTCACCTTCTCAAGGATTTATTCCATTACTTTGGGGTCACACTAGCTTATATCATCAACTTTTTCTTCTTAATGGATCATTTCCTCAACATACATATTCTAATGAGTCCCATCATAATTAGCAAACTTCTCTTAAGAACATGTCCTTCTCTAGCTACCACCCCTTTCTCTGCTCCCTTTTACAACCAAACATCTTGAGTATGTTGTATCTTTACAGTCTCCACTTCCGTTCACTTTTAAATATATTCCAATATGACTTTTAGCCTACTCCTCCATTAAAACTGCTCTTGTCAAATCAATTACTAGTGTATTGCCAAATTCTCTGTGCCTTTTTTCTCTCTCACCTTTCTTGATTTTCTTCTTCCAAAAGAGTCATATACATTTTATTTTTAAAATCATTTTATCTCTTGGCTTCTTTTATATCATATTTTCCTCTGCACTCATAAGTCACCCTTTAGTGTCTGTTACTGGTGGCTACTACTCTTAATAGATCACCGTAAAAGAATGTGTTTTCTTCTATCATCATGTAAAATATTCTGCAAATGTCAAGAATATGTCAAATTGGTTAATTGTGTTGTTCAAGTCTTCTTTATCTTTACCAATTTTTTTGTCTTGTGTCAGTTACATATCATTTGTTGAGAAAAAAATGCAAAAACTGTCTTTTTTCATTTGTGTCAATTTTTGTTCCATGTATTTTGAAACTGTTATTGAGTGAATAAAAATTTAGTATTGCTATACCTTCTGGATGAATTGATAGGTTTATTATTTTAAAGCATCCCTTTTTGCTTGAGAGTGTTGTTCATCGTGTGTCCTTACTGATTTTCTTTCTACTTGTTTATCAGTTACTGAGAAAGAAAAAAGTTCCAGTCAGTTGAATGCAAATTAATAATCTTTATATCTTCTTGATAAATTACACTCTTTATCATTATGAAATGACTGTATTCTTGGTCATATCACCTTGTTCTGAAGTCTGTTTTGTCTGGTTCTTTTTTTTTTTTAAGTTTTTTTTTATTTATTCATGAGAGACACAGAGAGGGAAAGAAAGACAGAGACATAGGCAGAGGGAGAAGCAGGCTCTGTGCAGGGAGCCCTCCAGGATCACGCCCTGAGCTGAAGACAGATGCTTCACCGCTGAGCCACCCAGGTGTCCCTGTCTGGTTCTAATATAGCCATTCCAGCTTTCTGATGATTAGTGTTTATACATTAAATATATATATATTTCTTACATCTTTAACTTGTAATCACATTGATTTTATATGTAGATTTTTTGTAGCTATCACTTTGTCAAGTCTTGCTTTTTAACCAATGTGGCAATCTCTTTTATTTAAAGTGATTGGACCATTTACATTTCATGTAATTTTTTTTATATATTATTGATATGATTGAGTTTATTTTATTTATTTTTTTTAAAAGATTGTGTTTTTTTTTTTAATTTTATTTATTTATGATAGTCACAGAGAGAGACAGAGAGAGAGAGGCAGAGACATAGGCAGAGGGAGAAGCAGCTCCATGCAGGGAGCCTGACATGGGATTCGATCCCGGGTCTCCAGGATCGTGCCCTGGGCCAAAGGCAGGCACTAAACCGCTGCGCCACCCAGGGATCCCGATATGATTGAGTTTAAACCTACCATTTTGCTATCTGTTTTCTATTTGTCTCATCACTTTTTCTGTTTTACTTTTATTCTTCTTTGGATTGAATATTTTTAGCATTTTTTTTTTTTATTTTTAGCATTTGATATTATCTGTACTATTTGCTAATATAGACTTTTTCATAAGCTTTAGTTGTAATTTTCAGCTTTCAAGATACAGTTTTAGTTTTTACAGTCTTCCTTCAAATAATATTATAGCACTTTACATATGACATAAGAACCTTTTCATTGGAAAAAAAAAAAAAAAGAACCTTTTCAGTGTATTTCCATTTCTACCTACGTATCTGTTCTTTTGGCATTGTTATCATACACCTGACATCTACATGATACAAACACCACAATAAATTTTTATTGTTTTTGCTTAAAACATTCAGTTATCTTTTACACAAAGTAAAAACAGAGTCTATGTATATTCTTTGGACATTCTGCATTACTTTGTGTAGAATTTAAGTTTCTATCTGGTATCATTTCTTCCACTTCTAAAAACTTTCTTGACATTCTTGTGCAGCTGTGTTGGTGATGAATTTCTTTTTCAGCTTTTGTTTATTTAAAAACATTTTTATTTCACTTTCATTTTGAAAGGGTATTTCTTCTAGGTCCAGAATTATAACGTCTTTTGGGTTGTATTGTTTCTGACAGCAAACACTATAAATACAGTAGCAGCTTTCATAACAGTGTTGTAATAGAGTGACTTAATAAAATTGAGAGTATAACACTTAAACGAAGATCACAGAAGGTAAATTTGTAATAGGTCAAAATGAAATAGTCTCAAGATGTGATCTTCTCATGATCTGACTTATGTGAGAATAGAATCTAGATTACCAAATGAAATAGCTATTTCTCCTTCCCTTTAGACCTCCCTCACTTCACAGGATAGTGAATAAAGAGTGGAGAGAGACCAGATGTGTTCTACTGATAGTTTCCTCATCTGGCTAGTGGAGGGGAAAACTGATCTCTATGGAAACTTGAGAATTTATTTTCTTGTTATAGCAAATGTAGAGTATGTGTGTGTGTGGGGGGGAATATGAATATACAATTCATCAGTAGCATATGTGTTTTAAATGTCTTCTTTTAATACCAATTCTTATTTAATATCTATAACTTTTGCCTTTTAAATATTCATAATTCAATTAATATTTTAGATATACTTTTCACCGATTTTGAAGTAAAGGCATATTTGTAGAAGCTATTTTGAGAAAGCATTGTTATAGTTTAATTGCACTAAGCAGAAGCTAAATAAAAATGTTCATTGTAACCCATTTTGTAGTATAACCAGAATATTGCTAATTCATTATTTTATTTGAAAAGTACTACCGATGGATGAAACAGTGAGTTGACAGAATTCTTTTCAGTAGAATTTTGTGTGGCATTCTATTAGTACCATTAGTACTTAATTTTTCACTATCTGTGGTTCTCTTCATTTTCGAGAAAAATAATTTAACCAACAACAAAAACATCTAAAAAAAAATCTGTCAGAGAAGACTAGAACATAAAGCATTTTTAATATAGGATTGATGGGTGCATAGGCTCATTCCAAGAGGAAAATTGCCAAATACTTCTTGAGGTTTCTTTCTACTGTATTATTTTGTTAGGTTAGGAAAGTTATTTTATTTTATTTTAGATTTTATTTAAGATTTTATTTATTTATTCCTGAGAGACCTGGAGAGAGAGGCAGAGACACAGGCAGAGGGAGAAGCAGACTCCATGCAGGGAGCCCGACATGGGACTGGATCCTGGGTCTCCAGGATCAGGCCCTGGGCTGAAGGCAGCGTTAAACTGCTGAGCCACCCGGACTGTCCCAGGAAAGCTTTTTTTTTTTTTTTTAAGATTTTTTATTTATTTATTCATGACAGACACAGAGAGAGGCAGAGACACAGGCAGAGGGAGAAGCAGGCTCCATGCAGGGAGCCCGACGGGACTCGATCTCGGGTCTCCAGGATCACACCCCAGGGCTGTAGGCTGTGCTAAACCGCTGGGCACTGGGGCTGCCCCAAGAAAGCTATTTTTAATAGTGAAAGGAATAAAGTAAAATTGAGATTTTTTTACTAGGGTTAAAATTTATCTTGGCCTAAAAAGTATTGCATCTTTATGTAGAGTCCTCTTGAATTTAAGTATATAATGCATATATGTTGTATATTTTTATTGATTAGCATCTATCTGGAGAAACTGTTACCATATGCATATTTTGCATACTGCTGGTTTATAATATATTGGTTCATACCATTAAAATAATAAGCAAATCAAGCATAAATTCTGCTGACAGTGGGAGATTCAGCAAAAGAAATACTTTCAGTACCATCATTAACTGTTTTAACAAGCAATGTGTCTTCACCATCTTGTAGTTCATAAGCACTTTTTCTTGTGCTGTAATATGTAAATTATGTTCAAATAGTGGAAAATCTATCCTCTTTTGTTCTCAAAAACAGATCGTACTGATAAAATTGGCAAAGTATATAAAGTTTCATTAATATGCTAAACATTGTGTTTTCTTCAGTCTCCTCTCCTATCTGGTGTAGGATTCTTACCAAGGCCTTAGGAATTAGTTTTCAAATCTCACAGATTCCTTTAGGATTATTAACCCAATTCTGAGACTTATGTATACAGACATTTGTTTCATTGTCCTGTGTATCGATCACATTCTAATTGCTGATAGGTTGGTAGACAGGGGCTATTTCTGTTATTCCTGGTCTTATCCAAACAAATTAAGATTTTAAACACCTCAACCATAGTTTTTTTCCTCAGTCAGTTCCTTCTCACTTGTTGCTATAAATGATTCTCAGTATAAACATCAAAGTACCTGTCTTTCCAGCCTTCCCTTCTTGTGAGAAAGGCTCCACTTACAGTCCATTGTTCACGGAAGTAATGTTAGGCTTTTATTTTTTTTTTTTTTTTGCACTAATGTGAAGTTCCTTATTTAATCAATATTGGCTACCCAGCAGCTCCTAGGATAAATGATACAAAGAACCACCAATTATGTGTGATAGTTCTTTGCCAACCTTCAGACTAACTCAGTCCAGACTTTGGGAAACATATAGGAAGATTGGCCATAGTAAAGTGTAAGAGGAGATAAAATAAGGGAGAGACAGTATGGGCCCTGACTGAGAAGGAGCAAATTAGCAGTTTCTGGCACTGCCTAATTTCTGACAGATTTCTAATTCCATTCCCTAGGTGCATACCCCAATTAAACATTTCTCCCTGCCTTTTAATGGTGACTTAAGTGAATCCCTGTATTTTGAAACCCACACATAACTCACAAGTTTAGTTTCCTCCCCGAAAAAATACAGAACTGAAATTCAAGAAAATTTGGTTCTAATTTTAGACAAGTCATCTCTGGAGCTAGCTACTAGCTCTTAAAAATTAGTATTAGCTCTAACTTTCTAATTTTTTATCTCATTTTTATTTTCTAGTGATCTTACTCCTACTAAAAAAAATCTTACTTTTTTAGATGCTAAGGACATGTTCACTTCCAGATCTCTCAAAATTGTTCAGAACACTGATGGATGTTCCTACTGTAGGAGATGTATGTCAAGACAATCTTGAAATAGATGATATTGAAGATGAGCATATTAAAGAAGGACCTTCTGATTCTGAAGACATGTGAGCATGATGTCATTAATAAATATAAGCACTAACAGAATTTGAGTTTATATGAACTCTAGAGCTGTAACTCACCTAAACAGTTTTAAAAAATTATCTGTAACTGATTTTCACCACTCCTTTACCTTTTTACAACATATTTAAAATATAGTCATGCAAGTTTTGATAGGTATATTTGCTTCTAAGTAACCTAATGACTTACTCTCACTTGAGAAATATAAGAAAATGGTTTTTCTGTGTGCTGTCATACTCACCACTGAGCACATTGACTTGTCCATGGTATATGCTTAATAAATTTTGCTTAAATGAAGGAATATTAGCAGGATAATGACTAACACCACATGATACAGGGATTGCAGTGGAAAATTATGAAATATAAACTATTCCACGTTCCTCAGGGAAAAGAGCAGAAAGCCTCTATATCTCCTGCCATGTAGGATTTCAAAACTATGGCAGTAAAAAAATAAAATAAAATAAAAAACAAAAAACAAAAACAACAAAAACAAAACCATGGCAGTGAGAAGTTACGTAGGCTAGTTGTCTTGTTTGCATATGTATGAGTACGTGTGTGTTCTGGGTGTAAATTAATTGCTTTCACAAAATTCCTTTCTTTGTGATTCATGGGGAATCTAGAATCCAAGAGGCAAATTTAACCAACATTTCTGGGAACTGTAGGAAGTGATAGCCCCTTAGCTAGGAACCTTTCTTTACCTTCTTTGATACAAGTAAGCCCTCTCACCTCCTCAGACAAATGTTACCAATATGTGAGGGGAGGATAAAGTGTTTGAAAAGGTAGAGTGTATTCAAATCACCAGGAAAACATGGTTTAAAATACTGGGATTTTTATTATTTATTTTCTGATATTTTTAAACTTAAAGTTTCTACATTTTACCTCTTCTAATAGAAGGAACTGTGTTTGGATATGATTGATATCCAATTAAAATAATAATCTATCTGGTAGTTTTTTTTCCCCTATAATATTTGAGCCAGAGCCTCTATATCTGGCACATTTTGTTTTTTTATTTCTTTCTTTTTCTTAAGCCTTGCCTCTTGTTTCTTAAATTTTTAACCAAACTATCTTTTTTTTTTTAAGATTTTATTTATTTATTTATGACAGACACAGAGAGAGACAGAGACACAGGCAGAAGGAGAAGCAGGCTCCACGCAGGGAGCCCGACACAGGACTCAATTCTGGGTCTGCAGGATCACACCCTGGGCTGAAGGCGGTGCTAAACCGCTGGGCCACCAGGGCTGCCCACCAAACTATCTTTTAAAGATTGCCAGCACCACCACCACCACCCCCCTTTTTTTTTTATCTTTCATAGAGTTCTGTATATTTTTGCTAGTGCTCTCAGATTTTACAGGAAGTTACCCTTTTATCCTTGTTTTCTTCTGTTTGGCTGTAGTCATAAGTGCTTTAACTTTGTGTTTTTATTGAGTCTCCTGGAGAACATGACAACATAAGAGTACCTTTATGGTTGACAGTGCTAGGTAACAGTTTTTCCTCAAAGTTTTTATAAAGTCATCAGTTTTATCTGACTGCACAGTAGCTTGTTTGTGGCTTGTGTTCTTTTAGTTACTAGTAGATGAGAGAATTTTATTTTAAAATTTAAGTTAGAAGCTTTTAATATTAATTTAAAATTTTGAAAATGTTTTTTTTGTTGTTTTTGTTTGTTTGTTTGTTTGTTTGTTTAAGTGATAGTCCATACCAGGAAATTTCACTTGATGTTTTCCCTGGGATTTTTTTTTTTTTTTTGAGGGGGAGGGAGAGGTAGGGGGTTCCAAACTTCACTCAAGGTCATATAATAAGAAAATCTACTACAAAGTGAATGCAGGGCCAGACTGTTCTTGGAGTACCTCTCTATCTTCCAAAAAAGATGTTAATCTTTTACTTTTTCTTATAATGCAGGCTCAGCAGCCCATTTACTTTAATATCAACAATGGTGGTCACTAATTCCTCAGGGTTGGCCATAAGAAGATTTTGTCAATAAGCCAATGTTTTATCATTGCTGTAATGGTACATAGCAGATGTGCATGTTATGTTAGTCTTATAATTAAATATAAAGCTAAATGTTACTAATAGGATGGTCCAAAAGATTAAACATACTCTTTCTCATTCTAATTAGATGCTTTGCTTATCTATACCTGCTACAAAGTGTAGAGATTTGTACACATAAATGCAAAATAAAGATATTTCTACTTTAAAAGATTATTTTTTCATTAATGGAAATTTTAGTTAAGATCTTTCAGATATCCAAATTGAACACCAATAAAAAATAAATTTATAAAAAAAAGATCTTTCAGATATCTTTTTATCCTCTATTAGTACTTTTAAGCATAAAGGAGTGCATGTATATTAAATTAAAGTAAAATTTCAAAATGAGACGACACTTTGGTAATTTTTTTTTTTAATTTCAGTGTTTTTGAAGAAACTGACACAGATTTACAAGAGCTTCAGGCCTCTATGGAACAGTTACTTAGGGAACAACCTGGAGAAGAATACAGTGAGGAGGAAGAATCAGTCTTAAAGAACAGTGACATAGAGCAGACTGCAAATGGGACAGATCTGGCAGATGAGGATGACAATCCCAGCAGTGAAAGTGCCCTAAATGAAGAATGGCACTCAGGTACATGGTCATGATCATGGGACTTCTTTTTTTTCAGTTTATACAAATATTTCAAGTAGAGTATATTTTCTGATACCTGATATGAACTATTTCCAAATTTAAATAAAACTGAAGTATGCTTCTGTATCTCTGACTTTTATTCATTCTTTTTCTTTTTCCACTGATACCCACATACATTTGTTCCATTTCTTTCCCATTTAATTTTGGAAATGCTTTTGAAGCACTTTTATAGTTTTACTAGGGATAATAGCCTAGTTTTCTTAGCACTTTATATTTTACAGAGAGCTTCCACATACAGTGGTAAACAGTAAGATTAAACCTTGACTTTTTTTGTTTTTTGAGAACTGTTCCTTGTTCATAGCATTACCCCTAAGATGCATATAAAATTTGTGTATTTTGAGAACTATATTATGTTTATTTTGTAAGAAGAGCTAATGTGAAAAGGAACAATTCTTCAGTAACTTCGTCTTTTACTAGAATGTTTCCAAGTGTCTTGGACATGTACATGACATGAAACATATATAGCATTTATAATACTTTCTAAATGCTTTACTAAAGTTTTATGATATGTAGTATAAGTCATATATCTCCTGCATGCTTTTTTCATGTTTTACTCAATTCGAATTTTTTATTCTAATCTGGTTTAATGTTTATGTCTATAAAAGACTCCCAAAGTAACATTCTTGTTAAGACATTTATATATATTATAATATATATATTATATATATATTCATTTCCTACATAAATGGCAATAATTATAATGACAAAACTTTACATTAGAAGTATAAGTGCTCTGTTTCAGTGATATCACTCATCAAAATGAATATTAGTCCATTAAAGTAAGAATTATTTTATTCATTCTTTTTAGTCATAAAGTATCTTCTTGTTTCTGTTTCTTAGATAACAGTGATGGTGATATTACTAGTGAATGTGAATATGATAGTGTCTTTAACCATTTAGAGGAACTGAGACTTCACCTGGAACAGGAAATAGGCTTTGAAAAATTCTTTGAGGTTTACGAGAAAATAAAAGTAAGTAAAGTGTCAATGAAAACATTTAACTCAGGGGCATCTCCCTGGCCAAGTAGGTAGAGCCTCCGATTCTTAATACCAGGGTCATGAGTTCAAGCCCCACCTTGGATGTGGAGCTTACCTTAAAAAAAAAATTAACTTTGAAATATGCTCTTTTTGAATTACTAGTAAAATATCAGTGATTTTTAGAGGTCAGTAGATTTATTATGAAAAATAAAGTCTCTAGATAAAGCTAATATTCAAATTAATTTATATTTGGAAATTTGATATAGGCTATTCATGAAGATGAAGATGAAAATATTGAAATTTGTTCAACAATAGTTCAGGATATTTTAGGAAATGAACATGAACATCTTTATGCCAAGATTCTTCATTTAGTCATGGCAGATGGAGCCTATCAAGAAGGTAAGATTTCCTCAGTCTTTATATTTAAAGTAAATGTGCAAAAAACAGAATGACAAATGTAAATTGCTGAGCTTTTGGTCACATGGTGAAATCTATATTGAAATCATCCCAGTACTTATGAGCAATTATAAAATTAACCATGTCGTCCACGTCTCTACTTAATTCATAAGTAACATTTGAATGAGATTTTTTAAAAAGACTTATCAGATAGCCCTAGAAATTAGAATACTTTCATATCAAGGATGTAGAAGTAAACTTTTAGACGTACATGCTCTAGCAATATGTACAGTTCCTCCTAAGTAATATCAAATGTAATCTCTTTCATTCATAGTAAATGGAGTTCATTTATAGTGATCTGAATGTAAACCATTTTTATATTTGGAAAATATTTATCTATAGAATAGAGACAGAGAGAGAGAGAGAGAGAGAGAGAGAGAGAGAAGCAGAGACATAGGCAGAGGAGAAGCAGGATCCATGCAGGAAGCCCCAATGTGGACTCAATCCCAGGACTCCAGGATCACGCCCTGAGCCAAAGGCAGATGCTCAACCACTGAGCCATCCAGGCATCCCAATATTAGAAGCTTCTTATTGAAAATAGTCTTTATTGTATAGAAGTGTTGAATTACTCTATTGTGTACCTGAAACTAACATTACACTGTGTTAACTAACTGGAATTTAAATTAAAAAAAATAAAAAATAAAAAAATAAAAATAAAAATAAATAAATTAATTAAAAAAATAAAATTAGTCCTTGTGATTAGATACTGTGAAGTGTTTAAAATACATAGAGGAAATCATTGAAGGTTTGCAAACTGTGAAAGAACTGACAGATTGAAGATTTTGTATAAAGTTCAGTCTGGTTATAGTATTCTGGGTAACTGAGAGAGTACTAAGATTGCAAATAAGATCTGTTTTGAAACTGTAGGTGCATTTGGGCACAAGATGGTGTATACCTGAATTTAGTGTTCATAGGAATGTAGTGTTAATATTCAGTTCAAAAAATATATTCCGGGATGCCTGGGTGGCTCAGTGGTTGGGCGCCTGCCTTTGGCTCAGGTCATGATCCCCGGATCCAGGATCGAGTCCCACGTCAGGCTCCCTGCGAGGAGCCTGCTTCTCCCTCTGCCTACGTCTCTGCCTCTCTCAATCTGTGTCTCTCATAAATAAATAAATAAATCTTTAAAAAAAATATTCAGTTCAGATAATTCAGAGCCAGGCTTTTAATAAAAATATTTGATATTTTGACTCATGAAAAATCAAATTTCCTAAACTCAAATTCAAGAATGTCTTTTATTTTGGGAGCAACTTATTTTTTAAGTTACAGACTCATTTATGTTGACCATAAAGCTCAGCCAAAAAAAAAAAAAAAATAGTGTTTTTGAATTGGTTAAATGTAAGTAAAAATCTTCTAACAACTCTAGTAGTTATCATTAAATCAAAACTAGAAAATCTTCATGTACAGTGAGTGCTCTTACCTTATAGATTCAAAAACTACTGTATCTTCATTAGTCTTCTTAACAATATAACTGTCAAAATATTAGGGTCATTAGCAACAAATAATGGATTGAATATAAGCTAGTAATTATATTAATATGTTCTTAATTATGGTTTTCTTTGGTTCACCTAATAATTAAGATTATCACAAACAGGCAAAAACAGAATAATGTTTCATATTTATGGTGGTGCTGTGAAACCTATTAAAAAAAACTTAAAGGAGCTCCTTTCTAATTTTTTGTTTAACCATAGTTGGCACACAATGTTACATTAGTTTCAGTTGTACAAAATAGGGACTTGACAAATTTATACTTTATGCTATGCTCACCACAAATATAGCTACTGTTACCATACAATGCTTTACAATATTGTTAATTATATTCCTTACACTATGCCTTTTCTTTCCATGATTTGTTCATTGAACTAGAAGCCTGTATCCCCCACTCCTATTCACCCATTTTGCCTGTCCTCTCAACTCCTTCTCCTCTGACAACCATCAGTTTGTTCTCTGTATTTATAAGTCTGATTCTGCTTTTTGTTTCTACATATGAGTGAAATTGTTTTTCTCAGTCTGACTTATTTTACCTAGCAAAATACCTCTACATCCATCTATGCTGTCACAAAGGACACACTCTCATCCTTTTTTATGGCTGTGTGATATTCCAGCGTGTGTGTGTGTGTGCGCGCGCGCACGCACACATACCAACCACATCATATCCATTCATATATGGATGAACACTTAAGTTGCTTCTTGGCTATTATTAATAATGCTGCAATAAACATAGAGGGGCATATATCTTTTAGAATTAGTGCTTTCATTTTCTTTGGGTAAACACCCGATAGTGGAATTGTTAGATCATTATGGTATTTCTATTTGTAAGTTTTTAAGGAGCTTCCATTACTGTTTTCCACAGTTTATTTTCTAAGAAGAGTGTATGAGGTCCTTTTACTCCACATCCTCACCAACACTTGTTAATTCTTATCTTTTTGATACTAACCATTCTGACTTATGTAAGGTTATATCCCATTATGGTTTTTATTTGCATTTCTCTGAGGATTAGTGACATTGAGCATCTTTTCATATGCCTGTCAGCCATCTATATGTCTTTGTGTAAAAAGGTCTATTTGGGTTCTCTGCCCATTTTTTAAATTAGATTGTTTGGGTTTTTTTGGTGTGGGATTGTGTAAGTTGTTTATATATTTTGGGTATTAACCCTTTACCAGGTATATAACTTGAAAATATCTTCTCCCATTCAGTAGGTTGCCTTTTTATTTTGTTGATGGTGCCCTTTATTGTGCAAAAGCTTTTTATTTTAATGGAGTCCCAACGGTTCATTTTTGCTTTTGTTTCCCTTGTCTGAAGAGACAATTCTGGCAAGATGGTACTATGGCTGATACCAGAGAAATTAGTAGGTTTTCTTTTTTTTTTTTTTTAAGAGTTTATTTATTTATAGAGACAGAAAGGCAGAGACACAGGCAGAGGGAGAAGCAGGCCCCATGCAGAGAGCCCAATACGGGACTCGATCCAGGGTCTCCAGGATCACGCCCTGGGCTGCAGGCGGCACTAAACCGCTGTGCCACTGGGGCTGCCCATTCGGTTTTCTTCTAGATTTTTATGGTTTCCAGTCTCAAATTAGGGTCTTTAATTTTTGCTGTTAGGTGTTAGGACATGGTCCAGTTTCATTCTTTTATAAAGTGTAGCCGGCCAATTTTCCCACCAGCATTTATTGAAGAGACTTTTTCCCCATTGTATATTCTTGCCTCCATTTTCAAAGATTAATTTACCATATAATTAAAAGTTTATTTCTGGGCTCTCAGTTTTCTTCCATTGATTTATATGTCTATTTTTGTGCCAGTATCATATGGTTTTGATTACTACAACTTTGTAGTATATCTTGAAATCTGGGATTATGATACCCAGCTTTGTTTTTCTTAAGATTCCTATGGTTATTTGGGTTCTTTTGTGGTTGCATACAAATTTGAGTATTCTAGTTTTATGAAAAATGCTCTTGGTATTTTGATAGGGATTGCATTGAATTTGTAGATTGCTTTGAGTAATACAGACATTTTGACAATATTAATTCTTCTAATCCATGAGCATGGAGTAGCTTTCCATTTGTTTGTGTCAGCTTCAATTTCTTTCATCGGTGTTTTACAGTTTTCAGAATACAAGTCTGACACCTCTAGGTTTATTCCTATGTATTTTATTCTTTTTGGTACAATTGTAAATGGAGTTGTTTTCTTTTTTTTTTTTTTTTTTTTTGAGTTGTTTTCTTAAATTCTCTTTCTGCTACATCATTATTCATGTATACAAATGCTACTGATTTCAGGGTATTAATTTTGTATCAAGACTTTATTGAATTATTTATTTTGTATAGTAGGTTTTTGGTGGAGCCTTCAGGGTTTTCTTTGTATACTCTCATGTCATTTGCAAATAGTGACAGTTTAACTTCTTTACCAATTTGAATGCCTGTTATACCTCTTATTTATTTTTCTTATCTGATTATTGTGGCTAGAACTTTGAGTATTATTTTGAATAATAATGGCAAGAGTGAACATAACTTTTCTGATTTTGGAAGAAAAGCTCCCAGTTTTTCACAATTGAATATGATGTTAGCTATGGGTTTTTCATATATGGTCTGTATTATGTTGAGGTATGTTCCCTCTAAACCTATTTTGAGAATTTTTTATCATGAATGAATGTTGAATTTTATAAAATAGTTTTTCTGCATCTATTGATGATCATATGATTTTTATCTTTGTTTTGGTAATGTAGCATATCACATTGATTGATTTGTGAATATTGAGCTATCCTTGCATCTCTGGAATAAATCACACTTGATCATGGTAAATGATCCTTTGAATGTACTGTTGAATGCAGTTAGCTAATATTTTGTTGAGAATTTTTACATCTGTGTTCATCAGGGATATTGGCCTGTGGTTTTTTTTCTTTTTGTGATATCTTTGTCTAGTTTTGGTGTAAGGGTAATGCTAGCCTTGTAGAATGTATTTGGAAGCTTTCCTTTTTCTTCTATTTTTGAAATAGTTTGAAGAGAATAGGTATTCTTTAAATGTTTGGTAGAATTCACCTGTGAATCCATCTGGTTCTGGACTTTTTTTTTTTTTATCAATTCAATTTATTTATTAGTAATCTGTTCAGATTTTCTATTTATTCCTTATTCAGTTTCAGAAAATTATATGTTTCTAGGGATTATCCATTTCGTCTAGTTGTCTAATTTGTTGGCATATAATTTTTCAAACCATTCTCCTATAATCCTTTGTATTTCTGTGTTGTCAGTTGTTGCTTCTCATTCTTTTCTGGTTTTATTAATTTGGGTCCTTTCTCGTTTTTCTTAGGGAGTCTCACTAAGAGTTTATCAATTTTGTTGATCTTTACAAAGAACCAGCTCTTGGTTTCATGGATTTTTTTCCCTGTTGTATTTTAAGTCTCTTAAAAAAGAATTTATTATCTTCCTTCTACTCACCTTGGGCTTTGTTCTTTTTCTGGTACTTTTAGGTGTAAGGTTAAATTGTTTAACTTAAGCTTTTTCTTGTTTCTTGACATAGGCTTCTGTCGCTTTATTTTCCTCTTTAGAACTGCTTTTGCTGTGTCCCAGAGATTTTGGACCATTGTGTTTTCATTTTCATTTGTCTCTTTGTATTTTTTGGTTTCTTCTTTGTTTCATTAACCCATTGTTTGTTTAGTATCATGGTGTTTAGTCTCCATGTGTTTGGTTTTTTTCCAGTTTTTATCTTGTGATTTATTTCTAGTTTCATACTCTTGTGGGTCAGAAAAAATGCTTGCTATGATTTCAGTTTTTATAAATTTACTAAGGGTTGTTTTGTGGTCAGATATGATCTATTCTGGGGAATGTTCCTTGTGCACTTGAAAAGAATGTGTATTCTGTTGTTTTGAGATGGAATGTTCTGTATATCTGTTATGGCCACCTGATTTAATGTGTCATTCAAAGATACTCTTTACTTTGGATTTCCTGCCTGGATGATCTAGCCATTGATGTAAGTGGAGAGTTAACGTCCCCTACTACTATATTACCAACAGCTTCTCTGTGTTCACTGATATTTGCATTATGTATTTAAGGTGCTCCGGTATTGGGTACCTAGATGTTTACTATTGTTATATCCTCTTGTTGGATTGATCCCTTATGTAATTGATCCCCATTATGTAAATGCCCTTTTTGTCTCTTGTTGCAGTCTTTATTTTTTTTTATTTTTATTTTTTGCAGTCTTTGTTTTGAAGTCCATTTTGTCTAATATGAAGTATTGCTACCAAAGCCTTTTTCCCCCCTGCTTCCATTTGCTTGATAAATGTTTTTCCATCCTTTTACTTTCAGTCTATATGTGTCTTTAGATCTGAGGTAAATCTCATGTAGGCAGCATATAGATGAGTTGTGGGGTTTTTTGGTCCATTCCATCATCCTGTATCTTTTGATTAGACCATTTAAGTTACTTGCATTTAAAGTAATTAATTGATATTGATGTACTTATTGCCATTCTGTTGTTTTCTGATTATTTTTGTAGTTCTCTGTTCCCTTCTCTGGCTCTCTTTTTTTGTGATTGATGAATTTCTATGTTTCGCCTTTTTTTGTCTTTATTTTTTGTGTATCCATTACAGGTTTTGGGTTTGTGGTTACCATAAGGATCATACATAACATCCTCAGTATATAGCAGTCTATATTAATTTGATGGTAATTTAATTTCAAACACATTCTTAAAAAACTTTTTCCCCACTTCTCCACATTTTATGTACATGCTGTCATATTGTATGTCTTTTTCATTATTTTCTTATGTCTAATTATAGCTATTTCTTTTTAACTTGAAGAATTGCCTTTAACATTTCTTATAAAGCTGGTTTAGTAGTAATAAATTCCTTTATCTTTTTTTTTTTTTTTTTTTTTTTTTTTTTTTTTTTTTTTGTCTAGGAAACTCTCTCTTTCCCTCAAATATGAAGCATAATCTTGCCAGGTAGAGTTTTCTTTGTTGTAGGTTGTTTCCTTTCAGCACTTTGAATATATTATGCTACATTCTCTCTGGCTTGCAAAGTTTCTGCTGATAAATCAACTGGGAACCTTACTGGTTTTCCCGTGTAGGTAACTTTTTTGTTTCTCTCTTGCTGCCATTAAAATTCTTTTTTTCATCCTTGACCTTTGACAATTCAAGTATTATGTGTTCTGGTGTGGACCTCCTTGAACTCCCTGTGCTTCTTGGACCTGAATGTCTATTTCGTTTCCCAGGTTAGGGAAGTTTTTAGCTATTATTTCTTCACATAAGTTTTCTACCTCTCTCTCTTTCTTTTTCTTTTTCTTCTTCTCCTTCTCCTTCTCCTCTTCTTTCTTTTTTCTTCTTTCTTCTTTCTTCTGGGACCCCTATCAAATGACTGTTTGCTTGATGTTATCTAAGAGATGCCTAAATCTATCCTCATTTTTTAAAAAATTTTTTTTTCTCTCTTTGCTGTTCAGCTTGGGTGCTTGCCATTACCCTGTCTTACTGATTACTGGTATGTTCTTCTGCATCAACTAATCTGTTGATTCTTAAGCGATCTGTTTTCCTTTAAAGAAGTATTAAAGGACTATAACATCACTTTGAGGGGAAAATGTCAGAACCTATATATCAAAATAAATAATAGTTTCTTCAAAGTAAGGTTATGAATTTATTCTAATGAAGATGCTCCACTACACAAAATATCTTGGAACTTTTGGAATTTCTCTCACAGCTTATATACAGGTTCTTTTGATGGTCTGTCTTTGTATGAGTCTTTATTCTGGGTACATTTCATTTTTTTGGACAAGTTTAAAGTTTCTTGAAGTCAAGTTTAGTGAATGAATGGGAATCAAGATAAATAATTTGTGGTCTTTTAGTTTTAAGGTATCTTACAATGAATTAATGAGCCTAATTTTTAAAGTGAATTTGTAAACTGAATCAAGAATTCTGTTCTAGAATATCTGCCGAAATTAATCTGATTACTTTAAAGGTATGATTTGTATGCTAAAGTGATTTGAGGATTTGAAATATTTAAAATGTTGCTTAATTTTAGCAATATAAATTTCCGTAAGTTTTATTTATATTCTGTCTTGTCAAAAGTTTAACATTTCACTTAAAAATATATACAGTACAAGGTAAAATTAAGTTTAAAAAAATGCTTGGGAAAGTCAGCATATCAGGCAAATGAGCATAAGTAATGATTATAAGCCAAGAATGAGGTGAGAATACAAAGTTAATATTCAAAAGGTCTCTACATTTTGGGAGAATAGGTCATAAATTTGGTGCTTATCTTTCTAGCAAAACAGGAAACCTAATTAATTACATGAGTCACTGCTCTTGAGACAAAACATGTCACTCAGAAGACAGCTATTTTTGGTATTAAAACAGAGGAACAATTTTCCCATGATTCTTAAAAGGAGGACACAATCATATAGTGTCCCTCAAATTTTAATAACATATGGATCCCTTTAAAGGGGAAAATTGTTTTTAGACTTGAAGAATCTAAGTCCATAGGCTTCAGTAAAAAACTCAAGTCTTAGTCTTTCAAAATATGTCAGTTGTAAATTATGACTATAAAACAGATGTTTTTCCTCTAAATTTTGAAATACTATATTTGTTTTCAAAATTAATATATAAAATATAAACATTGGTACTTGAGTATTTTTTACTTTATTGAGATCTTAAACTGTTTTATAAAACAGTGCTATTATGGACTAAAAATTATCTTCAGTAAATTTTACAATATTTGGATTTCACAGGCGTCTTTCTTATAATATGACGTGGTGTAATTTAATGGCATGAAGCCAGAGAATGACTCCACTTAAGTAAACCTATGAAGAATACCAAACTAGTTATATTCATATTCAGACTGTTTATCCTTTGGGCAGTTCTCCATAAGTATTATTTCAATCCTGCTTTTTGTAAGTAATTAACAATGTGCTTGGAATTAACAATATTTGCTTGACAAATACTTGGAAAACCTTTAGTTGGTATTGCTCTTTAAGTAGGGAACTGTAAGAGTTAACTGAGCCACGAGGAAAAAGCCACATGTTTTTGGCTTCAAAAGAATACATGCCTACAAGAAGGCTACCTCTCCTACAAAAATCAGGCTAGGCTTATATAGTCCTCAAGAAGTGATAATGAGGAGAGGCTTTAACATTGCAGCATAGGAAGATCCTAAGCTTACCTCCTCCTGCAGTCACAACAAATGCACAACTGCATATAGAATAATTCCTTCTGAAGGGTACCTAGAAAGTGGATGAATGAAGCTGCCATAACAAAGGACAGCACTGAGATAGATAGAAGAGGAAGAAATATGATCTCACTACAGAAAAAAACCCACACCCCAGGCACAGCACTTCATGGTCAGGAGGGATCTCAAAGGTACAGAACTTTTCCCAGAGTAATGATTGATTTGAGCTCCACATCAGGCACCCCAGCCCTTAGATCCTGCATAGGAGATACAAGTTCCCCAAACACCTGCCTTTGGAAGTCAGCATAGAGCTATAGAAAAGGAAAACCTATGCTTGAAAGACCTTGAATGCAGACTGATTCAACCCAGAAATTAGCACAAAACATGAGATAAAAAGCACATAAACCATAAATGAAGAACACTTACTGATCTTGAAGCAACTGCTGGATCTTCCCAGGGACAGAGACACTGACAGCATCCATTTTTACTACCTTGTTCTGCCATGCTGATCCTAGGACTGGCAGGAGCCATTACGGAACCCTTCCTATAGACAGCTAACGCCAGGGTTTCATGCACCATTCAGAGCTCTGTGCAGCCATGCATCTCAGCTGGGCCTCACTGCTATGTGGGCCAGAGACAAACCCCTCCCACCAGTGTATCCACAGCAGTAAGGTCTCACCACAACAGGAGGATACATGCAGCCCACACAGGGCCTCCTTGGAAGCAGGGGTGGGTGGAGGCTTGGGTGGGGATGGGGGATTGTGCTTCTGGGCTGCACAGAATATCTCCTACATAAAGCTTTCCTTCAGACTAAGAAGTATACCTAAACACCTAATACATAGAATCAGATAGGCAAAATGAGGAGTTGGGGGACTATGTCCCAACAAAAGAATAAGACAAAAACCTCAGAAAAAGAACTGAAAAAAAATGAACATAAACAATCTATCTGATAAAGAGTACAGCATAATAGTCATAAAAATGCTGACTGAACTTGAGGGAAGAATGGATGAACACAATGAGAATTTCAAGAAAGAGACAGAAACTAAAAGTACCAATCAGAGAGAAAGAATACATTAACAAAAATGAAAAACATGCTAGAGAGAATAAATAGCAGAGTAGATGATACTCAGAACAGATCAGTGAACTATAAGACAGGGTATTAGAAATCACCCAAACTGAACAGCAAGAAGAAAAGGAAAATGGTTTAAGGAACCTCTACAACAACATCAAGCACTGTAATATTGCATTATAGGGGACTCAGAAGGAGAGAGAGAGGGTCAGAAAATTTATTGGAAGGAATAATAGCCAAAAACAGCCCTAGCCTGGGGAAACACATCTAGATCCAGGAAACACAGAGAGTCCCAAACAAGATCACAAAGAGATCCACACCAAGATACATAATAATTAAAATGTCAAAAATGAAAAATAAGGAGAAAATATTTAAAGAAGCAAGAGAAAGAAGTTACCATTAGGGGAACCTCATAGACTATCAGGTGATTTTTCAGCAGAAACTCTATAGGCCAGTAGAGAGTTGCAGGACATATTCAAAGTGCTAAAAGGAAAAAAATTAACAACCAGAAATACTGTAACAGAGAAATTAGTATTCAGAATTGAAGGGGAGATATAAAGTTTCCCAGACAAACTAAATCAGACACTACTAAATCAGCTTTACAAAGAAATATATTTTTTAAAGATTTTATTTATTCATGAGAGACATAGGCAGAGGGAGAAACAGGCTCCCTATAGAAGCCTGATGCGAGACTCCATCCCAGGACCCTGGGATCACAACCTGAGCCAAATGCAGATGCTTAACCATGAGCCACCCAGGTGCCCCCCAAAGAAATATTAAAGGGTCTTTTTTAAGCAGAAAAGAAAAGGTAGGCCATAATTAGGAATAAGAAATTATATAGGGATCCCTGGGTGGCGCAGCGGTTTAGCGCCTGCCTTTGGCCCAGGGCGTGATCCTGGAGACTCGGGATCGAATCCCACATCGGGCTCCCAGTGCATGGAGCCTGCTTCTCCCTCTGCCTGTGTCTCTGCCTCTCTCTCTCTCTCTCTCTCTCTCTCTCTGTGTGACTATCATAAATAAATAAAAAATTAAAAAAAAATAAGAAATTATATAAAAGAAAAATATCACATGGATAGAGGCAAACATATAGAAAAGGTAGCTAATCAGTGACTTAGCTAGTTTGAGAATTAAGACAAAATTAATAAAATCAGCTAAATTTGTAATTACTTATGGGATACACTAAAGAAAAAGGTGTAAAATAAAATATGACATAAAAAGCTTAAACATGATGTAGGGGGAATAAAAATGTAGTGCTTTTATAATACATTCAAAATTAAATACCCACCAATTTAAAATAGACTGACATATACATAAGTTATTATATATGAACCTCACAGTAACCACAAACCAAAAACCTGTAATACATACACCAAAAAATAGAGAAGTCACCAAACTTAACTCTAAGGAAAATTATCAAATCAAAGAGAAGAGAGCAGGAGAAGAAAGGAACAAAGAAGAACTACAGAAACAAGAAAAGAACAAAATGATAATAAACATTTACCTATATATAATTGCTTTAAATGTAAGTAGACTAAATTCTCCACTCAAAAGACATAGGGTGGCTAAATGTATATTAAAAAAAAAAAAAAAAATCCCATCTCTATGCTGTCTACCAGAGACTCACTTCAGATCTTAAGACACACACAGACTGAAGGTGAAGGGATAGAAAAAGATACTACAAATAGAAATGAAAAGAAAGTTGAGGTAGTAGTACTTTTCAAATTAAATAGATTTTAAAACAAAGACTATAAGAAGAGACAAAGAAGGGCCCTACATAATGATAAAGGGATCCATCAAACAAGAAGGTAACAACACTTGTAAATATGTATGCACCTAGCATAAGAGCACTGAAATACATAAAGCAAATATTAGCATGCAAAAGGAAAAATTGGCACTAGTACAATAATAGTAGGTACTTTTAAGATCCCACTTATGTCAATGGTTAGATAATCCAGACAGAAAATTAATAATGAAATACTGACTCTTGAACAACATACTAGACCAGATGGATTTCATAGATACGTACAGAACATTCTATCCAAAAACAGAACATTTTTCTCAAGTCCACATGAACATTCTCCAGAATAGATCATATGTTAGAACACAGAAAGTCTCAGTAAATTTAAGAATATTGAAATCATATCAAACAACTTTTTCTAATCATAGTGGTATGAAACTGGAAACCAATTACAAGAAGGAAACTGGAAAAAAACATACTTGTGGAGACGCCAACATGTTACTAAACCAATGGATCAATGAAGAAGTGATAGAGGAAATCAGAAAATACCTTGAGACAAATGAAAAAAAAAAAACCATAATGCTCTAAAATCTATAGGAGGTAGCAAAAGCAATTAAAAAAGGAGGGTTATAGCAATACATGCCCATTTCAAGAAACAAGAAAAAGTTTAAATAAACAATCTAACCTTATACCTAAAGGAACTAGAAAAAGAAGAACAAATAAAGCCCAGTGTTAGTAGAGGAAAGAAATAATAAACATCACACAGAGGAAATAAAATAGAGACTAAACAATAGAAAAGATTAATGAAACTAAGAGTTGGTTATTTGAAGAGATAAAGTTGATAAATCTTTTAGCAAGACTCATCAAGAAAAAAAGAGGACTCAAAATCAGAAATGAAAGAGAAGTTACAATCAATACCACAGAAATACAAAGGATCATAAAAGACTATTACAAACAGCTAGGCAGATTCACAGGTAAACCAGGCAAATTCACAGGTAATTCTACCAAACGTTTTTTTTTTAGAAGTTAGTATCTATCATTCTTAAACTATTCCAGATTATTGAAGAGGGAAGAATGAGTCCAAGCTCTTTCTATGAGGCCAGCATTACCCTGAGACCTAAATCAGAGAAAGACACTACAAAAAAATGAAAGAAAATTATAGGCCAGTATCCCTGGTGAACATAGATGCAAATCCTTAACAAAACATTAGGAAATTAATTCAACAATACATTAAAAGGATCATAGACCATGATCAAGTGGGCTTTTTTCTGAGGATGCAAGAATGGTATAGTATTCACAAATCAGTCAACATTATATACCACATTAACAAAACAGAGTATAAAGTATAAAAATCATCCTTATCTCAGATGCATTGAAAGCACTTGATAAAATTCAATATCCATTTATAATATAAACTCAACAAAATGGGTATAGAGGGTAGATACTCCAATATAATAAAGGCCATGTATAATAAACCCACAGTAAACATCATATTTAGTGGTGAAAAGTCGAAAGCTTTTTCCTGTAAGATGAGGAACAAAACAAGGATGGCCACTCTCACCATTTTTATTCAATATAGTTAGTATTGGAAGTCCTAACCACAGCAGTTGGACAAGGAAAGAAAATAAAAGGCATCCAAACTAGAAAGAAAGAAGTAAAACTAATTTTTCCCAGACAAAAGGATCCTATTTAGGGAGAACTTTCAAGCCTCCACCCAAAAACTATTAGAACTAATAAATGAATTCAGGAAAGTTGCACAATACAAAAATCAATATACAGAAATCTAATGTGTTTCTCTCTCTCTCTCCCCCTTAGTTTCAAGTTTTTATTTAAATTCTCGTTAGTTAACATATAGTGTAATGTTTCAAGAGTAGAATTTAGTGATTGAACACTTACTTATAACACCCATTGCTCATCACAAGTTCTCTCCTTAATATCATCACCCATTTAACCCATCCCCCCCCACATCCCCTCCAGCAACCATCAGTTCTCTATAGTTAAGAGTTTTATGGTTTGCCTCTCTTTCTTTTCCCCCTTTGTTCATCTGTATCATTTCTTAAATTCCACATATGAGTAAAATCATATGGAATTTGTATTTTGGTGACTTATTTCATTTAGCATAATACACCTAACTCCTCTACATCATTGCAAATGGCAAGATTTCATCTTTTTTTTTTTTTTAAAGATTTTATTTATTCACAAGAGACATGGGGGTGGGGGGGGGAGCAGGCAGAGACATAGGCAGAGGGAGGAGAAGCAGGCTCCATGCAGGGAGCGCAACAGAGGACTTGATCCTGGGACTCCAGGGATCACTACCCGAGCTAAAGGCAGACACTCAACCACTGAGCCATCCAGGCATCCCTATCTTTTATTTTTTTATTTTTTTATGGCTGAGTAATATTACTGGAAGTCCTAGCTTCAGCAGTCAGACAACAAAAAGGAATAAAAGGCATCCAAGCTGGGAATGAGGTCAGACTTTCACTGTTTGCAGATGACATGATACTCTATATAGAAAATCTGAAAGATTCCATCAAAAAATTGCTAGAACTGATACATGAATTCAGTAAAATCACGGAATACAAAGTCAACATACAGAAATCTGTTGCATATCTCTACACCAATCGTGAAGCAGCAGAAAGAGAAATCAAGGAATCAATCCCATTTACAATTGCACCAAAAAACATGAGATACCTAAAAATAAAGCTAATCAAATGGTAAAAGATCTGTACACTGAAAACTATAAAACACTTATGAAAGAAATTGAAGATGTTGTGTTTCTATGTACTAATACCCAAACTAGCAGAGAAATTAAGAAAACAATCCCATTTATAATTGCATCAAAAAAGAGTAAAATACCTAGGAATAAATTTAACCAATGAGGTGAAAGATCATACTTTGGGAAAAAAAATAAGACATTTATGAAAAAAATTGATGGAAAAAAATTGACATAAATGGAAAGATACACTGTTCAAAATCAGTTGGAAGAATTAGTATGTTAAGAAAAAATCTGTATTATCCAAAGCAATCTACAGATTCAGTGCAATCCCTATCAAAATAATCCTAAAATTTATATGGAATCACAAAAGACCTTGAATACCCAAAGAAGTCTAAAGAATGAAGAACAAAGAGGTATCACACTCCTTGATGTTAAACTATCCTACAGAGCTACAGTAATCAAAACTAGCATAAAAACAGGCACATATTACCAATGGAACAGAACAGAGAGTCCAGAAATAAACCCATGCTTATATGTTCAATTAATCTACAACAAAGGAGGCAAGAAATTACAAGGAAAAAACAGTCTCTTCTCTAAATAATGTTGGGAAAACTGGACAGTTACATGTAAAAGAATGAGACTGGACCACTTTCTTACACCATATATAAAAATATACTTAAGATGGATTAAAGACTTAAATAAGACCTGAAGCCATAAAACTCTGAGAATAAAACATAGACAATAAGCTCTTTGATATTGGTCTTAGCAATACTTTTTTGGATCTGTCTCCTTTGGCTAGGACAACAAAAGCAAAAAATATACAAAGGGTACCACATCAAACTAAAAAGCTTTTGCACAGCAAAGGAAATCATCAACCAAATAAAATGCAACTACTGAATGAGAGAAGATATTTAAAAAAGACATATTCATTAAGGGATTAACATTTGAAATACATAAAGAACTCATAAAACTCAATTTAAAAAATCGATTTAAAAAAGTCTGAGGACCTGAATAGCCACTTTTCCAAAGACATAAAGATACCCAAAGGAATATGTAAAGATGCTCCACATCACTAATCATCAGGAAAATACAAGTCAAAACCACGATGAGATATCCTACACTTGTCATAAAGGCTGTTCTCAAAAACACCAGGAAATAGCAATTGTTGGCAAGGAGGTAGAGAAAAGGGAACTCTTGTGCACTGTTGGTGGGAATGTAAATTGATGCATCCATAATGGAAAACAGTATGGAGGTTCCTCAAAATATTAAAAATTGAACTGCCATATAATCCAGCAATTCCATCTCTAGGTATTTATCCAAAGAAAACGAAAATACTAATTTTCAGTAAGACATATGACTGGCTCAGTCAGTAAAGTATGCTACTCTTGATCTCAGGGTTATAGATTCAAGCCCCATTATGGGTGTAGAGACTACTTAAAAATAAAAAATAAAATACTAATTCAAAAAGACATCCGCACTCATATGTTCATTGCAGTAATATATATAGTAGCCAAAATATGGAAGCAACCTAAATGTCCATAAATAGATAAATGGATAAAGATGATGTGGCAAGTATACACAGTGGAATACTACTCAGCCATCAGAAAGAGTGAATTCTTGCTATTTGCAACAACATGCATGGACCTAGAGGGTATTATGAAATAAATCAGAGAAAGATGAATGCTATATGTCTTTACTTATACGTGGAACCTGAAGAAATAAAAGAAAAATAAAAGAAACAGAACATTAACAAAAAAAAAAAAAAACAGACACACAGATACAGAGAACAAACTGGTGGGTTGCCAGAGGGCAGGGAAGGTGGGGGGATGGATGGAATAAGGGAAGGGATTAAGAGGTACAATCTTCCAGTTACAAAGGTGACAAGGGATATAATGTACAGCATAGGGAATATAGTGTATTGTAACAGCTTTATACAGTGACAGAAGGTAACTAGACATGGTGGTGACCATTTTGTAGTGTGTATAAATATAAAATCAGTATGTTGTACACTTGATACTAATACAGGATTATGTATCTGTTAGTATTCAATCTAAAAAAAGAAAAAGCAGTATCAGAATTTCATACAAATTTTGTATCACACAAATAAAAAAGAGAATGAGGACCCTAATGTTATGTATCATAAAGCCTATCAGTAATTCCTTTAGCCTAGAAAGAGTGTAAAGCAGTTAAAGTCAAATGCTTACCCTGGAAACCTTTTAAAAAATATCTTACTGAAACCCCTAAAACATTACAACTTATTAATATGTAAATATTACATATATTAATATATAAACTCACTAAACTGGTTGTAAAATGTATATGGAACTATATGAATAAATATGTTTTGTATTGTTAATCCTAAAACAGTTAAATATTAGACAGTGATTGGATTTAGAATAACTGTTCCAAAATCATTCTTATTGGAAATACTTAGACCTTAGATCTAGTTGTCTTATAGATTGTTCTCTTAGGCCACATTAGGAGATAATAATTAAACCATGTCATCTGCATATGTTACTTACAGACTTTTATTTTCTGTTTTAGGGGAGGGGGAGATTAATGAAGGGAGAGGACAGATAAATTATATCTAGTTCACCCAAAAGTGATATCAGTTCATTAAGAAATCAGTTAAAAAGAAGATTGTCCTAAATACATTTCTGTTTTATTTTATGGAAAATGATCTGAGTCCTCAAAAGATGGCTTCCTTTCTTCAGCTGCCCAATACTGTTAGAGTATAGGTTTGGTAAGCATCTACAATGGCAGCTATTGGTAAATTAATGCCATTTAGTCCATAGCTAAGTACTATCCAGAGTCAGAAGTCAAATAGAACTAATAAAATCTGTAAATTAGTTTATATTATTCCTAAAAAAATTCCTCCACAAGAAAAGGATTATAACTGTGGTCAATAGTAGAATGGCAAAGGCCACCAAGTCCTCATATAGAAGAATATTAATCTTGGCAGTCCACACTTGCAGACCTTCCTTCCACATTTATTTTAGATAGAATGTTGTGCTCTGCTTATGTAATGAAGTTCCCTATAGCGGTTAAGTGAACTAAATTTTCATCTATCAATATGGATAAGCCCCACAAATGTGATGACTGGAATAAGTAGAACAGATTACCATTAATATAATGTTTAAAAGCAATTTTATTTAGGTGTGCATATATGCAATAAAAGTTAAAAACCATGAGAGGAAAAGATACACATCAGTTTAGGATACTGATAATGTCCTTGGGCAAAAAGAAAGGACAATAAAATTGGGAAAGTGTACTTTCTCTCTGTAATGTGTTTTTCTTAATAAATAACCCAAATCGGTATAGCCAAGAATCAACTTTTATTAATTCTAGGTATTGGTACATGTGTCTTCATTAATTTTCTCTCTGTACTTTTCTATTTGCAACATTTTGAAATTGTTAAAAATAATTATAGTACAGAGTGATAAGTATAACATTGGAAGCAATAAAATAAGTGTTGCATGGGGATCCCTGGGTGGCTTGGCGGTTTGGCGCCTGCCTTTGGCCCAGGGCGCAATCCTGGAGTCCCGGGATCGAGTCCCACTTCGGGCTCCCTGCATGGAGCCTGCTTCTCCCTCTGCCTGTGTCTCTGCCTCTCTCTCCCCCTATGTCTATCATGAATAAATAAATAAAATATTAAAAAAATAAGTGTTGCATAATGTACTGATCCCCAATATTGGAAGAAATAAAAGGGGTGACAGGGTAATTCTTCCTAGAGGAGAGGACATCAGAGTTAGATTTTGAAAAATCAATAGGAATTTATCACAAAATCAGTATGTATACTTTAACATAGAAGCATGCAAAATGTATTAGGGGAACTATAACCAAGTCAGTGTTACTAAAGCATATATCCTAGGGACAGTTGGAAAAGATAAGTAATGAAAGTAGCTAAGACTAGAAATATTTTAAAGGTAAGATCATGAAAGGACTTGCAATCCACATAAGGAACATAGATTCTATTCTCAGGTAGTGGGGACGTGTAGTGGAGAGTTGTAAGCAGTGCAGGGACATGACTTGACATTTGGATGGTTAATTTATTTATACCTTATCCTGTGCAGCCACTGAAACTGACATGGAGTATATCCATGATTTCTTCTTTTTCAACATATTGTGAAATTTTCATATAAAAGTTGAAAGAACTTTACAATTATCACCCACATACCCAGCAGCTAGATTCTGCCATTAACATTTTATAATCTTGCTTTATCACTTGTTTATTCTTCCATACATTATGTGCTTGAATGAGGAAATACGCAATTTAAGAAGATTTGCATAGAATTATTAACATTGGTCATCTTTGGCTTATAGGTGATTTTTGTTTTGCACTTTATTCTTCATTGTACTGTTTAAATATTTTATACTGAGTGTGTGATATTAAATAATATTAAATAACTATACTTAAAGCTACGTTAAAGCTGTTTTCCTATAGTGTGTAAAAGAATGAATTTTTTACTAAGTAGATACATACAGTTTGATTTGCGATGAAGTGAACTAATTTCCTTTTCTTTTCCACAGATAATGATGAATAATCGTCAGAATATTCTTTAATTCTCAACTATATGAAAGCATTTATGTTTGGCTCATCAGAAAAACAAGCTGCAGTGGGAAATATAGCAATTTTCTACAAATTATCAGATTTAAGATGGGCATGCTGATTGCATGAAAAAGATGGAGAAACATGCCATTTTTCAATTAAGATTCTAGTATTTTATCTATTTTATTTTGTTCATTTTCTATAGTAAACTCCCACAGAATATATACTTTATTAAATTATCCAACCAAAGCCTAAGAGACATTGATCCAGAACTGGACTTAATGGTTCTAAAAAAGATTTACCAATGCAAGAAGGTAACTTTTACTTTGAGCAAATGTCTTTAGGTTAAGAAAATTACTTAAGTTACGAAACACTTGCCTATTTTCAACTAAGTATTAAATTTTTCATTTAAGTATTTAAGCATGACCTTTTCTTCCTGTGTACATGTTTTCGTAGCCAGCAATTTGGTATTAAATAATCTTGTCAAGGGCTCTATTTAAATCCTAACATTTTGAAGATGGAATTTTTAGCTTAAGGTTTATATTCTCTGTCCTTTCTCAACGAGTGTGTCTCCTGAACTAGCTCAGTGGAACAGGCTGTAGAAATCAGTCTTAGAAATCATTAAAAAATGTGATTATAGAAAAATAGCAAAATTGTATTTCCTGGTATTTAAAAAGTTCATTAATTACTTGTTTCTTTTTATTTTTTTATTTTTTTTTTCTTGTTTCTTTTTAAGGACCAGAATCAGGAATATTATATGGAAAAATCAGTCTATAAATTATAACATTGACATAGCATATATCACAGAGTTGCCCCTTTTTGTTTTTAACTGCCTCTCATGTATATTCTTCCAGGGCAATATGGAAAAAGGAATTTTTTTTAATTTTGACATTGTGACAGTTTGGATAACTAGTATTCCAAGGGGGAAAATGTTTGCCTCTTTTATTTCCATTATGATCAGTAAAATGATGGTCACACAGCTTCAGTTGGAATAGGCCAGGTATTACCTGGTTTCACTGCAGATATCTAAAGTCCAGGTGCTTCTAGTAATAACAGCATAATTTTTGAAGCCCAGAGGTACATAGCAGGCTGATTGACATAATCTATAATTTGAACAGCAAAATCTTATCTTGCAGCACTATCAGTACTATGCTGAATTTATTATGTATATTACTTCTAACATCCAAAAGTAAATACTTGATTTTTATATGTTTATTTTATGATATTACTATTAAATTTTTATTCTCTACCTGAAGTACACTATTAGTTGTCTTTTATTTATTTGCACTTTTCTTAATAGAATGCTTTTACAATGAGCTGAGAATACTTTTGCTTGTTTGATCTGATGATTTCCGTTACTTTTTTTTCCAAGGAAGAATTTGAATTCCATACTTAAATCCTCTACAATCCTGAAAAATAGGAATGATTTTTTTAGGGAATTATTATTTTAGCCTATTACAAGTATTAGAAAAGCAACAAAGGATATAATACAGTAGAAAAATTGTTTAACCATATTTCAAAAGATGTCATTTATATATACAAGAATAGGGATGACAAATAGGATTTGTGCCATCTCCAGTCAATTGGTAGTGACTCTGGATTGTTATTATGGAAAGATTGTGCCAGTGGAAAGAGGACTATTATTCTTTAATAAGGTTTGTTATAGGTGTTGGAGGTGAAATGGGGAAGCACCTATAGATTGATGAAAATGTTAGAGCTAGTAAGGGCTATGAGAATAATTTAGTATTACTTCCATTTAATAGACAAAGACATTTGAATTGTAACATGAATGAAGTCACTTATAAAAGATCAGAGTCAGACTAGTTCCAGGTCTAACACTGTGCTTTTAGCAGCACATTGGTTTTTTTAAATTTATTTCCTCTGGAGAGTGAAAAAGAATAGATTCAATAGGAAAAAGTATAATTAACATTAATGTATTAAGAATTCAGCAAAGATTTTCTGTTCCTAGGAATAACACACTATTGTAATTAAACTCCTTGTTGAAAATTTTTAAATGCTAAATAAAGGGCTTTTCCCTCATAAATTAAAAAGTACCCTACCTCTTATCACTTCTTAATGATGCATCTTGAAAGATTATGTGTATGTGTGTGCCTTTAATATACATCCAAAAATACAAAAAGTGTCAGAAGATGAATTGCAAGGCCCAAGGCTCAACCCAGGGATTACCGAGTTAGAAAAGGAGAGTTTTGACCGGAAAGTATCCAACACTTTACACTTTGATATAGTGGCTCATGGAACAAAGGAGGTAAAAGATGAGGCCAACTGCCCATCTAAGGGAGAATCCTGTAGGAAACCCTACATTAAGGTAGGACTCTAGAAGTTTACATCTTCACAATATGGGAGAACTAGCACTAAACCCAACCCCAAATTCAGGGACTGCAGGAAAATAAAAGGACAAAAAAAATGTCTAAGAAGTCATGGCACAAACCAGTCTTTAAGTGGTTTTATATTTTGAGCACCAAATTCTGAGTGGGCCACTTAACTTTATACTCAAACATAATTTAAAATTGTTCCCAACTGGTAGTGCCCCCGCCATGAACCAGGCAGAAGCCATTCCAATACCTTCTGAAGAAGACATTTATTTTAATCTTGAAAAGCACCAAAAGTAAATTTTGAAGACAACAATGGGCATGGAGTCAAAGAGAAAAAGTACACAATAAATCAAAGCAATGACTCGAAGATTGGGACAGGATCTTCTCAGACTTTAGATTTGAAGTTATCAGAGATGTGTTTTAAAATAACTATACTTACTGGGTTTAAAAAATGATCAACAAACTTGAAAATAATTACAGGGAAAAAAACTAAAGAGTTATACATATTTGAAGAGCCAAATAGAATTCATTTACGTGGAAAATAGCAATAGCCAAAGTTCTAATACTCAGTGGACATGCTTGGCAATAAACTATGCATGGCAGAAAAGAGAAAGAAATGAAAGAAATTATCCATGTACAGCACAGAGAGAAAAATATGGAAAATACAGAAGTAAGAGATAGATTCAGTAAGAATGTCTAATATATGTTTGGCGTTCTAGAGAAAAAGGAAGAAAGAGGTAAAGTTAACTGAAGGGATAAAGGCTAAGAATTTTTCTTATGCATAGATTGAAGAATCCCAGTGAATTTCAAATAGGAAAAAGTAAAAGAAATTCTTTTAGTGTCTTCAGAATCAAAGTGGAAATCAAAGAGAAAAATCTTAAAAGAAGTTGAAGTTAAAAAGCATACTACTTTCAAAGGAATGTTAAAAGGTAACAGTGGCTTTTCAGCAGTAGTAATGGAACAGTGGGATGTCTTCTTCCGTGGGCCAAAGAAAACAATCATCATTTAAATTATATTTGTAGCAAAAAAATGTTTCATGGATAAATAAAAATGAATTCTGACTCCCACAACTGGCCATGATGAAGTAAAGGGAGATTTGCTTTCCAACCATTAACAACTCAAACACTGGACAACATACATGAACTGGTGTTTTTTGGAGTGTGAGCAACAGACAACAAAGGTCAGTGTTCCATGAAAGAAGGGAAATGAATGAGGTAAGCCATGTAATTGCCCAAATCTATTCCATAGAAATAACATGGGAGCCAGGGAACCCATACAAAAGCCAGGATTCTCTCTAAGTTGAGGAAATAAATTCAGAGAGGTGAAAGCAAAGGTAAACATCCAAATAGCCTATATCTAATGATGAAATTTAATTTTAGTTTGAAATTTTCCCACAAAGAAAGCTTTGGGCCTAGGTGGCTTCACTGATGATTCTAACATTTCTGAAAGAAATCATACTAGTTCTACACAAGCTGTTCCAAATTATGGGAGTGGCGGGAACAACTTCCTACTTTTTCTAAAAGCACAGAATTACCTTGTTCTCAAAACAAGAAAGGAATTATAAGAAAACTATATGCTCATAAACCTTGTGAATGCTGATGAAAAAATTACAAAAATTTTCTCAAGTCAAACCAAACAATGTCCAAAAAGGACAATGCATCATAACCGAGTGTAGTGCCAGAAATGCAAAACTGCTTTAACATTTAAAATTCAATGTTATTCATCTTATTTTCAGACTGAAAAAGAAAAATCATACAATCATTTCATTAGATCCAGAAAAAATATTTTAGAAAATCCAACATCCATTTCTCATAAAAGTTTTCAGCAAACTAGAAATAAAACGGAAATGCCTTAATCTGATAAAGGTCATCTTAAACAAAAACAACTAACATACTTGTGAAAACCAATTTTTTTTCCTAAATGGAAAAAGAGCAAGTATTTCTGCTCACATCACTTACCTTCTATTTTATGCTGGAGGTTCTAGCCATTGCAGTAATGCAGTAAAAACAAATGTCTACAGATTGAAAAGAAAGAAGGAAAAATTGCCTTTATTCACAAATTATGTAATTATCTCAAATCCTAAGAAAGCTACACAAATGCTATACGAATTAAAATTCAAGCAAGATTGCAAGATACAAAGGTCAACATTAAAAATCAATTCTATATACTAACAAGGAACAATGAGAAACAAAATTTTAAGATACCATTTATAATATTAAAAATTATGAAATACAGATAAATTTGACTAAAAAGATGTGGAAGATCTGTGCACTAAAACTACAAAACATTGCTGAGAAAAACCCTAAATAGGCAAATATACATGTTCATGGATCAAAAGATGCAACATTGTTAAGTAGAAGAAAACATAGTACAAATCTTAGTTACCTTGGGTTTGGCAAAATTCCTTAAAGTATTAACTATAAAATAAAAAATAAATTTGAAGCACGGGTAGCTCAGCAGTTTAGCACTGCCTTCAGCCCCAGGACATGATCCTGGAGACCCGCATGGAGCCAGCTTCTCCCTCTGCCTGTGTCTCTGCCTCTCTCTCTCTGTGTCTCTCATGAATAAAGTCTTTAAAATATATATATATATATTTCATTAAAATTATAAAATTTACTTTTCAAAGGACAATGTTAAAATGAAGACTAGTCTTAGAGATGTTGCCAAACACGTCTGTTGAAAATGTTATCTATAGTATATAAAGCACACATGTAACTCAACAGTTAAGACAATCCAATTTAACAATGGGCAAAATGATTGCATACACCATTAAATAAATAGATGAAAGTTCATGAAGAGGTGTTACCATTATTCATTAGGGAAGTACAAATGAAAACCACAATGAGATAGCGCTGTATTCTAAAATGACAAAGAGTGTTAACAATATAGTGCAGCAGAACTCATACACTACTGGTGGATATATAAAATATCACTGGAAAAACAAAGCATATGAATGTTCATATGAAATGTATTCATAATAGCCACTAACTAAAAAAAATAATAAAAGCTAGATAGCCGTCAACCACAGATAAATGGATAAACTGTGGCATATGTACGAAATGGAATTCTAAGCAATAAATGTGAATGAGCTATGAATACAGCATATTCGAATCACAACAATGGGCTGTTGAAAGAATAAAAACAACATACTGTATGATTCCATTCACCTAAAACTAGAAAAGACTGATTTACAATGATAGAAAGCAGACCAATGTTGCCTGGTACTAAATAGGGGAAGGAATAACTGAGAAGTGACAAAAAAGAACTTTTTTGAGTAGTGGGAGTGTTCTATATCTTTGTGAATTTGGTTACCAAAAATTTACATTTGTCAAAATTTATTATACTATACACTCAAATGGGTTCATTCCCTTCTATGTAAATAAAGCTCAAGTTGATTTTGGAAAATAGACATACTAAGAAACATTAAAATGCAACTCATGGGATCCCTGGGTGGCGCAGCGGTTTGGCGCCTGCCTTTGGCTCAGGGCGCGATCCTGGAGACCCAGGATTGAATCCCACATCGGGCTCCCGGTGCATGGAGCCTGCTTCTCCCTCTGCCTATGTCTCTGCCTCTCTCTCTCTCTCTCTCTCTCTCTGTGACTATCATAAATAAATTTTTAAAAAATTATTAAAAAAATAAATAAATAAAATGCAACTCATGCTTAAAAGGCCAGAGTAAACAACCAAGTTTTTTAGATAATACAATTAGGAAACAAGGACTCTAAAGTAGTTACTCTAAGTACATTCAAGTGTTTGAAGGAAAATACCATTGGGATTAATGAACAGTCATAGAATTTTTACATATTAATGTTTCCAACTTATTTTATGACTCTGTATTACCCTGACACCAAAACCAGACAAACAGTGGAGTAAGAAAGAGAGGGAGGAAAGGAATAAAAAGAGAAAAAGACTGAAAGGAAGGGAGACAGAAGGGGTGGGGGGGACAAACTATAGACCAATGTCCCTCATGAACTTAGACGCAAAAATCCTTAAAATTTTAGCAAATCAGATCCAACAATATATAAGAAATTATACACCACTACCAATGAGACTTAATTCCAGGTATGCAAAGCTGGTTCCAACAATTCAAAAGTCAAACAATATAATCTATGTCAGTTGGCTAAGAAAACTACCAATTCATGGTAAAACTTAGCAAGGTAGAAAGGAACTAACTCATCTTGGATAAACAGCATCTACAAAAATCCTACAACTAACATGCTTAATGGTGAGCCACTACAGGTTCTATTTTAAGATCAAGAATGAGGCTCTCACTAAACTTATTTAACATAGTACTTAAAATTCTAGCCACTAGAATAAAGACAATAAAAAAGAATAAAAGGCATGTATACTGGAAAGGAAGAAATACACAAAACTCCTGTAACTCCTGTAATAAATGAGTTCAGCAAACATGCAGTATACATCCATACACAAAAATTAATCTTATCTCTGTATTAATGAATATGCAGAAACTGAAGTAAAAGCAATACCATTCATAATCACTCCAAAGTGAATGAAATACTTCCCAAACCATATATAGAATTGACATCCCTATGATGCAAATTATAAAATGTAGATGATAGAAGTCAAAACTTGAATAAGGAGATTCATACTGAGCTTGTGGATATAAAGATTTAATAGTAATTATATCAATTTTCCTTAAATTGATCTATATAGGTTTAATGAGATTTTTATAAAAATCTCCTTAAGGGGGATCCCTGGGTGGCTCAGCGATTTAGCACCTGCCTTTGGCCCAGGGCGTGATCCTGGAGTCCCAGGATCGAGTCCCGGGATCGAGTCCCGCATCAGGCTCCCTGCATGGAGCCTGCTTCTCCCTCTACCTGTATCTCTGCTTCTCTGTGTGTGTGTGTCTCTCTCATGAATAAATAAATAAAATCTTTTTTAAAAAATCTCCTTAAGGTTATTTTTGGAGACAGACAAGCTTATTATAAAGTTTAAATGGAAAGGCACAGCCCTAGAATAGTTAATATAATCTTGACAAAGAATAAGGTGAGATGACTAACCCTGCTTAAGCTAAGGATTACTATGTAGCTACAGTAATTAAAATAATGTAGTATTGGCAGAGATAGACACATAGATCAATGAAGCAGAATAGAGAAGCCAGAAATACACATGCATGTAAATGTCCAACTGATTTTTGACAAATATGCAATGGCAGGGGCACTTGGGTGGCTCAGTTGATTAAACATCCAACTCTTGATTTCGAGCTCAGATCATGATCTCAGGGTTATGAGATAGAGTCCTGCATCAGGCTCAGACCTGAGCACGGAATCTACTTGGAATCCTCTCCCTCTCCCTCTGCCCCTCCTCCTGCTCTCTCTCTCTCTCTCTCTCTCTCCTCTCTCAAATTAAAGCTTTTTAAAAATGCAACAGCAATTCAGTGGGGGAAAGATAGCCTTTCAACAAATGCTGGAGAAAATGGAAACCCATAGGAGAAAAAACGAAACAACCTAAACTTGACAACTTAAAAAGAAATTAACTTAAGATGGACGATGGACTTAAATGTAAAACACAAAACTATAGAACAATTAGAACAAAACAGAAGAAAATCTTCAGAATTTAGGTGTAAGCAAATAGTCCTTTGCCTTGACTCCAAAAGAATAATCCATAAGAGAAAATTTTAATTACTTGAAACTGATCTTGCTCTGCAAGTATATGAAGTGGATGAAAAGATACAGACTGAGGAAAATATTTACAAATCATTATATCCAACAAAGAATATCTATACTATATGAAGAACTCTCAGAACTCAACATAAAAGTCAATCTAACTAGAAATAGTTTAAAGACAGGAACAGATACTTCACCAGAAAGAATGTACAGATAGCAAATAGGCACATGAAAAGGTGTTTAAAATCTTTATCCATCAAGGAAATGCAAATTAAACCCATAATGAGATATCACTACACTCCTAAAAAAATAGCTAAAACAAAAAATAACACCAAATACTAATGAGGGTGCAGAGAAACTTTTGCTCGTAAACCATTGATGCAAGTGTAGAATGGTTACACTTTGGAAAACAGTTTAGCAGTTTCTTATAAAACTAAGCATGCAGCTACCACATGACCCAAATATCTCAGATATTTATCAAAGAGGCCTTAGTAGCTTAAACTTACATTTTTGCAAAAACCTGTACAGAAATGTTCATAGTAGTTTTATTTGTAATAGCGAAAAGCTATAAATAGCCTAAAGATTCTATAGCAGACAAGTGGTTAAACAAATGTGGTATATTTACACCATAAAATACTACTCATAATAAAAAGGAGCATACTACTGTTAGAAATAACATATGAATCTCTAGAGAATTATGATAAATTATTTAAAACACGAATCCCCAAAAAAAAAAAAAAAAAAAAAAAAAAAAAAAAAAATAAAACACGAATCCCAAAAAGTTAGATACTGTTATGACTCCATTTACATAATATTTCAAAACAACGAAATTTTAGAATGAGAGAATAGATCATCAATGGTTGTCAGGAGTTAGAGATGGGCCAGGAAGAGGGAATGAGCATGTGAGACATCATTATGGTGACAGAACCAATTCTTTATACTCTGGTGATGGATACACAAACTTGCATGAAATAAAATATAGAACAAAATACACATGTGATGAAATTGTATAAAACTAATTACACATACAGATGAGTACAAGAAAAACTGGAGAACTCTGAATTTGATAGATGGATTGTATCACTGCCAAAATCCTGGTTGTGATACTATATCATAGTTTTGCAAAAAGCTAACCTTTGTTGAAACTGGATAAAGTGTATGTAGAATCTCTACTATTTCTTTCAACCTTTTATGAATCTATAGTTTTCTCAATATTTAAAGTAGAAATTAGTTTTTGTAACTATATTAGATATATTTTGAAAGATGAGTATAGACATGGAAGAAATAATGAAGCACCAGATGAAACTTACAGAGATGCAACCCACAATAAGTGAAATGAAAAATACACCAGATAGGATTAATGGCAGTTGAGACATTACAAAAGAAAGGATTATGGAACTGAAAGCATAACAATAGAAACTTTCTAGTAGTAAAAAAAAAAAAAAAAAGAAAGAATATTAATAGAATAATAGAACAGAGGATCAGTAAGCTTTGGAACAAATTCACATGGCCATTTAATATGTGTATAATTAGAATCTCTGAAGAAGAGGAAGGGGAAAAGGAAGAGGCATAAAAAATATTTGAAAAACGAATGGCTGAGGGACACCTGGGTGGCTTAATGGTTGAGCATCTGCCTTCAGCTCAAGGAGTGATCCTGGAGTGCCAGGATTGAGTCCCATATCAGGCTCCCTGCATGGAGCCTGCTTCTCCCTCCTCCCATGTCTCCCATGTCTCCTGCTCTCTGTGTCCCTCATAAATAAATAAATAAAATATTTTAAAAAGGGGGGGATCCCTGGGTGGCGCAGCGGTTTTGCGCCTGCCTTTGGCCCAGGGCGCGATCCTGGAGACCCGGGATCGAATCCCAGGTCGGGCTCCCGGTTCATGGAGCCTGCTTCTCCCTCTGCCTATGTCTCTGCCTCTCTCTCTCTCACTGTGTGCCTATCATAAATAAATAAAAATTTTAAAAAAAAGAAAAAACCTAATGGCTGAAAATTTCCAAATTTGATAGAAACTGTAAATGCAAAGATTCAAGAAACTCAATAAAACTCATGCACAAGAAACATGAAGGAACACAAAGGAATAACCCGATCAAATTTCTTAAATCCAGTGACAAAGAAAGAATCTTAAAAGCAAAGGGACAGGGATCCCTGGGTGGCGCAGCGGTTTGGCGCCTGCCTTTGGCCCAGGGCGCGATCCTGGAGACCCGGGATCGAATCCCACGTCGGGCTCCCGGTGCATGGAGCCTGCTTCTCCCTCTGCCTCTCTCTCTCTCTCTCTCTCTCTCTGTGACTATCATAAAGAAATAAAAATTAAAAAAAAAAAAAAAAAAAAAGCAAAGGGACAAAAAGACATGTTACATTAAAAGGAACAAAGATAAGGGTAACTGAGAAGTTTTGTTGGAAATAATTCAGCAAGAAGATAGTATAATAAATAACATTTTTGAAGTACTGAAAAAACAGTCAACCAAAATACCTAATTTCAAAGCAAAAATAAAATGAAAACAGTTGAGATACACAAAAGCTAAGTGAATTCATCACCAGAAGACCCATATACAAGAAATGTTAAATGAATTCCATTAGGAAGAAGGAAAATAATACTAGATTGAAATATTAGCACAAAATAATAAAAAGCACCATATATAGTAAACACATAAATATATATATACATATACATTCGTTTCTTGTTTAAATCTCTTTAAAAGACTAGCAATGTACTGTTGTGTTTTGTTTGTAACACATGTAAAAGGAAAATGCATTAAAACAATAACACAAGAGACACCTGGGTGGCTCAGTGGTTGAGCGTCTGCCTTTGGCTCAGGATGTGATCCCGGTCCCAGGATTGGGTCCCACATTGGGCTCCCTGCATGGAGCCTGCATCTCCCTCTGTCTATGTCTCTGCCTCTCTCTGTGTGTCTCTCATGAATAAATAAATAAAATATTTAAAACAAAACAAAACAAAAAAATAACACAAGGAGGAGGAGCTAAGATGGCAGAGTAGTAGGAGGACCCGAGGCTTGCCTCTCCTGCAAACACAGATAAATATCAAATCATTCTGAATACCCAAGAAATCAATCTGAGGACTGACAGAACAAATTGCACAACTAGATCTATGGAGAGAAGAGGCCCATGGAAGGTAGGAGGTACAGACATGGTATGGGAGAACTGGATCATCAGTGCTATGAAGAGGAGGGAGCCCTGTTCATAGAGAGAGGTGAGAGAGAGGAGCACACAGGGATCACATAATGAAAACACTTTCCCAAAGCCTTTGACTTAAGAAAACATGAGGGGCTAATTTTCATGGATTTTTGCAACCAGTGGGACTTGAAGATTGAAGATTGAGGTCTGCAACATGGCTGGTGTGGAGCCCTGAGGGGACTGCAGTAGAAAAGGCAGGCAGGTAACCCCAAGACAAGACAGTGCGATCTGTGGATTTCCTGAGACACACTGGGAGACACAATTGCCCTTCTTGGAGCCCATCTGAGAAAGGTGGCATTGCCCATCTGAGAAAGGTGGCATTGCCTCTGTAGGGACAAAGGACCCAGTGAGTGCCATTTCCCTACCTTGCCCCTCAGCATAGGCAGAGACATCTTTGATGGTTGCTAACCTGGACATTGGCTGTTTGGTGTGCTTTGCTCCAAATCCCATACTCCTGCACTCTGGTTCAACTGCCTTTCTGTGTCAAGCCTGCATCAAAACCAGCACAAGACCCTCCCCACCAAAGACCACCACAGGTCCTGGCTATACCAGTTCTCTAAAGTTTGGAGTTTTAGAACCCAGCTGACCTGGCTAGGATAGAGCCCAACGTGCACTGCACAGCTCCAGGCAAAGAAGCAATCTGAAACACATGTAGGCCTCCCACAAGGGGAAGTTATTCATTTTTCTGGGAGGGCTTACCTGACAGCAGCAAATAGAAACTCTCCTTTCCAGGGACAAAGGAACTGGTTGGCACCATTTCCCTCCCCTGCCCTTCAGCATAATCTAATTTTAGTAAACAGCACAGCACCAACACTGGCTGCTTAAGATGCTATAACAAACCCTGCCTCCCTGTGCTGCTGGTACTGCTTTTTTCCAGTAAGTGTGCCTGAGAACCACTGCATCAGGCCCCTCTCCCAGAAGACAAGCACCCCCCCCCCACACACACACACATATACACATACACACACCATACCTGCTGAGCATACAAAGCTTCAGCTTTAGTAGAAATAGCATCAAGTCTTTTTTAACAAGCAGACCAGAACATACCTAGTTAACTCACCACACTCTGGCCAAAATCCAGACCACTCCCCACTGCAAGCAAGGAGAAACTCTGTAGAGGGCTGACCTGAGAGATAGAGCAGTCATAATACCATAGCAGAGTGCATGCAGCATACACTAGAGACACTTCTTGAAGCACCAGGCTCTGGACATTATATGACCTCTTCATAAAGCCCTTACTCTCAGAAGCAGAAAACGTAACAAGCTTTCCTAACACAGAGAAGAAGACCAAGACCTAGACAAAATGTCAAGACAGAGAAATTCATCCCAAAAGAAACAACAAGAAAAGGTCCTGGCCAGGGATCTAATTATAATTGATATATGTAATAGGTAGGCCTTATCCAGAATTTAAAGCAACAATATAAGAATACTAGCTGGCCTTGAGAAAACCAGAGAAGATACCAGGGAATCCCTTATCACAGAGATTTTTTTAAAAGCTAAAAAACTAATTAGGCTGAAATGAAAAATGCAATAACCGAGATTTGAAGCCAACTGGATATCATGACAATAAGGAGGAAGAATCAGAGAAATGAATAAGTGATAAAGTTATGGAAAATAATGAAACTGAACAAAAAAAGAGAAAGAAAAATCTTATTATGAAAGTAGACTTCGGAACTCAATGATTCCGCAAAGCATAATAATATTAGTATCATAGGAGATCCAGAAGAGAAGAGGGAAAAGGGGACAGAAGGTTTATTTGACCACACTATAGCTGAAAGCTTCTTTTTGGGGGAGGAAACAGATATCCAAATCCAGGAGGAACAGAGAAATCCCATCAAAACCAACAAAAGTAAGACAATGCTAAGACACATGGTAGTTAAATTTGTAAAATATGAAGATAAAGAAAAATCCTAAAAGCAGCAAGGCAAAAGAAGCCCATAAATTTCAAGGGAAGACCAATAAGGCTAGCAGCAGGTCTCTCCACAGAAACTTGACAGACCAGAAGAGAGTAGCATGTTATATTCAACATGCTGAATAGGGAAAATCTGCATCTAAGAATACTCTATCCAGCAAGGCTATCATCCAGAATCAAGGACAAATCAAGGGTTTCCCAGACAAACAAAAACTAAAGGAGTTGGTGACCACTAAACCAGCCCTGTAGGAATTAAAGGAAACTGAGTGGGAAAGAAAGACCAAAAGTGACAAAGACTAGAAAGGAATAGAGAAAATCTCAGAAATGATAAAACAAGTAATACAATAGCACTAAATTCATATTTGTCAATAATTAGTTTGAATGTAAATGGACTAAATGTTCCAATCAAAAGACATTGATTGATTGGAGCATTTAGTCTAATCAAAAGACACAGAGTGTCTTAATGGATTTATAAAAACACAAGACCCATCTATATGCTGCCTACAAGAGACTCATTTTATACCTAAAGACACCTACAGATTGAAAGTGAGGGGATGGAGAACCATTTATCATGCCACCGGATGTCAAAAGAAAGCTGGAGTTGTAATACTTATACCAGGCAAACTAGATTTTAAACCAAAGACTAACAAGAAATGAAGAAAGGCACTATATCATAATAAAGGGGTCTATCCAACAAGAATATCTAATAATTGTAAATATTTATTCCCCCAACTGGGGAGCACCCAAATATTTAAATCAATTAATAACAATCATAAAGGAACTCAATGATAATAATACAATAATAGTAGGGGGCCTAAACACCCCACTTACATTAATGGTCAGATTATTCAACCAGAAAATCAATAAGGAAATTGGTTTTCAGTGACACACTGTACCAGATGGACTTAACAGATATATTCAGAACTTTAGTCCTAAAGCAACAGAATACACATTCTTTTTGATTGCACATGGGACATTCTTCAGGGTAGATAGCACACTAGGTCACAAATCAGGCCTCAACAAGTACAAAAAGATTGAGATCATACCATGCATATTTTCACCCATAACATTATGAAACTTGAAGTCAACCACAAGAAAAAATTTGGTAAAACCACAAATACAGGGAGGTTAAAGAATATCCTACTAAAGAATGAATGGGTCAACCAAGAAATTAGAGAAGACATTAAAAAGTACATGGAAACAAATGAAACTGGAAATTTGATGGTCCAAAACCTTTGGGATGCAGTGAAAGCAGTCACATAAGAGGGAAGTATATAGCAGTACAAGCCTACCTCAAGAAACAAGAAAAATCTCAAATACTCAACCTAACCTTACACCTAAAGGAGCCCCCCCCCCAAAAAAAAAAACCAAACAAACAAACAAACCCAACAAATGAAACCTAATGCCAGCAGAAGGGAAATACTAAAGAATAGAGCAGAAATAAATGATATAAAAACAAAGCAAACAATAGAACAGATCAATGAAACCAGGAGTTTGTGCTTTGAAAAAATTAATGAAATTGATAAACCCCTCATCAGACATATCAAATAGAAAAGAGAAAGGACCCAAATAAATAAAATCATGAATGACAGAGAAGAAATCAGAACCAACACCACAGAAATACAGTTGTAAGAGACTATTATGAAAAACTATATACTGAGAAATTGGGCAATCCAGAAGAAATAGATAAATTCCTAAAAACATATAAACTACCAAAACTGAAACAGGAAGAAATAGAAAACCTGAACAGATTGATAACCAGCAAGAAAACTGAATTGTTAGTCCAAAATCTCCCAACAAACAACTCCTGGGCCAGATGGCTTCACAGGGGAATTCTAACAAACATCTAAAGAAGAGTTAATACCTATTCTTCCAAAAAATAAAATGTTCCAAAAAATAAAAATAGAAGGAAAACTTCCAAACTCATTCTACAAGACCAGCATTACCTTGATTCCAAAACCAGAAGACTTCACTAAAAAAGAGAACTACAGGACAATATCCTGGATGAACATGGATGTAAAAATTCTCAATGAAATACTAGCAAATCAAATCTAATAGTATATTAAAAGAATCATTCATCATGATCAAGCGGAATTTATTCCTGGGTTGTCAGGGTGGTTCAATACTTGCAAATCAATCAGCTTGATAAGCCACAATAATAACAGAAAGGATAAAAACCATCTGATCTGTTCAATAGATGCAGAAAAAGCATTTGACAATGCACAGCATCCATTCTTGATAAAAACCCTCAACAAAGTAGGGATACAGGGAATATACCTCAACATCATAAATGCTAGATACAAAAGGGGAAAACTGAGAGGTTTTTCTCTATGGTCAGGATAAGACAGAAATATCCACTTTCACCACGGTTACCTAACAAAGTACTGGATGTCCTAGCCTCAGACAACAAAAAGAAATAAGTGGCATCTAAATCTGCAAGGAAGAAGTCAAATTTTCACTATTTGCAGATGAAATGATACTCTATGTAGAAAACCCAAAAGACTCCACCAAAAAATTGCTAGAACTGATACAGAAATTCAGTAAAGTCACAGGGTCCAAAATCAAGGTACAGAAATCTATTGCATTTCTACACACCAATAATGAAGCAGCAGAAAGAGAAATCAAGAAATCAATCCCATTAAAAAAAAAAAAAAAAAAAAAAAAAAACAAAAAAAAAGAAATCAATCCCATTTACAATTGCACCCAAAACCATAAGATACCTAGGAATAAACCTAACCAAAGAGGTAAAGGATCTGTACTCTGAAAACTATAGAACCTTTAGGAAAGAAATTGAAAAGTACACAAAAAAAATGACACACAAAAAAATGGAAAAATGTTCCATGCTCATGGATTAGAAGAACAAATATTGTTAAAATGTCTATGCTACCCGGGCAATGTACATATTCAATCCCTATCAAAATACCACTGGCATTTTTCACAGAGCTGGAACAAATAATCCTAAAATTTGTATGGGACAAGAAAAAGACCCCGAATAGCCAGAGGAATATTGAAAAAGAAAACCAATGCCAGGGGCATCACAATGCCGGATTTCAAGCTGTATTATAAAGCTGTGATCATAACAGTATGGTACTGGCACAAAAACAGACATATAGATCAATGGAACAGAATAAAGAATCCAGAAATGGGCCCTCAATTCTATGATCAACTAATATTTGACAAAGCAGGAAAGAATATCCACTGGAGAAAAAAAATAGTCTCTTCAACAAATGGTGTTCGGAAAATGGGACAGCTATATGCAGAAGAATGAATGGACCATTCTCTTAGACTGTACAGAAAAATAAATTCAAAATTAAAGACCTTAAGATGAGACAGGAAACCATCAAAATCCTAGAGAAGAACAAAGTAACCTTTTTTTTTATTAAAGATTTTATTTATATATTCATGACAGACACACAGAGAGAGGCAGAGACACAGGCAGAGGGAGAAGCAGGCTCCATGCAGGGAGCCTGACATGGGACTCGATCCTGGGTCTCCAGGATGACCCCTCGGGTTGAAGGCAGCACTAAACTGCTGGGCCACCAGGGCTGCTCCAAAGTAACCTTTTTGACATCAACCATAGCAACTTCCTATTAGACACATCTATGAAGGCAAGGGAAACAAAAGCAAAAATGAACTATTGGGACTTCATCAGGATAAAAAGCTTCTGCACAGCAAAGGAAACAATCAACAAAACTAAAAGGCTACAGAATGGGAGAAGATACTTGCAAATGACATATCTGATAAAGGGTTAATATGCAAAATCTATTTAAAAACTCATACAACTCAACACCCAAAAAGTAATCAATCCAGTTTAAAAAATGGGCAGAAGACATGAACAGACATTTCTCCAAAGAAGACATATAGATGGCCAACAGACACATGAAAAAATGCTCAACATCACTGATCATTAGGGAAATACAAATCAAAATTATAATGAGATATCACCTTATACCTGTCAAAATGTCTAAAATTCACAAGTCAGGAAACAACAGATATTGGCCAGGATGCAGAAAAAGGTTAAACCTCTCACATTGCTGATGGGAATGCAAACTGAGGCAGCCACTCTGGAAAATAATATGGAGGTTCCTCAGAAAGTTAAATATAGAACTACCTTTGATCCAGCAATTGGACTACTGGATATTTACCAAAAGGATACAAAAATACTAATTCAATGGGGCACATGCACCCCAATGTTTGTAGCAACATTATCAACAATAGCCAAATTATGGGAACAGCTCAAGTGTCCATCAACAGATGAATGGATAAAGAAGTGGTATATATATATATATATATATATATATATATACACACACACACACACAATGGAATATTACTCAGCCATCAGAAAGAATGAAATCCTGCCATTTGCAATGAGATGGTTGGAGCTAGAGAATATTGTGCTAAGTGAAATAAGTCAGTCAGAGACAAATACTATATGATTTCACTCATATGTGGAATTTAAGAAATGTAACTGATGAACATAGGGGGAAAAAGAGAGAGGCAAACCATAAACAGACTATATTAACTATAGAGAACAAACTGAAGGTTACTGAAAGGTAGGTGGATGGGGGGATGAGTTAAATGTGTGATGGGTACTAGGAACACAATTGTGATGAGCACTGGGTATTGTATGTAAATGATGAACCTGAAACTAATATTATACTGTATGTTAACTAACTGGAATTTAAATAAAACCTGAAACAAATAACAACAAACAATAACACAAAGGTTTGGGAGGGAGAAATGAAAGTAAACTATTATAAGAGTCTTCTATGTGAAGTGGAGAGAATATGACTTGAAGTAGACCATGATAAATTAAAGGTGTATAATATAAATTCTAAAGAAGCCACTAAAATAACAAAAGTAATTTCTAGCTGATCAGCCAGCAAATGGAATTGTGAAATCACTCAATCCACAAGAAGTTAGAAAAATTTTTTAAAAAGGAATAAATGGACCAAAGAACACATAAAGCAAATAGAAATCAATAATGAGATTATATATTTTTAAAGATTGATTTATTTATTTTAGAGCGAGGTCAGGCAGGGGTAGCAGGTGAGAGAGAGAGAGAGAATTTGAAGAAGACTTTGTGCTGAGCACAGAGCCTGACACAGGGCTCAATCCCAGGACCCTGAGATCATGACCGGAGCTAAAACCAAGAGTCAGACACAATAAACTGAGACATCCAGGTACCCCACAAGATATTTTAAAATCTAAGCACACTAATAATAAACTAAATGTAAGTTACATAAATATCCCATTTAAAAACAGAGATTATCAGGTTGGATAGAAAGGTAATAACAACTATATGCTTCCCAGAAGAAAGCTCTTCATATATAAAGACAGAAAACTAAAAAGAAGTATCAAATGATTATCTGAAAAAGTATTTGAGAAAATGTATCATCAATTCCTAATAAAAACTAAGCAACTAGAAATACAAGGGAATTTTCTCAACTTGATAGAGGACATCTATGAAAAACCCTATAGCTAACATCATACTTAATGAAAATTTTAATGTATCTTTCCATTTGACATTGTACTGGAGATTGTACTTAGTACAATTAGTAAGAAAAGAAAATAGAAGTCATCCCAATTGGAAGGAAGAAGTAAAACTGTTTTTATTTCAGACAGTGTGATTATCCATGTAAAAATATGATAGCATCTACATAATAGTTCCTAGAATTAATAAATGAATTTAGAAAGTTTGCAGGATTGAAGGTAATATAGAAAAATCAACTCCATTCCTTTATTATAGCAACAATCAGAAGTTAACTTTTTAAAACTTCCATTTAAATTGCATACCTTAGTTGAAATACTTAAGGATACATCTGACAAGATATGTGAAACAACTATATACACTGAAAAGTACAAAATGTTGCTCAGAGAAATTTTAAAAGACCTAAATAAGTAGATAAATTGTGAATCAAACTATTCTCATTCCTATTCAACATTGTACTGGAGGTGTCAGTGCAATAATGTAAGAAAATTAAAAGTTTTGAAAAGAAAATCATCATTATTCACAGATAAAATCATTAGATGCATAGAAAACCCAAAACATCTCAGTATATTTAGAATTAATAAAGTAGTCAGTTTCCTAAATACAAAGTCAATAAATAAACTTTTTCTTTTTTTTAAATAAAGAAACTTTCATTCAAATTATAGTTACTTAGCATACAGTGTAATATTAGTTTCAGGTATACAATATAGTCATTCAACACTTCCATACAATACCTGGTGCTCATCACAAGTGCATAAATTATATTTTTATAAATCAGCAAGAAACATTTAGAAAATGAATGCTCCCATTTATAATAGCATCAAAAATATCAAGCAACAAAATATGCTCAAACCTCCAAAGGGAAAACTCTAAAACATTATTGAATCATTAAAGAAAGCATAAATTAATGGAGTACCATATTCATGAATTAGAAGATTCAAATTATAAAAATGTCAGTTCCTACCAATTGATAGATTGATTCAATGTGATCACAATCTAAATCTTAAGTTCATCCTTCAATTTATAAGAAAATAGAAAAGGCCAGATATAGCAAATACACTTTTGGAAGTAAAAGGATAGATGGGCTTGCTGAATCAGATATCAAGAATTATTATAAAACCATAGTGATAAAGATATGAATTAATAGTGCAGAGGAAAGTGAGTAGACCAATAGAACAGAACAGAGAGCCCAGAAACGGATTCATCCATATATGGATACTCAAAATGTCTTAGAAGTAGTACTTGTGGACTGTGGAGAAGTACAATCTTTTAAATGGTGCTGGGACAATGGAGTATCTATAAAGACAAAAGAAAGAAAAAAAAAGAGCAAAAGTGAGAGAGAAGCTTTAAAGGAAACAACACTAGATGCTCACTCCTTGTAAAGATCAGTTCCAGGTAAAATATTCATTTGAAAAGTAAAACTAAAGCTTTTCTTCTTAATTTTTTTAAATTTTAATTTTAACTTTCAGGTGTAGAATTTAGTGACTAATACTAAAGCTTTTAGAGGTGCCTGGGTGGCTCAGTCATTTGAGTATCTGGCTTTGGCTTAGGTCATGATCCCAGGGTCCTGGGATTGAGCCCTGCATCTGGCTCCCTGCTCAGAGGGGGACTGCTTCTCCCTCTCCCTCTGCCTGCTGTTCTCCCTGGTTGTGAGCTTTCTCTGTCAAATCAAATCTAAAAAACAAAACAAAACAAAACCAAAAAAACCCACAAAACTAAAGCTCTTATAAGTGACTATCTTGTGGACTTCAGGGTATGGAAGAATTTCTTAAAACCATTAACTATAGGGGCAGCCCGGGTGGCTCAGTGGTTTAGTGCCGCCTTCAGCCCAGGGCATGATCCTGGGGACCTGGGATCAAGTCCCACGTCAGGCTCCCTGCATGGAGCCTGCTCCTCTCTCTGCCTCTCTCTCTCTCTCTGTGTGTCTCTTACAAATAAATAAAATCTTAAAAAAAAAAAAACCTTAACTATAAAAAAAAGATAGATAAGTTCAGGTATATCAAAGTTAAGAGTTTTTATTTTTCAGAAGATACCATAATGGAAGTGGAAAGACAAGCCATAAAGATTTTTTTTGACTAGCATTTAGAATACATAAAGAGCTCCTTTATGGCCAATGAAGATAAGAAAAGATGGTCAATCTCATTGGTAAACAAGGAAATGTAAATTAACCACAATGCAAAGCCATTTACCCATAAGATTAGCAAAAATTAGGTAAATCCAATTCTTGGCAATCTTGCAGGGGAAAATCAGTTCTCTTACTTGTGACAGAAGTATAAACTGGTACAATCATTTTGGAAAACAATTTGACATTATCTTGTAGAATGTTGAATATCTTATGACAAGTATTCCAGTCCTAGGTATATAACCACAGAAATGTGTGCACATGTTCACTAGGATTCATGCACAAGAATGTTCATTGCAGGATTGTTCTTAGGAGCCCCAAACTGAAAGCAAACCAAATGTCCATCAACATTAAAATGGTTTAATTATACTATGTTCATATGAAGCAATATTACACAACATTAAAAAATGTGAATGAATCTTATGTCAGGAGTTCTGAATGAATTAGGCAAGGTTAAAAAGAATGTATCCGATAGAATTCCACATATTTAAAGTTTTAAACAGATTTAGGGATGCAATCATAAAGGGTAAAATCATTGAGAAAAATAAGGAAATAAACCCATAAATTATCTTAAAAGGGAGGAAATGTTGTAATTAGGAGATACAAGGGCCAGTGGTGGAGTGGTAGCTCCTGGTTGCCTCAAATGTTCTGGGCAAGGAGTTCTAGGCAAGTGGCCTAGGAGGTGATGACAGATATTTCCTTTGCAACCATTAGATAAACTATACAGGTAAGTTTTGTACACTTTTTGCAAGAACTGCTTTTATAAAAAGAATTCTACTCAATTTTATATTATAGCATTACTAATTCACAGTAGGGGGTCATAATAAGACCTTTAGAAAATGTTTTGCATTCAACTATTTACCATAAACCTGATAGGGTAAACCAGTAAAGATTATCCTAGATAGTTAGTATACATAAATACATAGATTTCTAAAGAATTCAAGAGTACTTGAAATAAATATTCTATTGTTTAAATGAGTGTTAACAAAAGTCAGTACCTATCCACATTAGTGTAGTTTTATACACTTAAATGCTTATCCCTTCCAGGATATAGTCCTTGACAGACACATCTCTATGGGGCTGCTAGAGTCCTGTAGAGAAGTTTGGTTTGCAGAATGGTAAGGATACTTGATGGGCTTCCTGCAAGCAATGCAACGTCCTAAGCCCTACTCTGAAAAGTGCTTTTGACTCCTTTTTATACTGGTTTAAAAATACCTTACTTCACAGAATTTTTATAATCCCATTTCATTCAAATCCCACATACTCCCTGCCTATAGATCTAACTATTGTTGAACCAACCCATTTCCCTTGAAAAACAATAAAGCCATACTCTTGTGTCAGAAAGACAAGAGGAGTAAACCGCCAATTGAGAACTATCTGGCATCAGGAGTCTTATCTCGCTATTCTCTTGTGGTCTCTTGGCATCTTCTGACATGCAGCACCTCACCTCCAAGGTCATTAAGAACTTTCCTAGATGGATCTGGGTACTTCTGAAACCCTGGCTTCAAATGTAATTCATAGGCCCTTAAAAGGCTGCCTTAGACTTTAATTCTACATGATCTTTAGCTTCATTTCCTACAAACAACTGCTACTTTAGTCTGTGTCTCAAAGAGGGAGGGAGAATCTGATTGGCTTTGAATCTAGAAATATAAATAAAACATCGAGTATTTCCTGTGGCCTCAGGTAAAACATCCATCCCTGTCCAATCGACTATGATGAGGAAATGCTATATCAATATAACATGGCCATTCATAATGTGTAGAAGCAATGGGCAGAGGCAGTTGGAGTACAGGGTGGGGGGATGGGGGTAAGCAAGGAACAGATAAAATATATTTTGAGTATAAGCAGGTTTTCAAGAAAGACAGTAAGTTAATTTTTTGGCTTATTGAATTTGAGAGGAGCCAGGTGAAATTGTCCTGTTGGTAGTTAGATGTATAGGAGTCTGCTTTGAATGTGAGCCAAGGTCTTGGATTTGTTCAAAGGATCACAAGGACAGTCACATGTGAGTGTATGATCACATATACTGACTCTAGAGAAACAAATTACAGAATTAAGAACATCTTACTCTAATCAACAATATTAATCATGTTCAGGCAACAAGATTTGGGTATACATACTTATGCTTGTGATTATAATGTACCAAAATGCAAAATAAGTGGTTGTATATGCTAATTAAATTTTCTTGCTGGACAAATAGTGAGAAACTCTGAATCCCAGGCTTGTTTCAGCCACTTGATGAACTCAGTTGACCTGTTAACCATCTGCCAATTGAGATGCTCCCTGGTGGTCTAGTAGTTAGGATTCAGACGTCTCAACTGCCAAGTTAGTTCCAGGATAATTTTATCAAAAGAGAAAATATCTGTGGGAATGTTTGGTAAACTGTAGCTCAGTGAAAATGTTAGCAAATTTATCTCTCTTTTAAAAATTGATTTAAATGCACTAAAGACCTTTGCTTTTTTTCCTCATTTGAACGTTTGTTTCTAGATAAAAGACTGAGATTCTGAGGAATTAGAGAAACATTACCTTTAGCCAGGAGCAATGAGGAATGCTATCTTTCTTAAAAACATTATCCTGGGGCACCTAGGTGGCTCAATCACTTAAGTGTCTTGACTCTTGATTTTGGCTCAGGTCATGATCTTTGGGTCCTGGGGTCAAGCCCTACATGGGTCTCTGTGCTCAGGAGGGGAGTCTGCTTAAGGATTCTCTCCCTTCCCTTCTGCCTCTCCCCCCCAATAAATAAGTAAATCTTTGAAAAATAAAATTAAAATATTCTCTTAAAAATTGGCATCACATATTAAGGCAGACACATTAACTGCTCTTCTGAGTGGTGAGCTTTTAAAAATATATAATTCTATCTCCAGAGGGAAAAATTGTAGATTATATTTACCTGGTAAAAATAAGTTTAATACAAAATACAGTTTCTTAAAATTTATCTGGTACTCTATATCAAGATTTTGAAATGTATGTTTAATGGCTTTAAAACAGTTATAATTTAAAAAATAAAAAAATAAATAAAACAGTTATAATTATTTAACTATACTTAAATCATGGTCCCCAATAATTAGAAAGGAAATCAGGCATAATGGAGTTGTTATTTATGATAATTAAAGTAATTTTATAAATTATTCAAAAGAAATAATTTTAGAGAATTAACAATAAAATGTTGATTCTGTGTGTTGAATCATGATTCTAGGCAAGATTACAGAATATCTTAGCTTTCAATGTAAATTTGCTTTTGCACTTAGTTCCTTTGTTGTCGAAATTCTAAACCTTGAATATGTCCAGGGATAGAGTAAGCAACACAGTCTTTCATTTATCAAAGCTTCACCATTAGCACTGGAACTTTTTTTTCTCATTTGAAAGGAAAGCAGTACTCTCATGTGTATAGTTTATTTCACTTAGGAGGCAGATCATCTTACATTTCCCAAAAGGCTTTAAACATTCAAATTTCACAGCCATTACCAATCTTACTTTAAGGTAAATAATTTAACTTTCTTACTAATGTGGATTATCTGATATCTGCGGCTCCAGATAATATGGTTATAACCAATTTCAAATGATTTAGACTTGCAGAACTGCAAGAAATTAAGAAATGTGACCTGTAAATATAAAACCACCTGTTATGTCCAGCAGAAGAGCACTGAGACAGATAGCCTGTTCCCTAAGGTTACATATAGACTTCAAAGATGTTAATTCTCTTATTTGCTGCTTTAGCAATCTGTACTATCCACAATGGTTTTACATAGAATGGTAGTTTTATCTATTTGTGAAGTGGCAAAGTATTCCAAGAGGATAAGTTTCTACTCTTTTCATTGTTACCATGTCTTTAAAGTGAAATCAGAAATAGATTAATAGGGATTGATGGAACAGAATAGAGAACCCAGAAATGGACCCTCAACTCTATGGTCAACTAATCTTCAACAAAGCTGAAAAGAATATCCAATGGAAAACAGTCTCTTCAACAAAAGGTGTTGGGGAAATTGGACAGCCACATGCAGAAGAATGAAACTGGTGCACTTTCTTACACCACACATACAAAAAGACTCAAAACGGACGAAAGACCTAAATGTAAGACAAGAATCCATCAAAATCCTAAAGGAGAACACAGGCAGCAACCTCTTTGACTTGGCCACAGCAACTTCTTGCAAGACACATCTCCAAAGGCAAGAGAAACAAAACCAAAATTGAACTATTGGGACTTCATCAGGATAAAAAGCTTTTTTACAGCAAAGAAAACAGTCAACAAAACCAAAAGACAACTGACAGAATGGGAGAAGATATTTGCAAATGACATATGTGATTAAGAGCTAGTATCCAAAATCTATAAAGAACTTATCAAACTCAACATTCAAACAACAAACAATCCAGTCAAGAAATGGTCAGAAGGCACGAACAGACATTTCTCCAAAGAAGACATACAAATGGCCAACAGACACATGAAAAAGTGCTTCACATCACTTGGCATCAGAGAAATACAAATCAAAACCACAATGAAATACCACCTCACACCAGTCAGAATGGCTAAAAGTGACAGGTCAGGAAACAACAGGTGTTGGTGAGGATGTGGAGAAAGGGGAGCCCTCACACTGTTGGTAGGAATGCAAGCTGGTGCAGCCGCTCTGGAATACAGTACGGAGGTTCCTCAACAGGTTATATATATATATATATATATATATATATATATATATATATATATATATATATACTGTCAAAAGAATGAAAGTTTGCCATTTACAATGAGATGGATGGAATTAGAGGGTATTATGCTAAGGAAATAAGTCAGAGAAAGACAATTATCATATGATCTCACTCATATGTGGAATTTAAGAAACAAAACAGAGGATCATAAGGGAAGAGAGGAAAAAATAAAACCAGATGAAATCAGAGAGGGAGACAAACCATAAGAGGCTCTTAATCATAGGAAACAAACAGGGTTGCTGGAGGGGAGGAGGTAGGGAAATGGGGTAACTGGGTGGTGGGCATTAAGGAGGGCATAAGATTTAATGAGCACTGGGTGTTATATAAGACTGGTGAATCACTGACTTCTACCTCTGAAACTAATAATACACTATATGTTAATTAATTGAAATTAAATACAAAACTTTTAAAAAGTAATCTTAAAAATAGGTTAAAACAGAAAATAACAAATAAAATCAATGAAATCGAAAGCGTTGTTTTGTTGTTTTGAGAAGATCAATGCAATTGAGAAACCTCTACCTAGGCAGAAAAAAAAAGAAATATTAATGTTAAAGATACTACTGTTGAGAATTCAGAAGGAAATGAGGAGCATTACAGAGAAATTCTAAATTGCCTTAGAAGTCTAAATCACCATGAACAAAAGAAATGTGGACATTAAGAATGTTGCTGGTGTAAGTTCAGAACAACGATGAAAAACATTATTGGAAACTGGATGAAGAGAGGTCCTTATAATGTAGTGGTGGAATTGAGTACAATTGTGCCTTACAGTGATGTGAAAAGCAGAACCCATAAGTAATGGACTTGGATATTTAGCTGAGGAGATTTCCAAGCCAAGTGTTGATGGTGTTTTCTGGTTTCTTCTTTCTGTTTATAGTAAAATGTCAGAAGAATGAGACAGAATTAGGTAAGAATCATAAAGCAAAAAGGAAATAGGACTTGGTTTAGGAAGTTCTTGTCCTATCTAGATGGCAAAGGATGGTAAAATCCAGAGATGGCTGCTGAAAGCATGGCATAGAAAACAAAATTTTGGAAGTTTGGCTTTACAATCCTTTGCTGAGACCCTAGAATTATTAAGGATCAGAACACAAGAAATCTCTTGTGATGTACTTCACAGGTTTTCTCAGTGAACCAGAGCACCTCTAGGAAGATTAAGAGCATTGTCTCTTAGCCATTTTAATAGAAACCAAGTATAGTGACTATCTACAGGAGATATGCAAAGCAGAGACCCTTGTGCAGGCCGGAAAGAGAAAACCGAGTGAGAGGCAGCCTGGAGAACATGTGACTGCAGTGCCCGAAGCCCACCCTGCAGCAGATCAGCCACATTGCCCAACAGCTGGGCCTTGAGAAGGATGTGGTCCGAGTGTGGTTCTGCACTCGTCGGCAGAAGGGCAAACGATCAAGCAGTGACTATCGCAATGAGAGGATTTTGAGGCTGCTGGGTCCCCTTTCTCAGAGGCACCAGTATCCTTTCCTCTGGCGCTGGGGCCCCATTTTGGTACCCCAGGCCATGGGGGCCCTCACTTCACTACGCTCTACTCCCCAGTCCCTCTCTCTGAGGCTTTCCCTCAGTGTCTGTCACCACTCTGGGTGCTCCCATGCATTCAAATTGAGGTGCTGGCCCTTCCCAGGAATGGGGGCCAGAGGAAGAGGGAGTGCTAGGGAAGAAGAACCTGGGATTCCTACCAGGGCTTTTGGATTAAGTTCTTCATTCACTAAGAAAGGATCTGGGGACACAAAGGGTGTGGAGGCAGGGAGTTTGGGGTGAGGGGGACTGGTTACAGGAAAGGTGAAGTTCAAGGATGCTCTTGTTTTTAATTCCAACATCACTCATCACTTTCTTAAATAAAGAAGACTGGGACACACACACACACACACACACACACACACACACAAAGACTTGAGCTGAGATCAAGAGTCGGATGCCTAAGTGAGTGAGCCACCCAGGTATCTCTGAATTTAATTTTTTAAAGTAAGCCATTTGAAAGAATAATGTCAAGTAAATAGAGGTATAAATGATATAAGTTAACAATTATTAGATTGGCATAAAGATGACTGCAGTTTGGCATATCCTGCTTGGTTATCTGTTTTCATTTTGGGGTACTTTCAGGTGTTGAGTTTCCATTTAGTGGTGGCCACTTCAATCTTCTTTTTCCATGCCCCCCTACGATTCCAAAACAGGGCTAATTCCCTCACCTCTGTAAATGCCTCAACACTATGCATATTGCAAAACTTTGCACTTCCTATATTGCATAAAAATTATCGATTTGATATTCCTTCCCTAAAGACTTTGTGAGGTTCTTAGGGGAGTGACTGTGTCGTACTCATCTTTGCATTTCTAATGTCTGGCTCCATGCTTAGCTTACGGTAGGTATTCAGTACATGTTTGCTGAATGGATTAATAAATCTTTTATAGCCTGTGGAAACTCTAGAAAATAAATTTTATCTTCAGTATAAAGTTTGTATCTAGTATTAATTAGACAAAAGCAATTAAAATTATAAACCACCTCTAGTGCGCCAATAGGTTATTGAGCTTCATCAGATAACTTTTACATTTGGCACAGAAAAGTTCTTACCTGAAAATGGAAACTTAAAACTTTAGTTGAGAAAAGCATTCTTGATTAAGAGCACTTGAGTAAAAAGAGCTCATTAACGAAAAACAATACTATTTTTATAATGACTAAGCTCCTTTTATCTTACCCTGATTTGGTTTCACGCTTCAACAAATAGCACCTTTTGGCAGTCATGGCTTCTTGCATTGCCAAATGCAGTATTTGTGGCTGGTTGTGCCCTTCCTTGACGTCACTCTGGAAGAGGTCATCAGCTAATTAGCTGCATAAGCTGGTCACCATGATTGCTTCCAAACTCCAAATGGTGTAGTCTGATGGAATCACAATGACTTTTAAAAAAAGAGTTGATTTTTTTTCTTGATAGCACAAAAATGCTTCTTAGAATATTGAAACTTAGGACAATTATAATGGAATGTATCTGATTAAAGGTGACCTATAGATACTCAGGAGAGCAGAAAAATTTGCTTAGATAGGATGAATACTCAGCTTTTTCTCCAAATCAGACATGGAAAAAATATCTGTTTTTCAGATTTTAGCCTCTCCCTCTTTAATTCCCATCCCCTAACAACATAGTTGACCCTTAACGTAAGGGTTAAGGACACCAATCCCTGCATGGTCAAAGATCTGTGTATAACTTTTCACTACCCAAAAACTTAACTACTAATAGCCTACTGTTGACTGGGAGCCTTACCAATAACATAAGCAGTCGATTAACACATATTTTGTATGTTATATGTATTATATACTATATTCGTATAATAAAGTAAGCTAGAGAAAAAAGAACATTATTACAAAAATCACGTGTAGCAAATACACTTATGGTAGGTACTCTATTGTATTTATTTTTAAAAACCCATATTTAAGTGGACTCAAACAGTTCAAGCCTGTGTTAAGGGCCAACTGTGTATCTGCTCTTCTTCCGTATACTACCCACTGCTTTTTCTCACAGACTTCATATGTCTTCTGGGCTTCTGTACTCCCATCTCTTTACCATTTTTCTCTGAAGAGTCAGCATGTTCACTCTGCTCCTTGCTTGCTCGAGCCCCTACCTCCACCTTTAGGAGATTTGCATTTCCTGTTTACTACTTGTGGAGACCATGCCTTTGTTTTCCAAGGAAATACTTAGTTTGAAATCTGTCATTCATATTTATGTAAATCTCTGAATCATCAAACTTTTAATCTTCTCAGATTGAAATTGCTCAAAGAAGCAATTCTGGAGGCACCTGGGTGGCTCAGTCGGTTAAACCTCTGACTCTTGATTTCAGTTCAGATCATGATCTCAGGCTTGTGAGATCGAGCACGTCATGGGGGGCCCAGTGGAGAGACTGCTTGAGATTCTCTGTCCTCTCCTTCAGCCCCTCCCCACCCTCTGTCTCTTAAAGAATAAAAAAACAGTTCTGTATGGATTTTATGCTCTATTACAGACTAGACAGGGAAGCATCATAGAAGAGGGGAGATTAGTTCTGAAGGGGTCCCTGAATAAGAGCATAAGTATTTTATTTTATTTATTTATTTTTTAATTTATACTGTGTTGATAAATTATTTAAAATATGAGACAAGAGCATAAGTATTTTAGATCCTATTTCCTTGCACTGAATTTGTAATATAGAGCTTTTAATTTTAAAAATTAAAAAACATTTTTTTAAAGGATTTATCTATTTGAAAAAGAGAGTGAGTGCATGAGCGGGGTGAGGGGCACAGGGAGAGGTAAAAGCAGACTCCCCGCTGAGCAGAGAGCCCCACAGAAGACTGTATCCCAGGATCCTGAGATCATGACCTGAGCCAAAGGCAGATGCTTAACCAATTGAGCCACTTAGGTACCCTGAAGATTTAAAATTTTAAAAAGGTCAACTAATCCATGATTTTAGACAAAGGCTGTTACAAAATACAATATAGTCTTTAAAGTAAGGAATAAAACACAGAATAAAGACTTGAATAATGGACACAAACTTCATAACAGAATTCTCATATTTATTTGAAATATGTACTCACCTAATCAAAATGTCACAAGGAATAACTCACTATAGTTGAGCTCCATATTTGAAAAAGGGACTATATTGGGATCCCTGGGTGGCGCAGCAGTTTAGCGCCTGCCCTTGGCCCAGGGTGCGATCCTGGAGACCCCGGATCGAATCCCACATCGGGCTCCCTGCATCATGGAGCCTGCTTCTCCTTCTGCCTGTATCTCTGTCTCTTTCTCTCTCTCTGTCTCTCTCTCTCTCTCTCTGTGACTATCATGAATAAATAAATAAAATCTTTAAAATAAAAAGGACTATATTAAGTTCCCTCTGGTTTCCCTTGGGTGTCCAGCCTGGTCCTTCAGAAATTTGTTGAAATGGATTTTATTAATATTCTTGAGGCAGTTAATATAATTAAGAGGCCTCTTCAGCTCAAAGACTTTTGCACAAAATAGTAATATACTCTGGGGAAGTAACTCAGACTTGATGAAATTTGCTCCTCAAAGAAGTGATTTCTACCAACTAGCTTGGTGACATGGTTCAAGTTACCTCTCAGTTTTCACATCTGTAAAATAGGACTGCCTTGAAGTGTTGTTGAAGTTAAATGAAATAAACATGTAAAATGCTTTGTTGAGGTTAAATGAGATAACATATAAAATGTGTCCAGCCCAGAATGAGCACCCAATATATATATTTCCTTTTATCTTCTTTCATATTGTATCTTGAATAGTCCCAATGCACATGTGACATGGTTGCAGACACATCAACAAAACAGGATAAGTGAAAGATATTACCTAATTCAGGCACTCTAAATAAAGCTACTTACTGTACTAAAAGTACCCTACAACCCCTTTTTGTTGAGATTTATGCTCATTTCATTAACTATACCTTATTAGTGAAAGACCTTTGGAAAAATTTATGGTCCCATCTTAGTATTTGAAATAGATACATTTCTCACAAGCAACTAGTTTGTGTTTTTCATGACCTATGAATTGTGAAATTGGTCATATTTCTCTCTGTGGGCTAGTAGAAAGCTTAGAATCAAATTTGTTGCTTTAAGTTTAGCATATAGTATTAGTATATAGAAATTAATGGTATATATTCTTGCATTAACATCATTCCTATCATATCTCTATCAGTTTTTTTCTCTTGCAACATATTTTTACCTACATTTAATTAGTGTGACCTTGGTATATTATATATTTCTTCATAAGCTGTCTTAAATCCTGGAAAGAGAATAGGAGACACAGAAAAAATATATATATACACATATATATATTTATATACATATATATTTATAGATATATCTCCAAAACGTTATCAGTTGCTACAAATAGCTTCATTCTCCTCTAGTTTGGGCACATCCTTGTCCCAATAGTCTACAACCTATTTAAGTTGCACTATTAATAGCACACATTACATAAAATAATGTAGGAAAGGGAGAAAGAAACTTTCAACAACTGAAAAATATAAACATATATTCATTTAGTTAAAAAAAGAATATAGGTAGTATTCACTGTACGTATTATACAGAAAAGCTATCAAGGAAGCTAAATTTTAATCAATATAGAATCTTTGTATTTTGTGAAAATTTACACACGTAAAAATAGACTTCATTAGTGTTCATTTCCAAAAAAAAAGTGTTCATTTCCTGATTAATATTTGAGTAATAACTCAAACATGGTTATAACTTATCAACAGAAACAGAATTCTGAGCTGCAGTTTGCTCTTGATAGAATGTTATGTTTTATTAAGATTTATGAATTCATTATTCTTGCAGATGATTTAATTATATAGTATTGCCTGTTTCACATACAAGATTTCAATAAGCAAGACTTCCAGCATCACATGGGTTCAAAGTGAAACATAAAAGCTGTGGTTAAATTACATAAATAATAACTTCTTGAAGTACAAAAGCCACATATATGATACCTATCTCCAGAGTGTCTGCCTACTTGGAATAAAATAGTCAACATTCCTTTCTAAATGTGCAAAGTAAAATTTCTTCTTAAAAATTTTCTCCAGAATTGAATAGCACAGGGTTCTGCCTTTGTTTTAAAATACTGGATTGCCAGACACATTTCTATGTCTTCTTCTAGAGAAGTATTATCACACATTAAATTCACTTCTGTGAATAAAACAGTGCACTGGAACCCTTAAAGAGGAAATGTGGAGTGAACCATGAGATACACAATCTGAACACCCTCCTAAAACAGAGGAGAATGAGGGCCAATAAGATGAGATTAATTTCCCAAGGCCACACTGTAGCATCAGTATCATTACTCACAGATTTTATGAGAGAGATTCCTGTTGAAATCTTGGTCAGAGATGATAATGGTTTGAGGACTGTGTGAGGCATAATCTCTATGAAAAATGTTATCCTATTATAGGCCCTCTAGCCCCCGTTTCTGACATCTTCACTCCATGGAGAATACGGTGGACCTCGGATTGAAATGTTATGGACCTACAACAAGAATAACAATAGTATCTTATCTTTCAGAATGCTATCAAATATTTCATTTAGAATCACTGAAGTTTTTTTTTTTAAGAAATTTTATTTATTCATGCATGAGAGACTAGAGAGAGGGAGGAAGAGACACAAGCAGAGAGAGAAGCAGGCTCCACACAGGATGCCCGACATGGGACTCGATCCCGGGTCTCCAAGATCCCACCCCGGGCTGAAGGTGGCGCTAAACCGCTGAGCCACCGGGGCTGCCCGAATCACTGAAGTTTTTGAGTTGAATGGTGACTTAGACAGCTAGTCTACTGGTTCTCAATCTTGGCTACATAGTGGAATCACCTGAGGAACCTAGAAATCACTGATGCTGCCTCTGTCCTTATAGATTCTGGTCTGATAGGTCCCATGTGTGGTCTGAGCATTAGGATTTTAAAAAATATCCCAGAGGATCCCAATGTACCAGGAGGGCAAAAACTTCTGATGTAGTCTGACTACTCTCCAGTTCTCCTCCGAGCTCATTTTGTACAAAGAGTGGGAGACTTGCTCATCACCAGCTGGTTATGATGGTTAGTTTACAGCTTCAGTTTAGCCCTGTGTTCCTGACTAAGAAGCACATACATGAGAGAAGGTGAGATTTCCACCAACAGCACTTCTCAAGGCTGCCAGGACACTGGGAAACAACTTGTCTTTGGGGCTCCTGAAATGACACACAAGACAAGCCTCCATTATTGGATCAAAACATCTCTATGAGTTTGGCATGAATTACCTTCATTTTATAGAAGATGCGATTGGTGCTCAGATAAATGTTCATAAACTCACATAGTTATATTAGGTTCTGTGAGAGCTTTTGAATAAAATTATATTATAATTACCTCTAAAGTACATTCATATTATTTTGTTTTATTATTGGATATCATATCCTTGTCTCAGTACTTAAAATTTATTGATTCCCAGCCTCACTCATGAATTAAATGAAAAAGATTCTTAAAATAAAAAGATAAATGTACTATCATATGAAGGGATAAACACTTTTTACCCTCATGATCGTGGATGGTTAACAAGGTTGTGTTTTTTTAAAGTCAATAGTTTATTTGTATGACATCCATATAAGAGAATTTTTCTTAAAGTAAAATCTTATAGGAAATATAAAATCTAGTGGGAAATATTGGATTAGCATGAGTAAAATGCACAAGATCATGTGTAAAAGGATCATACCCAAATAACTGCATTTGTAAATCCTGTTTTGAGAGTGGGAGGTAATTATGGTTTCACTGAGAAGGCTTGTCTGAGTCAGCATTGACCTATCAGCCCATTGGCATTTGGAATCCTGTTGGCAGAATGCCTCTCTCACCACTAGATCTGTGGCCAGGGCCCCTCACTGAAGCAGGGAAGGGTAGAAAGGAACAATGCCTTTGGTTGATTGGAGGCAGTGAGTACATAAAAAAGCACCACCCTTGACTGTGTAACTCATAGTGACTCACATTCTGACCTTGGAGGACAGTCACATATTTCACACTGTTGCTTTGAACATCTTTTAAAATCATAAGCCTAATGATTATTGAAAATGTGCCACTTGGGGCAGGCAACCACTTTCTCAGCTTTCCAATCTCCTTCCAACTGCTGGTCAAATCCCAAAGCTAGTAGGCTTGTTCCTCTTTTAGCCTCTTCAGAAGCCCCTGGCTGGTGGACAGTCCTTGTGCCCACTGTGTTGGGTGAGTGCAGTGGGTCACAGTCTTGGAGATTTGGCAAACTATCCATAAAACCTGCTACCCTCATCCATTGTCCTTCTATAATAAAGGTGAGAGTAAAGGGGCATAAGAATTGTCTCTTTCACTGATATGATTGGCTTCCAGAATATAACAAAATGTATTTATACGTAGATATATAGATCTGTAGATGGGATCCCTGGGTGGCGCAGCGGTTTGGCGCCTGCCTTTGGCCCAGGGCGCGATCCTGGAGACCCGGGATCGAATCCCATGTCAGGCTCCCGGTGCATGGAGCCTGCTTCTCTCTCTGCCTGTGTCTCTGCCTCTCTCTCTCTCTCTCTCTGTGACTATCATAAATAAATAAAAAATTAAAAAAAAAAAAAAAAGATCTGTAGATAGCTATACAATAGTAAATTCTCCCTCTCTCAATCTGTGTGTATATCCCTCTCTCTCTCAGCAAAGAAAAAAGATTGAAAGTAAATATGCTAAATTGGTAAGCACTTTTTTGTCTTTGGGCGGCAAATGATTTTTTCACACTTCTTTGTTACTCTGCTTTCTAAATGTCCTGTGACAAGCCATTTTATTTATATTTACAAAAATAAAATATAAAATATTTTCCTGTTACGTATAAACCATCTTCTCCCTTTGGTCTGTGGCAAAAAATCTAGTTAGCTCAAGCACTAATTTACCTTAAAACCAAGAAAATGGGTTACTTAAAACCCTATTTCTTTACAGATAAAATGAAGAAATGAGTTAGCAAAGAAAGCATATTTTGAGAAAACTGAAAAGGGTAGTAAAATATTTCTGGTTATAAAGAGACAACAACCAGACAGGGATCCTGGTGATGATGGAAATGTTCTGTCTTGACTGTATCAATGTCAATTTCCCAGTTGAGATATTGAACTATAGTTTTGCTAGATTGTATCATTGGGAAAAATTGAGTAAAGGATATATAGCATCTATACATATTAACATTCTACAACTGCATGTGAATCTACAGTTATCTCAAAACAAAAAGTTTAATTTTTAAAAGTCACTGAAAGGCATTGCTCTGCTATTTCTTAGATGCATTAAAAGCAGAGAGGCCTTCATCATTTTACCCATCTCAGAGTCATTCTGGAGTAAATATTTAATATTCTCTCCTCATGATTTTCATGATAAAATTTTTTGTTTGTCTTTTAATACTTTAGGACACAGAAATACATTTTCAAAATAATTTCCAGTGAATGACTAGAAAAGTATTCTGTCAAATGAGAAAATGTGTTGTTGAGAGCTAGTTCTCCATGGGTGTTTTGCATTTCTGCATGTCTTGTTAACAAGACACTGACTGCTCTTGTTCTGGAGGATCTCTTCAAGGAAGTTTGTTTAGTAAATAACCTTGGAAGATAGAGTGTCTCCTTTCAGAGCAAAGGACAAGACTATTTATTGCCTGTTTAAAAATATGTAGGTTCCTTAAGCTCAGAGTTCCTTCCAGTATACAACCCACTGTGTGAGCAGGTGTCATCTGGACCCCTTGGTGTCACTCTGTTGGACTTGGGGCTCAGGGAACTACTGCAAAAAATGCTGATAACTCCGGCTGCTTCCGTTGTTCTGAGTTATAAGTTGTCCTTTGCCTCTGACTCAAGAGTTTTGTGTCTTCATCCAGAATCCATGAAATTGTACCAGTTTAACTTGTTAGATTGCAAGTAGGGTAAAATCTCAGACCCTTAAGAGTTCTTAACAGTTTTGGTGATGAGGATGGGATACTGAGAGAAGTAGCTTTCTGGATGCAGGCCTTGAAAGCTAGTTAATGAGATCTGAAGAAAACCTATGGGAATTGGCAGGAAGCATGCTGATGCAATTTTAAGCAACAAGGTAATAAATGGTCTTCTGTTTTATTTCCTGATAATGAGGGAAAATTGGGAGGGGGTACAGACAAGAGATAGCTGCCTGTTTATTGCTAACCATCCTCCCAATGTAAGATTTCCTTGCCCATCTGGCAGTGAGCCTCAAGTCTACCTCATGGTACAAGAGGAGAATGTGAGATGTGGTCTTAGTAATGGGGCAATGGTTGTCTCATATTAAATTGATAGCTTCAAAGAAGGTCATAACTATGTGAGCCATGCTTAAGTCAAAAGAGGATACAAACCCCATGATCCCAGAAAACAATGTGGCTGCGGTTGTGGCTGCAAAGTCAAGGGTTCCCAAGGCTGTGACACATGGTACTAGCCACAAAGGTATCACTACCTGATATAGAGCACTGTGAGGGCCAAAAGCAATGAAGTTCATTGGGTTGAGCAATGAAACACTGCTGCATTGTTTGAAACTGCAAGGAAAGGAAAAGCCTTGTTTAGTGGACAGAGCCACTGTATTAGTCTGTTCAAGCTGGCATAACAAAATGCCATAGGCTGGGTAGATTCAACAACAGCAGTTTATTTCTCACAATCCTGGAGGCTGGGAAGTCCAAGATCAAGGTGAAGACTGATTAAAAACTTTTTTCTTTGCTTGCAGATGACTACTTTTTCATTGTCTTTACATGGCTGGCTGAGAAAGAAAGACAGCTCTAAGTCTCTCTTCTTCATTTTATCAGGACACTAATCCCATCATGGGGTCTCCTCCCTCATGATCTTATCTAAATCTAAATATTTCCCAAAGGCCCCATCTCCAAATATCTTCACACTGGGAATTAGGGCTTTAACATGTGAATTTGGGGGAGACACAAACATTAAGTTTATACTGGCCACGCTCTACCTTCATGTCCCCTGATCTCTTCCTCTTCCTCTACCTCCTCTTCAATCACTTTAAGAAGAGAAACAACTAGAGGTGGTGCCTCTACATACATATAATGGAATATTACTCAGCCACAAAAAAAGAATGAGATCTTGCCATTCACAATAACATGGATGGACCTACAAGGTATTAGGTTAAAATAAGTCAGACAGAGAAAGACAGATACCATATGACTGTACTTATATGTGGAATCTGAAAAACAAAACAAATGAGCAAACAAAAATACAGAAACAAATTCATAAATACAGAGAACAAACTTGTGGTTGTCAGAAGGGCTTATGGGAGATAGGGAAAATAGAGGAAGGGGATTAAGAGGTACAAACTTCCAGTTGTAAAAGAAAAAAGTCACAGACATGATAAGTACAGCATAGAGAATATAGTCAATAGTATTATAATACCATTGTATGGTGACAGATGGTAGTTACACTTATAGCGATGAGCGTTGAGTAATGTATAGAATTGTGGAATCACTATGACTTTTACCTGAAACTAATGTAACATATGTGTCAACTATATTTTAATAAAATAAAGAGAAGAGGCCATACACTCCAGCCCAAGTATACTAGGGATTTAGGGAAACAGAATAACTTGAAATGCTATGGCTTTGTTAGATATAAGTGTCTAAGTTAATCTTCTATCTGGTCCTGAAGAAGGAGGAACCTCACAAGTCAACTTATGGAATTTGGGCAGTGGGGAAGAGAAACTATAGGACCTTGAGCCAGGGTCCTTTAGGCCAATTCGGTGTACTGTTATTGTGGATGCACTGACCAATGTATCACTGTTATTAACATACTTGTATTTTAAATGTCCATAAAGTCCAGAGGGGATTCTCCTAATAGAAAAGAGTCACATTTAGAGAAGTGATAGTGGAACATCTACATTGCTTCTTAATCCACCTCTCTGACCCACCTGGGTGGTCTGACAGAAACAGTATAAAACTCTAGGAGAGAACAGTCTTGATTAAAGAATTTAAAGGCAGCAGTGATTATAAGAGATGCAATATCTCAATATAATAGTCCTGCCAGTAAAAAAAGCTAACAGGAGCTGGAGACCTATAGTAGATTATTGCCAACTGAATTCAGTTGTTGATCCCATAGCCCCAGCTGTTCCAGACATTGTGACTGTAACTGGATCCATGGCACAGACCAGTGGCACTTGGCATGCTAATGCCCTCATTGCCATTCCACTGGTACCTAAGAATCAAGAATAGTTCCCATTCATATTGCAAGGCTTCCAATATGCATTTGCAGTATTCCTGCAGGAGTACCTAAATTTCTGCCACTTGCCAATAATGGGTGTTTCAGAATTCAGTGCAAATGGCTCCACCTGTGTGTCCAAAGCTTTCATTACAGGGATGATGTCTTTTTGGTTGGCAAGTAAGAAGCATCAGCCTCAATGGCTTTGACTATGATATTATTATATTTCTGGCAACAGATGAAGCTGATAAACCCTGAAAAAGTTCAGGAACTAGCTCACCAGGTAAAGTGTCTTAAGACTATGTGGGCAGATTTACAATGCTCAGCCACCGCAATAGTTAGGGAAAAACTGCTGTGTCTACAGCCCTACCACAACTACCATCAAAAGATGCCCAGATCCTTCTTGGACTCTGTGAGTATTGAAGAAAGTGTGTGCCTCACTGGGTATTCAACTTTTCCTTTATATCAGGATATTTTGAGGCTCCAACAAACAGACTGCATTAGAAGTGTCCAATGGGCCACCTGGTGGCTCAGTGGTTGAGTGTGTGCCTTTAGATCAGGTCGTTATCCCCGGGTCCTGGGACCAAGGCCCGCATCAGACTCCCCTGGGGAGCCTGCTTCTCCCTCTGCCTATGTCTCTGCCTCTCTCTCTCTGACTCTCATGAATAAATAAATAAAATCTAAAAAACAAACAAACAAACAAACAAACAAACAAAAAAAAAAAAAAAAGCTGTCCAGCAAGCTGTGACACACTCTCCACCTTTGGGGGTATAAATCTTTTGAGTTTTATATCCCTATGACTGGTTATTTTGCTGGTCACAGCCTCTAGCAATAGGAGGCAGCCTCTATCCAGTCAGTTGTTAGGCTTTTGGACTTGTCATCTGCATGACTTGGCGACCATGTATACCCATTTTGAAAAATAGCTCTTAGCTTGCTACTGGGCTCTTGACGAAACTGAATGAGTAGCCCATGGAGGCCTCGTGACTGTCCATCCTATGTTCCTATTTCAGGTTGGATCAACTTTGACTCAATGTCTAACAAGCTGGGAAGGGCCCAATGAGCCTCACTTGTCACGTGGAAATGATACATACAAGGACACAGTTGGCTTAGCTCACATGGCATGTTGGCTTTACATGAAAAAGTGGCAGCTATTTCTTTGGGGGCAACTTCATCCTAATGCTACCACCTGAAGCAAGTTACTGGCTCAGTGAGGTCCTCAACTCACAGTGCTTCCCTTAGGTGCCTAGGCTTGGCTCACTGATGGTTTAGCTGAGCCAATATCTGATGGTGTCCACTGGGTTGCTGTGTTTGTTCGACTTTAACACCAGCTATACAGGAACAGAAGCAGATGTGGTTTTTCTACTCTGTGGGCAGAAATCAAGGGCATTTTCATAACTTGGGCTGGTAAGCTTCTTAAGGAAACTAGTTATATTTTTACTGACTCTGTTGTCAATAACTAGATGCCACTTTAAATACTACAGAGTGTTGGATTAAAGACACCTGTCTTTGGGGCTGTGACCTGTGGAAACAAATTATAGCTATTGATTGAACCGTCTGGGTGATTCATACAGATGCCAACACTAAGGGCCATTCTCTGAAGAAATTAGCTGAGGTCAAGCTGCTAGTTGACACTGCAGCTCTCAGATCACCACCATTGCTGTCTGGATCTATCGTCATATTAGACATGGCAGCACATCCACCATGTGGTACAAAGCAGAGGATTCTGTTTCTAATACAGAATCTAATACATGCTAGGCCTGGGATTTCTGGCATAAGTTGATCCATTTACCTTGTCGGGAGGAAGGTCACATTACATTACTTCTGTAAACTCCTGGCAGATTGAATAAGCTGAAACTTTGATCTAAGGGCAATTGGTGATGCCTCAGCATTATTGACACTTGTTCAGGTAATAGTATTGCTCTTGTAGTCTGAATAGTTGAGTCTGCCCACACTACTGTGGCTCTTGGAATTTATCTGTGGCAACTTTTTGGATTTCTGGATGTTTAAAGTCTTGATGACAGTGCATCTCCTATCATAAAAACTGTTCAACAGAGTGCCGGTAGTTAAGATATTCAGTGGACCTTCCATGCTCCCTACAACCTACAGGCATCTGATGTTGTTAACCAGTGGAATGGCTTCTTCAACACTCAACTCAAAAAAAGATTTCTGCCTCAACTTATCTCACATCATCCAGGTTCCTAAACTTGTCTAAGGCAGTTTGCTAACTGAATCAGCTGTCCTCAGAAAGTGATCCTCTCCCATTGGTTGCTTGGTAGGTAATATCACGCTAAAAGTGGCAGGGAGATCTTTTTTGGAAATTTAGGATTCTACCCTGACAATTCTTGGAAATGCCACATCTTTCTTTGCCCTAAGAGAAACCCTATGTTGGCATGGCCTGTATGCTACTGGGTGACACCCTGTCCAATATGGGGCCTCAGGAATTCAAACCCAATTCTTGTTCAGGTACCTGCATTCTCTTTTTGGATGAGCATGTCCTAGTACATTAGGATAATGACCAGTTGATTGAGTACACTACTCACTGAATCTCCCTATAGCAGCTCACATGGGATAGTGGAGGATATAGTGGGTCTCTGTATGTTTTATACAAATGCACTTGTATCTAGTCTTTCTAGGCAAAAGGTCTGGGTGCATGTAGGAGAGGATTAGGAAAAAAGGTATAACTACTGGAATGGACACACTTATTTTTTTGTGGTGGTAGAGTCTGGAAAGGAAATACTCCAGACCTTGGCAAGTAAAAATATGACAGAAGGAAGGACAATAATTATCTTTATCTTTCAAAATAACCCAGAAGCTTCCCCACAAAAGAAACTGTGCTAACACACCAAGTGCCTGCCTTTTAACTGGCTGCTGGGTCTATCCCATGCCAGACAACTCTGACCAGCATTTGAACTCTATTCCCTTTAACTCTACCATAAAGTCCAACAGAAATAGTGGGGGAAGGGGTAATTTTTAGTTCGTTCAACAGAGCCTAACATGGATCAGGCATTAGAAAAATGTTTGCAGAAATGTATTGAAATAGAAGAGAGGGAAGATGGTGGAGGAGTAAGGGACAAGAGTTTCCTCTGGTCTCAAAATTCAGCTAGATAGCTATTAAATCATTCTGAACACCTGCAAACTCAACCAGAGATCTATGAAAAGAATTGTTGCACCTCAACAAATAGAAAAGCTTCCACTTTCTGCAAGGTAGTTGGTATGGAGAAGTGAATCCAAGGCAATATATGGGAAGATGAACCTCAGGCGAGGCAGTCCATCAGCTACCTACCGGAAAGTGATATAGCAGCAGAGCACAAAATCAGAACTTGTAGAAGTCTCCTCCTGTGAGGGACATCCATGCCTGAAAGTGTTCACTCAAGTGGCAAAGTGGGGGTGGGATCCTAGGTGGGACAGTGTGGTCTCAGGATCCTGGGGGCACAGGAAGTGGGGGTACCTGAGTGTGCAGAGTTCCCAGGCATCAGAGAGGGAAACCAGCTGCAATCAGCAAGGTGAGGAGTGGACTCTCAGCTCGGGATTGCCATAAACCTTGAACCGCGACACAGCTGGGTGACCAGTCTAAGCAGGAGCCCAACAAATGGCAGAACCCCTGAGACCTCCCATTCCCCTCCCTCACCGCCCCCCCGCCCCACCCGCCCTGGGAGAACATGGGAGAACAATTTAGGAGCACACTGCGGGAGTCTGCAGGGTTTGGAGATTAGAATTGGGGTCTCATGCCTGAGATAGAAATGCTCGGTCACAGGCTGGGTGAGCCCAGAGTGCAGATGGAGACCAGAGATAGAGTGAGGGATTGATTTTTCCTGAGGGTGCACTGTGGGGCCTGAGCTTTTGGATCTCTCTGGGGCTAGAAATCGACATGCTGCCTTTTTTTTTTTTTAAGATTTTATTTATTTATGAGCGATAGAGAGAGAGGCTGTGGGGGGGAGGGGGCGGTGCAGAGACACAGGCAGAGGGAGAAGCAGGCTCCATGTAGGGAGCCTGATATGGGACTCGATCCTGGGTCTCCAGGATCACACCCTGGGCTGCAGGCAGCGCCAAACCGCTGCGCCACCGGGGCTGCCCTATGCTGCCATTTTTATTCCCATCCTCTAAGGCTGCATAGAAAGCCTTCAGGAACAAAAGCCACATGGAGCAATCCAGGGCAGATTACTTAGCTGACCCCCTGGCCAGGGCAGTGCAATTCAGCCCCAGGCAAAGACACCTGAGGATCACTGCAATGGGCCACAGCCCCAGAATATCAGCAAGAATGTTCAGTCAAGACCAACTTTACCGATGCTTAAGAACCACTAATCTCCAGTGCTAGGGGAATATGGCATATAGAATTCATGGGTTTTTTTTCTCAGCATTCTTTAGTCTTTCGATTTTAATTTCTTTATTTTCCTTTTCAACTAATTTCTTGTTTTACCAACTCTTTTTTTTTTATTTAAATTCAATTTGCCAACATATACTATAACACTCAGTGCTCATCTCATCATGTGCCCCCCTTTAATCTGTCAGCCAGTTACCCCATCCCCTTCTGCAACCTTTTGTTTATTCCCCAGAGTTAGGAGTCTCTCATGGTTTGCCTTCCTCTCTGATTTTTCCCTACTCAGTTCCCCCACTTCCCTTATGGTCCTTTTCACTATTTCTTATATTCCCTGTATGAGTGAGACCATATAATTATCTTTCCCTGACTGACTTATTTCACTTAGCATAATACCCTCCAATTCCATCCATGTCAATGTAAATGGTGGATCCTTTCTGATGGATGAGTAATATTCCATGGTGTATGTCACATCTTCTTTATCCATTCATCTGTCAAAGGACATTGTGGCTCCTTCCACAGTTTGGCTATTGTGGACATTGGTGCTATGAACATTGGGGTGCAGGTGTCCTGTCATTTCACAACATCTATACCTTTGGGGTAAATACTCAGTAGTGTAATTGTTGGGTTATAGCATAACTCTATTTTCAACTTCTTGAGGAACCTCCACACTGTTTTCCAGAGTGGCTGCACCAGCTTGCATTCTCACCAACAGTGTAAGAGGGTTCTCCTATCTCCACATCCTCACCAGTATCTGTTGTTTCCTGACCTGTCAATTTTAGCCATTCTCACCAGTGTAAAGTGGTATCTTATTGTGGTTTTGATTTGTATTCCCCAGTGCGCAGTGATGTGGAACATTTTTTCTTCTTTCTTTCTTTCCTTCTCTTTCTTCTTTCTTTCTTTCTTCTTTCTTTCCTTCCTTCCTTCCTTCCTTCCTTCCTTCCTTCCTTCCTTCCTTCCTTTCTTCTTTCTTTCTTTCTTTCTTTCTTTCTTTCTTTCTTTCTTTCTTTCTTTCTTTCTCTTCTTTCTTTCTTCTTTCTTTCTTTCTTTCTTTCTTTCTTTCTTTCTTTCTTTCTTCTTTCAAGATTTTATCTATTTATTCATGAGAGACAGAGGGAGAGAGAGAGAGAGGCAGAGACATAGGCAGAGGGAGAAGCAGACTCCATGCAGGGAGCCCGATGTGGTACTCGATCCCAGATCTCCAGGATCACAACCTGAGCTGAAGGCAGATGCTTAACTGCTGAGCCACCCAGCGTCCCTGGAGCATTTTTTCATGTGCCTGTCAGCCATGCATAGATCTTCTTTGGAGAAATGTCTGTCCATGTCTTCTGACCATTTCTTGACTGGATTACTTACTGTTTGAGTATTGAGTTTGATAAGTTCTTTATAGATCTTGGATACTAGCCCTTTAGCAATATGTCATTTGCAAATATCTTCTGCCATCCTGTAGGTTGTCTTTTAGTCTTGTTGACTGTTTTTTCTGCTGTGCAAAAGCTTTTTATCTTGATAAAGTCCCAATAGTTCATTATCACTTTGGTTTCCCTAGCCTTTATAGATGTGTCTGCAAGAAGTTGCTGTGGCTATGGTCAACAGGTTGTTGCCTGTGTGCTCCTCCAGGATTTTGATGGATTCCTGTCTCACATTTAGGTCTTTCATCATTTTGAGTCTATTTTTGTGTCTGGTGTAAGAGAATGGTCCAGTTTCATTTTTCTACATGTGGCTGTCCAATTTTCCCAATACCATTTATTAAAGAGACTCTCCTTTTTCCATTGGATATTCTTTTCTGCTTTGTTGAAGATGAGTTGAGGGTCCATTTCTGGGTTCTCTATTCTGTTTCATTGATCTATGTGTCTGCTTTTGTGCCAGTACCATACTCTCTTGATGACCACAGCTTTGTAAGGTAGCTTGAAGTCTGGAATTAGGATGCCACCAGCTTTGCTTTTCTTTTTCAATATTCTTCTGGCTATTTGAGGTCTTTTCTGGTTTCATACAAACTTTAGGATTGTTGGTTCCTCCTCTGTGAAAAATGTTGATGGTATTTTGATAGGGATCGCATTGAATATATAGATTGCTCTAGGTACCATAGACATGTTAACAATTTTTGTTCTTCCAATCTGTGAGCATGGAACGTTTTTCCATTTCTTTATGTCTTCCTCAGTTTCTTTCATTAGCGTTCTATACTTTTCAGATTACAGCTCCTTTACCTCTTTGGCTAGGTTTATTTATAGGAATCGTGGTTCAGGGTGTAATTATAAATGGGATTGACTCCTTAATTTCTCTTTCTTCTGTCTCATTGTTAGAGTGTAGAAATGCAAATGATTTCTATGCATTGATTTTATATCCTGCCACTTTGCAGAATTCCTGTACGGGTTCTAGCAATTTTGGGGTCAAGTCTATATAATTGCTATATGATTCCCTCTAAGGACCACCTTTGCTGCATCCCAAAGGTTTTGAACAGTTGTGTTTTCATTTTCAAGTTATTTCCATGAATCTTTTAAATTTTTCTTTAATTTCCTGGTTGACCCATTCATTCTTTAGTAGGATGCTCTTTAACCTCCATGTATTTTAGTTCTTTCCAAATTTCCTCCTGCGATTGAGTACAAGTTTCAAAGCACTGTGGTCTGAAAATATGCATGAAATAATCCCAGTCTTCTGGTACTGATTAAGACCTGACTTGTTACCCAGAATGTGATCTCTTCTTGAGAGTGCTCCATGTGCACTGGAGAAGAATGTATGTTCTGTTGTTTTAGGATGGAATGCATTGTATATATCTGTGAAATCCATCTGGTCCAGTGTGTCATTGAAAGCCCTTGTTTCCTTGTTGATCTTCTGCTTAGATGATCTGTCCATTGCAGTGAGTAGGGTGTTAAAGTCCCCTACTATTATTGTGTTATCAATGTGTTTATTTAATTTTGTTAGTAATTAGTTATATAATTGACTGCTCCAATGTAAGGGGCATAAATATTTACTATTGTTAGGTTGTCTTGTTGGATAGAGTCTTTGATTATGATATAGTGTCCTTCTTCATCTCTTATTACAGTCTTTGGTTTAAAATCTAATTTGTCTGATATGAGGATTGCTATCCTAGATTTTTTTTTGAGGTCCATTAGCATAACAAATGGCTTTCTACCCTCTCAGTATCTGGAGGTGTTTGGGTCTAAAATGAGTCTTTTGTAGATAGCATATAAATGGATCTTACCTTTTTATCCAATCTGATACCCTGTGTCTTTTAATGGGGCATTTAGACTATTTATGTTCAGAGTAACTACTGAAAGAATATAGTCTCTGTATATTACCTGTACAGTCTATTACTTACCTGTACCTGTACAGTCTGTATATTGTCTATGTTCTTTTCTGGTCTATGTTACTTTTGGGCTCTCCCTTAGCTTAAAGGATACCTTTCAATATATCTTGCAGGGTCAGTTTAGTGATCTCAAAATCTTTTAGGTTCTGTTTGTCCTGGAAGCTTTTTATCTCTCCTTCCATTTTTTAAAAAGATTTTATTTATTTATTCATGAGAGACACAGAGTCAGAGAGAGAGGCAGAGACACAGGCAGAGGGAGAAGCAGGCACCATGTAGTGAGCCTGACATTGGACTCGATCCCGGGTCTCCAGGATCACACCCTGGGCTGAAGGCGGCGCTAAACCACTAAGCCACCCGGGCTGCCCTCCTTCTATTTTGAATGACAGCCTTGCCTGATGAAGTATTCTTAGCTGAATATTTTTCTCATTTAGCACCCTATATATATCATGCTAGGCCTTTCTGGCCTCCCACATCTCTGTGGAGAGGTCTGGTGCCAGCCTAAGGTTTCTATCTTTGTAAGTTATAGACCTCATGTCCTCAGATGCTTTCAATATTTTGTTTCTGAGATTTGCAGATTTCATTATTATATGTTGAGATGTTGGCCTATTTTGATTTTGGAGGTGGGTTCTCTGTGCCTCCTGGACTTGAATGCCTGTCTCCTTTCCCAGATTAGGTAAATTCTGTACTATAATTTGCTCCAATATACCTTCTTGCCCTCTCTCTTTTTCCTCTTCTTCTGGGTTCCTAATTATTCTAACACAATTCACTTTGTTTTATGGTATCACTTATCTCTTTAATTCTCCCCTCATGATCCAGTAGTGGTTTATCTCTGTTTTTCTTAGCTTCTTTATCCTCCATCATTTTGTCTTCTCTATCACTAATTCTCTTCTGCCTCATTTATCCTAGCAGTTAGAATCATTTTTGATTGCTTCTTATTAATAGCCTTTTTAATTTCAATCTGATTAGATTTTAGTTCTTTTATTTCTCCTGAAAGAGATTCTCTAGAGTCTCCCATTCTTTTTTAAAGCCCAGCTAATATCTTTATAATAGTTATTCTGAACTCAAGTCCTGACATCTTACTTATATCCATACTGATTAAATCCCTGGCAGTCAGTATTGCCTCTTGTTCTCTTTTTTGAGGTGAGTTTTTCCACCTTGTCATTTTATCCAGAGAATAATTGATACACGAGAGAACCAAATACTAAAACAGCAACAATGACCCCAGAGCATTATATACTGAACAAATCACAAGAGACTAGGAACTGATAAGAAAAAATAATAATAATAAAGGAGAGAATACAGACAGGTGAACAAAACAGAGCAATACACTAAATCCTGCATGTATTTTGTTCTGTTTGTTAGAAAACTAGATCTCAAAATTTTAAAGAAAGAAAGAAAAATATATATGTAAATATATATATTTATATAAAATTAAGTATAATGAAAGGATAGAATGTGACTAGGGGCATTACAATGCCTGACCTCAAGCTGTGTTACAAAGCTGTGGTCATCAAGAGAGTGCACAAAAGCACACATAAATTAATGGAACAGAATAGAGAACCCAGAAATGGACCCTCAACTCATCTTCAACAAAGCAGAAAAGAATATGCAATGGAAAAAGGAGAGTCTCTTTAATAAATGGTATTGGGAAAATTGGACAGCCACATGTAGAAAAATGAAACTGGACCATTCTCTTACACCAGACACAAAAATAGACTCAAAATGATGAAAGACCTAAATGTGAGACAGGAATCCATCAAAATCCTGGAGGAGCACACAGGCAACAACCTGTTGACCATAGCCACAGCAACTTCTTGCAGACACATCTATAAAGGCTAGGGAAACCAAAGTGATAATGAACTATTGGGACTTTATCAAGATAAAAAGCTTTTGCACAGCAGAAAAAACAGTCAACAAGACTAAAAGACAACCTACAGGATGGCAGAAGATATTTGCAAATGACATATTGCTAAAGGGCTAGTATCCAAGATCTATAAAGAACTTATCAAACTCAATACTCAAACAGTAAGTAATCCAGTCAAGAAATGGTCAGAAGACATGGACAGACATTTCTCCAAAGAAGATCTATGCATGGCTGACAGGCACATGAAAAAATGCTCCAGGGACGCTGGGTGGCTCAGCAGTTAAGCATCTGCCTTCAGCTCAGGTTGTGATCCTGGAGATCTGGGATCGAGTACCACATCGGGCTCCCTGCATGGAGTCTGCTTCTCCCTCTGCCTATGTCTCTGCCTCTCTCTCTCTCTCCCTCTGTCTCTCATGAATAAATAGATAAAATCTTGAAAGAAGAAAGAAAGAAAGAAGAAAGAAAGAAAGAAAGAAAGAAAGAAAGAAAGAAAGAAAGAAAGAAAGAAAGAAGAAAGAAAGAAGAGAAAGAAAGAAAGAAAGAAAGAAAGAAGAAAGAAAGAAAGAAAGAAAGAAAGAAGAAAGGAAGGAAGGAAGGAAGGAAGGAAGGAAGGAAGGAAGGAAGGAAGGAAAGAAAGAAGAAAGAAAGAAAGAAGAAAGAGAAGGAAAGAAAGAAAGAAGAAAAAATGTTCCACATCACTGCACACTGGGGAATACAAATCAAAACCACAATAAGATACCACTTTACACTGGTGAGAATGGCTAAAATTGACAGGTCAGGAAACAACAGATACTGGTGAGGATGTGGAGATAGGAGAACCCTCTTACACTGTTGGTGAGAATGCAAGCTGGTGCAGCCACTCTGGAAAACAGTGTGGAGGTTCCTCAAGAAGTTGAAAATAGAGTTATGCTATAACCCAACAATTACACTACTGAGTATTTACCCCAAAGGTATAGATGTTGTGAAATGACAGGACACCTGCACCCCAATGTTCATAGCACCAATGTCCACAATAGCCAAACTGTGGAAGGAGCCACAATGTCCTTTGACAGATGAATGGATAAAGAAGATACAGTGTGGGGCAGCCCGGGTGGCTCAGTGGTTTAGCGCTGATTTCAGCCCAGGGCGTGATCCTGGAGACGCAGGATCGAGTCCCATGTCGGGCTCCGTGCATGGAGTCTGCTTCTCCCTCTGCCTCTCTCTGTCTCTCATGAATAAATAAATAAAATATTTTTAAAAAGAAGATGCAGTATATATATATGTATATATATGTATATATATATATATACATATATATATGTATATATATGTATATATATATATATATGTATATATATATATACACATACTTTTCTTGGAAAGCAAACTTCTCCTTAAGTTCAAGGGATATTAAAGAAACTGGATCCCAATGTGGGATATAATATCTATATATATCTATATCTATATCTACCTATCTATCTATATATATATATACACTTTGGACTACTCCTTAGCCATCAAAACCAATGAAATCTTGCCCTTTTCAATGACATGAATGGAACTAGAGGGGATTATGCTAAGCAAAATAAGTCAATCAGAGAAAAACAATTGTCATATGATTTCACTCATAAGTGGAATTTAAGAAACAAAACAGAGGAACAAAGGGGAAGAGAGGGAAAAATAAAACAAGATGAAATCAGAGAGGGAGACAAACCAGAAGACACTCTTAATCACAGGAAACAAACGAGGGTCGCTAGAGGGGAAGGAGTTGGGGAGATGGGGTAACTGGGTGATGGGCATTAAGGAAGGTACATGATTTAATGAGCCATGGGTTTTATATAAGACTGGTGAACTCTACTTCTGAAACTAATAATACATTGTTAATTAATTGAATTTAAATAACTTTCTTAAAAGAAGAAAAAAGGTCAGGATTGGGTAGCAACATACTGGTCAATGCTTCTGGATATCTTCATACACTGATAGGCATTACTCAGTTATTCCATGGAGTGAACATTTGGCACCCAACTGGGGACATGGACAAAAGGACAAGTTGAACTGACTGCTATGAGGCAGTCCCTCCAAAAACAAGGATTAGAATCAATTATTCTATACATAAACCACATCTTCTGGTTTATGTATACAATGGAATATTACTCAGCCATTAGAAATGACAAATACCCACCATTTGCTTCAACATGGATGGAACTGGAGGGTATTATGCTGAGTGAAATAAGTCAATCGGAGAAGGACAAACATTATATGTTCTCATTCATTTGGGGAATATAAATAATAGTGAAAGGGAATAGAGGGGAAGGAATTAAAAATGGGTAGGAAATATCAGAAAGGGAGACAGAACATAAAGACTCCTAACTCTGGGAAACGAACTAAGGGTGGTGGAAGGGGAGGAGGGCGGGGGGTGGGGGTGACTGGGTGACAGGCACTGAGGGGGGCACTTGACGGGATGAGAACTGGGTGTTATTCTGTATGTTGGAAAATTGAACACCAATAAAAAATAAATCTATAAAAAAAAAAAAGAATCAATTATTCTACTGCCAAGAAAAACCTCTCCAGCCAGGAGATGATGTCTGAGACACTGTCAACCAGGGTCCCCGACTGACAGATTCCATTTAAGTGACACCAACAATTATAAATTCTTTCTAGACCACCATTTGCATTCCAAGGATGGTAATTCTTATGTAGAACCCAGGCATTAACTTGCTTCCCTCCTGGAACTATAGTGACATGCACATTAGTAGCGGTTATAAAAGGTCTTCAAGTGTTTACAGATAACAAAAGCCCCGAAGATATCAGTTCACTTTAACTCACTGGCCAGGACTCTTAAGAATCATAGAATTGCCCAAGACTTCCTCTGTTGCCTTTGGTAATACATACTGGTGTACTTGAGTACTGCCTTCAGCCAACTGGAAAGTTCAAAACAGAGTGAACCACCTGCATTTCCAAAGTAGACTCTGATGGCTTATAGGATTTGTTCAGCTTGGGCCTGGGATTTAAGGGGGTGAGGTTGACACTGTAAGTTGGCCTCATCCTGATGCTTGGAGTCCTGTTAATAGTAACCTTAATTAAATGCTGTACAAGAGGATTTGAATGGATTTGGTTTTATTCTGTGTCAGTCAGATTAATGAGCATGGCTGACAGAGAGGCCTACTCATGGGAACATTTACCAGAATCCAAGATAATTGGGTTGAATGGCAGCCTTCCCAAAGATATGTTTGTCTTAGCCCCTAGAACCTGTAAATGTGACCTTTATTAAGAAAAAGGGTCTCTGCAGATTAACTAGGTTAAGAATCTTGAGATGAAATTATCCTGGATTATCCAGATAGCCTCTAAATTCAATGCCAAGTGTCCTTATAAGAGACCCACGGAAGAGAGCCACAGAAAAAAAGGAGGAGGCTGTGTGAAGATGGAGGCCACTGGTAGAAAGACGTGGCCACAGCGAAGGCACACCTGGGGCCATCAGAAGCTAGAAGAGACTGGGAAGCATTTGAACCTTTGGAGGAAATATGGCTGTGCTAACAGCTGGATTTCAGACTCCTGGCCTCTGCACAAGAATACATTTATGTTGTTTTAAGCCCGCCAATTTGTTGTAATTTGTTAGGGTACTCTCAGAACACTAATACTACTGTGTTGAAAAGAGGGTTGGAAATTACTGGGAAACATTTTCCCACAAGTATATTTTTCTGTTTCTCTTGCAAGCAAGGCACTGACAGTCCTGGATTATCTTTTGAAGGAATAGATTTGGTAGAGCTAGTGTTCCCCTTCAGAGCAGTGGGCAGGTCTGAATACTGGCCCTTTTAGAAAATGTGAGCTTCTAGGCTCAGGCTTTTCCCCCTGTGATGAGATCCGCTGTGTGTTCAGGTGTCACCTGGCTGCTCTGCATCAACTGTGGGACCTGGGGCTCAAGGGGTGGCTGGTGATGCTGATACTTTGGCTACTGCCATTACTATGGGGAATACATTGTCTGCCATCCCCAATCCCAGGGGATTCATGTCTTCTGTCAGCATCCAGGAAACTGGTAGATTAATTTATTAATGTAGGTGATTTCTCAGCATCTTCACAGTTCTTGACAGATACTATTCTTAGATGTTGTGTAATTAGGCCATCAGTACCTCTTTACCTCCGTCCCCACCTTGTCTAAATGCCTAGTTCAATCCTGTCCCCTCTCTTACAATTCTCTAAAACTATGTGAACATTATTTGTCAAAGAAGTACATCATCTGTAAAGAGACTGACTTATTATAACATTTTATATTTTCATCAGTTAGTAAAGGGGGGTAAAGGAGAGGGAAATTCTTGCTTTTGAAAATCTGCTGAGTCAAGGAATGGAGAGATTGATGCACACATGAGCAGGAGCAAATTTTTGCATCTTTACAAAGTCATATGGAGTCAAGAATGCTTCTGTTAGAATCTGTCATCCGTACTTGTCACCTCAAATTAGATGAAGAACTTCTCCATTGACAACTTCTCTACAGGCAGGAGATGTGATTCCACTCCCGGGCAGCCCCTGAGAGCTGAGATAAGCAACTGTATCGGTGCATGTTGAACTTTATGAAAAGACTAATGACTAGTCTTGACAAATTATGACTAATTTGTGCCATTTGTGGTTAAATGTCGTCAATGCATCGTATCAACAATCCTGTCATCATTCAAAACCAGGCAGAGAAAGGAATAGGAAGAATGTTTTAGTTAACAAGCCTACGCTGGTCAGGGCAGGCTAGAGACAAAGTCCTGAGCTGTCAAAGCTCATCCTGACTGCCACCCACTCCTTTGCTAAGCGTGGCACCTTTCTCTAGGACCTTTTGCTGCCTCCAGCTGCCTCTGGCCAGCGCCCTTGATGCCAAAGCTCTGGGTGCTCCCCCCAGGCCTTAACGTACTGCCAAACATACCTGTCCAGGAGTTTCCACATCATCCCCATTGCAAGTGAAAGGCACCCCATTCATCCTACCTTGCTTTCCAATTGGGTCACTCATGGAGGGCCCTGGAAGATGCAGGTGGCAACATTATAGCCTGAAAGCTGTTTTCCCCAAACCTGAGAGACTGTATCTGATGAGCTGAGTGGAGAAATAAATCTCTATGTTGTGTACACTCTACCTTTTACTTCAAAGAAAGGATCATCCCTGCTCAGCAATTCCAGAGGAGAAAAGAGTTGTTTCCTATATAATCTGCAAGATAAAGACTCTGGTTCCAGCCCAGGTCACATACCCTTTTGGGGACACTTGCTGAACTGGGCAGGCCTGGGTCACAGGCCTAATGCTCTGCCTGGGATGGCCAGTTCTTTTGGGTAGGGGGTGGGTGAAGGGGTAGGGTGGAGATTCTAGCCAGATCCAAGATGGAGGCCCACTTCCAAAGGCTTATGTAGACCCAGCTCTGATACGGCTATGAGGAGGCTGGGTGCTTCCACATCTAGACGTGTGAGGGCTTGGGGAGTTCAGCACTCAGTCACACAGCTGGCCAGGGTTTAGTCTGCTGATCTCTGAAGTATTGGCCAAATTTTGATCACTAGCATCTAGGGAAAGTACTTCCTAAGAAGACCCAATGTCAGATAATGCCAGGTCACATGGAACTGTGTTCCTCAGCATCAAGGAGGCCAAGGTCCTTTAAACATCGTGGACTATTGTTCTCTGTATCTTATGCTGCACCTGTTGACAGTTATTAGGATGGCACAGCAGATAGTGGCATTCATTCTGCTACTCCTCACACTCATGCCTCTAGCAGGTATAACTGAGCCAGAAAGCACCTCAGAATTGTTTTCAACAAAGTTGTCCAGGCAATCATTCCTGGTAGGTGAACTGGTATTGAGATAACACCTATTTGTTATCCCTGCACCATGCTGTCACAAACCAATTAATTGATGACTTGTTTTGCCATGTCTTGGCCATATGTGAAATTTCCAGTACTAAAATTGCATAGAGACTACACCAGTTTAGGGTGCCTGGGTGGCTCAGTTGGCTGTGTCAGACTCTTGGTATCAACTCAGGCCATAATCTCAGGGTTGTGGGATTGAGCCCCACATCCAACTCTGCACTCAACGGGGAGTCTGCTTGAAATTCTCTTCCTCTGCCCCTCCCCTTACTTGTGGGCATGTGCACACTCTCTCACTCTCTCAAATAAGTAAATAAATATTTTTTAAAAATCAGACATTACCAGTAAGTGCTGAGTATTGTGAAAAAGCCTATCTCAATAAGGCTTCGGCAAAAATGTATACTGGAATGATATATAACTTTTCAGGCACAGCAGTATTATCCAAACTAATAGATATCCAGTAGATGTCTCCATACACATATGATCTTTCCAGATTTCCTTATTTAAGGATGAACAAACTGAAACAACAACATACAAGTAAGAAGGGCATGGCCCTGAAGACACAGAGCAAATTCATGCTTTAAAGGAGATTTACTACTGGAAAAATGGAAGCCAACTTTGGAAAGCAGCTTCTCTGTGATCTCAAACAGTTACCAGAAAATACTAACTTTAAAAAATGATATAGGAAATACAAAGAACAACTGATAAGGATGCAAGTTGAGACAAAATAGAGCTGGATTAAAAGAACAAACCAAAAGTAAAACAGATGAGGGCAAGAGACAGCAGCACAGCCAGTGTAGAAAACTGAATTTAAAATGTAAAATACAAGTTTAAGAGTCTTTCCGAAAACATGAAGGCATAACGACAAAGGACACGGTGGTGATTTGAACAAAACAATGAACAAACTTCAATTAAACTTCATTAATATATATATATGTATATATATATATATATATATATATATATATATATATACCTGCACTTGGTCAAGGTAGTTTTATAAATGAGTACTAAATTTTTAAGGAAAAAAATAAACTTTTAAGGACTCTTTATTATGTCTATGTTGTCATGGAGAATAGAAAAAAAAAGAAAGTTTCTCCATCTTATCTTATGAGACTACAAAGTTTCTTCATATCAAAACTAGACACCATCAGAGGAAGAGAAAACAGAATTATAGGTCAATTCTACTAATAAACATAGATTTTAAAAATTCTCAATAAAATGTTAATAAATCAACTCCAGCAACACATAATACAATAAGAAATCATGGACAATACAAGGATATAGGATGTTTTAACATTAGAAAATTAGAAAATATAATTCAACCTATTATCAGATTAAAGAAGATAAACCAGGGATCCCTGGGTGGCTCAGTGGTTTGGTGCCTGCCTTCAGCCCAGGGCATAGTCCTGGGGTCCTGGGATCAGGTCCCACGTCGGGCTCCCTGCGTGGAACCTGCTTCTCCCTCTGCCTGTGTCTCTGCCTCTCTCTCTCTCTCCCTCTCTCCCTCTCTCTCTGTGTCTCTCATGAATGAATAAATAAAATCTTTAAAAAAATAAAGAAGATAAACCATCTCAGTAAAGCAGAAAATGCATTAGATGAAATTCAGCATTCATTTATAATTTATTAAAAAAAAAAGAAATTTAGTCAACTGAGACTAGAAGGAATTTCCTTAAAATAATGAAGACATCAATCAAAATTCTACATCACACATAATACTGTTGAAATGATAAATCTTCCCTTTTAAAACTAAGTCACAAAAATGCCAAGTATCAACATCTATTCTTGGAGATCTTAGCTGCACAGCAAAACAAGGAAAACAATAGAAAGACCTAGAAAGGAAGAAGCTAAACCATCATTGTTCACAAATAACATTAGTTTCTACATCAAAAATCCAAGAGAATCTATAGAAAGATTATTCAAATTTATTAAACACATTTTATGTTATATATCCGTATGCTTAGGCATGTCCAGTGGATATCAAATGCTCACCCTCTGCCAGGTATGGTGCTACATGTGGCATGTTGAATGGTGAATAAAAGAGATAGGGACCCTGCCTTCATAGTTTACAACTAGTGAAGGAGACAGACAGTTAAACAAAAGGATAATAATAAAGTGAAATAAGTGTTATTGTAGGGCGAGAATTTGTAGTGAGAGACTCTGTGCAAAGAGGGCAAATGGGTTAAACAAATCTTCCCCAAAGAATTGATATATGAACTGGAATTGATATGAAAGCTGTAAAGCAGTTAGGCAAAGAGCCTGGGAAGAGTATTCTAGCAAGGTGTTGTTCAGAGTGTAACTAGCAGAGGATGGTAGAAAAGTTCTGCACAACTGGATATGCAGAATCAGAGGGGAAGTGGGAGCAGTCAGCACAGGGCCTTGGAAACCATGGTGAGTAGAGTGAGCATTATCCTAAGGGTGGTAGATGCCATCCAGAACTTTTGAGAAGTTTGCATTTTAGAAAAACAACCCTGGCTGCAGTGTGGTGAATAAACAGGGAGAGGATGTACCAGACTGAGCTAAGGAAAATGGTTGGTGGAAACTGCAATAATCCCAAGAGACAATGGTAGCCTATGCCAAGGTAGAAGCTGAGAGGAACTGGACAGGTTTGGGATGTATTCAGAAGACGGGGTTGGACCAGGAGACTGGTTGGATACAACATATGAGGGAGGAATGACATTCGAGTATATTGCTAGGGTGTACCAAAGACTGGAAACAAATGCACTCAAATGTTCAAATTATCTATAAGTCATAAATTTATGGATAATTTTTGTGTTCTTCTTATATTCCTGAGATCATAGACCTGAGCTGAGGGGTGCCTGGGTGGCTCAGTCGGTTAAGTGCCTGCCTGCCTTTGGCTCAGGTCATGATCCCACGATCCTGGGATTGGATCCGGCAGTCAGGCTCCCTGCTCAGTGAGGAATATGCTTCTCCCTCTGCCCCTCTCCCTGCTCATGCTTATTCTCTCTCAAATAAATAAATAAAATCCTTACCAAAAAAAAAAAAAAAAAAGACCTAAACCGAGAGCCAAACTCTTAATTGAGTGAGCCACCCAGGTGCCTCATCCCAGTTGTCTATGAAGTATTTATTCCTTTCATAATCAAGAGAAAATTATGAATAACTCTTTTCTTGTTCCTAACATCTAATCCTAAGGACTTTTCTAGGAAAACTATTATAACGCATACTAACAGAACGATGGGTTGTCCATGTGCTGTTCTCCCATATGATGTATTTTGCTTTTTATTGGTGGTTTCTAATGCCAATTTGTAATTCTGAAAGACTGCCTGGTGTGGAAGCTGGCAATTAATATGAAAAAGTGGGAATAGCCCAAGTTTTGTGAATACAGCTTAGTATTGTTTATCAGCTTAGTAGTCTTGGGAAAGTCACCTAAAGTCTCTGGAAATACTCTCTCACACTTTCAGTGTGAAGTGTAATAATGTGTGTGAAAACACTTATACAGATGTTAGTAGTTATGTGGCACCGTCTACAGGTCAAGTTCAAACACCTTGCCTGGCACTTTGATCCTTGAAAAACTTTCCTGAAGTTAACCCTCCATTTCTGCCTTCTCACACTTCACTCTTCTGTTAAGCACTCCCCATAACTCTGTTATACTCACTCTATGCTCACTTTCTCAGCTCCCTGTACATTTAAGCATTTGCAAAGTATGAAGTGGTGGTACACATATTTTCAAGATGATGCCTAATAGTTTAAGTGTTCATATGTCCTGATTTGCCTGTTGTCCTGGCATCTCACACATTTTACATTTATCTTTTCTTTTTACATTTATATTGAATAACTGTGTCCTTTACTGTGCATAGCTTTAGAAATCTGAGACCTCCTTGGCCTGCTAAATCCTGGTAGACTTTGGATTTGATCCCACAGGGCTCAGATCTTGAGCAAATGATCTCTCTCTGAATTTCAGTTTACTCCTCTATAAGTTGGAGGTAAGAATATCCACCTTATAGAGATTAGGAATCATATTCATAAAGTGACTGGCACATGGTAGGTGTTCAGTAAACCCATATTGTTATTCCAGAGGTGCTGTAGTAATTATTCTGATAATTTTTTATTTTTGGAAAACAAGCAAAAATATGTTATTGTCATCAACATGACCAGCTTTTTGGTGAAGGAGAGATATGGATTTTTAAAAAATATCTTTAAAAAGATATTTATTTATTTTAGAGAGTGAGAGAGAGACAACACAAGCAGGAGGGGCAGAGGGAGAGAGAGAATCTCAAGCAGACTCTGCACTGAGCACTGAGCCTGATGCAGGGCTTGATCTCGTAACCCTCAGATCACGACCTGAGCTGAAACCAAGAGTCAATGGCTCAACCAACCGCAACAACCAGGTGTTCCGGGATATGAGTGTATGTTCAAAATAATATTTTACATATTTTTACATGTACAATTTTCTGTGCCCAGTCTACATAATTCTTTCATAACCCCCTGAATTAACCCAAGTAAAGACCAACTATTCAATCAAGACAATAAGTCCCCCAAATCTTCAGCACCCCTGGAAAAAGTTATCCAATGGAAAACCCCATCCTTTTACCCTCTACTCCTCTTACCTATTTTGTGGTTCATACTAGCTTTTCAGATGTGATGGATAAAACTCAGTGTACTAGGGCAAGGAACCAGAGGAAAACTTAACCATCAAACTTCATCACTTCCTGATGTAGGATGACATACACTCTCAATTAACATGTACCCTAGGAAAGCATAGAATAAAAAAAGAAGCAGGTACTGTATAAATAAATGTAACCTTCGTCTTTTAAAATTATATTAAAGTTTGGTTTCACCCTTTCAAACATCCAGACTGTGAGCTGGATCTCAAAATCTTCCAAAGCTACTTCCTCCTTTGGATAAACAAGTGTCAATAGTCACAGCTGTTGAAGGCTTCAAAGGACAAGCCCAGGGATGCATCACCTTGCACCAGTCAGTCACCAAGGGAAACCAAGGACCTGGAGGTGCCAATTGACTCTGAGCAATGGGGAAGGCCCAGGGATAATGTGACATCTTTCAATTGGCCTTTGTGGGAAACATTTTTTCCCCCTTTTCTAAGACCAGGGAAGCAAAATTCCATTGATCATTGTTCCTAGAATTTTGGCAAGCAATGGTATCCTACAGGTGTTCTCGCAGCCTGCCTTGTGGGGATGTTCAACCAGGAAGTGGGTCCATAAACAGGACAGAACCACACAGACACAAGCCATGTGAGGAAATCCCCAAGGAATTGGTCAGCACAGACATGATTTTCTTTCATAAGCAGAAATGTTCCTTTGGATTTCCTTTCACAGGGATGATTTAACTTCATCTATAATTCTTTTTTCTATCTCTACTTGGGCAGCTCTGTGAAAATAAGTCAAATTACACTATTAATGTGGCCATTTTAATTGTATCCCCATAGATGTCCTTCTTTCCCATAATCTACTTCCCATAATCTACATAATTTCAAAGAATTATTTCACTTTTAATTTTTTTTCTACTTTCTGATGTCTTCCTCGGATATTAAAAAAAAATTATTTACAAACAGGAATCATTTGCAAATGGCCTTTTTCCCAGGAGAGAAATGTCCAGGACAGGTTGTAGATTAAGATAATCAGATGCGGGGATCCCTGGGTGGCGCAGTGGTTTGGCGCCTGCCTTTAGCCCAGGGCGCGATCCTGGAGATCCGGGATCGAATCCCACATCGGGCTCCCGGTGCATGGAGCCTGCTTCTCCCTCTGCCTGTGTCTCTGCCTCTCTCTCTCTCTCTGTGTGTGTGGCTATCATAAATAAAATAAAAATTAAAAGAAAAAAAAAGATTAAATTACAATTTGCTGTGACGTTTTTTTAAAAAAAAAAAAAGATAATCAGATGCACTATTTCCCAGAGATGAATCTCAGTTTTAATGAGTTTTAAATGTTTTAGGGACTTTACTTAGAGCTTTTAAGACTATGTCTTCATCTCACCTCTATTTTTAGGTTTCGAAGGGTGAAGACACTTGTCTATAAAAAATGAAATGGGATCCAAGAGAATTAGATGTCAGTGGGTCTCCAGGAGAGTACACTCTGTAGAACATGAGAAGGCCAATCACATGTTTAGGCAGTGAGTCTGAAGGCGTTTGGCTACAATTCAAGTGAGCATGTCCCTGGCCTGGAGCCAGAATCATGAGCTGCAGAAACCATTTGCACTTTGGACTGCCTGGAAAATGCTGGTGGTTTTTGAAGCATACACATACAGGTAACCCCTGCAGGACTCACATATGTTCTACTGGGAGTCCAGAGTCACATGTTCTTTTTTTTCCTATTCAGGGAACTTAGGCATATTCCCATTTCTGTGATTTAGTTTTTAACAGAAGGGGATCCCTGGGTGGCGCAGCGGTTTGGAGCCTGCCTTTGGCCCAGGGCGCGATCCTGGAGACCCAGGATCGAATCCCACGTCGGGCTCCCGGTGCATGGAGCCTGCTTCTCCCTCTGCCTCTCTCTCTGTGTGTGTGACTATCATAAATAAAAAAAAAAAAAAAAAAAAATTAACAGAAGAATTGGCACAATTCCTATATTCTGATCCTTCCCTGCAAGAGGAGTATTTGCATAGATTTCATTAATTTATGAGCTGAAAAAACATATAAACTGTTTATGGCTCCTTGGGTGAGACATGCAGTTGAGAGGTGACAATTTATATGCATTAGAGGCCAGAGGAGTAGGTCCTCCAGTTTTGATATCTTTTTTTTTTTTTTACCACATTATGAAGGAAAAAGGGAGCAGGATTGAAAAAACACAGGTTTTGGTGACAAAAGCACCTTTTATCAACTATGAGATGTCTGGTAAGCAGTTCCATTGTGCTAACCAGTTTACCAGGGAAAATGACACAGAGTTTCCTTAGGTTACTATGAGATTCTCCCAGTAACAATGCTTGGCCTATGATAAGCAGTCGATAAATCTTAGGTTCTTTTCCTTACTCTAAATTTTTATCAACAGCTCACTCATTAAACAAAAAACAAATGATCCTTTTTGAACACCAGAAATGTACAAGAGTATAAGCACAATTTCCATCATATGCTCAGTATTGTTAGGTACAGTGAAGAATATTTAAAAACTATAAAATAAATAATACTTAAAACCCAAGAATCAAAGGATGACCCAATCATCCATAATATATGAAGAACACCTACAACTCAACAACAAAAAGACAATCAATCCAATTAAAAAATGGGCAAGAGGGGTACCTGGGTGTTTCAGTTGGTTGGGTGGTTGGTCATGATCTCAGGGTCCTGGGATCGAGCCCTATATTGGGCTCCATGCTCAGTGTGATCTGCTTGTCCCCCCTCCCTCTGCTCCTCCCCCCCATTTTCTCTCTCTCATAAATAACTAAAATATGTTTTTAAAAAGGGATAAGAAATCTGATTATTTCTCCAAAGAAGGCAACTAATAAGCAGAAGAAAAGACGCTGAACTACACTGGCCATAGGGAAATGCAAATCATGATCATCTAGGATGATTATCATTAAGAAAACAGATAATGACAAGTGTAAGAAAGGATGTAGATCAATTGGTATGCTCATACACTGTTGTTAGGAATGTAAAATGGTACAGCTACTTTGGAAAACAGTGTGGCATTTCCTCAAAACTTTAAATATAGAGCTACCAAATGACTCAGCAATCCCACTCCTAGGTATATACCCAAGAAAAATGAAAACATGTCCACAGAAAAACTTGTACATGAATTTTCATAGCAGCGTTATTCAAAAGACCCAAAGTGAAAACAACCCAAATGTCCATCAACTGATGAATGGAGAAACCTAATGTGCTGTACCCATATAGTGGAATATTATTTACCAATAAAAATGAAGTATCAATGCTTGTTATAACATGGACAACCCTTGAAGACATTAAAACGCAAAATATTCATAGCAAAAGATTACATATGGTATAACTGTATTTATATAAATTGTCTGGAGTAGATGAATCTATAGAAATAGAAAGTAGATTAGTTGTTGCCTAGGGTGGGTTGAGGGAGGTTTGGAAGAGTATATTAGTTTCCTAGACTTGCCATAAGAAAGAGTTAAAAATTGAGTGGCTTAGAAAAACAGAAATTTATTCTCTGATAGTTTTGGAGGCTAGAATTCCATGATCAGTGTTGGTGGGACCATACTCCTTCTGAAGGACATTGGGATAAAGGTCCTAGGCATCTACAGAAGAATCCCTCCTTACTTAATCTAGCTTCTGGTTACCTGAAATCCTTGGCTTTCCTTGGTTTGTAGAAGCATCCTTTCAATCTCTGACTCTGTCTTTACAAGGAATTCTTCCTATATGCCTATATCTCTTCATCCACATTTCCCTCTCCTTATAAGGACATCAAATCATGTTGGATTTAGGGACCACTCCAATCCAGTATGACCTCATCTTAACTTGAGTACATCTACAAAGACCCTGCTTCTGATTAGGTCACATTAATAGGATCTGGGGGTTAGGACTTGAACATGTCTCTCAGGGGACACAATTCAACTCACAACCTGGAGAAATGGGGAGTGACTGCTGATGGGCAGTGTTTCTTTTGGGGATAATGAAAATGTTTGAAACTTGATTGTGATAATAATGGTTGTCCAACTGTATGAAAATACTAAAAGGTGTTGGATTGTACACTTTAAGTAGGTGAATTGTATGGTATGAGAATTATATTTCCATAAAGCAATTATTTAAAAAATAAACTCTAAAACATGGTCCCTGTCCTTTTCTGGCTACAGTCTAATTAAGCAAATCAGTTTGTTCACGTGAAGCAAATGAACAACAGAAGTCACTATACAATGAAATGTCAGGTCATTCTGTGTGATGATCAATATTGTAGACACCTATAAAAGACGATGAAGAGAGCAGCATAATCCCAGAAAGCTTCATAGGTGAGGTGTGATTCATATGGAATCTTGAAATATGAGTAGGATTTAAAATTACTTCTTGGGCAAACAAAGGGTTGCAGAAGGGGAGGTGGGGGGATAAGGTAACTGGGTGAGGGGCAGTAAGGAGGGCACATGAGATGAGCAGTGGGTGTTATACTATATGTTGGCAAATTGAATTTAAATTAAATAAATAAATACACAAATACATACATACATACATACATAAAATTACGTCTTGAGGATTTAAAATGGCCTTAAATTCCCCCCCACTGCTCCGTGCTCTTGGGTCTCCTCCGGCCCTGGCTTCCAGGGGCTGCCTCCAGCTTCAGCACCCAGCCCCAGCCCCAGGCCCCTCCGGGTAAACCCCCCTTCCCACGCCCTAGCAGACCAGACCCCCGCAGGATGGGCTTTCCCGGTTGGTCCCCCCTTTCCCCACCTCTCCCAGTGCTGGGGACTTTATGGAAGCCCACTTGGTGTGCATCTGTTGAGCCTGGAGGGCAGCTTGCTGGTCACTGTAGATGCTCTCCTGGGAAGAATCAAAGAGATGGAAATTCTTCCTGTGTAACCCCAGGAAGCAGCAGCCCAGGCCAGGAGCCCAGGAGCTGCGCTGGGGAGGGAGGGAAACGCTCGGTGAGGAGAGAGGAGGAAGCCCAGAGCCCTAAGCGACTTTTGGAGGACTCGCTCTGGTTCCACCAGTGTGGACTGAAAGGGATTCATTTCCCTGGGGAAAGTGTTTTTGCATCATTTTCTGAACTCTATATGGCTAGTAGGTGATTTTTTTTCTGGCAACGGCCTGTGCCTGCACACCTGCCAGATGTCCTAGGCAACTGGGACGTCTCACCTGCTCATCTGTCCACGTTTCCCACTAGATCATAAGCAGCCTGAGCGCAGGAACTGAGTCTTTTTCCTTAAGTGAAAAAATTGGGGCGGTTGATAAATTGTTTGCTTAGTAAATCCGTTAGTTTACAGATAGCTCTTAGGCACTGATACTTTGTTTTATTTAATACACTCACTGAATGCTGTCTTAATTTCTCAACCAAAAAAGTAATAAGTGCTTAGAATATTGTGAACATCAATTTTGATAGAGAGTGATTTTCCTATATTGTGCAAAAGTCAAGTAAAAAAGCAATACATTAATAATTCTGTTACTGATTTAATTATTTTAAGTAATGCTATTAACATTACCTGAATGCTTTCTGCATCATAATATATAGGATATTTTTCTTTTATCATATTATATTATGTGTCTAAATTCCCAAGAAATAGATGGGGCATTTTATAACAAAAAGCATATGAAAATGGCCAGTAATTCTCAAACTTCACTGAGCATTAGAATCCCTAGGATGTTTGTGTAAAATGCAAACTCCTGAGTCCCACTTCTATAGAGTCTGATTAACATGTCTGTCGAGGGGGCAGGAAAGAGCATTTTTAACAAACAGCGATAGTGATTCTCCCTTAGGGCTGATTTTGAGAAACATTGCAATAGTATCCCCAAACTAAAAATCAGGATCAAAGAGAAGGAAGCATATGAAAATGGTAGCTGAAAAGGCCAATGCAGTGTCTCAGATGCAGCTTAAATTTATTTTGAGGTCTTTGGCAACTGCAGAAAAAGAGAAAGATGATAATTTACACCGTTCTCATGACTAGGAAGGCAAAAGTGTACTATTCCTTAGGAGACAAGTGTTTTCCTAACACTAGATACCGAAAAATATTTTTTATATGAGGTCTTTACAGAAGAGATGCCCAGGCTTACTCAAGGCTGGGCGCAGAAAGGGGTGTTTGCTGAGTGGGAGGTTGTTACCAGTGGCTCTGCTCTCAGGAATGCGCCTGCCGCAAAAGCAGTGATAAAGCCAAATACAGATAAGTTCTGTTCAACAAATATTTATTTGCCATTTACCATGTGCCAGATACTGTACAAAATGCTGGTGAAACACAGTAAAATAGCCCTGCTCCTGAGAGGCTGATGGCAAGTGACGCCAAAGGTTATAAGCTGAGCAAGCAGCTCACCGACAAGCATGCAGAGTTCAAGTCTAGGAAGTAAGCAACAGATTGTATGGGAGAGTTGCCTGACACATGAGCAGGAAGTGCCCAGGGGTTGGATGGAAGCAGGAAACTGTGCTTTCAGTAGGGTGAGCTTTTAACGTGGGTCCTAGATCAGCTCACAGAATCCAGGCCTGATAGGAGCCCCACCAGGTCAGAGAGGCCACTTGAAGTGATGATGTGTTGTGTGACGGGTCCTCCACATGAGTTAGGTTCCAGATAGGGTATAGGAAAAAAATGACATTTAATCAAAAATTTTCTCTTACAAAATTCCTTATATTGTTCATAAAATAAAACATGCATATACACAACATATGTAGAAGTATGCAGTATGGTAAATACACCATGCACAAAATGCAATTTTTACTTATTTTAAGTTATACCATTTAAATAATTTCTTTTTTCCTACTCACTGTTGAAGCATAGATGGTTCACATAGTTAAAATCATGTATGCTGTGAAATGGATGATATCTTCAGTAGGATTTTTCTAGTTTTTGCAACAAATACAAAAAACAGATTCCACATGAGTGATACTTGCAGCCATCTTCAGTAAAATCTGAATGCTGAAACTTAAAAATGATTCTAGCATTGAGTTCATAGGATATAGTATTCCGTGGGCTAACTTGACTTAAGGTGGAATTTAAACAGCCCAGAAGTGCTGAATTCTAGATGCTTCATCCCTATGACATTCTCTAAATCCTGTCCCTCTGCACAGCTCTTTGTAAGAGTTGGCGGTAAACTGTTTAAGCATTTGCTGTCTACAAGGGCTGCTGTGCTGGTCTTCCCCATTTCTGATTCAAGCTAGTTCCTTTAGGAAAACAAAGGAGGGGACTGTAGAGATGACGCCCAGATGTGAATATCATGAAGTGTAGCCTATGTTTTTGCCAGAATAGAAAGCTATCCCACATTCACAAAGAAGGTGGCCACACAAATAAAGATTTTTCTCAATAGCTCTGGGTCGACTTTAGTACTTAAATACATTTTACCCTGAAATTTTGAGTTCTTATCCCTAAAACAAGGCAGAAATAGTTTTGGTCTAGAAAAAAAATTCAAAAAAGATGTTACAGGTTGCCCACTATAGATGTAGAAGAGGTTCAAGAGGGTTTTTTCTGATGGTGAGCAGCGTGTCACATCTCATAGAACCGTAAGAATAAGTTAGTCATAAAATGTATTAGGTTTCTGACTATGTGTCTCCTGCTTGCTTTCATTCCCTGGCTAGGCTCTGGCCTCATCTGCACACCCTCCCTGCCACCTGAACCTCAGCAGTTCTTGTGTTTGGATCGTTCCTAACACATGAATACCAACAGCTCATAGTGACCTCACTTTGCTCAACAGTAGATACAGGCTACTCCTTGAAAGGAGATCTACCATGAATGGGATTCCAAGGTAGCATTGCCCCAGAGAGCTTGAATGACAGAATGTAAGTCTCAAAGAGACTTTAGGCCATCATAGAACAATCCTGTTACTTCATAATTCTTAATACAAATTTTCCATGTGCAACATTATCTTATCCTGACAAAAAGTAGCTTTTAATTATGATTTGGTTTATATAAGAGGTTGACTTTGTTATTTATTTGAGGAAATTATGGTCTCAATTTGCTTTCGTGCTTGCATGTTTTTACAAAATTTAGAATGTACATTCAGGTTAGCTGCTTTTGAAGTCAACCTGCTGAGCCAAGCCAATGGTACTTGGACAGTCTCTTTGTTTAAGTAGGCTCTATGCTGGGCCTAATGCAGGGCTTGAACTCACAACCCTGAGATAAATACCTGAGCCAAGACTAAGAGTCAGACACCCAACTGACTGAGCCACCCAGGCCTCCCAAGGCTACTGAGGTAGTCTTAAGGCAGAGTCTTTCTTGGTGTACAATCTAATACATACCTGAGATCAGTGCATCCCAACTGGGGTAGGTCTTGTCAGAAGTAATACAGAGTGGTTCTAAAGCTATGAGCATGTTTCTGGGTTGCCTTCACTATCTCAAACACTTTGCAAATAGAGCACGGCTCCCATCTTCCCACAAAATACTGAGCCCACAATGTCTATGGATTGATCTTTGATAAGCTTGGAAATATCAGATTGTACTGGGCTCATTATAGAGCAGACAAAGTTCCTGAAAGCTGTTAGGAGGTGGCACAGGATCCTCAGAGGTAGGGGTTGCCTGTAGACCTATCTGCTTTGCAACCTCAAAGGGGAAATGTTGATGTGAATTAGACAATTAGGCATGCCCCCCTCCTTTTTTTCACCCATATTTGCCACTAGGTCCTTTACATGTTAGTGCACTGAACTTGATGATAAATCAGATCATAGGTCAGATCAGATGATAGAACCTACAGGAAACCAAAGCTCAAGAAGTTTAGCAAGTTGCCTGAGGCCATATACCCAGGAGATGGCAGACACAGGATTCAGATCTGAGACTGTCTCCACATGACTGCATTGGCCTGCCATGCTGGGAATATTATGCAAAAATTATCATCACCTTCATAATTCCTATAAGAAACTTACAGATTTAAAAAAACCATGGTTTTATGTGTGCAGATACACAGATGCTTAGTGTTTGCTCTACAAATGTTTTCTGGAAGGTTTCACTCAAATGAGGTGTTAGGCTTGTGAAAGAGTTCAGGCCCTGGGTTCTATCCTTTGTCTCCCTCTCTGTCTAGGGCTGCATAATCAGAAAGAGTGGATGTAAGAATCAGCAGTTGAACGTAGATCAGAGCATAACATTTATATTAACTGATGGTTTTAATATAATGAATGGTTTTATATGAATAAGTGACTGAGTAGGGTTTCCAGGAAACCATGCTGAAGAATGAGGCTTAGCACTTAAACCTGGGGTGTTCTGCTTCCTCCCTAAATCTAGACTTCTGGGGCCCACTCAGTCCACATACAGAGCAGCTGCCAAGAACCTCAAGCTGGCCTCATCTTCCCCATGGGCAGAAAGGAGAGAAGGAGTGGAAGAGAAGCATTTTACACGCTGGGAACAGGAAGCAAGAGGCAGGTCATAGGCCGCCTGATGGCCAGTGGTCCCAATAGGGCCACAGGCCAGGCACCTGGGACCTGGGGCACATAATCCTGTGTTCTAGTAATGTAAGCCCCAGGAATGCAGGCACTCATTCACCAGATGAGCTGTCCCCTCACCAGAGTGGGAAGGACAGCAGGTGTCCTCGCTCCATGCTCCCCTCTCAGGCAGGGAACAACAAATCCTGTCCTCTTTGGAAACATGAACAAGGATGATAAATGTTCTTGAGCATTTGAACTATGTCCAGAGCATAACTGAAAACCAGAAATAAACAAGCAGCTTCGAGCCAAGATGAAGTCACAGTGACAATCTTGTTACCCAGCAAACGTCTCGTGCTCGAAGGGTTTGAGAGTCTTGCGAGTGTCTAGCCAGAAGCAGGGCATATCACATTCTCAGCATCAAGTTTTCCTTAGTATTTGTTTGCTATAAATTTATATTCAACTTGCTCTTAAATTTCCTTAATTTTTGCAGTAAGATACTGTGCTCTATTGGAAAGTAGTGTCCAATTTTGTATAAAATGACTCCAAATCCATTATTTTACTGCTAAGTTTCCATCAACTTGCCCAATCATCAGCTAGGTGTGTCAACACAGCAAACACATTACAGCTACTACTTAGTCACAGTAGTCAAAGGAATTTTAGTTTTTGCATTTTATTCATGTGGTGATATAATTTTCTTTAAAAAAATCAACAACGATGTATTTATTTTTAGGGAGAGACAGAGAGAGAGAGTGTGAGTGCGCACAGAGGGAGAGAAAGGATCCTCAAGTAGACTGCACTGAACATAGAGCCCATTGCAGGGCTTGATCCCAGGACCCTAAGATCATGACCTGAGCCAAAATCAAGAGTTAGTCACTTAATCACCTGAGCCGCAGAGGCGCCCCATTGTGTAGTGATATAATTTTCTATAATAATTTCAAATTTACATCATTCTTCTTGCCAATTTGACTCTTGAGCTCACTTTTCCAATAATACAAAGAACTATTGTCATTCATTAATTGTGTTAACTACCATGTACAGGGCACTCATCATGTGCCAGGCACTGTTGAAAATACTTAATTCATTCCATCCTCCCATAATCCTTTGCCATTATTAGCTTCACTTTACAGATGAGGAAACCAAGGCAAGTAAATTTTTGAAAGCTATTATGTTTTTTTATCAGAAGATGGGGATATAGTCTATATTACACCCACACACCCATACACACCCACATACCCACACATTCATGGTCTATTTTTCCTCACTAGCCAAAAGTGTGCATGTGTGTACATATTAGATTTTATATCCCATGTACCTCCTACCCCATGCATGCATAGACTTCCTCTTCATTACCAACATTCCCCACCAGAGCAGTACATTTGCTATAATTGAGGAACCTACTTTAACACATTGTAACCCTGAGGTCAATGTTTACATTAGGGTTCATCTTGGTGGTGTAATTTCTGTGAGTCTGGACAAATGTATAACACCATGTATCCACCATTATAGTATCATACAGAGTAGTTTCACTGGCCTAAAACCCTTCCACGCTTTGCTTATTCATTGTTCCCTTCCCCAAACCCCTAACAACCACTGATCTTTTTATTGTCTCCATAGTTTTGCTTTTTCTAGAATATCATGTAGTTAGAATCATACAGTATGTAGCCTTTTTGGTGATCATGGTATCTCCCCTGCCAGGTAAGTATGCCTTTTTGGATGAGCTGCTTTCACCTGGTAATATTTATTTAAGTTTCTTCATGCCTTCTTATGACTTGATAACTGGTTTCTTTTTTAGTGCTGAAAAAATATTTTGTTATCTGGATATACTACAGTTTATACATTTACTTATCTATTGAAAGACATCTTTGTTGCTTACAAGCTTTGGCAATTATGAACAAAGCTGCTATAAATAACACGTGCAGGTTTTTGTGTGGACATGCATTTTTCAACACCTTTGGGTAAATACCAAGGAGTGCAATTGCTAGATCATGTGGAAAGAGCAGGTTTAGTGTTGTAAGAAACCACCAAGCTGGTTTCTTCACTGGCAGTGATTGGCAGTCCCTGTTGTTCCATATCCTCCACAGCATTTGGTGTTTTCAGTGTTCTGGTTTTTTGGCCATTCTAATAGGTGTGTAGTGGTATTTCATTGTTTTAATTTGCATTTCCCTGATGACACATGATGTGAAGCATCTTTTCATATGCTTATTTGCCATCTGTATATCTTCTTTGGTGAAGTGTGTGCTAAAGTGTTTGGCTCATTTTTTAATTGAGTTGTTTGTTTTCTTATTGTTGAGCTTTAAGAGTTCCTTGTGTAGTTTTCATAACAGTCCCTTATCAGATATGTCTTTTGCAAATATTTTCTCTCAGTCTGTAGCTTGTCTGTCATTCTCTTAACAACATCTTTCACAGAAAAGAACTGTTTATCTTAATGAAGTCCATCTTATCAAGTCTTTCTCTCATACTTGGTGGTGTTGTAGCTAAAAATTGTCACCAAACCGAAGGTCATGTGAATATTCTCCTATGTTATCTTCTAGGACTTTTGTAGTTTTGCATTGTACATTTAGGTCTGTGATCCATTTTCAGTTAATTTTTGTGAAGAATATAAAGTCTATATCTAGGTAAAAAAAAATTTTGTTCAGCATCATTTGTTGGAAAGACTACCTTTGCTCCACTGTAATGCTCTTGCTTCCTTGTCAAAGATCAATTAACTATAATTAGAGAGGTCAATTTCTGGGCTATTTATTCTTCCATTGATCTATTGTAACCTATTCTTCTACCAATACCTCACTGTCTTAATTACTATAGCCTTACAGTAAGTCTTGAGTTTGGATGGTGTCAGTCCTCTGACATTGTTATTTTCCTTCCATTGTATTGACTGTTTTGGGTCTTTTGCTTCTCCATACAAACTTCAGAATCAGTTTTTCAATACCCACAAAATAGCTTGCTAAGATTTTGATTGGCATGGTGTTGAATCAATAGATCAAGTTGGGAAGAATGACACCTTGACAATATTGAGTCTTCCTATCCATGAACATGGAATATCTCTTTATTTGTTTAGTTCTTCTTTAATTTCTTTCATCTTCTTTGATTTATTTGAAATTTTCCTCATATAGACCTGGACATGTTTTGGTACTAGGATAATGCTGACCTCATAGAATGAGTTAGAAAATATTCCCTCTCCTTCTGTGTGTAGAAGGAGATTGTAGTGAATTGATATTTCTTCCTTAAATGGTTACCTCTTGTATGTCTTTTAATTTTTTGATATATATATAAACTGCTGTAAATAGGCTTTTGGTAATGTGGTGGTGAGGTGTGAGAGAAGAGGAAGCATTCCATAGTACTAGTACTAGGTCTCAGTCTTTCCTGAGCTTGTACTTCAAGCTGTGAGCTTCACCTGTGCTTCTTGGTTGCCCCCTTCCCACCCCTTAGGTGGTACAGGATGGCTAGAATGGGCTGGAATTGAGTATTTCCCTTTCTGCAGGTCACTTAGCCTCTGATAAAGCTCAGCAGACTAGGAGGCGTTTAAATAGTTTTTCCTGAGGGCAGACTTTTTTTTAAGAAGAGCAGAAGGCTCCGGCATATTTTTAAATGCTTCCTTTCCCCCTTTTTCACCAGAAGCAGAGGGGATTTTCTGTATTTCACAAGAACCTAATAGAGCTCTAAGGGGTAAGGATCCCAAAATTGTGACACCTCTTCCTACCTTGTCCACACTGACCCTTCAGCAGTGTCAAACAATTACAGGCATACCTTGGTGATATTGTAGGTTTGGTTCCAGATACTACAATAAAGCAAATATCGTAATAAAGCAAGCCAAATGAATTTTTTGGTTTCCCAGCACACATAAAAGTTATGCTCACCTACCATAGTCTACTAAGTGTGCAATAGGATTATGTCTAAAAAACAATATACATATCTAAATTTAAAAGTACTTTATTGCTAAAGAATGCTAATCATCATCTGAGCTTTAAGTGAATCATAATCTCTTTGCTGGTGGAAGGTCTTGCCTCATGTTGATGGCTGCTGCTGATCAAGGTGGTGATTGTTGAAGGTTAGGATGTCTGTGGCAATTTCTTAAAATAAAGGACAATAATAAAGTTTGCTGCATTGATTGACTCTTTCTTTCATGATCTTGCTGTAATGTGTGATGCTGTTTGACAACATTTTACCCATAGAAATACTTTCAAAGGTGGAGTCAATCCTCTTGAATCTTGCTGCTGCTTTATCAACTAAGTTTATGTAATATCTAAATTCTTTGTTGTCACTTCAACAATCTTCACAGCATCTTTACCAGAAGTAGATTACATCTCAAGGAAACACTTTCTTTGCTTATCCATAAGAGGCAACTCGTCATCTGTTCAAGTTTTATCATGGGATTGCAGCAATTCAATTACATTTTTAGGCTCTACTTCTAATTCTGGTGGGGTTTTTTTTTCATTTTCTTTTTTTGCTATTTCTACCCCATCTGCAGTTACTTCCTCCACTGAAGTTTTGAACCCCTGAAAGTTATTCATGAGAGTTGGAATCAACTTCTTCCAAATTCCTGTGAATGTTGATATATTGACTTTTCCCCATGAGTCATGAATATTCTTAATGACATCTAAAATGGTGAATTTTTCCAGAAGGCTTTCAACTGACTGCCCAGATCCATCAGAGGAATCACTATCCATGGCAGCTGTAGGCTTACAAAAAGTATTTCTTAAACAATAAGACTTAAGAGTCAAAATAACTCCTTGATCTGCAAATAGATGTTGTGTTAGTTGGTATGAAAACAACATTAATCTTGTTGTACATCTCCATCAGAGCTCTTGGGTGACCAGGTACATTGCCATTGTGCTGCCATCCAGGCTTCGTTGGTGAATTTATAGGGCACAGACAGAATAGATTTCCCATAATTCTTAAGGGCCCTAGGATTTTCAGAATGGTAAATGAACATTGGCTTTAATTTAAAGTCATAATCTGCATTAGTGCTAACAAGAGAGTCAGCCTGTGTTTTAAACCTTTGAAAGCAGGCATTGAGTTGTCTCTATCTATGAAAGTTCTAGATGGTATCCTCTTCCAATTGAAGACAATTTCATCTACATTAAAAATCTGCTGTTTAGAACATGAGAGACTCCTAACTCTGGGAAACGAACTAGGGGTGGTAGAAAGGGAGGTGGGCGGGGGGTGGGGGTGACTGGGTGATGGGCACTGAGGGGGGCACTTGATGGGATGAGCACTGGGTGTTATTCTATATGTTGGCAAATTGAACACCAATAAAAAATAAATTTATAAAAAAAATCTGCTGTTTAGTGTAGCTACCTTCATGAATTATCTGAGCGAGATCTTCTGGAAAACTTACTTCTACATCAGCACTTACTGCTTTACCTTGCACTTTTATGTTATAGAGCTGGCCTCTTTCCTTAAACCTCACGAACCAACATCTGCAGGCTTCCAACTTTTCTTCTGCAGCTTCCTCACCTCTCAGCCTTCCTAGAATTGAAAAGAGTTGGGGCCTTCCTCTGGATCAGGCTTTGGCTTAAGGGAACGTTGTGGCTGGTTTGATCTTCTAGCCAGACCACTCAAACTTTCTCCATGACAGCAATAAGAATGTGTTCACTAGAGTAGCACATTTAATTTCCTTCAAGAACTTTTCCTTTGCATTCAAAATTGGCTATTTGGTGCAAAAGGCCTAGATTTTAGCCTATTTCAACTTTCTACACATCTTCCTCACTAAGCTTAATCATTTCTAGCTTTTGATCTAAAGTAAAAGACCCATGACTCTTCCTTTCACTTGAACACTTGGAGGTCATTGTACGGTTATTAACTGGCCTAGTTTCTTTTTTTTTTTTTTTTTAATTTAATTTAATTTTATTTTTTTATTTATGATAGTCACACAGAGAGAGAGACAGAGACAGAGACAGAGACAGAGACATAGGCAGAGGGAGAAGCAGGCTCCATGCACCGGGAGCCTGACATGGGATTTGATCCCGGGTCTCCAGGATCACGCCCTGGGCCAGAGGCAGGCGCTAAACCGCTGCGCCACCCAGGGATCCCAACTGGCCTAGTTTCAATATTGTTGTGTCTCAGAGAATAGGAAGCCCAAGGAGTGGGAGAACAGTGGGAGAAAGGCTGGTCAGTGGGGCAATCAGAGCACACACATTTTTTGTTTTTTTTTGTTTTTAGATTTTATTTTATTCATGAGAGAGAGAGAGAGAGGCAGAGACATAAGCAGATGGAGAAGCAGGTTCCATGCAGGGGGCCCCTTGGACTCATCCCAGGACTCTGAGATCACACCCTGAGCCAAAGGCAGACACTCAACCACTGAGCCACACACGTTTATTGATTAAGTACACCATCTCATATAGGTGTGCTTTGTGGAGCCCCAAAATAATTATGATAGTAACATTAGAGATCCCTGATCACAGATAACAATAACAAATATAATAAAAAAGAAAAGGTTTGAAATATTGTGCGAAATACCAAAATGTGACAACAGAGACAGAAAGTGAACAAATGCTGCTGGAAAAAATGGTGCTGGTAGACTTGCTCAACACAGGGTTGCTACAAACCTTCCATTTGTAAAAATACAGTATCTGTGAAGCACAGTAAAGTGAGGTGTGATAAAATGAAGTCTGCCTGTGGAGGTCAGGTTTTCCTATTTTGGTACTGGTTTTTGTGGAAGCTTTAACTGTGGATTGCTGCTCCAGTAAGTTGTGATTCTCTGTAGCCTTCTGTCAGTTTCTCCAAATTTGGAGGCAGCAATGTGACCTGTTCCCTTACTTCTCTTACAGATCTAAGGAGAGTTGTCAATTTTTCAGTTTGTTCAATTTTTTACTTGTTGTTAAAATGGAGCAGCAACTTCTAGGCTCCTTCCATGCCAGACCAGAACCCAAAGTAGATTTCTTAGTTTGGTTTTTGTCAGCTGGAATGAGTGGTGACAGAAAAAAAGTAGGAACTCAAGTTTTGAGTTCTTTTGACCTCAGAGGTCTGAATTTGACCAGAAGTTATTGCATTTATTAGCCTTTAACATATATTCTATTCTGTCTCCAGGGGTTGGTGTGATTTTAATCTGTCTCTGAGGATATGGGGACATGAATCTGAATAAGACCAACTCCCAGTAAGATCTGATGGGAGCAGCTCTGAGTGGTCTGATCCCATCTCAAATAAAAATTGGCTGGAAGAAAAAAAAATTGCCTGGAAAGACCTAGATTGTCTGCCCTTTATCAAGTCACTACATTCTTCCATTATTTTCCACATAGTATTTAATGTATGAAAATATCTCTTCTGCAGTTCTGTCCTTCTACTCCAATTTTGCCTGATTCCTCTTCAGGCCAGCTGCCAGCTGGTGTTCTGGAACTTCCCATCCTGGCACTCCTTGGTTGGACCCACCCCTTTTCAGAACCCATATCTTCTTATTTCTTGTTTTACTCCTTTGTTTACTTGAGCATATCTTCCCATTACTTCTTTAGAAAAATACTTGAGAGATAGGCTTTCTGAGTGCTTGCAGTTCTGAAAATATTTTTGCTTGTATTCTATGTAATTGGTAGATTGTTTGGCTACAGAGCTCTAGGATAAGAATTATTTTCCTCATATATTCTATGAGAGTTGCATATATGTGTGTCTCAGCAGTATTCTCTGCTCTTGCAACTAAGTTTAACTGTGAACAGCTTCTTGAGTAGAGCCTGGAAGTGGGAAGGGATATTCAGGGTTATGGGGATCCGATGTAGAGAGAGCCTGTATGGGACGTGGACCTTGACATCCTCCAGGCCAGAGAGAGTTTGGGGCCTCAGAAACGTTGCCTGAAGGCAAGAGTCAGAGCTCCAAAGTTATTGGAGAGAGCTTGGTCTATGAGATCCATAGATAAGAGGAAAGATGAGAGGGAGAACAACTCAGCTGACTAGGGTCACCAGGTTGAGCCAAAAAGAGAGACAGAGACAGAGAGAGACTGAAGGAGAGAGGGAGATATGGGACATCTAGTTAAATTTGAATTTGATATGAACAATAAATAGCTCTTTTAGTGCAAGTATGTCCCATGAAATATATTTTATCTGGCAACCCTACAGCTGACACAGCTGTCCTTGGAAGGATTTGCTGGTCTTTCTGGCCCTCAAGAGTGCCTGGTGATTTAATGGGTGAGCTAAAGCCTCTGTATTTTTGAGGCTGGAAGAGCACTAACCTTTATAGCTGAGGAAACCAGGATGCAGGAAAGCTTGGATGAGAAACAGGATTTTCCAGCTGATACCTTGTCTGTCTATAGGGGCAGAGCACTGACCTTCAATAACCCATGGGATCACTTAAGACTTGGCCCAGGGTGAATGATACTGCAGGTAGACAAAGCAACAACCAAGCCAGAGAGGGAAAGAATACTCATAGCACCCTGGATGGGCAGCTGCCAGCAAAATCCCATGGCTTGTACAGGGCAACTTGAACCAAAAAAACCAATTAGTGCAATCAAGGGGCTCCAGTTACAGCATTAAACTGCTATAACTGGAACTCAAGAACATGATTTTGAGTTTAAAAATACAGCAGATATATTGAAAAAGAGTATGGCAACTGCTGAGACGTGAACACAGGGCTAGAAGAGCAAGTGGAAAGATCTCTCCAAATAGCAAAAATTTATTTTATTTTATTTTTTTTCAAATAGCAAAAATTTAAAGACAGAAACCATCAGAGCAAATCTGAGAGCCAGAAGACAGACCCAGAAGTTGTAATGTCTAAATAAATAGGAATTGCAGAAGGAGAAATAGCAATAGAGAGAGGAGAGGCGCTATTAAAACAAATAGATGAAGAAAATCTTGCAGAGCTAAAGAAACCATTCAGATATAAAGGGATCTTTAAGATCCAAGGGACGGAGCTACACAAAAGGGAACAAACAAGACAAATTCCAGTAAAATGTGCTAATTCCAAGGATAATGACAAAGTTCTACGTCCTCCAGATGGGAAGGACAAGTCATTGACACCAAAAAAGAACTGGACCACAACTCTGCAATCAGAAGACAGTAGGTTAATATCTACCGACAACTGTTAGTGTGGATTAAAAAAGCAAAACCCAACCACACGTTCCTAAAGAAACTCACTTTAAACAAAGTGATAGAAGTTGAAATTCAAAGGATGTAAAGAGATATCATCAGATAAATATAAATCAAAAGAAGCCAAGTCTGGCAATACCAACGTTGGAAGAAGCGGGGAGAATATTATTATTATGTAATGATAAAAGGCAAATTTATAGGTAGGTATAACAACCATTAACCATGTTAACCAATCAATACAGAAGCTAAATATATAAAGCAAAAACTATTAAGAGAATCTAGTAAGAATACATTTATAATAGGGATTTTAAGATACTTTTTTCAGACATATCTAGCAGACAAAAAAATAAAATAAAATAAGAGGAAATAGAATAAAATAACCAGCAAATCTGACCTAAAAGATGTATGAACATTGTATCTCATAACTTTGTTTCTTTTGTATTTTAACGGAACATTTACAAAAGTTAGTCTTGTATTTGGTTCAGAATAACATCTAGGATATCTAATATCTAATTCACAAAAGTAGAGATTTTATAGGCCACATTTCTTGACTGTAATCCCAAAATGGGGAGAGAATAAGTAATGAAAGGGGATGCCCCCTAATAAAACCCCTGTTATGACTTGGAAATTGAGAACCAATGTCCCAAATAGCACTTCAAAATATAAATACTATCTAAAATGCAACTAAATATAAAAGAAATATAATAAAACTATAATAAATATATAAATACATAGTTTTATATAAATAAAATGTAAATAAAGCCAAAATTACCCAAACTACTTACCAGGCAGTAATGGAGAAAACTTTATACCAAAACGTATATGACACAGCTCAAACATTCCTACTGGGAATTTATAGCCTTAAATGCTTTATTATTAAAGAAAAAATAGAAAAATAAATTTAGAACTCAGTCTAAGAAGTTAGAACAACAACAGCAAAATAAACCAAAGAAAAACTTGGAAGAGTGAATGAAGATAGAAAATAATGAATAGAAAACAGACGAAGTAGGGGGTGCCTGGGTGGCTCAGTCAGCTAAGTGTGGGACTCTTGATTTCAGCTAAGGTGTGATCTCAGTTTCCTGAGATGAGCCTGAGTCCAGCCTGCTTGAGGATGTGCTCCTTCTCCTTCTGCCCTTGCCCCTGCTCATGTGCATGAACACACTCTCTCTCTTTAGTTATAAATAAATAAATCTATCCAAAAAACCAAAAGCAAATAAAGTAGAAAAGAGAAGTCCATCTCAAAGCCGATTCTTATGGCAGACTCCCCTAAAGAGTTGAAGCCCCAGCCTACAGGAGGAAAACGCAGGGAGCAAAGGAACATGGTGCAACAACAGGCTTATTCAATTGACTGGACTGATCAGCGTGCAGTCAGCAAACAGCTTTGTTCTCTCCCACCACTGCCTCACACATTTTTTTCTCAGAAATATTTCTTTGTTCTTGGTGACATTTCTGGTAGACCCTATGACTTTTTACCCACTTTGGAGTCTAAAATCAGTCCCATACTTAGATATTTTGTAGTTTGATGCAGCCTAAATGAAAACATGAGTATCTCTTCCCATTCAGTGATTTTCCAGTCTTTCCCACTCAGATCTGATCCACTGCTTTGTAGACCATGGTGAGATAGGGGTGTGGGGGCCCATTTTATCTCCATTGGCTCCCCCAAGCCTCCTCCACTGTTGGGACCGAGAGTGTGCAGAGGGAAGGATGAGCCCACAACATTTATACCATTTCTTTTGTTGGTCATTAGCCCTCCTTCTTGACTCATTTTCAAATTCTGGTTCTTCCCTGGTGTGCAGCAACCTTGGGAGATTTCCCTTGGAGACCTCTGCACCTGCACTGGTTTTCCCTGGAGCACCTGAGGCACATGCTAGCTAACCTCTGCAAGACTCCAGGTATCCCTAGTCCCTGCCTTCTGCCTTTTGCTTCTGTGGGGTTTTTTTGTTTGTTTCTTTTGGAATTCAATTCCCCCTGGCAAGCAACCCTCTTTCTTGGATTCAGTTCAAGATGACCCAGGCCCTGCTACCTATTTATTGATACTATGGAAAAAACACAAACATGCTTTTGCTGTCAGATGGTGGAAATACACCTATTCCAACACAAGCCTGTCTCCCTGCCCTGGTTGTGCAGTCTGCTCAAGGCCACCTGCCCCCTTGAGACTCTTCAAGGAAAAAGCCATAGCATTCTATTCACAAATGTGCCTCACGCTTCAGGAGACACAAGTCAAGCTGTCTTGGCACTCCTCCTGTGCTCAGCCCTGGCCCCAGCCAGCCTCCTTTCTATCAAATATGCATTCCTACAAATATATTTCTTAAAGCTTGCTGCAGTTGGTTTGTGACAGGAAGTGAAGGAAACAAGAGCCTTCCTCAGCACTCCCATCTAGACTAGCAGCTTCTGCCCAGTGGATTCTCTGCAATCCCACTTTTGAATTTCTTCTAGTTTTCTTTCTTATTAGCTGGAGGAGTATGTTGAAGTAAGTGATGTTGCACACCTGGCCGAATGGAATAAAATGGCGTATCTCATGCCATACCAGAAAAGATCTAATGGCTTAAGGAGGGCTGCTGTAGGAGGCGTGGCCAGGTGTGATTGTCAGAGACCAACCAGGGTAAGGAGTGTGTCTGAATGGAAGGACTCGGAGGAGACATCCCAGTGTAAGATGTCAGGGTGCAAGCAAGGCATGGAGGCCCTCTGCATAGAAGGACATCATGTTGCAGGGATCAGGACATTTGGGGTGAGGAAGTGGCTCTCCCAGGGGATTGGCCTGGCCCTACCGAACTAGGCTAGGGAGGGAGGGTATCCTGTGTGGGGAGCAGGATGGCTGAAGTGCCAGCGTAGGGTTATGGGAGATTGGTTATAGGCCGGAGGATTGATCAAAGAAGTAACTATACTAAGGAAAATGGGAATCAGGTGGAAGGAGTTATGAATAAAGAAAGGGAGAAAAAGGAATCAGCCCTGCAGTACTGATTGAAATTGGAAGTATCTTGAGATCACAGATTTCAATATATAGAGCTATAGAAATAAATATGGGTGCAAAGGTGTGTGTACATTCCTTATCGGTCCACTGAGAAGGTTCTAAGGGCAGAGATATTCCAAAAGCAATGAGCACAGTAGTACTAGGATCTTGATTTCTGAAAACCATTCTCCACTGAAAGGAGCCAGAGCCCCTTGGAGAAATGAGATTCTAGGACTGGGGCAGAGTAAGTTCAAAAGGAACCTGGAACATCTTATAGTGGCAAAAAGCAAGGAGTTGCTCAAAGAATTTGGGATATAGCAAAAACATACAGAAGCCAGTTTGAAGAGATGCCTACAAATCTGGGGCAAATTAAGCACCCAAACAACTAATGATGGAAATGCAAATATCCTTTGAATGAAACTGCAAACCATGAGAATACATACGCACGCGCACACACACACACACACACACACACACATTGAAAGTGAAAGTTTAATAAGAGAATATTTACTTAATCTCAAAACACTCCCTAAGAAAATACCACAGAGAGAAAATGTAACTTTGCAGTGCAGAAGACTGGAAGACATTAATGTTAAATAAGTTATCAAACTGGACAACACTAAAAACAAATCATGTGCCACATGATAGGGTGTCGTGAGGAGAACACAGCATCACTTCTGTGGATTTTTCTCCAGAGGTGCATAACCTAAATCTAATAATAGGGAATAGTTTTAAACTCAAGTTATATGAAATATCTAGCCTATAGGGACGCCTGGGTGGCTCAGTGGCTGAGCATCTGCCTTCGTCTCAGGGAGTGATCCCAGAGTTCTGCGATTGAGTACCACATTGGGCTCCCCATGGGGAGCCTGCTTCTCCCTCTACCTATGTCTCTGCCTCTCTCTCTCTGTGTCTCTCATGAATAAATAAATACAACCTTTAAAAAAAAACAAAGGAAATTATTGGGGATTATTATTATTGTTATTGTTTTTGACAAAACTCACTGGTAATATTGTATGATTGTCAATGTCCCAGTTTTGATGGTTGTGTTGTGGTTATGCAGGAAAATGTCTGTGAGGTGATGGGCATCACACTGGCAACTCCTCTCAGATGATTCAGGAAAATGAAAGTTCTTGATATGTTTACTTGCAACTTTTCTATACATTTGAGATTGTTTCAAAATTTTTTTAAAGATTTACTTATTTGAGTGAGGGAGAAAAAGGGAGAGAGGGAATGGTGGGGAGAGGCAGAGAGAGAGGGAGAGAAAATTTTCAAGCAGACTCCCTGCTGAGCATGGAGCCCAACTAAAATACCCATGAGATCATGACCTGAGCCAAAACCAAGAGTTGACGCTCAACCAAGTCATCTAGGTCCCTAAAATGGTTTCAAAAAAAAATTTTTTTTAATTTAAAGTTATGGAGAAAGTGAAAAGACTACCAATTGGGAAAAATATTAGCAATGCCAATGTCAGAGAAGTAGCTAATATATTTAACATATAAAGTTAAACATGTTAAACTGATAAGGACTAACAAACTCAAGAGAAAATCAAAATGTGAATGATAAATAAAAGGTTACCTCAGTAGGTGTCAGGGACATGCAATTTAAAATATTAATCAAATATCATAAGGCACATATCAAAATTATAACAATATTAAAAAGTGGTGGTCAGAAAAGTTGATTTGAGGATGTGGGATGAGTTTTTTCATACGTTGATGGTAGACATCTAAATTGTTAATTGTTTGTGGAATGAATCCGGCAATACCTGTTAAAAATAGGCATTCCATTACAACTAGTAGATAAATAAGTTCTGCAGATATAACGCACAACATAGTGATTATAGACAACAATACTGTATTATAAACTTCAAAGTTATAAGAGACTAGATCTTAACTGTTCTTTACACAAAAGAAATAATTATGTGACATGATAAAGGCGTTAGGTAATGCTATTGTAGTAATCATATTGCAATAGATAAATGTGTCAAACCAACAACTTACACAATGTCATATGGTGATTATATCTCAATAAAAACATTTTTAAAAGTACTTTCCCCTTGACCCAGAAATCCCATTCTATGGAATTCATTTGCTACATAAGGACACAGAAACAAGAATGTTTATTACAGCTTTGTTTCTAGTTACAAAAGACAAAATAGTGAATTAATAGTGAAATATTAATAGAAAAATGATCGGGATACAACCATTCCAAAGAAAACTATGCAATATAAAGAATGTTAGCTCTATGCCTGTTGACTAAAAGAGATTCCTACATTACAGTTTTTGGAGACAAAAAGCAAGATGCAGAGAAATATATAAGATACAATCCTATTCTTTCAGCAAAGTTAACTTCCCAATATATGTACATATATTTTATATTTGGTTACTTGAGCTTGTAGAAAGATACATGGAAATATATATGTATGTTTGGGAGAAGGGGTGGATATAGATAAGAAGGAAAAGATGAACTTTGGCAGTACTGCTCCGTTTTGAGCAATTTCTATTGCTCTACAATCAAGTCTTAACATTTGGGTTAATTGATTACTGAAATGCTAGCAGTTTGGTTAATTAATTGAGAAAGACTGTTACTTTGAAAATAGTAAGAAGTAATAGTCTGTAGATCTATTGCTAGGCCCCAACGGAGAAGGCTGGGATCTGAAAAAAATCAGCAGTTGGAAGCAGGACAAGTGACTAACATACTCAGAAGAAAATTTGTGAGAACGGAGGCCCAAGAGAAAGTTAAACTAAAATCCACAGGTGATGATCATTTACCAAAAGCGTGGGGAGGTTCGGGAGGAGGAGAGGAAGATTCCCAATGTGACAGTCAAGCACCAGAGCATATTGCAGGCCAAGAATGTGTAAAAACTCCGACTACTCCTAATGGTTAGAATCATCCAAGTGGAAGATGAAGATGGGTATGGAGCTTAGTGATAGCTCAGAGGAGTGAACTTGGTGACAGAGCGGTGTGGTTGGGTCTGCCTGTTGGCACTTCCAAACCCTCACCATTAAAAGATTTGGGCAGCTCCTTGCAGCACCTGGGTGGCTCAGTGGGTTAAGCGTCTGATTTAGGCTCAGGTCATAATCTCGCAGTCCTGGGATCAAGCCACTGCCGGGCTCCCCATTCTGTGTGGGGGTGGGGGAGCGGTTTTAGAGGTGGGTTTTAGAGGTGGGTACTTGTCCTTCTGTCCCTCTTCCTGGTCAGGCGCAACCTCTCTCTCTTTCCTTCTCTCCCTCCCTCTCCCTCCCCCTGCTCTCTCTCTCAAATAAATAAATAAATTTTTTTTAAAAAATAAAAGATTTGGGCAGCTCCTGGTTCCAATAGAAAGGGAAGAAGAATGAAAACAAAAAAAAAATTATAAACACAAGACTTAAGAATATAATTCTGTTGTTAGAAAAATGCTCCTAAATACCTCAATGAAAATAAACCTGTCAATACTAACATTAATATTAATACTAAGACTAGTTAAGGGCTCTCACTAAGGGCCAGTAAATTAGTTTTTCAAATGTATCCTCACTTTTAAGTTTCACAACAACCAATGAGGGAGGTACCATTATCTCCCTTCTAGAGATGATGAAACTAAGGCTGACAGAAATTGAATAACTTTCTTAAAGTCACATAAGTAAAAATTCCCAGAGCCAGGACTCAAACCCAAGCCTATCTGACTCCACAGTTAATTATTCTGTTTGTACAAACCCTGATATTTATAATGATGGTCTGGAGTCATCCTGAAATGTTAATTTCCAGTGCCCTTTATTTCAAAACTCAGGGAAACTTAAACTATATTTCAAATATTTTCAGCCAAATAAAACTGGGTTTTCCAGAATGGCCCATTCCTTTTTTGTTTTTGTTTTTTTTTTCAGAATGGCCCATTCTTCAAGGATTCTGGGTAGCTGAAGCTTTAACTGTACTCTGTAGCTTGTTACTAGACTTCAGTAATTATAGCTCTACAAATTGATTAAAATTGAGTTGTAAATAAAATTTTTATGAAATGCCATAAAATATATTGGTTGTAAATTTTGAGTAGTACATAAATTTTATCTATTGCATTTCCTTGCAAACTTCCTTTTTTAAAAAAAGCCTTCTAAATGTTTTTGGCAGGATTTTTTTTTTTCTAAAAAATACTTCAATATGGACTTTTTCTTGGCAATCCATATGATTTCCTGAAGTTCCTGCTGAGTATAAACTTACTACGTAAACATAAAACTTGATTCCCCCAGTAAAAGCATCAACCATTTGCAAATGCCAATAGGCTTTATAAGCAATTTGCAGCTTGTGAGTAAGTTCATCTTCTTTTTCCATATTTTCTCTAATGCTTGTAGTATGGGCCACAGAATCCTTAGTAAAGCTATTTATGAATTCTTCTTTGCTTCAAGGCCTCCTGATCTTTTGACTAAACATTCCTTTATTTTCCTGGGGTAAAGAATCTGATTTAAAAACTCTAGCTAACTTACCTGATCACATTTCCTCCAATATGTCAACTTAGCCATAACTGCTTTGAACATCTAACCTTTCCTTAACCCCCATCCCATTCATACAACTACACATAACAATATATACAGTTCCTTTCCATTTATCAAAAGAAAGAATCCTTGGGGAATAAGGATTTGACAGCTCCTGTTACAAGATAATTGTAATACTTAAAAAAGAGAGAGAGAAATAGAGAGAGAGAGAGAGAGAGAGATGAGACAGATGGTGTACACTGGAGACATGTGGAAGTTTGCTTGAAAATAGCTTCAGGAATTCAATTGAGACAGAGAAGAAATTATGCAAATTATCATTTTTGCATAAAAGCATCATGGAAAACAAGGAAATTATCTTCATCTTTAGTCTTCCACAATCTTGTAGAAGAGAAAAATGTCAACTGGATTGATACTATCTTGGTTTCCTATTTGTAAAAAACTCTAGAGCAGCTCATTTTGAATTACAGAAAAAAGAGATTGTTTTGAGTGAGATGATTAAAGACATTATCTTCTATATTGCTATGCTTAGGTCTAATTCATTAACACCAACCACTAATACATTTTTTTGATGAGTTATTCAATACTTGTATTGTAGCATGTGTAATTTACATGGGGAATGCTTTATAATAAATTTATTAGGTATTTCATCACATGAAGTTCAGTGGCATAAACTGATGATGGGAATTTACTTTTAAAAATTATGTTTATTACTTGAAGGAGTTATTCTTTTCTTTATTTTTTTTAATATTTTTTTATTTTTTATTTTTTTTTATTCTTTTCTTTAAAGATTTACTTACTTATTTTACAGAATGGGCGACGGGCAGAGGGAGAGGTCCAGCAAACTCTGCACTGAGCACAGAGCCTGACACTGGGCTCAGTGCTGGGCTGGATCTCACTACCCTGAGATCAAGATCCTGAGATCATCACCTGAGCCGGAACTCACTACCTGAGTCAGATGCTAACTGACTGTGCCCCCTGGACACCTCACTTTAACAAATTTTCCAAGTTGCTCCTTTAAACTTTGTTTGCCTGCTTCACAAAATTTTAAAGGAAGAAAACATGTACAAGAAGCTATAAGAATAGAAATTCTAAGGAACAATGTGAAGATTGGCATGAACATTTTTGTGGTACAGGTTTAGGGGAATGAGGGACAGAAAATAGTAAGGAAATTGTTGACAAAAGGAAGTAAACCACTTCCTGAATTCAAGCCAATTTTCAGAAAAATGAGTTGAAGTATAGCATGATCAGTACACGTGATGATAATTATGCTTTTAAAAACATAAATAAACACATTTTATTTGGGAGCAAGAAAGAGAGAAGGTGAGGTACTAGCTATAGAAAAAAGAAAATGTTATGATGGGATCATTTCTACTCATTATGAAATCATAGAATATAGGCTTCTATTCGAGTATACATGTGAATTAGGGTGAATAAATTGAGAAGGACCCACTTCTGCTCAGTATTATAATGAAAAATTGAACCTGGGTCATGAGTCCCTAGTGAATTCAAGCACATGTCCATGTGTGTGTGTGTCTAAGCTGATCTATTTAAATGCATTAGAAAAGTCAGACTTTAGATTTGATCAGAAAGTCTCAAAATTGATAAATAATCTTTGATATATAAAGACAGGTTACCAAGAAAGATGATGGAATTTCATTTCCTGAAGATGGTTAGATAGAGTGATGGATATTTATCTACTCTCTTTAATAGTTGGGTCAGGTAAAGTTTGCTTAGAAGCAAAAAGACCACTTGAAAGCTTAAACTTTTAGAATGATAATGAAATTTGACAAGAGAAAGTATTTTTTAATAGAAAGGAAGAAATCCTATTATATTTTCCTCATGTAGGTTAAATTTTTCTTTGTACTTGAGTCAAAAAATATTAGAGGCATCTAGTTTTCAGTCATGTTTTCACTGAAGCTTAACAGTATTGAGCAACAGGACCTTCTGAGGCTTGATATGGGTGACCTTCATCACATTTGAGGGTCCTAGGGCAACTTGGGGCCAGCCACGTGTGTTGCTCTGGGCAGACTAATATTTTAGCTCCCTTCAAACTTATGTTCTTTAAAAATCTATCCAGTATGGGGTGCCTGGGTAGCTCAGTCAGTTAAGCGTCTTGCCGTTGGCTCAGGTGGTGATCTCAGGGTCCTGGGATAGGCTCCAAGTCAGGCTCCCTGCTCAACTCCCTCTACCTCTGCCCCCCCCCCCAACACTCATGCTCTCCTTCTCTCTCTCAAATTAATAAATAAATTAGATCTTTGAAAAATAAAAAAATAAAAATAAAAATCTGTCTAGTATTTACTAAGAGGAGAGACAGCACTATATGGTGAAGTGGGAGGTGAAGAGGCATACAGACTAGAACGAATGGAGGTGGAAATACTCAACGGCTCTTCTGTTGTCCTCAGAAAACCAGCAATGGCTCCAGTCTCCCATATCCTTCTCAACAACACCAAAGCTCTAGAGGGCCTTTTGGAGATGAATTTCCTTGGTCAATGCCCAGGGTATCTCCTTTTCATGTGCTTCTGGGTGACAGTTGGCTAGTGTTTCTCAAATTGTTGTCCCAGCATCCCATGCATTAGGATCACCTGATTCTTTAACCCCTGCTACACCTACTAAGTGAGAACCTTTAGGAACGAGGCTAAGTTGTCTGCATTTCTGACTAGCTTTGTAAGTGATTCTGACTGTGCTATACCTCAAGAGCCACTCCCTGAAGGCCAGGTTAGAATTAGAGTCAGCTTAGAGCACTCCAGCCTTCTCCAGGTACTCTGCTGTCAAACAGCTCCTCAAATATTCAGACCTGTTTCAAAAAGGCTGGAGGAAGATTCAGTTCAGTTACCTCCCACTCATCAGTCTTTCTCCCTAACATCATCCTGATTGAACTGAAATCTTCGGGGAGTGCCTATAAATACTCCATCTGCTCAGATTTTCTGCCAGACAGTGGCGTTTGCACCACCTTCCCACTACCGTAGACCAAAATAACTTCTTTGGGCTTTGCCTGACTCTAACTGATAAATGAGGGTGCTTCAAGACCACTTGGCTCTTCACAAGAGGAATCCATTGCCCTTAGATGTCCTTTATGCAGTTAGGATGGAGATACACTTTTTATGCTGGAAAGAACCTTAGAGATAATCAATCCAATTATGTGAGAAAAGGTGCAGATGTACATAGAATCGGAGACTGGAAACAAATATTATATTGAGTCCCCACTATGTGCCATACATTTTTTCAATGAGTTTTGTCATTAATTTTTTTACAGTAAGCTTTCAAAGTAGGTAACAGTGTATTCATTTGTATAGATAAGGAAGTTAGAAACTCAGAAAATTAAGGAAATTTGCAGTCATTTCGCTAACAGGTAGTGGATTCTGAATTGAATCTAGATTCTGATTAAAAATATGTACATATATATATACATAGAGAGAGAGAGCACGGGCACGCGCTGCATGGGGGGGGGGGGGCACGGGGGCAAGGTGCAAGGGAGGAGCAGAAGAGAGGAGATATTACACAGGCTCCATGCCCAGCGCAGAGCCCTACTTGGGGCTCGATCTCACGACTCTGAGATCATGACCTGAGCTGAAATCAAGGACACTTAATTGATTGAGCTACCCAGGCACCCCTCTAATAAAAATAATATTAACCATCATTTATTAAGCACTTACCATGTGTTGAGCATAGTTCCAAGCATTCTATTTTTCTAACTTATGTAAAATCTCCACAAATCCCTGAGGCGGGTAGTCATTTTAGGTCCATTTTACCAGGAAAGTCAGGTACAGAAGACTAGAAACTGGCCTGAAGGTCACCTGGTTAATAGATGGAGAAGCTTTTGATTCCAGAGCTCTCTCCAGAATTCAGTACTCTTGAGAGACTGAAAGCTAGGAGAGGGATTTACTATTCAGGTAGAAGATAAACAGTCCTGAAAATAAGGTTTGGGAGAAGGGGCAGATTTAAAAAGCACTTCCGATGATCTTTGGATCATTTATCGGTGGGAGGGGGAGCAGAGGGAAAATGAGGGGCTGGAGAGAACTCTGAATTTTCCTGCTTGGTTGGAAAACAAAGTAGATGGTGACCAAGATTTAGAATGAAGACAAACTGGCATTGCATTTATGTTCTGTGTTACATAGCTGGCATTTAGCTTTTTCTGCAGCTTGACTGAGAAGAGAATCATGTGTCCTTTTCATCTTCTACATAAAAACTTATTGACCAATAGATTATAAGAAAGACTCTTTATTTATTTATTTATTTATTTATTTATTTATTTATTTATTTATTTATTTATTTATTTTAAGAAAGACTCTCAATGGAATTTGGAACATTGCCCAATTTCCTATCTTTGGGGCAGTGAGGCACTAATATATTTGTAGCTTTAGGATGGGAAGATGTATGATTCTATACTTGATTAATTCTTTGTTTGAGAACCATTCACTGGTACCCACCATGGTTGGCTGTCTAGGCTACCAAGGTGAAGAAGACAGACCCATTCCATGTCTTCAGGTTGCTTATATTCAGGTAAGGGAGATAGGCAATAAATAAGGAATCAAAGAATGAGATTCTGAACAGTACTGTGAAGGAGATAAATAACGTGCTGTGGTAGAGCATGATGGTGTAAAGTCCAAGTGACACGGGTTCATAAAACGGGAAAGATACATGATTTTTATTCCAAGTATGATAGAAAGAAATTGATGTTTTGAAAAGAGGTGTAACATGATCTATCATGCATTTTTTTGTATTTTGCTCTGGTGTCCCTACATTCAGGGCAAGACTGTGGGGACAGGAACGGAAAGGAGCAGAGAAGCTGGTTAGGAGGGCCGGAAACAAAGAGCCACACTGGCTTGAATACAGGTGCAATGGAGATATTTTGGGGATAGCTGGCAGACTTGTTGATGGAGGGATGGAGAGAAATCGAAGACAACCCCTAGGTTTCTAGTTTAAACAACTGGGTAAACGATGCTTGCATTTCCCAGTGTCACTGCAGCTGGGGGCTAGATAAGTTTTGAGGGATGGGATGCCTGGGTGGCTCATCGGTTAAACGTCTGCCTTCGGGGATCCCTGGGTGGCGCAGCGGTTTGGCGCCTGCCTTTGGCCCAGGGCCCGATCCTGGAGACCCGGGATCGAATCCCACGTCGGGCTCCCGGTGCATGGAGCCTGCTTCTCCTTCTGCCTATGTCTCTGCCTCTCTCTCTCTCTCTGTGTGACTATCATAAATAAAAAAAAAAAAAAAAAAAAAAAAAAAAAAAAAAAAAAAAGTCTGCCTTCGGCTCAGGGTGTGATCCTGGAGTTCCAGGATCAAGTCCCATGTTGGGCTCCCTGCGTGGAGCCTGCTTCTCCCTCCGCCTATTTCTCTGCCTCTCTCTCTCTGTCTCCCATGAATAAATAAATAAAATATTTTTTAAAATGTCACTATACTTAAAAAAAAAGTTTTTTTTTTTTTTATTTTTATTTATTTATGATAGTCACAGAGAGAGAGAGAGACGCAGAGACACAGGCAGAGGGAGAAGCAGGCTCCATGCACCGGGAGCCCGATGTGGGATTCGATCCCGGGTCTCCAGGATCGCGCCCTGGGCCAAAGGCAGGCGCCAAACCGCTGCGCCACCCAGGGATCCCCTTAAAAAAAAGTTTTGAGGGAAAATGATGATCAGACACACGTATGAACATGCATGTCTAAGCATGATACCAAAGCTTACAAAAGAGTGCTCTGGTCTGGGAATTCAAAAGCCTGATTTGTGTCATAAATTTATCACTAGAAGCAATAGCTGCCTTACACCTCATTTTTTTCCCATCTGAAAATGGGAATGATTATATCTATCTTTACTACTTCAGAGGGATGCTTAGAAGATAAATGAGATAACGTAAGTGAAAGTAACTTTGAAGTCTTGGGAGGATGAGAACTATATTAAGTGAAGCTATCATTACTGTGTACAGGGTGTGTTTATATTTTTCTTGTATCTCCTCAAAGTCACAGGGGCCCTAAGTATAATATGTTTACATGTTCATGTTCAGTTCCCAGAAATGATAAGATGAACATGCTTCTCTTTCCCCAACTGTTCCTTCCCCTGTAGTATTCTCTTGACAGGGTTTTGCAATTCTGAGTTTCTCAAACTTTTCAAAGACCATGGGAAGGAAGGATTTTGCCCAGTCTAACTCTGCCTGGGTAATTTCTGGCAGGTAATGATAATGAGATCTTTCTTTAATAGAGATGTACAGATTACAAAGAATGAACACATTATTTCATTGACTCTTCCAAGGACACTAAGAAAGGTATTATTTTTTCACCATTTAACAGAAGAGAGATGGCTCAAGAGTTTTTTTAGCTAGAGTAATGAAGGCTAATATTTGTGTTCTATAAAATATAGCGAACTAGCACCAGGGACATGCAACTGCAGCCATGAGCCAGATAATCTTTGTGGGACTGGGGCGGGGGTGCTTGTGTTGATCACTGTAGTCTTGGGTATGCTGTCTTCAGTTCTTTGATAATGGGTGTGATGATTGATTTTCTTGCCTAGTTTCACAAGCTGCACCATTCCACACATGACCTTCTATACTGTTGTCTCTAAAAACAAACAAAAAAACCCCAAAATAAGAACAAAATAAAACAAAATTGTCCTTGCTCTTCAGAGTAAATACATGATGAACAGTGTCGTCTTTCCCCTGGGAGCAGATACAGTACACTTGGTTTTGCCTGAGGCGGTCTGTGAGAAAGGGTACTTGGAATCCATAGGCCCGAGGTTGAATCTTGGTTCAGCATTACTGATTGTGTGACCTGGGGGTGAAATGAACCTATCTGGACTTCGGTTTTAAAGACTGTACACTGCATGTACTCATATTTGCCTGTTTGTTGACTGTGATGGTATCTAGCCAGCCCCACTATCATCAGTATAGTCCAGATACAGAAGAATTTGTCGATTATTGTTAAAAATTCTCCACCATGTTCATTCTTTTCCTTGCGTTCTCAGTTCAAATGCATGTGTATTTGCTCACTTCTAATGGAAGGGGAAGTGGGCTGTTATTTCTGGTATTCACACGATAGGACTCTCAGCATATTAATCTATTTAAAACAAAGCTAAGGCATGATGAGGTCTGAGACTGCGTAAGGATCGAATTAATGAATGTTTAGATCATACAGCGAATGCTACATAATCATGAACTGCTATCATGTTTTTCTTAGGTAAGTGATCTCATTGGTCTTGAATAGTTTAGCCGTGGCCTGGGTGGAGACGAGAATAATCCGGCTCCCCTTCGGAACGTCACCCTGTTTGCTGGCCAAGCAGGGATTTCTCACAAGATATCTCTAGAACCCTTATTTTCTTCTAGTTTCTGCCCCCCTTGGAGGAAGGATATTTGGGATAACTTTTTCTAAGTTGAAATGTGACGTGCAAGTCACATTATGACAACGTTGAGATAATGACAACATTTTAATTTGTGTTCCCCTCTGAATCGAGTCTGAAAAACACATCTCAAAACCTGTGGACGTGTTTTTCCAAACTACATTTCAGAGTTTACAGGTGTGCGCCTGGGGCAACCGAAGCAAAGATCACAGCGATGGTTGGGGCTGCTCCCAGGCTCGGAGACCAGAGGCGCCTGTGAGCGGCCCGGACGGGCGGCCGCCCCGGGGTCACCCTGAGCCGTGCCCAGGAGGGCAGGTGTATCAGCAGCCCCGCACACCTGCTGTCCTCGCCTCTGCCCTCCGGGTCTGTCTCAGGGTCCGCCGAGGTCTGTGCCCCGGGGAGGCCGCGGGAGGCCGCGAGATGCCGGGACGGACAGCTGCCCCGGGGCTGTCCCCCTGTGACTCCCACACAGGGGAGCCTCCCTCGGGCCTCGGGCTCACCGCGCTCCGCGCTCGCTCCACCAAGCGTCTCCACAGGGCCGGGCGGGCAGCCGCCTGGAGGTGAGGTCCCTTCCGGCCCGGCCCTCTCCCCTCGCGCCCCTCCCGCCCCGAGCACCCCCGGGCACCCCGGGCACCCCGGGCAGGAGGAGGACGTGGGCCCCGCCCGGTGGCGTCTCCCTCTTCACTCCCCCTCCACCCCCGCCCCGCCTCCCCGCGGCTTCATTGTCCAGGCCAGCTGCCCTCAGGAACGTCCACCTCCCTCGCTCCCGGGGACCCCGCTTCCCGGGCTCGCGGCTTCCGCGGCGCCCCCTCCGGCCGCCACCCCTAGTGCCCGGGGCGGGCGGGGCCGGGACCTGGGCGGGGAGGAAGGCGCGCCTGCGGCGGGGGTACGGGGTGGGGAGGCGCGGTGCTGCGGGGTCGCCCCGTCGTGCGGGGGGGGGGCGGTGGTGCGGGGTCGCCCCCGTCGTGCCGGGGGGGGGAGGGGGCGGGGCGCGGTGCTGCGGGGTCGCGCCCCCGTGCCTGGTGGGGGGCGGGCGGGGCAGGGACGTCGGGCGGGGAGGAGGGCGCGCCCGCGGCGGGGGGGTGCGGGGGGAGGCGCGGTGGTTTGGGGTCGCGCCTCCTGCCCGGGGCGGGCGCAGTGGTGCGGGGTCGCCCCCTCGGGCCCGGGGCGGGGCGGGGCGGGGGCCTGGGCGGGGAGGAGGGCGCGCCCGCCCCGCAGTTCCCGGAGGTGCCCCGCCCGCCCCGAGGGGAGGCGCTGTGGTGCGGGGCCGCCCCCTCCCGCCCCGGGCGCCCGCCGCGGCTCGGCCTCTTCCTCCTCCTCCTCCTCCTCCTCCTCCTCCCCGCCCCCCCGCCCTCCCGGCTGGGAAAGTGGGAGGTGGCGGCGGCGTGCGCGCGTGAGGGGGGCGGCGGAGAGGAGTCTCCGTCTCCGCCGCCGCGTCAGAGACCCTGCGAGCGGCGGGCGCGGCGGGGCCGCCGGTGCCTCGGTCTCCGCCGCCGCTGCGGGGCCGCGAACAAAGAGGAGGAGCCGCGGCGCGAGGTAGGGCGCGGGGCGCGGGGCGGGCAGACGCCGGCGGCCGCGGGGGGGTGGTGGGGGCGCCCCTCTCCCCTCCCCCCTCCCCCCGGCCCCCGCCCCCGCCCCCCGCCCGGCCCCGTGGCCGCGGCCTCGCTCCTCGCCGCCTCTGAGCCCGGCAGGAAGCGCCCCGGGCCCGCGGTCTCCCGCTGCCCGCCGGCCCGGACTCTCCGGGGACTCCCGCGTCCTCTCCGCGGCGGCACGGAGGTCCCCGCGGCACTTTGGGCGGCTGTCCTCCGCAACTCGAGGCTGCGGATTTGTGCTGGAGTCCTTGAAAACTTCAGCAGGCGTTCGGGGGCCTTTTCGTGCCCGGCCTGGCCCGGAGCGCGGTGGGAGCGGGCTGTTGGCGGAGCGAGATCCCGGCTCCCGCTCGGCCTGGGGCCCCGTGCTCGTCGCCGGCACCTGGCCCTGGGGTGTGTCCGCGGGCCTGGGGCACCTGTACCTGCGGGCGGCGCGCAGGCGGCGCGCCCGGGGCTCCCCGACCCGGCGGCGGGCAGCTGTGGATGCCTCCACCAGAACCCCCTCCCCTCCCCTCCCCTCCCCTCCCCTCCCCTCCCCTCCCGTCCCCATCCCTCCCCTCCCCTCCCCTCCCCTCCCCTCCCCTCCGTTCCCGCTGACACTTGCTTTGGCGGCAGGGGCGAGCGGCGCGGGCACTGGCTTCAGAGCTTTTTCCTGAATGGCCCCATTTTCATAGGATGCTCCCATTTTTCAGCCCAGCATTCCATTGTCGAATTCTTTGGGCGATGATTTTGCCAGATTTTCTGAATGGGATTAGGACAAGCTGTTCAGAAATATGTTTCAGAGTTTGTCAACCACTGCTCTGAAGGGTGCTTTTATATTTCAGCTGCTCTCAGACAGACCTTTAGTGGTGTCCTCTCCAATTGTCAACCTTCGGCTCGTTTTGCTGGGGCAAGATGAAACAGTTCTATTTTTAAGACCAGCGAAGAAACATATGTATTTAATATTGGGATCATTTACCACAAGTGATCACGCGAGGCATGGTTTCTTAAACACTAAAGTGACTTAAAGATTGGGAGGTTTGTTGGGTTTAAAAGTAATTTCAGGTAGAGGAAACTTTCCGTTGCTTCTGTTCAGCTTCTCATACGTATTGGAGACTTTATTAAGGCAGCCAGTATCGCTTTGAGAGCTGAAGAAATTATGTTCTTTATTGCATTTCGTAAATCCCATTTTACTGCAGGAATTCTATATAGTACCTATTAGCTGTTTCTGCACAGTGAACTCCTAGATACCTTTAGGGATTAATTTTGAATTGTTTAAAAAGCACATTTTGTTTTTAATTGTTGACTTTGGAGTTCAGGAACCACATTCCAAAGCAAAGCTGCACTATTCAGAGGAAGCACTTTTGTGTACTCTTTGGTTCTTGGCTCCTCTGTGAACCTTCTCCCCAAATAACAGTACTAATTTTTTTTTTTTTTTTGTCTTCTCTCTCCCCTCCTCCCCCATCACTCCAGAGCAAAGTCTGAAATGGATGTTACATGAGTCACTTTAAGGGATGCACGGAACTATGAACATTTCTGAAGCTTTTTTCTCAGTAAACTAGATAAAGATGGATGAATCTGCCTTGTTGGATCTTCTGGAGTGTCCTGTTTGTCTAGAGCGGCTTGATGCTTCTGCAAAGGTCTTGCCATGCCAGCATACCTTTTGCAAACGATGTTTGCTGGGGATTGTAGGTTCCCGAAATGAACTCAGATGTCCTGAGTGTAGGACTCTTGTTGGCTCGGGTGTTGAGGAGCTTCCAAGTAACATCCTGCTGGTCAGACTTCTGGATGGCATCAAGCAGAGGCCTTGGAAACCTGGCCCTGGTGGGGGCAGTGGGATGAACTGCACAAATGCATTAAGGGCTCAGAGCAGCACTGTGGCTAATTGTAGCTCAAAAGATTTGCAGAGCTCCCAGGGAGGACAGCAGCCACGGGTGCAAGCCTGGAGTCCCCCGGTGAGGGTGAGTAGCCTGCAGAAGCAGTTTGGTGAATAAAGGTGGTGACAACTACATTTTTTTTTTTTTTATGCTCCAGCTTTATATTTTCTAAATCAGTTCATTGCCAAAGAAGCCACACTTAATGGAGCAGATAGGAAATTATACCTCACGTTTATTTTTTTCCCCCTTTTGGAATGAGAATGGATATAAATAACAAAATTTTCATTTTTAAAAATTCTTTCCAGGACACCTTCATGGCTCCATGGTTGGGTGTCTGCCTTTGGCTCAGTTCATGATCCCAGGGTCCTGGGATTGAGTTTTGCATAGGGTTCCCCTCAGGGAGTCTGCTTCTCCCTCTGCCTGTGTCTCTGCCTCTGTGTGTCTTTCATGAATAGATAAATAATCTTGAAAAAAAATTAAAAATAAAAATTCTCTCCAGATAGTTCCTAGTACCTTTTAAGATAAATTTTGAGAAACAGGTAGGCGTTATTCACTGAAATCTAAAACAAAGCAGTTTTTTGATGCTCATTTTAAAATGGAAATTTGGTGTGATTTTTTTCCCCTTTTTCATGGAGTTGGGAGAACCATAATTACATATATATGTGTATATGCGTAATATATGTTATAAATATGTGTGTGGGTGAATCACAAGTAGGAAATTAGACCTTAATTTTTATGTTGCATTGAGCCATTCTAGTCATTCTTTTGGTTTTATGAATGCACAGCACAGAATTTACTGGTTGGAGGAATTCTTAACAAATCATGGCCACAGGTAGCAGAGTTTCGTTGCTGTAGCAACGAAATGTCATTTAGGACTATGTGTAACGGAGGAGAATCTAGCTTTATGTTGGGTTTTACAGGGAGTGAAATGAAATGTTTGCATCAAAATGATTTTTCTTGGGTTTGGGGTTTGGGCTGAAATGATTTTAAATGAAGCTATTTGGATAGTTACCACATTTTAAATTTCCTAGAAGGTAAGGTATTCTGAATAAGTCTATATTATGTTGTGGGTGATGGCATCCCAGTAAGACACATTTTTTCTCATTTTTATAAAAATAAAAAGTAGTTATGGGCATCAGATAATTAAAACAATTTCATTTTGTTGGAAGAAATGATTTTGATAGTTGGCCTGACTGATAAAATAGGTTTTAAAAGAACAGTTAATTTGGATAAGAATTTTTTTTTTCAAATATTCATGGTTAACATCTAAAGCTGACTTCTTTCATTTAGTGTGAGAACAGCCATTGGGATGGCATTAGATAGTATAAATTTACAGATGTGACTATTAAAGGGTATACCAATTCCCTTCCTTCTCGAGCTCATCTTTTACCCTTTTTTTTTTTTTAAATTTTTATTTATTTATGATAGTCACAGAGAGAGAAAGAGAGGCAGAGACACAGGCAGAGGGAGAAGCAGGCTCCATGCACCAGGAGCCCGATGTGGGATTCGATCCCGGGTCTCCAGGATCACGCCCTGAGCCAAAGGCAGGCGCCAAACCGCTGCGCCACCCAGGGATCCCTCGAGCTCATCTTTTAAAATAATACAAAATATTTATATCACTAGATGTAAAGTAGGAAAGCATTTTAATTGATAGGGAACAATTTATTAGGCTATCAGGCTTCTTGTGATTTGTATTTAATTTTTTTTTTTTTAAAGGCAATGAAAACTTTGGGATAGGGAGATATTCTTTGCATATTTGAAGCCCATGTGTTGTGAAGTTGGTCTTATAGCACTTTTCCTGGATTTCCTTTATTTTATGGAGTTTACTGGTGCATTGATTAGTGTATATGGTCATTATTATTTTAACCTCACAACCAGTGATCAAGTTGGTCATTTCTGAGACACCTGACCCAGGTCTGCTTAGCTTAGTGAGACAGTAGATTTGCTTCTCTGGAGAGATTTTGTTTCCTTGTTAATTAGAGATGGTGTAGCTTCTGGCTATGAATGAAGTATCTTAGTTGTTGACACATTGCCTTCCTTGTTGTGAGGAATGCATTGAATGTTTGATTACTGATAAAAAGGAATTTAAAGGGGGGCGCCTGGGTGGCTCAGTGGTTGAGTGTCTGCTTTGGCTCAGGTCGTGATCCCGGGGTCCTGGGATTGAGTTCTGCATAGGCTTCCTGCAGGGAGTCTGCTTCTCCCCTCTGCCTATGTCTCTTGCCTCTCTCTCTGTGTCTCTATGAATAAATAAAATCTTAAAAAAAAAAAAGTAAAATAAAAAGGAATTTAAGAAAATGGCTTTTAATTAAGCATTCAACTTAATGGCCTTTGAATTTGTTTTCTTTCTTACATAGAAATTGACTATGTAATGCTGTAATGTTCATTTATCTCAACTGCTAAACTCTCAAAGTTGAGCTCCATTTATCTTGGGTAAATTATTTTGGGATTTTGATGATGTTACTGTTATTTTTCTGTTTTATATGAATTCCTAATTTGCATCATGTTTTTTCTTTAGCAAGAGAAAAATTATTGACCAAGAGGCTGATGAACTTGAGCCTTATAACTTGGATAAAATAGTTGAGGTAAATAAAACAGAAGATGATGTCTGTTACTTTAGGGGATGGGGAGGCACAGATGGTAGAGGACAAAACAAAATTACACAGTAATTTGAGTTCATACAAATGCTGCAATACTTATAAAAAGAGCAGTTTTATTTTTTCTATTCTAAAATAATTTCTCATTGATAGTTACTGGTACCTTTTGCTTTCAAGTATTCAAAACAACCAGAGTGGGATGCCTGGGTGGCTCAGTGGTTGAGCATCTGCCTTTGGCTCAGGGCATGATCCTAGAGCCCCAGAATCGAGTCCCACATTGTGCTCCCTACATGGAACCTGCTTCTCTCTCTGCCTATGTCTCTGCCTCTCTCTCTTTGTGTGTCTCTCATGAATAAATAAATCTTTAAAAAAACAAAAAACAAACAAATAAAAACAAAAACAAAACAACCAGAGCTGTACAAATAGTCCAAGTACCTGAAAGATAAATACATCTCAGACAATCCTCCTTTTAAAAAAGAAATCTGTAACATTCAGGCATGTGGAGGTTGTAATGCACTCCTTTGGACACTTTCCTGAGGTGAGTGACCATAATAAATCCCAAACATGCATTCTTCTCTCTTAGATTTTCTGACACAACTAAGTGGTACATGAGCCTGTTTCCACATGTTGCGCAAAGCTGAAAGTGATAACATGTGGAATGTTGCTTCAGTGTATTAGTTATGTTCTATGTTCTATTAGATTGTGACCATGTGGCTTCCTCATGCATTTAGCCGAGGTAGATTGAGTGTTATCAGCAGACACAAACATTTCCAATGTGTGACACAGATCTTGTTCCCAGAATTTTAGTGTTTCCTGCCTAATATGAAGGAGAAAATGAAAAAGTGTTGGATTGGAGTCCCTGTGGGAATCCGTCAGGTCTCTACCTCATGTAAAGAATTCCTGTTGGTTTTAGGCCAAAGTTGAGCAGTGGAATGAGCCACAGGGTGAGGGGGATTGCAGATATTTGCTTAAATGGATTAAAAATGCCCACAGAAGATAGATAATATATAAAAATATATATAAGGGCACCTGAGTGGCTCAGTGATTTAGAGTCTGCCTTTGGCTCAGGGAGTGATCCCCGGGGTCCTGGGATCAAGTCCCACATCGGGTTCCCCATGGGGAGCTCGCTTTTCCCTCTGCCTGTGTCTTTGCCTCTCTCTGTCTGTGTCTCTCATGAATAAATAAAATTAAAAAAAAAATATATGCAAAATTCCATATGGGAGACATGTTTAAGTAATTTCTACAGAATTATGACATAGTAGAATGGTTAAATTTCTGTTTTCTATGAGGGGTTCCATTCGTTCAAGATCTATTCATACCTTTGCACCTATCTGTCTGTCTAGGAATTATTAATGGTTTCACACTGCCTCTATCTCAAAGTGAGTTTATTCAGCAAAAATAGATCCACATAACCACTGATTTATGCTAATTCACACTTCGTTTATTCTTTCATTTATCTAACAAATATGTATTGAGCACGTACTGGGTGCCAGGCACTGCTGTAGCTGCTCAGTAGATAATGATGAATAAATGAGATACAGATTCCACTTATGAACTTAGGAGTATGTATCAACCTTGGGGGAGAGACACACATTAATAACACAACAATGCAAGTACATAATTAAACTTGGTAAGTGTTATGACAGAAAGCTAGGGGAGAGGATAGGAGAAAGACCTGTGTTTAGTGTGAAGGTAAGTGTGTGTGTGGGAGGTGGTCAGAGGAAGCTTCCGAAGCTTCCTTGATGAAGAGGCATTTGAGCTGAGATCTTAAGGATAAAATGATTTTTATTAGTTGAGAGAAGACTTGGCAGGCGAAGGAGCAGGGGGAAGAGTATTCCAGTGGCTTTGATCTGTTGTAGGACAGGGTATGGATTCTGGGAAGAACCAATGTAAGGGGAATGTGGACTAAGCAAGGGACAGGGATAGTGACCTGAGATGAGGCCTCAAGTGCAGTAATGCACAAGGCATCCAGAGCCACCACAGGCCACAGGAGGTTAAGGGCCAGATGAGCAATATAGCTAGTAAGTGCTCTGCATTTGGGCTTACAGTTATGAGTCATTAGGACTGAGATCATCAGGGCTCCGAATGGAAATGGCAATTTCGTGTCAGAGGACTGAGAGAGAAGGAAGGTAGGGAATTCTAGATTTGGGTGAAATTTCCTTCTGCAAATGTAGAGTATGCATTCATTTCTCCATAGCTACACTCACAGCTTTCTCTCCCTTTCCCTATTGCTGACTATTAGAGGCTGAATTGTGTCCTCCTCTACCTTATTCCCCAGATTCATAAGATGAAGTTGTATCCCCTAGTACCTCAGAATGTGACTGTGTTTGGGGAATAGCAACTTTAAAGAGGTGATTAAGGTCAAATGAGGTCATGTGAGTGGGCCCTAATCCACAATATGACATATATATATATGTGTGTGTGTGTGTGTGTGTGTGTGTATATATATATATATATATATATTTTTTTTTTTTTTTTTAGTGAGAGAGAGAAGTGAGAGGGGCAGAGGGAAGATAGGGGGAAAGTTGAGTCTACAATGTGGCTCCAGGTAGGATGTGGGAAACTAGTGCTATGAATTGCCCCATTGGCCATCTATAACCTCCATTCAGTGAACAGGTACCTGCGGAGAATTTTTTTCTGGCTCACTTCTATGCTATGATATGTTGTAGAACAGAGGTGGCATTCATGCAGGTTTTTGTTGAAAGAGAGTGTACATTATGGGGAAGTAAACACAAGAAGCAACAAATAAGGCAGTGTATAGTGAAGCATCAAGCTATGGGATAAGAAATGGAAAAAGTCTCTGTGGTGAGGTTCGTGTATTGTGGCTCCTGGATTAAGTGTGTGGTCCAAGAATGGAGTAGTGTGGATTAGGGTGGACTGGACAGGGCAGGGTGTGCTACCCTTCAGTGGAAGACTCAGTCCAACACTGATGCAGGAATAGATGTCTTTGGTGGTTTGGATGATGGAGACGTTTGGCTATTTCTGAATGGCTGAGTTAAAATAGAAAATTGTGTTTGTTTTTGCCAAACAATGTTTGTTGGAGAAATTATTGACTTCTTTTATTGATCATTTCATTCCTGACCCCTGCTTTAGTCCTTATGTTCATCTTGTCCTTGACTTGACTTCTATTCCCGAGTCATCCTCAATGGCTAGGGCTCAAGGCTCAGATTTGGGAATGGGACAGAAGGCAGGGATGGAGAGGAGTCTGGCTGCATACTGATGAATAATTAAAAAAAGAAATGCCTAAGGACTCTTTTCTTTATTACACAAAGTATCATGTGACCATTATCATGTAAATCTTGCAACAACCCTCTGGGGTTAAGTACTATTATTATTTAAAAAGTTAAAAAGAATGTGAATTTCAAAATGAGTTCCTAAAAATATTCTGGTGGTAAAAGAATTCAACAATATAGATGTATAATATTATGAAGTGTGCATAGCATTCCACATATCTTCATATATGTTTGTATGTGTGTATATATATATATATATATATTTACATAAATGGAATTTCACACTCTGTATCTGATGATTTGATAGTTCATTTAATATATCTGGGAAACCTTTTCATGTTTGAGCACATATATCTGTCTCATTAAAAACACACCTCTTTACTGAGGTATCATACACAGAGAAGTGCACCTATTTTAAATGAACAACTCATTGAGTTATCATGCTTCGTTCTTTTTAAATGACTTGGAATTTTCTCCCTATTTAAAAAATTAAGGAATACACACTCATAGTAAGAAACTTAATGGTAGAAAAAGATGTAATGGAGAAAAATCAAGGCTTCTAATCTCTCCATTCTTAACCTCTAGGAGTGACTACGTGAAGAGGTGTCCCCCCCCCATTTATAGAAATAAGATCACATTATATATGTTCTTCTGCAATTTGAGGTTTTTTTCTTTTTTCTTTTTAGAAAAAAGGCTTTCCTAGCTTTCCATATCTGCTCTCACTGATGTCTAAGAGGATGTTCTGTACTATCATTCTCATTTTATGAATGTGGAGAGGATGGCAGAAAGAGGCTGAATAACTTGTTCTGGGTCTCCTAGCTAGAACGTGGTGGAGATGGGCTTTCACCCCAGCGCGTCTGGTCCCAAGAGCTTCTTTCCCTCCTTTCCCACACTCTACTTAAGTGACAGACATTCTTCCAGGGTCCTCATGCTGCTTGTAACAGGGACAGCTTTTAAGTGGAGGTACTTGTGTCATTACTGTTGGTGTATGCATTGTTGTTTTAAAGGGACATTGAAGCTCCTTTACAGTGACAGTAGACCAAGAGACCAGATCTTGTTTAGCTTGGCACACGGGAGGAGTGTGGTTTCGAAGAAGAGGTTGTGGCCTCAGTTTCTAATGCTGCCATCAACCAGCTGTTTGGCTTTTCTGGGTTTTGTATCCTCAGCACAGAAGTGCAGAACCTTAGGTCCCTAAGCTCCATGCAGGGGATGGGAGGACAAGAATTGCTGAGTTTGGTTCATCTTGCACTTTTCAGAACCCTTTGTGGTATCTGGCACATAGTATGCGTTCAAAAAGAGGTTTGTTGAATGAATGTTTGTTAGTTTTCTGGGGCGGCTATAGCAGAGAACTGTGAACAGGGTGACTTAGAACAACAGAAGTTTATTTTTTCACAGTTCTGGAGGCCAGAGTCTGAAATCAAGGTATTGGTAGAGCCATGCTCTTTCTCAAACTTTCAGGGGAGAATCCTTCCTCCCCTCATCCTAGCTTCTGGTGGTTCTGGCAGTCCTTGGCTTGTAGATGCATCACTCCAACCTCTGCCTCTGTCTTCACATTCCTTTCCTGTGTGTCTGTGTCGAAATTTCCTTCTTATGAGGACACCAGTCGTTGGATTAGGACTTCCCCTACACTAATATAACCTCATCTTAACTTGATTACATCAGCTAGACTATTTCTAAGTAAGGTATTGGGGGTTAGAATTTGAATATGTTATTTTAGGGGACACAGTTCAACCCATAACAGATTGAATGAATGCAGGGATGAATGATTGAGTGATGTGAATTCTATTTTTTTTTTAAAGATATTATTTATTCATTCATGAGAGAGACAGAGAGAGAGAGAGAGGCAGAGACACAGGCAGAGGGAGAACCAGGCTCCATGCAGGGAGCCCGATGTGGGACTCCATCCCTGGCCTCCAGGATTATGCCCTGGGCCGAAGGCAGCGCTAAACCCCTGAGCCACCAAGGGATCCCCCGTGATGTGAATTCTAATCACCTTGTAAGGATCCTTAGCTGTGCGTTCCCTCAACAATTTATTTGTACATACCCCCTTTCTTCCTTTTAATAGGTTGCCTAGTGGATAAATGCAAGAATTGATGTGCAAACATTTAGAAAATTATAAAGTCAACATAAATGGATGTATTATTGTTAGTATCATTACTATACAAATTATCAGTCCTCATAGGGAATATAATATCACTTCTACTTGGGTGACAAGAAACAAATAATTGAGAAGAAGTATAAAATTTCACAAAATGAATGTAGAACTACACAAAATGAGGACATTAGCTCAGTTATTTTGGTCCCTTACTGCGAGAAACAACCTGATGCATGTTCATTCTCTTTGGCTACCCCTGGAGGTTCTCCCCCGATTTCCCCCACTTGATTACTATTCCCTCGACCCTTAATTCTCCTGGACATGACTGAAAGAGAGGAAGGGAAGGGGAGATTATTCTATTGTTGCTAGCTGGACAGAGAAAAGGAGGATAATGAGATAGTCTAGTTTTGGTTTAGTCACAAGCCCTTGCCCTTCTTCCTGTTCTCTGAAAAGTCCTATCTCTGCTGTGAGTTCTCTGGCTTCAGCCTCCGGCTCCTAGCTCCAGCCTCTGCTGGTGTGGAACTTCTGTAGTTTGTTCACTTTTCTGTCTTCTAGCCACCTTGCATTGTCCTGTCATGCAACCATGGTCTGTGTTTTCCAAGTAACTGAGATGAGGGATATGAAAGAAATGGTGGAACAAAAAGGAGAGCAGGATTCCTGTGTCGTTCCATTTCCTTCCTTGAATTGTTTTTCCAGGTTGCATTCACAAATTGCTCCTTTTTCCGTCATGATTAGTCTCTGGGCTGGGAAAAGAAAGATTAAAAAGATTTAAAAGATTAAAAATAGATACAAAAAGGTAGGGGTAGTCCTACCTCCACTTCACCATTCCAAGAGTCCCTGGCTCTTTGCACACCTCCATTCCTTAACTCACCTCCTCTACTGGGAAGAATGCTTGCTTTTCCCCACCACCATCAGGTGCTCACTCTGTTTATGAATCCATACCTCTCCAGTCCATTGCATTGATATGGTTTAAGCAAACCTGAGACAGTACTTGAAAAGCCTTTTTTATTTTAAGCTCAAGACAGATGACTTTGTAATTTGCTTTCTAGCAGGATTCTTTATGAGGATTCACAATAGTAGAGCAACATAGTATACGTAGTACAGTATAGTGACAATACTTGAGATAGAAATATTATGTATAGCAACATAGTGTAGTGAGGAACTTGGATATCAAATCAGATGTCAAGTCAGGCAAGCCTCTTTTACATAGTAACATAGAATAGTGAGGTGAACTTGTGATAGAAATACTACACTTGGAAACAGTTTTGCTAGTAAGGCTCCCTCATTGTGGAATTTAGACCTCTCACCCGCACAAAGCTTTTATCAGAAAGAATGGGTCTATCCCCTCTAACTCTTTATTTAAAAAAATTTTTTTTTAAATTTCCGAGACCTTGAAAGTAGTAACCTTAAAAAGAAAAATTCTGAGCCCCAATCCCCCTTCTTCTGTTCCTGCAATCCTTTGCAGTGTATATGCCTGCCAGTGCTTAGTCAAGAGGATGGTGGTAGCAGTTGTTTCATGAATAGTGACATATGGGTAACTGTAAACACAGCCATGTTAAAGATAAATGTGTGAATGGGCTCTTCCGGGGTAGCAGGGAAAGGAATGGAGGTGCCACTTCAAATGGTTGACAGTAGCAGTTAAGTAGTAGACTATTTGAGTTGTGAAGCATGGATAAAAGGGAGCAGTAGGAAGATGTGCAAATGAATTTTTAAATTATATTAATTATAGTACAGAAAGGCAAGGACTGGCAAGTTTGAACATTTTTCTGTTAGCCCAAGAAAATAAAAAATTCCTTATTTTTGCAAGAAAAAAATCCGTTTTTTTTGAAAAAAATCCTTTTGAAACAGTGTATGTTTATTGTTTCTAACATTGCAATGACTAAACAAGAGTGGATTTTCATTATTTTAAGATATAGTGAGTAGTCCTAAGCAATGAAGAATTATACAGAAGTAAAATTGAAGTTTATTACAAGGTGCCCCATATCTAGTTTTAATTTATGTGTAAGGGATGCCACCCCTCCCCCCAGTAAAACAATAGCAGTAGAGTAAAAATATCAGTGTGGGATACTGACAGCTCTGGCATCTGTATAATATCCTTGGAAGTATGGTTGAGCACTAATGTTTAAAAGTTGAACATTGATTTGTTTTAAGGAGATACAGTTTCTATAGAGCTAAAAACATGTGTATACTCCTAATTACATAACTATTCAGTTTTTAAATAATTTTAAAAGTTCTTTAACACAGATTAAATATTATATATAAAAAATTAAATTTCAAACAAATTTTTATTTGTTCAGCCTGTTCAAAGTGACATGTAGTTAGCAAATCTCAGTTTTTCCCCTGTTAAGCTTGTGTTTTAAGCACACTTTCGATGAATTATTTCTGGTATTTCATGTTTTTACTTTTTTCCTCCACAGTTGAACACAGCTGAAGAGCTTAAGTCTGTAGGCTAAATATTTTTGGCATTTTTGGTGGGCCTAATTATTTTCATTCAGTATTTATTTCATAGTACATGATACTATGTGCTGGAATTAACACTTTCATTTTCCTCTCTTCTGTTCATTTTTATAAAACAAGTCCAGAACATTAGATGATATTAAAAACCTGATCTTTTTGCTGTACAAAGACAGTGATGCAGCTGTCTAGAGTGTTCATTGAAAGGCACCATCATGTGACAGCTAAAAATGTTTATATATTTCAAGAAAGTTCCACTCCTATATCAAAAAAGTATTGAGTGTCAGTATAGGAATATGAAAATGTATGCTGTGCAGAAGTTGGCAATCACCTACATGGTGATAAGAATGATGGTTTTTACTACTGGCTGTGTGGCTGACTATGCTGGTGATTTCTCTTTTATAGGCCATGGTTTCCTTTTGTAAAATGAGGGCCTATTTGATATCCCAAGTTCCTCTGCTTTCCTGATTTTTTTGAAATAATTAAGCTTTGACATTGAACATGATGAACAAACTGATTTGGTGTCTGCATATCATCTTGGTGCGATGAGGTGAAAGGTGGCTCTCAGAGTCACCCATGGACACCAGACTCTAATATCCCCCGAGAAGCCCACACTTCTGTCTGCCACAGGAACCTTCAGAGGAACTGTTGGATAATTTGGTTATGTGAGGTAGAATAGAGAAGCAAGGACAGTGTAGGGAGCCTGACTTGGGATCAGGCTCCAAGGAGGGCTGGTTTGCTTGATGGGCCATTTTTCTGTGGAATGGTCTACCTCGATCATGCCTGAATATTACCTTCGTGTAGTAGTCACACTGCTGGAAAATCTGACAATTAGAGATTGTCCATATATTAAAATGTTCTGCTCTTTAGAAGGGGTATGAAATCATTGAAATATGTTGCTTTTCCCATTCTTACTGACTTGAGAATACTTGCTCCGATGGACAGAATTCTTTATGCTGAAAGGGAGAGATGGAAGTAACTGAGTTTCTTTTGGGGTCAGAGAAGCCTGGATGAAGGGAGTGCAGAGGGTCGTTAGTGGAGTGACCATGTAATTTATTCTCTGCACTTTTGAGTGTAAAGGGATGCTTTTGATAATTTTGCAGAGTCAACGGGGTAAGCTGGGTCTGTCTGGGACAAACAAGGCCATATGGTCATCCTAGCTGAGAGCAGTGTGAGTGAGCCCAGGAAATAGAAGAAAGTTTCATCAAGTATGGGGAAGATGCCAAAGAATACAGAAGCTCTTTCAAACATTTTCAGGCTAAATGCAAGAGAATTGATTTTTTCCTGTGAATGCTTCTTTCTGTGGGCTCTGTGGTTCTTGCTGGAGAAAAAATGTTACATAGTGTAGGACAGGCAGGGGATTTAGCTTTAGGCAGACCTTCCTCTATTCTTTGTTATCCATGTGGCTCTTGGGCATGTTACTTCATTAGCCTAATTTATTTATTTGTAAAATGATGAAGATCTACTTTCCAGGGTTGTGAGGATTTTATGAGATAAAGAATGTTAAGTGCCTAGGATCTAGTTAGACGTTCAGTAAATGTTAGTACCTTCTATCTTTTCTCTTTCCAGAAATTAGAACTTTTAGCACCTTATATCAGTTACATTGTAAAATTATCTGTGTGTGTATGCATGTGTGTGCACGTGCATGTGGGTGTGTGTAGTCTGGTTATTTAATTAATCCACATTTCCAATGTTAATGCCACAGGAGATTTTGTTCTCTTCAACAGACAGACTTTAGGTGCACAAGCTGTCCATCAATTAGTGCCTGCACATGATGCTAAATATCTGGTTTAAGTCCTGCTTCTACCACTAACTCTGGTGTGACACTGGTTCTTCGGGCCTCATCTGTGAAAGGAGATGGTGAGCAACATTATCTCTCATACCTCTTCCTGTTCTCTCATCCTATAAGACACTCAGCCAGCAGAATTCATTGTATTAGACCATCTGTGACTGTTTTCATTGCCTGCCTGCTTTCCTTCCTGCCTTCATTCTTGCTGTGGGGAAGATAATAGTTCAAATAATTTAAATACTGATCTTTGTATTTAAAGACTTAGTACTAAAAAGACTTAGATCTCTAAAACTTCTGTAAAGGAAAGTAGATATGCTTTTGTAGTGCAGTTTTTGTTCAGTGCACTAAGTTTTAAACGTTAGTGTCAGGAAGGATTTTTATGCCTTCACACAGGTTCTTAAATGCTACTACTGTTGGATATAGAATGCATGTGTGTTTTATTCCTTTGTGGCTGATTTTTGTTTACCATTCCTACCCTTTCCTACCCCTCGCGTCCATAGAGCATCAAGATTATGTTCCATGTTTTCATTAGTTTTATATCTCCTGTCTAGAGCAACTGATTGCTATTTTTATGTGATTAGAGCTATCTTTGGCTAAATAAATGCATTTACATAACTGATAACTTTCTGGTGAATTTTTAAAATGCTGCAATAGTCAAGAGCCTTGCTGTGCTTCAACTTGAAGCAAGTTGGTTTTTTTTTTTTTTTTTGTTAAATGGAGCTTCTATTTATAGTTAAAATATTCACTTCCTGAGTTTGAAGGGTAAAAAAGGACACTGAGTGAATATTTTATGAATATGGTCATCTACTGTATTTTAAAAAGCCTCTTGAAAGGGGCATTTCAAAAACTGGTTGGTAACTTATTCCTGTGACTTGCAAGCTTCATCGCCAGGAAGTTCCTTCTTTTGTATCAAATACAAATCCCTGTCCTTGCAATTTAATCACATTCCTCTAGTCTCATCCTTAATGGAAAAGAAGTGCTCCCTTGTACGTTCTCCTTGTAACCTTGCAGGCGGTTGTGCGGCTGACCTCCTCACTCAGCCATCTTTTATCTGGCCTAAATAACTGCATTTCCTTTACAGGTCCTCTTAGGACTCATTTCCTGACATTTTAATCATTTTCGTCGTTTTCCTTTGGATGCTGGCCAACTTCTCCTCATCTTGGTTGGGTTCAGGTCCAGAATAGCTCTTAGCATGGTACTAAAGTCCCAACTAGACCATCGTGCTGTGGAAGGCTGCTAGCACATGATCCTCCTGAGCTGGCTGCTCGTTTGTTTGTACTTCCTGATGCTTATGTATCTTTAAAAATAACTCACTGTTGCTGATTCATACTTTGCCTAGACCCTCAGAGTTTCTTTTATATAAAATTTGTTTTCCCCCTACCTCTTACTTGAGTGGTTAGTTTTTACTACCTTTCTAATTAAATTGCCTCCTGTTGTTTCTGTAATCCTTATGGCAGCATCAGCAATTTGCAGCTATCGATGGGAACAGAAAAATGTCAATCCAAAATGCTATCTCTTTAATAGGTATTTGTAATTATATGGATGCTTGATCTTAAACACATATATAACCTGTTTATCATATATGTTTTGAGTATCCTCTGCCCCCATTAGGTTTTTGGTCGTTCTTTAGTTAATTATGTTTTAGTTTTGTCTCTGAACCAAGTTGTAAATAACCTGAAAGCAGGAACTCTTGTGTTTTATATCTCTTTTCTGTTCTTTACTGTTGAAAACTCAGTGTACATCTTGATGGGATTGATAGATTCTTTGCATTCCAGAATCCCGAAGTCCGTTTGAACACAATTACATCTTCATCGGAGAGAGTCCCTAACCACATGTATATTTTTGGTGCATTTAATCATATTCAGTTCTCCATTATTTAAGTCAGCAATGAAAGTATTACCCAAAGGCTGGGTAAACCCTCATGAAACTTGACTGTAACTGGATCTTGAGTAATAGTTCACTTGAGGGTGGCCCTCAAAACATTTGTGTTACACCCACCATGGTGGTCTGGAAATCATGTTTTCCTAGTTTATTAGAAAGAATGTTCTGCTGAATTGAATCGGAAGCCTTCACAAAAGTTAAAATATGTGATCTGTTATCTCCTATCCCCCAGGCACCCCATCGCTCTGACATAGAGGAAAATGAAATGGATCTAATAGGAATTAGTTATCCAACAGTCAAGCTGATCTTTACCAAACACCTTGTGATTTCTTTGCTTGCATATCTACTTTTGGAATGCAAACATTACATGTAATAAAGGCCTCTGTTTTGATGTAGATTTTCTATATACTAAGTAATTCCTATGGTAGGTAATCCTGTGGATGGTAGGAAGCACAGGTAATGATGTGGTTTGTAATAGCACCTCCACATTCTAATTCCCATAAGAGGCAACATGCTCATTCAAAATAAAATTAAAATTCTCGAGAATGAAGTGGAAAGGGGGGAAAAAGGCAGTTAGAAGAATAAATTAGCCCCAAGTGACTCTTTCCAATTCTCAAATTATAAGCCAGTCAGCTATGATATGAAACATGACAAGGACCCCAGGCTCTCTAGGTCAGGTAGCGGCAAGGCTGATATTCTGTGATTGTTAGTATATCAAATATTTAACTATAATGTGTGGAAATACCTCGAGTTATTATTACCCCTCAGGAGACTAAGCTATGTGATACCTACAAATAAGTAACACTAGATCCACCGAACATTTTATTATAGATGAAAGAGAATGGCATATCTCCAGGAGCAGCATGTTAGGAAGGCTTGGTAACTTTAGAAATGTGTCATGCTGTGGTTTTTAGGTATGCAGTGAATGAAGAGCTTGGTGTGGAAGGGGTAAGAATACTCTATGAATACTTATTATGTAAATTTGCATATGTTGCTAGGTTTATGTACGTTTTTCTTTTGTGATCCCAGCTTTCTTTATTTCCTGGACTGAGAAGCAAGTTTATTTTTCACATCAACCCAATATGTAAATTGGTCAGTCCTTGCTGGTGGCTTTCTCCTTCCAATTTAGTGGTGTCAGGTTAGTATCTGGGCAGAGGGTACCCATCATTAGCAATTAGTTAGCGTCTTGTCTGTGTAAATGCAGCCATGCTATGAGCCACCCAGCCCTTCTGTAAATGGAGGCTTTTGACCAGCTTGGGATTTATTTAACGTGGTTTATGTTTAGTGATATATGTTAAAATTGAGAATGTATGAAAACAGAGATTGTGTTTAGTGCAGGCATGTTATCAGTCATTGGTACACATTTCTTTGTGTCTGGAGTGAAAGGTCGCCATTTCTTGGTACTCTTACCGGACAGACTGGGATATTAAGCCAAAGAATTGAATAGGTGGGTTAAAGATAGATTGAGACTAAAGTTGATTTATAGTTTATTTTATTTTATTTTTTTTAAGATTTATTTATTTATTTATGATAGAGAGAGAGAGAAAGAGAGAGAAAGAAACACAGGAGGAGGGAGAAGCAGGCTCCATGCCAGGAGCCTGACGTGGGACTCGATCCCGGGACTCCAGGATCGCGCCCTGGGCCAAAGGCAGGCGCTAAACCGCTGAGCCACCCAGGGATCCCCGATTTATAGTTTAATACTTAATATCAATTTTCCTAGTCAAGTGTCATCTGAGAAGCATGCAGAGTTGCTAATTATCGGCAGCCATGTACTGGATAATATTCTCTGCACAGGTGGGGAGTAATTAGATCACAATGATATATCTGTAGCTTTAGGATGAAAATAGTAGTAATTTTAGTTTGACTCCAAAATCACACTTACATGATCATGAAATCATTTATGAGCTGATCACATGGAAAAATGTATATCTGATTCAAGAAAATAAGTTCTTTATTACTTGCCCTTAAGGGAAAATATGTAATGATGTTTTGTGATCTTGAGTGAGCTAATGAGTTGAGTGAGCTAATGAATTTGAGTAAACTGATATTTTGTAACTCTGCTCTGTTTGTTGCATCTAGGTTAGCAATGATTGAATTCATTCTTTTCTTGAATAACTTATTTTGCATTGATACCACTGAAAAGAGCAAGCTATAGTAAATTTCATAAGCTGGAAAACTCAGGATGCCTTAGAATGTGAAAATGCTGGGCTTCCTTTTATATACTGAAACATCGGGTTAATTGCCTTTATTTTCCACATCTTACAAAGTTCTTGAGTCTCTGGACAGCATACCAAAGTTCTTATTTCTGTAGATATGCATTCTATTGTTTATAGTCTACAACTGATAAATACCCTTATTTGGCACAAACACATATGATCAAAGGTGATCTGAACAGTATACCGGTTTGATTAATGAATATACTAGGCTTTCTTTAGGTTTGAACAAAGAATGGTATCACAATCGGTTTTGTTAATAAAATAAATAGAGGTTAAAGATTAGAACTCTTTCTGGTAGACTGTGCAGCCCTAAATCATTCAAAAGAAATGAAGCAGTTTTTTGAAACAGATTGTGTTTCCTTACGAAGGAAGCCACCTTTGTTCCATGTCACTGATGCATTCTTTATAGGTGAGGTCACTCTGCATTGCTGATATCTTTTTCCTTTCATAAAAGGGAGATGTGGACCGCTCCCAGTGCATTCCATTTCTCACAGCCCATAAAATAAGGCTTAAATGTACCTGTCCATTAAAAGCTTTTGAAGGACGAAAGCCAACCTCAGAGGCTTTGTGAACCATGAATTGACAATAAAAGACAGTATGCTTCTGTTTTTCAAATAGCCTGTTTAAGGACAAAAGAACTATTCACTCCTACATGACTTTCATGTAGTTAAAATAAAAGCTAGGAGGATGGTCATCTTGTTTTGTGCATGATTTTAAGGCAGCTTGACAGATTATTTGAAACAATAGTTTTGAGTTATTTAACAAAGTCACTGAGAGGGATGTGTGGTATAGTCTATAAACACACCTTTATGTCTGTTTCTTTAAATAGAATTAAATTTAAGAAGTTAGCTCCTCAACCCCCACAAAATCTAAAGGGCTTAAAGTATTTATAGAGTATCAGATTGAGCTTTAACTATTGAAATAGTCTCCTAACTAATCTTCCTCTTCTACTTGCATCTCCTGGCGTTCCCTTACATCTCAATGTGAAGGGACACTCTATTGCTTAAAACTATGTAATGGCCCATTAGACTGAAACAGTATGATTGAGCCATATCTTTTCCTCTACCTTATCGTTTAAGCTTATATATTTTGCTTCAGCCATACAAATTTTCTTGCTCTTCATCAAACCACCTGGGGCCATTTGTACTCACTCTCCATGGAACCAGGAAGGAAGGTCTGCTTTTACCCAGATTTCAAGATGGCTGCTTTTTTTTTTTTTTTTTTTTTTAAGATTTTATTTGTTTATTTGATACAGAGAGAGCACGAGCAGGGAGCGTGGCAGGCAAAGGAGCAGGGAGCCTGAGGTGGGGCTCCATCCCAGGACCTGAGCTGAAGGCAGACACTTAACCACTTACCCGAGTGAGACACCTAGGTGCCCCAGGATGGTTTGCTTCTTCAATTTGATTTCTTCTCAGATGTCACTTCCTTGGAAGGGTCTTCTCTGGCCACCATATTCAATCTTCTAGTCTGATATTTTCTTTTTTTTTTTTTATAAGTATTTTTTTTTTAATTTATTTATTCAGAGAGAGAGAGAGACTGAGAGGCAGAGACACAGGCAGCGGGAGAAGTGGGCTCCATGCAGGGAGCCTGACACGGGACTCGATCCTGGGTCTTCAGGATCAGTCCCCGGGCTGCAGGCGGCGCTAAACCACTGTGCCACCGGGGGTGCCCTGATATTTTCTTTATAGCACTTATGTCCACTTAAAATTATATATTTACTTGTTTACTTTGTCACCACCCCCACCCCCATAGACGGTAGCTCTATGAGGGTCAGGACTGATTAAATTTATTGCTGTCAGTATACCCAGCAGCTAGAACACTGCCTGGTACACAGTACGCCCTCGGTAAGAATTTGTTTAATTAACAAATCAGTGAATGAGTTTTACTTGATGTATGTTGGCCCTAATAACTCTGCAAACCTCATGTTGAAAAAATAATTCAGGGATGCCTGGGTGGCTAAGTGGTTGAGCACTTGCCTTTGGCTCAGGGTGTGATCCTGGAGTGCTGGGATCGAATCCTACATTGGGCTTCTTCCATGAAGCCTGCTTCTCCCTCTGCCTATGTGTCTGCCTCCCTCTCTCTGTGTCTCTCACGAATAAATAAATAAAATCTTAAAAAAAAAAGAAAAAATAATGCAAATAGGAATATGATTGTTGATCATTCAGATGTTTAAGTTAGAACTGAAAAGTTTTATAGATAAGTGAATTAAAGTGTCATATTTGCTTCCTTAGGAATTCATTTTGTATTGTTTGGCTTATGAATGTAAAAATGGAATGATTTAAAAAATAATTTTGCCATGAGCCTTTTTTTCCAGTACAAGAGATGAACAGCATGATTTCAAACTATAGCACTATCTCTGTTTTTAGCTTTTGGAAATGAATACACACCCTTTATAACTGATACTGTCAGCATACTTCAGTACTCATACATTTAAAGCTACCCAGAACACCCAAGATAATGAGAGCATGGAAAGGAGCACTGTCTTTTTCATATATTTCTGCAAACTCCTATGCTTAACATATTCTTTAGAAGAGAAGTGACATTGTTTTCTGTACCTAAAACTGTTTAAGGAGTGGGTGGAAACACCTATTAATCTTGGCTGTGTCGTGATTTGAGAATATTTGCTCATGGGATGTTGTGTAGATTCAAATTAGCCTACAAGTATCCATTTTTTTCCTTTGCAAAATAATACTACTGAATTGTGGGTTGATACTGTTGAGTGTCCTGAGCCTGTTGATTAATATTAGAAATGAAGTTCTTTTTCTAATCTAATCTATGTGCATTATATGTAAAATTCACTTAAGTGTCTCTGTGTAGACACTTATAAACATGATCACCATCACGTTCCATCATTTACCATCCTTAAATCTGTATGTGTTTTTTCTAGCTTATTGACATGGAGTCAGAGCTTGCTATAAATTTATTTTTCCCATTGTTGCCCTGTGTGCTTCTATGAGAGGGATGGATCTTTGTATTTTTTTTCACTAACAGATAATTCTGTGTTTTATCATATATTGGTACTGGTCTGCTTTCCACTTAGAATTAGAGGTTGTCTGGCACCTAGGTGGCTCACTCAGTTAAGTGGCTGCCTTTGGCTCAGGTCACGATCCTAGGGTCCTGGGATGGAGTCTCAGGTCCAGCTCCCTGCTTAGTGGGGAGTCTGCTTCTCCCTCAGCCTGCTGCTCCCCCTGCTTATGTGCTCTCTCCGTGTTAAATAAATAAAATCTTTAAAAAAATAGAGGTTGTCCCTCCTACCCACTAATGATTCTGGGGCAGTTCTATAAGGTCACTGTACATAGGCCCATTATTAAAACCAGGCTCTAGCTTGCACCTTTAGTGTTGCCTCACATGACCAGGCTGTGTCCTGTGTTAATCAGTGTCCCCGAATCAAGTACATACCCCTGATGTTGCTGTGGGTTATCCACCATTCATTCGCTCAGTAAATATTTACATGGGAGAAGATCCTTGAGCTACTTTGACCATGTCTTCTTTTCACCCACTATGGTCTCTGTCTAAACTATATCAAGCTTGTTTTTTCTTTTTTCATTTTTTTTGTTTGCCTCTTTTTTATCCCTATTTATTACCCACTCCCAAATCTCCAATTTGAGTATCTCAGTCTTTGTTTTATAGTCATCCCTCTTTTCCCAGTAAGCACATCATGTCTTAATGTCCTTTTTAAAATTCTTTAACCACATGGTTAAAGAATTATGGTAGAAAAACCAATGGTGAATAAAGCACATAGTAAAAAGAGGCATTAATAAGTATACTTTGCAATTTTTCTGCAAAATGGAACTTTATCTCCTTTTACTTTCCCTTTTTAGATGAAGAGCTATGAAATTATTCAAGTTTTTCTATAGCAGTTTTACAGGATTGTCATATTACCTGGGATTATTTTATAGATGAAAAAATTTGGATTGGCTTTTAGTTTCAGAATAAAATAATTGCTAGTTAAATGACTAATGTTAGTCGATCAGACTTAGTTAATATAAGTTTGTGGCTCTCTTAAAATAAAAGTTGAAGAATTAAATTTGTTTCTTGGTAATTTGATTTGTAGGAAGTGGGGAACAAAGGATTCCAAACAGGGCTTTTAAAATCAGTTCTAATTAATCGCGTGTGCAGATGCATCAGCAAAGATTGGGAGGCAATTAGTCTAATTATGTTTAAAATACAGTTGCATGCTTAAATAGATAATCACACCCTCAGGCTTGCCTATCTTTTTATACTTTATCCTTTAGGCACGTAGTGAATTTTTTGGCCATTAAGCATGACCTCATCAGTGTCTATGGAGCAGAACAGAGTGACAGAATGCAGATGAGCACGATTGCACGATCTCCCAGCTCAGAGTTCGATACTTCAGTGATAATACCTGCACAACACACGTACATACAAAGATTAAAACATACTACAGAAAATTTATGTTCTCTAGCTCACCGCTCCCCTCCACCACTGCCAAATCTAACTTTTGGAAAGCTGAGCTCTCTTTATGAACTCTTTCTTTCGTACTCCAATTTGGAGTAAACTATGGCTGAGTCCTATCCTGAGTGTTATGAAATAATTTGAGTTTCAGAGTAAACCTTGAATAAGCAACACCTCGCCTAACAGCATACCATTTGCATGACTCAGTTACAGGCGAGGTAGAGGGGCCAGGTAGAAGTGCCATCTGGGCTTCTGAAGTACTTTTTTACCTCTCAGGTCTTCAGTTGCTGCAGCTTACAATGGATGTGACACACCTGACAAAACTGTTTTTCTTTTCAGCTTCAGCAATTGCTATCTGGACAGGTGAATGAACAGAGATGTTTCACCTGTCTTTCATTAAAAACTAATGTGACCATTTTTCTCTTCAGTAGATTCAGCTTTATTGGAATCTTTTGAAGGTGGTCTTGTGTAAATATTCCCCTATTGCCCTTCCTTTGGTTTCTGGTAGCATTAAAAATGATTTATAAATTACATTTTCATTTTATAGGCTATTCCACAGTTACAAGACTATAGTCTTTATTACCAACCTACCACAGCGATTTTGCTTTTTCTTTCAGCTGCATTTGCTGTATTTCTGACCATATTATTTGTAGCAGAAACTGAGGTTTATTATCATTGCTCTATTTATAACTGGATTGTGTGTTTTTCTCCACGTAGGCAAAAACAGGATCTTGAGGATAGATAGCTAGTGATTTTAGGACAGTTGGAGCTTTGCTTTCTGGACTGTTTTTGCTAATCTTGGTATGAGAACATGGTTTACTTCATCTGTGGCTATCAAAATATAGTGGATTTAGGTGAATGATAGATAGAGACTTGAAACATGGACGTTTGAGTATGCAATTAAGATTGGTTAATATGGCTTGTGCTCTGACTCCAGTATGCGCCATCATTAGGGCATTTTGTTCACATTTCATGCATGGACATAGGCTTAAACCCAAGTAGATTTGTTAGATTTTTGTTGACAGTACCATTTTACTTCTTCCCTTGAGATTACCTTGTTAGAGTTGGTAGTTAAGGTTGTGTTTGAGACGTTTATTCTTCCTTTAATCTTTGAAACAAACTACTCTTATTATGGTAAACACAAGTTGTTTTCAAATTTAGACCAATTTAGGAATTTGGTTTGTAATACAAAAGATAAATGTATTATTTTAGCAGGTTTTTGGTGCCAATTGTGCTATCATTATGATGGAATAGCTGCTTATAGAATAGAGGTATGTTTACTGTAGTGTATAACCTCTGTGTGTTAAGTGATTTATATAAGTATGTAACCTGTGTTTTTGCATAACCTTTACTAAAAACTGGATGAGTTTCAGTGTTTCTTTTCATGATGAGTCTTATGTACCACCCTCTTTGTTTCTTATTAATAGGATGTTAAATGATAGTACAATTTAAGGATATTAAAGGAATTAGGTTAGAACAACAGAACTGAAAACCATTGACTAGGTTTAGAAAAGCTTGGTGCTGCAGGGTTGTCATTGTGTCTTGGTTAAATTTGTGCAACTCAAAAAATCATTATTCTCTTCTATATATTATTTCATTAGATATCCTTCACATACATATCAGTTTATCATAAGTATTTCCATGTGCATTTTGGGTAGTTAGGACACTGGATTTTACATGTCTTTCTCCTTCAAGTAATGCTGGTTATAGTTCGATGAATTTAAATTTATTAACTTATGGACTAGCAAAGTTTAGATTGATTGACAGTCTGGCATTAGCAGTATAATGTATTCTTGAGTCCACAAAAAAGATGTATTGTGAAACTCTAGAATTGGGTAGAAAGAGATCATCTGTGTAGTGGCTTCAAAAAAACTGGGAAGAGCTTTTACAAAAGCAGCAGGAAGTACTTACTGAATCAGCACTCGTCCATTGTGTGAAGGGGTTTGCAGATTTCTAATTAAGCCACTGAATACTTACAGTCCTCAATTCACATGGAAAAATTTTAAAATGGTGGCGAGGCGCGTGTACGTATGTGTGTTTGTATAGGGCAGCTGCTTGTAATGATTGAGAGTGAAAATTAGAAAAAAATAATGTATGTGGAAACAGCAAGAAAAATTGAAATAGAGCGTCTTTAAAAAAAAAAGTAGAACCACCAAAAAGTTACTCCGTGTAATTTTGAGACCAGACAAAGGGATGGCCAGAGCATAATAGGAGCATGTAGAAGCCTGTTGCTAAATCAGAAATGAACAGGAATGCAGTTCAAAACCTCATTTACTACTCTTTAGTCTGTTGCCCTAGAGACAGACTTAACATATTGACTTTGGCAACTCCAGGGTAGCCTGCCATGTCTGCAGTTATTTAAGTGAAAATCTGAATTTGTGACTTAAAAATATAAGTTTACTGTATGTAGTCAATACAGTCAATTACATTTGGGTGGGTGGGAATTTCCAGGAGATTTTAAGTCATCTTATGGAAAATAATGAAATAAATGGATAAACAATTCTGTTTCTAAAAAGTTCAAATAAGAAAACACAGTAAATGAAAGCAAGACTTAATGAAAACCCAGTGCAAGATCTGTTGAGACTGATTTAAATTTCAGGCACCGTCTCGCTTTATAGCATGAGTGAGGTAAGTGGAGAACATAGATAACAAAATTAATAGTCAGAGGAGTGCTTAAAATATTGTTTAAAGATTGAAATGAGTTGGTCTAGAATGGTCAAGATCCCATCTAGTCCTAATTTTAAATGATTCCTTAGAGCAAGTGAGCTTTTCAGCTTTCTCTTACACCATCTCTGCTGTGTCTTGCCTTCTGGCATTATTATTATTCTGTAGTTGCAGTGAAAATGACATTTCAAAGATTTTCCTTGAGAAACACTAATCCAACTAGGGATTGTTTAAAAAGTGTCAAATGAAAAAAAAAATCATGGAGTTGGGATAAGGGGCTTGAGGACTGGACAGCTGTAATGGAAATGAATTCTTTTCCCTGCAGTGGTATTTTCCAAGACCACCTGCATGAAAAACGCCAGGGTGCTTATTTAAAGTGCAGGTTCCTAGTCCCAGCCCAGAACCAGAGATTTTGATTTCTGGGGACTGGGACACAGGAATTTGTATTTTGAACAAGGTCTGGTGCACACTTAATGTTTGAGGGAAACCAATTCCAAAATGTAAATGCAAATCTTACCTATTAAGCTGCACAGATTGAATGTTTCAAATCTCTCTTTCCTCTGAGTATGATTTTAGAAGTGATATTTCATCCTAAAAATATTGCCTAATAGAAAAAGATTACATAAATGCTAGAATTTGGGCCACTGAACAAGTGAGGTGCCTGTGGGGGGAGAAGAGTTTTCATGGGAAGCAGTTTTATGTTTGTGATTAAATCACACATCAGCTTAATGATTGAAATGGTTTTAGGCAGAATATTTTCCCTTTGGGGAGAGTGACAGAATCATTTAGCACTATATTTTTTTACTCCTCTGTTAAAAAAAATTCTAATTGAAATAGAAAAATATTTGATTAAGAATCAAATCCCTTCTTTCCTACCAAAGGATCCTCTTTATAGCTTTTTTGGCATTTAAGGATTATTGTGTATATATATCATCTTCAGATTTTATTCAAAATATGAATGACCAGAAACTCAAATGACCTGAAACTTTATCTCCTATTTTTTGAAAACAGTTTTTGATGCTGTGCTTTCTACTGTTTTACTGTCTGCTTAACAGACTTAGGGACTTCAGCCATAAGGACAGAGAAGCCCACACTGACTTTGCCAAGGGTCAGAGGGCCTTGTAGGAAGGAACTAGCTCCTGTGTCCCTGGAAGTGCAGAATGTATTCAGTGACTACACTACGAATGACATTTCAGCAGGATCTCAGCCTGTGCCTTTAATTTTTCATTTTAGAAAGATAACCACCTTCTCCTTTTGGTTGTTCCGATGCCTGCCTGCCTTCCTGCCTTCCTGCCTTCCTTCCTTCCTTCCTTTCTTCCTTTCTTCCCTCCTTCCCTCCTTCCCTTTCCTGATACATTTCTGGAGCCCTATTCCAGGACGTGCTGGTTTTCTCAGAGTCAGCCCAGGTAGAGCTCAGGTGTGCCCCTGTTGACAGTAAGCCTATGCCAAAGCACATTTCATTTGCTCAGATACATTCCAACACTTTTCTATCCCTAAGGCCTTTACTTTAGTGGATAATTTAAGACACAAACAGAACCCCCCAAAATCATGTCAACAATTCTATATGGAATTGGAGGTGAAGTTCACTGCCTATTTGCTGAAGGATGAATTTGAATCTATTGAATCTATTCAAGTGCCTTCTCAGTAGTATTTAGCATGTATTTCCTGTTAATTTGAATGTTTAAACTTGGTCCATTTCACAGACTTGAGCAGTGGCACTGATTTGAATTTTTTAGACCCTAGTAAACCTTTAAACAGAAGGCTTCACTTCAGGAGGGCCTTCCTGATGAGAGGATGATGCTTAGGTGAAGTTCAGTTAGGTCTTGTAAGCACATGGATCGTTGTACTGAATGAGGGGCTGGTGTGCAAGTGAGTTGAGTAGTGTATAAAGCAGGTTAGTATTCCAAGTTGAACATGGTTTCTTAAATTGCTTTCTTAAGTGGTTTATTATAAAACACCTTGGGAAGTTTTTATTGACTTTGAAAAAGTTGCTTGTCTTAGGATTCCACTTTTGGATATCCCAATGTCTATTTTGGGTTTATGCTTTGTAAATCTTACTGTAGATCTTAATGATTTTTAAAGAAAAGTTTTTCATTGGTAGTTTCATGTTATAATTTGCAATTAATTAATGGCAGTTATTCTGAGTACTTCTCAAATAAGGTACTCATTTCATTCATATAGGAATGTTTGATCATGAGGTGTACGTTGCTAAAGCTTGAATGGTTAAAAGTTTTTTTTTTTTTTTAAGTTTTAAAACTTAGACTGCCTTTTAATTTATTTGGAAGTCTCTGAACAGTTATTTGGTAAAAACACATATTTACACACTGATTGTGGAGCAGTGACTAGTTTCAGGGTTGATCCTTACAGATGTCCTCTGTTTTGTTTTCTGAACAACACTTGTAACCCAGAAATCACTTCATTAACCTCTCGTTCTATCTGTCTATGCTTGACTTCTTGAACTTCAGCTTTTTTTCTGCTTGCTGCTTGTGCGCTTGGCCTGCATTATATCCTTCATGGTTTAACAGAGATAAGTGATGGTAACAAAAATACTCCCTTTATACAAAGTGGGTAGATTTAAAAGCTTTCTTACTGGTGCAGTCTTGGCTGAAATAGTGACCCACAGATGGTTGTGAAAAGGCCAAAATCCCACATGGAGGAGGAATAAGAAGAAAGATCAGTGAAGTATTACTTAAGTGAGCAAATGTATCTAGTATGGTCTGTGTATAGTATAGTCTAGTATAAGAATTAACCAAGGCCAGTGCCGAGCAGTTAAGCTATCTTTTGTGAAAATGCTTGCAGGACCCGTATGATATCTTGAGACTGGAATTGGGCAAGGAAGGAAGAAGAAAGAAAGGCTAAGCTGGGAGATTATTTACCTGTCAGTTTTTATTCCTGAAATAGTTAAATAGCCTAAAAATCTAATAGGAAGAAAGGAATGGGCAGCTGTAAATGCTGCTTCTGACAAATGGGAGACAGAACTAAATGTGAGGCAGTAGGGAATAGGAGGAAGATGGTATCATAAAAGAGTTCTTTACAGCATTCTATCTATTACCACAGCCAACATGTTTTCAGAATGGAAGTGACTATTCCCTAAACTAATGAGCCTATAAGAATTTGTATTCAGCAGTCAGATGATGGGAAGAATAAACCCTGGCAGCATAGTTGGCTGAGTTGTGCCAGAATAAAGGAGGCAATGACTCGTTTCTTGTGAAGAGAGCACAGAGCTGATGCTTGACCTCTGTGCTGTCAGATCTGATCTTGCGAAAGTCATTTTACCCTGGTAGACAACGGCCCATAATTCTCAGCCTCGTCTACCTTATAGGCATCTAGTAGGACAGAGCTGTAAGAAGGTACTGTGTTTGAAACTGAAGTGTCCTATAGTTTCATGGTATTGGTAAAATGGGAATGCAGCAGAGAATCTATGGCAGCTTAATATTCTGTCTTTTTCTCAGTGGTGAAGATGGCTAGGGCCAGAGTTCCCTACAACCTTTCACACTAGGATGGCTGGCTGGGCTCCCTTCTTCCTGCTGTGATGAATTTTACCTGTATAGGCTGGATTTGGGCTGCTGTCTCAACCCTGGACAATCTTGGAGATAACATTCCAGTCTCAACTTTTTTGGGGAGGGAGGGGGACTTCTAGTCTTAGTATTGTCATTTCTCACCATTAACATTATAGAAAAAAATGGCAGCATTTGAGCATTTTTCTAGAGGCACCCTGGAATGGTGGCCAAGTGCTTATAGAGGCTGTGCCGACCTGTTGGCTTATCTTCTTGTCTTTCAGTCTCTTGTCAGACAGTTTAACTTAGCATCTTCCAGTTCCAGAAAAGGAAGTTTCTACTACTTTCTCATTTCTTCTCCTTGACCTTTGACATAAGTCTAGAGTATCCAGAAACCTCTGGCATTTTTCTCTTTTCTTTCTTAGGAGCTTTTTTTTTTTTAAGATTTTATTTATTTATTCATGAGAGACACAGAGAGAAGGCAGAGATACAGGCAGAGGGGGAAGCAGGCTCCCCGCAGGGAGCCCAATGTGGGACTTGATCCTGGAACGCCAGGATCACTCTCTGAGCCAAAGGCAGATGCTCAACCACCGAGCCACCCAGGCGTCCCTCTTCTGAGTTTTTGAGAGAATTGTGTGTACGTGCATTTTTTTTTCTTTTTTGGAAAGAAGGTCCACACACTTTCCTCAGACTTTCCTAGGGTTCCATTACCCCAAATTGTTAAGAACCACAGATTTCAAATAAGCCTGTTTCTTATATTCTAATTAGTGCTGTAGGGTATTCTCTCTCTGCAGTCTTATTATTAATTGCTTATTAGTAATATATGTCCATCTGACTTTCACTATTTTTATTCTTTTGCTGGCCTTTCTGGTCTCAGGGCACTCTTCCTTAATTATTATTATTTTTTAAAATTATTACTGTTATTATTTTTTAGAGAGGGAGCGAAAGGGGTAGGACAAAGGGAAAAGGAGACGGAGAGAGAATCTTAAGCAGGCTCCATGTGAGGCTCGATCTCACCACCTGAGATCATGACCAGAGTCAAAATCAAGAGTCAGGTGATGCTTGGGTGGCTCAGCGGTTGAGGTCATGATCAGGTCATGATCCTGGGGTCCTGGGATCCAGTGCTACATCAGGCTCCCCATGGGGAACCTGCTTCTCCCTCTGCCTATGTCTCTGCCTCTCTGTGTGTCTCTCATGAATAAATAAATAAAACCTTTAAAAAAAAAAATCGAGACACTTAACCCACTGAGCCACCCAGGTGCCCTACTCTTCTTAATTTTTTAAAAGCTCTGTAACTTGCCACAGCCAAGCTTCCTAGATTTCATCACTTTACCTGTGATTTAGCTGGATATATCATTCCCTTCCATTAGCCACATTCAGGGCTTTCTAATTCATATTTGCATTAAAAAATATGTAAAACTCCACAAATACATTTTATTATAGCAGCCCCCTGAGTAGGTTAATTTTTAGTAGAGTAGGATATTTTTTCAGTATGTCAATGTGGTTCTTCTCTACCTTTAAGAAAGCCTTCCTCTATTTCTTTCCCCAAAACTGTCTAATAAAGACTTCAGAATTTTATCATTGTAGCATGCTAGTTTTTGATATGGGGAACCATCTTATGGGCAGGTACAGCCATTTCTCCTCTTGAAATCAGTTGTAATGATCTCCTGAGTAAATAAAGCACCTGGTGAAAATGGTCTTTGAATGATTATGCTTTTTAAAATGTTTTATGATTCTAAGCATGACCCTATTCCTAATCAAATCACCTTTACTGTGTGTCTAGAACATTCCAAGTTGGTTTTTGGAATCACATCACTTCTTTTCTATCTGCTTATTCTATCCCTAGCTACTTGATTTGGGTGCTGGTTCATTAGTAGACATTACTGTGCATGTCACACAGCCAATTGGCACCACATTTTTGGCTCCTTCTGATGAATCTCTTTCTAGTTGGCTGGCAAATTAAATCCGTTCATTGAGATGGGTGTGTGTGTGTGTGTGTGTGTGTGTTTATATTTATATGTGTAGTACTGGCAGAGGATGGGGCATAAGCAAAAGTTGGTTTGGTTAAATATAGTTGTCTCTTCTCTATCTTCCTTATTTTTCCTTTTTCATCATTTTATAGCAAGTGGATCATGCATTTTATTATTCAGTTTTTATGCCTGTCAGTCAATTATTTGTTAGCTTTTGGATCTGTATTTAGCATTTTATTATTAGAATAATGAGAAACAGTGTATATATTTACATATCCGTTCCTCATATTGTAAAGACCTGTGACCATAGTGACAATGTAAGTTAGCTTGCATGAAAGTATCTAGGATCAGGGCCCCTGGGTGGTTCAGAGGTTGAGCATCTGCTTTTGGCTCAGGGCATGATCCCAGGACCCGGGACTGAGTCCCACATCAAGCTTCCCGCAGGGAGCCTGCTTCTCTCTGTGCCTGTGTCTCTGCCTCTCTCTGTGTCTCTCATGAATAAATAAATAAAATCTTAAAAAATAAAAAAAGTATGTAGGATAAATAGTAGATACTTAACTGTTTTCCAGACAATGTTCTGGGTCCCTTTTTTTTTTTTTTAAATTTTTATTTATTTATGATAGTCACAGAGAGAGAGAGAGAGAGGCAGAGACACAGGCAGAGGGAGAAGCAGGCTCCATGCACCGGGAGCCCGATGTGGGACTCGATCCCGGGTCTCCAGGATCGCGCCCTGGGCCAAAGGCAGGCGCCAAACCGCTGCGCCACCCAGGGATCCCTGGGTCCCTTTTTTATTCTTAGAACAACACTATAAGGTAGTTGCTATTATGATTATTGAAGATTTCATTTATTCATGAGAGACACAGAGAGGCAGAGACACAGGCACAGGGAGAAGCAGGCTTCCTGCGGGGAGCCTGATGGGGGACTCATCCCAGGATCCCGGGATCACGACTTGAGCTAAAGGCAGACACTCAACTGCTGAGCCACCCAGGTGCCCCTATGGTAGTTGTTATTATTATCTCCATCTTACAGATGAGGTAATAGACACAGAGAGGTTAAGTAACTTGTTTAAGGTTACACATCTGGAAGTAATTGTATTATTTAGAATAAGTTAAAAAAAAAAAAAAAGAATAAGTTAAGCTTTGGGACACCCAGGTATCTCAGTTGGTTAAGTATCTGACTCTTGGTTTCGCTCAGGTCATGATCTCATGGTTCTGGGATCAAGCCCACGCACTGGGCTCTGTACTCAGCAGGGGAGTCTGCTTGAGAGTCTCTCTCTGCCCCTCCTCCCCTCACCCCCACACTTGATCGCTCTCTCTCTCTCAAAAAAATAATCTTTAAAGAAAGAAGAAATAATAGGTTAAGCTTTGGTACAGTAATGGACAATATGTGTAGTACCTTAAATATGAGAGGCTCAACACAGCAAAGACTTATTTCTCACGATGCATGGCCAATGTGAGGTCCCAGGGGGCTCTCCTCATCGTAATTACTAAGAGACCCCAGCTGACATAGGCTCTGTCTAAACTTATACTTTTAGGAGGAACGGGGAGTCAAGCTCTGGCTCTTAAAGTTACCTGCAGTGACACATTTACTTCTGCTCACATTTCATTGTCCAAACCAAGTCACTCAGCCATGACTCCATTTAAAGGAGGTAGGGAAGTGCAGTCCTGCCATATGCCCAGAGGGAGAAAAGAATTGGAGTGTTTGTGAAAAGCTGTAACAATTACTACAGTGGTGGACCTGGACTGGAAAGCAGGCAGTCAGGTTACAGAGGCTGTGACATTGTTATAGCACAGTGACTATAACTGTAAGAAAATACACAACAGCTTCTTGAGGCATATACTGTCTACAACAGTTTTGTCACTTAGGATGCAGAGGAACTGTCATTGAAAGACATTAACAGTTCTCTGTAATATGCTCATTATTATCATTTATAATTATTAATATGACATGCTAGTATATGAGAGACAGTATAGCATATTAAGTGAGAACATAGATTCTAAGTTATGCTGCTTGGATTACAGTGCCAGCTCTGTCACAGATTACCTCTGTTACTTTGGGCACATTACTTAACGTTTCTGTTTAATTGCTTCATATTTAAATGGGAAAAGTAGTAGCAACTATCCTACAGAGTTATTGTATCATTGAAAGGGATTTTTAAAATTGTGTATGTTTGGTGCTATTAGAATAAGAAGTATGAAATACATAATAATTTTGAATAGATGCTACCTACAGTTTTTTACTATGAATTTTATCCTGCTACAGAATAAATGGCATCTTTAAAAACTTAACTATAGACAAAATAGTTTAATGACTAGGTTTGTCTGTAAGGATATCACTGTGTTACATAAGCCAGATTATTGTAGTGCTTGGGTACTGTTTAACGTTTACATGTTTTCATTTGTATTCGTTAAGAATTAGAGCAGTGTTATACTGAGTCTGATTTCCACAGTAGGATAATAGGTAGAATTCTGTTTTAAGAATATCAACATAAAAGAACTTGTTAATTTAATTATTAAAGATATCTGTGCCCAGCAAACCTAAAACATGAAAATGTAGATGTAGAAAGCTTAAATTAAGGTTGTTTTGTGTGTTTGTGTGTGTGTGTGTGTGTGTGTGTGTGGCAATTTTATACGTTTATTTGACAATCCGTGGTTAGTTCTCATCCACATGAATGGTCTGTAGATTTTTGACAGTAATGACAGGAACCTAGATAACCAGAGTATAGGGCTTATTTTTTTTTTTTAATTTTTATTTATTTGTGATAGTCACAGAGAGAGAGAGAGAATGAGGCAGAGACACAGGCAGAGGGAGAAGCAGGCTCCATGCACCGGGAGCCTGACGTGGGATTCGATCCCGGGTCTCCAGGATCGCGCCCTGGGCCAAAGGCAGGCGCCAAACCACTGCGCCACCCAGGGATCCCGAGTATAGAGCTTAGAGTTTCTTTGGTGACTCTTCCTCTTCATTGTATTTCCTGGACAACAGCACATGGATATGGCATTAGACATTACTTACTCCTTTGGCCCAGACACCTTTGTTCAACTTGGTGTTGAAATGTACATCTGGACTTTCCATCTCCTTCAGGCAGATTTCAGAATCGAGTGCCCAAGTGGCATGCTTCTTGAAACCTATTCCTTGGATGAGCTTATGAATGCTGATGGTATATTTTCTGGTCACTACCTCCTTGTTGGCAGGATGGCCTATCTTTTCACCACCCTTCTACGTGAGAGCCATTCCTTCGGGCCCAGGTTGGAAAGCTGGCTTTTGTTTCTTAAAGTTCTAGAATAGTGGTTGTCAGTGGGGGTAAGGGAGTGATTTTCTCTATCCCTGCCCAGGTGACATTTGGCAATATCTGGAGACATTTGTCATATTGGACTGGGGGAAGTGGTACTACTGGCATCTAGTGTCTCAAGGCCAAAGATCCTGATAAACATCTTCCAATACACAGGATAGCCACCCTCTCCAACCAAGAATTATTAAGTCCAAATGTCAATAGTGGCAAGGTTGAAAAACCCTGTCCTGGAAACAGAAATCAATTTGCCATAGATTGCTTTAAGTAGAAAGAATCCTTAGAGTGCAGGTAGATTCCTGTTGTAAATACCATTATAATGACTTATTGGAAATAGTATGAGGCTATTTCTAAATACTGCCAAGCAGCTCATTCTAGCATAGGTGTACTGTGAGGTATAGCAATGTCTATTAAATGATAAGTCTGGTCTTAGAAATGTGTTAATTAATCCTCATGAAAGGAGCTATTAGGATATCTCTATATAGATGTAAAAAGTGTTCTTCACCAAATCTGATATTCTTTAACCACCATGGCAGTATATTTGAAGAGTCTTGTGTTAATTTGCTTCCTGGGTGAAGTGGAAGATTGTGGTACTTGATTTTAGATAATGTTCTAGATGAGGGTGTCTTAGCTTTGAACCATGGACCTTTTGGGCTAGATAATCCTTTTTTTTTGGTGAGGGTTTGTTTGTAGGATGTTTGGCAGCATTTCTGAAATCTACCCATTAATAGATGCCAGTAGCAAAATCCTCCCTATCCCCTCCATCTGACCATTGTGGACAATAAAAAAATTTGGCATTGCCAAACATTCCTTTGTGGGATGCACCTAACGAAGAACTTCTGTTCTAGAGTAATTGGGATGAGGACACTGCTTTCTCTGGGGTGTTCAGGTTGACTAAATGGATAGGTTTAGTAGAGTGAGGTAGGAATGGGGAAAAAAACCTCAGCAAACCAGGAGTACTTTTCAGCTTTAGGAATATATAGAAAATCAGAGATACCTGGGTGGCGCAGCGGTTTAGCGCCTGCCTTTGGCCCAGGGCGCGATCCTGGAGACCCAGGATTGAATCCCACATTGGGCTCCAGGTGCGTGGAGCCTGCTTTTCCCTCTGCCTGTGTCTCTGCCTCTCTCTCTCTCTCTCTGTGTGACTATCATAAATAAATAAATTTTTTTAAAAAAAGGAATATATAGAAAATCAGAATGATAGTTGGAGAAAATTTAAGAGTACAGGATGAGGAAGCAGATGGTAACTAGCAGGGACAGAAGATGTTTTATAGTGGCTCTGGAGCAAGGGTCAAAATAGAGAAATCGAAGGGGAAGAAAGACCCTAAGACTTACCTGAAAGCGAGGTTTTCAATTATGTGCCATAATGAAATGTCAGCTTGTAAGGGCAGAGCTGACAAGTATGAAGGAGTAATGGTTCTGTGAAATAATGGTGTAGAGAGAGGCGGTTTGCTGATTAAGTTGCTCATTATCTGGAGGCTGTAAAGAAAATCAGTCAGTGAATTATGGTGGTGAAATCTAACTTTTATTTTTCCAGAAGCCAAACCACTCATCCTCACAAAAGAACCTAAAGTAACTGGGTTTGTTTTTCATGACTTAACAGTGGCAGTTCTTGTTTATCAACGAGTTGGTGAGGTAAAATATAATGCAATGAGTTAATAGATTTAAAGAGCTTAGAAGAGTACCTGTCCCATGGTAACCTTTCCATAATGCCATCAGCTGTTCAAATGAAGACCATGAATCATCATATTCAATATGGTTTTAATTTTAAATTATTTTATTATAATAATGCTTTGAAAATTGGTAATTCTTCTGTGATATATAGCTTATATGTTGCCTTCCAGATAATCAGAATAGTAAATTAACCAGAACATCCCATTTACCAACTATTCTGAGGAAATCAGAGTTTTGATATTATAATCTGCTACCTTTAAAGACTTAATATTTCCAACCAGGCAGTTTCCACCTTTGATTAGAGTTGTAGATTACATGATGTTCAGAGTTTATGGATTAAAACTAAAATCCTGCCTTATTGTTTTATGGACGTGAACATTATTTGGGTATTTGTGCACATCACTGAGAAGGGTAAAAAATATTTAATAGTAGCCAACTTTCAGGACTGAAGTGCGGTTTATAAAAATGTACTGAATCAACTTCATTTTGTACAGCTATGGTGTATGTACTAGGCCGTTTCGATCAGAAAGTATCTGATTAGTCAAGTCCAGTTCATTGCCCCAGCTAAACTAGGTTGGCTACAGTTCTGTGATATGACCAAAGTTTGCCTTTTATTTTAATTTCATGGGTTGGGAGAAGTTCAGTGGGATGAAGAAGACCTGGATTCAAGGGGCCTCTTAGCTATTATTTTGTCACCATTATGTGACCTTGGGCAAGGCTTTTGATCTTCGTGAAGCTCAGTTTCCAACATTAAATATGGGAGTAACAGAGGCCACTCCACACAAAGTTTTTGTAAGAGTGTTCTAATTTTGAAGACACTGGGAAAAATCATGAAGCCTGTGGACTTGGCATACCTGTTTTTTCTAATTTCTACTTCTCTATTATTTTTATTCTCCACATTGCTCTAGTGATTTTTCCCAAGTATGGATCTGAACCACCAACTCCCCTGTTTACCTGTTTAAATCTCTTCAGAGCCCTCTATGAACACAGAATGAAGTCCAAAACTCTTAGCACAGTGTAGCACAGTCTAAAGAGCCTGTAGGATTTCACCTCCTCTGACTCTCACTGCACAGGGCCATACCAGTGCCCTCACTGGCTATCTAGTATATAGACCACTCAGCAATTCCTGCATGTCTGCCTTTGTGCAAGCCACCCCCTTTACCTACAATGCCTTTCCTCCCTTTCTTCCTCTGACCAGCTCCCTGGCCTGGCGCACTCGCTCCTCAGCAAGGATGTCAGGCCTTTCTTTTTGCCAATATTCTGTCTTAGATATATTTTCATTCTGGAATTATTTATTTATTTAATTTTAGTTTTCTTTTAAAGATTTTATTTATTTATGAGAAACAGAGAGAGAAAGAGGCAGAGACACAGGCAGAGGGAGAAGCAGGTTCTCTGCAGGAGCCCCATGTGGGACTCTAACCCAGACCCCAGGATTACGCTCTGGGTCAAAGGCTGAGCCACCCAGACGTCCTTCATTCTGGAATTTTTTAAACTGTTAACATCTTTTCATTTGTTCTTTTTCTAGGCTAATAGATTTTTTTTTTTTTTTTTTTTTTTTTTTTATGATAGTTACAGAGAGAGAGAGAGAGAGGCAGAGACACAGGCAGAGGGAGAAGCAGGCTCCATGCACCGGGAGCCCGATGTGGGATTCGATCCTGGGTCTCCAGGATCACGCCCTGGGCCAAAGGCAGGCGCCAAACCGCTGCGCCACCCAGGGATCCCTCTAGGCTAATAGATTTTGAAAGACAGGATCTGATACTACTATATCTTTCTATTTCCAATGTCTGGACAGTGCTTGACATTAGTAGATATTTGAATATGCTTGAATGAATTGATAATTGAAGAGAGATGGTTCAGGTAGAAGTAGAAAAGGCATTGGAAAAAAAGAAAAAAGAAAAAGGCATTGGTTCAGGACTGTGATGGAAACAGTAATGGGTAGTAGGTTAATGGTTACAGAGAGTAACCATTGGCAGAGGTGTAGGTATCCTGTCATAGCTTTGGGCCAAAATGAATGTTGGCAATTTAGATAGACTCTTCAGAAATGTATTTTTCTTTTTATTAATGACAAATTTAGGGCAACAAACATGGTCAGAGACAGTGTAGTAAAAACGTTAATATAATAACTGTAATATAGTAATGACACATTAGTTGAGTGCCGTGTGCCAGTACTATTCTAACTGCTTGGCATATTTTAACTCAGTTAATTCTCACAGCAGCCCCACGAGGTAGGTGTTATTACCCTCTCCCTTATATAAATGAAGCAGGGTGGGCTCTGAGAAAGTGAGCATGCCTACGACACACAGCTGCTGGGAGGCAGAGCCGGATCCCACTCCAGGCCCCAGAATGTGTGGTCTTTCTGTTGTTACTTAACATCTCACAGGAGCAGGACAATGATCAAGACGTTGTTTTTCAACTTGTTGAGCCTCACGTATTGTAGATGCCATTTGTATAGAAGTTTTAAAAAAGGGGAGTCAATAATATTTGAATAGTTAACATTGTAGGATTAAAGTTGAAATTTTATCTTAGATGTAAATAATTCTAGAATTTATTGAAAAACAAGGTGAAAACCATTTGAAAGAAATTTCCTATCATTTTAGAATTAACCTCAATGTATTTTAATTAAATGTTAGTTTTTATTAACTCAGTGAATGAAGGAAAAAAACTTTTGACATGCCTTTTATGAATCTGCTGTGTATATGTAGTGGATGGAACATCCATGGCTCTATTTGAGGGCCAGCATTTTGAATGAGAGACATTTTGACTATTTATAAACATGGCATGGTCTGTTTATACTTGGATCATTTAACGTTATGTTGAGTTAAACAGTATTTCTTTTAAATGACCCATCCATATAAATACAATTAGAGGCTGCAATGCATTTTTTTATTTGTGTTGTTTCAAGTAAATCTTAATCATAGTTGCAATTCGGCATTGATTCTACATTTGACATTTGTACCTATATTTCATAAGCTCTCATGAGCTAAACTGGGGTTGCTTTTGTTCCCAGTTGTCTTGTGAATGCTCTGGGTGCTCAAAAAAAGAAAAGAAAAGAAAAGAAAAGAAAAGAAAAAAGAAAAGAAAGTGGCCAACAGAAGTATTAGGTAATTTATTTGAATTTGACAAAAGAATCATTCTTAATTAAATTCAAATACTTTAATCATTTTATGTAAGTCTCTTCACTTAATAAAAAAAAGAATTGTAAAGATGAATCCATTTTCCCATAACTAAAGTTGAAATTAAAATGTCATGATTTATTTTTATTGGAAAGCACTGACACTTGAGACGGAGTTCAAATATCTTTGGTTAACTGAATGGAGACCTTGAGAATTTCTGGAAAGACTCACTCTTTTGAGATAAAGTAAAATTAACTTAACAAAAGTGTAGCCATAGGTCAGCCTGCCTATAGCAGTATGAATTAAGACTATGGACAGGAGCCTTAGGACCTTTTCTAGAATAAGCCTAAAATGAGATCATAGTAGATATTAAACTTTGTGAACCTAAAAGAGTTATTCATTGAGGTTATTGTGCTTTTGTTATCCTACTTTTTGATCAAAGTAAGCTATTTTCTGGTTTGCACTCTTTGAACCATCTGTTATTTCTTTTAAGAACAGATTTTTAAAATAAAATTTTAACACTACAAAGTTATAGGAGATATTTGTGGAATTATTCAGCATAGTCTAGAATTCATAAAGTAGAACAGAAAAATCTAAAGAATTTTGTGTGTGTGGATATGGTATATGTCTTTGTATCTATGTGAAAAGATAAAATGGTATGTGTACTAATGGATGATTACAAATTGTGCCAGGCGGGATAATGCCCCTCTCCCCACAAGATGTCCACATCCTAATCCTTGGGACCTGTGAATATGTTGTTACCTGACAAAGGGGAATTAAGATTGTTAATCAGCTGACTTTGTGATGAAGAGAAGATCCTAGATTATCCAGATGGGTCTGATGTTATCACAAGGGCCTTTAGAAGCGGGAGAGGGAAGCAGAGTTAATGCTAGGTTGAGAAAGACTTAAAGCTCTGCTACTGGCTTTGAAGATGGAAGAAGGACCTATGAACCAAAGAATGCGTCTGGTGGGAAAGGCAAGAAAATGGATTCTTTCCTAGAGCCTCCAGAAAAGAATGCACCCCTGCTGACACCTTGATTTTAGCTCAGTGAGACCCATTTTAGACTTCAGACATCCAGAACTATAATAACTTTGTGTTACTTTAATCTGTGAAGTTTGCAGTAATTTGTTACAGCAACCATAGGAAACTAATGCACATGTATACTGTAATATGTTTGGTGGCTCCCTGTGTTTGAAGACTACTTGATTTTATAGCCTGTAATTTTCTAATGCAGATTTTTAGAAGATACACATTTAGAGTATCTATGTATTTAATGATGATGTACTTACTATTCATGGAAACAGCTTGAAAAGTAGAATAGTGAAACAACTTTGAAGATTAAAATTGAAATGCATTATGTTACTTTTATAGGAAATAAAATCCTTAATAAAGTTCACATCAGGCATTTGGGATTTAGAATCATTTTATGACTCCAGAATTTATGGGGTTCCCTTCATTCACTCTTGTGGCATTATTTTTTCAAGGTTTTCCTTAAGAATTTTCTAAGGTGAGGTATTTGGGGATGCAATTAGATTCTGCTCAAGTATCCAGAGATGGTATGTTTCCATTGGGAAACTGTATTGTAGCTATCCTATTGCCCTTTGATACACCTCTTAAAAGTGGCTGGGTTTATCTCAATGGCACTGTTCTGCTTCCTGGGGATGTTGTCTCTCTACTCTCAAGTTGTTTCCAGTCTACTGGTGGAAAAAGGCACAAAGAGAGAGTAATTATAGATTAATATGGTAGTATAGAAAAATAAATAATGCATGGATGCTGTACAACACCCAGGGATCCCAACTATCCCTGCCAAATGTTGTTTCAGAATATAAAATGCTAATTCAGATTTAGAAAGAAACATTATGCTGCTGTGGGCTCATCACAAGTTGTAAAGCCTAAATTCCAACTTGACACCTGACACCTGTTAAGAAAACCACATACTTTTGTAGCCATAGATGGTCTCCATTAATCATTTTGCCATTTACCTATCAGTGAAAGATGAAATATTTGGTGATAATTACAGCTTTTTCAACAGGAATATTTTAAAAATATGTGAAATAAGGAGTAGTTCTTTATCATCTGCCATTCAGAACTTTTTAGTGTCTAATAAATTAAGAGTTCTTTGAAAATAGGTTATTGATTGTTGATAGTCTAGTGAATTTTTAATTTTTTTCCTATTGTTATTTTGTAATTGGAATTAACTGAACTCTCGATTCTTTTTTGTGTATTTTTAAAACTAGTTTGGTAATTGAGATATAGTACAACTTAGGTTTAGAATTGGGGTGAGTAATGCTGTTTTAATTTATTTAGGATGTCACCAATTATAGTTCTTATAAGACTTTAGCTTCATTGATAATTTTGGCAAACTATATAAAATATATTTGCAAAGATGCATTTTCATTATCTCTAAATGTTTCCTGGTGATACATCATGACCAATTACTTTAAAAGCTCCTGATCTAAAGACAATTGCTGCTGCCTTGTACTTTTTCTGTAGTTTACTTTTTTGGGGGAGGGCTAGTTAAATGTGGTTAGTATGAGCTATGATTGATTATCTTGTTAATTACTTAGCTTATCTTTGTATTCTGTTCTTTCCTGCTCCTTTTTAAAAAATCAAGCCCCATCAGATTTTTTCTCATTATAGCACTCTGTATATTTTGCTTTTCAATGCTATGGAATGGTAGTGTCATGGTGGCTAGGAAAAAACTTGACGGATATACACAACTACAGTAAAAAGCAGAATTTTTTTGATTTATGAATTTGAAACTGAATTGTAAATGTCAAGTGATTGAGAAAGACAAACTAAGTAGGAGTCTAAATGAATTTCAGAAACAAAACATACTGTTTTATATATAGCATGCTAAACGGTGTCTAGAAGATTGTTCTTCATTCATTTACCAAAGATACTTAACCACCCACCTCTTTCATTCACATCAAGTGCATTAAACAAAAGAGACAAACTGTGAATCATAACATTCAGTTGTTCCGATGTCATGACATTAACTAGAATAATGGCATTAGTCAGAATATTGATTCTTCTAGAATGATTATTAGTTGTGTTGCCATCTATAGCGTTATTCCTTATCTCATCATTCACTTCAGAGTTTCACATACTGTTGACACCAGTCTGTTACGCTGTCAGCAACATGGCGGCCACCATGGGTCACAAGGCCTGATGGTGTTCCCTTCTTTGTCGAGAAAGAAACAAGGATGCCTTCTCCTCTCCAAGGATGTCTTTCTGCCCATCTCTTCTGTTATCCTCTTCCTCAGCAGAAGGTGTCATCTTGCAGTTTTATTCTCTCTGTTTGCACTGGAGTTCTTCTCTTTAAGCCCCTTAAGTTAACTCCCAGTGTTAAGACATTTACGCGCACATGCACTCACACAATCTCCTCTCAGCTCTGCCCAAGCTACTCCCCTCTTATGTACTTCCTTTTATCACCACACCTTGACAAATAGTGTACTCTCGTGTTGGTTTCCTAGACTGACTCACTTCCGTTAGCACTTTGCAGTCACTTTCTCTCTCTTGATGAAACTGCACTGTTGGCAGTTCCTGACTCTTAGTCACAATGTCCTTTGGCCTTTTTCAGGCTTTCTCACCCTTTACATCTGTGCATTTGACCTCATTGCACACAGCTGTGTTCTTGAAACTGCCTCTTCCTTTTCTCCCATCACCACATTCTGTATCCACGGTTTTCTCTGCCGACCTTCTGTCTGGTGGTGGCGCTATTTCAAACTTGTGACTTGATTGGTCATCATCTTGCTAATGACTCCCAAAAAGTGATCTCCAGCCCTGATGTTTGAGCTCTGGCCCCACGTATTCAGTTGACTTTCCTACTTGTGAGATTGGCCAGCACTCAAACCCAGGATATTATCTGAAGCTGATGCTGGACATACTCCTTTTCTTCTGAAACCCTCTCCTCTCTCTCCATAATGCCCAGCTTTGTTCATGGTCCTGTCATCCCTCTGTCAGCCAGAGTAGAATCTCAGTGTCAGCCAGTCATTAACTGGCACTGCCTTTGTCTCTGTGATGTCTTTTGGATTCACCTATGCAGAGCCTGCTTCCTTTACCCCTATGTAATTGGCCTCACTCCTCTGGTCTCCTCCTTTTCAGTTTCTCCTTTTCCCATTTAGTCTGTACACTGCTATTGGAATACTCTGCTGAATGCATGGAGTGCTGCTTTGGCACCCTGTTGCCTACAGGATGAGACTACAGATTTTGAGCTGGCTCTCTAGGTCCTCAGCGATCTCTTCTCATTTTCCCACTCTAACCTCAACTTTGACTTTCCCTTTTGAAGTATTTTGCTTCAACTGGATGAAGCTACATCATGCAGATTCTAATGGCTCTGTCAACAAAATGCCCCTAGTCTTGCTGCTTTTCAGCATCTCCACTATAATGACCCCAGTTCAAGCTGTCACAATTAGCTGATTATGGTAGCCTTGTACCTGGTTACTGTGGGGCTACTTTGATCTAGACTCACTTTTTTATACAGTAGACAAAGACGTCTATTAAAGATCGAATTCAGATCATAGTTCCATGAAAGAGACTATTTCCTATGTTCCAACTCTCTAGTGGCTTCTCATTTATGCTCAACAAAATCATATCAAGTATTTATGACAATAAAGCCAAACAGGATTTACCTCAGTGGTTCTCAGTGGGAGATACTACTCCCTTTTTGTCACCTATAGGAGTGTTTAGAAATAAGTCATGGTTTCTTCTGTCATTACAAGGATGGTGCTATTGGTATTCAGTGCTTCAAGGACCATGATACTGAACAGAAAGAAGCCAGCATTATCCTGTCCCAAATGACAACAGTGCTCTTACTGAGAAATGCTCATTCTTACTTCACTTACCTTTCCAGAAGCATTTCCTGCCTTTTTTCTCCTTCACTTATTCTACTCTTGACACATGGGTTTTCCTGCTAGTCTTAGATAATGCCAGACTGTTCTGCCGCAGGGCCTTTGTACATACCCCCCCCCCCAATCTTTCCTCTGTTGGAATCATTTATTTTCTCACTTGATTCAGGTCTCTGCTCACATACCACCTCACTGATCACCCTTAATAGAAATCCCCCTAACTAAGCCACCGTTCCCTTGCTCTGCTTTATTTTTCTTCTTTGTACTTATCACTATCTGACATGAACTTTTATATTATTTGTGGATCTCTTTGTTCATCTCCAGTTGAAAATAAGGTTGATAAGAGCAGTGATTTTGCCTTTTACAGTGCATCCTCAGCACCCAGAACAGTGCCTGTGACTGTGTGGTGTTCAGTAAACATTTATTGACAGTGATTTTTAGATATGAATCACTTTTGAATATGGAGTAGAATAATTTGAGATAAATATTGACAGAATGAGCAGATGTTATACACTTGCGAGCCTCATGCTGTGGTGTCTCCTCTTTGTTTACCTATAGAGTGTATTTTATTCGTATCTCCAATTCCCACCCATCCTTTGAGGGTTTTTTTCAGCTGTCCCCTCTTTCATAGTCCCTTCTGTGATCTTTCTAGCTCCTCAGAACTCTCAGAGGACTTTGTAGCTCTTATTATGTGTGCTGACTTCTGTTATTTATGTTTCAGTGTTCCTTGCTTGTCCATGCTCTGTGTCCATTTCAACCTACTATCCCTGTGTGCTGAGCACAGCACTTTGCAGTGGGTGTCTGTTATATGTCAGTTGAATAGGTATCCTTTTGTGTCTGCCTGGGAGAAAGGGCCCCCCTCTTGACATTTTATGCCTGGACAGCCCTGGAGCACTGCCATCAGGGAGTCAGCATGTTGGAGTACTGATACCACTTGGGAAGAAAAGTAGAAGCAATATTGTGTGTGCTTCATCTTTGTAAAGGGCTGCAGCTGAGCAAGCCACATGAGGCATGATACTACACCTCCTAAAAGCTCACAGGAGGGCAGCCCAGGTGGCTCAGCGGTTTAGTGCCGCCTTCAGCCCAGGGCCTGATCCTGGAGACTGGGGATCGGGTCCCAGGTCAGGTTCCCTGCATGGAGCCTGCTTCTCCCTCTGCCTGTGTCTCTTCCTCTCTCTCTCTGTCTCTCATGAATAAATAAATAAAATCTTAAAAAAAAAACAAAAAACAAAACTCACAGCGGTACAGGGATGCTGTCCACACAGGCTTCATAGTCTGCTTAGATCTTTCCATTTGAGACAAAATTTTCTCAGCTGAACTTCTGTATTAGAGATGTGGCAGGGAGCAGGACAGAAATGGGGAATAAACATGTTCTATAAAAGTTATGTCACAAAATAGAGAGTTGTTAATGTACATTCTTTCTCACTTTTAGTTATAAATGCATTTAAGAAAGTGAAAGATTAACAAGGGAAGCAATAAACTGAAATGTGTCCTCAGATTACGATTCCATTTTTATTGAGGCAGAGTTTGTTATTATTTTGTTATGGCATTTATCTAGCAATGTGGTTAAAATGGAGTTAAAGTCTGTTATCTTAAATCCCTGTTGGTAAGGTCTCAAAATGTACAGAAAAGCCAATGATTTATAATTTATTAATTACAACATTGCTGATTTTATAGTGTAGTATGTTTTGCCTTTGGAAGAAAAGAAGTTGACCTTAAAAGAAAAAGCAAATGGATTGAATATATATATCATTATCATCAGATAGTAGACATCTACACTTGATAATATTACAAGGAAAAATTAGTATTTTCTCAGTGGATGAGGGGAGGAAGGCTTTATTTATTTTTTTAAAGATTTATTTGAAGAGGGGGGCAGAGAACTTGGGAGAAGGAGAGAGGCAGACTCTCCACTGAGGTTGGAGCCCCACAAGAGGCTTGATCTCACCCTGAGATCATGACCTGAGCCAAAATAAAGAGTCAGATGCTAAACCCCTGGAAGCACCCACATGCCCTGGAAGGCTTAGTTTTAGAAGGATGAATTTATGTAGCTCTTATTACTGAAATCCATTCACCCACTAAGCACTAGAGTTATGCTTTAGCTTAGCAATTCACTTAGGATCCCTCTCAAAAAGGCTATCAGAATTGTAGAATGCAGATATTATGTAAAAGAAGAATTTTAAGATTAAGGCAAATTTTAGGGAGTAACAGATGAAGTGTGTCATCTTGAACATAACAGCTACATTCTTTTATTATAAGGCATAAAAGATACTGCCTTTAATTGTACATAGGTATGTTACAAATAGTGTTTATATGTTAGAATGAAATGCTACATATCAAAAGTTTTAGCCTAATCCATATATCTGGTTGAAACCTGTTTTCCTAGTGTTAATGTTTTTAAAATTTTCCCAGAACAGAGTTGTTGTTAGTATAGCTGATTATGGTAAATCTTAAGTTATACATTATTTTTCTTTGATGGAGATCAAAGTAGTAATTTGGACAATTTTTGAGTTTTATTTTTGTGGAAACTAGTTCTTAAAAGTGCTTCCAAATCTGTGTCTGCAGGATAAAGACTCAGCTGGTTGACGGTCTATCACACTTTGTAGGAAAGATCTGGTTTTTTTTTTTTTTTGCATTCAGATGCTTCTGAGAGTTCTGTTTATAAACATTGTCAGAAGCAAAGAGTGTTAGGAATCTTCCACTTGAAAGGAAAATGACAAAAAGAATAAAGTCATTACTTGACTTGCCTGTGGTTTCATGCTCAGCCTCTCATCTTAATGCCATTGAGGATTACTCTTGCTCACTAGAGAGCACAGAATGATGTTGTGTCAGCAAATTGAAAACAGTATAAAATGCAGTGTGTGTGCCTCTCATTTCTGATTAACCACTTGAGACCTTTTGGTATTAAAGTTAAGTTGTGTTCAAACTATTTTGATACATGATGTTCAAAGTACTTTTGACCGAACCAGAATTATTTGCCAAACTTCTAATTTTAAGGCAAATTTTACCTGTTGACTGATCTTTAGTCTCATTACTTTTAACAGTAATCAGAACCTCTGCAATGACTTTGTTCTTGAAAATTATAAATACTAACCTCATAAGATTTGTAGATTCTTACTGTAGATTATATTTTCAGGTAATTTCAAGTTCCTCTGTGCATTACTTACCAATAAATAATAGGAGGTTAGTATATTCAAGCTTTGTCTTGCATGATGGTGAGATCTAGGGCTTTGTGGGTCAGTTGTTTGAGGAGTGATCCGTCTGGAGCTGGGTACTCAGGTGCCCAGACTTCTGGAAAGTGGGCAGAACTGCACATTGCTAAAATTGCCAAAGACCAGAAGACGGCTGCTCTTGGAACAAAGCAAGTGTTCCTCATCCCCAACACCTGTCCCACTCCTCAACCCACCCTTGTGAGAATATGCACTCTAAAAGTACCAGAAAAAGAGAAGTTTATCCTGTGGAAGAGAGGATCAACAGAAGTTCATTCGGTTCATTCATTTTTGACTGAGGAAAACTAGTGTAAATATTTAATCATAGAACTTGTGAAATGACATGTATTTAAAATGAAACCTAGTTTTCATCAGTCTTCATGTGAAGAGTCAGCTAGCTGTAGACACCACTTGCCACTTTGAGTTATAATTATAGGAAGTTCATAGGAAGGAAAGAAAGAAAATTATGTTAGTTTTAATTTCATTATTAAAACAGTAAAATTATGCAGTTTATAACACAAAACTATTTCTTACATTAGTTGCTTTTCTCTTAGTTATAAATAGGCCATGTAATGTGAGGCATGCTGGTAGACAGATGATTCACTTTGGCTGATTTGAAGTAATTTTAGTATTTCTTTAAAGCATAAACCAAAAGTTTCTCCTTTCTCTTTTCTTCTTTCCTCCCTTCTGTCTTTCTCTTAATTTAGATTACACAGGCTAACTTGAATTGATTGCATTAATGTTGATTGTTAATAACAAACTGTCTATTCAAATATCATTTCAGGACAGCCCCAGTGGCGCAGTGGTTTAGCACCACCTGCAGCCCGGGGTGTGATCCAGGAGACCCGGGATCAAGTCCCACGTCGGGCTTCCTGCATGGAGCCTGCTTCTCCCTCTGACTGTGTCTCTGCCTCTCTCTCACTCTCTCTGAATGAATGAATGAATAAATAAATAAATAAATAAATCTTTTTTTTAAAAAAAACAAAAATATCATTTCAGTCAGCTGAAACAAAATACAAATCTGGGAATAAGCAGCATAACCTATATGTGAATAAAATGATTTTACACAAGATGACAAGTAAATAAATTATTCTGATGATTGTTTGATAAGGACTGATAGTAGAGGGGCACAAAGGAAGAAATAATTTCACCTTTAAAGTGTGTAGACCCCTGGCTTCACCAGCAGGAATGCATGAACAGTGTTCTGGAGTTTGGGTTCTTTAGAGTAATCAGAGCAGCTATCTACTATTGGCCTTTTGCCTGCAAATAGGCCTAAAGGAAACAGAAAACAGTAGACAAAGAACAAACACAAGCTGCCCCTTATCCTTCAAATATTTGGTAAGGGATTTCAGAGGAAAGTACATTAGTTTTTTAGCAGGCAATCTCTGGTGGCGTTGAAGTAGTTTCTTTTAGGAAGAAAAACTTGAAAATAAAGCAGTGGCTACTTTATTTGGCACTGGCTAGGAAATAAGGTATTCTCAAGGATGAATATTTAATCTAACTGGAGTTTATTCTGTGAGAGTCCAGAACCCTTTTTCTTTTCTTGTAATTTTTATTAAATCTTTCCTTCCACACATGAAGGGCTCCCTACGTCCACCGAACAAAGACTACACAGCATAGATTAACTTTTTTCTGGTGGTTTAGGATTACCCTTCCACTTATTGTTGAGCAGTCTCAACATAGTGCAGTCTGTTTCTTTGTCTTTTGTAGAGGTCAATGTGTCAGTTATCACCTCTTCCATGTTGTTATGCTTGCATCTGTCAGCTACTCCTTCTAATTTTTTCTGAGTTAAGAAATCAGATAACTAGGTTTATTGTGAAGTCTCTGTTATATAAGGAAGGGTTATTAAGGAGTTTGAGTATGGAGGTTTTGTGATAAGCTGTATTTTGGTGGGGTAATCATGCTTCTGTGTTCAGTGGCTATATTTTAGAGGGTAGATCTGCAAAAGTCTGACTTCCAAATAGTATAAATTACAATGTTTTTAAAGTACCTTGAAAGAATTCCCAGATACCTGAGGCAAAATTTTACTTCTAGATGCCCTTTACTTAGCATTTTTTATTCTTAGATGCTTCCTTCCATAAATTAATTAATTTATATAGTTGTTAGGCACACCACTACCTACTTTGCAGACTTACAAAGGCATTTCAATATTAGCTTCAGGCAGCTATGACTAGGCAGTGAATGTGGCTCTGATTTTTTTTTTTAACTTTATTTATTCATGAAAGACACACAGAGAGAAAGGGAGAGAGAGGCAGAGACAGAAGCAGGCTCCACGCAGGAAGCCCAATGTGGGACTCGATCCCAGGACTCCAGGATCACGCCCTGGGTCGAAGGCAGGCGCTAAACTGCTGAGCCACCCAGGGATCCCCATGGGGCTCTGGTTCTTAACAGTAAATGACTGATTTCTCTGTATTTAGTGTCAGGATGGTAGTATTCTCTTTTGGTCTCTGCTCTGCAGCCTTTCCTCCCTGTATTGAGGGTGGCTAATCCTCCATACCCAGGCTCCTGGTCCCAGTCCAAGGACATGGATAAAAGAAGTTTTAGTACAGGCCAGAGGCTTTGATGGGAGGAGAGTCAAATATTTTACTTAAATATTTTAAGTAATAAAATATTTGCCAATCTAAATGTGTGTTGTATGTATATATGTATGTTTATGATTTATAGTTAAACATGGCTGTGTCAACCTTGATTCTGATGCAAACTCTGGCTACTGCTTATTCTTCCTATATATGAATGCATTCACATTTGAATTACACTTGACCCTTAAATGTGGGTTTGAACTGTGCAGGTCCACTTATGCGAATTTTTTTTTCAATAAATGCAATATGGCACTGTAACTGAATTTCATTTACCAAAAATAGGAAAATACTGAAGACTGTTAGCTAGCTTTCTAGAAATAATTCATGAGTTAGCAATTAATAGATAATATAAAAGAGATGAGACAATTCCCATTAATAAATTTGACTGCATGTTTAAGAAAGCTGTATTAAATCAAGTTATGAAGATATTTTCCTATGTTTTTGTGTTGCTATTTTTTAGTTGTGTAACAGACCATCATTGAATCTGATGTCTTAAAACAACAATTTATTATTTCTTATAATTCTTAGATTGGCTAGGCTTAACTGTGCAGTTGTTCTGTTCTTGTGCTATCTGCTGGGGTGATCTGACTGGGGCTTGAACGTCCAGGATGACTTCACCCTCAGCAGATGCTGCTTTGGCCTTTCTCTCTCCATGTAGTCTCAGTCTAGTCTAGCTTCTTCACATGTTGCCAATATGCCAGGATGGTTTTTAATTTATTTTTTATTTTAATTAAAATTTTTTTAATTAAAAAAAATTCTTTATATTTTTAAAGATTTAATTTATTAGAGAGAGGAAAAAGAACACGAGTTGGAGGAGTTGCAGAGGGAGAAGTTACTCCCTGCTGAGCAGGGAGCCCGATGTGGGACCAGGACCCTGAGACCATGACTTGAGCCAAAGGCAAATGCTTACTTAACCAACTGAGCCACCCAGGCACTCCTATTCTAATATTTTTTAAACTTTATTCCTAATGTATTTAGTTTGTTTACTGTTAACTACTTTAAATAGTTAAATACACCAAAATAGTTGTTTAATTATTATATATAGTTTATGTGTGTGTGTGTATCTAGAAAATTAGAGTAGAATTTTTGCTTGGAGTAAGTAGGCAGTTACGCTGTTTTGCATATGTAGATAAAATTTTCAAATGAATTGCCCTCGAGCTATTCCTAAATATTAGAGTGCAACTTAATTTTTTTTTTAAGATTTGTCCATTTATTGTAGAGAGAGAGAGAATATGTGAGCTGGGGAAGGAGCAGAGGGAGAAGGAGAAAAGCAGATTCCCCACTGAGCACAGAGCCCTATCTGGGGCTAGATCCCACGACCCCAAGACCATGACCCAAGCCTAAACCAAGAGTTGAATACCTAACTGGCTGAGCCACCCAGGTGCCCCTAACATGAGTTTTTGATGTAAAAACATGAGGAGAAAGCATTTCTTGTTTCTGGACATTTTTTATACTTCATAGTAGTCGTTGCATAAATCTTATTTACACTCACGCTAATAGCAGACTATGTAAGTGCAGTTACAGGAAATTTTGCCTAAAAAATAAGATATTTCAAATACTAGGAGGAAACAATGAAAAATGCCTGGCTATTTTAAATTCAGGAATCATAAAGATAAATGCTAAATTAATATTTTAATGGTTAAATGTCTTATTTTTAAGCATTATAATTTCAAATTACTTTAAACTCTTTATTCTTATAGAATATGGGCTTTAAAAGATTCTTTATTATTTGTCTGCATTAGAAATAATGAGTTAGACATATAGCTAATATATACATATACTACATTACCTGACTATTAGAATACAAGTGAGTATGCCACATATTCACAGATAATAAATCTGTGAATTTCATATTTCTGAGAGAAATAAAATGGAACTTTCATAATAAACAAATGATGTAATTAAATAGGAAATCTAAATAAGGCTAAATCTATTAAAGAAATTGAATCAATAATTAATAATCTTCCAAAACAGAAAACACCAGGTCCAGATTCACTGATAAATTCTACCAAATGTTTAGGAAAAATTCTATCAATTCTCTGCATTTTCTTTAAGAAGATAGAAATAGAGGAGTTCCTTTCTAACTCATCTAGGAGGCCAGATTACTCTAATACCAAAATTAGATAAAAACATTATAAGAAAAGAAAACCATGGACTAATATCTCATGAATGTAGATGCAAAAATCCTCAAGAAAATATTAGCAAATTGAATCCAACAATGTAAAAGGAATTATACACCATGATCAAGTGGGATTTATCCTAGGCGTGTAAGTCTGTCAAGTTCATCATTTAAAAATGAATTAATGTAATCTATCACATCAACAAGCTTAAGAAAAAAAGGAACATGATTATCAATATATTCAGGAAAAACATTTGATAAAATCTAATGCCCATTAGTTATAAAACTCTTATTAAACTAGGAATTGAGGGATGCCTGGGTGGCTCAGTGGTTGAGTGCCTGCCTTTGGTGCAGGGCGTTATCCTAGAATTCCGGGATCAAGTCCTGCATTGGGCTCCCTCCATGGAGCCTGCTTCTTTCTTATGTCTCTGCCTCTGTCTCTCTGTGTCTCTCATGAATAAATAAATAAGATCTTAAAAATAAATAAACTAGGAATAGAGGGGACTTCCTCAACTTGTTAAATAACATTTACAAAAACACTATGGCTACCATTATTCTTAATGGTGAGAAACTGGAAACTTTCTCAGTAAGATCAGGTACAAGACAAGGATATTGCCTCTTCCCACTCCTTTCCAACATCATACTGGCTAATGCAATAAGATAAGAAAAGGAAGTAGAATGTATCCAGATTGGGAAGGAAGTAATGAAAGTGTCTTTGTTCTCACATGACATGATTGTCTATTTAGAAAATTCTAAAGAATTAACCAAAAACTCCTAGTGCTAATAAGTAATTATAGCAAGGTTGCAGGGAGCTTAATATACAAAAATCAATTGCTTTCATATATACCAGCAATGTACAAGTGGAATTCAAAATTAAAAACAGTACTATTTACATTAGGACCTCCAAAATTAAATGCTTATATATAAAGCTAACGAAATTTGTATAAGATCTGTATGAAGAAAACTACGAAACTGTGATGAAAGAAATCAGAGAAGAACTTAATAGATATTCCATGTAAGTGGGTAGAAAATGAAAGAAAATGAAAAATGAAAGAAATCAGGGAAGAACTTAATAGATATTCCATGTAAGTGGGTACTGTTGATCTTTCAGTACTGTCAGAATACCAGTTCTTCCCAACTTGATCTCTAAATTCAGTGCAGACCCACGCAAATCCTAGCAAGTTATTTTGTGCATATCAACAAACTGATTCCAAAGTTTATATAAGAGGTAAAAGACCCAGAATAATCAGCACAATATAGTAGGAGACTAATAAAGTTGGAGGAATGGTGCTGCCTAATTTTAAGTCTTGATGTAAAGCTAGAGTAGTCAAGACAGGGTGGTACTGGCAAAAGAATAGACAAATATAGATATATGAACAGAACAGAAGGCCAAGAAATAGATCCCCATAAATAATCAACTGATCTTTGACACGGGAGCAAAGACAACACAATGGAGAAGAGATAGTTTTATCTTCTGGACATCAACATGCAGTAAAATGAACCAAGACAGAGACTTTATACCTACCAAAATAATTAACTCAAAATGAATCATAGACCTAAATACAAAAATGCAAAAATATCAAATTCCTAGAAGATAACGTAGGAGAAAATCTAGGTGACTTTGGCTATGATAATAACTTTTTAGGTACAACACCAAAGGCATGATCCATGAAGGAAAAACTGATAAGCTAGACTTCATTAAAATTAAAAATTTGCTCTACAAAAGATAGTCAAGAAAATATGGCAAGCCACAGACTGGGAGAAACTATTTGCAAAGACACATAAGATAAGGGACTGTTAACCTAATATCTACAAGAACTCTTCATATTCAACAATAAGAAAGCAAACAACCCTATTAAAACTGGGCAAAAGACCTGGGCTGGTACCTCACCCAAGAATATACACAGATGACAAATAAACATATGGAAAAATGTTCCACATCATATATTATCTGGGAAATGAAAATTAAGATAATAGACACTGCATACCTATTGGAATGGCCAAAATACGGAATACTGACAACACCAAATGCTGTTGAGGATGTGGAGCAACAGAAACTCTCATTCATTGCTGGTGGAATGCAAAATGTTATAGCTACTTTGGAAGATAGTTTGGCAGTTGCTTACAAAATAAAACATACTCTTAGCATATAATACAGCAGTTATGCTCCTTGGTATTTACTTATGTTCACACAGATGTTTATTCATAATTGCTAGAACTTGGAAGCAACCAAGATGTCTTTCAGTAGATGAATGGATAAAGAAACTGGTATATTGGGACAATGATATATTCTTTTTTTTTTTTCTGAAGATTTTATTTCGTTATTCATGAGAGACACACACACACAGAGGCAGAGACACAGGCAGAGGGAGAACAGGCTGCATGCAGGGAGCCGGATGTGGGACTCAATCCGAGGACTCCAGGATCATGCTCTGAGCCAAAGGCAGATGCTTAACTGCTGAGTCACCCAGGCGCCCCATTGATGATATATATTCTTCAGTACCAAAAATAAGTGAACTTTGGGGTGCCTGAGTAGCTCAGTTGGTTAAGCATCTGAGTCTTGATTTTGGCTCAGACCATGATCTCAGGGTCGTGAGATGAAGCCCCATGTCAGTCTTTGCGCTGGGCACACAGCCTGCTTAAGATTCTCCCCTTCTCGCTCTGTTGCCACCCCTCATTGGCTCTTGTGTGCTAGCTCTTTCTCTCTCAAAAAAATAATAAAAATAAAAATGAATGAACTATCAAGCCGTGAAAAGACACAGAGGAATCTTTAATGCATATTTCTAAGTGAAAGAACCCAGTGTAAAAAGGCTACATATTGTATGATTCCAACTGTATGACATTGTGGAAGGGCAAAACTGGAGACAGTAAAAAGGTCAGTGGTTGTCAGGAGTCTTGGGCCGGGATGGAGGAATTTTGGAGCAGTGAAACTATATTCTATATGATGCTATGATGGTAGAATGTTATACATTTGTCAGAACCCGTAGGATGTACAACATCAAGAGTGAACCCTATTGTAAACTTTGGACTTTCCTAAGGATAGGTTTATCAATTGTACCAAATGTACCATTCTAGTGGGGGATGCTGATAGTGGAAGGAGTTGTGAATGTGTGGAGCTGCAGTGGGTTTATGGGAATTTCCTTAAACTTCCTGTTCAATTTTTTTGGTACATCTAAAAGTGCTATACATTCTATTTAAAAGGAAAAAATGGGAGGAAATGATGAAAAAGAAAAAATACATATTTTGCTTAGATTTTAAAAAGAGTCCTGAGGTTATTGTGTCAATATATTGCTTCAAACTAGAAATGTTTACTTTGTCTTTGCTATTGATTAAGTATTTCAGAGAATATTTTAGAAACTAACGACTAAGATGTTACATAGAAACATTTATTTCTCTTTAGCACTATTCATGAAAGTCTAAGTGATATGAAAAGTAGAAGATTAATTAGCTACATTTGGAAAGAAGTATCTAAAACTGGGTCCTGCAGTTTTTCTTATATTTTTGAATTTCAAAAAAATTTTATTTTTAATTAACCTCTCTACCCAACATAGGGTTCAAACTCACAACCCCAAGATCAGGAGTTGCATGCTCTACCAACTGAGCCAGCCAAGCACTCCCAATTTTTCTTATATTTTTGGTTTTAGGGTATAAAACAGATAAATTGATATCACTTTGAGAAGCCCTGTCTATATGAGAGTTGACTTAGAAGTGGTGGCCATCTAGATGGAGACTTGGGATGACAGCAGCACAATTTCGTGCCAGTTTCATTATCATCTAATGATTCCCTGATATATGTGGTCATAAAACTTATGAATACTTTAATCCACCAACACACATACATTTGTTATCTAGGCTTTGTTTATGAAACTTTTCCCCTTTAATGATGAAAAATATTGTACAAGTGCACAAGGTCTTCATTCATATTGAAGGAACTCACTAAGAACAGTTTGACCTCATTCCTCATTTACGGTAGATGGTGCTGATGAGATAACCTGCTTATTCTGAGCTCTCCAGTGAATGGTTGCAGCATGGTAATCTTGGATGTACTTCTTCAGAGAAGGGGTCAAAATACAAAACCTGTTCACTAATGGACAGTAGATTAAGAGACTTTTAATGGAACTTTCTATTTAAGGGTATAAGTGTTTTGTCTTTTGTTCTTATTTACATTCCTGTGAAAATAAATAATTCTCTTTTGATGAAAGTGGGGTTTTTGGAGCACATAACATTGAAATAGCATCACCAAAAAAATAATTATGCAAAGTTGTGCATGCTATTATGAAAAGAAATAGTTTTTATAAACTAGGTAAATGCAATTTTATTTCAGTGGGGGTTTTTAAATTATTATTTTAAACACCTCATTAGGCTTAGACCTCTTTTGAAAATAATAAACTAAAGCATATTGTTTCATTATAATTTGTGAAATTAACATTTGTTCAATTTTTGTATCATGCTATAAATAATCATTGGTTAAAACATATCTAGAGTATAAGTTACGTAGTCACATAAAATGTTTTGTCTTGGTGTAAATTAAAAGGTAAAGTTTACAGTTTTCAAATTCAAATGATCCTTTGTGATTTGGAGATAGAAATAAATGGCAAGGCAAATATGGAAAGAAGAGTGGGAGGGAAAGTTAGAGGGAGCTGAAGGATACAGTGGCAGAAAGACTCCTACAAGATGACATGAGGGAAAGGTATTAGTGAGGGAAGAAGGTAGGAAGGGACCCATCAGAATGCAGAGATCTGAGGACTAATGAAAGGCATGAAAAAAAGGTAAACATTTAACATCTGTTGAGTCCCTGAATTGTGCTAGCATTTACTGGTACAGTACAGTATTATTTGTCTATTATGTCCATTTTGCAGATAAGAAAACTTGAGTATCTTATGTTATAGTGTGAGTTAATGGTAGAACCAGGATTTGAACTCCTTATTTAATTTTTCTAGTAATATTTACTGACCTTCTTTATAGACCAAGCTTGACATAAAAAATACTACAGTTACAAGGTAGTTAGGATTCTTGTCCTCATACAGCTTAAATTCCAGTGGGACAGGCAAGACAAGTAACTATCCAGGTTCGGTGCAAGTGATAAATGCTGTAGATAGGAGAATGAATGCAGTAGGAGAATTCAGGGTGAAAACACCTGACACTGATTTGGCATCAGAGAAAGCTTCCTGGATGAGGTGAGGTGGATTCTTGTCTGAGAACTGAAAAATGAATTGACAATGACCACTCTTCTCTCCTATAACAAACTGCCTTTTCCCCTTTTGTTTGGTGTTTTTCATCTCTTTCCTCATTTCTGTTCTTTTAATCCCTTATTTTTCAGCCATAGAAACTCAAGTTTTGAGAAAAATATTCATATCTGTATTCATGCCTGGAGATTTATGCATGGTTGAGGCTCCCAGCCTACTTGGCTTTGTCCCTTGAGTTACAAATGACTTGGAATGAATGTTTGGTAACTTTCTAGGAGCAGGACCTGAATGAAGGAGGTAGATAAGCCTGATACAGCTTCAGGGTAGATGTATGATGCTTAATTCAAAACTCTGTGATCTTATTTTGTCCTTGGGATGCTAGGACAGGGTGAAATTGGTATAACTAAGATGGCTAGTAGTCATTTACTGGTCTTCTAGGTTATGTGTATTTGATTTAATAGGAATGAAAATAGTTATTTACTGAATTATTAGGAAAGAAACATTTGACTTCATAGCAATTGTTAAGTTTAAAAAAAAAACGAACATAAAATAGATGTGTGTGTATACACATGTATTTTTTTTGAAATTCTTGTGTCTGTCTTGCTAAAAAGGAGTATAGCTTTATGGTATTCAAATTTATTTTTCATCTTTTTCTCTAACCTACCCAGTGATAACTATTTCCTTTCTCTATAAAGAGTTTCTGTAGGAATGTAAATAAAAGTGAGAGGGAAAATGAGAGCACAGTGGGTTTCAGTGGGTAACAAAAGGATGAATGGAATTCCTCCAGAAGATAAAGTGGGTGGAAGGGCAAAGGTCATTTAAACTCTGGGCAGAAACTACTAATACTTGGGGTCAGACGGCAGGGATGTGGATGGAGAGTTAGTGAAGGAATGTAGTTTCCTTTTAGGAAAAAAACAAAACAAAACTGGAAGCCTTAAAGTCTGAACTAAATCTTTACATTTTTAAAATAAAGTTCTTTTATTTTAGTATGTTTAATTGTATCTGTTCCATACTCGCAGACAGGAAAACCTGGTAAAGCAGACTAGAAGCTGTACTTACCGGGTTTTGTTTGGGTTTTTGCCTAGACCCTGCTCCTCTCTCTGTGGAGAATCTGTTCACCCTCACTGCCCACCGCCCCCCACCATGGTGTTGTCATTAGGCCTGTGATGTGAGTCCGGCCCTGTAGAGAGGGTTGTTCCTGTGAGTGCCCTTTGGACAGTGGCACCTGTATAAACAACCCCATCTCCTGTTGTCCTCTGTTGCATCTTGATGGTTTTTGACACGGGATAAGCAGTTAAGGATAAAGGAGCTTTCTAAACAAGGGTCCTCCACAGAGGTAGATCTGCTGGAACTGGCCTAGGCATCACAGTCCGCTGTTGGGTTTATCTCTCAGCAGAGCTCACAGCAGCCAGAAGCTGGAGGGCTGAACTTCAAGAGTGCAGAAGACCACTTGAGCTGACCACAGTTCTGGACAGAGCTCTGGGTTTTTTTTTTTTAAAGTTCTTTCTGGTGTAGTGTTGATTCAGAGGCCAGAATCTAATTCTAAATGATTTTAGTATATTGTGGTGAGTTATTTTAAAATGTAAGAATTTTGGTTTAGTAGATGGAATAATATCCAGAAGTTAGCATATCTCATTTCTTTTTAGATTACTGCCCCATTTACTTTGTCCTTAACTTGTTTGTTCATTTCTATTGGTAAAATGACAATAGTACTAAACTATAAATTTTCTTATTATCTCATGTGGCTTGGTGTATCTTCTGCTGTGTGCCCTACAGATTGGACTTTTGATATTCCTAGGGTATCCTAAGAGCTTGAGCCTGAGATTCTCAGTACAGTTTTCCCTTACTATCTGAAAGTAGAGAGTTCCTGTGAAACCTTTTGTAGGCCAAAATGGTGCAAAGTGAAGAAGCAAATACTATTAATTTATGTGGGAAAGTTCTTGAGTGTTCCCAGGCCCAGAAATAACCTCTTTCAGGCTTTTTTGATACCTTAAGACACATCTTGCTAACGGATGCACAGAATAAGTCAAGATAAAGGAGAGATACTCACAGACACGTTCAAAGCTATGGAGCTTGGTGTTGAGATGCTGAGTGTATAGTTCGAGGAGAAGGAGCTTGAGGATGCCCTTCTGGCTGCACCAGGCTGAAGCTGCCTTTATAACTACTGCAAAACAAATGATGAATGCTGTTTTCACTTTTGCCTTTCTTGATAAATGCAGAAGTCCTTTTGGGATTTCTTTTAGGTTACCTGGAACAGGTACAGGTTTCCCCTGATATCCTGTGAAACCTTTCATAAGTCAAAATGTCTTATAGTGAGGAAGCAATTACCATTTTGTAAAAGTGAATCCTCAGATTTCTTCTGGTTAGCAAAAATAGGTGGTAATGTAGGGTCCTTTATATAAGTGAAGTGGTGTAAGGTGAACTTTCAGAATGTAGGGGATACCTGCATAACTTAGATTTATAGTAACTTTGTGGAGCTTTATATATGGCAAACACTTTTTTTTTTTTTAAGATTTTATTTATTCATGAGAGAGACAGAGAGAGAGAGAGAGAGAGAGAGGCAGAGACACAGGCAGAGGGAGAAGCAGGCTTCATGCAGGGAGCCTGATGTTGGGAGAGAGAGAGAGAGGCAGAGACACAGGCAGAGGGAGAAGCAGGCTTCATGCAGGGAGCCTGATGTTGGGACTCAATCCCAGGACCCCAGGATCATGCTCTGAGCCAACGGCAGACACCCAACCACTGAGCCACCCAGGCATCCCTATGGCAAACACTTGACCCAAATATTTCTAGACTTCATTTATTTAATTTGAATCTTATGAGCAGTCTTTGTTGTACATTAGACTTAAGGGCAGAATTGGCACACCCCTGTTTGCAAGAGGTCATGAATCCAGTGGAACCTCAAGCATTCCCTGTAACCAGAGTCATATGTATGGCACACAGAGGTGTATCATTTTCAAATATTTGGAAGTACTGTGTCATTTATAGTAGTAAATGACATTTCATACATTTTGTCATATTTTCTTAATGTTCTCTTGAAATGTTCTGATATATTCAAGAGTGCTCTTTAGAACTAATGTTAAGTTCCTTGAAATTACTCATCTGATTGACTGTAAGTGCTGTGTATGCTTCTCAGGTTTCTGTGTTTGCTGCATTCCAGAATTCCATTACTGTTTATTCCATTTAAAGAAATTAATTAAGATGCACCTGGCTGGCTCAGTTGTAGAAGCATGAGACTCTTGATCTTGGGGTCATGAGTTCCAGCCCTACGTTGGGTGTAGAGAGAGAGATTACTTAAATAAATAAACCTTAAAAAATAAAGACATTAATTAAAAAATGTATTTATTGTACTTGGTGGAGAGAGGAAGAACCAATTATAAAAGGCCCCAGATTTTAAGCTTAGTTCAAATGTAAATATCTCTAATGAGCTGGAATGAGGCGGTTTTGCCAAAGGGGATCTGAGAATATCTTTGGACAAGGTTTGCTTGTTTTCTTAAGTCAGGATATGGATTCTCTCTCTCTCTCTCTCTCTCTCTCTCTCTCTCTCTCTCTCTCGTTAAAAAATATTTTAAATATTCTTGATCCTCTCTTTCCTTGAGTCAGAAGAATTCCACTCAGTATCAGTATGGTATGTTGGCAAATTTCAAGAAAGGGGAAGATAGAAATTTATTAGTCCAGTTAAAGATATCATTATGTCTGTTTAAGGGCTCCTCTCAGAATTACTGTCTAATATTAATAAGTGAAAAAATATGCTGGAAGATTTTTCTGACAGGTGAATATTTGTTAACACTTTAATGAGATGAAATGGCTTAAAAATAACCCAAGAAGGATATGCTCAGTGCTGCAGTATGCCCCTTAGTGTAGGGCCATATATTTGACACACCTGGAAGTTGGCCTGCATTTTTAGGTGATTTGATCTTATTTTTACAAAATCATAATTATTAATATAAAGAAGATAATGCATGAGAGACTTTGCCATGCTTATTATTGCCTTATCAATGGTATTTACAAAAATATACTTTTCATCAAGAAATCTGAGAAGACATTTCTGTTTCTCCAAAGCTCTACATGTGGTGTTAATTTTGACCTGATTCATAGGTCCTCTGATACCCTAACATACAAAGAGTTGTGTGTAAAATAGCTAGACTTATTGGCATTAACTTTCTTGCAGCTCTTGCCAACAAAGAAATACTATGTACTAAATTTGAATCTGGTTTCAAAACAAATGTCAAAATTTTAAAACACTGGATTTACTGTAACATAAATAGCTTATTTAATGAAGCTATTTCTCTTGACTCCCTTGTTACTCTGTCAGCATACGGCAACGTCATGTAGCTAGTAAATTTACATTTTAATATATGATTCCTATCTTCCCTTCATTCACTAATGACTGATTGAGACTGAGAAAGGAAATTTAACCTTTTTATAAAATCTTTTAATTAGCAAATCAACTTCTTAATATTATAAATTGCTTCAAATTCCAGAAACAAGATAGATATGAGCCTGGATGCTTCAAAGGGGAGAAGTTGCTATCTGTGATAACTAGGCAAGATTCAGTCTTATCTGTGTCATTTAGTTATATATTAAATACCCAACATCATACTCTCGTTGTTTTTAGCATTGTAGAGTTTTAAGTATGCTTTGGGAAATTTTTATGTTTGAGGGTTTTTGGAGGATAGAGACAATATATTAACATAAAAATATGCTGTTCTGATTTTGAGGATGATAAAGCCTTTGACAGCGAATAAGGTAATTTAATGAAATTATGTGCTGGAAGTTTTGTTGAATTAGTTTAATTGAAAGAAGATGTACACTTCAAAATTAAAAGGAACTACAGTATTCAGGACCTTTAGGTAAATAGACCAAATAGTATTACAGTTGTTAGAAACTAATTCTCTATTTTATCATATTCATTGTGGGATTTGTTTTGCCTTACTTCATCTTATTTAATAGCCTACCATGAAGTTTACTTATCCTTTGAGTTTCTTTTTTCCTCAGGGTTAAAGAAGTTAGAATGATGGAGAGAGAGAGAGAGAGAGAGATTACTAGTAACTTTTGAATCCCTCTGAGTGCCAAAATTATACCAGGCACTTTCTTCACAGTAGTCTTTTGGGATAAAAACAGTTTTAATTCCTGTTTTGCAAAAAGTAACTGTTCAAGATCACACAGCTAGTTAGTAGTGCAACTAGACTTTAAACCTTGTTAAGTTTAGCACCAAGCTCTGTATTCTTTCTTCTGTAAATGTGCTTCAAAATCAATGATTTCATAGAATCACAGATTGCTGCTACCTCTCAGGGAGTCTGAAGAACAGAAGAGTTATCTCTTGACTAGAGTTCGGGGGGGTGGGGGGGGTGGGGGATGCAAATTATTCAATCATTCATTCAACAAATATTTTTATATGCCAGATACTGTTCTATGTGTATCCTTTTTTTTTTTTTAATTTTTATTTATTTATGATAGTCACACAGAGAGAAAGAGAGAGAGGCAGAGACACAGGCAGAGGGAGAAGCAGGCTCCACGCACCAGGAGCCCGATGTGGGATTCGACCCCGGGTCTCCAGGATCGCGCCCTGGGCCAAAGGTAGGCGCCAAACCGCTGCGCCACCCAGGGATCCCTCTATGTGTATCCTTAACCAAACAGGCAAAAACAGCTTACTTTTTTTTTCTTCATCATTTACCTATAGTATACATTTATAGAAGAGACCTCTTATTTATGGTAGGAATTGTTTTTTTTTAATGATAAATTTATTTTTTATTGATGTTCAATTTGCCAACATACAGAATAACACCCAGTGCTCATCCCATCAAGTGCCCCCCTCAGTGCCCATCACCCATTCACCCCCACCCCCCCTCCCCTTCCACCATATGGTAGGAATTGTTGAGCGTTTAGAACAACTCCAGGGTATCTTTATTTTGAAGGAACTATAAAAAATATTTTGAGTAATGAGTTAATACTCTTTGATGCAATAATATATCTAGCAGCTATGTTAATATGTGGCATAATTGGAAAGTACTACATAACATTTCTTTAGGTGTGTTCATTTTATTTTATTTTATTTTATTTTATTTTATTTTATTTTATTTTATTTTATTTTATTTTATTTTATTTAACTTAATTTTATTTTATTTATGATAGTCACAGAGAGAGAGAAGCAGAGACATAGGCAGAGGGAGAAGCAGACTCCATGCACCAGGAGCCTGACATGGGACTCGATCCCGGGTCCCCAGGACCGTGCCCTGGGCCAAAGGCAGGCACCAAACCACTGCGCCACCCAGGGATCCCCTCTTTAGGTGTGTTCTGTGGAGTATTTGGTTGAATCATTTTGGAAAATGTTTGGTTAAAGAGATTTCGTTACTGCAGAACATCTTAGAGCCCTTAATATGCTAATGTGCGTTGTCAATCTTGTGCAGTATTTCCCAAACTTATGAACCTTGTTTTTCTAAGAGATGTCTAGCCCAACTAGTGTGCAGGAGAGCTTCTAGTACTGTCTAGCTATAGAATGCTGTATCTTCCTTCTTTACTTGTTTTTCTTTCCTACTCAGAAAGCACATAATTGTGTCCTTTAGGGTTCCTTTTATTGAAGACCATCTCAGCATTTCTAATGGTAAATATATTAATCTCTAGGTGCAAAAATGAAATATCTGATGACAACAACGTGTGTAAGGAACTCCAAGGAACTCATTTGTCATAAACTCTTCTCTGCTTGTCATGAAGTTGCTAGGTAAAATTATTATGTTATTTCTTTAGAAATAGGCACTTACACAGGCCTGAAATTAATTGATACTTTGGTTTTTGAAGGTAGATATTTACTACCATTGTGTTTTCAGAGGTTCAGACAATTGTCAGTATACTTTAAACCCAAATAATAATTATAAGCTGGCTGCGAGATGAAGACTTTTATTCATTTTTAAATTACCCTTTAAAAAGAACCACATCCCTCCTTCAGATGAGTTGGTAAATTGAAATAGTATTTGGACTCCATTTTTCATCTACACAGAGACTCACTGTTTGAAGTTATTAAATGTGTACTCTTTTTGCCTAGATGTGTGGGCAGGAGAGAAAATAGAGGGCTGAGCTCGAGGTTGATCTCATATCAGGAACCAGCCTCCTGTAGAAGGAGGTAAGCATTAAATTGAAGAAGCAGGGTAAAGGAACAGTTTTTGTTAGGGCTATAGTCCAAACATGGTTCTTTATGGTCCCAGCATTCAAGCACTGTGTGGCACAAAGTAGGCACTCAGTAAATATTTGCCCAGTGACTAAAATCATAACTTCCTCTTTAATTCTATATCCTGAGTTTATAGTTCTGGGGAACTCAAGATTTTTTTCTTTTTTTAGGATGACATTTGCTAGGTTTTATGCTTAAGTGTTTTGTGTACATTGTCTCATTTAATTCTTACAACTGAATGAAGTGCTTTTCCATTTGACAGATGTGTAAACTAAAGTTTGAGAATATTAGATACTGTGCCTGAGGAGCCTTATTTCATAACCAGTGGAGCCTAGAATGAATCCAAGTAGGCAGCTGCTGGTACTTGCAGTTTTAATGAGTATCCTGTGCTACTAGGTTTCTCTACTTGCCTTTGTAATGATGATAGATGGGATATTGGTTCTTATTCCTAGAACTTTTAATAGTTAAGTCTTTTATTTACATTAGAAAGAAGAAAATCAATGTATGATTCTGACTGGGAAAGAAGAGCTGCAGGGGAAGCCAGTAATGTTTTCTCTGTGACATCACAGAAGTTACCATGGAAATGATTATGGTATTATGAATACAGAATTATAACCTCGAGTGGGAAATAAGCTGCCTAAGGAGACAAGGCTGAGAAATAGCAAAGTTGTTGTCATGACAGTGCCTTTCAGGTTTTAGATGAACAAATTTAGCAACGTGAGGTCTAAATGCCCAGTCTCTCTAAGCATGCCTGAAACATCAGTGTTAAATTATTTTAACTCTCCCTGGTTTTGTTACTATTTTTGAAACTTGTTGAAATTTAAGTAATTCCCATGTGTGCATATGTGCTTTTAGTTTAGCAAATATTGTTGGGCTTTTTTTTCCTGAATCTTCCCTGCCTAGCTTCCTCTAATTCCTTCTTCACAATATCCCCAGTGGAGATAAACTGTTTCCTGGTTTTTGCATCAACACATTCCCTGTAGAGTATGTTAGCACTGGTATTTATTAATTGTTAAAGCCAACTCTGGCAGTTGCGTGGAGGGGGTGTAGTAAAAAAGTGTTATTTTGGGGGATCCCTGAATGGCTCAGAGGTTTAGTGTCTGCCTTCAGCCTAGGGTGTGATCCTGGAGTCCCAGGATTGAGTCCCATGTCAGGCTCCCTGCATGGAGCCTGCTTCTCCCTCTGCCTGTGTCTCTGCCGCTCTCTCTGTGTCTCTCATGAATAAATAAATAAAAATCTTTTTTTTTTAAAGTGCTATTTTTCCAATAGCAAATTTAATTTCAAATTCATCATTTCTGTATCTGTTTAAGAAATGCAGTCCTTAAAAAAAAAAAAAAAAAAAAAAAACAGTCCTTTCCAAAAAAATGCTTGTTTAAAAAACATTGGTCATGTACTTTAAACTTTGTCAAAGAAAACTGGAAGTGGTATTGCTCTTAATTTCTTTATGTTTGTAATCCTCTTGTGTTTTTATTTATTTAACTAACATTTTGTCTGACTTTACTCTGACTTGCTGCAGGGTGCACCGAAGACTTCTGTTCTCTTATGGCTGTCATTTTGCTTTGAAAGGGCTAACGATTTTATACAGGAACTTCATAATTGTCTGGCACTTAAACTTTAGAAACTTGCCAATTTACTTATTTCACTTAGTACCATAGATTACTCTGGGATCCAAAATCTCTTTCCAGTCTCTTCTGGGATCTGAAGTATTTTACTAATCTGTGATTAGAAAGAGAGTAGTGAGTAACTGGAACTTTCTTTTCAATTAGAGGGAATTTAAAAATGGTAAAAGGAACAGAGAGAGAGTTGAATTGGTCATAGGTTATGTGACAGTGTGTCAGTTGACAGTCAAGCCTGAAACAAAAGAAAGACTATGTAAGGTATGTGTGTTATAAGACTTATATGTAGATTGGTGAACCTGTTACCCAGGTTAAGAGTCAGAACATTACCATTACTAGCGAGGTTATTTGTATGTTCATTCACTGTCCCATTTGTCTTCCAATTTTTGTGTTTAACATTTACTTGTAAAAAGAGTTGTGTAGTTCACCACATAAGTACAAGTAGTTTTGAAGTAGTAGTAACATACAAACTGTAGCAATTTGTTTTTCTCATTCAATATTGTGCTTCTTATTCATCCATGTTGTTTTGAGCTGTGGTTCATTCTTACACAGACACATTTCTTTTCCAGTCTTTACTTTGACTTTATGACTTATTTAGAAATGTTTAAAAATTTTCTCAGCATATGAAGATTTTAAATTTATTTTTATATTATTGATTTCTAACTTAATTGCTTTGTGATTTGGGAACATGGTCTATATAACACCTATTCTTGGAAATCCATTGACACTTCTATTGTGGCTTAGCAAATACAAAATCTTTGACAATGGGTGTATGAAAATAGTGCATACTCTGATTATTTGGTGCACTGCATGTGTTCACTACCTTGAACATCTTTTGGAATCTCCTATTACATGATAAGTTTACTAATTTCACCTGTGTTTATTAAATTTCCTTTATTCACATTTGAGGCTATTTTAAGGGTATATGGATAGAATTGTTATACCTTCTGTTAAGTTAAATTTTTATCATTATGTGGATGCTCTCTTTATTTTATATTGTTTTGAAGCTCATTTAAATATAATATTAATATATTTTAACATCATTTATTTAGGTTAATATTTGCCTGGTATTTTTTTCCATGTTTTCAGTCTTTTTATGTCTTTATGTTTTAGGATCTCTTTAGTATTGCTGGATTTTAATACCCTTTTAAAATGCATTACATCGGGGCACCTGGGTGGCTCAGTCAGTTGGTTGTCTGACTCTTGATTTCCTCTCCAGTCCTGATCTCAGGGACATGGGATTGAGCTCTCTGTGGTGGTCTGCACTTAACAGGGAGTCTGCTTGGGATTCTCTATCTCCCTCTGCCCTGCAGCCCCTGCTCAAATAAATAAATCTTAAAAAAAAATTCATTATAACAATCTAATGCTTAACTGGCAGATTAATTTATGTTTATTATGATTGCTGATATATTTGGTATTACCACCATCTTATCTTATCTTATACTTTCTGTGTGTCTCACTTTTTAGTCTTTCTCTTCTCCATTTTTTGTCCTTTTTTAATTGGTTGAATTTTGTGTTCTTATTACACTACACTATACTTCTGGTTTGGAAGCTATAACGAGACTCCCAGGTGAACTCTTGAATGTATATCCTCTTCTTATTCTTGAGTGTACAACTCAACTACATTTCCCATCTTCACTTGCTATTAAATATTACCATGTGGTTGAGGTCTAGAGAATAGAATCTGAACAGAAGTGATGTGTGCCATTTTGGGACAGAGGCTTTTAGGAGTGCCTGAACCTCATCTATATGCTTTTCTACCTCTGGTTTCTGGATGTAGAAGGTGATGATACTCTAAGGATTGATGGAGCCACAAGATGGAAAGAACCTGAGACTTTGTGTGTAGAGGAAGATCACTTGCTAACTGAACCTTAGACTGTTTTGAGAAATACTGTATTAAGCCAGTGAAATCTGCGTGGTTTGTTATGGTAGCTGGTGTGTTCTTGAATAATGTAGAAGTTGTACACTCTTTTTGTTCTTTTAGTGGCCCCCTTGCCCACGTATTGCTAGCTGAGTCTGAAGTTAAACCTGACTTTAAAACCCTCCCCCACAATGCAGGGATCTGAGAACACAACTCCAGTTGCTTCCCTCTTATCTTTCATGCTTTTTTTTTTTTTTTGTAAATCCTAGACATTGTTATTGTTTTGCTTTGCCTTCATTTTACCATTTTATTTCCTTGCTACCTTTTCTCGTCACTCAGACTTGCTTTCTAGTCATTTACCTTCTTGAAGTATGTTCTTTAGGAGTTCCAGTGGGTAAAACTCTACTGGTTATTAAATCCTCTTAGTTTTCACCTGTATGAATATGTCTTTAATTTTCTCTTGTTCTTTAAAGATACTTTCACAAACTTTGGCTTTTATTTCTTTTGAATCTGTTTTCAGCCTAATTGTCATCCTTTGTTAGTCTACCTTTTTCTCTTTTAAAGTTTTATCTTAATTATTGAACTCTGCCTTGCAAACTAATGATAAACTATGTTAATTGAATTTAAATAAAATTTTAAAAATTTAATCTTTGTGTTTGATGTTCTGTAATTTGATTATAATGTATCTAGGTGTGGTTTTTAAATTTATCCTCTTGAGTATTCATTTTGTTTAATATATTTATTTATACATTTTAAAGATTTGGGCAAATTGAATATCTAAAAAAGTCAATCATTTGATTTATTTCCATAGAAAGTACATTATTTTTAATAAATTGATTTGCAAATATACAAATCTAAATACATGTGTTGGTATGTGTATATTATATTGAACATGATATAAAAATGTATAAAAATATATTTTATTTATTTACTTTTGGACATTTACAAAGGTGTATTAATATCAAATACAGGGCAGCCTGGGTGGCTCAGCAGTTTAGTGCTGCCTTTGGCCCAGGGCCTGATCCTGGAGACCTGGGATCGAGTCCCACGTCGGCTCCCTGCATGGAACCTGCTTCTCCCTCTGCCTGTGTCTCTGCTTCTCTCTCTCTCTCATGAATAAATAAATGAAATCTTTAAAAAAAATCAAATACACATTTATATTGACCAGTCCTATGGAAAGTTATGGAACATAAAAAGTTAAGAACCTGGTGGCAACATTCTTCTCTATGTAGACTATATATACAATGCAGAAGGAGAACGCTATTATGAATATAACCAGGAATGTTAAAAATATTCATTTGCCCCTATTTTAAGAATTAGGCCTTTATTTGCATTTTAAAGTATTGAAAGCTACAATAACCTAACAATTTCTGATTATAGAAAGCAAAAGAAAGGTGGAGACAAGAGAACCTTGTTGTGGATCTTTTAATAATATAATTTACCTTTTGTTTCAGCCTAAAAACATTGCTAGAAAGGGCGGAAAATCTTATTAGATGCAATAATTTTGGACCAATTGATTTTTCTAAAGCACTATTATGAAACTTTTTCATTTCTCCCGTCAAAGGAGAACATTTGGATTTTGGGGGTCACTTTGTATTTAGCAGTCCGCTCATGTGTATCAATTGTTTTTTTCTTATACAGCAAAGAAAACAGTTCAAACAGTTGAAACTTTTAATATTTCCACTTGATCTGTAGCTAAGTGCCAACTTTTAGTCATATTTTAAAAGGCTGTAATATTGTGTTTTTTTTTAATTTTTTAAAATTTATTTATGATAGTCACAGAGAGAGAGAGAGAGAGAGAGAGAGAGGCAGAGACACAGGCAGAGGGAGAAGCAGGCTCCATGCACCAGGAGCCCGACATGGGATTCGATCCCGGGTCTCCAGGATCGCGCCCTGGGCCAAAGGCAGGCGCTAAACCGCTGCGCCACCCAGGGATCCCTGTAATATTGTTTTAACCAAAACTTGCAGGAGAAATTTTATCATTTATCAGTTATGAAAGTACTAGGTCTGTTTAACTTCTGATTTTAATACAGAATGTCAATTTTATATTGAAAAGTTTATTCCCATTCTTATCATTCCAGATACAGTTTGCTTTATAAAACATAATACCACAAACATAGTTATTCTAGAGTAGTACAGTTAAAAATAGAAGTGATAGAAATATAGATCTTTTTCCTTTTACCTTTTTTCCCCCTTAACAATGTAAATCTGGTTTACACAGTCCTAACAGCTAGAACTTGCAAGACCAAGGTGTTAGTAGGGTTGGCTTCTTCTGAGGGCCTCTCTCTTTGGCTTACAGTTGTTTGACTATGGCATCTTCACTTGGTCTTCCCTCTGTGTCATCTTTTACTTGACTGTTTTGTTTTACTTTGAGTGTTTCTTTCTCAGTATTTTTAGACTTAATGTTTTAAGACTATTACCTATTTAAAGGACTTCAAAAGTAGAGAACAACTATTTTGTTGGATAAAACTAAAGCAATAATAGACAAATTCATGGGTTAATATGGTTAGACTTTGAGGAGATACAGTAAAGGAACAGCTTGTTAAAATAAAACACAGGGCCAGGGTAGTGGACTAGGTAATTTAGGTTAACCCTCTTGCTGAGGAAGACTGGAAAAGCAAGTTAAAATATTAAAAACGTCTTCTTGGAACAACCAAAATGTCTTTCAGTAGGTAAATGGATAAAAACAGACTCTGGTACATCCAAGTGTTAGAATATTATTCAGGGCTAAAAAGAAACAGGCTCTCAAACCATGCAAAGACTTGGTAGAATCGTGTCTATTGCTAAGTGAAAGACTCCAGTCCTACAAGGCTACTTCCTGCATGATTACAACTCTGACATTCTAGAAAAGGCAAAACTATAGAGACAGTAAAATGATGATTGACTGTCAGAGAGTAAAGAGTGGGGGAGGATGAATGGGCAGAGCACTGAGGATATTTAAGGTCATGAAAATACTCTGATTATACATGTCCTTGTATATTTGTCCAAATGTGTGGAATGTACAATGCCAAGAGTGAACTGTCAATGTAAACTATGGACTCTGGGTGATTATGATAAGTAAATGCAGGTTTTCAGTTGTAATGAATGTATCACCCTGATGGGGGATGTTTGTAATGGAGGAAGCTATGCATATGTGGGGGTAGAAGGATTTATGGGAAACCTGTACTTTCCTCTCAGTTATGTTGTGAACTTAAAACTGCTTTAAAACATTAAGTCTTTAAATTAAAAAAAAAATGGGGGATCCCTGGGTGGCTCAGCGGTTTAGTGCCTGCCCCTGGCCCAGGGTGTGATCCTGGAGACCCAGTATTGAGTCCCATGTTGGGCTCCCTGCATGGAGCCTGCTTCTCCCTCTGCCTGTATTCCCCCGCCCCCCCGTCTCTTTCATGAATAAATAAATAAAATTTTTTAAAAATCTGCTTGGAGGCATTGGGGAGGTTATAAGATAGTGAAGAGTTGTGAGGCCAGATCAGGGAGATTGGAGGCCCAGCTTCTAAGAAATCATCATTTCCTGAAATTAGATTAAGGTGATTCTAGAGTAGTAGTCCCACAAGTATCTGGCAGAAACAAGCCTAAATTTTTTCTGTAAGAGTATAACATCCTAATCCTCAAATTATTTTTACTAACAATTTTGCGAAAACAGTGTCGGACAGTCAAAAATAAACGCTTGTGGAAGAAAGACAAATATTAGCAAAACCTAGAAAAACAAGAGCAATAGAAAAATGCATAGAGGGATCCCTGGGTGGTGCAGCGGTTTGGCGCCTGCCTTTGGCCCAGGGCGTGATCCTGGAGACCCGGGATTGAATCCCACGTCGGGCTCCCGGTGCATGGAGCCTGCTTCTCCCTCTGCCTATGTCTCTGCCTCTCTCCCTCTCTCTCTGTGTGACTATCATAAATAAATAAAAATTAAAAAAAGAGAAAAATGCACAGAAGCTTTATATATTGGTGTAACAAGAATCAGACTTTAAAATATTATGTTTACTATTTTCAAGAAAAGATAAGAATTCAGGAGAACTTTCTAGGTTAAAGAAAATATACAAAAAAAAAATAAAGAAAATATACAAAATAAAACGGAGCAAAAGAATAAGAAAAAGAGAAGAGAGGATAAGAGACATAAAGGATGTGGTAAGAAGCTTTGCCACTCTTGTAATTGGAATCTTGGAGGGTAGATGAGAGCTAAAATAGCAATATTTGAATAGAAAATGGTTTAGAACTGTTAAATAGCCTCCATCTACAAATTTAATAAGTCCTATGAACTCCAAGGATAAATGAAAAGAAACTCATATCTAGACATATGGTTGTAAAACTGATGAGAACAGAAACAAAGAAGATTTTAAAAGCAATGAGAGAAAAAAAAATTACTTTCCAAGGGGCTATACTTATACTAACAGCTGATTTCTTAGCAGCGATAGTGGGAGTCAGAAGGCAATGGGATGGTATTTGTATTTTTTTTCAAATTTTTATTTAAATTTTAGTTAGCATCAGTGCAATATTGGTTTCAGGAGTAGAATTCAGTGGCTCATCACTTACGTACAATGCCCAGTGCTTATCATAACAAGTGCTTTCCTCAGTACCCCATCATCTAGCCCATTCTCCACCTATCTCCTTCCATCAACCCTCAGCTTATTATTCTCTATCATTAAGAGTCTCTTATGGTCTGTTTCCTTCTCTCTTTTTCTTTCCCTTCCCTAATGTTCATCTGTTTTGTTTCTTAAATTCTATATATGAGTGAAATCATATGGTTTGTCTTCCTCTGACTGATCTCACCTCTCACAGTATATTCTTGCTCCAACCATGTTTTTGCAAATTGCAAGGTTTCATTCTTTTTCATGGGTGAGTATTTTTCCATTGTATATATATTTACATATCTTCTTTATCCATTCATCAGTCGATGGACATTTGGGCTCTTTTGATAGTTTGGCTATTGTTGATAATGCTGTTGTGTGTCCTTCTGAATCAGTATTTTTGTATCCTTTGAGTAAATACTTAGTAGTACAATTGCTGGGTCATAGGGTAATTCTATTTTTAAGTTTTTGAGGAACCTCCATATGATTTTCCAGAGTGGCTGCATTGGTTTGCATTGAGATGATACCTTTAAACTGTGGAAAGAAATAACTGTCAACTTAGAGTTTTCGGCACAACAAAAATATTCTTCAAGCATGAGGGTGAAATAAAGACATTTTCAGACAAACAAAACTTGAAAGACTTTATCCCAACAGATTTTAACCAAAGAGAATAATAAAGGGTTTTATTTGGAAGGAGAAAAATTATCCCAGGTGGTCAGAAATGCAACTTTAAATGAATATGATTAGATTATAATTAGAGAAATCTAATACCTTATCTTGTATAAAATAGTAATAATGCCTTTTTGGATTTAAAATATATACGACAAGTAGGTTTTGAAACCTACAAACAAACTAACCTAACAAAATGTGTTACAGGAAAATGAGAGATACAACTACATTGAAATACCACTATACTCGGCAAGTATGGCAAGGATATGGGCTACCTGGAGATTTCAGAAACTACTGGTGGAGAACGTGAATTATTCATCCACTTTCGGAAAGTAGGATAATGTGCAGACATTATGATATACATGCCCTATGATCCAGCTTAATATAAATGCATATAAAAGACACATTAAATAATCATAACAGAGCCATTCATGATAACTAAAACTTGGAAAGATCTCCAGTGTTCACCAAGATTAGATGGACAAATTGTATATTCATACAGTGGAATTATATATACATCAGTGAAAAGGAATGAACTAACAACTACATATAACCACCTGGATAGATTTCACAGACACAAAATGGAGCAAAAGAAGCTGGGCATAAAAGAATATAAGACTGCACGATTTGCTTAAATATCATCTTTAAAGACAAAAATGGAACCATAGTGTCAAACAATGCATACTTAGGCAAAAGTTTGGTTGGTTGCCTTTTGGGAAAGGGAAGAGCTAGTTATTATGATCATGAGGGAGGCTTATAGGTTCTGGCAAGTTCTATTTCTTGACCTTGGTAATGGTTACATGAGTGTTTTTCCTGTGATAAATCTTTGAACTGCCTATTTTGTTTTGTGCATGTTTCTGTATTTCACAACAAAAAATGTTAAAATGCACACTCATACAATTTTCAAACCATACAGAAGAAATTTTAAATGGAGAACTATTTTAACTTCCTATGATCTAGATGTGTGTCTGTTTGGGAGGTCCTTTTGGTCTAGTTTTTTTTTTTTTTTTTTTAGCAGCTCTCATGCTAGCCATCAGGAGCATGCTAGTCCCGTTTTACAACTCTGGCCCAAGTATGAACAAAATCCCTCACAGTGTTAGCCCAGCTGAAAAAAAAAAGATTTTCATCAAATATCCATGGAAGAAAAGCAGAAAAAATATGAGCAACAACAAAGGATCATAAACCTGAAAAACAGTCTCTTTTGTTCAGATATTGAATCTAACAAGAGCTAATTTATTCCCAAAGCTCATAGACTCTGTCCTTTTCCATCCCTGAGAGAGTGTCTATTAACTGCTAGGAGAGACCTCATACTCCGTTCCAGTTTGTAGGCCAAGGGACCTATTCTTCAGGTGACTGGCAGGACTGTGTGATGAGACCCTCCTTCCTTATTGTATCGATGGAGTGATGCATTCCCTGACAGGTTTTACACTGTAATAATTACTCGGCCATGCAGTGAGCTAAGCAGTCTTGGTAATAGGGCTAAGTCTCCTTATTTGTCCCAGAGGGAACAATTTTGGAATGACAGTTCTAATTTGCAGACTTAATATCTGTATATATCGAAGTAGAACATAACAGCCCTGGAATAGCTACAGGCATTTATTTATGTTTAAAAGAAAAAATACGCCCCAAATAACTCTCTGGGGGTGGAGTCCTTGTGCTTTGTCTGTTGGAGGCTGACACATCTGCAGCATTCTGCCGAAACTTAAAACATAAACCTAAACTTAACTGGGGGAAGGGGAGAAGGGGAAAAGAGGCTGACCTGCACCGAGCATAGCCTACTTTCTGTATCCTTGGTGCTTTGCATGCTCTCACCACCCCTTTCAGCCCCACGGAGCACTCAGATGAAGAAAGCGAATGTTAAGGAAGTCAGGCAGCTTGCCTCAGAGCAAACAGCTACTAAGCATGGTGGAGCAGGTCCCAAAGCTTGTTCTTTTCCTGTGCACTCTACTTTCTTTAATAATGTAGGGAAATAAGAATTTTATTTTTAACCTAGGGTATTGCACTAATGGCCCCTGAAGCAGAAAATTTGTGAAAATCTGTAAAAGAATCTCCAGAACAAGACAGCAATAATGTATTTGCCTTCCCACCCAGTTCTTTCCCTGTCCTAATGCCAACGTTTAGATTTTCATGTCCAGAGCTGTGATGAGGAGTAAGAAAAAATTCATACTAACTCACCATGACTTCAGCTCTCTGTGGCCCCACATGGAACTCATCGAAATGCATGACCAGATCTTTAAAAGAGAGTGGTTTTTGTTTGTTTGTTAGTTAATATTTTATGTATTTATTCCTGAGAGACACAGAGAGAGAGAGAGGCAGAAACATACATAGGTAGAGGAAGAAGCAGGCTCATCATGGGAACCTGATGTGGGACTCGATCCCAAGGACCCTGGGATCACCACCTGAGCCAAAGGCAGATGCTCAACCACTGAGCCACCCAGGCACCCCATAAAAGGGAGTGTTTTAATGGGACTAAAATTGCAGCAAAATATCAGCACTAGGAGCTGATGACTTTCCTGCTTTATGACTTATTTGACTAATTTCAGAGAATCCTTTCTGAATTGATAGAAATGGCTTGGGAAGGGGACTGCGTTCACTGTTGCGATACAGTTTGCTTTGTTCTGGTGGCTCTTGAATGCAGCATCAATGAAAGCAGAATGGTAAAAACCACAGTGTGTTCATCTTAGACATTTAGAAAAGCTTCTATTGAAGTGGTCAGAATGTCTTTACAGTAATTGTAAGCCAAAGCTATATTTACTAGAATGATACTGTTATTTGTTTCCCCAGAAATTTTCATTTTCAGTGTGTATATATGCGTTGTGCCTCTGTGTGTGTGTATTTTTTCTTTTTTCAAGGTAGCTAACTTCTTGAAAATGTCAAGGTGATTATATAATTTCATTGAAAAAGTCAGTTACAACTGGTACATTGATAAACTATTTCCTTAGCAATGCAGCCACCAAAATATTGGAGAAGAAAAGAGCATGTGTGTAACATTCCCTGCTGAAAGCTTGAAGCACATACAAAAAATTGAGATAGGGAGTATGGAAGAAATTATTTTGCCAGTTTTGTCCACTTCTGCACAGAGTTTTTCACTTAAAATTTATTGAACTGTGGCAGGCAGGTTGAAATTATTAAATAAGCCAGAAAAGCTGTAAAGATTTTGAGTATGTCGATTTTGAGATGTGGGCTTTTTTTTGTCAGATTTTCAGTGAATTTTGATTATAACTACATTTTCATTATTTTTTTGTACTGTAAAGAAGGGAAGCGTTTTCAGAAATGATTAGAGAAAAACAGTGTATCATTCCTCAGTGGTCATACTGTTAGGATAAAAAGCATGTACACTGCCTTTTTTTTTGTAGTTAGATTTTGCTCTTACCTTGCAATAGTCTAAGAGCAAAGAGCTGCCTGAAGGTATGAACACTGGTGGTTACAATGAGAGTGATGAAGAAAGTATAAAGATTGTGTTGTTAAACTGAGTAGGAATTTGCCCCAGTGTTATGTATCTTTGCTGCATTAATATTTTACTTGAAGAATGAATGGTTGTGGGAAAGCTGCTTTTCTCTATCTAAGCATGCCTTTCAGCCAAAGATATTATATTAGTTTCCTAGGGCTACTGCAACAAGTTACCACAAACTGGGTAGCTTAAAACAATAGAAATTTATTTTCTCATGGTTCTGTAGGTAAGGAGTCTGAAATCAAGGTGTTAGAAGGGCCATATTCCCTCAGAAGGCTCTTGGGAAGAATCTTCTCTTCTGTCTTCCTAGCTTCTGATGATTGCTGGCAATCTTTGGTATTCTTTAGTCTGCACCTTCATCATTCCCAAGTTGGCCTCTGATATCACGTAGCCTCCTTCCTTCTGTGTATGTCTTACTTTGTCTTCACACAGCCTTCAAAGAAGCAGCCCTTGAACTTAGAGCCCAGAAGAATCCAGGATGACCTCATTTTAACAAATTACGTCTGCAAATTACGTTTGCAAATAAGGTCATTTCTGAGGCTCCAGGTGGACATAAAATCTTGGACTGTTTAACCTAATACAAGCGTACCTCTTTTTTTTTTTTTAAAGATTTTTTTTTTTTTTATTCATTCATGAGAGAGAGAGAGGCAGAGACATAGGCAGAGGGAAAAGCAGGCTCCCTATAGGGAGTCTGATGCAAGATTTGATCCCAGAACCCCAGGATTATGATGTAAGATGAAGGCAGACGTTTAACCAACTGAGCCCCTGAAACAAGCTCATTTAAAGCTTTTAACCATAAACTAGAGAGATAGTTGCTAGTAGCCCTAATAGTTTAAGAAATATCAAAAAGAATCCTTTTATATAAAACAGAGATCTTGAGATTTTATAGAAAATCTTAATTTACCTTGGAGTGGAGATTGTACTAGAAATTGAATTTAAACAACAGATTCTTTTTTTTTTTTTCTTTAAAAAATTAAAAAAGATTCTGGTATAGTTAATATACAGTGATATATTAGTTTCTGGTGTACAATATAGTGATTCACCAATTCTGTACATTACTCAATGCTCATCAGGACAAATATGCTCTTAATTCCCTATTTCACCCATCACCCCACTGATCTCCCCTCTAGTAGCCACCAGTTTGATCTCTATAGATAAGAGTCTGGTTTTTGCTTTGTGTGTTTTTTTTTTTTTTTGTCTTTTTCTTAACATATGAGTGAAATCACGTGGTATTTGTCTTTCTCTGACTGATTTCATTAGTAGTATACCCTCTAGACCTACTCATGTTGTTACAAATGGCTAGCTGGGTTCTTTTTTATGGCTGAGTAATATTGTATATGTGTGTTTACCACATCTTCTTTATCCATTCATGTATCAGTGGACATTTGGGCAGTCTCTATAATTTGCTATTGTAAATAATGCTGCAATAAACTTAGAGATGCATATATTTTTTTGAATTAGTGTTTTTGTATTCTTTGGGCAATACCCAGTAGTGGAATTACTGGGTCATAAGGTAGTTCTACTTTTAAATTTTAAGGAACCTCCATACTGTCTTTAACAATGGCTGTACCAGTTTGCATCCACACCAACAGTGCACGAGAGTTTCCTTTTCTCCACATCCTCATAACATTTGTTGTTTTCTTGTGTGTGTGTGTGCGTGTGTGTGTGTGTTTTAGTCATTGTGACAGGTGTGAGGTGATAATTCATTGCGGTTTTTGATTTGTATTTCCTTGATATTGGGTGATATGTAACGTTTTTTTCATGTATCTGTTGGCCATCTGGTTGCCTTTGGAGAAATGTCTTTTCATGTCTTCTGCTCATTTTTTCCTTTATTTTTTGGGGTGTTGAGTTGTATAAGTTTTTTATATATTTTGGGTAATAATTCTTTATTGGCTATGTCATTTGCTAATACCTTCTTCCATTCAGTAGGTTGTCTTTAGTTTTGTTGGTTGTTTCCTTTCCTGTACAGAAGTTTTTTATTTTGATGTAGTCTCAATAGTTTGTTTTTGCTTTTGTTTCTGCTGCCTGTGGAGACATACCTAGAAAAATATATATATATATATATTTTTTAGAAAAATATTTTTACAGCCGTCAAAGCAATTACTGCCTGTGCTCTCTTCTAGGATTTTTATGGTTTGAAGCCTCAGATTTAGGTCCTTAATCCATTTTGAGTTTATTTTCGTATATGGTGTAAGAAAGTGGTCCAGTTTCATTCTTCTTCTTTGTTTAATATATATATATTAAACATATATATATATATATATATATATATATATATATGAGAGAGAGAGAGAGCACATGCACACATGGGGGGAGGGGTGCGGCAGAGAGAGAATCCTCAAGCAGACTCCGTACATCCTGAGACCATGACCTGAGCTAAAATCAAGAGCCAGTTGCTTAACTGCCAAAGCCACTCAGGTGCCCCCCAGTTTCATTCTTTTGCATGTTATCTCAACACCATTTGTTGAAGAGACTGTTTTTCTTCAAAGAATAGATTCTTACTGATAGGATATTTTAATAGTCAAGAAAATGTTTATCTGTGGACATATTTTTATTATTAACATTGGCATTTTCTAGTATATGTGCTGCTGAAGCGAGCACAATATTGGCATTTTCTAGAGAATATTTTGGAATATGTGAAGTTAAAGAGATCCTTTTAAAACAGTAAGTGTAATTTTCATTATTTCGTGTACCTAAAGGAAAAGAATAGTTTATAATATAATCAGAAAAAAAGATTGATATAAACAATCATTTTATAGTCGATCTTTGAGAAGAAATAACTTCAGTTTTATAAAATGAGATACCTAAGCTGCCTAAACAAATTACTAACAGTAAGTTTGGGCACCTTTCAGTCACTCGAAAGTTAAATACTCAGAAAATAGGACAGTCATTCCTCATGTTGAAAGAGGAAATCCTTTCTTTACTTGCAGTAAAATTTTCTATATAACCTGCAGTTCTCTAAATCTTTTAGTTCTATATCGTTACTCTTATCCTAATAGTTAAAAAAAAAAAAAATGACCTGAGCCCCCATCTCACACATTTTGGTAAGTCCAGTGTCTGTCCTAGTGTTTCTGTGGATCTTGGGGAGGTGGGCAGTGAAGAGTAACTTTGGTGGAAGTATGTGTGCAGGAAGCTCATGATGTGCATTATTCTGGTCCCTGTAGCTTTGAAATCCTGTTCCCATTGGGCTCTGATTACTCCGTATACATACTTCTCAGCTGTGATTTGCTGCCATCTTTCAGATGTTGCCTTAAGCTGGGGGAAAAATCCCCCTCCTTCATCCTCAAAGCACAGTTTATCTAAACCTGTTGTGTATAGCAGCCTCCCTCTACTGAAGGCTTGGATGGATAGAGGAGGCTGAATTAGGACATAGTTTAAAATGGACAGTTTAACACCTTCAAATTCCTATCACTCCTAAAACCTCTGGCTTGAGGCTGTGGCTGTGACATTGGACTCATCCCTACCCTCCCACCCTACCTCTCACCCCCAGACCCATTTTCCCCTCCTCTGGGGCTTTATCCTGTCCTTCTTCCCCCAGTCCTGCCCCAGTTTCCTCCTGGGTGAGCAGAGCCTGGACAGCTGTCCAATTCTTCTTACCTAATTATGTAGAATAAGTCAACTCTTCTTTACTTTTCTTCTTTCCTGTCCACACCAGCTTTGAGGCTGTTAGCAGTTGATAATCACTTTTTTTTTTTTTAAAGATTTTATTTATTTATTCATGAGAGAGAGAGGGGCAGAGACATAGGCAAAGGGAGAAGCAGGTTCCCCACGGGGAGCCTGATGTGGGCCTTGATACGAGGACTCTAGGATCATGCCCTGAGCTGAAGGCAGATGCTCAACTGCTGAGCTACCCAGGTGTCCCGGTAACCACTTTCTAACTAACATATTTGCTTAAAATAAAAGAACAATATTCCTTAATAGTACTTTTTTTCTGTGCAGCTTAAGAGATCAGCTGAGACTGCAATTCACTCCTGAAAATTTGAGAATTCTTTTCTTTCTCTTTGCTATATTTAGAATATTTCAACAGTTTGAGAAGGAGTTAAAAGTTACCATTTCATCCTGCCACTGTTTCTCTCCTGGCAGTTGTCCCTGAATTCAGGTGTGGGCCCCCCAAACTGCAGAGACTATCCTTCTCTTTCATCATTTTATTCTCAGTGCCTAGTCCAGTGCTTGGTATGTGGTAGGTACCTAGTAAATATTTGTGGGATGAAAGAACAACCTCTGTCTACACAGAGAAGGAAATCTTGAAATTCCCATTAAGACTTGTCCCTTTTGATTAAAACTTCATCCTAGGAAGCAGATGATGCAAATAACATACTTGTAAGACATTTGGAATAAGGAGACTTTTTCCCTGGTGGTCTTGTGGCATCACTATTTGAAACCTAAGGTGAGACACAAAGAATTTGAGTCAGGAAAGTAAACTATCATGCAAATTAATCTTTCACATGTATAATCTTGTCCACTGCTGTCCATTTGCTACTGTTAAGTCCACTTTAGTTTTAGGTAATGCTATTCAAATATAACTTAGTTTGTTGTACACCCTAGGGCACAGACGTTGTCTGAAATATTTCCACACATTGCCAGTGTGCAAAAAACAACAAACTGTCTTACCTCAGATGATTGGGAAGTTAGGAATCTTTTCTTCACCAGCCTTCTTCATACAGAGATAGATATCTTCTTTTTGGTGGCTCATAGTTAATTAGTGGTTGCTGTGGATTGCATTTAAAGGTCATGAGCCTTAGCTGTCTTCAGAGTATTATTACATGGTTAGTTTTGAATGGCTCAAAAGGGAAAGAATAGCTAGCTCTCCTCATGGGAGGCTCAGAAAAGTGAAGTAAGTTGTGATGAAGTGAAGCAGTTTGGATTCAAGCCCAGGTCTAACTGACTTCACAGTCCATGTTGGTTACACACTGCTTTGTGGCCTCACCATCTGGTTTTCTAGAATCTTCCAGCATGGAAGGTCAGATCTATTTTTTGATACGTGCCTGTGTGATGTGCCCTGGTATTGCTGATGGAGTTAGAAACACCTTAAAATTTAGAGTTGAACAGAATGTGTTGCCGTAAAGCATTCAGTAGATAATTTGCCTTGAGAAAATAGACATCTGTGGGAGATCCTCGTACTATAGCGAATGGATTTCAGAGGTAGGGGATGTAGGTTCACAGTCCACTGATGGGGTGCTCTTGAGGTCTGGTACCTTCTGTGAGTGAATTTCTGTTAGTCACCAAGGATTGTTAATGCTTTCCAGCTTCCTTACTACTACATCCCAGGTAACAGATTGAGGCAAAAAGAGTGACATACCCTATTATTGTTTTTAAAAACAAACAAGCCTTCCTGTTGGCCTTGCTAAAGGAGACAGTCTGTCAGCCTTTTCTTTGTAGTCTCATAAACTTCATGATTTTATGGAAATAACATATCTCTTTCCTACATTCCTATTATCTCAGCAAAGGCTTCCAACAAGTCCTAACTCATGTCCTGACTCATTTTTTTGGTGACATTAAAAAAAAAAGTCAGCAGTTATTAAAAAGTCTTGGAAAAAACCACTAACAGCCACCTTTCTTCTTTGATGATAGAAAAAGGCAATTAGGGATCCCTGGGTGGTGCAGCGGTTTGGCGCCTGCCTTTGGCCCAGGGCGCGATCCTGGAGACCCAGGATCGAATCCCACGTCGGGCTCCCGGTGCATGGAGCCTGCTTCTCCCTCTGCCTATGTCTCTGCCTCTCTCTCTCTCTGTGACTATCATAAATAAAAAAAGAAAGAAAGAAAAAGGCAATTATTTACATACTATTTCATAATATATTCTCTTTAAGAAAACAGAGTAAGCATCCTAATACCTGGACAGTGTACTGTTAGTCTTTACACTTGGCCACTTTGCCTCCTTGAAGTCCTATTAAAAAACAAATATTCAGCTGAGTAAATATCAAGATCAAATTGGCTTTATTTAATGATTCATAGATCAGGCAGCATCCTATCTAGTAAATAGAAGCACCATTGAGCCACAGAAGAGGAAAAGTTAGTAAAGGCAGAAAGAGGGTGGAAAAAAGAAATTATTAGCAAAAAATGGATTGCTTCAGGCAGAGTCACCCACCCTCATCATAAGGGGAATTGAAAAGATCTTTTGGGCAGATGATCTCACTGATGCTTGACCAGGTAATCCCAATTTGGGTGGTTAAAGGTTACATTCCTGGGAGAGGTTGAAGCTGCAGTTAGGTTAAGTATTAAATCTTGGTTTGCTGATGTGGGGCTTAGCACAGATGACTCCATTTTGGGTCTGTTGTCTCTTAAAAAAATTGCCCCCTTTTTTTCAGACTCCACTTAATTGAGAGATGTGATAAAAATTTAAGATATTAACACCACTCTTAGCTACTGCTGTATAGTTCTTGTAACTTTTGTTGATCCTTTGTGTGGTATTCACAGGCCATGACATTTTTTGCTTAATCTCTGTATAGGCCATGATTTTAGGTTCACAGTTTTTAGGTTGGTCATTGTCTTCATTTGTTTTCTGACATTCCAGTCTTGGGGAAATCATTTGCTTGACGGTTAGCAGCTGTGAATGTGCATTGAAAAGATTTGAAAGAACACAATAAACTGGGGAGATTACTATGATTTTTATAAGCAGGGTAATTCCTAGTGTTTGGAATGTACTTTGGATCTATGGTCCACAAGACCCAAACCAATCAAAATCAAGTAAGTCATGGAAAGACTGTATTGAAGGAGTCCCCTTTTAAGCCAAGTGGCTTACTCAGTGATTTTATGTGGGTGAGTTTCAGTTTCTCCAAGAGTGTTAAGCCAGGTGCAGTGGGTGGTGTTGGCAACACAGACACCTCTTTGCTCAGTTAAAGGATAGTTAAGAGCTATTCTATTATCAAGAACAACTGGCCAGAGAGTCTAATGCTTTTGGTCAGGCATCTATTGTCTTAGCAGTGGATTTGCATTATTTTTAAATGTGAAGGGGAGGTTTTTCATTATAGATTCATTTACATGAATGAAGACCTATATCCCTAACTAGGGATATAGGTCTTTACCAAAGGATGTGAATCCTGAATCATAAAAGACTTATAGTAGATTCTTTCTATCTTGATAGCGTAAATTCAGCAGAGTTGACCAAATGATTTGTTAATAATTAGGGGCAGTTAGATAGCGTAAGAGGCACTTCCAAGTTATATGCCAGCTCTCTAGGCATTCATAGGCCCAAGGAGAATGACAACCACCACAGACAAATCCTGTCAGGGCACAAACCACTCCCATTGGGGTGATACTTTTAATGGTCATATTGGAGTTTTGATAACAAATCCGGCAGTCTGAAAGGCAAGGTTTCCCTGTCTTAGCAATGGCTTAAGAAATATGTATGATGTTTTATCTTTCCTGGCCAATGCCAGAGTAAAGGAAAGAAAGAAGAAGAAGATGTTTTTTTTTTTTTTTAATTTTTTATTTATTTATGATAGTCACAGAGAGAGAGAGAGAGGCAGAGACACAGGCAGAGGGAGAAGCAGGCTCCATGCACCGGGAGCCCGACGTGGGACTCGATCCCGTGTCTCCAGGATCGCGCCCTGGGCCAAAGGCAGACGCCAAACCGCTGCGTCACCCAGGGATCCCAGAAGAAGATGTTTTATGTTTAAAGTATGAAATTTTGATTCGATGTCTTGGGAGAAAGCAGTCTACCTCACTATCAGTTACTTCTCTTCCTGATTAATTTGACTTGGACACGACCAGATGATAAACGGAGCCTTTTCATCTGTATAGTTCCAAGGAGATTGAAGGGCAGTCTTAGTGATTCCAAATCAGAAGGCTGAGAATTGGAAATATTAGTTTGGTGAGTTGTAGCCAGATATTTGAGGAAACTTGAAGAATTTAGGAATCAGTTCAGCCTCAAAGACAACAGGATTAAAATCTACTGTAGACAAGGATACAAACATAATTTTTTTTATAGTATTTCCTATTTTTTCTCCCAAGGATAATAACAGTAAAACTAATTTGTTTGCATTAGACTTGGCCTGGTTATTTACACAAGTACAACAAGAGTAGTAATTGACCATATAAGCTTCTTTTATGATTGCTTTGTAAGCAAGAACCTTGTAAACAAGATGGCAGGCTGAATTTTTCAAGGGGCTTTATTAGTTCTATAAAGTCAATCTTAGATCCTCAAAACTGTGTGGTCAAATCTGAGTCTACACATAGCTCTCTCAAATACAATATTCTAGTCAAAGCCTTGATGATATGAGCAATGTTCCCAATTGGGTCTTGTTACAAGGAGAATAGATTTTTATTGGACTTATGCAAATAACTATATTGTTCTAGAAAGAATACTCAAGAGTTTCTGAATTCTGGAGGGATCAGGTAGGAAGAAAGGTAAATGTTTCATCTTTGTTCACAAAGGCATCTTTACCACATTGTTGATAGTGTAAGGAAAAAGAGAAAAAGGCTTCCTATTTTTGGAAAAACAAAGTATTAAAGAATCAGAGATGTTTCAAACAGTAAGTCTGGAAAATGATTATCCTTCTCTTCAATTTATTTAGTACCATTGAATTAATACTTGTTTGACTTGAGTTCAGTTTTTTCATTAGTTCTGGAAATTGCTATCCAGTTCAGTTTTATGATCTTAAAGTTATCAGAAACCATGTTCTAGGCTTTCCATGAGTGTCCTTGAAGATGAAACACTTTTGCAAAAGCATTACAGTGATGTCAGTAAATGACAAAAGACTTAAAAATCGGTATGATTAAAGATCTGGTGGAAAGTTCATTACAATGCAGCTGTCAGAGCAATTTGGTTATTTCATTGATAACACTGAATGATAACATTTCAGGATAAGAACTAGAATTACAAGTAATAACATACCAGGACACAGTTTCATATGATTTCTGAAACACATATTAATAACATATCTATACAAATATAATCTAAGAAGGTTTAGTATCATGTATTTGATAATACTTCCCATGTAATTTAACAAACCAAATAAACCTAATTTGTGTAACATCTCTCTTTTTATAAAAAGAGGGAAAAAAATCTTTTGAGATGTTATAGGGACCCCACTAGAGAGTCCTGAAGTTAATTTCATATCAAGAAGATGAGTGTGATTTTTGGGAAGTTTGTCAAGAATATCAAAAGGTTTTAAAAACTTGATTAAATAGACAAGTGATTATAGGTCACTGTGAAACAATACTTAGTTATCTATTTAACCATAGTACAGTTAAAGACTTTGAAGGCAAATATAGAAAGTTAGTTTTTAAAAACCTTAGCTCTTTTAATAAAGAAGACTCAGTCTTCTTAAGTAATCAGAAACCTGATAAAGACGCAGAATTTTGACAAATTTTTGACAAGACACAAAATCCTTGTTTTCGAGGCAGATGATTTAAAAGGTTAAGAAAACCTTTTATAGTGTCTTATCAGGAGTAAAAAAAACCAAATTCTATTTTGTAGTGACTTACTTTTGTTATTAAAATTCATTTAACCTAATTAATTTTATTTTTTAATCTTAGCCAGCTTGACCACACATTAAATTGTTTTCTTTTCCATAGACTTACAACTTTCTTACATTTATATTTTGTCCTATGTTTTCCTCCTTACCATTTTTAAATAATTAACCTCTCTTTAGAACAAACTTTCATTTCCCTCTAACAAAAATGTATTTTCATTCCTCATACCTTCTTTTTTCTTTTAAGATTTTATTTATTTATTCATGAGAAACAGAGAGAGAGGGAGAGGGAGGGAGAGAGAGAGAGAAAGAGAGAGAGAGAGAGAGAGAGGGAGAGAGGCAGAGAGAGACACAGGCAGAGGGAGAAGCAGGCTCCTGTGGGGAGCCCAATGTGGGACTTGATCCTGGGTTTCCAGGATCATGCCCTGGGCCTAAGGTGGCACTAAACCGCTGAGCCACCCAGACTGCCCCCTCATACCTTCTTTTACTGAAAACACACATTCTACTTCTGTTTCATTTGGAGATATTTTCCTTCTTTCTAGTGGCTTTAATTGAATCTATTAGAATTTTAACCCTCAAGAACCTTAATTGTTAGTGAAAATAAAGAAATATTATGAACTGTCTTTTATAATAGCTTTCTGTGGCTTGGCAAATCTAAAACTACTTTTTATAATTTCTATAAATATATGTTTTTCAATAATAATTTTTCAGCATAGCAAAAAAAAAACATGTTTACTTATAGACCCAAATATCTTTAGTTCCTCTGTAAAAGGAAACAAAAAGTAGATAAGCCTGTGTTCAATAATTGATGTTTCAGCATTTTATCTTATTTGGAAGTGATCTGGCTACATAATGAATTTAACTTAACTCACCATTTAACTTAATTTAGCAAAACTTTAAGGTTTTAGATTACAAAAAAAACTAGGGGAAAGTATTTGAAAGTTTGCTAAAAATGACTTCTATTTCACTTAACATCTTTTTCTTAACAATTATATTTAGACTACCCACAAAAACTTAATGAGACGTTAGACAAAATCAGCCACATGCCTAGCTATTGTTCTTGCTGACAAATTCCGTAAGAGATAAAATGAACTTACTTGATTAGTAAACCCAGGTAGAGTATAAGTTGTGTGTCTGTATTGTGTTTTATGCTGGTAACTCAGAAGACATGCCTATTTTAATGAAACCAAACTCAAGCTAGTTTTTATTTGTCAAAGGTTAACCTGGATCAGTGAAACTGAAAGTAGTTGGGTTTGTTTCTGTTGTATTTTTGAGAATGTTTATGAATACTAATTTATATAAGCACTTGATTTTCTTTAAGACACTTAAATAGAGGTCTTTCACAAATTAATTTTGGCATTGCCATCTAGAGGTAGAAAATATCACACTCATCTATAACACACACATATATAAACACACATAAACAGACAGATGCAAACAGAGACTTTATAGTTTCACAACACAAGATTTCCCATTAGCCCAAGCTCCAGTGACTTCCCCCTTTTGTTTCTCTTTTGATAAGAACTACTTCTCTGAAGTGTGTACTTTAACATTTACATCCCAAAGCACCGGAAAGAATGCAGGTTATAAGAATTTTAAGATAAATGGGGAAAGTTTGGGGATTGGTAAAGAGGAATATGTGGAATTTAAGTTGCCCCTAGAGTTGCATTTGTAGTTTTGCAGAGATTTTTAAGATAAAGATAGTTGCTCTCAATTCCTCAAGGGATGGGGTTGCACCTTCAATGACCTGATAGGTTGATCCACTCATAAATCATTTTACAAGGGCTTTGGGAGGTTTTTCTTCTATCCTGGATACATAGTTTTATTTTGTAAAAATAAAACTTAGAGGAGAAGGCTTAAACGTTTTTTTTTTTTTTCTATCAGGTTCTTGGCTAGTTTTTCACAACAGAACTACTTTAGTTTTTAGTTGAGACAAACAGTAAATATTTTTGGCAGTATTGGATAACCCCTTGGACTCAAGACACACCCCCAAAGAAGGATACAAGAGAGATTTTACTTCCCTCTTTCTTATGGGGCACTATAGCAGAGATCCAGGAAAGCTGAGGCTGGTAAGAATTGTCACCTTTAACCAGCTTCTGCCAGTTTTCCCAGGATTCCATCTACAGGCTCTTGAGCAATGTTTAAAGGAGGTATAGCTCCAGTATCCAGAATTTGGCAAAGTTTTTCATTAATTTTTAGTTTCCCTTGGCTGTTTAAGAGAATAACATAGTTTCCCAGAAAATTCCTCAGAGTCTCATCAACTCTGGGAGAGGCCCATATGGACTCCTTTGAGGGCAGATATGAGTTCATTTGAGTTGATGTTGAAAAATTTGCACAGGCCCTTTGAGAACAATCTCTTTCCCAGTGTCCTAGCTGATTACAACTGAAACATCAATCCCTCACCATTGTTTTCATGACGGACTGCTAGGAGAATGCATTGCAGGTATTTTATGTGGCTGGCCTTGGAACTTTTGTAACTATAAAGCTAATGGTTTGGCAAGATTTTGTTTACGGTCCTGTGTCTTTAGATTTTCATTAGCTTTTTGCAGTGAACTTTTTTAATGAAGCTGTTACGGAATCTTTTTTTTTTTTTTTTTTTTGCTGTTATGGAATCTTAAAGACACTTTTGGAACCGTCTACACACCAATGAAAATAGGTATCCCGTTCTGTTTATTTGATATGGGAACCCTTAATTTCAACCCTTAATTTCAAATACCCTTCTGAAATCAATTGTGTCTAATTGGAATGCTTCCCATAATGGCCATTGTAATTCTAAGTTGGCTTTTGTAAGATTTTGTTATTTTTGTAGATATTTACAGCCTTTAGGACTGCAGTTCTTAGACATAAAATAAGGAAGTGTGCCAGAAGATGGCACGCTTAACTGGTGTTTGAAGATATCATTTTTATTATTACTACTACTACTATTACTACTATTATTATTTTAGCTGGGCCTTTGGGTCTGACCCAAATTAATACCTAAAAGATGTATGTCATGGGGTTTGGAATGGTGTGCTGTTTTACAGTATACCTTATTGCATGGAACTTTTCTTGAACCTAATGGGTAACGTAGTGTCCATCTAACTTGTTCCATGACCAACTTATCCTAACGTGGGAATTTTTTAATTAGGTGGTGAGGGCTTTATCATCTTTTAAGTGCTTGACCTATGCTCACCAATTTTGTGGCTTTTTGACTTCAAGATTCTTATTAGCAATTAGCCTTTGTCTACACAAAACAAGACAAACATTAACATGTGCATCTTAACACACCAGCAGTAACCAAGGGATTTTAGTGCACACCACCAGCAGTTCGCACTATGGATTAAATCAGCAACTCCAGTAAGTGGGGACTCTGGACTGGAACTGGGGGAAGTGATTACAAATGACTGGTAAATTGCCAACTGAACTGTTAGAGGTGGAAAGTCTGCATTGTGTGAATGGGGGTCTTGGTCCTTGGATTTTGCATGAGAAGATTTCCATGGGGGATCCACTCTAATAAAGACAGCCAGAAGGAAAGTAGCAAGCACAAAACAGTTTATAAAGCAAAAGTACACTCTCTAGGTGGGAGAGTGGGCAGATGCCTTGAGGTGGAACCAGCCCTAAGGTTATTTGAGGATTGGATATTTGTTGTGCCTCTCTGGGCTGGGAGGAGCTGTGCCATTCAGTCTTGCTGGTCTCTGATGGAGGTTGTTTCTGGTCATTTGAGGGACCCCTCCCACAGGTTGGGAGGGGGAATTTTTGACTGTACAAGGTATGGCAGCCTCTCTCCATTGAAGGGGCTGTACCCACAGTGCAAATGCATTACAATGAGCCTACGGGTTATTCTAGGGCAGAAGTAGAAGAGAATAGTGCATGCTCTGCACCTGTGGCTCTTGATCTGTCAGCCCCAAGGCCTTAGAAGCCACAAGGTCAGGATGTTGTGTTCCCAGGCTTTTAATATATAGCTTATTTATCACCATTCTTGCCTCCAGCACATGTCTCTGTCATTCCCTTTATGGACTTGGAACTATACCTCAGGGTATTCCTTCCACTGTTCAGGTCTAGCTTCTGCCTAACAGAATCAAGGGCAAGGAGTTGGATTCTGGATGGAACTGTCTGCCAGCTCAGACTGACCTAATAAGCCCTGGATTGGAAAGCTAATTAGATTGGGAGCTCAAAGCAAAGAGAGCAGAACTCTGAACATAGGAGAACTCACCCATGGCCCTCAGAAGAAGTTGAGAAAAAACAGTGAATTCAAAAGGGTTTGTGGGGTATCATGCCTGTTTCTCTTTGTCCCTGAATGCTGTCAGAAGTTCACTTCAGATCCCACCACTGCCACCAAATCTGATAAAAACCAAAAATTCCGCTGAGTAAATTTAAAGATCAAATTGGCTTTATCAGTGATTCATGAATTAAGCAGCATCCCACCAGCAAATAGAAAAGAATTCTTCTGAGCTACAGAAAAGGAAAGAATTTTAAGAGTGTAAAGGGACAGAAAAGGAAATTATTAGCAAAGAATATGCATTGTTTCAGGCAAGGTCACCCTCCTAATGTGAGGTACAGGAGGGGTCTATTGGACAGATTATTTCATGGTGCAATTCAGGTTAATTCCAGATTGTCTGGTTAAAACCTACATTCCTGGAAGAAGTTGAAGTTTCAGTTAGGTTAGGTATTAAGTCTTGGTTTGCTTACATGAGGCTTAACACAAATGACTCCATTTTGGTTTTTTAATAGACCTTTTTGCAACAGAACCAGCTATGAAGAGAGGCAAGAAGGGGATGATGGTAATTAACAGGGTGCTGAGCTAATCGTTCATGTTCAGAAGAAACATTTTCCATAAGCCCTTTGTAAGTCACATTAGAGCAGAATTGGTTTTAAAAAACCTAAAATTACTCTATGATAGAGACTAATAAACGGGTCTCTTTTATTTTAAACTGTACAGGTTAGTTTTTATGTTAGTTTCCATACTCTAAAAGCCCCCGTAATAATATTTTTGAGGAGTTTTGAATTTTCCAGGTAATGTTAGGATATTAAGAATACTTTGAAGATAGAAAATATTTTGGCATTCTTAATTATATGTGTGTTGAAACATGTATACATTCTATGCTATGTCTTTGTGTACAAGCCATTGCTTAGTAAATGATCTTTTTGGTTATATTCTTTTGGAAATGGTGGTGTTTTATACAATCATTGGTAATTTGGTTATAAAAATGAGCTATTCCTAACAAATCAGTTGTAATTTTTTTTTCATTTATAGAGTAAGATATAACTAACTTGAAAGTTATCACGTATTTGACTTTTCCTGAATTAATCTCTATTTCAGATAGTCCATTCCATTCTCCACATAAGCAACAAAAATTTCGTTTATTCATTAAACAAAAATTAGGTAAGTACTTACCTCATGCCAGGTACATTTTCAGGCACTGAGGATACAGCAGCGAGTAAAATGAATATGATCCCATTCCTCACTTTAATAGAAGAGGCAACTGTCTCTATACAGCACAAAAATAGGTACCTAATAGAACATCATGTATATATGCATGGATAGATATGAATTGAACTGTAAACACCATAAAGAAAAATGTAGCAGAGTAAGAGGATTTAAAGTGTTAGGAACAGAAATGTCAGATCATTTTTTTGTCAGACCATGCATCTTTAATTTTTACTTTAGAAAATTTTGTCAGCAGCGCCTTTTTGCAGTAGGGCTGGTGAAACCCGAAGGGAGAGGGGAGTTCAGGCTCTGGAGACCACTTGGAAGAATGGCCATTTGGGTGACAACCTCATTTTTAGTTCCAAGAGCTGAAGAAGTTGGAAGTCTCAAGTGTTGTGTGGCCTCGTGCAGATTTCCATCCCGTTCTTTTTTGGTACCACAATCTTAGAAAAATGAGAATAAAAGGATAAGAGTAGCAGCTTCAAAGGGCAGGGTGGGCAAGATACTACATTTTGAGGGTAGAACGTTTCAGTTATGCAAGATGAATAAGAAATCTGCATAAGATTGTGCTTACAGGTTAGCAATACTGGAGTATACCCTTTAAAATTGTTAGGAGGATAGAGTGCATATTAAGAGTTCTTTTACCACAATAAAATACAAAATAAAGTAAAATAAAAATTAGACAAGATAAGGATTTAAATTCGAATGTAGTGGATAGTTACCAACATGATATAGATAAAAGAGTGTTGGGAAGACTTTTACACACTCAAATATCATCAGAATGCCTCAGATTTCACCATTATTTTCATTTCTTTGATACTTAAATCATTTTATTAATCTTCAGGAGACTTTCTTAAAGGGGTTTTCCAAAGTGAGTGTTTGCTAAAAAGTATTTTGGATATGGGACATAGGGAGGGAGGGATGACATGAAGATTAGGTACCAACCAAATAAGGGAGGAAAAAGAACATGATAAATTACATGGAAAGGTCATTATTTTCAATATGGTTCCCTGGATGAAATATGAGCCCCAGTTCCTCTTTCTGCGCTTTCCCTGGAATAGTGGCAGGAGGAACTGACCCACTGTGGAATGCTCAGTCAGCAAGGTTTTATGATTTCATTGCAACAGCGGAGAAAAGATACTGTGATTCTGTTTTTCTATAAAACAAAAGGAGTAGAACAGATGATTTCTAAACTTCCTTCCAGATTTAATAGTTCCTAGGACTGTGATCTTAAATAATTGTAAGAAAATACTTTGCGTTTCAATGGAAGGATTGAGCATTTCTCTACAGTATGTGTAAGAACGCTCAGGATACTGTATAGGATTTTCCTAAGTATCTGGGTTAGGCTACATTTCAAATTTAATTTACTTTACTAAGAAAGAATACAGCGCCCTTCATTTCCTAGAGTGAACGCATGATTAAAGAGAAAAGAAAGGGTCACTGGCAGGTGAAACTCTTCCTCTGGTTAGTGAGGGGAATGCTAATAGGTGCCTGAGACATCTGAGATTTTTTTTTTAAGTATTGTTTGTTTAGGTTAGAGTTTAAAAAGTTGAAGAATAAAACTGAAAGTATTGGGTTTAAATTGTGGGTTTTGTTGGGGGAGTTATGTTAAAGTTTACAAAGTTGAAGAGTAAAAGTGTCTTGAATTTGTTTCATGTATACACTAACATGAGGTAAATTAGTATTTATTTCCTATATCACAGTGTGTATGTGGTGCTTTTACTGAATTTTACTTAAGTAGGCAATAGCTAAAGGCTGAACCAATTAAATAAACACAAAAACAAATGGGGTGGGTGGGGGGACTAGGAAGCCAAATCCTGGATGGACTAGACTCCTCTTGTTTACTCTGTGTTAGTCTGCATACTAAACGTTCATCTCTTCTTTTTCCATTTTTGCTTTGAAGCTCAGCACAAATGTAGCTGGTGACGGGCAATTCACCAGACTAGTTAAAATTCCTCTGGTTGTGGCAGTTTGTTAAGCTGTAGTGTTATTATTGTAACTGGCTAATTATGTAATGTCAACAATTCAATGAGGTGGAGGATCAGTATTTATACAAGCAGGACTTGGAACACGAGCCTTTAGCCTCTCTGGTTTTGGCACATTTTTCTCATCTACAGGTTTTCAGTTTAACTCCTTTTTTTTTTTTTCCTTTCCCACACTACTTTATTCTTCATGGATAATCCCTTCCCAAATCAAGACACATTAAGTTGGAAATTGGAAAGGAAATAATCAGTTAAGGCTTAGGTCTCATTTTGCTGCATTTGCTTCTTTTGCCTTTGGTGTTATGCAGATGGTCTGGTGTTGGTTGTTCAGCACTAGAACTACAAGTTTTCTTTTTAATTCTGCTTGCCCCTCCATGTATTGGATGTGGCAAAGATTTTTGTAGCTTTCCTTTGCATTAAATTTAAGGTATTTTATATATTCACACCTTCCTGTAAGAAGCTTATTGAGGAATGGAAATCTAAGGGATTTGCATTCACTCTATAATCTACCATGATTACCAAGGCTGCTGGTATGACTTAGTGGGTGGAATATGTCTTAGGAAAAAAATACATAATTCTGACAAGATGCTTTTTGAAAAATCCCAACCAGCTGTTTCAAGTAGAACACTGTAAAATTTATTCAAAGTCAATTTTATTTCACTTGGAAGCAAATGTAGTTCAAAGAATGAGCTAAAGTAAACAGTGAAATTTAACTTATCCAAAGTTCGAGCAGTGTTGTCTTTGTATAGGGCTTTCAGCAGCTTTCTTTTCCATTGTCAAGCTGTGTACCATTTTACTCAACTTATCCTTGTCTAACCTGCGGAGTGTGGGGAGTTCCTCAAAGCAGACGTGAGGTCTGTCCCAGGTGGCCTCAGATGTTGGACTGGCCAAGGGATGAGAATGTTGAATATGGAGTCACATAGTGAATTAGTTTATCTTGGCTGTAACAAATTAACATAAATTTAGTGACCTAAAGCAACACAACCTTATTATCTTATAGTTTTATAGGTCAGAAGTCTAACAAAGGTCTCACTGGGCTGAAATCAGGGCACAGGCAAGGTTGTTTTGTTTTTTGGATGCTCTAGGGGGAGAATCTGTTTCCTTGCCTTTTCCACTGTCTAGAGGCTACACAACGTTCCTTGGCTTGTGGGCTTCCTCCATCTTCATAGCCAGCAGTGACTCATCTCTGCATCAATATTCATAGCCAGCAGTGTTCTTCCATAGTCACATCCGCCTCTGCCTCTGCCTCTGCCTCTGAACTCAGCTGGAAATGTTTTCTGATTTTGAATACTTTATGACTATGTTTAGCCCAGCTAGATAACCGGGGATAACTTGCCCATCTCAAGGTTCTTAACTTCATCACATTTGCAAAGTTTCTAGCTGTGTGGCTTTGGGCATTCAGCTCACCTTTCTGTCCTGATGTGTGGGAGTTGGGCTAAATAATTTTTAAGATCCCTTTTAGCCCCAACATCCTTTGAGTTGATGCCTCAGAATAAGGTTAGGTTCATAATTTCTAATTGCGATTTTTCTTTTAAACTCTCAAAGATGTCATCTGTGGGAATCAAGGCCTTAGCACCTCTTTATCAGCCTTGTAAGTGAATATTTGTATGTGTGTTCACATTATACATGCATATATGTGATGTTTTCCATTCCATATATACAGGGAACTGTATATATGAACTATATATAGGATCTTTTCTCTTTTAACCTCTTAACTCCATTAAACTTGTTTACATATATGTAAGCAACTTTAAGGTATAGATTTATTTTAGGGGCACCTGTGTGGCTCAGTTGGTTAAGCATCCGACTCTTGATCTCAGAATTGTTCAAGTCCCGCTTTGGGTTCCATGTTAGACATGGAGCCTACTTTAAAAAAGAGAGAGAGATTGATTTTAAAACATTTGAGTATTTTTTAAATGGTAGATAATACCATTTACACGTGGTTAAGATGTATCTCATTGTAAAATTAATAACATGAGGGACACCTGGGTGGCTCAGCGGTTGAGTGTCTGCCTTCAGCCCAGGGCATGATCCCAGAATCCCCGGATCAAGTCCCACATAGGGCTCCCTGCATGGAGCCTGCTTCTCTCTCTCTGCCTGTATCTCTGCCGCCCCCCCCCCCATGTCTCTCATGAATAAATAAATAAAATCTTTAAAAAAATATTAACATGAAAGATAGCTTTTACTAGACTAATCTTTTTAGTGATATAGACATATACAATGGATTATCAATGGATTATGAATATTCTTTCATGGGGCAGCCTGAGTGGCTCAGCAGTTTAGTGCCGCCTTCAGCCCAGGGTGTAATCCTGGAGACCCAGGATCAAGTCCCACGTCGGGCTCCCCACAGGGAGCCTGCTTCTCCCTCTGCCTGTGTCTCTGCCTCTCTTTGTGTGTGTATCTCATGAATAAATAAATAAAATCTTTAAAAAATATATTCTTTCTTGTTTATTTAATAAACTTTCATTGCTTATACAGATTGTGTGTTCATTCGAATCAGTGTGGGGATCTTTTGATGCTTAATTTTGTAACTTCTCTGTTTCTGTTCTTGCAAGTGTTGTCTTTATTTAGTTGATGTCTTATTAATTAAAGGATGAAGAATGCCTCCTTTGATACAAGTGGGTATTTATAAAGTAAAGATCTCTAGAGTACAAGCTGAGGAAGTCTTTAGGAAAAGATCTATCTTTTCTGAACGTATTTAAAATTGGAAGACAAAGAGATAAGCAAGACCCTATTTGTGAGTACACTTGCATCTACCTAGTGTTTGGAGTTAACAAAGGATGGCATAACATCCCTTACTTGTTTTATAATAATTGAGTGCTGGACTTTGAGATGGCTTATCATTCTTTCAAATATAACTAGCTAACACTGCTTTGAGGAGTTGTAGACATTACCATTCAGTGTTCTGTGCTGTATTTAGATACAAAATATCTAAATGTTTCCTTTTCCTTCAAGAAGGAAACACGTTGAAAATTAGTGCTGAGAGGAAAAAGGGGTCTCTGAACCCCCACCCAAATTGACTATTCTCTGGGCAGCAAAGGGACAGCAGGTTAGCCAGCCTTCATATGAATACTTGTTATTGACTAAGAAGGAACTCATTATTAGAAAAAATGTTTCTTTGCATTGAAAATGAGCATGGCCCGTTGTAACTTCCCTCTGTTGTTGTAGTTTTAGGCCCTAGAATTGTAATACTGCTCCATATGTCAACCCTTTGAGTGTTTAAAGATTACACTCTGGAATAAAACCCCACCACTTACTGAATGTGTAACATTGAGTAGGTTACACAACCTCTCTGAGCCTCAGTTTCTGCATCTGTTAAATGGGAATAATAATAATAGCCTACCCCACAGTGTATTGTGTGTGTGAATGTATGATGGCACATTGAGAATGCTCAGCAACTACCAACTATTACTGTCTTCACCTTCTAGGTTTTTTCTCAAGTCTTCTAAGTCATTTAGGCAAATGTTCTTTACTATGATTTCTAGACCATTCACCTTTCTAAAGATCAGTTTATTAATATTCCTCTTATAAGTTGGGATACGCAGAACTGAACAAGATTCTGTAGATGTGGCTGATCAGTCGGAACATGAAAGGTCTGTTCCTTTCTCTAATTGCCACCAGCATCTCATTTATGCAGGCTAATGTTCCAGTGAATCTGACAGCATCCTTGTTTCTTGTGGCTTATATTGAACTTGTGGCTAGCAAAAGTCCTTGAGTCTTTTTCATTTAATCTGCTTTTAGGGCAGGTCTTTTGTAGTTTCCTATACCTATGCTAGTGGTTTTCTTTTTATTTTTTTAAAGGTTTTTTTTTTTTTTTTTTAATTTATCCATGAGAGACATACAGAGAGAGGCAGAGAGAGAAGCAGGCTCCCTGCAGGGAGCCCGATGTGGGACTTGATCCCAGGACCCTGCGATCACATCCTGAGCTAAAGGTGGTCGCTCAACCACTGAGCCACCCTGGCATCCCTGTGCTAGTGGTTTTAAACAATAAAATACACTAGTAAATGTTCATCCCAGGAAATACTTGCTTTGTTTGGTCCGTATTTCTCATTGATGAAAATCTTTCAAAATCCTATTTCTGTCATCCATCATTTTAGTTGGCTAGCACTTCCTTCTAGTTATGTGTCACTGGCAATTTAATTGTGTTCTAAATACTTTCTTTGAAATCATTACTAAAAATGCTGGACATCCCAAAGGATGGACAGTTACAAAGCTTTGGGGTACACCACAGAGCTCTCTACCCAGGTTACTTTCTATTGATTCATTTATCCATTTTACCAGTGTCAGGTTTCTTTAATAAAACACTACAGACTGTGGGGCTTAAGCAACAGACATATATTTCTCATAATTTTGGAGGCTGGGAAGTCCAAAGTCAAGGTACTGACACATTTGTTTCTTGTTAAGGGCCTGCTTCCTGGCTTGTAAATGGCCACCTTCTTACTGTGTGCTCACATGGCTTTTCCTTGGTGTACTTTTGTGGAGAAAGAGAAAGGAAACTCTGGTGTCTCCTCTTAAGAGCACTAATCCTACCAGGAGAGCTCTATCCTCATGACCTCATCTAAACCTAATTACCTCCCAAGGGCTCCTCCTCCAAATGCCATCACATTGGAGCTTATAGCTTCCATATATGAATTTTGGAGAGGCCATAAACTTTCTGCCCATAACAACCAACATGCATTAGAGTCTCTACAACTTGTTAGGGATGGACATAGGCTTATGATCCTTACTTGAATAAGGTAAGCTGGGTTTTAGAGCTTATGTTCTAGTATTTTGGAGTGGGTGAGGGTAGACAATAAACAAGCCAACAAAGGAATGACTAGTATAACTTCAGGTGGTGAGAAATGCCGAAGAAAATGAGCATGGTAGAAAGAGTAAGGTGAGGACATTATGATAGATGTTGGTTGTGTGAGGCTATTTGGGGATAGTTAGGGAAGGTTTTTCTGAAGTGATGTTGGAGTAGACACTTGAGCAATGTGCAGAAATAAACCTATAAAGAATATTGTAGGCATAAGGAAAAACAAGAGAAAGATCCTGAGGCAGAAAAGAGCCTGTAGTGGTTTTAAGCAGCAGTAGGGTTAGGAGTTAGAGGTTAGAGTGAAGGAAGTTGGTTAAAGATAATGCAAAGCCTTGGAGGCCATGGGAAGGAGTTTGTATTTTAATATAAGTGGATAAGAAAGCCATCAGGAAGTTATCAGGCAAGAGAGTGTAGATATCAGACTCTAGGGGTTCAATAGTGGCAATATGGAGGTAGTGTTATTTTGGCTTAGGTTAGTAGCAATCGAAGTTGTAAGAAATGCACCAGTTTAGGATATATTTTGAAGGTAGAGCCAGCAGGATTGGTGGTGAATCAGATATAGAATATGAAAGAGGCATCATGATGAGGCTCAGTTTTTGGGCCAGGGCAGCTACAGGAATGGTGGGGCCATTTACCAAGATGGGAAGAAGTGGTAGAGGATCAGGTTTTGGTGGAGTCAGGTGGAAATCAAGAGATCTATTTTAGACAGGTCAACTTGGAGACATCTATTAGACGTTCGATAGGAGAAATAGAAGCACTTGCAGCTCAGGGGAGAAGTTCAGGCTTGGGAGATATTAGCATGTAGATAACAGATCTTGGCCCTTTATTTTATTTATTTATTTATTTTTAAAAGATTTTATCTATTCACTCATGAGAGAGAGAGAGAGAGGCAGAGTCACAGGCAAGAGAGAGAAGCAGGCTCCATGCAGGGAGCCTGACGCAGGACTCGATTCCAGGTCTCCAGGATCAGGCCCCGGGCTGAAGGCGGCGCCAAACCCCTGAGCTACCAGGGCTGCCCGGTCTTGGCCTTTTATATGGGAACCATGAAGGAGCTTTTTAAAAAGCCTATATTTCTGACCCAACCCTGAAATTTTTGCTTCATTGGTTTGGGGTGGGGTTTTTATATGACTTTAAAAGAACTCCCTAGTTGATCCTAATATGCAGCCAGAGTTGGTAATAGCTGGCATAAATGGTGTTAAAAGAAGGGAATAGATGAGATTGGCTTGGGAGTAAACTTAGAAAAGAGAAACTGTTAAAAGCTTGAATCCTGGAGCAACTGAGGAAGAAGAATCAGAAAGGACATGAGGAAGGTGACTGTTCCCTGATTCCCATGCTGCTCGAAGTATGGTTCCTGGACCCAGCAGCATCACCACTGCTATCTCCTGGGAGCTGTTAGAAATGCAGCCTCTCCAGCCCTACCCAGACCTACTGAATCAGAGTTGCATGTAATAGGAACACCAAATGACTCATAGGCCTGAAAAATAAAGTTTGAAAAGCACCTGTTTTGATTTTGTAATCATGTTAGGGCTTCCACCAAATATGAATTCATTCATTGGTTCTCCATTTCTCTCTCACACTCAGGGAAAATTAAAATGGAAGTATCATGCTATATCCTTAAATCAGATTGGTAGTATTGGGAGCTGCCCTTATATTTCTAAAACACTTTGTGAGAAAGAGAGAAATGGCTTTATTTTCAACATTTTAAAAGCTATCTCAGATTAATGAAGTTTTTTTTGACTGTGGCTCTAAGAATTCATATACTATCAACTTACCTCCTACCCCCACCCTACTCCCTGCTTAAAAGTAAATGATGAGGTAACTGATAGTTAGGATCATATGTTGACTTCTTAAGTTTGCATGAGAAATAGATATTTTTGAAAGTGACATGTATTTCATAAGTTTAGTAAACTAACCTCTTTTGATCTGAGGAAAGGCATTATGGTTTTATTTCCTCCAAAGCTAACATGCTTCACTCTCCAGGCCCCATGATCTACAGCATGTCAGGATCACCAGCTCCCAGACATAAAGTCTTAAGATGAAATCACATTGATTAGTGTGGCCAGGTCTTACAGAAGTGGAAGGTATGATTGTGGAACCAATTTATGTCTTTTTTTAAAAAAACAATTTGTCTTATTTTATACAATTGTTCTATTTTTAATAGTCATAAAGATAATTAGCATAGCAAGCTAAAAAGTCTATATTTTTATAAGAGATTTTGAAATAATAAATGAGATAGTAGGGGTTTTACTGATGTTCTGTTGATATTGCATTAAAGTGCCAGAGTCAATTATTTAGTGCAACCAAATATCCTAATCAGTAATAGTATTAACTGGAAGTGTGAACAGGGGGTGTGTATTTAGGGTCTACCTAACTTTTCTTCTTTTCATTTTCATTTAAAGGTGATTATGTGGTTGCTTAAGAATATATAAGCGGCCTTGACTGCATTTAAAATGCTGTTTCTCAAATTACGTTGTAGGTACAGAGCTCTCTTTTATAGTATCCATCTTCTTTGCATATCTGAATTATTTAATAAACAAGATAATTAAAATTTATAGTTGACTATATTAGAATTTTACACACTGCATTCCTTTTTCTTATGCACTTTATTTTTAAAGCTATACCTGTTCATGATATAAAATATGTAACCACACAGAAGAGTCTAAAATAGAAAATTAAAGTGTCTCTTCTCTCATACCCTAATCTTACTTTCCAGAGCTAAGGGCTTATACTGTGTTCTGATATTTGGTTCTTCTACTGGTTTCATGCACAACCTCAAAAAATGTGTTTCTTTTTCTTGATTCCTTAGCCTTGGACAATATCAATTTCGGATACTAAGGGATAAAATTGAGATTCCTTCTACTTCCCATCTCCCCTTCCCTAACTCCTGATTTTTGTTTGTTATATTATCAGAGTTTATAGAGTTCTGTTATGTAGCTGTAATTAATTCTTCTTTTCTATGTTTGGAGAATGATTCTATAGGTTGAAACTCCATAAAAACATTTTGTGGTATTCTGATTATATAAGCATTATTCACTGCAGTGTGGTTGGGTCCATTAAAAAGGGAAACACAACCTGTGTCACCAGATCCTGCTTCAATATAAGTAGGATGAATGTAGCTTCGAAGTTCTATGAATTCTCCTTAAATTTCTTTTCCATTTTCTTTATGTCTTCTAGATCATTTTTTAGCCATCCATGTTTTTTGTATCACATATCCTCTCTCTAGGAGTCTTCTGTCGTTTTGTTGGGGGTAGGATGGGAGATACCTCCTTGAACTTTTTTTTAAGCTTTATTTATTTATTTATTTATTTATTTATTTATTTATTTATTTAGAGAGCAAGGGATAGGTGTGGAGGGGCAGATGGAGTGGGAAAGAGAGTCCCAAGCAGGACTCCACACTGAGCGCAGAGCCTGATGGGGGACTAGATGTCATGATCCTAAGATCATGACCTGAGCTGAACCGAGTCAAATACCTAAATTACTGCCATCCAGGCGCCCCTGAACTTTTTTTTTTTTTTTTTTAATCTACAATAGTCACACACAGAGAGAGAGAGAGAGAGAGAGAGGCAGAGACACACACAGGCAGAGGGAGAAGCAGGCTCCATGCACCCGGAAGCCCGAGGGATTCGATCCCGGGTCTCCAGGATCACGCCCTGGGCCAAAGGCAGGCGCCAAACCCCTGCGCCACCCAGGGATCCCTGAACTTTTTTTTTTTTTTTAATTTGAAATGCACAGGGGATGAACTTCCTGAGATTTTGTTTATTCAAGAATATCTTTCTTTTTTCCACATAAATATTTAACAACTTAGCTGGCTGAGTTTTTCTAAATCACGTTCCCTTAGAAATTCAAAGGCATTGCTCTGTCGTTTTCTTTTATCCAGTATTGCTGCCAAAAAATCAGATTCTGGTTCCATAATGGTAAACTTTGCCCTAAATTTTTGAGAATTTTTTCCTTATCTTTGGAATTCTGCAATATAAAGTGATGTCTCCAAATATGAATATTTCTTTCCTTATTAACCTTAGTACTTAATGACATTATTGTAATTCAGATCTTGAGTGTCTTTAGCTTATGAAACTTTTCTTCTAATCCTCTTATTTCTTTCATTATTCTCTTCCCCCTTATTTTTTTTTCTTTATGATTCTTACTTTAGATTGGTATTAGGCTTTTTTAGAGGTATCTTTCATATCTCTTAAATTTTTGGTTATTTTTCACATCTGTCTTTTTTCTGTATGTTTTGTGATACATAGTTGACTTCATGACGATGGTTACCATCCTGGTATTTAGTCCTGCCCCATATATTTTTCAATCCAGCCACTGAAAATTTTTCTGATTCCATTTGTTTTCGTTTTTGTAGAAATTCCTAAAGTTTTCTGGTATGTTTTCCCTGTTCTCTAGAGCTCCTGTGGTTTTATTTTTTAAAAAATATTATTTGTTATTTCAATATGACCTTAGGAAAAAAGGTCACTCAAGCAATTAAATGCATTTGTTTAGCTCATCATTGCAAAGTACTGCCTTGATATAAGTCTCTTTCTTTGATTTCTTTGCTTAGGTCAGGTAAAATAACAAAAATACAAATAGACACCCATGTCAGTCAGTGCCCTGACCTTCTGCTTGATTAGTACATACAGGCAGTTACCATGTGGGCCACTCTACTAATTTTTTAAGTGGAATTCCTTTGAGTAGAACACCAGACATAGACTGCCAGCTTGAATGGAGAGTGCAAGATAGGAGGGGAGAAGCTTCCTCCTCTTTTTTAGAATTATGTAGTTGATGAGAATTGCCTAGAGGGAGAGACTGACCTAATTTATTTCAGTAAATATGTTTTCTGTATATAAGATACATTATTAGGCTCTACAGGTGATTCAAGAAGGTGTGAGAGACCATCCCTGCCCTCAAAGTGTTTTGAGTCTGGTAGCATATTAGTAAAATACTCAAATATATATAATAAAAGGTATAATAAAGCCAAGAGAGAACTGTAAATAAAACCTTCTGAGGTTCATAAGGAGAATATACATCTATATTGGACGATAGAGAAAGGATTTGGGAAATATGATGTTTGAATTGTGTCTTGAAGCCTGGATGGACTTCTGACAAGGGCTCTTTGGGTGGAAGGAATGGCAGAGAAAAGTCCCAGAGGTTAGGGAAGAAGGATCATATTAGGGGAACTAGAGGGAATCTGTTTGGTTAGAATGTTGGGAGATACTCCAACAAGTATTTGAGAAAATAGTTTGGAGTCAGACTATGGGCATCTTAAGTGCCAGAGAGAAGGGTTTGAACTAAATTTGTTAGGAATGGAATTTAAAAAAGGTTGATGAGACAGATGATTTTGTAAAAGCTGTATTTTAAGAAGATGAATCTGGCAAATTTCTGTAGGATGGAATGAAGTAAGAGGCAGGCAGAAATCAGTCATCCAACAAGTTGGTTCTGTGCCATGTTCTGGGCTGTCTGGATACAAAGATGAATGATATACAGACCCGGCCCTCAGGTCGCTCACAGCCTGGTGCACATGAAGAACTAGTTGCCTTATTCAAAGAAACATTTAGTTAAATCATTTTAAAAAACATACAGATGTGGTATTTTATATTAGTAGGTATTTTAAAACCGTAATTTAATTGGTTGTCAATGGCTATCTCAGATGATCAATTTCTCATTGTCTCAAATTTTCTATTACAAATAGAGCTAGAATGATGTCTTATCTTCTTTGTGCAGTATGTATTAAATGCTTAATGAAAGTCTTGGATCCACACATATGGACTCCGCATAATTTTTATATTCTTTGCTCTATATTTAATCACCTAGAAATGTAAAAAACAATATATCATTTTCATATAATGGTTCATTTTGGTTGAAAATACCTATAATTCATATCCTATTGTTAATAAACAATATATATAATATATAAATAATAAATATAGGGGAAAATAGAAGAGCTGGATTTGGGCTTCTCAGTGTTGGATTAGTTAGTAAATCTTCTCCCCCTTACACTTCTTATTTCATATTTTTAATGATCAATATACTTAAATTGGAATACTTTTTTTTGAGAAAAGTTTCAATAAACTACTCATTTTAAAATAATTATCTATTGGTAAAATTATCCATTGCAAATATTTTTTTCTTCATAGCATTTCTTGTGTAGTCATGTAATAGAAAAATTAGATTAAAAGCAATTTGCATTTTCTAGTAACACTTATTTAAGTATTGCAGAATATTTACAGATATTTTTAAAGTATCATTTTACAACAGACTTAAAGGTAAAAGAGATTTGTTGAAATAACTATAAGATTGTCTCTACATTCAGTTAATACTTAAAAAATTTTTGAAAGCCAAAACTCCAAAGCATATGCATGTAGATTGAGTTTTTTTCTTTTAATGAAGACTTAATTATCTTTTAAAGATCTGATTCTACCCAATGGGTTTCACAGGATTGGTTTTATGTCCTTGTAATAGATTTATTTCAAAGTAAGAGGATATTATCCTGCAGTAATTACTTAGTCTTCACTGTGTAAACTTCATATTAATTAACTGGCAGAGCACTCTTATGGAGAGTAGTAACAATAACACACATATTATGTATTACTTTTTGACATAAACAAAAATAATGAGATAAAAGAGGACCTGGTGTGACTGACCATAGCTGAGCTTGCCTCTACTTTTGCAAGTAACATTGCAACAGGTTGTGATAGATTTTGGAGTATTGAGGCTGACTTGATTTGATTTGATTTCTGCAAACTAATTCATATTCTCCTTTTGTTTTCTTTCTAAATGCCCTCTCCTAGCTCACTCTCCCATACCTTAGTACTTTCTTTATTCTTGAGATTCCACTCCTAAAAAAAAGAAACAAATTACAAAATCATCAAGAATACAATTGCTCTTTCAAATGGTCTTATTGCCAAAGAAATCATAGTCTTACCAGAGATCATGCATCATAATCTTTGTTCCTTTGCCTTTGGACAGAACCAAACTTGTGAGATTGTCCTATTTTTTTTTTTTTTTTTTTTTTTTTTTTTTTTTTTTTTTTTTTTTTAAATTTTTATTTATCCATGATAGTCACACACAGAGAGAGAGAGAGAGAGGCAGAGACACAGGCAGAGGGAGAAGCAGGCTCCATGCACCGGGAGCCCGACGTGGGATTCGATCCCGGGTCTCCAGGATCGCGCCCTGGGCCAAAGGCAGGCGCCAAACCGCTGCGCCACCCAGGGATCCCAGATTGTCCTATTTTTAAAAGTCTCCAGTGAAAGAGATAGAATAATCCATTGCAGTATTTAACAACCCTCACTGGCAAAAAATTCTTTTCTCCAACTTAAATAATACATACATCAGTTTAAGCCTTTATTTTTTCTTCAGTGAATATGAAGCCAATTTACTTTCCTTGTGTAACGCCTTTTCATTGTATTTGAATACTTACTTTCATACTGCCCCACTGATATATTTCACCTTCTGCAGCTTTTCCATCGTATTTTCCAACACTTCTATCATCTATACCACTCCCCATGGAACCTGCTACAGCTCTCTGTTCATTCTGTTTATGGGATTCAGAATGTAGCATGGACATCTACTGAACACCTGACTGGTGCTAAGTGTCAGGTCAGATTATAGCAGAGACCCTATATTATGTACACATACTCTGTATGTCAGTGATGGGTTTCCTTTTCAAAAAGGAGCCATCTTTCTAGGCACTAATCTCCATACATCTGGGCTTCAGATTTCTTATATTGCCAGTTTTGCTGTTCTCCTGATTGCCATAAGTTATTCACTGTGATACTTTTGTATCTTTTCCTCCATGTGCATACATGGTCACATATTCGGTATATGTGGTTATTTCAATTTTTATTTCTAAGTGCTGCTACTGTTTATATACACACACACACACACACACACGTAAAAGAATTTATTTATTTATTTATTTACTCATTTATTTATGAGCGATACAGAGAGAAGCAGAGACGCAGGCAGAGGGAGAAGCAGGCTCCTAACAGGGAGCCTGATGTAGGACTTGATCCCAGGATTCCAGGATCATGACCTGACCCAAAGACAGATGCTCAACCACTGAGCCACCCAGGTGCCCCATATATTTTAATATTGAGATAAAATTGGCCTATATGAATTGTAGTTCTTAAGTGTACAATTTAATATGTTTTCACACATTTGTATAGCTGGGTAATCAACATCCCTTCAAAATGTAGAATCTATCTCTAATCTCAGAAATTTCCATCATTCACCCTTCCATTTCTATTCCCCAATCCCTATAGACAACTACTGTTCTGATTTATATTACAATAGAATGATTTTACCTATTCTTGAGGTCATATAAATGTGTAGTATTAATTTTATTTTTTTCACTCGTGTATCACTTTTTTTTTTTTTTTATAACTTAAGGATTTCATTATCTTTTCTCTGGTTGATGGACATTTGTTTTTCAGTTTTTGGTGTTATAAATAGTGCTGCAATGACATTTCTGTTACTGGTCTTTGTGTGGACATATGTCTTCATTTCCTGATTATTACCTAGAATTAGAATTGTTAGGTCATAGAGCAGGTGTATGAATAGCTTGATAAGAAATTGTCAAACAGCTTTCCAAAGTGGTTGTACCATTTTAGACTCCCACTAGCAATGTATCTGAGTTCTGTTTGGTCTGTATCTTCGACAGCATTTTCTGTTATTTATTTATTTATTTATTTATTTATTTATTTTTAAAGATTTACTTACTAGAGAGAGAGAGAGAGAGAGAGAGAGATGGAGGGAAGGAGGTAGGAGGAAGAGGGGCAAAGGAAGAAGAAAGAGAATCTCAGCCAGACTCTGTGCTGAGCTCAGAGCCTGACACAGAGCTCAAACCCACAGCCCATGAGATGATGACCTGAGCCAAAACCAAGAGTCAGATAGATGCTCAACCAACTGAGTCACCTCTTGGTCAGTCCCTGTTGTCAGTCTTTTAAATTTCATTTTAATGACTGTGAAAGAATATCTCATTATGGTTTTATTTTGCATTTCACTAATGGTGCTGAATACCTTTACATGGCTGTATAATCAATCATTTCCTTCTTGAATTATTATCTTCATATCATGTCTGTTTTTAAATTCATTGTTTGTTGTTGATTTGTAGAAGTTCTTTGTATTTCCAGATTAAAATTATTTTCTCAATTGTCTTTTGATGGACAGAATTTTCCAATTTTATGAAGTCTAATTTATAAATTTTTATGATTGATTTATTTGTTGATCTATCTAATCACTAATCTGTGCTTTCTTCTGGAAAACTTAGTTTTAACTTCTACGTTTGGTTTTTGGGGTTCATCTCAAATTATTTTTGTATATGATGTGAGGTAGGAGTCAAGACTCATTTTTTCCCCATATGGGCTTCCAATTATCCCAGAACCATCTGTTGAAAATACTTTCTTATCTTAAATTGAAGTGCTTTGGCACTTTTGTCTAATTGCCCATATACATGTGGGTTTATTACAATGTTATTTTACTCTGAAACTATGAACTGTCTTTCATAAATAATATCATGTCTAAATTATGAGTGTCTCTCTTTGGGATATTAATGGAAACATTGGATTCCCCCCCCCCCAAAAAAAAGTCTAAAACCAGGCCATTGAATGAGATTGGGACCGTACCTGATCTTTCTATTTATTTATTTATTTATTTTTTTTTTAAATTTTTATTTATTTATGATAGTCACATAGAGAGAGAGAGAGAGAGAGGCAGAGACACAGGCAGAGGGAGAAGCAGGCTCCATGCACCGGGAGCCCGATGTGGGATTCGATCCCGGGTCTCCAGGATCGCGCCCTGGGCCAAAGGCAGGCGCCAAACCGCTGCGCCACCCAGGGATCCCTGATCTTTCTATTTAAATTAAAAACCTACTCCCACAGACCCCTCTGCCTCTGTATTTTTGACTCCCCTAAATTTCTGGGTTTCTGTAAGGATTAGGCAAGGGCCACATAGCATTCTGATACACAGTCATTCTTCTTCATCTAGTCCCACGCCCCCACGGGCAGGTGGGAGGTTTAGGAAAGGGCAGGGGCAGATTCCTTGCCAGGAATCAAACTTTTTCAAATAGACAGAAACTTGACCTTTTACCAGGAAACATCCCTCATCCTGCCATGAATCCCCAAGATGATAGCTCATGTTACTGCAGAGAATTTTCCCAATAACTTTTCTTCCTCTTTGCAAAACACTATTGTAATTATTAAACATGTGATGAAACAGAAAACTAATATTCAGGGCAATGAGTGACATAAATTTCCTGTATTTTATTTCCGTGACTGCATTCTCAATAGCTGTCTTCCCTTAGAGAAATACAGTAAGTTTTTTTCTGTAATGATTTGCCTGTCAGTTGGATACCCCCTTCTTAAGGCCAGCTAAGAAAAAAAGCTATATATCAACTACGTGACTATTTCCTCATAACCGCCAGATGAATTTGAAAGGAAAATATTTGTTTGCTATGGTTTGCTATATAATTTGTTTCACATTTTTTAAATGCCAGCATTTTGTTTAGTACAAATTCAATTGGCCATTTCCAGAACAGATCATGTTTTTAGTCATGTTTCTAGAGCACATTGAAGTGGACACCAGGTGAGCAGACTTGCTCACATTTCCTTAGGGTTTTCTGTGGCACCTTCATGTGCTTCATGCTTCCCAGCAGCCTTTGGGAATGAGGAATGAAATTCTTTCCACAGTGTTTCTGCTCCTCCTACGTCTCAGTGTCAAGCAGCCACCGTATACTGTGTTCCATAGGAGGCACTGAAGACAGTTTCCAAAGGATGGGCTCACGATCTGCTATTCATGAGGAGTACGAGAGGCACAGAAATACATAGGTGCATATATTGTACAATACATTTCAGCTGGTGAGCCTGACTATCCACAGAATTGTCTTTTAAGTTGCTTTTCCTTAGGTATGCTATTTTTACATTTCGCCTTTCACGTCATAGACCCCAGCCACCTAGAGATAAATTCATTAATTTATTTATTCAGCAAGAATTTATTCACAGACATTGAGATAGGTTATCGTGATAGAAAGATTCTGCTTGTTCTCTTCCTACCTCTCAAATCCTTAGGTTTTTTTTTTAATCTCTTAAATCTAGGTATTTCCTAAACAGTGTACTCAGTCCACTTAGATCACTTCTCCCCCCCCATAACACAGCTTTTCATACTGTGCTTGAGTGCCCCCTCAGGCCTTCCTGGACAAGTAGGAGAGGGGAGCCCCATTGAGGCCTGAATCTACCCCACATAGGTGGATTTATCTATTCCCTATACTGCAGTCCTAGAAAAAAATTTAGAATCTCATATAATTTTTTTCTTAAGTTTGGAAAACTGTCTTCATTCTCTCTCTGGATGTTTGAACATAATCTTTTGACCTCAATGTATTTCATTCTGTATTTACATTTGATTGAGTATTGATTAAATAAATGATTATGTATTATCATTTGAGTAAGAAGCAGTGAGAATACTGCCCAGGGAAATGGGTGAGAAAGAGGCTACTTTGTCTCCTCTCTTTTAAACCTTGGGTTTGTTTTTTTCTCCCTCCACCCTTTCCCTAAAACACTGATTGATATCACTAAAACAACAAGGCTGAAAGCTGTAACTGGCTGAGTGCTGTTTAGTCATGAGTTGGGACAGAAACTCCATGAGGGCTTGTGGGTTGAGCTGCAGTTGCTGACGGTGAGGAGAAGGAGCAGACAGGGAATAAATGTGAATGAAGAAAACATGTATTTCTTCATTTTTGTTTATTCACAACTACCATCCTCAAAGTGCTGGCAGATAATGATTGAAGTGAGTCTGATGAGAAGATTTTATGTGACTGTCTTGGGGTGGATGGCAGATGGTAGCTTAAGAAAGTGATCATCAGATAAAATGTCCTAGCACAGTACTCTCCATAAATAAAGTTTAAAGGAAAGTACAGATAAAAAGATGGACTATCATGGGATTATGGGATTCTCAGTCCCTTCTGATACTGCTTTGGAAAAATAACTTGTAGTATTCATCTTGGATGTTGGTTATATTGAAGTTGAAACATTCCAAGTGATGGAATAATAGTTGAGTAATAATCCAACGTAGGCATCTTGCAATCAATACTTAATACTTATTAACTATTAAAGAATCAGTATTTTTGTGATATACTATTGGTATATTCTGATAGATTTTCACATTGTGGGGAAAAGCCAACATGTATTTTGTTGTACAAAGGACAATTAATTTATATATTTATAAAAGATTTTATTTATTCATTTGAGACAGAGAGAGAGTGAGAGTGCACAAGCAGGGGTGGAGAGGGACAAGTGGACTCCCTGCTGAGCAGGAAGCTTGGTACAGGGCTTGATCCCAGGACTCTGGGATCATGACCTGAGCCAAAGGCAGATGCTTAACTGACTGAGCCACATTTTAAAAATCCTTTTTTGAACCCATTTTGCTAACTGTTACTCTGTGTGTAATACTTTATATTCTTGTAATTTTTTTGTGCTTCAGTTCTTTCTGGGAAGTTTCTGAAAGTCAAGTAGAAATCAGCCATAGTTTGTGCCCATTTAGTTATAACTAAATTATTAAATTATACACCCTGTGGTACTGCTCCTACAGCAAGAGTATCTTCCAGATACTCTTTTTAGTAGGTCATTGAATCTCTTTTACTTTATGGAGCAGTAAGAAATGCATGAAGGGATTTGAATTTAAAGACGCTGTCTTGCATGTATATCTGGGCATTGGCATTTAGAGTCTATAAAATAAATTGGCAGTGAATGTTTTATTTACCCATCAGAATCTCAGCCACATCATCAAGTAGCACTTTGCCAGATATATTGGAATACGCTTGATGGTACAAAAATGGAGTGTAGAGTGTTTAATCAAAAATATTTGTGTGCAGGTCTCATAAGGATTTTATTTTTTGAAGATTTTATTTATTTATTCATGAGAGACACAGAGAGAGAGAAAGAGAGAGAGAGAGAGAGAGGCAGAGACACAGGCAGAGGGAGAAGCAGGCTCCATACAGGGAGCCAGATGCGGGACTTGATCCCTGGACTCCAGGATCATGCCCAGGCCAAAGGCAGACGCTAAACCACTGAGCCATCCAGGGATCCCCACCATAGGATTTTAATGTTATATAAAATATCTGTATACATTAAAAAAAAATCTGTATATATAATGTAGAAGGAGAATTAGTTGAAGAGTAAAACTGGCCCATTGTCATATTTATTATTTTAAATAAGTAAAATAGTCACTATTTATTGAAAATTATTTCTGATTAAGAATTATTATAATAGCTCACCTATCTAAATTGCCAAGGTTTTTGATAAAGCTGGCAGCATGAATGACAGCTGCAAACCCAAGGTTAGACTGCAGAGTCAGTTTCTCTCTGGCTTTCTCTCCTTTTAAGCCTCCCTTTCATGTGTAGCCAAGTGAAATGTAAGCTCTGCAGATCCTCGGGGGCCTTGGCCTGATGAGAGGATACAGAAGAAAGGCAGCCGTTTGGAAAGCCTGCTGAAGGCATAGAGGGCAAAGGGCCTGGGCGATGACATGACTCCCAGACCTTTCCAAGGAGATGAATGAGAAGGCATTGCCTCCTTGGGCCTGGGACGTATTTTATCCACAAGAGTAGTCCGAGGCTATCAAACCAATTGTTTTGGCTTTATCTTTCAGATGTTGCAAAAGGAAAATGCGTTCTTTTATTGCTTTTCCAAGTCGTTTGACCATTTATCCTTAATCATCTGTAGTCTGTGTGGGAATAAGTCTTTTAAAGATCACTGAACTTTGCTTGATTTGAAATCAGAGTCGAATTCATTTTATTTAATGTGGGAAACCTTCTTTTGAGAAACTTAACACAAACTGGCTTTTTAGCCTCTTAGAATTATTTGAAAAAGAACACCATGGAAAAACACAGCCAGATGCACAAATGTCTGCTCAAGGATTAGATTGCCATAAGCTTTATGATTCTTTCTCTGTGGTTATTGATCATTGAAATAACCTTAGCAGTCCAGATTTGGCAAATCAGTGTGAATTAATGAATTTTAGGTTGCAGTCTCAAAGATGTAACTAGGCTAATCATAATGTATATCACTGTTATCATAAATTTTATCCTTGCCATTCATTGTATTAAGAATGTGTGATTTTAGGAATACTTAATAGATTTGCTTTAGTAGAAAAGTTAATAAGCCCATTGGGCTACTGGTGTGTGGAAGTGATCTGTGAAGAAATAAATTCCTTTAGTTCCCACATGAGCATGTCACAAAAGAACCATACTGTGGTTTTTTGAGAATTTTACAGATCTCTTCAAGGGGCAGTTCAGAGTAGTTTCTAAGAGTGCTAAGTCTTGGTGCATGGATTTGGCTGGCATGGATTTGGACAGAGTGGGCCAAACAGAGCTAATTGAGGTGGGGAAAAGATCAAGAGAATAGGCCATTATGGTGAATAGAGTTATTTGTCACCGAGTTTGTAATAGGATTTTCAATTAATTCATGCAGGCTTCCAATGCCTTACATTAGCCCTGTCAAGATGAACTACAGCCACATCTAAAATGCCATCCCCTATTAAACTGTGCATGTCAGTGAATTTGTAATTTCTTCTGTTCAACCAGAAGATGAATGGATTTCACTTAGAAAACAAATGTGTGCTTCAGAAATTCACAGTTCAAAATCCCAGCACTTCCTAGGAGGAACATTCTTTACATTGCTATATAGTGAATATGTATTAAAAATATAATTGCTATGTGAATTCATCCAAAAGGAGAAGCATCCAGCTGCATAGACACAAATACATTTCCAGGTGCTGTGTTTCACTGGTGAACAAGGCATTTCATACTGGACAATGATGATGATAGTTCATGCATGTAGCACTTACTAACTGCTGGGCCTTTTGTAGTGGTTTACTAAATCCCCAGAACAACCCAGATGAAGAAATTGAGGCACGGAGAGGTTAACCTTCTCAAGATCACATAGCTTGTGAGTGGCTGAGCTGGGATTCAAACCCAGGTTTTCTGGCTTCCAGCGTCTGTGTTTCCAACCTCCTTGAAAATGCCTGATCATGGTGCTATCAACTTGTTCCAGAAGTTGGTTTATTACAGTACTTGCCAGTGCTCTGTCTCTGGTTTGATCACTCTTGCCCTCTTTCACAGTGATACTTATTTCTCTGTTTATTTATTGTTACTTTCTCAAATCTATCTTGGGAAAATTAGTTATTATGATAACCTGACTTCAAGAAATATGTAATAAAATAGAGAATGTAGTGAGGCATCTCTGTGAGAGACGAAAATTAGAATCATCCCACAAAGTTGGACACTGAAGAGATACAACTAAAGTTCACAGGATTGTGAGGCACCAGATTTCCTGATGGGCATTTTCCTTCTGCAGAAACCAAAGGGCACAGCAGAATTGTTTATAAGATTCATGGCCAGATAATAGGAGTCATGCTTTCATAGGCAAGATCTTAAGGCAGGGTCCAAAAGTCAGAGGGCATGTGACGGTTTCAGAACTTCTGGAAGGCTCAGCTCCCACCTCCTTGGGATATTGGCCTTGAGAGCAGCTCTCATTAACCAAATGCAACATCACATGGATCAAGCCAACACAAGATGACTGCCAATAGCATTTCGAGAGCCAAGAATTGGCTATTCCTCTTAGGCCAAACAAAAATATTTAACCAAAAAAAAAAAAAAGTTTGGCTTAGGGAGTAGGCCAGACTCTAAATCTCTGACTAGAAACCAAAGTAAATTTTAAAAACTGTATTATGAAGTTCTGTTGCCTCAAGGGTATAAAACTTAGATCCACTTTTTTGGGGGAGTGGGGAGATAGAGGAGCCCAGGGAGAGGGCAGTACTATGAGTAATGTTTCATATTCCTCTACTTCATTAGAAAGATTAGGCTGTAAAAAAAATTTTTTTTCAAGTAATTTAGGCCTGTGCTTTGCTCATAAGCTGTCTGCCTGCCTGTCCCCTTCTGTCCGTTTCCCACTCTAATGCCAGATTCATCTCCTGACCCATGCTTCTTGCCATGGCCATCTGTATTTCACACCTGTGAGGGCTTGTCATTGCCTGAAGGACACAGCATTTGAACCTCTTTACCATGTTTTTCAAGACCCTCCATGAGTTAGCTTCTGCCTACTTCTCCTACACTTTATGTTCTGTAATTCCTGTCTGGGAACACTGCATTCTTTAGAAAACTCCAGTCCCTCTGCACAGCATGCTCCCTGTCTTGATGGGTGCTGTCCTATCAGCTTTGAATGCCTCACTTTTCTCTTTTATTCTTCCACTCCAGCTTTGTGGCTAACTCCTATGTGTCCTTGAAGACTTGGCTCATGTGTTACTTTCTCCAGGAAATGTTTCATTTTCCCACCCACTAAACGCTAGAGACCTGCGCTCTATGTTGAGTTAGTCTTGACTAAAGATGATAACACAGTTAAAATTTCAGACATTTTTGGATCATTCTTTAATTAAAACTCATCTCTTTCCTTAAGGGTATACCTCAGTTACCTTGTGCCAAAGCGTTATACAACTACGAAGGGAAAGAACCCGGAGACCTTAAATTCAGCAAAGGTGACATCATCATTTTGCGGCGACAAGTGGATGAAAATTGGTACCATGGGGAAGTCAACGGGATCCATGGCTTTTTCCCCACCAATTTTGTGCAGATTATCAAACCATTACCTCAGCCCCCACCTCAGTGCAAAGCACTTTATGACTTCGAAGTGAAAGACAAGGAAGCAGACAAAGATTGCCTTCCATTTGCCAAGGTAAATTTAGAATGAGATTTTCTGTTTGCTGCCTCTTCCTCTGGACCCGGATACACAGCAGTATGGCCGGTATTTCTTTTTGTAAAAAGATAGAAATAGTTTTAGTATTTCACTGTGCTTTTAAAAATACCCAGAAGCAGTTTTCTTAAAGTCACAAAAAAATATTTTGTGCATAGGCTGTTCTTAAATGAAAGATAATTTTGGTTGATATTCTTTGTGGTATCATTTTCATATTTAGAGCCTAAATTTAATTCTAAGCCACTTTATAGGATGTGTGTGCCACTGAGGGGTTTTAATTTACTGAATTATGAATAACAAAATGAAACATCATTATTTTCTTATTTTAAACATAAATTTCTTTGCTGACAGCACACAGGAGTATATCCACTGAATTGATAAAATGCTTTAGAATTTTAAGTAGATTAACACAATAGTGTTTTTAATAAAGAAAAGCAGTAGGATATGCATTTTTAAATGGGAATTTGGTATGTTATGAGAGAGAACGTGAAAAGAGCCTGAGAATCAATCTAAAACAGAAGCTTAAGAGCCTAAGATGGGTAGTATTTGAAGTTATAATTTGTGGATCTAAACCAAATACGCAGCCAACCCTTGTATAGAAGGAGTTCATAGTTTTATAACTGTCTGAGAGGACCAACAGTTTGATTGTGATAGTGGCCATTTAGTTCGTGATAACGTTGGATTCACGTACTAAAGATATGTCATAGCATTTTAATTCACGTACTTTTAAAACTTGAGCCCCTTCATTGAAAAGAAAAATTAAATGATGAGCTAAATGGGATTAAGTAGACTAATGTTTGCTGTTTCTTCAGGATGATGTTCTGACTGTGATCCGTAGAGTGGATGAAAACTGGGCTGAAGGAATGCTGGCAGACAAAATAGGAATATTTCCGATTTCATATGTTGAGGTAAGTTAATCTGTAGAAAATCCAATCATGTTAGTACTCAGCTTAGTAGACAAATCTTATTTATGCATTTTGGGCATACAGAAGTTCTCCCAGGAGTGCCTGGCTGGCTCAGTCAGTAGAGCACACAACTCTTAATCTCAGAGTTGTTGGGCATAAGCCTACTTAAAAAAAAATTTTTTTAATTAAAAAAAATTAAGAAAAAAGAAGTCCTCACGATCATTTTGCAGTATATACACACAGCAAATCATTAGGTTGTACGCCTTAAATGAATACAATGTTTTATGTCAATTATATCACAATAAATCCGGGGTTAAAAAAAAGAAGAAGAAAGACAAAATTCTAGCCTGCAGAAGACAGGAGGAGGAGAAGGAGGAGAAGGAGGAGAAGCAAGAGAAGAACACATAACACAAAGAACCAGGAATGCCTTGTCCCAGATCACTGGGTGGATTAGGAAGAGTTCTTCTATCGTGCCTACAATTACTGAAGACTCTGAGATGTTTGAAGCTCCACTTTGTCCCTCTGCTAAAGCATTCCTGTGTCTTGTTAAATGGTACTTAATGCTTCCTATCAGTACCTATACTGTTTCCAGGTGTTCTATTTCCTTTGCCAGCTTTGGCATCAGAAGGTTGATGAAGTTCTGAATAAGGTGGGAGGTGAGTGTGTATTTGTTTACTTATTTTTTTTTTCATTATCTGCCAGGTGATCAGAACTATAACTGATTTGCAGAGTAGGCCTCTAACAAACATAAAGTAAATGAATAAATATTCCCCCATGTCATTCTCTGCAACACCTCACACCTCTTTCCCCCTTTTAATCAGCTTTACTCGGAAAGGTTATGGCCAACCTGACTCACTGAAGTCTTTATAGAGAGTATGTATAACATGATTGTATTATTTTAAAGAATAACACAAATTAAAAATGAAATAGGATGTTACAATTTATAATAGGCTGCATTACATCATACATCATAAACATTCATGTCCTCTAGTCATGAGTTTCTTGCTGAAGACAAATTAAAGGCATTTTTAAAGAATGAAACAGTGCAAACAACCATACAAAGTTAGCTGGGATCACAGAAGGATTATAGAAGAAGTGAGTTCTTTTTTTTTTTTTTTAAATAATTTATTTATTTATTCATGAGAGAGACAGGCAGAGGGAGAAGCAGGCTCCATACGGGGAGCCCGATGTAGGACTCAATCCCAGGTTTCCAGGATCACGCACTGCGCCTGATCCTGGTGTCCCAAGAAGTGAGTTCTTAGTACATATCTGTGTGATGGATAAATAAAGGTTAACCAAAATAAATGGAAGAAATGCATTTTTATGGCAAAAAGAACATCCACGCAGGAAGACTGGCATGTGCAAGAGCCAAAAAGTAAGAACACAGGTTGTTTAGGGTAATTGAAAGTAGTTCTGTCATTTAAGATATCAAAGCATGTGTTTTAAGCACATAAAAAAGAAAAACCACCATTACTTATTTTTCCATCTTTTTGTCTGAGGCATTTGTTTTGGCACGATTTTTAAAACTAAAATGACAAATTGTGTCATTGAAGTTAGCACTCAGCTTCTCCCATAGACAGTAAGATTGCCAAAATTTCCATTAAAAATCTGTTTGACTACTGTATACCCATGGAAAAATAATTGAAACCATGTATGAGTCTTGAATTTTATCCATACCCTTCATATGTTCTCATTTATTGAAACATTTTTTTCTCCTTTGAAAGTAAACAACAGAAAAAAAATTCTTAACTCTCCGGCAATCCTTACTATATATTATTTATATATTCTAGCTGTGGGTCATGGAAAATTACAAGCATTTCCAAGTATCTGAATAGTTACACTGAAAAGCATGGGTAAGCACAAAATTAGTAATGAAAACCTGTCTTTACTTGTTAGGTATTATCAATATTACATGCCAATACTTGGTTTGTGATGCATGAAAAAGGATTGCTATACTTTTGTTATTGAGCAGGTGTAAAATTGTGCAGAGAGGCGTAAAAGATCCACCCCTGGCAAATCCAGAGTCATTTTGAGTCACTTGGGATTATTTATTCTAACTTAAGTTGGAAAGATAAAAGTCTGTCCAAGTGGAAGGTATTTTCATTCTCCTGCCTCCTTTCTTTCAAATGAATATTTTTCTCATTTGAACCAGAATTTTGCTAGTTGAGACGAGATAAACAAATTGGCTATCTCTAAGAAACTGTGAACATTTCTTTGATGTCAGGCCATCAGATTGAAGTTTCTGGTAGGAGCAGAGCATCTGGGGATTAGTAACACCTGGTTTAGCCTGCAGGGGAATTGAGGGGAGGTGGATTTCAATAGCAACCTACCAAAATTGAACTGTTTAAAGTATAGACTGTCTTACACAAGGCAGTCTTAGATGGGTTAAAGCCAACTATAAGGAGTCAAAAACTGAGCCTTTTTCCTGAAATGGTCTTTCTCTTGCTCTGTAAACCTCTTCAGGACCCAGACTATCCCCAGTATAAAAACAGTCTGTGTTATAAAAATCCATTTACAAAACATTTTCTTGACTCTTATAAATATACTTTTAGGTCTCTATGATTGTTAGGTGCTTTTGTTTTTTTCACAGTGCTTCAAAAACTGTTACCTTCCTCCCAGATGCTCTGAGAGGATCAAAAGTATAAGATATTTTGAGGGGTCTGGCACTGCTGTGTTTTATGCGTAGTGTTTGGAGCTCAGATTAAACTGTAATCCAGAATATGGCAGAGTATAGTAATGATCAAATAAGAGAATCTCACCACTACATATAATGAAAGAAATGAGTTCAGAATTGAATTCTGCGTCTCACAATGACATCTCTGATCTCCACAGGCCTGTCAGCAGAAACTGGAACTCCCCCTCAACTCCTGCTGGTTGGCTTTGCTAATGGAAATGCTCAAGGGACTTGGTTATGGCAGACATGCTAGAATGGGCCTAGGGATAGGATCATGGACCTAGAGTAGAATCATGGGGTCAGAGGTTCAGCTGTGGAATTAGAGGGTGGGGATAAATTGAAAGGAGCTGAACATTAGAGGTGGGTAAAGAGAATTGAGTGGGAGGATTGAGATACTGAAGAACTAGAAATGCTACTGAAATAGTTTGCCCTCCCTTCTTGTCTTCTTTCTCTCTCCCTTAGCATCCCATATCTGTGTACTACAATCTGCACCTGTGTTAGAATAAAGTAATAAAATGGTTGTGTGGTATAGCCACAAATTACCCTTATGAAAGTACAAAATTCTTCAAGATTTGAGCAGAGTGGGAGCTTCTGATTGAGGAAAGCGAGTAGGACAAAGAATGGCTATATAAATGGCCATGAATTCTTCTCTTGGAGCCTTTGTTTAAGCTCCTAAGATTGGGGTTGAGCCATAGAGGTTGTGGATTCTATTCTGCTTAGACAAGATCTGCCTAGATTTGAGCAAGCTGGAAAGTCGGAAGAGGTAGGGGTCTCTTAGGGAAATCTGAGGAATTCTTGAAGACACCATGCCAGGATATGTATAAAAGGGTATATTTGTCAAGGACTGAATGCAGCTTAAAAAAGAAATCAGTAGCTTTCTTCTTTATTTGTTAAAAAAATACCAGTCTTCTGCAAAATAGGATGGAAGACTTTAACAATGTCATTAATTCAGAGCTGACTCATTCAAGTTTAGCACTCATTTGAGCAAGTATGACATGATTCTTAGCAAGCAAAAATGTTTGAATGAAGTAAATGCTAAATATGGGACTTGGAATGTTTTCAACCATTGTGCATTGTAGGTTCTGGTGAACTATAAATTTCTATTAAGTTTATTTTTTTCTTTTTTTTAATTAATTAATTTATTTATGATAGTCACACACACACAGAGAGAGAGAGGCAGAGACACAGGCAGAGGGAGAAGCAGGCTCCATGCACTGGGAGCCCGATGTGGGATTCGATCCCGGGTCTCCAGGATCGCACCCTGGGCCAAAGACAGGCGCTAAACCGCTGCGCCACCCAGGGATCCCTATTAAGTTTATCATTTTATTTTGATTCTTAGTCATTCATTTGAAATATCGCTCATTTTTTTAACAGCTACAAAAAAATTATTTGGCAACCTGCTACTCTGCTATAGCTATAATATAAAGATAAGCATTTTTTATGTGCAAATGGCATGAAGTCGATATGGCCCAGTAGACAGACAACTATGTTTACTCTTTAGTTCCTGCCAATAAGAAGGGCTATATTTCTCATTTTTCAGATCTCTGATCAAATGTCACTTCTTCTGACAGACTTTTCCTCACCACTTTATCTAAAGTAGTTCCTCCTCTTCCACTTGCTTGACATGGTGGTTGTAGGGAGAAACTTGGACTCTAATCCCAGATGGCTGGGATTCAAGTCTTTGCTCTACCACTAAGTGTCTAAGTGACTTTGGTCCTTGTCTCTTCTTTTGTACAATAGAACTACTTGATAGGGTGAGTTAATTCTAATGATGCTTAAAAGCAGTACTGTAGCACCTAGTTAGAGCTGTTATGTGATAGCTGCATTGTTGTTCCTTTATAGCATTTTATATTCTCTGTAACTACTTGATATGGTTACTATTTCCCTGCCCCATTAGGAAGTGAGCTCCTAAGGGTAGCACCTTGTCTTATTTCTGGTTTACCTTGGTCCCCTGAAGTCCTTGTACAGCATCTGCCCATTGGCTCTCAATAAATATTGGTTGTATGAATGAATGAGCAACCTAACAACCTTTAGAGTGAAAGGTTCTAAACCAAAACCATATTGATTTTCAGATGTTGCCAGCTTTTACATTTTTCAGCTAATACTCCCATCATTCACTACCTAGGCATCTAGTTCCTCACTGATTTATCTTAGTGTTATTTCAGGAATCTCTGTTTCTCAAAGCCTAGAAGATCTGTTCTATGACCTTAATAAGATCTTTCTTTTCTTTTTGAATGAGGTTGGGTGAGTATTTGGTTGTGCCTACTTTAGAATTTTTCCAGACCAAATAATGATAACCATATTTTGTGGGTTAGATCTTGAATCCTCTACTGATTATTTATCTCGAATACACAGATGACTCCCTAATACTTTCTGAGATGAATTTTCACCTGCTTAGGATTATTCCTTTGACTACTTTGAGCAGAGCTGCAGTGGCCTTATTGTCAAGGATCCTCAATTTTTAAAATAACATTTTTGAGTTATAAGTGTCATTACAATAACTATACATATTTAAAGTATACAGTTTGATCAGGTGCTATTTGTTGTTTTCAACTTTTAGAAGCAACTCATAGGCAAATCTTGGGAGATATTTCTGTGGCTAGGAAAGAGAATTAGTACTATCAGCCTTAACAGGGAAAAGTCATATGTGCAGGTCTCAGAGATCATAAGTGGCCTTAAGGATAGGAGTGCTAGCCTTCTCCTCTATGGTCATGGAATTGGGAGATAATCATCTGTGCTCCAGAAAAGAAGAAGTAGAGGTTGAGGTACATAGTCGAAGTTGCCAAGGTGACTGATCCTTGGAGAAGCTCAAAATAGCAGTAACTTTCTATCTTAACCTAAAGCCTTTGCTCTAGAGAATAATGAGAGCAGAAGACCAAAATAATAGTTTGTGTGAGTTTTTTTGTTTTGTTTTGTTTTTAGAGAGGGAGAGTGAGAGAAAGGAGAGGGGGTGGAGCAGAGAAAGAAGGAAAGAGAATCTTAAGTAGTCTCCATGCCCAGTGCATGAGCCCAATCTGGGCTCAGTCTCACAATCCTAAAATCTTGACCTGAACCAAAATCAAGAGTCAGATGCTTAACTAAGTTACCCAGGTGCCCCCAAAATAATGGTTCTTGTTTATTAATCGTGATTTAATAATCAGAGTTGATTGAGCATTATAAAAAGGTATTCTATCTGTATTTTTCAGTGTATTCTTTTCTTTTAAAATTACAAAGTAGGGACACCTGGGTGGCTTAGCAGTTAAGTGTCTGCCTTCGGCCCAGGGCATGATCCTGGAATCCCAGGATTGAGTCCCACATTGGGCTTCCCGCAGGGTGCTTGCTTCTTTCTCTGCCTGTGTCCCTGCCTCTCTCTGTGTCTCTCCTGAATAAATAAATAAAATCTTTAAAATAAAATAAAATTACAAAGTAAAATGTTCAATTAATTGAAATCATTTTTAATAAAAGAAATGTAGGAAAATTTGGAGGAAGTTGGAGAGAATAATTATATTGCTTAGCATCCAAATTTCCCCTTTATTCTGAAGTAAATTAATTTTTATAAAAGAAACTTAGAGAAATTGTTGGAAATTCAGAAAGGCATAATTACTATGTTGCTTACCACACTTATTCCTTCAGTTCTGAGGTAAATTAATTTTTACAAATGAAATTTAGAGATATTGTTGAGAAATCAGTAAGGGAGAATTACTCTGTTGTTTAGCATCATACTTTTGTCAGCAAGACTGAAGGGCAAACCAAAGGTTTTTATTTGAGGTGTGAGAACTGCAATTCAAGAGACGCAGATTCGAGCAGGAATTGAAAATGTGTTCCAAAGTGTGGAGAAAAGAGGAGGGCTTTTAAACATAAGAGGGGATTTCCAGTAAAGCCACATAAATTGTCAAGAATTATGATTGGTGCTGACAGGCTGAAGCTATTCTGTACATGATTGGTTGCTAAGGGCTATCACTAAGTAAAAAGTCCATTTGTAAGTCAAAGAAAAAATTCATTTCTCTTGAAATGGCAGAGTTGCAGCTGGTGCTCTGGGATGCTTGTGGTTTGGCAGTGACCTATACTGTAAAGTTTACCTTTTCTTTCAGGTGGGGATATGAAACAAGCCTTACTTTCTTAATGGCCTCCTGGCTCCATTTTAAATACCTCTCCTAGCAAGACTGACTTCATTTTGATGCTTCTTTCACATTTCTCCCTTTGATTGAGATCTTTCCTTGGAAAGATTTGAGGATCGACTAGTAGGTCATCCAACATTAGTATAGGTATCCTCAGCTCTAGGAAGGCTCATTCTTATAAAGTCACATCCCACAGAGGAGGGAAAGTAGAGGTAGGATTACTGGTATATTTGAGGAGAGCTTGTGATCGTATTCACACAACAGGGAGGTTTTTAGGAGACAAGGCTTGAGTAGTTTTTCAAATTTATACTCACTTGAGTAGTTTTTCAAATTTATAGGTGTATCAAGAAGGTGTTGTCATCATATATGGAGGGATCTTCATCAGAGTAATCCTCATTTATATTAAGGACTCTCTATTGTCTTCCAGATTTCTGGGAACCTTGAGTTACTAGTTTAAGAATGGTGAGTGGAGTTGTTAAATAACCCAGGAGACATTGTCCAGGGAGTCTCCAGCTATGTAAATAGTCAAATGTCTATGGTTTATTTTTATATGCACAGATATGTGTCCTGAGGGTACATAAACTACACTTGCCAGTGTCTGCTTACTTAGAGATTCATTTACCAGTATGGAAGAGGGTATATGATCAAACCAGGAATCTGTATGTAGGTTGGTGTAACTGTTTTTTCAGGCATTGATTGGCTTGTTTGCCCAGCCTATAGATCTCATTCTAGTTGGGAGAAGGTGTTATATAGAAGGCCAGGGGAAGATATAGTAGGAAAATATTTATTTTTGAGTGAAACCATTGATAAAGGAGAGCTAATGGATATTGTAGGTACTCCTGCAGTTTAGACTCCTAGTCTAAACCCTAAAGCATTGGGGGTTTGCTTTACCTGGCAGCAAAACTATTTTGACACAATAAGTGGAGCTTGAAAGGGTTATTTGCTTTTTGGTGCAATTCAGAAGGGATGAAAAATTATCAACAGGTATAAAAAGGGATCAGCTGTTTTACCATAGTTGGTAAGGGGCTGATGACGACGTATCTAGCAATCAGATAAGTTTCCTGCTTTGGCGATAGTCTAGAATAACCAAATAAGGGTACTTTTATGTTTCCATATGGGCTAAGGACAGAATAAGTAGGATTATGGGAATCATCTTTGGGTATAGTAAAATCAGAACTCTTTAAACAGAGAAACAATTGCAACCAGGAGGAATAAGAAGAAATCAAGCAGAGTGCAATTACTGCTTTAAAAAGGAGTAGGATACCCAATAATTCATGAATGTCCATTGGCTAAAGAGTTTAATATATGGACCTAGTCTAGATTATTGGAAAACAGTCTACATCAGGTGTCATTTGCCTGGTTAGGTGGTAGTCTTCAAGGTAGTCTTGGGCTCTGGAGACTTTTAATTTGAGATCCCCCAAGGCTCAAGATGACCACTCAGGACTTGATGCCCTTTAAAAATGAATCCATGAGTCAATACCCCTGAGTTTAGTAGCACAAAGATTGGTTAATAATTTGGTATGGTCTTTTCTATTGGAGCTATAAGATGCCATAAGGATGATGTTTCCAATAAACAGAGTCACCAAGTTGGAGGTCATGGTAACATATATCTTTGTCTCCCTGCAGCATGCTGTGAAAAGATTGCTCTGTGAGCTGTAGGTCAATTTTGAGGGCTTTTATGAATTCTTTGCAGTAGGTTAAAAAATTCTTTTAACAAAAGTGCTTCGTACATTCCATCATGTAGCCTCATAGGTCTGCCAATGATCATTTCAAAGAGTGACAATTTGCTTTTTCCTGTAGATGTGGACCTAAAGCTGAGTGATACTAAAGGTGGAACTCTGGGCCTAGGCACTTTAAAGTATTCTGTGGTTTTTGCCAATTGATTTTTTATAATCCTACTAGTACATCCCACCAGTCCTGAGGACTGGAGATGGTAAGCACCATGAAAATGTTGGACGTGCCAGATTTTACAAATTGAATAACCTGACCAATGAAATGGAAACCTCTGTCACTATGGAGCTCTAAGGGAATATCCCAAGCAAAAATACTTTTTTTCTAATAGTATTTTGCTTACTGATGAGTCTATGGCTCTGTGGCATGGAAATGCATCTACCCAATGATAAAACATACCAATAATTACCAGTATACCAGTATACCAGTAAACATTACCAGTATAATTTTGTATCCCTAAGAAAACAGCAACTGGATATGAAGTCTATTTGCCATAAACCAAAGGGACTTGAGGCTAAGGGAAAATGTCCCATAAAGGTATCAGTGGATTTTCTAGGGTTATGTTTTGGACAGATTTGACATTTCTGGTACACTTGGGAAAGCTTCCAATAGTACTGTTTTCCCCTTAAGATCATTTTGTCAGTGTTCCAATCAGTTAAGTCATGGGTATATTAATTGTTAATACAGGGAGGACTGGCCATCCATTTGGTCCCACCCATAAATTCCTTTTTATTTTAAATTTGCATCCTTCTTCAACATATTTTTTTCTTATTTTGTTGGGCAGCCAAATGTGGCCCATGATATTGATAAAGGACTCAGGCAAGGTTAAGGATGTCCTGATTGTCTTAAGGGGTAAATTGAGGGCTTCTCTCTTGACAGCTCCATCAACCAAATGCTTTCTCTTACTTTCTTCTGTATTTGCCATAGAGTGTATAGGAGTTTTCATAGACTAGAGTTTTATATAATTGAATGGATTCTAAAAGGCTTAAAACACAAGTGCTATTTTTTTTTTTTTTTTTTTTTTTATCTTTTGTCCAGAGGAGATCAGAAAACTTCTTTGTTTCCAAAGCATTACAAAGTCATGGGTAACACTAAAGCATATTGACTGTCAGTATAAATATTGGCAATTTTTGGCTAAGACACAAGGTCAAGTTAATGCATGGGGTTCTGTTTGTTGGGTGAAAGTTGCTTAGAACATTGTGTCAGCCTCATTTGTTCATTTAAGGAAACAATTATGTAACTGGCCTGATACTGTCTTGTTTCATCTTTTAGGTAAGGTCCATCAGCAAACCAAATTAATTCAGTGTTTTTAAGAGGGATTTCCTGTAAATCAATTCAAGGAGTCAGCAGTTGGGCTGTCAATGTTAATCATGAGGAAGTTTATTTGGAGGCAAAGGGAGAAGAGTAGCAGGGTTTAGTGTATTGTAGCAATCAATAGAAACATTAAGAAGACGCCTAATCAATAGTTAGGGTGCCCTGGGGCAAGAAGGTTGTGGAGGCTCCCTTTTTTGCTAGTTCTTGAAGAAGGTAGAGACTGGTTTTGAGAGATGCCTCTCCAGAAGTTGAACATGGGAGGAGTTATGTACATATTATAGAAAGGAGAACTGGTGTGGAAACTCATTTATTGGCGATATCTGCCTTCAAGATTTGAGAAAAGTAGGTTGGACTCTTAGTGTGACCCTGAGACATTACTGTCCATGTGTACTGTTGTCCTCCCAAGTGAAAATGAATAGAAACTGACTTCTAGAGTTGATAGGAATGCTGAAAAAGGCACTTCAGAAATATATAATTGTAAAGAATTTGCTTTCTGGTGGTATGGCTTAGAGCAAGGTGTGAAGATTAGGCACAATGGAACTCTGAGGTATAACTGTATTGCTTACTGGTCTCAGATCTTGGACAAAAAACTCCATCCCTTTCCATGAGGTTTTTGAACAGGATTGGAATGTTTTAAGGACTTATGAGAACAGTGAGACCTTGCCTAATATATTCCTCAATAATGAGCTTAATTCCTTGAGTAACCTCTGCATTTTATTGATGAGTATTAAGCAGGGCTTATTTTCATCAATTCATATTTTTAATGGTAATATACAATGAATGTAGCCAATATCAATTGCATTGTAGACCATACTTCAGGTAGAATGGAATCTAAGAAGGGATTTGGTTCAGTTACGGTGCCTGAAAAGACTGGGATAGCCATGGACAAGTCTTCTTGAGGATTGTCAGTTGTCTCTTTTGAAAAAAAGAAATGTGAGCTTTGTATGCCTCAAAGAAGTCTTGTCGTAGGAGGTGAATAGGGGCAAAAGGAACTAAAAGGAATTGATGAGTTCCTTGAATGAGTCCATGATGAAAAGGAATAGGAAGGAATTTAGAAACAGTGGATTGTTTGAATTGGATTGACTAGAAATACCCACCATTTGTATAGTTTTGGTACTCTGAGAAAGGAAAGATGAAGCTGGTGGGGTTGAGGACTGAGTATAGCCCCAGTGTCTGTTAGAGCCTTAGTTACCTCATTTCCAATGAGTAAGTCTATTTTCCCCAGGGAGTTAGTCAAAAGCATGAGGAAAATCCTCATTTGATCCTTGGAGCATCCCTACTGTTGAGAGTGTTTAGGTTGGAATCCCTGGAAGGAATTACGGTTTCAGAGTCTATTGGTCTTATAGGAGCCTCTTATGTTGTAAACAAAACTTTTCCCAGTGTTTGGGATTTTTTACAGTAGTGGAAAATCCCTTTAAGGGATGGCTTGCCTGGTAGATTTTGAAGGCAAGTTTCGTTAAGTGTTACATTTATAAGCTCATTATTTGAGTGGCTTAAATCTGGGTACTTAAAACTTGAGTGGCTTTTTTCTTATTTTTTCTTTGGATTATTTGGTTAAGTGTTCAGGCAGGTTGACTAGGTTGTGAGGATCCACAGTGCCTCAGTTAAGCTACTTAGGTTAGACAAGTGTGCTTAGTTCTTCATTGAACCAGTTCGGGAAGGTTGAGTTAAAAAGGGTGGACATTTCATAATTAATTGAATCTAGACAAGAATATTGTCTTTAGATTCTTTCAGGGAGATTAAACATAAACATCTTTATCAGGCTTTGAGTACATTGTTGGATCTTTTTCTAGTCAGTAATTTTAGGAAAAAGTTTAGGAATCTCATTTTAAATTTCTTTTGCTAGTTTGAGAACATTTAATCAGTCAGTTGCTCTCCACTTATTGAAATTCTCAAAAAGACTTTTCTAATTTACTATATCCATTCTTTAGCTCTACCTTCACCATTGAGCATCGAAATCAGTTGGTAAAGATTGGAGTAACCTAGTTGATTAGTTTGGATCACTAGGTTAAATTCCTTTGCAAAGCTTACAGGATTATATTTAGGATCTGAGAACTCTGTAGTAATAGTTCAGAGTTCTGTTTTTGTCCAAGGAGTGGAGGTCATCGGTGGGGTGGAGGGGGTCGTAAACCACCTTCATTAGGTTTAACCTTAAAGGCAGTGGCAAAGTCTAGTAGCTCAGGATCTGAATCATTATGGAAAGAAAGTTTAGCTAGTGAAATACAGAGATCTGGTGGGCAAGCAGAAGGAGCAGAGGGAATACAAACAGACCACAGATGAGCCTTCAGAAGACTCCTCAAGTTTAGTGAGTCTCTGAGACAGCTCAGAATTAGCCTTGGTTAATTTCAAGTTAGCATTCTGCAGGAAAGCAATTTTGCAAGTACTTATGCATTTAGAGGCCTTGAAATGTCCATGAAAATAAGCTTCCCACTCAGGCTGTTTTGTCTTACAACATCTTTCAATTGGCTGCACAGATAAACCAATTTAGGCCAGTTCAATTGTAAGTTATCCTGAGTAATCATCGGTCAGCATGACAAACATTTGTAGGACAAAGGTCCATAGTTTTTTAAGAGTTCCAGAAGGAGACTGATTAGTAGCCTTCTTTTTAGAGAATGAACTACCCGTTTTAACAAAGAGTGTGTACTCTCCGGAGACAAAACAGGAAATCTTACAAAGGCTGGCAACACAGTAGACCCAAATAGAGCCTGAACCTTAATTGAGATGGGAGTTCCCCGACCAAGCAGACTACTAATGCAACCCAAAAACCTTGAGGAGATGACCGAGCATAATGGACTCTTGTAGGCACCTTACTTGAATCCACAATGGCAGCAGAGGTGGGGAGAGGAAGGCCAGTCACTTTGAATCCCACTTCTGATAGCATGGAATGTCAAATGAGAAATGCAGCAAGACTGAAGGGCAAACCAAAGGCTTTTATTTGATGTTTGAGAATTGCAATTTAAGAGACACAGATATGAGCAGGAATTGAAAATGTATTTTGAAGTGGGGAGAAAAGAGGACTTTTAAAGGCAAAGGAGATTTCCAATAGAGCTACAAAAATTGTCAAGAATTATGATTGATACTGGAAAGCTGAAGCTATTCCTATCTGTACGTGATTAATTGCTAAAGGCTATCACTAAGCAAAAAATTCATTTGTCTTAAAGCAGTACAGTTGCAGCTAGTACTCCAGGATGCTTATGGTTTGGCAGTGATCTTTTCTTTCAGGTGGGGACATGCAGTAAGCCTTGGTTCCCTTAATGGCCTCCCGGCTCCATTTTAAATAGCAATACTTGTTTCATTTTGATGTTTCTTTCACATTTCCAATTTTAAATTCTGATAACTGAACACATAGGAGTGGATTTTTTTTTCTTTTTTAAGCATTGTGGGCTTTATCTACTAGTGCATGTTTTTTTGTCTTCTTTCAGGAGATTACTTGATATAAGTAATTGTTGCCTTTTGTTCTGCCATAATGATTAGAAAGAAAAATGAGCACTGGTTTCTGAATTTCTAAGGGCAAAGGAGGGTCTCCTCTGGACTCCAGGAACAGCTGCTTAATGCATATAGCTAGAAGCAACTTGACTAGACTCAATCTGACAAGAAGGCCTTTAAATTAGGTAATGAACTTTATTTAAGGCAGTTGACAATCTATTATTCAGTAGCCTCTTTCTAATTTAAGTTTCCTTTTTGTTTTCTATCTCAAGGAGCTGAGATTCTTAAGATCAGCTAATGTTTATTGAATTTTCACTGCATAAATGGACAGTTTCCAGTACTCTGAGTAGTTTTAAAGAACGTAAAAATACAGGTCTCCTGTAGTGCCTTCATCAGAGGATGAGGATAATGACTAACCAGAGTCTAACATACACAATGATTCCCCATGGAACCCTCAAATTACTAAGCCTGGCCATATCCCCTAGACATACCCAGAGCCCTAGCTAAGTTAATCTACTGATTGTTCCTGAAAAACATACCTTAGAAGTGCTGCCTTTATGGCTCATCTGGTATATTTTTTTTGTCCAACTATCTGTGGGAAGCTCACTCTTTCTTCAAGGTCCAGATTAATACTGCCATTTCTCCTAAAGTCTTTCTTTTCTAATTCTCCTATACAGAAATAAAACAGAAAAACACCCAGCCTCCTCCTTGCTTTGGAGTTCTGTGATACTCAGTTTGTACCATTATAGATCTGGCACATGCTAAGAGTATAATTATGTGTGTAGATGATTTAATGTTTTCCTGTGTTCCTTGGGAGCCACATCTTACATAAAGAATATTTTTAATGATTTTATTTCAGTAATACAATCACATTGTGGAAAAGTTGGAAAAGAAACAGCCCTTAGTATCATCACATATAATTTTGGTAAATATCTTCCCATTCTTTCCCCTTATGCTTTAATGATACTACATACATGATTTTTCTATTCTCTACATTATTAGAGTACTACTAATCATCAGGTTTTTAGACTACATAATAAACATTTTGGTAGCTAAAATCATAATTTAGTTAATTTTTCCCCCTCTTTCAAACAAGTTAAGTGTCTTGTTTAGAGACACCCAGCCAGTAACTGAGAAGTGAATAGTGGTATCTATTCTGCTGTCCATTGCTACCCCATACTTCTGCCCCACAGTAGCCTTATAGCATATGTAATACTAGTGTTCCTAATACTGGTACAGAATCACTGTTATGCTTTGCTTAAAAAGTATTTAGGACATTTTCATTTTTCATCAAGAATCATGATAGCTTTTCAAATTTCTAACACCTAAAAGGTTAATTTTCAGAAATGACTCATTATTCAACAATTTCAAATATCTGAGGTTGCCTTTTTCTTTTTTAAGAGAAAAGCCACAAGTTAATTAAAACCATAGTATCTTAAGGCCTTTTAAATTTTATTATTTATTATTTTAAAGTTTTATTCTATTACTGTATACATCTTAAATTTGGTAGTAACTAAGGCTTTAAGAAGCAAAATAGATTAATTTTAATTAGCCAAGGGTTAAGTCCTTTCTTGTATCTTGAAGAAGATTGGATAAATATTCTGTATTATTCTGCACATTTGTGTGCGTATGTGGCATATAAGCAGCATGAAAAGAAGCATCTTGATTATTAAACCACTAGGGAACAAGCTTCTCTAAAATGAAATCAAATGTATTTCTGGAAAATTTTTCTTAAGTGTTGTAAAACAGTATTCCTTTTTAAATAGTGTTTAGTGGCAATGTGCCTATTAGGCTTCACATGTGTGTAGAGTAAAAATTTCTCTATGCTGAGAAGAAGGGAGATCTTAAACAAAAGTACAAAGTCATAGTGATCAATATTCTCAGTATTTTTATGTATAAGATTACTTCTTGTTGATTAGCTTTCCACCTTATTCCTTATAACCTATCACTGCTTCACACACTTACACTTGAGGTACCAGGGCTGGAGAAATCTTGATTCATTCTCTCTCTCTCTCTCTCTCTCTCTCTCTCTCTCTCTCTGTCTATCTATTTATTTATTTATTTATGATAGTCACAGAGAAAGAGAGAGAGGCAGAGACACAGGCAGAGGGAGAAGCAGGCCCCATGCACCAGGAGCCCGACGTGGGATTCGATCCCAGGTCCCCAGGATCGCACCCTGGGCCAAAGGCAGGCGCCAAACCGCTGCGCCACCCAGGGATCCCGATTCACTGGTTTATTAACTGATTACGTATCATTTTGGAATTTCTGTCAGTGTGTCATTTCACACTGACAAATTTTTACTTAGAATTTAGTGACAACTACATATTCTTAACCTCCTGATACATATTCCAGATGTGGCATTACTAACTACCTCTGGTAATGAGGTACTTGAAAATAAAATGTGTCATTGGAATGTATCCTTTTGGTTTGTAGACATTTCTTATTTGTGGTGTGCATTTGGTGAACAAATATCAAACAGAATGAGACACACACAAATCTAATATATTGTTAGAATTATAGACACGGAGAGCTGAAATGAGCTCAACTTTTAAATTATTCATTGGTCTGTCTCTCTCCTTGGCATGATCATAAGATTGTAGATCTGTTGCTTCAGAAATTAACAGGTATGACTGCCTCTTTAGAATTAACCTTTAGGGTAGAGCTCTGTAACCTATAAAGCTCTATAAGAACGTGAGTTATTCTCACATTAGCCTTTCTCCCTACTCCTTATAACTTCCCACTGCTTCATGCATTCACACACACACACACACACACACACTCTCTCTCTCTCTCTCTCTCACACACACACACACACACACTCTCACACACTTTAGGTACCAGGGCAGGAGAAATATTCGTTTACTGGCTTATTAACTGATTATATATCACTGGAATTTCTGTCGATTCTCAGAAGAATCACAACACTTGCTCGGTGCCTCTTTGTGATTACCTGCAATTAGCCCTGGGCTACTTCAGCCCCTGCAACTGCCCTCCTGGCTGCCAGTGAACTGCCTTTTCTTTTTTTTTTTTTAATAATAAATTTATTTTTTATTGGTGTTCAATTTGCCAACATACAGAACAACACCCAGTGCTCATCCCGTCAAGTGCCCCCCTCAGTGCCCGTCACCCACTCACCCCCAGCCCCTTTCCTCCTCCCCTTCCACCACCCCTAGTTCATTTCCCAGAGTTAGGAGCCTTTATGTTCTGTCTCCCTTTCTGACATTTCCCACCCATTTCCTCTCCCTTCCCTTCTATTCCCTTTCACTATTATTTATATTCCCCGAATGAATGAGAACATATAATGTTTGTCCTTCTCCGATTGACTCATTTCACTCAATATAATACCCTCCATGAACTGCCTTTTCTTAGCACTTATTTTGTTGTTCTATTCTCCCAGTGACATCTACCACTATTTTTCCTTTCTTTTTCCCCTCATGGGATTAATCATCCCAACCACCATTCTTAATCTTCCTGAAACCACTTACTGTTTTCACTTCTGGGGTATTGGTTGGTGGGTTGGTCTGGGAAACTATGCAGGGCCCTTCTGTAGCCTGAAATGCTGAGTGCCTTTTGCTTTCCCTACTACTTGTTATCTTCTCTACTTTTTCTTCCCTAGACCAGAGAATGCCAATTAATGTGACCCCACAAGACTTTCTGCTTAGCTTGCGGAGTGGGTTTGTTTTAATTCATTGTTAAGATGGAAAACTCAGGAGATTTCACATAGGCCTAAATTGCTAGCTTTCCTTATAAAAAAAAAAGAAAAAAGAAAAATCAGCTGACACCAGCAAGAGCTGCCTCTGGAGAGAGGACCGGCACTCCCCTGTGCACCAGAGAGGCCACTGTTCCCTGTTGGTTTCTGTCTGGCCTTCACTCGTTGACCTCACCTGCCCTAGCTCTGCTGACCCATCATTTTTGCACCTTTTACCTTTAATGTTAGAAATCCATTGTGCTATTTCTGAGGTCTCTTTTTCTCACAAGTCAGAGGGCGTGTGTCTGTGTATCCCTTTTCTCCTATGTACTGTGCATAGTACTATGCCTGGCTTATAATAGTCACTCAGAAACAAAACAAAACAAAACAGAACCACACATTTGAATGAGTGAACGACTCCATTAGGTTTGATTGTGGTCACCGTGGATCTGAGGGCTCTATACTTGACAAAGAGGTCTTTGCCTCTGAGTATTTTGAATGGGGTGCTTTTGTTTTGGGTTGAGGAAAAGTATCAGTACTTTACATAGGAATAAAACTTTATAGATATTAAGTCCCACTTCATATTACACACAGCACATAGGAGACACACCCAAGATAAAGTGACTTGCCCAGGGCAGCAGAGCAAGTGAAGGACCAGTTGGGATCCCTCTGAATAGTGAGAATAACTCACATTTATATAGAGCTTTATAGGTTACAGAGCACTTTAACCTGTATTCATTTTTACCTCGGGTATACAGAACTGATGTTACCTTTCCCATTTTATACAGCTAAGGAAACTGAAGCCATGGAATTTAAATGGTCTATCCAAGATCACTTAGCCAGTGAGAAGAGACCTGACTCCAACCCAGACCTTGCAACTTTACGTGCCCAGCTTTTCCTATGGTTTTCTTTCTCCAACAATCCTTTATTCAGCTCACTAAGATAAAATTCTTTTTAGGCTTTCAATGAATAAACACCCCCTCGTCCTTTACATTTCAGAATTAGAAACCTGAAAAAGAAAATTCTAGTTTATTTTTTTTGTAATGGTTGGGTCCAGCAGAGGTGAAGATAATGAAAATAAGCAAAGGAACTAAGTAACTGATGTCTCACCTCTTAACCTAGTGCAGTGGGACAGTTACGTAGAAAATCCTTTTCCCTTGCTAGGACATCATGAAGGTTGTATTGAGTTTGTTTTCCTCACCACCCTGCTGCATAAAGGAGTAACCCGTATTACCAGAGAACTGCCTCAGGGCTCCAGAGGCTTCAGGAATGTGGGCTAGGGGAGACAAGGGGAGAAGTTTCAGTTTTCCTTTTTCTGTTCAGCAAATTTGTTGTGCTTAGTGAGCCTCAGGACACAGCTACCTTGGGTGCAGCTCCTCCTCAGAAACCTCTGAGAGTCTAGAGCTGTGCTATTATGTACGTGTAGATACTGAGCACTTGAAATGTCCCCATCCAGATTGGGATGTCCTATAAGTATACAATATACACTGGATTTCAAAAGAAAAAAATGTAACTATTTTAATAACATTTTTAGTTTTTAATATTCTATTTCTTTTCTAAATATTTTACTTATTTGAGAGCGAAAAAGAGCATACGCAAGCGAGAGGGAGAATAAGGAGAAGCAGAGGGAAAGGACAAGCAGACTCTGCTAAGCACAGAGCCTGGCATGGGGTTGAGTCCCCCAACCCTGGGATCATGACCTGAGCCAAAATCAAGAGTCAGACGCTTAACTGAGCTACCCAGGCACCCCTATTTCAATAACTTTTTAATGTTGATTATGTATTTATCTTGGATAATTTGGATTAAATAAGATACATTATTAAAATTAATTTTAGCTGTTTCTTTTTAAATGTGGCTATTAAATTTTTTTATTACACGTGTGGCTCATATTATACTTCAGTTGGACAGTGCTATCCAACTGAGAGAGCCCCTTCTTCCCTTGATAGTTCTAAGAGACTGACATTTTTATTCTTTCAACAAATATTTACAGAGCCCTAAATGGAGCTGTTGGCTGAGGGAGGCTTTCAGATCAATTTAAAAGACTCCTGAGTAATCCCTTCAGTCTTTCTAATTATTCCTTTTTTGTGAGGGAGTCTTGTATTATAAATGAAGACTGAGCTTGCTTTTATATTTGGATTATCCAAAAACAAAAATCTTGTTACCTAAATTGCAGGGAAGAATGGAGGACTAATGGAAATAGAAATTCTTCATTGCCATTATGTAAAAACATTTTGGAAAGGACTGTAACCTGAGGCAAAATATTTTTGCTAATAGGAGGTAAATAGCATGAATATATATCCTATAGCATTTGTTGACGGCTGTTATTCAAAGTGTCTAACTGTCTGGAGAAAGAACAGTTGGACCTAACAGTGCAGCAGAACACTAAAGTATCTTTTTAAAACATGGCTTTATGAAAGTGCAATTCAAACCAGTGAGGAAAGGGAGACTTAAATAAACAGTGATGGGCCATCTCCTGAGCTGTGTGAAAAAAACAGCATGCTATCCTCACCTGATTCTTTACGTAGATGGGCACATGGTTCGAAGATTGAGATGTAAGAAGGAGCCATTAAAATATTAGGAAAAAAGTAATTTTATTTTTAAAAATAATTATAGAATAAGATTTTTAAAGCATGGTAAATTGAGGGGTACCTGGCTGGCTCAGTTGATGGAACATCCAACTCTTGATCTCAGGGTTGTGAGTTTGAGCACCAAGTTGGGTGCAGAGATTACTTTAAAAAATCTTTAGGGGCACTTGGGTGGTTCAGTTGATTAAATATGTGACTCTTGATTTTGGCTCAGGTCATGATTTCAGGGTCATGAGATCTGGCTCCATGGTTGGCTTCATGCTAGTCATGGAACCTGCTTGGATTCTCTCCCTCCCTCTCCCTCTGCCTCCCACCCTGCGCTCACACATGCACCTGCTCTCTCTCTCTCTCAAAAAAAAAAAAAAAAAAGATAAAATATTTTAAAAAATAAAATCTTTTTTAAATTAAATAAATAAATAAAATCTGGTAAATTGAGATGGCATAATGGAAAAGATTGATAAATTTGGCACATAAAATAAAAAGGTATGTATAACAAACATACCAAGGTAACAAATTGGAACAATATTTTTAATTTGATGGATATATATACATATATACACATACGTATTATATTAAAGAATGGTTTATATGTGAAGACCAGTTATAGATCTATAAGAAAATGATTGATAATACCCAATACTGTTAACAATGTGGAGAAAGAGACTTTTTAATTGACTATTGGAGGTATATCTTCAATTTACACAATGTTTTATGTCAAATATATTGCAATAAAAAACAGACCCTGGCTGTTTTGCGGTTCCCTGGGTGGCTCAGCGGTTTAGCGCCTGCCTTCAGCCTAAGGCATGATCCTAGAGTCCCAGGATCAAGTCCTACATCAGACTCCTTGCATGGAGCTTGCTTCTCCCTCTGCCTGTTCTCTGCCTCTCTGTGTGTGTGTGTCTATCATGAATAAATAAATAAAATCTTAAAAAAAAAAAAAAAAAAGAACCAGACCATTGGAGATGATCAAAATTTGACACCTTTTGGAGCACAATAAGGCATTAACCCTTCCTTCAAAAGGGTTTTAAGCCTATTCTTTGATCTAACAAGTTCACTTTTAGGAGTTCACCCTGCATATATACCTGCACAAACATGCCAAGATATATTAAATGAAGACAGCTCTACATAATGAAATACCATGCTATCAACCTCTCTCTATTGATACAGAAAGATATTCATGTGATATTGTAATAGAAGAGAGTAGTATATACTCCTTGGTTTCACTTGTAGTAAAAATTAATAAAATAGATGCATAATTAACAATGTCTACATAGAAAATATATGGAAGGATATGTTCTAAACTATTAAGCTTTGATACATCTGGGAAATGAGTTGAGGGGAGACGTGGGAAACTGAGGCTTTTCATTTTTACTTCATATTATTCTATACTCTTTCTTATAAAAATAACAGACATACATTTCTTTTATAATATGTTTTTTAAAGTCTATTTGCCTCTCTTAAAAAAACCTTTTATGTTTAAGGGACACTCTAATGGGTTGTGAATTAGAATAGGCTCCTTCCTCAGACCTACTGTTTATATTCTCTGGTGCTCAAAAACTAGACTGATTCATCTATAAAGCTTCATATCAAATAGTGACTATTCAACATAGTTTTTATTAAACATTTTTTTTCTCTTTTTAAGACATATAAGTTTCATCTTTTAAAAAGGTCATATTGTCTTTAGCAAAGAAGATAGCTACATGCACACACAGATTATTTAGACATTTCTTCAGCTGCTTTGTTATTTTTATTATAATATTTTGTCAGTATTTCCTTTCTCATATTTAATTATACTTATAATAATCCTCCATCTGAATTTTAAAGTTTCCCAAAAACAGACATTACAGTTTAAAGAGATTACCAAATCCCATTTGTCCCTGCATTAGCTCCACTGTACTGAATTTTACCTTGTGGGCAACCTAGGTCTCATCAGATATTCCTTACCAAGTGTTTGGAGAAGGTATATTATTAGGGCACAAATTTATTTTGCAGGTGACAATACACTCCTAAACCTAAAGGTCATGGTTAAATAAATGTCACAGAAAGCCTACATGAGTGAGCTCAAATAAACATTCATAAATGAATGTTAACAAAATTCAATTATAAGCTGCCAGATCCTTGCTTTCCTGTTGTTGCTGAAGGTTAAGTTACACTGAGAATAAAAGTGTCTTTAAGTTTCTGCCTGATTTACTTAATGCCTTTCCCAAATAGTCTTGACTTTGTGATATTCTCTGGGACTTATAAAGGCAGCAGATAGCATTTTTTAGTACTAACCTCTGCTGCTTCAGAAAAAGTTTAATTTTAAATTATAGCAACATTCTGTTAACAAATATAACTGCCCATGTGTAAAAATGAAATGAGGGAAAAATATAATAGGTGATTTAGAGGAAGAGAAATGAATGATGTGAAATAGAAAAATGAATTATATTTGCTTAAAGTGAGATAATGCATTACACATATGGACAGCTAAAAAAACAAAAACGGTCATTGGCTCCAACTGTCTCATTTTATGGATGAGGATCAGAACTGTGGTCTTCAGTCTGCAATTCACTGGTTCCCACTGTACCACGATGTGTCTACCTATATGCACATACTTCTGCATGTGCACTTTATGTTTCTAAACATGCCTACTATGGCCCAGCAGTTCCATTTCCTAGACATATAGCCAATATCTGGATGAGTGCTTATGTCCACCAAAAAATATGCATGAGATTATTTATGGCAGCATTGTTCTTGATAGCCAAAATCTATAGGAAGGAAAGAAGAAGAAAGGGAAGGAGAGGGGAAAAAAGAAGAGGGAACAGGAACCCAAATATAAATCAATAATAGAATTCCTAAATAAATTGTAATGTATTTGTACAATGGAATATTCCATAGCTCTTTTAAATTAAAAGACTGATTCATAGGGCCATATGGATGAATCTCAAGAAGTATATTGTTGAATGAAGGAAGCAAGACGCAGAAAAATATAGAGTGCATGTGTTTCTTTATAAGTCTGTTTGTAAGCTTCTTGAGGGCAGGGACCGTTAGTCTGCATGTGTAGATCTCTAGCATCTAGTGTATTATCCAGCAATGGAACGTGTGATCAATATGTATTTATTTTGATGGCAAATATATGATAGAGAAGAAGATACAGGGAAGCACCTAGTATTTTTATAATGAGAAAAACAATAGGAAATATAGGGAACAATTCTTTATTTCCTGTGTTTATTCCAGGACACAGCATACAGAAACCTGAAATTTTAATACAATATTAACTATAACTGACACTTGGCTGGATGTGAACGGAACTAGACTATGGTAATATTTCAAACTGTTTCAAAGCAGACAGTGCCAATGGAACCTATGATTTGATCCCAGGATTCATTTAACTGTAATATCAAGTACATGTCATAGTTTTTAAAATTCCTATTTTTGGCCTTAATGGGGAGGAAGTCTTCTCAGCTCCTTTTCTTATTTCTTACTCAGTGCAACATGAATGCTAAGTTAATTGGCCAGATTCCAGCATATGGATACATCATGCTTTTGAGGCTTTGTGCCTTGAGATCTAAATGAACTTCTATTAGAAGGCATTTTCTGACTCCTTTTCTTCTGGCATTGCTGAGGTTTGGGCCACTCTCACCATAATAATAAAACATTACATTTCTTCCTTTGGGCATGTGTTTTTCTTGGGGACCACCAGGAGGTAAGAGGATAGACCAAAGTAGGATTTATAAATACTACCTAATTTTTTTTTTCAAAATATAAAATCCCAGTATTATAGGTAATGACAACAGTCAGTCAGATTGGTAGTATTGGTTATCCCTAGTGTCCTCCAAATGGTAAATTCAGGTTTTGGAGGGTCCAGTGATCTTATGCAAATGGTAAAATTTCAGGGTAGAATAGCAGGTCAAGGAAGTGTGAATTATGGATCTCTTGGGAGATGCCACTATAATGTTATAATAAGGCCAGCCTTTAATAGTACTTCATTTCTTCTTTCCTAAACACATAACACAGAGTCCTTATGATCCTCTTTTGCCTGCCATTTGTACCTGAGGCATTGATTGTGTTAATGGTGGCATTACAGCCTTTTACTCTTGAAAGTTTATTATGTGGAAAAAACCCTGAAGTCTGAAGGAGAGGCAAGCTCCTGTTTGAAAAAGATGTACCCTACTAATTGTAGATTACACAGGCCAGATGAATTCAAGTCCTGGGGAAGCCACAGGAAGAAATAATCAATTTGCAATCATCTATAGAAGCAGTGGCTACTGAGCTGCGATTAATGCAGTGTTGTGAGCAGCTAGTTGTACCAGAGCAAGTTCACTTTGTAAATATTGACTGATGGGATTTCCATTCTTCCAGTAGGAAATTTTCATCAACGGGTAAAGAGACATGATCCTAACCATTTAGGTGGGTGGAAAATAACATCTGATGGTGATATTTTTTTCTAAGGGCATTTGTGAAGTGCTGAACATGCAAAGCTGAGATGAGAAGATCCTATTGTCCTTAATCTTTACCTACATTACCTTTTTAAGAAGTCTATTCTTTTTCACTTTAACACTTTTTTTTTTTTATGAGAGGTTAAATTAAGTGCTCAATGATTTCCTATTACTGTAATATCTAGGTAAGTTCTGTACAGCTTGTTATTATTGCAGCTTTCTGGAAACATTGTATTATAGCTCAGGGAAAACAAATTTTTTGTTCTTTCCTTTCTTGCTGGTGTTACCAGCCCAGAGCACAACTTTGGACCCCTTGGACTCTTTGTAATCAGAAAACTTTTCGAATAGACAAGTTAGCTTGCCAGTAGCACTTAGATTTCATGTTTTACCCCCTTGTGATTTTAAAATGTAAGCATGTATGAAAAGAATTGATTCAATGACATTACAAACAGATATCAAGAATGTCTACCAACCTTTTTGTGAACTTCTCCCAAAATTCACAGAGGCAGGAGGTTAATTCATGTGGAAATGGGTAAGTTCACATATAATGCTTTCATTCTTTGTCGTCTTGCCCATTTTTACCAAACCCAAGAGTTGCCCCTTAGTGTTCACTTGTGCTCTGAGCAAATACCCGGCCATTATCAGGCAACAGAAGATTTGGTCAGACTTTCTTTCTCTTTCTTTTCTTTTCTTTTCTTTTCTTTTCTTTTCTTTTCTTTTCTTTTCTTTCCTTTCCTTTCCTTTCCTTTCCTTTCCTTTCCTTTCCTTTTCCTTTTCCTTTTCCTTTTCCTTTTCTTTCTTTCTCGTTCTTTCGTTCTTTCTCTTTCTTTCTTCCTTTCTTTCCTATCTTTCTTCTTATTTTTTCATGAGAGACTCAGAGGGAGAAGCAGGCTACCTGCAGGTGGGCCAATGCAAGACTCAATCCCAGGACCCAGGCATCATGACCTGAGCCAAAGGCAGATTCTCAACCACTGAGCCACCCAAGTGCCCCTAAATTTTCAATTGTTCTTTAAATTTCATCACTGAACTGAAATGAATCTTCATTTGTTACTGGTAAATTTTAAATTTAGATATTCTGAAAATTCTTGGGGACAATTTTTTTACCTTATTGGTCTCAAATTAAAATGGTTTGTTCTTGATTTAACATCTATTGCTTAAAAAAAAAAAAAATCTATTGGGCAGCCCCGGTGGTGCAGTGGTTTGGCGCCGCCTGCAGCCCACGGCGTGATCCTGGAGACCTGGGATCGAGTCCCACGTCAGGCTCCCTACATGGTGCCTGCTTCTCCCTCTGCCTGTGTCTCTGCTTCTCTCTCTCTCTAGCTGTGTCTCTATGAATAAATAAATAAATAAAATCTTTAAAAAAAATCTATTGCTGACAGATATAATGAAATCCTGGTATTGAGAGAAAAGACATCTCACATGGAAAAAAAGAAAAGATATACTCACAAATGCAAACTCTAAAGTGATAATGTTAAGTTGTAGATAAAAGCTGGTTGAAAGGGCACCTGGATGACTCATTTGGTTAAGCATCTGCCTTCAGCTCAGATCATGATTCTAGCGTTGTGGTATCAATCCTGCATTGGGCTCTCTGCTCAGTGGGGAGTCTGCTTCTCCCTCCCCTATACCCCTCTCCCCAGCTTGTGCTCTTGCTCTCTTGCTCTCTCTCTCAAATATATAAATGAAAAAAAAAATCTGGTTGAAAATAAATCTCAGTGAGTCCCTGAGAATTGTGTAACGGTCTTATGTCGATTTCTTGCTTTGCAGTTTAACTCAGCTGCTAAGCAGCTGATAGAATGGGATAAGCCTCCTGTGCCAGGAGTTGATGCTGGAGAATGTACCTCAGCAGCAGCCCAGAGCAGCAATGCCCCAAAGCACTCTGATACCAAGAAGAACACCAAAAAGCGGCACTCCTTTACTTCCCTCACCATGGCCAGCAAATCCTCCCAAGCATCCCAGAACCGCCACTCCATGGAGATCAGCCCTCCTGTCCTCATCAGCTCCAGTAACCCCACAGCGGCTGCGCGGATCAGTGAGCTGTCCGGGCTTTCCTGCAGTGCCCCTTCTCAGGTAAATCATATAAAGGTATGAAAAGAGGTTGGAAACAAAGTAACCTACCCACAAACATGTTTGTTCACTAGCTGGAAAATGCTATTTATTTTTGCCTTCAAAAGATAGTAACTTTCCTTTAAAAAAAAAAAAAAGAGAGAGAGAAAATAATAGCTCTCCTGGGAAGCCTTTTTCTTTCTTCATTCTGTAGATAGAAAAATGGAGAAGAGAAAACTAACCTGAAACTACTCAGTCATTTTCAAAGGAAGGATCAGAAATTACAAAATGATTTAAGTAATAAGTTTCAAGCAACTGCTCAGTTTTATAGAACCTTGTTTGTCATGGGACTACTTTGGAAGATCTTGCCAACTAAAATCTTATCTTCATCCAAACTGAAGATGCTGTGGTTGAAACTGATAGTTGACAGTTGCTTTCATCTGTGTACCTTACCCTGATACTTAGGCTTCCCAGTAGGAGTTACAGAGAAAAAAAAAAAGAAAGGACATGAAGAAACATTTAATTTAATTTAGGAATTAACCATATTTTTTTAAAAAACCTCATAAGTTCATCAAGGCTTTGGACTATCTTCAGAAGTAGCTGCACATTATTCTTGTGTTAGTAAGAATACACAAGGTGATTGGAAACACGCATGCAGTCAGCAGGCATTTATTGAGTGCCTCATTGGTTAGACCCTCCTAGGCACCATGTACACTGCAATAAGGAGCTATAGGACTTCCCTATATTAGGCCTTCATTCTGGACTGTAAAATGAGCCCACCTAAGTCACAGGGCTACTATAATTATCCAGTTAGATGACAGCTATATTTTTCCTCAACCCAAAGGTCAGAGAGCCCAATCCAAAGCAGTCTGTCATAAAGGAAGAAATTTCTTTCAAGTCTCATATTTAATTTTTAAAATTCATGCAGATTTTACATTCTACTTTGTAATATAGCTGTAGTTTTTTTTTTTTAAACACAAGGATTATTTCCTTTAAAGAAAAAGAAACAAATACATAGTCTTGGTCCTCAGAAAGTTTTCAGTTTAATTAAAATGGCTGTTTTGGGCCACAGAATAAATATGTACAACATAGTTTTCGGTATTCCTTGCCAATTTTATTAAAAATTTTTTTCTCAAAAAAAATTTTTTTTCTCAGCCTCATTTCTTTGACCTTGCTCCTTTAGATTCATCCTGCATGTTGTGAGTTAAATGCATTCATTTTCTGAATAAGATTCTGATTTATTGGTGTTTTTTAGGTGGTGGGGAAATGAAGCTTTTGATCTTATGAGGGAACGAGGATATACAGACATACCTCACTAGAACATAAGTGTGATGAAGGGAGAGGTCTTTGTTTTTTGTTCACCAATATATCCCAAGTGTCAGACATACAATAAACACTCAGTAAATATGTATTGAATAAATGAGATACTTGAAAAATAGGTAGAAAGGAGAGCTATGTTACTTTATATGTAACTTTATATGTAACTAATTGCACCTATGTGAAAAATAAGCATGGGTTATAGATTGGAGTAAGGAATACCAATTGAGGTCGCTCTGGAAAGGTTCAAAAGATTTTTGAATAAGGTTCTGATGGAGGTGGCTAGTAAAGATGGCCATTCAGTATAAGAAAATTGAATCATTTGTGTTTTTTATTTGTGACCTAGCAACGTTTGCACAATGATGTTTTGTTAAAATAAAAGGTATAGTTCTGGTAAGACAGTGGCAACTCAGAATACGAGTAGCTTTAAAAAATAGACAGTAATCTTTTGGCATTAGAGAAAATTAAAAGAGAAAGGATAAACCTACCATTTATATCTTTTGTAGAGAATTCAGCAGTCAGGTGTGAGCATGTCTGACGCTGCCACACCAGAGCTGGGAATGAAGACCATAAAAGTAGAGCTATTTTTGTTTTGGTTGGAGTAGCTTAGGAAACAAGGCTCTCTCTGTGTTCCATTAAAACAGCTTCCCCTTCAACTGTTCCACCCCTCCTCTTGTATTCTAATTCATTCTGTTTTAGGTGGTAATGTGTTGCCTCAGGGATAAGTTATTTGAACATCTCCGATGGGAGATGTTTCAAGTGCTGCCTAGCTTCTCCAGCCCAGGTTTACAGAAAACAATTCCCTGTCTAGCTCACTGTGTACATTGGAGGGAACCACAGTCCATGATCAAGCAATACGTGTATGTAGCATAGGTGATGGGCAAACACTCTCCTACCTGTGGAGATCAGTGTACATGGAAAGATGACTCATGTTAATACTGTTGAAAATAGGACTGTCCTTTTTCTCTGCCCTGCAAAGGACCAGTCAAGAGATTTGACTTCTCCTGCTCTGACCCTTTTTCCTTTTCTTTCTTTTTATTTTTTATTTTGACAATGCTGAGAAGAAGGATGTTTTATTATCCTGACTTGCCCCATTTTCTCTCTTGCTTTTCCTTAATTAGGTTTGGTTGCACTTAGAAAATCTGAAGTAAGGAGCCCAAAGAAGTGAGTGTTAATTTTTCTATCACCTGAATGGAATCCACATGTAGGTAGTCAGTGATGATGTGATGGTGCTTTTCAGCTCACCTTTCCAGCATGGGGGTAGAACCTTATCCTCGTGTGTCTATATGGAATTTAGAGATCTCTCAATGACATCCAAATTCTAGTCAGCAGGATGGGGAAATGGACAGAAGAAAGGAGCAGAGGGCTTGCTTGCTATTACATTTGGTGACTATTGAGTGAAGGCAGAATTTTCAAATACCTAAATTGGGAAATTATTTATAGACTGTGCTGTCCAGGTGGGTCACCAAAACAAATACGCACAGATGTCTGTGACATCTGTGAAAGCAGATGATGCTCTAAATAAATAAGCCTTTTTGTCTCCTTCTCTGTCTCCACGCATATTTTTTGGTCTCTGCCAGCTGCAGGAATGCTTCATAATATTAAGTGTTTTTGTGGCATTTTTTTGAATTAACAATGGCTCCAAGGGAGCCAGAGGTGCACGCACTCATTTCCATTTGCTTTCCTTACCTCTTTCCCTCTCCACAGAGTCCTTGTGGAGGAGCCAAAACTAATTTGCAGTTCCATGAGGAAGAGAGAAAACAGGAGAAAGTTGTTCCCAACTCCGGCATTTATTCTGGGCATACTCACCACTCAGCCAGTTTACTTGTGCTTTAGTCATTCTCTGGTGACTTTTATCTCTTATTTTACTCAGTGTTAGGAGTGGCCCTGTGTTGGCTGGGGTTTGCAGAAGTCTCAGTATTCACTGCTTCCCTCCCGTGTCCATGATAGCGGACACCTTAGAGGGCATCTGGTCCAGCTTCTCACAGGCTGTGAGGTGTTTTGTCCAAGACCATGAGCTCGTTAGCAATTAACTATCTTGACTCCCAGTTTGTGGCTTTTAGAGAAACATCGATCAATCAGGAGATCATTCTTAGATATCTATAGGGTCAGGCCCAGGAAGCTGTATTTTGGTGGGGTTTTTTTTTCTACCCCGAAGATTCCATAACAATGACATGCACTTTGAAGTGAGCTTCATTGTATCTTCTGAGAAAGACTCCATCTTTTATGTGGTGCCAACTTACAAATGTTCTTGTGGTGCGTATGTATATAAACATTTATTGGTTAAAACAGCTAAAGGCCATTGGATTTTATCCTAGAATGAAAACTCACTGTACTTCCCATTAAAAATTGATTGGAAATAGGCTTTGGTTCACAGGAGAGACAAAAAAGGAGGGTTTGGGGAGAAATTCTTGTTAGGGCATCACTTGGATCTGCTTAGTTTAAGCCTTTGGTTGAATTAGTATCTGAGCAAACAGGTGCAGATGTGATTTTAAAAGGATGTGGATTCCGTGTATAACACAGATTTATTTGTGAAAATAAATTGTATGCTGTGATGCTGGTTTTCCCTGGCCTTGGTGAGGCCTAACTCAGCGGGGAAACTCAAGTTTCCTTCGGGCCTCTGAGAACTAATCTCTGAGCTTTTCTTTGTCCTGATAATCTTTTTCTTAATTTATAGGAATTGAGGGAACTACGTTTGGGATTAAGTTTTATTACAAAAGGCCCTGCATTGTTGGAGTATCATTGTTTCCTTGGGGAAACAAGTCACCAGCCAACCACATTCCTTTAATAGTGGAGGAAAATTGTCCCATTTGTACAGGAACCCACGTGCCTCCATCTGCAGCATCAAGTGATGACAGCATTCTGCAGTTGGACCTGATCTGCAACCTGAGTGAAATTGATTGAGTAACTGAACACAGGCAATGAAATGGCCTGAATAACTCAATTTCTTTCTAGTAAATTAATCTTGGATAGTATCAGGGATAAGACACCTTTGAAAACAGCTAATTTTGCTTGACATTGTTCCTTTAAAGGTTTTATAAATAATTACCTGCTCTAGGCATGTCTAGGCAGCTGCATTTTAATTATGCATCCCCACTGAAGAGTAGAAGTCATGAAAAATGATCCTGAGAATAACAAAATACCTTAAGCATTTCACAAAGATTTGCATATTGATAGACAGGTGAGTATTCAGCCACGATGTACCTTCCCAGAATCTTCAGGAGAATTGCTAGTGGGCTCGTCAAGCATCAGACTAACCATCTGAAAGGTCAGTTTGGTTCACAGTGGCATCCCAAGTGAGGCAGCATGTCATTGCAAATGCCAACAGCAGTTGAATTCTGTATGTAAAACATCACAGTGGCCAGTACTTATCATGTGACCACCCAGTGTTGAGTACCAATTAGGTCATCAGTAAATGTTGATTGAATAAACTGAAAGAGTTTCTGCCTTCCCCAAATCATAAAAACTTACAGATATTATTTTTTAAAATTATAACTCATCTCCCCAAGGTTTAGTCTGTACAGTCTATTGTATTAAATGTAGTTGTCTTTCAATTAACTTTTTTTTTTTTTTGACAGGTTCATATAAGTACCACCGGGTTAATTGTGACCCCACCCCCCAGCAGCCCAGTGACAACTGGCCCCTCATTCACTTTCCCATCGGATGTTCCCTACCCAGCTGCCCTTGGAGTGAGTACAGCCTCTCTGGTCTCTGTTTCTCTCTTAGGTATTTAGTCCCATTAATCTGGCACACCCACCTCCTAACACCTGCAGTTTATATTGACACTTGCTAGGTGGGTGTGGATCTCTTTCATCTGTTATCTCTATTAATCTTACAGGAAAAATGAGAAGGTTTCTTGCCTACAGCCTGCATAATTTTAGCAGTAAGGATCAGTGGCCTGAAGCCATTAGAAGAGTTCTATAGAATACTTTTAATTTTCATTAACGTTCAGCCTGATTTCCCAAAGGCTTAACCTAAAATTTCTTTTTCATTTCTTTTGAGTTTCTAGACTTTAATTATTTCTTTCAAAGACACATTTATAGAAATACTGAGGAAACAGGAATCCCAAAAGCTAAGCTGTTTGCTTTCAGTCACATGATGAGTCGATTCCAAATCTCTCCATTTATGATTCAGCTTTTGGTTTCTTGTCTTCCTCTACGATAGCTGCAGCTTTGCTGCCTTGGAAGCCTCTCTCAGATTGTCTTGATTTTCTTTGTGAAGACATAGCATCGTACAGAGTCTAAACACTAATTGCTTTACAACACCCTCATAGGAGGAATTAATAGGAGAAATGAGGGCAGCCAAGGGAGATAGATACATAGAAGAACACTATGGAGAGAAAATTAAAAGAGAAGAAACAAGCAGTTTCTAAACTCAACCTTACATAGCAGAAACACAATTGTTTACATCCCAGTTTCCTGGGGCACCTGGGTGGCTCAGTGGTTGAGCATCTGTCTGCCTTTGGTTCAGGGCGTGATCCTGGGGTCCTGGGATGGAGTCCCACATCAGGCTCCCCACAGGGAGCCTGCTTCTCCCTCTGCCTATGTCTCTGCCTCTCTCTGTGTCTCTCATGAATAAATAAATAAAAATCTTTAAAAAATAAAAATAAATAAATCCCTGTTTCCTGAAGTTACAGGCAGTTGAACTACAAGGAACCAGCAATTGTGAGACATCTCTCATCCAGGCCATTGCTTTGGCTTATGTTCTCAGACTGTTTCTTTCAGTGCTAAATCAAATGAGAATAGAAAAGATGACCAAATCAGATCTCCCCAGTGGGCCCTGCCCCTATAAGTTGATTTATAGAGTCTCACCTGGCTATGATGCTCTCAGAGAAACAGCATGGCCCAATGATGTGGACACAGACTTGGATTGGAAGCCCAGCTCAGCCGCTTACTTGTTTACATGACCATGAAAAGTTACTCAACCTCTTTAAGCTTCAGTTCCTCTACCTGTAAAATGAAACCAATACTATCTACTTTGAAGAGTTAGTACCATGCCTAGAATGTAGTAGGGGATGACTATTACTGATCTCTCTATTGAGGACTGTTGCGAGGTGGGCCTGTGATTGTGCGAATGCCTTGGAGGGCCTGCCTGGTCCATTGTGTTATGGTTTCTCTGCTCTCTGTACCAGGAATAGGGAGGCTTCTAAGCAGCTGGTTTGTTTTTAGGTTGTAGATTTTATATATGTTGTAAAGATTATGTTTCCTTCTGCTAGAATGCTTAGAGCCAAATCTGTACCCCCCTCCAACTAAGACCTCACAACATATTAGCACATTAGTCAAGATGTCGGCTCCATCTAGTTTTATTGTCCTCATGTTCCTTTTGTCTCACTTTACTTTGAAACAAGGTGGGATATAAATAAATGTGGAGTTATTACTGAGCCTGACTTAGACTTTAGAAAACTTTTTATAGAGTTAAGCATGTTCTTGTATTTAAATGGAAGTTAATAATGTTCTGGTTAGGAGTTAAAGTTGTATTTTTTTTTTTTTTTTTTTAATGTTCCCAAAACAATTACAGCTGCCTTGATAGTACCACTGTTTGGTGTAAGAAAAGTTGTGTTGATTCTTCTGGGTAGAAAAAATTCAGTTAACTTTTATTAAAATGTGGTTTCCATGAGATTCTGTTAGCCTCGGGTGTTTTGACCAGAGCCAAGTTCCATAATCACCCTGCCCTCCTTTCTCCAGAAAAGACTCTCCTTTCCTTCCTGCTCTTCTACCCCAGTATATACACAACCAGTTGGTATTTCCATTTCCAGATGACTGCTTCACATGGAAAAATTCTAGCATAATTTCTTGAGTGAAAAAGGCTGCTTTTTCTGATCTTAGAAAAATTAATTAGTGGAAAAGACAGAGCTGGCTGAATTTCAGCCCTTGTGGGCTGAAAATTTTACAGTGTAGTAAAAGGCCAGTTGCTCTTCGCTAGAGGCACACTGTAGGGCAAGTCAATGGGACAGGTCACAAGAGAGTATGAATATACAAAAATTAATTTACATTCAACCATTTCATCCTCGGATTATATAAGAAAGCCTGCATGTTAAACAAGAGGAAGGTTTATTAAACAGTATGTCTACTGTGCCAATTCCATTTAATGAAAAACTAATTATAAACAGACCTGTCTGTCATCCCAGGAGATGTCTAGATCTCAAAGTCCCTGGTAGGTTGGCAGAAATGTTTTGGATTTAATATGTTAGGTTTAAGTGGAAAAAAAATCTCAGTAGCATGTACCCTATATCTTACATTAATCATGGCAAGTATCCTATTTAAAATCTGAAATATTGGGACACCTGGGTGGCTCAGCGGTTTAGCACCTGCTTTTGGCCCAGGTCATGAGTCCCACATCAGGCTCCCTGCATGGAGCCTGCTTCTCCCTCTGCCTATGTCTCTGCCTCTCTCTCTGTCTCTCTGTTTCTCATGAATAAATAAATAAAATCTTCAAAATAAAATCTGAAATATTTTCTAAGAATTTGAACACTGTCACAGCAATAGTATGCAGCTTGGTAGAAAGGAAACCATGTTTTTTGTGGTGTGGATTTATTAGAATAGGAAATGAAAATTATTTCTAGTATTTTTGTCATGAATTGAGACTTTGGAATCTTTTATGCAGAATGAAGTTAGGAGCATATTGTCCTATACATTTCACATATAACAGTTAAAATGTTAGATATCTAATATTAAGAGCAAAACTGGCATTATTTCTATCTAATGTAGACATCTGGCTATTAATAGTAACGAGGGATTTTTTTCCAATTAATTTTATGAAGGGAAGAGGGTGAGGATCTATGTTAGTCTTGTATTTCTGCACAAGGGCAGAAGAACTCTTAAATAAGTGATTAATAATCCCTGATTCCCTGTACCAGCTGAGAGGTGTTTTAGCTGCAAGATGTCACAAGTTAGGCAGGTCAGTTAAAGGCCAAATACGGCCCATGGCCAACTTATAGATAGATTGCATTCCAAAAATGCGTAACCCTAACTAAAAGAATTTAACACGTACACACATAGTGTGTGTATTTAAAGAAGTAAATTAAATGAGGTCAGGTTCTCAGAATAGCCAATATGTACTTAGCCCATTGGAGCCCATGGTGGAAGGCTCAGTAGGACTTAACTGCTATTGTCAGCATCAGAGAAGGGCTCTGGAAGAAGGGTAATGAACTGCCAACCTCTGTAGTTTGAGAGGTACAAGTTGAGCCTTTGGAATTGATGGGAATTCTAAAAATCAGGACTAGGGGTAGGATGTGGCCAGAATGTTCACAGCAGCAGCGGAAAAGGACTCTGGCATCTCAGGAACCGAGGCCTCTCAGTCCGTATCATATTGTCCTAAGGGAGGTAGAAGCACAGAATGTTTTCTCATTTGCAAAAAGCTCATTGAGGATCTGTTAACGTCTGTCTGTGGGAGCTGGGTGACAGCAATATAAGGATGAGCAAGACAGTTTTCTCACTTCAGAGTCTCATGAATCATAATAACAGCTTCTATTGATTGGGTTTGTGCAGTGCTTGAGGGCACCGGGAAAGGCAACTTTACCTAAGCTATTATAGTTATAACTCCATCTCACAGATTGGTATATTAAGGCATAGAGACCTTATGTAACAGATACAAAGTCAGTTAACTAGCATTAGGTATCTCTTCTTACAAATCAAATCTAGAACAATAAATCCATCATTTGTGAGAGAAATTCCATTCTTGAGAGATTTTTAAAAATTGCCAAATTCTTCACTACATCTTCCCTTTGAGACATAATCATCTAAGCACCTATTTCTATTTTTTTTATACATTCTTTAATTTTATTTCTTTTTCTTCATAGCTGTACCCACAACTGATGGGCTTAATTCGGTGAGCATCCAGTTGAAACTTAAGACTTAGGACCTTCCATCTTTATCTTAATTTTATTGAATTCTGACACCTAAGTTTTTTTTTTTTTTAATCACTAGTGTCAGTATTCTCACTTTTCTTCTTCCTACTCATTGTCATAAACTAAAGCAGACCATTTATATAATTGCACAAACACTGCTTTACACAGCGATGCTGCCGAAATTGCCAACACTCCTGACTTGAGGGAGCATGACCATGCAGCAGCTTCAACTGTTTCTCCCCTCAGCCTATATACATGCGTCTGAGTTCAGTACACAGGGAGGCTGTTCAGAGATGTTGATGTGTAGGGTGAAGGTGGGTTGATTGGAAATCAGATGTTTAGGAAAAAAAGGATGCTGGTATTGGGAGATATCACATGCTATGTGCCCAGGAACCCAGAAATGCCCAAAGTCTCTCCTGCCAGTCACTCTTACATGGGAAATGAAATGGGTGTGAGGGAAATGCACACCTAAAGGGCAATTGGAAAGAAAATGAATCTTTTATTGTCAGTTGAACTTGTGCCCCAAACTACTTTTCTGGTGAGGTGGCCTACAGCCCATGGCCCAGGCTTAAAACCTGCTGGATCTTGTCACCTTTCTTTAGCCACATTCAGACCTAACCACTCTTTGGTCACATGAAAGAGCAAAAAAAAGGAGAAAGCACCAGAAAGGAGTGGTATCATCTCCATGTACTTAAGCTTTTCACTCACAATGTCCACTAGCAGTTGTTGCTTGTCTGGCTTAGAATCCAGCCCTTTCAGAGAGGACAGTTCTTTTCTGGTGTTCATTCTATCAAGGGCTGCCCTAAGAGGCTGAGCCAAGATTGGAATCTGTGTTTTTTGAGCCCCAAAGCCCATACTCCTACTGTGTAAAGCCGATGCTGCTCTCAAGATCAGTAGGTCAGGGCAACAGAACCTGGCAATGGCAAAGGATGATTACTACACATTAGCAGACTACAGTCCTGTTTTTAAGCTAAATGTTATTCAGAAATAGTAATTCTTGCCTCAGACCATTAGCACAGACTATAAACAGAAGATCTGAATCTATAAAAATGTAAGGAGGAAGCTCATTTTTTTTTAAATATTTTTTTAAAGATTTATTTATTTATGATAGACATAGAGAGAGAGAGGCAGAGGGAGGGAGAAGCAGGCTCCATGCCAGGAGCCTGACGTGGGACTCGATCCTGGGGCTCCAGGATCACGCCCTGGGCCAAAGGCAGGCGCCAAACCGTTGAGCAACCCAGGGATCCCCAGGAAGCTCATTTTTAATATATATTGGAATAACTTCCAATTTTCTACATTAGTATTTCTGTGATGTGGCACATAGTTTGTAGACACCTGTGCTTTGATAATATAAACCTGCTACATTACATAAAATAAAATTATAAGTGAGCTGCTTTTTAAACCCCTATTAAGTTAGTATTAGTATGCAATGTCTAGTGAAAATGGCATTTAAGTGCGACATTTGGTTCTCAACGATATTAACAAAATATTATTAGCAAAATATGATCTGTACTTCTTGCAGGTCCATAGATGTTTTTTGCTGCTGATGGAGATTGCATCTTGGCCTCTGAGGCCTGGTCTGGGCTGGACTATGAAATAATAAGCAGGTCTCTAGGTCATCTCCGGGTGAATGAAAGGCTGTGGTTTGCTCTGTAGAAATTTCAGGTCTTGCAGGATAGCAAACTGCCTGAAGCACAACACATAGTGAATTACCTTTTGAACTTCCACATCACCAGATTATTTCAGTTTAAGTTGTTTATAAAGCAACCCACAGAATTTCCTAGTCTGTCCCAGCCCTGGACTCACCAGAGCCCTATCATTTTACCAACCCCACAGGGCTGAACAACATCTAGGAATCTGATTTTAATCAGACTTTCTCTCTAGGTCTTTGTGTGCTTATGTTCCAAGTACACATGCACACACATGTGCACATTTCCCCAAAGATATGTAACCCAAGAGTGGGAAAAAAAAATCTGCCCAATTTTATTAAAACTATTTCAACCACAAAAAAAGAGATAACTGCATTTTCTCTCAAGCACAACCTTTGGGATCTTTCAGAATATCCTCTTCTAAGCTGTATCTCAAATGACTTCTAAAAGTACTCTTTGTGAAAGGAATGTACATGAAGCATTTGTTTACTGTATTTTTTAACTGTCTCTCTTTTTTACACTTTGGTAACAGAATATGACATGTTTTTATCAGCTCTGTAGTTTTTGTTTTTGTTTTTGCCGTTTTCTACTTAGGGCTAATTTAGTGCAGCCTCTGTTTTAATAAAGTTAAGATATAACAGACTATTTTAATTTCCTTTCCTCTTGAGAATAGAATTCTACTCAGAGTGTGAAGTGGATCTTTTTAGTTCTCTGCCTTGGGTACTATTTTAAGTAATTTCTAGGAGCAGTTCTTGTTGGACTCCTTGTGTGCTCATATACTGGTCTTCTTGTCTTCCTCCTTCCCACAGCCAACTGTTTGGAGATTGGGCTTTGGAAGATTTAAGTGGAAATCAATTGAGTGGTAATTTTACAATCTCCATATATTATCCCATGTAGAGTCTAGACTTGTTATCTTGCCTGACAAGTCACCGATGTGTTGTTATTACCAGTGAACTGCCCAGGTCACATGTCCTAAGTGTTTTTACCAGGATTATCTTTGTTTCTCTCTATTCTGTCACTGGGAGGAGCCCGATTGGAATGAATGCTTGACCTTCTCCTGATTAAAGGTTTTGAAGACTCTAAGCCCCTGTATCTGCAATTCCAGAATTGTAGCAAATCTTATGGCTGCCATGTTTTGTATGGAGAGCGTGAGTGATGTTCATGCGGTTCTAACTTTTTGAGCTGCCCTCTGCCTTGTCCAAGTTAGTACTCTATAAGCAGCTCTGCACCTCATTTATTTCTGCACTAAGTATTCCACAGCACCTCCAGCTTCGGTATGGGAAAAAATCCTTCTTGAAAGTCATTTCAGCAAAAAATTAAATATAATGTGTGAAACAGTTGTAACATATGTCTAGAATTCTGAAATTTTTTTCTACTCAGTGTATTGTGTTTCTGGAACTATGTATATTAACAGATGAAGCAAATGTTGATTAGATGTGAATTATTATTTCAAAAAATAGAAGCAAGGTGACTGTTATGAACTATTTTAGAGACCATTCGATTTTAGAGCCATTTATGCTTTCTTAGGTGCATTCTCTAGTCTCCTTATTTCTCTTTTGATTCAGTTTTTACATTTAGTGGTTCAAAGATTTGGGGAGGTGGGGGTTCAGGCAAGTCTTTGTGTGCCTGTTTTCCCAGGAGTTTCAGTATACAGACCCTAAAGAATCATCTGGGGTTTATAGATCAGAAAGTAACAATTGCTCCATTGATTTTCAAAAGGCATGGAATCCTGTAGGCAGAACCCCATTAGGCTGTGCCCATAAAGGAACCAGCAGCTTTTCATTGGTGTACTTGTTAAAGATTACCAGCCTTGATAGTACTAAATTTCAAAAGCTGGCAAAGTTAAGAAAAGAATAAGCAAAAGTGGCAACAATAGCCTACTGATTGTGGCTTGCTATTGTTTGGGCTTTTTTGGAAACCAGGCATCAAAGGAAATTTTCTTCTGAAAGAGTCGTTTGAGATATAGTGCAGCTAAATTGTTTTGTGTTGTGTTTTAAGTTTCCAGTTACAGAAACAATCACAAATTAATTCCTAGCAAGCAGTGTGATGTTATAGCTGCCCCCTTGAAAAGCGTTGGAGTTCTTACCCAAGTCAATACTGAAAAATGCTATTAATCATAAAATTACATGCTGTTGTTCCATTTTTTTCTTTCCCCCTTCCCGAGCGTCCTTACTTACCTGTTTGCTGAAAAAGTTGCTGTGGCTCTAAGATCTTAAAGGAGAACAAGAGACGAGGTTTTTTTGTTGTTGTTTTTTTTTTTTTTTTAAAGAGGCTTTCATACAAGGTAGCCTGCTGGTTCTGCTCCCTGTGGATTCCATTAAAGTCTTTTCCAATGGATTCCTGATTCCTCTTCCCTCCCACTTCCCACGAAAGATGTAAATAAACTATTCATTATTATTTTCTTTCTTTTCTGCCTTTCTCCCCCCTCCACTCTCATACCAGACGATGAATCCTCCTCTTCCGCCGCCCCCTTTACTGGCCTCTACACCTCCAGGCGCTGCTGCTGCTGTTGCTGCTGTTGCTGCTGCTGGAGTGGGACCGAGGCCCACAGCGGGACCCGCTGACCAGATTGCACATTTACGGCCTCAGGCTCGCCCCAGTGTGTAAGTGAAGATGTCATTTATTACTGCTTTAAAGTCCACTTCAAGCTAGGCCCAAACAGCAGAGGTAGAGAAACACCTTTCTGATAGGAGCTGGTGACAGGCTTATGGCTCACCAAAGTGGTTTGTGTTCTGCAAACTTACACCCAGTCATGCATATAATGAGGAAACTGCTGAAACAAAATGGGTCCAACACATGAGCTCGCTAGGCAGCCATCGTGCAGCCATCCCTTTTACAGTTTAGGGAAACATCGTGTTTGCTTCTTCATACCGCCTTTTGTCTTCATTTTCGTTTCTTGCATGAGGATGCTAAGGAACAGGAAGGTATTCCCACACAAATCAGACTTAGAGGGAGCGTGCATGTGGAAAGCTGGAAATCCCCAGCAATAAGTATGCAGAAGAGCCTCATTGTCTCGTTCAAAGTTTACTGATGGCAGAAAAGAGCTACATTTTTATGGCCCCATCATGTGTGATTTTATACGCGGAACAGTTTAGAGCCCTGGTTAAAAAAAAAAAAAGAAAGAAAGAAAGAAAAAAACTATTCATTGGTTGGTGTTGCCTACTTAGTTTCCATTGTTGGTGGCACAGTCACCTTGCACTGTGGGGTGGTTTTGCACTATGATCTGGACTTTTTTTTCCTTTTGACTTTTTCAAATTCACTATTTTTCCTGGCTGAGCATATGAAAGCAGGTGCACCCCAGACCTCTAGGTTCAGCTTGTGTGTGGAAGGCAGCATGTTGTGCCTCCCAGTGGGATTTCATGCCATATGTCCTCATTTGGGGCTACTTCCCATGTCTAACAAGTGCCATTTGAAGAGCTCAGGTTTCCCAGTAGGTCCCTAATCCCCAGCAGCAAGCTAGACACTTTGGGAAGCTGGGTAATTCTTTCACACCCCACGAATACCATTTGGTCGGATAGTCACCTTCACACTGAGGGGGACCAGGTTGGCACTTCTTAATCAGGAAGGCCTCTGTCAATTGTAGGCTGCAAAAACTCTCTCAATGGCAAATCACCAGTGCTACTCACGGGTTAAACCATTACATTTTCTCTTTACACTTGTATGGAATATTCAAGACTTTGTACCAAGGAAGAGTTTTTGAGCATTCAGGGGCTTGTCTGCTACTCAGCCTGAAATCAAATATTCTTTTTTATTTTAGGTATGTTGCTATATATCCATACACTCCCCGGAAAGAGGATGAGCTGGAGCTGAGGAAAGGGGAGATGTTTTTAGTGTTTGAGCGTTGCCAGGACGGCTGGTTCAAAGGGACATCGATGCATACCAGCAAGATAGGGGTTTTCCCTGGCAATTATGTGGCACCAGTCACAAGGTATGGTCTTGAATAAATGGTTTACTAAGTTCTAAACAGAGAAGCTTTGTTCTTTCCCATGGTTTTCAGCCTATCCAAGATTCCTTCTCACACTATAATTGTCTGTTACATAGCTAACATTTAAAAAATTCATATCTCTACTTGCTGAAATCCCTTCTAATTCTCAAATTCTTAGCTTACTTTTCACATGAGTATATGTGAAATTATAGGTTTCAACCAATAAATGTACTAGGTTTTAAATTATTTGCTTCAAGTTATATGTGAGAAGATCCAACTATACCACTTTCAATATTTTTCTGCTCAAAAATAAAAAATAACATGTTTAGCATCAACAAAAGCTATATTATTACATGTTTGTGTAACACTTCCTATATGCCAGGCAGGCAGATTTTGAAATGCATGTTACACATATTAACTCGGAGTCCTTAAGCAACTTGTTGATGTAGTTGCTGTTACTATTCCCACTTAATAGATGAGAAAATTAAGGCACAGAGATATTAAATAACTCATCTGAGATGGTACAGTGAAGAAGTGATTAACCTAGGTGTCTAGTTCTATATTCATTACAATAGCTTGTTGATGACCTCAAAATTCTGAGTTTCTTTTTTAAAATTTAATTAATTGTTTAAAATTTAAATTCAGTCAGGACGCCTGAGTGGCTTCACGGTTGAGTGTCTGCCTTTGGCTCAGGATGTGATCCTGGAGTCCCAGGTACAGTTCAGTGATTTATAAGTCTTCTTATATAACACTCAGTGCTCATTATATCACATGCCCTCCTTAATGCCCATCACCCAGTTACCCCCATCTCCTCCTCCACCTCCCCTCCAGCAACCCTCAGTTTGTTTCCTATGATTAAGAGTCTCTTATGATTTGTCTCCCAATTAATTTCTCTAATAAAGTCAGAAATAAAATTCCTTAAATATGACATCGATCCTTTATCCTTCTCAGTTAAGGGTGATTTTGCTCCTCAAGGGAATTTGGCAGTGTCTGAACACAGTTTTGATTGTTACTATGGAGGATGTGGGAGGATGTTGCTATTGGCATGTGTTGCATAGAAGCCAAGGATGCTGCTAAATGTCCTATAGTACACATAATAGCCTCCTACCAAAAGGAATTGTCTCACCCAAAACATCCCTGAGGTTAAAAAAAAAAAAAAAAAAAACTCCGTTATAGGATAATAGGAAGTAAGAGCTTTAATTATACAAAATTTTCATTCCTTTTTTTAATTTTTTTTTCTCAAAATTTATTTAAAGATAGCTCACCTTCTAGTCACTGAAGAAAGTAGCCTTGGAAACTGAATGAAAAGACCTATAATGGCATTGAGGGAGCCTCAGATTTTAACCACTGTGCTTTTAATAAATGGTCCAGGTTTAGCTGTGTTAAATCATTCCTCAAACACCCTGATTTTAAATAAATGGCTTAATGAACTGACATGTTTGTCAGCTGTTGGCCTTGATTTATAGGTTGGCCAGCTGCCTAATCAAATGAAGATCACTATTGTTGCAGATGGTGACAGAATGTTAGCTTTAATTTGACTTGCAGATTTTTAATCAATATAAACCTTCTTTTCTGTGTATGTTAAAATCTACATTCAGGATCCAGAAGATGGCAGATAGACCTTCCCTGGTGAGAAAAAAAACAAACAAAAAACCACCATCACAACTGAGGGAAATAAAACAAACCAAACCACAACAAAAGACTAAGTTAATGAAGGAAAGCATTTTCATAACTTTCAAAAACAAATTATTAAAAGTCTCTGGGGATATGCTTACTTAGAATAAATTTTCTGTTATTTATCATAATAAATAATATGGATGTTTGAGTTAATGAAGTATTCTACTTTGTAGAAAGTTACAGTACTATACTATATAGAATATAGTAACTATACAGCTATACTATACAACTCTACTATGTAGAGTTTAAATGAATTTAGGATATGAAAAAAATACATGACACAAAACTACATTGAACCTATTTTAATTTAATTTAACCTATGAATGCTTCTTTAGAGCTGTTTCAAGAAACTTATACTGAATCAGGAGTATTTAATAAAGAATTTACATGCTAAAAATAACACATTTGGTGATCAAGGGCCATAGAAGGAAGAAATTCACGTGAAACAATAGAAACAAAAGGTCTTCAGCCTAAGCCTTAGGAATGTCTTCTCTAAAAGAAGAGATTTCTGCTGGGCCTTGAAACATACATGAGATTAAGACAGGTAAAGAGAAGCTAAAGAGACTATTCCAAGAGTGTGTGCATATGTGTATATGCACACACATACATGTTCACAGGCACTCATGTGATCTGAGCTGGGAGCAGGCAGAGAAAAGGGCCAAAAACATGAGCAAAGCTATGAAAAAGTAGCAAAACTGCTAATGTTATTAGCAGCAATAGCAAACAAATCAACTTCTTTGATAGCTGAAGCAGAAGAATCCAGGACCTGGAAGGCAGTGGCGGGTGCTGAGCCTTGATATGGAAAGCTGAACCCAGTAATCACTTATTCTTGAGCAGATTATGACGTGTAATGTTCTGTGACTCACAATATATTTCCAGACCTTTCTCTCCCTCAGGGCCATCTTTACTTTGAATTTGTGATTTTTACATTTTTTACAACATATAAAAATCCATTAATTCTTTTAAAATGTTCTGTTTTAAAACCCCGAGTCATTTTTCTTGCATTTAATGTTTTCTGCCCCATTTTGCTGTTTGATTGGGCTCTCTGTCTCTGTCTCTGTCTTGGCAGGGCCGTGACAAATGCTTCCCAAGCTAAGGTCCCTATGTCTACTGCTGGTCAGACAAGTAAAGGAGTGACTGTGGTCAGTCCTTCCACTGCAGGAGGGCCTGCTCAGAAGCTCCAGGGAAATGGTATGGCTGGGAGCCCCAGTGTTGTCCCCACAGCCGTGGTGTCAGCAGCTCACATCCAGACAAGTCCTCAGGCTAAGGTCTTGTTGCACATGACTGGGCAGATGACAGTCAACCAGGCCCGCAATGCTGTGAGGACAGGTAAGGGGGAGACTGGAATGGAAAGTACCAGGAAAGGGGCTGCTAGCCTAAACCAGCTCTTCTCCAACAGGTGTTGAGAAAAGCAGATGTTATGTTACGGTAATGAAGAACATTAGGAAATGAAGTAGGCACAGTCTAGTTAGCAGCGCTCCACATCTGCTTATTTTGGCTAAGCCTGCCCAACACATTAATTCAAGCCTGATCTCCAGATTGAAAGTCTGAAAGAATTAAGCCAATCCTAAGAATAGCAATAGACTTGAAAATATGACTTCTGCAGTTAACACCGGAGGAGCTCAAACCTCACCGCTGTCAGCTGTGTGACCACGACATTGTACTCTACTAACTGGGGTGCTGATTTCTGATGAGCTTAATCCCAAATCTGTTTTAGACCCAATAGGATCTTAAATAACTTTCTATTTTCCGTAGTGGTTTTGAAAACCTACCCAAGATTCTTGGGTAACAATGGTGGGGTAAACTTGTAAATTCTATCAGAAAAACCAAAAGAAGGAAAATGGTTACTAAGAAAAGGGAGAAGAACGTATGTATGTATTATTTTATTTTATTTTAATTAATTAAATTATGTATGTATTTATTTATTTTTAAGAAAAGAGAGAATCATTTTGAAAAGGCCTGGAGGCCAAACTAATCTGACACTGTAGAGTACCATCAAAGACAGGCTATGTCTATAAATATGTGGAAAGACCTTCTCTCTAACTGAACAGCATGGAGTTATAGCTAAGCTTCTAAGCTCTCAACAGACTAAGAGCTGATCTGCAAGGAAAATAATGTCTAGGGACCCAGCTAAGATTAAGTGCTTTTAAGCCACCAAACATCCATTATTTATTGTAAAAATGCAATAGCAACCTTTCATTATGGTCTGATATAGTGAAATGACTCATGTTTTGGTGAGTAGCATTTATTATTAGAAAGTCGAACTTTGCTGTTTTCTCTCCTGTCATCTACTAGTGGCGGCACATAACCAAGAACGCCCTACGGCAGCAGTGACACCCATCCAGGTACAGAACACTGCCTGCCTGAGCCCTGCGTCCGTGAGCCTGCCTCATCATCCCTTGGCTTCCCCACAACTTCCAGTTCCAGTGGCAGGCCCTACCACCCATGTGGCTGCCGTCAATATGGGTCGAGTCAGTGCTCCCCTAGCTTGTGGTTCAGCTGCCTTATTGACCTCTCCGAGCATCACCACTGCCTGTCTGGAGACTGAGCCCAGTGGCCGGGCAGTGACTATTCTTCCTGGACTTCCCACCTCTCCTGACAGTGCTTCACTGGCTTGTGGGAACAGTTCAGCAACCAAGCCAGACAAGGATAATAAAGTAAGACCAACATCCCTCTCCTCTGCTTATGTTGTGTTCCATCCTTTCTAACTAATGAAAGGACTCGTTGTCCAACAATCCTTCAAGTGCTTACCATGTGTGAGTCACCATGCCAGGTGCTAGATTCATGATTTTTGTGCATTGAAACACCCACTAGTTGCCAGGCCTTGTACTGGGTGTTTAGGGAAACCACAGTGAATAAGATTTAGCCATTTCTTCTGCAGCTTATGTCTCATGAAGGAATTTCCTTACTTCTTTAGTTAACTCATTTTTTCATCATTGTGCCATCCTTAATTCTTCCTATTCAGTCAGTTCTGAAAAAAAAAAAAAGGTAATATATGAAAGGGTTGGAATTGTTGATCAGAAGTGTTATTTGTGGATTTATTTTTTCTGCAGTGTATTTAATTATAATCAGCATGGATAGTGTTCCTCTTGATTTGAAGTATGGGTGAAAAATGATTTCCTAAATCTGTAGATCTTTTTTTTAAAAGATTTTCTTAATTTATTCATGAGAGACAGAGAGAGAGAGAGAGAGAGAGAGAGAGGTAGAGACACAGGTAGAGGGAGAAACAGGCTCCATGCAGGAAGCCTGATGTGGGACTCGATCCCAGGTCTCCAGGATCATACCCTGGGCTAAAGGCGGCGCTAAACCGCTGAGCCACCTGGGCTGCCCTAAATCTATAGATCTTTAAAAAATCTCTCATTTGGGGCTGAATTTCAAAGAAAATATAAATAAAAAGCTGTGGGTTTGAAAGACTAACGTGTTTTTGGGTTTGGAGACAGGTGGTTTGAGACAAGGGAAATTGATGGTGAGTAATCGTGAACAGAAATCGAAGTGATAACAAAGTCTGGATAATTGTATTACAATCAAAGGAAGTAGCAACCTGAGGAAAATCCTGTTTTCCTCAGTATTTTGTGTATTTTCTCCACAACTCTAGCCCGATTCTGGGAAGTTCTAGGGTAATCATAAACTCTTAACCATTTGGTTCGGTGGTAATGTACGTCGCTTATTTTAAGTGGTTAGGTAAGCCTGTAAATAGGAGTTTATAAGGAAATAAACTTTACAGCCTACTAAAAAGTTAATATTTAATTGTTCAGTTAACCTTAGTGTTTTTGAAAAAGATTGGTATCTGTTCAATGTTTATAATTAACTACATTAAACTTGTACTCAAGCTGACATGTTCAACTTTGTCAATATCTTTAAAGAATTGTTTTGTAGTTTAGAATTTAAGATTTCAGGACCCTCATCATTGAGAACAGGGGCTCTTAAACTCCTGTCCTCCCAGGAAAGAATTAATTGAATCACAGACTTGAAAGGGAGCTGTGCCAGAGAGAATAATGGCTCCCCAAAGATGTCCACATCCTAATTCCTGAAAGTTGAGAATATGTTTCCTTATGTGGCAAAACGGATTTTATCAATCTCTTGGGATGAGGGGATAAATCTGAGTGGGCCCATATAATCACATGGATCTTCCTGAAAGGGAGGCAGGAGGATTGGGTCCAGAGGAGATGTGACATCCGAAGCAGAGATCAGAGTGATTCAAGGAGGGAGCCACAAACCAAGAAATGCAAGCAGCTTCTAGAATCTGGAAAAGGCAAGGAAACAGATTCTTACCTAGGGCTTCTGTAAGGGATGTAGCCCTTGCTGAGACCTTAGTTTTAAAAATTTTTTTTTTTTAATTTTTTATTTATTTATGATAGGCACACAGTGAGAGAGAGAGAGGCAGAGACACAGGCAGAGGGAGAAGCAGGCTCCATGCACCGGGAGCCCGACGTGGGATTCGATCCCGGGTCTCCAGGATCGCGCCCTGGGCCAAAGGCAGGCGCCAAACCGCTGCGCCACCCAGGGATCCCCCGAGACCTTAGTTTTAAAGCCTGATTTTTACCACAAAGTTTGTGGTAATTTGTTACAGCAACAATATAGGGCCTAACAAGTTACCTGTTGAGTCCCTGTCCTTGACAAATGGCCTCTGTTTGGACACCCTAACCAACCATTAATGCCTTAGGTCCAGAGTGTCCCATGCCATTTTCCTTATGTTGAGGGGCTGCATAGAAAATGTTGCTCTCCTTTCTATATGATGCCTTGACTTACTTGCAAGTTATCTTCTTTTTTAAGGCTATACTCTTGAAGTTTTTGTCACTAGTACTTATGTCACAGATTATAAATTTTCCTTCCTCAATCTCCTACCTCATTTAATGTTCCAGATCCACAGGGAGACTTCTCTTGGTTAATATAAAATCCATAATTCCATGACTAACATGACTGGAGTGTCATTTAGTTCACATTCCTCCATCAGGTCTATAAGGATATCATGGGAGAACTTATCAGATGCCTGTCAAAATCCAGATGTCTTTTATATTCTCCCATCCAAACTATTCCCCAGTCCTCCATCATTTTAGCTGTTACTCATGTTAGCAAGTGTCTCCTGAAGAAGTCTCCTCCTCAGAGTCTCATTTCCTTTCATTTAATATATTGTTCTAGAATTTTCCAGACAGTCTGCAAAGTACATTGTTGTCTTCTTTTTGAAAATTAGGATTATACATCCCTTATTGCCCTGTTGAGTTGACCTGATCTCAGGTTCACCCACATCTATCAAAGATTATTTGGTTGCATTTCAGCTGTTAATTTTCTCTGTATGCTGGGGTGAATTCATCCTGGCAAGTAATTATTGGATCTCTAAATCCCAATCTCTTCACCCATTTCCCTCTTATCAGGGTTTGGTCTTTCTAGTCTGAAGATTATCCTTCTCTTTCTTCTTATCTTCTGAGAACCACCATCCATCTCAAGCAGCAGGTCTGTATCTTTCCTGTTCTTCTCATTTCAAACATAACTTTAAGTCTACCCCCCCTTTTTTTTTCCAAGTTTAAGCTATTATGGGCCATAATACATTCTTTCTTATGGTCCCTTCTCTTGATCTTTTTGTATTGAGTCCTTTAAAAATTTGAGCCCATTAGGCCGCTCTCTGGGGGATCACATTAGCGCCGTTAGATGCCTCTACATTTTTATCTATTCAGATAATTTGCAGTAGTAATGTTGGAATTTCATTCTGGAGATCCCTCCCATTCTTCTTGAAGTATCTTTCCTTTTGAGTTCCAGGTCATTCATATATTTTCTTTGAACTTTTAAAATCAGTTCTTTTAAACTTCAGAGTTTAAATCTCACTATAGCCAACTTCTCTTTGGGTGCTTACTTTCGAAGTTTTCAACATTTCTGCTTCACCTAATGAACTTTGCAACTCCTACTGGTCTCTACCATTCCCCAGTTGATCAAAATTAGATCCAAATTGAGATTAAATTATCAACAATTCAAGGGAAAAGTATATCAGAGATTCTAAGTGTATAGAGACCCTAGTCTTAGTTGAGACTTCCAGCAGATAGCTAGGGATTTGACAATCCCCTTGTTATCTCTATCTGCTTTCATCATTTTGTGATTAGCATCATCCATTTACTGAAACTCCTTAGATAGTGTGTACTGTTTCCCCCAAATGATAGCTTGTCGAATGCCCTGTCCTTTTCTCTATACATAAATCGTCTGCAGTGAGCTACCACTGGTGTTCCATAGAGACCTATAACTTTTTGATGTGCACACAGGACTGTTGCAGCTCCTTGCCTAACTAAGCTATTCCTTTTGAACAATATTTTATTTGGAAGTCTTATCTCAAATGTGTTTGTCCTTGACTTTAAGAAAAAGTGTTTTTGTCCCTGTAGCTAATTTTGTCTGGTAACTGCTTCTGTGATTTGATAAATAAGCATCTGAAACTGTGTAATATGTTTCCAAACATTATCTCAGTTATTTCTTCTTTGAAATCCTGAGCCTTTCTGCCATTGTTATTCTTCATGTCTTCTACAGTTATCAGTTTAACAGCTTTGTCTGGACATTTTTCTAACTGCATGTTCAGTTTAAAGGCTTCGTTATTAAAAAAATAATAAAGGCTTCATTATTTGACCAGCTAATCTCCAGGCAAATGTGTTTCCCAGTCCTTATGAGATACTTGGGCCCATGTGCATATGTGTGTATATTTTATTGTTTTCTTATTATAAAAAATTTAAAATCTACATATTTATTTAGATGTGAAAGAAAATCTAAGTATCCAGATAGAAAACCGAAGTATGATCCAAGATTTCAAAGACAGCCATTAATACTATGGTGTGTATATACTTTTTACCCCCCTCACATACAAAAATACAGTAAATGTTGTTTTGGTATGCTAAGCTTTTATCCAGAAAATAAAATCTTTTTTTCCAACACCAATTACATAATTGGCTGTTCTTATATTTCCTAAGTTTTATTTGAAGGTGAGCTGATATATATTAAAAATTCTAAGACTTCATTTGAGTAAAAAATGTATACAAATCAGTCAGCACCAAACTGAAGTGCTTAGGAGCACTCTACCAACAGTTGCGCTGGAGGCAAGGATTACATAAAGGACACCTCAGAGCAGAACAGGGAAGTTATTTGATTGGCTGTCTGCACACAGTTGCCTTATTTGGGAAAGCCCCATTGGCTATTTATGATTGGTTGTCCTTAGGTTTGATTTCTTAACCTTGAGGTGTTTACAGGCCTAGGTTTGGATTTGCCAGTGGTGGCTGGTAGGATATTAGAATCCCCTCAGTCCTAATGGCCTCTAATCAAATCTCTAATGATTTAGTCAATTTAACAGAATTTACCCTCACATAGGAAAAGAGAAGAAACCATCTCTGAGGCCCCACTTTCCCTCACATGCTTCCATTTCCTTCCCCTCCCTTCACAGTGTTAGTCTTCTCTGACATTGTCATTTATTTCCCATACCAATCAGCAGAAGTAGGTGTGGGTTCTCATGCCCTCTACCACATCCTAGATTTGTTCCTAAACGATAACATTTCTACAAGTAGGCCACAAAAGGTCAACATTTAGTGCCTCAGATGTTCCACCGCCAAAGTCCTTGTGACCCTCACCCTTAAGGAGCCAACCTTTGTTGTGGACCTATGCTCTTATTCTTGGTTTTCTTAAGCCAAGGGTCCATCTAGTTTTTAAATATCCATTTTTGGGGTCCCCGGTTGGTTCAGTCAGTAGAGCATACAACTCTTGATCTCAAGGTTGTAAGTTGGTGTAGAGATTACTTCAAAATAAAATCTTTAAAAAATAAATACCCATTTTTTAAAATTGTATTATTTATTCATGAGAGACACAGAGAGAGGCAGAGACATAGGCAGAGGAAGAAGCAGACACCCCACAGGGAGCCCCATGTAGGACTTGATCCCAGGACCCCGGGATTATGCCATGAGCCAAAGGCAGATGCTCAACCACTGAGCCATTCAGGTGCCCCAATACCCATTTTCTTCTATTCTTGAACACTTGTCCTAGAGTCCCTACTGATCACTTTCTTTGCCCACATGATTTTCCTTCCTCCCAGTTCTTAGTTCACTGTCAAAAATAAGTTGATCTGTGAGCTTCACCATTTCATTTTCTCAAGGAGAAGCCACTGTTGTCCATATTAAGTGATCAGAGTCACATACCTGCCCCTGTCAATAACTAGGATCCAGGTCTGGATGGTATGGATGTGCACACAGTGACCCTTATGATGCACAGTCCTTAGGCAAACATACCTGCTCTTTTCACTCCATCGAGTAGATGTGCTTCTAGAAATGTTCCCTGTGCTGAACTCTCAGAAGAGAAGAGCAAAGGCTAGGTTCAAGTCCCACTCCCACCCCTTACTAGCAGTGTGATTTAGGCAAGCTTAGAGAGGTGTAGGCAATGAGAATAATAATCTCTAGAGTTTCACATGGCCTTTCTCTCTCCCTGCACTTCTTTAAAAAAGCCTTTCCTGAGCCCCCCCATCTCAGACAGCACGGCGTGGTCATTCATTTTCCCCTTCCCCTGCTTTATTTTTCTAGAGAGTGCCTGATTTACTGTCTCTAGTCTCTGCTAGAGAATATGAACTCCTTCTTGTCTTGTTCACCTACTATATTCCCAGAGCCTAGCACATTGTTGGTTCATATTCAACACTTAGTAAATATTTGCTGAAGGAGTGATTATTATTAGACATCAGTTAAGCTTTTGAGATCCCTTATCTAGGAAGAGTGACTGATTGTTGGGAATATGTGTAGATTTTTGATGGCAATGGCCCAGAAGACTGTTTATCTCTTGCTACTTTCTTTGTACATATGAAGACAAAGAGAGGAATAAAGAAGACTTGAGGTAGAATGTAGTTCACTATATAAGTTGCTCAAATGAATTTATTTTTGTTTGGTCAGGAGAACTTGAGATTTCCTATATTGTACTCATCCTCCATGATATGACTAATAGAAAGTTATTTAGGTGATGTTCAGAAATGATTTTTGTATGTAAAAGTTACTCTTTCTCATCATCTAGTAATTTTCTGACCCAAATAGTTCTTTTTATATATGAGTTGTGATTTTAAATCATCAGGCCTTCTAAAGAAAAAATTATGAGTATAAAAATATTATTCCATCTAGGAATAATTTCCTAGAAAACCCATAGGAGGAGAATTGTTAAGGTTTATGTTAAAAGATATGTCCGTTTTGCATGCATGCTAACACTACATTTTAAAAATTGCTTTGCTGAAGTGTAGTTTTTATTCATCTATAGTTCTCATTTCTGCTGTTTTGATTTTGAAAAAAACAAAGGTACCCTTAGATGCTAAGTGTCTGTGTTTGCAAAATTATCTCTCTCCAGTGGCAACTGTTCTGCTAATGTAGAAAACATCAGAATATGATATTAAAAGCACAGTTTGGTGAAGCTAGGGCAGCATGTTTTCCGTGTTAGCACTCCCACTTCGTACCCCCACACCCTGCCACACCACCTCATCTTCTGCCTTCTGCTCCATGGTAGTCGGCATCAGCTAATGATGATAACAAATCCCTTAGAAGTCATTAAAGCAAGCTGTATTTAATGTGCTTAATCATTTTAGATGAACCAAGTCATCTTTCTTCCTAATCACTTTAGAGGCTCTTTCCTGAGCACCATTCAGTTAACTGAATTTTTCTGAGTGCCCAGAACTGAGCTTTTAAGAAACATCTGTAGCCGTGGCTTGCTGAGATTGTAATTCACTTGATCTCAGTGAATCTGTCGGGATCCAGGGATTAGCGTGTGCTTTCTTACATCATGGAAGGAATAGCTGGAAATTGTGGCTGATAGGCCATTCGAAGTGTAGACATTATTCTTTCTCAGCTTGTTTGTCGGCCCTCCAGACCTCAAGCTCTCCTAAAGAAGTATGGTAGTAGCTTTGGCAAACGTTTGGTCAGCCTACTTCATTGGCTACTGTATAAAGGGAAATCTTCATCTCCACAGGATTTGGGAACTGCAAATGCCTTCTCTTAGGCCCTTACCCTGGGACTAGCCAAATCTTTCCCCTTCCTCCCACCTGTCTCATCCTCTTTCTATCTTGGCCACACTTAGCTCAGTAGGTGCAACTCTGCACGAGGCACCAGGTGGATAAGGTACAAGCATTCAAGCAGGTAGCCCAAGTGTATAGGGTCATTCAGTGGGATGTATTAATAGCCCTTTGGAAAATGAAGCAAAAGCCAAAAAGGGGAGTTACGGCCAGGCCTTGATGAAAAATGCAAAAGAATCTTCCTCAGGCTGGGATGGGGAGAAAAGGGGTGGGGATCAATTGACTGATTCTGCTCATCTGCAGCCTGAGTCGACCGGTCCAGAAATGAATTCAGCACTCCCTACCATCCTTCCCTGTCTTCTGTTTCTAACCTGTGGCTTAGTTTGAACTGTGAACAGTATTTGGTAAATGGAGCCTGCAGTTTCCTAGGATGCTTTTTCCCCGGAATGCTTTTTCATCATCTAGTTAAACATTGCTTTTGTCTTGTCTTTTTTCTGCCATTCTGTCTCTAATGGAACTGTGTTATTATGGATTCAGACCCCTTTCCCCAAGGGATTTTTACTGAGCATAAACTAACTCATATTCTAAGAAAAATTCCTCAGTGTTCTGTCTTTGTATGGGCCCCTCATAATCTAATTCCCTTTTTTAGTAGACCATAATGATTCCAGTTTGCCTATAGAGTTTTCTAAAGAATTATTTCTCTATGAAATGTTTTATTTTCAAGCAATGCTTCCACTCAGAGGACTTTATGATGATGTTGACATCTTAGTAAAATGATGTAAAATTATTATTGTTGACTATGCTTGGTCATCAGAAAGACCGTTGACATGGGTTTTGGAAATGAAGAAAAGTTAGCTCTAATCTGGTTTTCCTAGCAGAGCAGAGAACAAAAGTGTCAAAAGAGACAAAGATTCAAGAGATGGTTTTTTATGGAGTAAGATTGCTGGAAAGAAAATGTTTTTCTACATTTGCTAGCAAAGAAACATAAAAATGTTTTCGATTATACTGAAGCTTTATTTAAAATCTTGTGGAGTCTTGGCTGTCTAATCCAAGATATTCTTGCACAATAGAAATGGTTTGACTTCTGTCATTATTGGCTTACTGAGAAGTGTTTTAGTCCTTAACCCTGATCAAGACATCACTACCTATATATGATAAGAATCAAGTCTGTGGATAGAGAGTAAAATGCTGTGATGTTTAAATCAGTAAGTCCATAATCAGAAATTTCCATTTTGTCCTAAAATGTCTGTTTTTGCCTTCACCAAGCCTGAGATATGACTTGGTGAGTTTTTTTGTTTCACTTCTTTTTTATCTGCTTATTCTAGTTTAATAGAAGATAGTGATGAACATTGGAGTGTCCAAAACAAGCAACAACATGCAGGCAGAAAGGGAAAAGAAGGAGAGACAAAACGTTGGATTAACAGCATACAGGAATTGGGAGCTAGATCACAAATAACCAAATATCCACAGAAATAAATTTTAAAATACCAAACCAGGGGCACGTGACAGGTTCAATGGGTAGCACATGCGATTGTTGACTCAGAGTTGTGAGAGCCCCATGTTGGGTTATAGAGATACTTCAAAATTTAAAAAAAAAAAGGTTAAACCCAAAATTGAAACTGTGACACCCTACTGATTACAATAACAGCAATACCTCTGGTCTCCAATTAATGTACTTTTTTTTTTTTTCTAGAAAGAAAAAAAGGGTTTATTGAAGTTGCTTTCTGGCGCCTCCACTAAACGCAAGCCCCGAACATCTCCTCCAGCCTCACCTACCCTGGAAGTGGAGCTTGGAGGCAGCGAGTTGCCTCTGCAGGGAGCAGTGGGTCCTGAGCTGCCGCTCGGGGGTGCCCATGGCAGGGTTGGCTCCTGCCCCACGGATGGGGATGGTCCAGCTGCTGCTGTGGTCCAGGATGCTCTTGCTCTGCATCGCAAGACCAGCTCTCTGGATTCGGCTATTCCCATTGCCCCACCACCTCGCCAGCCATGCTCATCCCTGGGCCCTGTCATGAATGAGTCCAGGCCGGTGGTTTGTGAGAGGTGAGTCCACTGTTGTTCCTAGTGACCTTCATGCCGAACTATTTATCCTGACATTAGGATACATTTCCACACCCTCCTGTTTTTTTTTTAACTGAGTTTATAGTAACAACCAACCACTGGCTTTCTTTTCCCACTTGCTGTGTTTCTTCCATGGGTTAGGCCGCCAGCGCTCTCTCTGTGTATTTTCTCCAGACAACCACTCCAGAATTGCATCCAGATGAAATTTGTGAATCCCTGGAACTTGGTTCACATCTCTTTCCTTCTTGCTGCTCTTCCACTGCCAGCAATTGCTCCCTTGTTTTGTCCTTTGCCTTTTTCATTAAACGTTTACATCAGTACCTGCTAGTTGCACAGCAGCTGGAGATTCTGACAACTGAGAAGGCTCTTTGTATTCTTCTTGAGCGAGGACAGTGTGACCCAGTTCTCAGAGACTTGACTCCTCTGCTGACAGAGGCACTCGGTTTGGTTATACCTGGAACTAGGAGTCCTGTTGTAGTGATTCTGGCTTTGAATAATGATTACAAATCTGTTTTATACAACCAGTGGGGTTCCAGGAGTACGCTGGGAAAAACTATATGGGGAGTAAGACTAATTAATATCTGCTAGGACTACATGAATTTAAAAAGCATTGTTGGGGGATCCCTGGGTGGCTCAGCAGTTTAGCACCTGCCTTCAGCCCATGGCGTGACCCTGGAGTCCCGGAATCGAGTCCCACATTGGGCTCCCTGCATGGAGCCTGCTTCTCCCTCTGCCTGTGTCTCTGCCTCTCTCTCTCATGAATAAACAAATAAAATCTTTTAAAAAAATAAAAAATAAAAAGCACTGTTGTGGGCACCAGGGTGACTCAGTGGTTGAACATCTGCCTTCGGCACAGGGCAGGAGCCTGAGGTTCTGGGATCAAGTCCCACATAAGGCTCCATGCAGGGACGCTGCTTCTCCTTCTGCCTATGTCTCTGCCTCTTTCTCTCTCTCTCTGTGTCTCATGAATAAATAAATAGAATCTTTAAAAAAAATTTTTTTTTAAACACTGTTGGTTGGCCAGGAAAGCATCATGAAGTACACTAAAAATAGTGGACAATTTTCACATCATGCATAAATAATACAAACATTTATTTTTAAAAGTGCCATCTGTTTTATTGTGTCTGTAAGCTTTATTCCTTGTGTACCTGCACTTTATAAATGAACCAATTGTCTAATTTGTGGCAGTGTTGCATCTTAGGTAGCATTTTAGGTTACTGATTTGAAGTCTGACTATAAAATGTTACACTTCAAAATGACTTAAATTCCCTCAGGTCTGTATTTCAGATGAACATTTGTGCCCACCAAAACTTGAGGCCTTCATTCATAAAATCTGGGGGACATACCTACTTACCAAAAAATAAACCAGAAAAGAATAAACTTTGAACAACCTATGCACATTAAGTACAAAGTACATGGTTTATTATATATTTTCATGGTTAAGTGAGATAATTTTCCCTAGTTCTCATCCTTATAGAACCAGTTTTGAAATGAGAAATTACCCTAAAAAGTGTTCCTCTCCCACAAATAAAATCATTCTCTTTCCCCTCTTCCACTATGCTCCTGCAGTATTACACCACTCGAGACAGGCTCCTTCTTTCCTTCCCATCCCCAGGCATTGATCTGCAGTTTTTCCTTTGTGCCCTGTATCTGTCTCCTCTTTTCCCTGTCATTTGTGGTGTTTGTGTGACTGTTCTGAGTGTTAGTTCATTTTGCCCAGCCCCTCCCTGGGCACTGGCTCTGGCACTGCTGCCTGCCTCCCCCATTATGCATTCCTTTTCAGTTGCCAGATGTCCTGGATCTCTGTGGCTTCTGCATTCCGGCCCTCATTTCTAACAGCAGGCCCTGCTGTTCAGTGTGTCTGAAAAGGAGAAATCGCTAATGCAGACAGGTGATGGTGGTTCAGGGAGCAGGGGATTCACATCACCTAGGGTACAGGGAGAATTTAATGATGGAACAGATGGGCACAGGCACTCTGGAATTCTCTGGCAGGTTTTTTATATAACCATTTCAATTTTTACAAGTGGAAAAGGGGTCTTTGGAGAAGATTTCTGCTGGATTTTATATATTTATAATCCATATGTTCAGTAGCATATTAAAAATAATAGCCAGACTGATCAACTTTTCACAGCCCCTTTGCCTTCATACAATGATGATGATAGTATTTATTTAACTTGTATTCTTAGGTCTGCCTGACTATAAAAACAATAGGGAAAATGTGCGGAAACAAGTAATATGGGAAAACATCTTATCCACTGGGAATTAAATTTTTTGGTTAGTTAGCTACCAAGTATATCATTTAGGGATTATCTGTTTTGACATTTCAAATTTTTTAACACAATAAAAAGTGCTTATTGCTAAAAAAGAAGGGAAGATTAACTTTCACATCAGTATGATTCTGAAAGTATCTCAGGATCTTAGATTCCTTGATTCACCATGTAAACATCAACAGCTCCTGCTCTGGCAAAGTGCAGAAGCCTGCCTGGTTCTTCTGGTAGAATTTTTACTGATAGAATTTCGTAGAAGTGGTTGTCACTGTAGTATTGGTACAGGGTGAGATAGAATTCCCCTACAGGTTATAATGAGAACGAGCATAAAATTTCTCCTCAAACCATGGCTCTGTCCCATAAATCTAAGGTAAAAGAATGCAAGTAGGGCAGCTGGTGCCTTCAAAGGAAAGAAGCATTCTCGTGACATAAAGACTTAAGCAATCTCACAGTAAGAAAGGATGAACCTTGAGGTGTGTTGACAGGTCTTGGTGTCAGCTGAGACAATTCTCTGAGGAACAAAAGAATCCTTTTGTGTTTGTTAGAGAGGCTGAGGAAAACAAGCAAGCGATGCTATATCCTGGAGGCAGGAGATGTATAATTGATGACAGCAGAAATAATAGAACAAATATTTTAGGTTCTATTTTAGGTAATGGAGGAAAAAATAATTCGAAAATTGTGAAGAGAAAATAGAAATAAAATAATACTTCGGAAGGGATGACAATAAAAGAAAGTATATGTGACAGGCTTTTTTTTTTTTTTTTTTCTCTCTCTCTACTGAAAATGAATAGATAAGGGCTTAAGGAAACACAGCTCACTATCTCTTTGTGTATTTTGAAGCTTAGGAATTAAACTGATAACCACATACCTATAAACCCATCTCCTAAATTGGAAAAGAACCTATGATCTTTGATCAGGGATTAAGCTAGAACACTTGGAAATACACAAATTGGATAGAGATAGATTTACAGAGAGTCAGTCAGGTTTAACCAGCATGATTAATTTGAGTTAGTGACAATGAACCCACTGAGTGAAGCAATGGATATAATTTACTTGGACTTCAAGCAAAGCTACAAAGTAAGCTAGTATGGTTTTGCCAGTGAAATACTTAATTGGATATTAGATTGCTGTAGCAACTGGCAGAAAGCAGTGCAGGTTACTTACCCAGGGTGATGGGCAGAGTGCCTCCCAGAACCCCAGGGGGTCCAATTTGGACTGTACCAGGAGAGATTAGAAACAACAACAACAAAAATGTTTGAATTGCAGAGAATGCAAGAGACCAGAAAAATAAAGGAAATAGAAAATTTATACAAATAAAAGATTGCAAGTGCTTATTACGTAGAAGCCTCAACACCATAGCCCAAGCCTGGAAGATTGGCAGTGGGATGTCAGTGGAGCTTCTTTGTTGTTGTTTTTCAAATTTTTTTATTTAAATTCAATTTGCGAACATATCCTGTATAACACCCAGTGCTCATCCCATCAAGTGCCTTCCTCAGCCTGTCACCCAGTTACCCCATGCCCCCACCCACCTCCCCTTCTGCAACCTTTGTTTCCTAGAGTTAGAGGTCTCTCATGGTTTGTCTTCCTCTCTCAGGTTGTTTTTCCCCACTCAGTTTCCCTCCTCTCCCTTATAATCCCTTTCACTATTTCTTGTATTAGTGAAGCTTCTTTGTGTAGCAAGCCTCTGTGTCTTGAATTCCATCCTGGTAACTGTCACAAAAACTGAAGGTCAGAAAGCCACCAAAATGCAGAGGCCCATTCAGGGCCAAGTCTGTGAGCCATGCTGTATGCCTCACACTGCCTCTCAGGTGCTCTGTTCAAATGCATACTTAACAAGCATTCATCTTACCACTCAGCTTTCCTTTTTTTTTTTTTTTTCATTTTTCTTTCTTTTCTTCCCCCTAATCTTTCCATTGTTTTTTTATTCACTCACTTATTCATTTATCTTATTTTTAAATTGTGTTAAAATATACATAAAGTTTACCATTTTTTTAAGGTAAAAGTCAGTGACATTAAGTAAGTCCCTATTGTTGAATAACCATCACCACTATCCATTTGTAAAACTTCTTTGTTATTCCAAACTGAAACTCTGCACTCACTAAACAGTAAGTCCCCATTCCTTTTTCTGGCACCTCTTGACAACCACCATTCTACTTTTCTATGAATTTGACTGTTGTGGGAACTTTATAGGTGGAATTATATGATATTTGGCCTATTGTTCATGGCTTATTTCACTTAGCATAATGTCCTCAAGGTCCTTCTATGTTTTAGCATTTGTCAAATTACATTCCTCTTTAGGGAGCTTTGCACTTTTTGGAAATAGTTTTACTATACATTGTGCTTTTTCTTTTGTCATTCAACATGCTTATTAAGAATTATCACAAGAGGCACCTGAGTGGCTCAGTCAGTTAAGATCTCACTCTTGATTTCAGCTCAGGTCATGATCTCAGTCAGGGTTGTGAGATTGAGCCCTGCATTGGTGGGCTCCATGCTGTGTGTGGAGCCTGGTTAAGATTCTCTAAAAAAGGGCAGCCCGGGTGGCTCAGCAGTTTAGTGCCGCCTTCAGCCTGGGGCGTGATCCTGGAGACCTGGGATAGTCCCACATCAGGCTCCCTGCATGGAGCCTGCTTCTCCTTCTGCCTGTGTCTCTGTCTCTGTCTCTGTCTCTCTCTCTCTCTCTCTCTCTGTGTGTGTCTCTCATGAATAAATAAATAAAATCTTTTAAAAAAAAAAGATTCCCTAAAAAAAAAAAGAATTATCATGAACTATACTAAGTGGTATGAGGCATATAAAGTGAATTTACCGTCATCTCAGCCCTCAAGCAGCTTATGGTCTGGGATAATAAATGAGACAGGGATGGAGATGATACCAATACAGTGAACACTAAGTGTATTTTGCAGGGCAAATTGGAGCCAGGCTGTGGGGGGCTGATCAGGTGTGGATGAGCAGAGATCCTCACAGGGAGTTCCCAATAGAAGGAACCGCATGAGCCAAGGAGTGGAGAGATAAAAGCTATGTATGGTGGGCACATTCAGGTTTAGAGACCTGTTTCGTTCATTTATGGAGATAATCATAGGTACAGATAGAGGGGAAGGTCAGATCATTGAGAGCTTTACATACCAGGCTAAGGATTAGCCTTATTCACCAGCTGAGGATTAGGCTTATTCACAGGCGTTGGAAGCCAGTAATGATTTTTGAGCTATAGGCAACTATAGGTAGAGTTGCCAGTTAAGAAAGAGCTTGTCAGGACGCCTGGGTAGCTCAGAGGTTGAGCATCTGCCTTTGACCCGGGGCGTGAGTCCCGGGTCCTGGGATCAAGTCTTCATGGGGCTCCCTACATGGAGCCTGCTGCTCCCTCTGCCTGTTTCTCTCTCTTTCTGTCTCTTATGAATAAATAAATAAAATCTTTAAAGAAAGAAAGAGTCTGTCAGTTCTGTATAGAATGGAATGGGGTCAGAGAGGACAGGTAGTTTATTTGACCAGGTGGAAGGTCATGAATTTGCCAACCAGGATGGTAGCAGTGACCATGAAGAATAGATAGGGCACGGCTCTGAAAGTGGGATTAGCAGGTCCGTGAAGGTTATGGGAGAAGGCTCTTTGACTTCTGAGGTTCACTGTTTCCCAGAAGCCCTACTCAAAGACAAGCATAATCGAAGTGAGGCAGAGGGTGAAGGAACAGATGTGAGGGGCCTCTGCAGCTGTGCCTTACATCTGTGTGTTGGTCTGTAAACATTCTACTTTCCATGCCTGAGATGGTTGGCCAGTTGTGCCCAGAATTTGGCCTTAAGAGTCTATGTTAGAAATCTGTGTACATACTACCTCACAAGGCTCGAGGCCAGCTTCGGAGCTGGAAGATTTCTAAGTAGAGTCTGTTACCGCTGCACCTGGTAGTCTTCATACAATTAGGCCTGTGTCACAGTTTCCATTATGCACATGGTTTCTCATTCCACCTTCCCCTCCCTACCCCCCCCCCCCCCCCCCCCGCTGAGGTTTATAACTGAGCAATGAAAATTTGCTCCCACTGGGAACTTGGCAGGAAGATTATGTTCTTAGCCCAGCAGCAGTTCTAGTTCAAAAAATTTTTTGACAAAATTGGTTTAGTGCATTTTATAAAATGCAAATATTAATCTAATTCACTTCAAGTTTTTCAAGAATTATTTTTGTTCCATTTCACCTTTAAGGCAGCTCACAGAGAACCGACAGAGAATACATTTCATGAGAGATCTACTCTGAATATAATGTGAATCACTTGTATGCTTCTTTCCAGACTTACAACGCTTTGCTCAAATTTTAACTTGCCCCAAATGGCAACCTGTTATATTGCTTTTTACATGAGTTTTTAGCTTGTTGGCATCAGACTTGAGAAATCTTTTCACCTGGATTTCTTCCTTCAGATAAGTGTCTGATGAGATTATTTGTCTTGCTTTTAAAGGTATCAAAGAAGGAATTCCAAAACCTAACTTTATCATTCTAAAGTGTCAAGTGTCATTATAAGGCAGTTCTTTAGGCTGTGGTCTGAGTCTCTTTATAGTAGAAGTGGCCAGTGACTTCCTGGCCCATCCTTCACCTCCTTGAAGTACCAGACCCCTCCTGCTTTTGTGTAAGCCATGTGATCCCAATAGGAGCTAGTATTTTGGGATATAAACTCTGTAAGAGACACCATGCTAAGAGCATCACACTTAGAATATTACTCCATTACATGACAATATCTGTTTAAGTTACTGCAATCTTTTTCTACAGATAAGGAAGCTGGGACCAAGAGATCAGAGATAATTAGCCCAAGTGACACTACTCCAAATGACTTTTAAGGCCACATCAACCCAGCCCAGAGCTTCACATACAGTGTTTTTGCACACAGTGCCAGGCCTCCTCCCTCAGTTCATGCTTGATTGAACACTGAGCCTTGTAATTCGTGTTTGAATTAACGGAATCTTTCTTAGAAATAATAAGTCAGCCTCTGTGCTGTACTTTTGCTTCAGACCTTAGAGGATAATTTTTTTTTAATTTTTATTTATTTATGATAGTCACACACACACAGAGAGAGAGGCAGAGACATAGGCAGAGGGAGAAGCAGGCTCCATGCACCGGGAGCCCGACGTGGGATTTGATCCCAGGTCTCCAGGATCGCGCCCTGGGCCAAAGGCAGGCGCCAAACCGCTGCGCCACCCAGGGATCCCCTTAGAGGATAATTTGGTTCATGTGCCCAAAGTAGCTCAGGAATTGTTTGGGAAGCCATGCAACTTTTGCAGAGATGCCCCTTTTTTTTGTTTTGTTTTGTTTTGTTTATAGAGTAATAGTCTGGGGCTCTTGCTGTGGTCTTTCTTAATGAGAGTCTATTCTAGTTTTTATGAGATGGAGATTGGTGAAGCTAGCAAACTTCTTAAAGGACTGGGCTCTAATCGGTTTCATACTTTAGAGGCAGTTCTATAGTACTTGTTATGACTACCATATTTAAGCCATACCAGTCTTTACTTACAGTCAAGAGTGAGTCCCTATGAGGCTTTGGACTTCTTTTCTGACTTTAAGAACCAAACAAAAGTAGTAACTCAGAATTACCTTTATGACCAAATATTGCATAAAGCCAGTGGAGAAAGATGTATGTTCACATTTTTTAGTTATCTATTGCCATGTGACAAATTACCCCCAAAATTGAGTGGCGTAAAATAACAAACATTTTGTTACCCCACAGTTTCTGTGGGTTGGGAACTTGGAAGTGCCTTATCAGCGTGGTTCTGACCTGGATTATTTCCTGAGGTTGCAGTCCAGATATTGGCCTCAGCTGTAGTCATCTAAAGGCTTGACCAGGGCTGGGGGATTCTCCTCCAAGATGGCTTTCTCACATCACTATTGGGTAGTTAGTTGACTTTTAGAAAGACACCTCAGTTAGGGACAGCTGGGTGGCTCAGTCTGTCAGAGCATCCAATTTTGGTCTCAGCTCAGGTCACAATCTCGCAGTCATGGGATCGAGCCCTGCATAGGCTCCATGCTCAGCAGGGAGACTGCTTCAGATTCTCTCTCCCTCTCCTTCTGCCCCTCCTACTGCTGCTTGCTCTCTCTCCAAAATAAATTAATTAAATGCTTTTTAAAAAAGAAAAGGGCAGCCTGGGTGGCTCAACGGTTTAGCACCTGCCTCAGCCCAGGGCATGATCCTGGAGACCTGGGATCAAGTCCCACATCAGGCTCCCTGCATGAAGCCTTCTCCCTCTGCCTGTGTCTCTGCCTTCTCTCACTCTCTGTCTTTCATGAATAAATAAATAAAATCTTAAAAAAAAAAAAAGAAAAGAAGACCTCAGTACCTACCATGTGATCTTCTCCATAGGAATGTAGAGTTTTCTCACAACATGGCAGCTAATTTTCTGCAGACTGTGTGATCTAAGAGATACTGATATAGAAGCCACAATACCTTTTATGATCTAGCCTCAGAAATCACACACTTCCACAGTATTTTACTAGTCATCCCTGTGCATTTATGGGAAGAGATCACACAAGAGAATGAATACCAGGAGACGAGGGTCACTGGGGCCATCTTAGAGGTTGGCTAGCATATACCACCTGTTGGGAATAGCAAGAGAGGAATAAGGGAGGGCAATAATGCTGGAAAAATAGAGAAAGATAAAAGGATATGAGGCACAGAACATCTGTCTTCCATGGCTGCTAATCATAATTTTCCAGGAGACTCAAGAGAGAGGAAGAAGGGAGACATAATATTAAACCAATAAGGCTTCTGGGGTTTTTAAGTGATAATCATACTTTCCCTACTAATATCTGAGTTGAGAACCAATAGAGAAAGAGACACAGTTATCAGACTAACGTAGAGCAGAATGTCAACCTCCTTATTGGTGGTACTGGATTGGATTTGTAGCCATTGTGCTCCCCTCCCTGTCTAGAGCTTAGGACAGCCTGCCCAGGGGTGGATTTGGTTATGTAAGGGAAATGAACTTCCTTAGAATCGCTGTCTCATCCATGTCAAGACCCAATGTAAAGGACACAGAGAGACAGACTTCAGACCTACTTCCAGAAGGCAGGTCTGCCCCCCTGGCCCCTGACCATTGCATGCTTCCAATGTGGCAGCAGAGGCAGAGCAGAGCCCAGAGGAAGGTAGCTCAGGAAGGACTGAAACCACCTACTCAGCTTCTCCTAGTCTCACTAATCCAATAAATTCACTCCTTTCTTCTTGGAGGAGAGGGAAGGACAGGGCATTTCCTCCTAGGAAATGGAATAACATTTTCCATATGGGAGGGGACAAGAATAGCTCTCCCTGTAAACGTCACTCAAATAAACCAGTCTGAGTCATCAGTAGTGGACTGTGAAGCACATCCAAATTCCAACAATCTCTACAAAACAGAGAATAGTGTATTTTGAGTTATTTTACAAATGTTATAAACAAACTTATGTTATTTCCTATTCTGTTCATGTTAAAGCTATGTGTATTAGTAGTACACCTTTTTTTTTTTTCACTACTTTGTGTGGCTTTAACTAAAATATATCTCTTTTTTCTAGGCACAGGGTGGTAGTTTCCTATCCTCCTCAGAGTGAGGCAGAACTTGAACTTAAAGAAGGAGATATAGTGTTTGTGCATAAAAAGCGAGAAGACGGCTGGTTCAAAGGCACATTACAGCGTAATGGGAAAACTGGCCTTTTCCCGGGAAGCTTTGTGGAGAACATCTAAGGAGACTAACACTGAGAAGGGTGAAAGTCACATCATACAACAAAGTAGCACAAAGCATTTTAATGGAAAGAGCACATCTGTGGACTTCCAGATAGTCAGGAGATGAGCAAAGGATTGGTGCGTGACCCCAGTGCACCCAGCATGGTTAGGCCAGCCAAGAGCATGAAGAAGGGGTGCGTGCGTGTGTGTGTGTGTGTGTGTGTGTGTGTGTGTGTGTCTTGTCACTCTGGATTCGGATGTATAAGGTGTGCCTTGTACTGTCTGATTTACTATACAGAGAAACCTTTTTTAAAAAGATATATAGCTAAAATGGACAATTGTTTACAAGGCTTAACTAATTTATTTGCTTTTTTAAACTTGAATTTTTCTTGTAATAGATAAATTCATTGGATTGTGATTTTAAGGAATTATTAATTTATGAAATGATAGCTAAGGAGAAGCTGGATTATCTCCTGTTGAGAGCAAGAGATTGTTTTTGACTTAGAAAGAACCCCCCCTTCTCTCCCCCTACCGGTGTTACTCTTTGCTTCTTTAAGATAGAAATGCCAGTTCTCTAATTTGGTTTTCGTTTTTTGGAAACTAAACATATAACTGAATCAAGTATCAGTAAAGGCCTGGGGTAGGGAGACAGAAACTTGAGAGGAAAGAAGTTAGTGGTTCCGTCTTTCTGGTTTGGTCAGGAATCCTCCTTAAGACCTAGTTCTCAGTATAATTTAGTGGGTTTTAAATTTCCCTAGAATGAAGTCAATGAAGTGATAAGGAAAAATAAAGCACAATCCTTGAACAAAAATGTATTCAGAAATATATTTAGTTTTATAACAGAAGAAGCTCAGTTCATTGTTGGAAATTGGGAAAATTGAAGTTGTGCTCCTGAGAGTGGCTATGAGATATAATCTCCTATTTTTACCCCAAGTGATCTGCATGCCCAGGACACAATAAAACGTTTGTGAGATCGTGGTGGTGATGCCCTCGTGCTGAAGTTAAAGGCTATAAGAAACACTGTGAAAAGTTTACATTCATCCATTGTGGTTCTTTTCCCACCGTCTTGCATGTGTTACTGGATCCCCACAGTAATATCGACTGTGCATGGAGTGTATATTTCACTGCAGTGTCCTGTTGAGGTTAGTTTGTGCTCAGAAGTGACCAATGCAGGAGGTGTAAAATAAACAGTATTCTTTTCGCTCCTGACCAAGGTCTCTGGGTGTACGCCCTCCCTCCCTGGCTAAGGCATCCATCAGCCATTATACAGTCATTCATGAAAATGTTCCTTTCTGTCCTCCTAGCTAATTGAGGTAAAGGATGAGCCAGGAGGCTGTTGCTGTTACCGTTCCCTTGATGCTCCCTTGCAGCTCTGGGAGGCCTTCCTCAAGGGAAAATGGCCACACCTTACAATTGCAGCAGGATCCAGCTGAGCCTGTCTTTTTATATCCATTCTTTGATGTCATTGGCCTCTTCTCCCCATTACATTCCAGGGCCACTGCAGTTGTGGGTCTGGGTAGTCCTAAAAACAAAAGGAGGGAAGACAGCCTGGTAGTGAATGAAATTGTTGCTACAGTTTTCTTGTGAAAAAAATTTTTTTTCATTTTTTACTCTTAAGAATTACAACTGGGATATAGAAACATGAACTGAAAAGTCTTCTTGCAATAGCAAGAGGTTTCATGGTCTTAAAAAAGATGTTATATGGTTGAAATGAAATCATTCCTAAATTAACCTTTTAGTTTTTTTTTTATATATATATATATATATAAAACACTGTACATTATGTTCCTGTGTGTTGATTTTTTTAAAAAAATACTTTACTTGGATATTCATGTAATATATAAAGGTTTGGTGAAATGAACTTTAGTTAGGAAAAAAGCTGACATCAGCTTTCATCTGTGTAAGTTGACACCAATGTGTCATAATATTCTTTATTTTGGGAAATTAGTGTATTTTATAAAAATTTTAAAAAGTAAAAAGACTACTACAGCTTAAGATAATTTTTTACCTGTCTTCTCCATATTTTAAGCTATGTGATTGACGTACCTCTGTTAATAGTTTCCTGGTATGAAGTTGGTTAAAATTTCATCTGTTAATAGATCACTTAGATAATATAATGTATGGGTTTTCTATTGGTTTTTTGGAGACAGTAGATGGAGATTTTGTAACAAGGGCTTGTTACACAGTGATATGGCAATGATAAAATTGCAATTTATCATTCCTTTCCATGTTAATAGTTTGAAGACTGGAGAAAAGGTTCAAGATTAAAATTTGATGTTCAATCATGTGTTCCTTGTGTTAATTCTTAAAATTTTTCTTTTTCTCCTTTTTTAAAAATTTTTTTTAATTTTTTAAATTTTCTTTCTCCTTTTTTAAACCTAAGACACATTTGACGTAAATTCTACTTCATAAAAACCCTTTGCATATACCTCAAAAAGAAGGTGTCTACAATAATCAGTTTAGTGGTTATGATACATTTTACCTCTCCAACTAACAAACCTTCTTTGGTTAGTTCTCCAAGAAGCTTAAAGTCTTCTTAAAAGACCTTATAGGTATTACCACTTCTGCTCCCCTGCACCTTTCATGGCAACTAAAATGTCTGGTGGCCACTAGAAGTTGTTTCTTAGCCACAGAAAGAAGTAGTAGACCTATAACCAACTGTATAATAACCAGTAGGCCTCAGCAAAGCATGGGAACATCATCTTTAGACTCTGATTTTACTCTTCCATGGAATGCCAACAAGTTGTAAATTTAAAGAAACCATGTACATCCTGTTAAAAATATTTTCCTAACCTAACTTTTAGTTACTATCAAATTACTTACCAGAATTAAAAATCAGGAATTCCAGTTTATAAATCATAGCTTTGCCAAAAACTACCTTTGTGACCACTTGGGCAAGTTACTTATTTCTTAGTTTCCCCTGTTACTGCCCTGTCTGCCACACTGAGACTTGTTTGAAAAGTGCTATTGTAGTAGGTGGCATTATTTTCATATCTGGTTTCAGATATTTCCTCTTATTCTCTTGGAGTACATGCATGTAATTCCATTATTGGGTCTAATTAAATTTAGAAAGAACATATTAAGGTGATGTTTCCAACTGCTATGCATTTAATTTTTTGTTCCTGATGAGAATAGGACCTTTTTCATATCTCCAGAAGTTCAGGTGAATATTTCACAACATTAGAATTCAAAAAATGCTTTTAATAGATGTTAGGCTAAGTTGTTGTGTGTATCCGTGTGAAATTTTTAAAAAATTTGTTTGAACCAATTAAACTATGTTCTTACCGAAGTGGCATCCTAATGAAATTATTCCTTTCCAAGAGAAAGAATTTGCCGAGCTACCACAGTAATGGAGAGGATTAGCCAGTGTCCAGGCTTAGCAAGGCCTTGCCCTTCATGAACTCCTGTCAACTGCAGACTGTAATGGGGCATGCTCTGGTACATAGGATATATCTAATGGGACTTTGCTCTGTTCCTGGGAGTAATGATCATCAGAGATAGTAAGAAGTTTTTGGAGCAGTAACCAGCCAATGTGAACTGTGACAGTTTTAAAATACTCTCTCTGATTTACAAATGAATGTTTCTTTTATTTATTTTGCGTTTCTTATTAATAACTTCCTGGCTTGGCTTGTTTGGATTTCCATCTTGAAAACACCACCTTGGTCTCATTTAGGATGGACCTGCAATTCACATTAATCTTTGAGCCACCATTCAATACTACTATTATATGGCAAGACTACTTTAGTGGTACTGTTAAGTCTCCAAAGACAGCAGAACTATCTCTACTGGTAATCAGTGAGCCATACGTCACTGCTATTGCTTCCAACTTAAATAAGAAATTTGGTTCCAGAAGGCTCTGACCTTGAGTTGACTCTTTCAAGGTCTGAATTCTTATAAAAGTACTGGAGAAAACCATGAGAGATTTCAGAGTGAGAAGGCCTTCCTAACTATGACATAAAAACCAGAAGCCATGAAAAAAGAAAACATTGATACATTCAATACAGAAAAGTATCTACATGACAAAATACCATAATCAAACTCAAAATAATAGGGGAAAAAAGTATTTGTAACTCCTGTAACAAACAGAATTTCATTTACATATAAAGAGCTCCCACAAATCAATAAGAACATAAGCCCAAAAGTAAAATTGTGACAGAAACTGACAATTGCCTCCATTATAATATTCATTTTCCTATTCTCCCTTACGAACTGATATCTGGGCAATGTCCTCAGTTAACTGCATCCAGTTTTTCTTGGGTGCATCTCTGTTACTAAGCTGTTGTTGAGAAAACAGCTTAAGTGTTAAAAGAGACTTCTGGTAAGTTTTCTTAAAAAGGCACACTTCCTTTGACCATTTTGCTTTTCCTTCTTCCAGCCTGCAATGTAGACTTGATGGCTGATACTCTAGTAACTGTTGAACCATAAGATAACTCAAGAGAGAAGCCACATTTTAATGTGATAGAGAAGAAAAAAAGAGCCTGAGATGTTGATACACTTATGGCCTTCAAGTCAGCTTGCACTACTCAGCCTTAGAGATGATTTATGTGAGAGTAAGTCCCTTGATTTTAAGCCACTGGAGTCTAATCTCTTACCCTTAACTGCCCTGCCTGATACCAATGTAAATCGACAGTTCAGGGATGCCTGGCTGGCTCAGGCAATGGAGTATGTGGCTTTTGATCTCAGGTCTCCCACTGGGCATAGAACTCACTTAAAAAATAAATAAGGGGCTCCTTGGTGGCTCAGTCAGTTAAACGTCTGACTCTTGATTTTGGCTCAGGTGAGGTCATATCTCAGGGTTATGAAATCAAGCCCCACGTCATACTCCATACTTGTCTGCTGGAGATTCTCTCCCTATGCCCCTCTCCTTACTCTCTTTCTCTAAAAAATAATTAAATTGATGGTTCATCAAACGAAATTCAAACATATTAAAAGATGTTCTACTTTGTCCCCAATATAAATGGCACATTAACAACAGTGAAATACTTTTCATCTGTAACATTGGAAACTAAAAAATTAGAAATCACTGTGTTGGCAAAATGAGGAACACTTAATACTTTGCTAATGAGAATGGAATTTGATAAAATATCTAGGGAGAGCAATCTAGAAAATACCAAAATTGCAGATGTACTTACCCATTCTACTTTTAAGAATTTGTCCTCCAAGTATATTTATTTATCAAGTGTAAAATGACAGTTGCCATATTTGTTGCAGCATTTATACATTGATTTTTTGCTGTGTGGGGCACCAGTGCCCCAACCCCTATGTTGTCCAAGGGTCAAGTGTATTTAGAAGAGAGAATGAGAGAGGAGACAAACATTAAAAATTTTTTAGGAAAGTGAGATCTTTCAAATTAAGTAGAAAGCAAGGGATTTCTCACTTTAGTGAGAATGATTCATCATTTTACTATTGAGTTCAAGAACAGATAGAAAAATGATATCATTTAGAGAGGGTGATCCCACACTTCCACTTCTTTGTTCAGAGCACATTATCTACAAGAGCGCAGGAGAGCCCAGAGGTTGACTTTCCACAAAGGATTGACTTTTATTCCTCTGCCATTACTTTGGGAAATTGAGAGACTTGTTTTAGAGTACAATGGATCCCACAAATAAGACCTTACGAAATAAATTGGATACACAACAAGGTCAATAATGAGATTCTACTGGGGCCTCTGCAGGTAGTCCCAAGATGCAGAACTCCTAGATTTGCCATGGTACAAAATGAAGGAAAAGTATCAACAAAAGATGAATGTTAGGGTGCAGGCTTCCAGCCTTGGATCTTGTCTAAGGACAAGTCTGAAACAAGGCAGGACTTCTATCCGTGGTCGTCCCTCCCATAAACACTGCTACAGGAGTACTACCTAAATACCCACAGAAAGGGATTCGGATATTCACCACTCGGCTCACAACCAGGTAGTCGAAAGTGAGACAGCAAGAGCAATGGTGATCTGCTTGGCAAACGTGAACTCACAGGCCTCACCCAGTCCTGTTGATTTGTGCAGAACCACGAGGCCTTCAGCCTTAATCCTCTCGGAGGAGCTGCTGGAGGCAAGAGGATGAGCAGCAAAAAACAAACAAACCCCACCAAGGCCTCCCTCCCAGAGCAGAAAGATTTGATCAAGTAAGATGTAAAATTCAGAGTCCTATCTGGCACTATCACTATCCTCTCTTTCTCCAGGTCTTTCTGCAGCTTTTCAAGCTGACCTTCCAAGGCATTCAATTTCGGAAGCTGGAGCTTCCAAAAGACCCATCATTGAAAGAGATCAGTGTGCCACACCCTGCTAGCCATTACATGGCAAAACCTAATTGGCGGTTGAGGCGGTCTAATGGCAGCTTATGAAAATTACATTTGAGCTGCTAATTAAGTGTTTGGCTATTTGGCTATTCTGAATATACGTATATATATATGTGTGTGTATGTGTGTGTGTGTGTGTGTGTGTGTGTGTATACATGTATATATGCATAGGTGAGAAATAAACTTCATCACTATTTATTTTCTAGATCAGCACTGTCTCATAGAACTTGTGCTCCAAGAAGTGGTGGAAAGCTTTACAGTTGTTTATCTGTGCTGCCCAGTATGGTAGCTACTAGCCACGTGTGGCTCTTGAACCCTTCAAATGTGGCTCCTGTGAAGTGAATCTCTAATCTGATTTAATTTTCATGAGTTAAATTTTAAAGTAGCCCCATGTGGCTAATGGCTACCATAGTAGGCAGTGCAGTTTTAGAAAATAGCTATTTTCAAATGATCAGACCAAAAAAAAATGTAAATACCAAAATGTGGCCTTATCCAAAACATACCATATGCAGCTTCTCATTTGGAGGCACCTACTTAGCAGTTAAGGATCACAGAACTGGATTCTAACAAAGAACCCCCTCAAGATAGGTGAAAACATCTTAACTGGGCAATGGAGATTCTTTCATTTTGAGTGGTTTTTCCCTCCCACTGCCCACCAAAAACTAGACAAAGCAAGAAGTTAAAGAAGAGAATTTGGGGATCCTACTGAAGCTTTTTGGTGTGGCTGAGAGGACCAGGACCCTTCCATGAAAGCAGAGATCCCAGCATCCTTCAAAGGGCAGGCCTCTTCTCGTTCCTTGATTCTAGCATTTACCTTGATCTTCAGCCAACTAAGGATCGCCAGACTGAGCACATGACTCTCAAAGCCATTAAGATGACGATCAGATGATCTACCCACTGGGAACTTAATGAACATTTTCTCCACAAACTGAGGTTGGGGTTTACAGAGGGAAAGAAATGGAACCGTAGCCCTCTAATTAAGCATGAAGTGACACCTGTGGAAGAACGGCCATGCTTCTTATTCCCCAAGCCCTGGAGCAAGGTCAGCTCAAGCGAAGGCTGGTACCTTATCTTTCCAATCACATCTAGTTCATTTATTTTGCCAGAGAAAATTGAAAGCTTAATGGAATTACCTTTTCCCTTTAAGCACTCAAGGGTACTACATGGCATAAAGCAAAAACGTCCTTTTGAGTAAAACCAATTTCCTTATAAATTATATCACAAAAGCACATTCAATAAACTCCCTAAAGGCAGAAACAAAGTGAAGACTGAGGCCTCACTGCCAGCTCACTCCTGAACACAAGCCAGTTCAGCCCTTGAGGGCCTCCTCATCGGTAGCCCCTCTTCCTTTTTCCCTTTCTTACAAAAGCTTAGTAGGAGACTCTGTTAGGAACTGATTAGGGTCAAGAACCTTAGCTTTGCAGAGGAGGGAAGATTCTGTGGGTAAAAACCTTTATGTTTTAGAGGACACCAGATGACGGGGCACCTGGGTGGCTCAGCGGTTGAGCGGCTGCCTTCGGCCCAGGGCATGATCCTGGAGTCCGGGGATCGAGTCCCTCATCGGGCTCCCTGCATGGAGCCTGCTTCTCCCTCTGCCTGTGTCTCTGCCTCTATGTGTGTGTGTGTGTGTGTGTGTGTGTGTGTCTCATGAATAAATAAATAAAATCTTTGAAAAAACAAAAAAGACACCAGATGACAGCACCACCACGTCTCCTGGGTCCTATGTGTGGAACAACTGCCGGCTGTAAACTCTCCCATATTCAGTGAGACCACCTTGGTTGTTGAAACCCTCTGTGCGTCAGCGAGCCCTCTTCCTCCCTATAAGCCACAATGGTTAAAACCAGAAGCAGACAAGACCGCTGACCCCATGCTCTGTGACCCATTGTGCTTATTTCTCACCGCACTTTCTTGAGGCATCGATGAAGGTGTTTTGTAATGACCAGAACATTCTAACTGCCAGGCTAGAAAAGCCCTCCATTAACAACAGAAGGCCTGTAAGACCACAGCCCCGCATCCCCAACCCTGCCCAGGATCGCGCTGAGCACGTGCCGACCCTGCCCCTGAGCTCCAGCCCTGCGCCTGCTGCGCTGCAGGTTCCCCTCACCCCCAGGCTCTCCTCCTAAAACTCTAGGTTTCCCATCTTGTGAGCAGAGAGGTGGCTTGTTCAGGCTTGAGCCTGCCCCCGCCCCCGGCTGCTGGAGCCCGAGATAATTGTCTCCCTTTCTCTTTTCCAAAGACTCCATTCTCGAGTCCTTGACTTCTCTTGTGATGGATTTCTCGGAGCTGGTTGGGCAGAGTGTGGGCAGATCCAACCGGGAGCCGCGCTCTGCGTCCGCCCAAGCCCCGGGATGCCCGGGAGGGAACAGGCGGCCCCAGCAGCACACCAGGGCTCCCCGGGCTTCCTGAGGTAAGGGCTGTGACACAGCCGCACATGTGGACAGCAACCATGGACACAGAGGACAGTTCAAGCGACACGGCGCTCCAAGGAGGCCCTATACTGGCCCCGAGGTGCTCAAGCAGCCAAGTCTACACAAACAGCCACCTGCAGGGACCCAAGCCTAAGGTGAGGAGTAAGGCATCCTTCCTCTATTCCTGACTGCAAAGGAAGAGCTGGGCTCATGAAGATCGGAGGAAGTATGACAAGCTGCCCGCCCCCAGTCCTGCCCCGGCCACCGCAGCAGTAGGGCAGCCTCCGTGTAGGGCCGGCACTGCTCGTTCCGCTGGGGTAGCAATTGTGGGATTGCTCTGATGTGGTGACGGCGGCAGAAATCAAAGCTGAGCTTGAATTTCTACCCCTTATGCTAAACTGTTCTTTCCTGTGATTTCTTTGCCCACTGAGACAGATGTGTGGGATTGGCATGTTCTCAGTCAGCCCCTGTAATAAAACTGAAATGGGTGAAGCTTTCAGGAGGGTATCTCAAAAGAAACGCTTCACATACGCAAAGCTGCAATAATCTCCTCCACCATCTAAATTCACCCAGTGGCTTAGGCCTGAAGAACACAGACTCAAAACTTTAAAAATCAAAATCTTACCCTTTGATCCTGAACCATGCCTTATGACAGAGAATACATTTTTTTCTTTTCTTAAAAAAAAGTCCTACAGTTTGAATGATTCCTCTCTTATCTCACTGTCTCCATCTCTGCCTCTCTCTCTCCCTCTGCCTCTAGCTCCCACTCTCACCCTCTGTTTAGTATAGGTGTTGGGTGATGGAGTTGGTGTCCGCTGGAACGTTCCATAAACGAGTGTCCTCATCTAAAAATGCTTTTATCATTAACTACTCCTGTTACATTTGCATCTGAAAATCCATTGAGGGTTTTTGTTGTTTTGTTTTCCCTTCTCTCTCTCAGTTTTATTTTTTTTTAATTTTTTTTTAATTTTTATTTATTTATGATAGTCACAGAGAGAGAGAGAGAGGCAGAGACACAGGCAGAAGGAGAAGCAGGCTCCATGCACCGGGAGCCTGATGTGGGATTCGATCCCGCGTCTCCAGGATCGTGCCCTGGGCCAAAGGCAGGCGCCAAACCGCTGCGCCACCCAGGGATCCCACTCTCTCAGTTTTAATTGTATTAAGTCATTTTCAAGGTACTAGAATATAATAAAAGACAACACAGCTGAATCAGAGGAGGAAGAAGACTTAAATGATTCCATTTAAATTCCAACTTTTAAAGAACTGATATGTATTTTCTGTTTGCCTGAAATTCATACACATATGCCTCACTATATTTCAAAACCAATTATATTATTTTATTGAGTGGGTTCCCACGCTCCACTGTGTCTTTAGCTAGCATAATCACAGTTACTGTGACAGAAACAGAAGAAATACTTTCTTATACTGCAAATGTTTGGAGGTAGCTTATGAAATCATATAAAATAAAAAAGACAAAGGTAAAAATAGGTATAATGTATGATCAGGGCAAACAGGACATGGAGAGGAAGGGATAATCAGAAGAAATAAAAGACACTGTCCTTGTCCTCAAGGAGATTACAGTCTGGGGAGAAAACACCACCCAAAAACTGTACGAAATAGAAGACATGGCATCATCATAATAATTCTGAGGTAAGATGACAAATACAATGTAAGCTCAGAGAAGAGAGAGGCCACAGAAGGCAGGAGCAAGGGTTAGATAAAAGGGTGATAGGACTTGGACAAAGAAGAATGGAGAGATTTTGAATAGATATCAGGGAAAGAAAGGACGTGCAGGGGACCAGACTCGAAGCAGAATAGCTCAGCAGCAGACATCAGGCAGGCATGTTTGTGTGGAGATGGAAAACCCACAATGAATACAGAAAATGTATAGTCTGTAGTCTGCTTATGGCCAAATGCTGACAAGTCATGAAAGCAAAGCAGAAGTGTTACCTTGATGCTGCTGAAGGTTTCCCAATTCAGGAGATGTGGCCTGCAACTGTCTGTCAGGCCAGGGTAATGGAGATAAGCAGGGGGGCTGGGAGTCAGGGAGAACATGGGGAGTCAGGAAGCTCGATCTCTACCTCGACGGGGGACGGCGGACGGCAGGAAGAGGAAGGAAAACCAGGAGAGACATTTTGAAAAAAAATAGCCAAACACCAAAGATTTGTATCACAGTGACTGTAGTGGTGGCCTTCGGAAGGGACGCAGAGGTTGGAAAGGAAGAGCATTTCCAAGTAAAAAATGTTAAGAAATGTTAAGTTTTGTTTGGGGGAATGTTGAGTTGAAGTAATGTCAAGAGTTTAAACTGTAGGGATCCCTGGGTGGTGCAGCGGTTTAGCGCCTGCCTTTGGCCCAGGGCGCGATCCTGGAGACCCGGGATCGAATCCCACGTCGGGCTCCGGTGCATGGAGCCTGCTTCTCCCTCTGCCTGTGTCTCTGCCTCTCTCTCTCTCTCCCTCCCTCTCTGTCGATCATGAATAAATAAATAAAAATAAAAAAAATAAAAAAAAAAGAGTTTAAACTGTAAATGTCATGTAGGCCTCTAAAAACATGAAATTTAAGTTCATATGAGGTGAGAGTGAGAAAAATGCCAATGGAGTGATTTCAAACTCCTTCAGGGAAAAGCAGTGTGAGCCATGGACAAGCCCAGGACCAAGGGTGGCCGTTTGGAAAGGCACACAGGGAGGTAACTGCATGAAGAGGAACATTGCACAGTGTTTCCTTCTGGTAGCAAGGTCAGGATAAGTCCCGCATCACAGAAGCCAGGAGAGTAGTTTCCAGAAGTAGAGGTCAAGAGGGTCTCTTGCAGCAGAGACAGGAGTGAGAAAGAACTTTCTATTTCCCAGTCTCTTCTCACGTCACTGACAATCCAACTGAATCCCTGAATGGGATGTGACATTTGACATTCTGAGGGATTTTGCCCAGAATGCTTTGGAACCAACCCAAGAAGCTCTTGGCAGCTGTCCTGACCCTTTTCCCTCCTCTGTTAAAAAACAAAACAAAACAAAACAATACAAAAGAACAAAACTTTTTTTTCAAAGCTATTGCTCTTCAGGAAAAGAATGCAAAGATCTTGTAGACCCAATCAGAGTTGAAATACCATCTCGGTGTTCTCGCTATAATGTAATTGTGCAATGATGTATAAATCCTGCTGGCAGATCATATAAGGATTGACATACAAAATGGACGTCTTTAAAACCATATAAAAGTCTCATTGTACACAGCATGATATTTGATGTATAAATATGACCGTGTTTTCCTTACATTGATTTTTCTTATATAAAATAAGAACAGATCATTTATGAGAAGTCACATATCCCCCTGGCCTACTGCGCTATTCGTGTAATAGTGTGCAGAGAACCCACTTGCCTGGTATGAGTAACAACTTTGGCAAGTGCTCGCTGCTGAGAACACTTACAAGCTTTCCCATTTGCTATTTGGATTCACATCTTGACTGGTCGTTCCCTTTATGTGATTTTTTTCCCCATCTCTAATCATTTTCTCTGCTTCTTATGTTACACTGCTCGCTCCGGGCGTTCGGCCACAGAGAGGGAAGAAACACACGTCGTTGTTGGTTCTGCGGTGCTTGTGATGTCTGTTAAGTCTGCTGGTGATTTCTCAAGATCAAGAGCATGGGGCGACTTTAAAAACTGTTCCCTTCGTGATAGGACAAAATGGAGAAGTCTCCAGAACTGTTTGTTCCCTCCTGGCAGAAAGGAACCGTCGTGGGAGCCGGACGACTCTTGGCTGATCCTCAAAGACAGCTCGTCCAGACCGTGGATTCCGGTTCCTCAAATTGCAAAGTGCGTTCTCCCCACTGCAGCTGTGGGACCCAGGCTGCCCCCCCGGGACCGGCTTGGGCTCGGGTGGGAGACCTGGAGCAGGTGTCATCTGCTAGGACTCCGGATCCCACCAGCGCCCCGTGCCGGTACCTGCTCGCCTCGATCCTTCTGTCTGCATCGGCAGGTTGACACACAACCCTGAAGGACAAAGGGCCTGGCGGGTGTCCCGGGTTCCAGCCGCTGGGGTCCCAGGCAGCTCGGGAGTAGGGCCCTTCCGGGCTCGGCTCTGGGCTCGGCCCCGCCGTAACCCGCTGCCCTGTCGGTGTGGAGCAGCCGAGGGAGGCCTGACGTCCTGATTTACAATCACACGTATATATTGGGTGTTCATCCCGGTTCTGGCACAGAGCTCTTAAAACACTTGGAATTTCCTGAGGTGTCTGTTATGTTAATGAAGTAACTTCTGACAGCACTGGAGGTTGGGAGCCCCCGGGTCAGGGGAGCCAGGTTGGAACTTCCAACCTCTTCAGAGAGAGGAGGGGGCCCAGAGGTCGAATCGTCACTAACGGCCAAGGAGTTAATTAATCTTGTAATGAAGGCTCCATAAAAACCCAAAAGGACAGGGTCAGGAGAACTTCTGGATGCCTGGGTGGTTCAGAGGTTGAGCATCTGCCTTTGGCTCAGGTTGTAATCCCAGAGTCCTGGGATCGAGTCCCACATTGGGCTCCCTGCATGGAGCCTTTTTCTCTTCCCTCTGCCTGTGTCTCTGCCTCTCTCTCTGTCTCTCACGAATAATTAAATAAAATCTTTAAAAGAAAAATAAAAAAATTAAAAATACAAGTTAAATATTCTCTAAGCATTTCTCCTGTTTCTTGCAATATTCTTTGAGAGGGGCTATTTGGTTTGGTATCAGGTTGGTCTCCTCTGCAGTGTGCAATCTTTTCATATGTCCGGTGATTTTTTTTTTTTCAGTTGCGGTTTTGTTGATCCTTAAGGAGAGGAGTCTCCATGTATCTGGTAATGGAAATTAAGATGTGTTCTTTTAGGATAGTGTGGATTCACTGCAAATCTTTGGGAGGGAGAAATGTTTAGATTTATTGTAGTTTTTCTTTATCTTACAGATAAGGGTGGGTGAGAGGTTGTGGGTACCAAAGGCAATATTTTTTGGTCCTAAAGATTTCTTGGAGAAATAACATGACCCATTCTATCCCAAGAGAGCAAGCATTCAAGAGCTTCTGTAATGGCAAAGAATCTAGATGCCAGTCTTCCTGAAATGCACCAACCCCTTCCTTCATATCTGTGTATGAGTTTTCTGGTAGTAGCTTGGATGTGGAGGTCGGTCCAAATGGGCTGGACCTCATGTCGGTAAGTGATTAGGATGGAGGGGAACCGATGGCTGAATAGAGCCTCATGTTGGCAGGTTATAGCCAGAGCCCAGAGCTGGACAAAGCCCTGAACTCACCTAGTGGCCAAGGGTATTTAGTATCTCCTATAGAAATTGATTCTCGGGGATCCCTGGGTGGCTCAGCGGTTTGGCCCCTGCCTTTGGCCCAGGGCGCGATCCTGAAGTCCCGGGATCGAGTTCCGCGTCGGGCTCCCTGCATAGAGCCTGCTTCTCCCTCTGCCTGTGTCTCTGCCTCTCTCTCTCTCTCTCTCTATCGTGAATAAATAAATAAAATCTTAAAAAAAATAAAAATAAAAACTTGTTAAAAAAAAAAAGAAAAGAAATTGATTCTCAACTTTGTACCCTATCTCTTCCTTTCCTGGCCAAGTATCTTCAGGTTAAAGATATTCTACTTTACCTTCATCACCATATAGGAGGATCTGAGTCAAACCCCTTTAATTCCTCATCAGCTCGTGAATATAGGGTGGCAGAAGGTAGTGGTGGACAGAGCAGCTAAGGAGTTGGGAATGGTTGGCTTTACTCATTTGAAGGGGGTGGAGTAGGGATTGAATCTGTTCCTGAATTTTGTGTCCTGTGCCCCTGCCATTCCATCTGGGCTGCAGCAAAACCCTTTTGTAGCAGTTCTGGAAACTAACTCCTTAGAACTGGGCTTGGTTGTAAGGAACTCATTCCCTCCTAGGCCAAAGGCCAAAGTGTTACAGCCCTTAACGACCAACTCTTTCCTCATAAGCACATTCAGCCCGGGAACATAAACCCACCCCCAGGAGGTGGGCCCCAGCTTTGCACAACTGCAGAGAGCACCATTGTTGTGTCCTGTGTGAATGATGCCTTCTGGAGCAATGCAGTAGTTCTGCTGGAAGCCCTGGGTTGGGTGATTTCTAGCTCACCATTCTGTGGCCCCAGATGTTCTTCAGGCATCTGCTCTCCAAGAGATGGTACAGATTTCAACTGAAAACCTCAAAGCACAAAGTATCTTGTGAGTTTGACTCTTTCTTCCAGGTAATGCGGGTCCTTGATGCATTCTTACTGTCCTGAAGGTTGGTCTCCTCTTTCTCTCTCACCAAATAAGGGAAATAACACAAAGTTAATTTCTGGCAAGGCATTGCTTTAAACTGGCACCAACCACACATGTGTCTCATGGCTATCTGAAGTTATCCAGGGTGGTGACCTTCTTCAAATACACATCATATCTGCCCTCTTAGGAACCATGGTTGAGAGGGACCTGACTGGTTCATCATCCTATTTGTGCTAAATATAAGTGCCAAGCACTACAGGAAGATGTCCCTGGTGTGGAATCCAGCATCTGATAACTTCTAAAAGACATCCATGGAACAAGTTGGTCCTGTCCCAACTGCCCAGTGGCTTCACTTCAGGCCTTACTCTATCCTCATCCAAACCAGAGAGGTTGGTGGCTTCCCAGTGGCAATGTCTTTCCTTCTCTCAGGCAGGACTTTTCCCTTCAATGCAATGGTGTTTGGTTGATCGTCCTTTTTCTCTTGTCTTGTAACCACAATCCATGATAAAAAAAAATTTCTCTTAAGTTTTTGGCATGTGATGGTACTGTCCTTACCTACCAGGAGTTGTGTCGCTGTATTACTGTCCTGTTTTCTTGAAGAATAGGAGGCATTTCAGGTAGAATGCATCGAGAATTCTTCTGGAATGCTCTATGGAACCCAGCTTCTACCGCAGAAGAAACATCTCCATTTGTCCAAGGAGCCCCGGTTGCTGCATGCTGCTTTGAATTCCTTAAAACAGTCTGCCCATATTTGAAGCATATACCATTTCCAGGACACATTTACCATTTTTAGAACATTTCCAGAGCTGTCGCCTGACAACCCTGATGACTTAATTCTCAGAAAGCCTTTATGTGAGGGTGCTGCTCCTCTGAGAGGGAAGTGGATTGAGTGAGGACATGCCCTCTAGCAAGTGGTAAGCATAGAGAAATGGGTTTGAGGACACAAAAAAACAAAACACAGAGTTAAAGCAATCAAGTGAACATACACATATTTTTAAAGATTTATTTATTTTAGAGAAAGAGAATGAGCAGGGGGAGGGGCAGAGGGAGAGGGAGAATTTCCAGCAGACTCCCTGATGAGTGTAGAGTGGGATGCGGGGCTCAATCTCACCACCACGACCTGAGCCAAAAACCAAGCGCCTGACACTCAACCAACTGAGCCACCCAGGTGCCCCCTGAGTGTCTATGTTTTATTATTTATTTATTTATTTATTTATTTATTTATTTATTTATAGATTTTATTTATTTATGAGAGACACAGAGAGAGAAAGAGAGAGAGAGAGAGGCAGAGAGAGAAGCAGGCTCCATGCAGGGAGCCCGACGTGGGACTCGATTCCGGGTCCCCAGGATCAGGCCCCAGGCCAAAGGTGGTGCTAAACCGCTGAGCCACCCGGGCTGCCCCTGTGTTTTAAAACTAAAAAAAAGAAACTATTTTCTATCATAGGGTGTCAGGAGGAGGCCAGGAGATGGGTGGCGGATTGTGGGTTTCTCTCCTGCATCTTTTCTCCCCTCCCCCTGCCCTTCCTCTCCTGGCTCCGCCTCCTCCTTTTTCCTGTCTCTCTCTCTCTTCCATCTCCTGCCCGTTTCTCCGCCACCTCTCTACTAATATTCTTTCAGCTTACTTTCCTCAATCCGTCTGGGAGTTTTATTCTTTAGGAATTAAATAGGAGCCTGGAAGTTTTGCGTTCAAATTGCTAGTTTGCAGCTTAAACATATTTTGCAGGAATTACAGAGGATATAGAAAAATTTAGAGAAATTTGAGGTATAGAATCATATTACCCTGGATATAATCATTCTCCTTGAGAACCATTTCTCTCCCAACTCTTATCTAACCCTACTTATTGTCCTCTTCCTTTTCTGGAACTTTTGCTTTCTCACTTCCCACCCCATTTCTAATGGTCTGAATATCTCATTAACCAAATAGTGGATATTTGCACTCAAATTCACTGAACTTAATATGATGATTTTAAGACCCATAATTCTAAGAACCAATTTGAAATAATCTTGCATTGCTTTTGTTGGCCAAAACAACATTAAGTGAGCCTGAAAGGCGACATTTAATGAGGTTAATTAAGGCCTGGTTAATATAAACTTTTACATGATCATTTATATTTTTCTGTGGTAGACTCTTTATACAATGATAGCTGTGAAGTTCAAAGGGCAAGAAGGTATGCCCGGGAGATGTTGCAGGTCATTTGTTAGCTTTGTTCCTCTACCAACTGTAAGGCACTTACTATGTATGAAGATGATGTATACAGACTTGAGTTCTGACACTTGACATGGCAGACAGACAGACAGACAGACACCTTGCCTTGGTCTTCAGTGATATAGAAACGCTTTGAGGAAGTTCTGTAGTCAAAACTAGATGGTATGGTATTTAAAAAATAACAGAATTTTCCTAGTAAGGAAAATAGGATCCCAGGGTGTTGAGAGAATTTGGAGATGTGACTGAGAAATCTTTTGAAGAATCTTTGAGGAATCACAAAAAAAAACAAAACAAAACAAAAAAAAGAAAACAGAGCCACAAGAGATGGGGTTGTGGAATTATAATTCTCAGAAAGAGAAAGAAGGCAAATATAAACTATAGATGAGTGAGCTCGATATTGATTCTTGGTAAGAATCTTAAAGAGAATACTATAAAATGGTTTCTGAGCTCTTAGAAAGGGAATGAGTAGGGATCCCTGGGTGGCTCAGCGGTTTGGCGCCTGCCTTTGTCCCAGGGCGCGATCCTGGAGTCCCGGGATCGAGTCCCACGTCGGGCTCCCGGCATGGAGCCTGCTTCTCCCTCCTCCTGTGTCTCTGCCTCTCTCTCTCCCTATGTCTATTATGAATAAATAAATAAATCTAAAAAAAAAAAAAAAGAAAGAGAATGAGTAATGAGTAAGAGAAAGAGAATCAGTGAGTATGAAAAAACAGCACAGGGTCACTAAAAACACGTTGTGTCTGAATGTTTTCATCTCCTTTTCTGACAGGCTTATCTGACTGGCAAGCTTATAAATGAGATTGATACAAAGAATTGTACATTCCAGGAAGGAATCTGACATGGTCACTCCAGTTCTCTTGGCCTAAGGGCTAAAGCCGGGTGTCATTTCCTGTTTTTAGGTCATAAACAACGGAAACAAATTCTAACTAGTTTAAGGGAAAAAGAAATTTTATTTGAGGATATGGAGCAGCTCTCCTGAAGGGCTAGACAATCAGGTTTGGATGTCACAAATCAGAACCATATCCAAAAATCACAGAGGTGGTCTTGTGAGCATGTGACAGCTTGTCAACACTGGCATGAACACCACCATTTACACTGCTGACACCGCTGACCCTGGTGTCCCAAAAAAGGGTGTAAAGCTGTCCTTACCCTCTGCCAGAATAGAATCCTTCAAGTCCCAAATTATTTGCACCTCCAACTCCTAGGTCTACCGCTCAGCACGATGCCTCTGATTGTAGAGTGTAGATCATGTGGTGAACCCCAGGTGCAAAGGAAGCTGAGCCAGCCGGGAGCCAACATGTTTCTTCTTTCATCCAGAAAGGCAGTCTCTGGTTTCTGAAAGACGCATAAGGTAGGTAATTGCCCCAAACAGAAAAGTTTCAGATGATGGCTACCATGAAGATCGGTTAATGTCCTCCTCATAGGGGCTGAGGGATAGGGTAATTGGGTGTTTATAAATAGCAGAAGGACCCTAGCTAAAGCTTGTTCATTAATCATTCCTTTTTAATCTTAAAGTTTTTATTGGCGTACCACAGAACTCTGCATTTTTGTGCTAGACAAGATATTTTTTAATGAGTGGCTGGGCTGAAGACAGAAAAGAAGCTTATTTTATTTGCAGGTGACACACAGCTAGACTGGAATGCTAATGCATGCAAGGGCAAAATCAGAATTGCAAAAGATCTCTAAAAGTGTGAACCAATCAGCCTGTGTTACAAGACAAAGTCTATCAGTAGTAAATGGCAGGCTTTGTTTTAGGGTTTTAAAAATCCAGCTACTCAAATATGTAGTGGCTGCTAAGAAACAGGACATAGTTTAATTGGTTGCCAAGAAAGCTAATTAAACCTTAGGCTGCATGAATAGATGCATAGTACTTAGAACAAAGCCTTCCTCACTCTGCGCTAAATGGACCATAGCTGAGCACTGTGCCAAGTTATGAGCACCGTAGTTTACCAGGAACCAACAAGTTGGAGGATGGTCAGGGAGGAGCACCGGTATGGTGAGCAATCTCAGACTGTTCGGATAGGAAGGATGGCAACTACAGAAACGGAAGGAGCTTGGTCTGTGAAGAGAGGCCTTGAAGAAAGTGGCCACCAATTACTCAGAGCTGGCACGTGGAAGCAGGGCCAGGTTTATCCTAAAGGGTGTGAAGAGGTGAAAGTAGGGCCAAACTGCAAATTGTAGACAGTCTTTTATGGAAGGAAGACAGACTTTCCACCTGAGTAATCCAAAGGTGAAGAGCCTTGTGCTGGAAGGTATAAATTACCTGGAGATACTGGATGAGAGATTGGTTGCCAGCATTTAGAGGTGCTGTTGAGGGGCCTCAAGCTATGTTTAGATCAAGTCAACTTTCAACTTTTATTTTTAGTTTCAACATTTAAGAAATTGATTAAAATAGAATAGACATAACATCATACTAGTTTTATTTTTTTATTTTTTAAAATATTTTATTTATTTATTCATGAGAGACACACACAGAGAGAGGCAGAGACACAGGCAGAGGGAGAAGCAGGCTCCATGCAGGGAGCCCGACGCGGGACTCGATCCCAGGACTCCAGGATCATGCCCTGGGTTGAAGGCAGGCGCTAAACCGCTGAGCCACCCAGAGATCCCATCATACTAGTTTTAGCTGTACAACATAATGATTTGATATATATATATATACACAAATATCAAGTCATTATGTTGACATATATATGTATATATATATATATATATAGTGAGATGATCACCATAATAAATATAGTTAACATCTCTCACCCTACATGATTACAAAATTTTTTTCTTGTGATGAGAACTTTCAAGATCTACTCTTTCAGCAGTTTTCTTTATCTATGAGCTCATTTGTGTGTGTGTGTGTGTGTGTGAGTGTGTGCACACACATGTGTAAGATTCTACATATAAGTGAGATCATCAGTATTTGTCTTTCTGTTTGGCCTTTTACTTAGCAGAATGCCCTCAAGCCCTATTTATACTATCTCAAATGGCAGGACTTACTTCCTTCTTTTTTAAAGCTCAATAATATTCCACTATACATACAACAGTTTCCTTATTGATTCATCCATCAGTGGACACTTAGGTTGTTTCCATCCCTTGGCTACCGTAAATAGTGCTACAATGAACATGGAGGTCACATAGCTTTCAGGTTGGCATTTTTTGGTTTTTAAAGTAAATACCTAAAAGTGGAATTGCTAGATCATATGGTAGTTCTACTTTATAAATTGTTTGAGGAAACTCCATACTGTTTTCCATAGTGGCCACACCAATTTACAATGCCACCAACAGTGCACAAGGGTTTCCTTTTTTCCACATTTATGCCAGCATTTGTTATATGCCTTTTTGATAATAACCACTCTAACAGGTATGACATGATAAATCATTATTTTGATTCATTTGCATTTCCCTGATGATCAGTGATGTTGAGTATATTTTCATGTACCTATTGGCAATCTGTATATCTTCTTTGGAAAAATGTGTTCCAATCTTCTGTCCTTTTTGTTTTTAATTGAAGGATAGTTGACACAATGTTACATTAATTTCGGGTGTACAACATAGTGATTCCACAACTCTGTACATTATGCTGTGTTCACCATAAGTGTAGCCATCATCTGTCACCAGGCGATGCTATTACCATACTGTTGACTGTATTCCCTTTGCTGTACCTTTCATCCCTGTTGCTTACTCTTTTCAAAACTGAAAGCTTGTACCTCCCATGCCCCTCACTCCTTTTTGCCCATCTCTCCACCTCCTCCCCTCTGGCAACCATCCATTTGTTCTCTGCACTTGTGGGTCTATTTCAGCTTTTTTTTTGTTTGCTCGTTTGTTTAGTTTCTTAGGTTCCACATATAAGTGAAATTATACAGCATTTATCTTTCTCTAACTTATTTCACTTTAGCATAATACCCTCTAAGTGCATCCATGTTGTCACCAATGACAAGACTCCATGGGTTTTTATGGCTTAGTAATATTCCAGTGCATATATAATATCATATCTTCTTTATCCTTTCATTTATTTTTTTAGAGGGGGGAGAGGCAGAGAGAGAGGGAGGTAGAGAATCTTAAGTAGGCTCCATGCGCAGCGTGGGGCTTGATCTCACCACCCTGGGATCATGACGAGCCAAAATCAAGAGCTGGAGGCTTTTCATTTTGTTGATAGTTTCCTTTGCTGTGCAGTCTGATGTACTCCCATTTGTTTAATTTTGTTCAGACTTCAAGATTCTATTGTTTATGAAAATGTAAGGCATTACAAAGGTAATATAACAAGTTCTAATGTACATGTGAGCATTTTATAAGATTTTTCAATATAAAAATGCACAAAGATGTTTTGTGGATGACCTGAGGCTGATGGAGTTTGCTTAAGAAGCCCCAAGGACAGAGAGGAGAAATGCTGCATGGTAGGGCTCGTTAATGTCCAATGGCAAAAATCTTCCTGGGCTTGCTTGGTTTGGGCTTTGTGCATGTGAACCACACTAGCAGAAATAAATCGCCAGGAATTCAATTCAATCAATTCAATCCAATCAATTCAATTCAATCGCTTGAGGAAGGTTTCAGAACAGTGCCAAGACTGCAATCCCAGGGAGCTCCCCATGTTCAGGCAACAAGCTGTTCCCTTAGGACAACCAAAGCAGACGACCAGTAATCTCTGATTTTTGTCTCCATTGAATGCTTGGGCTTCACCCCATTTAGAGTGGAACTTAGAGAATGTCCTTATTTTTTCTATAGGGCGTGTAATGCTTCTATTTCAATTACTCATGAATCCTTACAGGCACATAGGCCTGTGAGCCACAGCTTCCTTGTACAGAGGGGAGCGGGGATTGAGTGAAATTACTCCAGAGAAAGCAAACAAGGACCTTTAGCTCTAGGGTACTTGGAGAACTACAGCCTGAGCCTTTCACCCACATATAAGGAGAGAAATCATTCAGAGGCCTAACAAAGGGAAATGTAGTCATACTGGTTGAACAACTGGTAGATTGCACCCAGCTAGACAGGAGTGCTGTCTTCAAGGTATTCCTAATCATTGTGGATACCACTTAGAGAGAAAAGTTGTAGCAAATGTTTTACATTATAATTCTCTGCTTCCAAGATAATAGGTTAAAGGGGGGTAGAAATAGTAGACACTATGTTTCTTATATTATCTTAGATTAGGATGTCGTGATAGTAATTAATGATTGTTAGGATGACATTGGGGCTACCCATGTTCATGTCTTTGCGACCTATGTGAGATGGAACCAGTTGTTTCTGTCTCTCAAATACTTTCCCAAATTAGATTTATTTTATTTAATTTTATTTATTTTATTTTATTTTATTTTATTTTATTTATTCATGAGAGACACACAGAGAGAGGCAGAAACACAGGCAGAAGGAGAAGCAGGCTCCATGCAGGGAGCCTGATGTGGGACTCGATCCCCGGTCTCCAGGATCAGGCCCTGGGCTGAAGGCGGCGCTAAACCGCTGAGCCACCTGGGCTGCCCCCAAATTAGATTTCTGAAAACTCATAGAAGTGCTTTGATAGTAGTAGATTTCTGGAAGTTCAAAGTATCCCTGGATGTCTGGTTCAGGTCCTGTTAATCACACCACAAAACATAGGCAAATTCTCACCATACAAGGCTGCCTTTGTGATTGGAATATTTTGGGGCATAGAGAGGGAAGGCAGGGATTTCAAATGCATGTAGAGGGCTTCAAATTTATAGTGACATCTCAGACGTGCAAAAATGAAACTTTATTTCTCTATAACTGCACTCAATTTGCTTATGAGGTAGTGGAAAACTCAATCTTGCCACTTTAGGATAATTGACCCCATTCTGGCTTAAAAGCCTCTTTTGGGTAATTCCTCTGTCAATTCAGGATTTCAGCTCCAGCCAGGCAAGATGTTTTCCCTCATCTTCTCCTCCTGAATAAGTCCTGGGTCTAAGTTCCTCACTTTCTGTTCTCTGTTCCTAGTTGGCCTCCTTGGACACACCTTGCTACCTTGGTCATGGGTGTCTACCTTGGTCCCTATTGACTTTACCATTGACCCTCCTTGTCAAGTCTGTCAGGCGGCACGTGGAGGCTGCTCCGTGCTCTACAGGGGCTGATGCTGCTCTCACCAACTCTCCATTCTCTTCTGCCTTCCTTACCCCTCCTAAGGAGCTATGGGATCCTTTCTTACTCTCCACACACAGGAAGAAGTGAGGGAGACTCAAGGAGGGTGGGTGGTTGAGGTCCACCATCAGTCCAAGTCTGCCCTGCTGACCTTCTTCCCCTCTCCTGCCCCCCTCCACAGTATGCACTCTCATAACTTTCTCTCTCCTCCCCCGATCTGCCTAGGCTCTGCCCCCACCCCTCTGTTCTCAGTCAGGAAATACTTTCATTGCTTGTGTGCATGTGTGTGTGATGGAGAAATGACCTTGTACCATTACCTGCATCCTTTAGAGGGTAACACCTGTAAACTCTATGCTCTGGTCCTCCAAGCCTTTACTGTTATCTTCAAGTTGAGCCCTTTTGGAATTCAAAATAAGACCACTTCTCCCTCACACAGGACTAGCTCTTTCAAGTGTCTTCAACTTCAGATATTGTGAATTATGAATCCACTCAGCACCTCCATTGACTGCTTTATTCTGGCTGTTGCCACTTTCTCCTTAAGTAGTGAATGCCATTGAACCAATGGGTAGAGGACCAATAACTTTGAGAAGGAAAAGAACCTCAATTAAAAAAATTTTTTTTAAGATTTTATTTATTTATTTATTTGAGAGAGGGAAAGAGAGCAGGAGCAGAGGGAGAAGTAGACTCCCCACTGAGCAGGGAGCCCAGGACCCTGGGAGCAGGACCTGAGCCAAATGCAGACACTTAACTGACTGAGCCAACCAGGCATCCCTTCATTTAAATTTTAATAGTGTTGTTTTAATCTTTGTTAACCTACATGCCTCCATTTCAAATCAATGAAGATTAAATATGTGAATAAAAGTCGAGATGACATCTAGTTTTCTTCCACTCCTGGTGCAGCTTGAGGAAAGAAAGGCTCGTCTCCCCTAGTATTATTAGCTCAAAGCAACTCGCCAAGTTTGTCAGGATTTCTGTTTTCAAACCATCCCCCCTCCACATACACGAATCACACGTAAGTCACACTACCTTTACTAGTGGAGGCTTATACCATCTGGATTCCTGTTTTCATCTATAAAAAACTGATTTTTAAATAAGCACTGTGGTGATGATTTGTTCTGTAGCTTATTGTCATAAAGACTTTTAGAGGAAAACTACATTTTTGTTTTTTACATCTGCCTTGGGCCAGTTCTTTGTTGCCTCTGATGTATTTTTTGTAAATGTCTCTTGTGGAAAATATGGTGCTGTGCAGGGCCACAAGTGGTGATTACCAGAGTAGCTGCTCAGTCTCCCGAGGCCTTTCATGGAAGTGTTGCTGCCAATGCAAGCATCACCAGCACTCCCCTCACGTCCAGAGATCATCCTCTCCTCCACTATGTCCAGTCCATCTGCAGTTTCCTGGATCTTGTAAGTGTTGGTGTGCATCTCAGCAGAGTTGTTGAGCTTTTGATGGATGATCTTGATGGCAGGTGGAGAAAGTGGTCAAGAGGCAGCTCTCAGGGACCCAGAGAGATGTGTGAGCTTGATGTAGCTGAGGCTGGGCTTGCTGGCTATGCAGGGGGAGAACTTAAAAAGCAGAGGAAATGATTTAACATTAGCATTTAACACAGTGAACATTTAGAGTATACTTCTTCCAACATTTTACCCAACAGTTTTCTACATGCTGTGAAGAATCCTGGCTATGTGAAAATGATCTATACAAAATTCGTTATGACATAATGAGTAAAGAAATCACAACAAATTACATATTTTAAAAAGTTAACAAATAGTACAAAACACAAAATCCAGAAAAATAATACAATATTTTTATTAATTGATTGCCTGCTATACTTCTATAATACTTTTCCTCTCTATATTTTTTAGTTACCTTTTTAAAGAAAACGATTATATAATTTAATTTCCTCTAGAGAGCATAGAATCATTCAATCTTTGCTCTGGCATGGTTGATTGAAATTTGTTTATTGATAATTTAAAAATAAAGATTATTGGTAATGTCATTTAAAAGTCTAGGGTTAGGGGCACCTGGTGGCTCAGTATTTGAGCATCTGCCTTCAGCTCAGGTCATGATCGGGGGTCTTGGGATCGAGTCCCACATCAGGCTCCCCGCTGGAAGCCTGCTTCTCCCTCTGCCTACGTTTCTGCCTTTCTGTATCTCTCATGAATAAATAAATAAAATATTTTTTAAAACTTCTAGGGCTATGTTAAATTTGGGATAACGTCTATCAAGTTCCCTTTATATAGAGGCTGTGAAATCTGGAAGAGTTTTCCCAGACTGGCTTCTGGCTCCATGTGTTTCAAGCTATGTTTTAGGTTCACAATCCACAGACTAGTGGGTGCCAGAAGCCACAAAACACATCTAGACTGTGATGCAAGCTCTGGCCCCCCCATGTTCTTGTCATGATGCTGGGTGAGTTGACACAATGGGTGGCAGTTTTCCTGGAAGCCATGCCTACATCAGGATGACTATAATTGTAACTATACACAGATACGTCTATGAACCAGATGAATGTATCCCACCAAGTCCAACTGACTGTCCAACTAAATGTATTTCTCTAACTCAACTTCTCCTTAGCTGGATTCCCAAACACTCCTGCCCACTTCTGTGCCATCTAAAACAAGGGGGCGTAGGGTGGAATGCGAATGGTCTTAACCATCTGAGGCTCAGATATTTCACATCTGTACATTTATTAAAAAGCTGACAAACACACTGTGAGGGGTCCCTCCAAGGACATCGGAGAGAGGCAGTGCAGGTGAGGGATTTGAAGGCTTCCATTTCATTTGTTTCACAGAAGAGCCATAGCTGATGAGGTGGAGAATGCTGGACAAGGACAGAACTCAGATTCTTGCTGAGAAGACCAGTACAAAAGACCATGAAACCACACTGCCCAGTTCAGTGACTTGCTGACCATGTCATTTTGAAGGAGAGGTGGAGGGTGGGGGATAAATAAAGCATCAAGTGGCCCCTCAGAGTGAAGGCGGATGTCCTGTGGGCTCCTGAGCATTTGCTCACCCCGTGTCCCCTAGCAGGGTCCAACCACCTGCTCCCCGACCTGGACAGCCCTCCTGTGATGAGTTTCAGGAAGGACTTAAGCCATGCCTTTGCTACCTTAACTTTGTAGACATTCAAGTGATGCGACTTTTGCCATCACTGTTTCTCTTCCGTGCTGTGTTAGTGCTGCAAATGGCTGGTGGAACTTGGGGTTTGGTGACAGAGCTGGGAACAAAGGGCATGTTTCGATCCATCTGGAAGGCAGTGACTCTTCCACTGTAGTGTGCTGGGGTTTGGTGGTGGAGGGCATGGACATAGAGGCCCCAAAGGCAGCATTTAGCCAAGGAATCACCGTTGTTACCCACTGGGGTATATTTTGCTCTGCCTGGAAAAGTTCCCATGTTTCCTGGCTGCTACCAGGGAAGGATGGAAGTCCTGGGAGATCTTGGTTCAACAGTGGCTGCCTGTGTAACAGGTCATTCACTTTATGACCACCTTAGGAACCACTAGTGAACATAATAAATACACAGAACTGGTTGTGGGTCTGCCTTTTCTGCCTTTGATTCAGGAGGGAAAAGATAAAGCTACATGGCCGTGGGGACCTCTTCCTTCAGAAATGTCTTTGTTTAATCACTGATGACAACAGAGTCAGTATTGAACAGTGAACATATGCAGTATCCTACAGGATGGTTACACTCCCTGTTTTATTTATTCATCCTTCCTTCTCCCATAGATAGTTGGGTCATTTACTAAAATAAAAAACCTTCAAGAAGAATCCCCTCTGTGAATATTAAAAAAGAAAACCATAGCTGGGGGCATCACAATGCCAGATTTCAGGTTGTACTACAAAGCTGTGGTCATCAAGACAGTGTGGTACTGGCACAAAAACAGACACATAAATCAATGGAACAGAACAGAGAATCCAGAAGTGGACCCTCAACTTTGTGGTCAACTAATATTCAACAAAGGAGGAAAGACTACCCATTGGAAGAAAGACAGTCTCTTCAATAAATGGTGCTGGGAAAATTGGACATCCACATGCAGAAGAATGAAATTAGACCACTCTCTTGCACCATACACAAAGATAAACTCAAAATGGATGAAAGATCTAAATGTGAGACAAGATTCCATCAAAATCCTAGAGGAGAACACAGGCAACACCCTTTTTTAACTCAGCCACAGTAACTTCTTGTAAGATACATCCACGAAGGCAAGAGAAACAAAAGCAAAATTGAACTATTGGGACTTCATCAAGATAAGAAGCTGTTTCACAGCAAAGGATACAGTCAACAAAACTAAAAGACAACCTACAGAATGGGAGAAGATAGTTGCAAATGACATATCAGATAAAGGGCTAGTTTCCAAGATCTATAAAGAACTTATTAAACTCAACAGCAAAGAAACAAACAATCCAATCATGAAATGGGCAGAAGACATGAAGAGAAATCTCACAGAGGAAGACACAGACATGGCCAACAAGCACATGAGAAAATGCTCCGCATCACTGGCCATCAGGGAAATACAAATCAAAACCACAATGAGATACCACCTCACACCAGTGAGAATGGGGAAAATTAACAAGGCAGGAAACCACAAATGCTGGAGAAGATGTGGAGAAAGGGGAACTCTTTTGCCCTGTTGGTGGGAATGTGAACTGGTGCAGCCACTCTGGAAAATTGTGTGGAGGTTCCTCAAAGAGTTAACAATAGACCTGCCCTACGACCCAGCAATTGCACTGCTGGGGATTTACTCTGAAGATACAGATTCAGTGAAATGCCGGGACACCTGCACCCCGATGTTTATAGCAGCAATGTCCACAATAGCCAAACTGTGGAAGGAGCCTTGGTATCCATTGAAAGATGAATGGATGAAGAAGATGTGGTCTATGTATACAATGGAATATTCCTCAGCCATCAGAAACGACAAATACCCACCATTTGCTTGGACGTGGATGGAACTGGAGGGTATTATGCTGAGTGAAATAAGTCATTTGGAGAAGGACAACCATTATATGGTCTCATTCATTTGGGGAATATAAAAAATAGTGAAAGGGAATAAAGGGGAAAGGAGAAAAAATGAGTGGGAAATATCAGAAAGGGAGACAGAACATGAGAGACTCCTAACTCTGGGAAACGAACTAGGGGTGGTAGAAAGGGAGGTGGGCTGGGGGGTGGGGGTGACTGGGTGATGGGCACTGAGGGGGGCACTTGATGGAATGAGCACTGGGTGTTATTCTGTATGTTGGCAAATTGAACACCAATAAAAAATAAATTTATAAAAAAAATAAAGATATTTTTCTACAAACTAACGATAAATTACCTACACAAAATTTTTTTTAAAAAAAGAATCCCCTCTGTGATATCTGTACCATAGTCTTTTCATGCATTTAAAAAAATATTTTATTTATTTATTCATGAGAGACAGAGAGAGACAGAGAGAGAGGCAGAGACATAGGCAGAGGGAAAAGCAAGCTCCCCGCAGGGAGCCCGATGCGGGACTCTATCCCAAGACCCTGGGATCACGACCTGAGCCAAAGGCAGACACTCAACCACTGAGCCACCCAAGTGTCCCTCATGCATTTTTTAATAAAAGTTTTTTTTTTTTTTAAGACCTGTCCTTTTCTCAACCTTGTTCCACAAAAAATAACTTTCGCTTTCTTATTTATTACCAGTTAGAGGGCTACCTTGATTTTTCCCAAGAACATTTTAAAAAAATTAATCAACTTGATTTTTGAAAGTAGATTCAGATTTATAGAAAAATTCTGTCAAACGTAGAAAAATTCTCATATATTCTTTCTCCGCACTTCCCACAATTTCCCCTACATACTTCGCACTGGTGTGGTACATTTGTTACAGTTCAGTAACCAATGCCAATACATTATTATGAAATTAAATCTGTAGTTTACATTAGGGCTCACTCTTTGTGTCACACATGACATTATGCATTTGCAAATGCATAATGTCATGTATCCACCATTATAGTACAGATGTCCCAGAGGATATCTTTTTGCAGATTTTTCATCTTAGTAAATGGCTCAATTGTCTGGTTGTACAAACTAGACAACTAAAGGTCATTTTGACAGCAACACAGAGCCCCCTCTTGGTTGATGACCAAGTCCCTAGGTGTCTTAGTCCATTCAGGCTGCTATAAAAAAAGAGACTGAGTCACCTGAACCACAGACATTTATTTGTCACAGTTCGAGAGGCAGGAAGGTCTAAGACCAAGCCCCAGCAGATTCGGTGTCTGTTGAAGACCTGCTTCCTGTTCACAGATGGCATATTCTCACTGTGTCTTCACATGGTAGAAAGGGTGCAGGAACTCTCTGGTGTTCCTACTGGGCACAGTTCCCATTCTTGAGGGCTCCACCTTCATGACCTCCCAAGGACCACACCTCCTTATACCATTGCATATGAATTTTGGGGAGGGTGGGCACAAAGTCTCTATCACCATCCAGGACTGAAGTATGGCAGTGTTGGCAGTGTACCGCCCAGCACCAGGAGACATGGCTGACAGACCACAATCTCGGGGGACTTGTCTTTTGCCATGACACCACTGTACAACAAGTTGTCATCACATGTGGCCTCTTAATTGGTCTTCTGCCCAGCCCATTCTTGGCTCTTTTCTCTCTGTCACTGCCTGGATCCAGAGCAATCTTTCAAAAGCACAAATCTGATTGATTCTCTCTTTTGAAACTCTTCATAGCTTGCTTATTGTCTGTCATCTGTCTCCAGATGATTAGACTCCAGGCAGCCTCTGCAGGCTCAGCCATACTCGTTTCCCACTAATCTTTTAGTTCCACAAGAGCATCATGCCTTCTCCCATCCAAGGCCTTTGGCAGTGCTGGGAATGCTTTTTCTTTCTGCTTTGCTCATCCTTTGGATCTCTGTTTAAAAATAACTTCTTTAGAGAAGTCATACCTGACCTCTTGACTAGACTAAGTCCTGCTGCCATTAAACTCTTTCTTAGTCCCTTATATTTTTATAATTCTATGTGACTGATGACTGCTTCATGCCCAGCAGACTATGAGCTCTTAGGGAGCAGGGCCTGTGTCTCTTTCATGTGGCATTTCCCCTTCAGTGCCCATCACAATGCTTAGTCCATAGTAGGCATGTATTAAATACCTGTTGAATGAATGGATAAATGATCTGGAAAAAAAAAACTGGACTTACATTGGGCAGTGTGGGTGATATTGAAAGCACCAATAACCAATGTGTGACATTGAACAGAGTAAAGAATCTTTATTGACTTCAGTTTCTTCCATTGAAGATGAAGAGATTGAAGATTATCTTTACTTTCTCCTTTAATTATGAAGCTCTTTGATTATATGGATGGCCATCTGTTTCCTGATTTTTTCAAGAAGTATGTATTAGGTTGTAGTATACTCCGATAAATTCTTTGTACCTGTAAAATGCCACATTGCAATGTATAGTATTGCTTAGCACGGGATATATATATTAAGGATATATATATTTAAAGGTAGTTTAGAAAATCTTAAAATGTGGGACTGAAAATTCAGTGGAAAACATCATAAAAGAAACTTCAGTTTAAGCTGAAGCATCAGCAATAACTGGCCAGGACAGTGTTCTTAGGAGATATATCCAAGGTAGGCTTGAGCCCAGCAAACTTGGCAAGGTGTAAATCTCAGCTTGATACATGCCTAATGCACAGTTTTTAAAAGAGTGTTTTTTAAAATAAATTATTTTTTCTGTGTGGTGAAATCTGATAGTTTCATAAAGCAAAAAAAAAATCTCTTTCACGGTCCCCCCTTCTTTTAAACAGTGTCTGTATATTTTATACTTCAGGGGCCATTAAGATTTAAGATATTTCCTAGGCAGTCAGTATGTGTCCTCTAGATGGCAGAACAGGATTTCATTTTGCGCTGTTGAATCCTTTTGGTCATTTAATTGAAGATTTCCTATTGCAGAAAGTTCTTAGTGATCTTGCAACCGAAAGACTCAATATATGTCTAAGAATTTCTTTTGTACAGATATCACTTGACCAATCCAAAGTCACAGACAGAAGAAGCAAGGTGCATTAGGAGAAAATCTGAACAATGAATTAAAAAAAATCCAAAATTTTTGATGTTCTTAAGCTACTGAATTATTTTGAGTCAATTGCTTATTATTTTGCCAAAATGTAGATCCTGCTAGACTGGCTTTAATGGGGCAGCCACGGTGGCCCAGTGGTTTGGTGGCGCCTTCAGCCCAGGGTGTGATCCTTTTGAACTGGGATGGAGCCCCACATTGGGCTCCCTGCATGGTGCCTGCTTCTCCCTCTGCCTGTGTCTCTGCCTCTCTCTCTCCTCTGTGTCTCTCAGGAATAAATAAATAAAATCTTAAAAAAAAAAAAAAAAGACTGGCTTTAATGGACAGATAAGACTTGTTGTCAAGTTGTTGACCTTTATTGTCGCTACTTAACAAATGTTGCTGGAGTCCCTGGAAATTATTCTCTTACCTAGATTAAAACTGCTGTTACATTTGCCCGTATATTGCAAATTTGCTGAGTAACATATTTTCTTCTCAAAGAAATTTCAAGAATAAATTTTAGAATAGATTTACCTGTTATTAGGAATTTTGGATTGGTCACGTAAGCAATCCTAAGAGTTTATGATATTATGAAATGTCATCTCTGAATACAGTTGCCATGGAGGATCTATTAGCTTTTTTCCATCTGTTAATAACCAATTCCTACCAGGGAATACATTTTCCAGAGAGCAGAGATGCAGTAAATATTTATGAATTTGAATGGACTTGAATACAGGTCACATTCAAAGCTTGGATGTGAAACATCTCGAGAGATACACTCAAGAGCTGAAGTTTAATCTTTCTGAGAGAGATCAGGTTTCCTCCACAGAAAACTTGGATCTCATGTTTCCAAAATGAAGGTCACTCTATCCACTAATATAGATAAAGTAATGAATACTAATATGTGGGTTTTAGGTTTGTTTACATTGAGGTCCAAGTTCTCTATTCCTTCTTTTAGGTAGCAGACAAAAGTAACAAAATCTGTGCTTTCTCAGTCTCTGATAATTTTGCCTACAACTGATGAATGCAAGCAACAGTGAGAAATAAACATTGTCTGGAGTATATGCAGTTATGGCCTGTAAGAGAGCCTTGCTGGGCATTCTTTTTTTTAAATTTTTTTTTACTTATTTATGATAGTCACAGAGAGAGAGAGAGAGAGAGAGAGAGAGAGATTGAGGCAGAGACACAGGCAGAGGGAGAAGCAGGCTCCATGCTGGGAGCCTGACACGGGACTCATCCCGGGCCTCCAGGATCGCGCCCTGGGCCAAAGGCAGGCGCCAAACCGCTGCGCCACCAGGGATCCCCCTTGCTGGGCATTCTGAGGCAAGTCTGCATTCAGAAGGAAAGATGAGGTGATCCATGAGCCTTTGCTGTCAGGGGTACCCGCCGCCTCGGCCGCCCGGCGGGCCCGCGCCGCAGGTGGCATCCGGGGCGGGGCCTGCGCGCCGGCGGGGGCCTGGCCCCTCCCCAGGTGCCTCGGCGCGCAGGCCGCCCCCCGCGCGCCGGGCCTCCGGGTCGCCCAGTGCGCAGGCGCCGGCCGGGAGCTCCGAGCGAGCGGCGGCGGCCCCGCGGACGGACGGACGGTCGGGCGGGCGGACCGACGGGCCGCGCGCCATGCCGCCCTGCGCCTGTGAACTCCGAGCGCCCGAGGATGTCTGCGCTGGCTGAGGAAGGTGCGCGTCGCGGGGGCCGCGGGCGGGGCGCGGGCAGGGACCCCGAGCCGCCGGGGCGCACTGTCTTGGGCTGCGCGCGGCGGCCTCGTCCCTCGCCGGGGCTGTGCGCCTCGCGGGCGGGGCCTCCCGGACCCTGCGCTCCCGGGACGTGGGTGCGGCGCGGGCGGGCTGCGGGAGCCGCGGGGACCGAGGAGGGGGCGGGTCCGGCTCCCGCGGGGCGGCCGCGAGGGGACAGGGGCGCAGGCGGAGGCGGCTCGGGTTCAGGGCAGCGCCGGCGGCGGGACGGACGGTCCCGGGACGGCTCGGGAGCCTCCGGCCACGCCGCCCGCCGCAGCTGGTGCCGGGTCGGTCCTCCGGGTGCGGGGCGCCGCCCCCGGGCGCTGAGGCACGTGGGGAGCCGCGCGCTAACTTCGCGGCGCCCTGGCACCGGCCGCGCGGGCGGCGTGCGGCACGCGCCCCGGGGTACCCGCCGCCTCGGGCGCCCGGCGGGCTCGCGCCGCAGGTGGCATCCGGGGCGGGCGTGCGGGCTTGGGGAGCTGCGGGGACGGAGGAGGGCGCGGCGTCCGGCTGCGGCGCGGGGCAGTCGCGAGTGGACAGGGGCGCAGGCGGGCCGAGGGCCGGGAGGGGCAGGGCGGGAGGGAGGGCGGGGCGGGGCGGCGGGGCCACTGGTGCGTTATTTCTTATACCCCACTGATGAGTGATACCGTACGTTAATTGTCTTTCTTTGATTGAGTTATTTTACTCAGCATAATACCCTGCACTCCCATCCATGTCGATGTAAATGGTGGGTATTCATCCTTTCTGGTGGCTGAGTAATATTCCATTGTATGTGGACCACATCTTCTTCATTCATCTGTCCATGGACATCGTGGCTCCTCCCACAGTTTGGCTACTGGGGACACTGCTGCTATAAACATTGAGGTGTAGGTGTCCTGGCGTTTCACTGCATCTGTGTCTTTGGGGTAAATAACCAGTAATGCAATTGCTGGGTCATAAGGTAGCTCTATTTTTAACTTCTTGAAGAACTTCTTTACTGTTTTCCAGAGTGGCTGCACCTGCCGTGTTCCCACCAACAGTGCCAGAAGATTCCCCCTTCTCCACATCCTTGCCAACATCTGTTGTTTCCTGTCTTGTTCATTTTCCCCATTCTCACTGGCGTGAGGTGGTATCTCATTGTGGTTTTGATTTGTATTTCTCTGATGGCCAGTGATGTAGCAGGTGAAGAACCATTTATCATGCAGATGGACCTCAAAAGAAAGCAAGGTAGCAATCCTCATATCAGATAAATTAGATTTTATTTTTATTTTTTCCAGTTTTTTTTTATCGGAGTTCAATTTGCCAACATATAGCATGACACCCAGTGCTCATCCCATCAAGTGCCCCTCTCAGTGCCCATCACCCAGTCATCCCCACCCCCCGCCCACCTCCCCTTCCACCACCCCTTGTTCCTTTCCCAGAGTTAGGAGTCTCTCATGTTCTGTCTCCCTCTCTGATATTTCCCACTCAGATAAATTAGATTTTAAACCAAAGACTATGTAGTAAGAGATGAAGAGAGACACTATATCACACTTAGAGTCTATCCATTAAGAAGTTCTAACAATTATAAATATTTATACTCCTAATTTGGGAGCAGCCAATTATATCATTTATTATTTCTAACAGTTGTAATCTTTAGGACTTTCTAAATATAGTATCATGTCATCTGCAAATAGTAACTTTTCCTTACCAATTTGGATGCCTTTTATGTCTTTTTCTTGTCTGAATGCTGTGACTGGAACTTCAGTACAGTGTTGAATAAAAGTGATGAGAATAGGAATTCTTTTCCTGTTCCTGATCTTAGAGGAAAAGCTTTCATGTTTCACCACTGAGATGTTGTTGGCTCTGGGTTTGTCATATATGGCCTTTATTACGTTCTGGATGTTTTCTCTAAACCAACTGGAAGAGGTTTTTTTTTTTTTTTTTATCATAGATGTTGAATTTTGACAATTTTTTTTTCTGCATCTATTGAGGTGATCATGTGATTTTTATCCTTTATTAATGTGTTCTATCATACTGATCGATTCAAGGATATTGAACCATTCTTGCAGCCCCAGAATAACCTCACTTGATTGTGGTGAATGATCCTTTTAATGTATTGTTGGATTTGAGTCTCAGGGTTTTTTAGTGTTTTTTCTGGGTGAGTATGACCACAATTTATTTATATTGAAGCTTTGTATGGGGGGCACTCAAATCAGTAGGAAGAATCAAGTTTATTTAAATCATAAGTTTACTCAGTAAACATTTCCTTCTAGGAAAAAGAACTGAAAGAATCTCTGTGAGATAGGAGGCATCACTGAAAGTCTTCAGAAATTATGGGCAGATCCGTGAGGAGTTGAGGCCACCCCAGAGGGATTGGGGGGGGGTGGGTGACTGCGAGATTGCAGAGAGTTACAGAGAGAGAACAGAAGAAATAACCAGGAGGTGCAAGTCAGTATTTAAGCCCTGAAGCTTCTTTGAATTCTTTATTCATCTTTTCAAATCTCATAGGCATAAAGAATTTATCAATGCACCAGATGGAGATTTACCAATTTTTAAACAAAACGCGTGTCTTCTAAGATGATCCAACATAATAAAATGAGATAAATAATAATTATTTTCCTTGAGGTATTTAAAAATAAATGTACAGAGAAAGCACGGTTACGTTTTACAGTCTGCCAAAACTTAGGGATAATGGCCCTCTCTGTCTCTGTAATTGCAACAGGATGGGCATTTCAAGGCCCCTGAAAGTCAGAGCTGTGGAAACGGTGCAGTATAGATTTCGGTTCCCTCTAAAGCGATGCCTTGGTAACACCGTCATTGCTTCCAGCCCCTTTTCTGAGGGGAGGGCTTCTTGAGCCTATGAGCTGCTCATTAGTTTCTCCTGCCGAGTGGAAATGGTCCAGCAGGTGGGCTGTTCCCACAGGAATTCCTGAGCCAGCTCTTGGCCCCTGCAGCTGTGTCTGCACGACACATCTGACCTTCCCTAGGCGGCCGGGTTGCCGGGTCCCCGATGGGTGTCTGGCACATCCAGTTGCCAGCTCCATCTACAAACACTTCTGGGGTTTACCAAGTTGTAGCTCCACTGGACTTTGACAACTTCCACTGTATCTTAAACAGTGGGACAGATCTCTCCTTAAATAGCAGGAAATCACAGGTTCAGTAGGATGGTGCTCGCACACCAGAAAAACTTCAAGTGTGGATTTCTGTGTGTCTCATCTTTTTTTCTGTGTGTGAAGCCTTTCAAGGAAGGCCGAGTGAACGCAGGTTAGAAACAAGGGCTGCAGGATTAGCATCCTCTGTTCCCATAGAAAGGCATGTTCGACACTTGGATGTCTGGCCACGAGTGGAAAATCAGAGAGGGGTAGATGCCTTTGTCACCAGGATATGTATTTTTAATCCATCTGGTAAATCTTCCTAGCAATTTGTTCTTAAAGACTTTTATTTATGAGAGATGGAGAGAGTACAGAGGGAGAAGTGAAGGGAGAGGGACAAGCAGACTCTATGTGGACTGTGTAGCCAATGCAGGGCTCCATCCCAGGACCCTGAGATCATGACTTGGGCCAAAACCAAGAGTCAGACACTTTTCCAACTGAGCCGCCCAGGTGCCCCCTTCCTAGCATTTGTAATAATCTGGATAACTTTGGCTGAATTTCTAGATACGTGGTGATTATATGATTCTTTAGAAGATACTTTTCTGTGCGTGTCCGGTGGATACAAGAGAGAAGATTCCCGTGTTTTCACTCATTTAATGTTTCCCAATGGGCCAAGCTCTGTGCTCAGCATTCCATGTATTTTTAGTAAACAAGAAGGCCCTTGCTGGAGTCTGTGGAGGGAGATAAATATTAAGTAACTACATAACAATTTCTAGAAGTGTCTTCACGATTATAATTACGAGTCTGCTGTGGGGGCCACCCTGAAGGAGGGGCATTAGTCGTATGATGAGAGGCAGCCTGGAGCGTGGGGGCAGGCGTGGCATCTCAGGTGAGTTCTGAAGGCTTCCATCAGGAGTCGGGAGCAATGTGGGGGGTGGTGAAGGGAATCGTCTTCAGGCCCAAGGAAAGGGTGTTCAGGGGAGCCTCAGGGACCCTCCAGGGCTCTTGCCTGGGCCAGTGGAGGATGGTGCCATCCTGGGCAGTGTCAAGGGTCTGGTAAGGTTGGAACCACTAACCCACTACTTGGGGATATTCTTTAATCTGCTTCTAGGTGGTATGGACACAATTGCATATTTAGGAGGATTTTAGGAGAATACTAAGTGCTGGAACTATAGTTTGCAAAGCCCGGTCTCCTTGTTTAGGTGTGGTTTGGGATTTGCTTTTCCTTCTCCAGATCTCCAATCTCTATTTGTATCCAGCCCACCTGGAGATCTTATCCATCGTCTTTTGGATCATCTAGAATCTGTTAGATCCCAAAGTCCTCAAGGCGAAGTGTCTGGTCAAGCCTCGCATTTCACAGATGAGGAAACTGAGGATGGCTTGCAGCTGCTCCTTCCCATAGGAGTGCTCTTTCTCTCCACCAGGCTGTGTACCCCGACCACACCCTCCCCCCGCTGTGCTTGAATTAGTAGAATATTCTCTTAGCAGGTCTCTGCCTCCAGTCTCCCTGGGCTTGAAACCATCCTACACACAGCTGCTGGGATAATCTTTCTAAGGCCATTTTTATCATGTCACTTCTCTGCATGCTGTTTTCTGTTGCCTTTTGTCAAATCCAGATTTCTCCTTTCTGGCTTTCAAAGCTTGCTGCAAAATATCCTCTTTCCTGGGGTACTCCACATGAAGCTTTGTGGAGCAAACACTGCTCCTGTGGGATTGCTGTTCATGGTTTCCTGTTGCCTGCCACTGGGCCTTTGCACAAGCCATATCACCCACCTGGGAAATTCTCTATCAACCTGTTTCTTTGTTCCATTTCTCCCTCAATCTGTGTCCATTTCTCTTTCCTATCTAACTCTGAAGCCCTTTTTATCCTGGAACGTCTATGCTTCCTCCAACTCTGGCCGTTCCTTTACTCTGTGGTTCCTTTTAGCAGTTGTTTGTTCAGCGTAGATGATTCAGAAGATGTCCTATGCAAGTGATCTTAAAGTGCAAATGAGTCATCCTGGTGTGGCTACAGAGAGACTTACAAATAAATACTGGAAGTACCCCACGCTGAGCTTTCTTGAAAAGAAGGTTCCCCAATATGTGTTGACAGTGATGCAGTTACATGAGGTTGGCGTATTTCACACTAGGTTTTAAGCGATGTGACCCCCATGCCTGACTGGCAGACAGGATGCCACAGCATGCTTCTCAGAATGAGGCCGTGGCTCCCACGGGCCCAGGAGGTTCTTCAGTGTCCTGTGCCTGCCCGTGGGGCAGAGGGTGCTGGCTGCCGGGCTGTGTGCTCCCCGGGCCTGGGTGTGGAGTTAGAATCCGACTCTGAATCTAGGATCATATGTCTTCGATTTGGAGACTGTGTATCTTTGATTTTCCCATTTTAGAGTCCTGTTTTAGCAGAACCCAGATCCTGTTGAAAGTGGTAGAAGCTGAATGCTCTTCCCTAGAAAACTCGGTGTCAGATTTGCTGTGGAATCAGAGGCTGAGCCTGTTCTCCTTGTGGATTGAAAAGCCAGCAGAGCGTTTATACCGGATGTATGCCCCTCGGCTGCGGGATGCGCGATCTTGGGGTGACCCTGGGGCACGATAGCGAACGAGTGGGTGAGGGCTGGGTGGCTCTGCCCCTCCTGACCTCCAGGCTGTGTGCACTTGGCTGTGACAGCGTCTGTGAGCATCAGTCCTCTTCTCCGTGGAATGGGGGTAGTGATGGTGCCGTCCCCTCTGCACCCGTGCAAGGAGGCTGTGTGAAACTGAGGATCCCAAGATGTAGGGAGCCCGTGGGACCAGCCAGAGGTGAGGCCTGGACTGATGTTTGGGTTCCCTTCCTAGGGCCGTGCGCTTCCCTGAACTCTGCTGTGTCGCTAAGCAGATGGCATCCTGGCGAGAGCTCCGTGTGCACACATGTAGTGAATGTGCTTTGACCATAGAAAGGACTATACTCAGAAGGTAAGATTGCATCTCCCATATTTATGGGAAAGCACTTTTAAATTACTTCTCAGCTGTTTTTTACAATCCAGCAATCATTAGGAGAGACTGTGTCTTTTATTTTCACTGATTAAAACTTTGAATATTTTTATGGAATTAGAAGTGGCCCAACAACTCGTCATGGGACACATTCGAAGTATGACTACACAGGTGTTTCTGGAAACTCTTCAAAAGTACGCACTTCCATGGTCTGTTCCGCTTTCTGATCTTGATGGCTTGGCCTCAAGTTGGTCACCCCCAGTGCTGTGTGTCTGGTATAACCTCGTCCTCTGCATGCCGGGAGCCCTTGGACAGAGTGGGGCTGGCTTAGCTTTTCCACACTAACCTCCCATCATGTCTGCTGCTTTCTGCAGACCTGTTGTCATGGGGTCTTCTTTTCCAGATGCATCCCCAGCCATACCTCATCACAGGTCTGCATCTTTCTCCCATGTCCATTGCGCAGAGCATCCACACTCTTCCCCCAGAGTCTCTCTGAGTCATAGTGGGGTCCTGGGGGTGTCCTCTGAGACCTGAGTACTCAGTGTTTGTCCCTGATGGTCATGGCTCTTTTTCACTGATAGGTTATCTAACTATAATGCATCCGTTGGTTCATCCATTGGCTGAGAGCTGACTTGGGCAGCAGATCGCCGTTTCCTTTGCTATTGCCCCTTCCCCCAAACAGCTGTGATTTTGTGCACCTCACCCTTAGCTCTGGGGCCCCATCTCTAAGGGCATGGAACCAGATTAGATAATTTCTACAGTTATTATGAGTTGTAAACACCAGTTTCTCTACTTTTGTATTTTTGGGGGGGGGTTTACCTGTTCGGCAAGATCTAATTTGCATATTTACCTTTGCACAATATAGGTTCGAGCTGCGTTTTATTTTATTTTTTTACAAAACCAAATGTATTTTCGAGATCCCCAGGTGGCTCAGTGGTTTAGCACCTGCCTTCGGCCCGGGGGATATGATCCTGGGGTCCTGGGATCAAGTCCCACGTCGGGCTCCCTGCAGGGAGCCTGCTTCTTCTCCCTCTGACTCTGTCTCTCATAAATAAAGAAATAAAATATTTAAAAAAAAACTTTCTCATGTGCTTGTTGGCCATGTCTGTGTCTTCCTCTGTGTGATTTCTGTTCATGTCTTTTGCCCATTTCATGATTGGATTGTTTGTTTCTTTGCTGTTGAGTTTAATAAGTTCTTTATAGATCTTGGATACTAGCTAGCCCTTTATCTGATACGTCATTTGCAAATATCTTCTCCCATTCTGTAGGTTGTCCTTTAGTTTTGTTGACTGTATCTTTTGCTGTGCAAAAGCTTCTTATCTTGATGAAGTCCCAATGGTTCATTTTTGCTTTTGTTTCTCTTGCCTTCATGGATGCATCTTGCAAGAAGTTACTGTGGCCAAGTTCAAAAAGGGTGTTGCCTGTGTTCTCCTCTAGGATTTTGATGGAATCTTGTCCCACATTTAGATCTTTCATCCATTTTGAGTTTATCTTTGTGTATGGTGAAAGAGAGTGGTCTAGTTTCATTCTTCTGCATGTGGATGTCCAATTTTCCCAGCACCATTTATTGCAGAGACTGTCTTTCTTCCAGTGGATAGTCTTTCCTGCTTTGTTGAATATTAGTTGACCATAAAGTTGTGGGTCCACTTCTGGATTCTCTATTCTGTTCCATTGATCTATGTGTCTGTTTTTGTGCTAGTACCACACTGTCTTGATGATCACAGCTTTGTAGTACAACCTGAAATCTGGCATTGTAATGCCCCCAGCTCTGGTTTTCTTTTTTAAAATTCCCCTGGCTATTCGGGGTCTTTTCTGATTCCACACAAATCTTAAAATAATTTGTTCCAACTCTCTGAAAAAAGTCCATGGTATTTTGATAGGGATTGCATTAAACGTGTAAATTGCCCTGGGTAACATCGACATTTTCACAGTATTAATTTTTCCAATCCATGAGCATGGAGTATTTTTGCATCTCTTTGTGTCTTCCTCAATTTCTTTCAGAAGTGTTCTGTAGCTTTTAGGGTATAGATCCTTTACCTCTTTGGTGAGGTTTATTCCTAGGTATCTTATGCTTTTGGGTGCAATTGTCAATGGGATTGACGCCTTAATTTCTCTTTCTTCAGTCTCATTGTTAGTGTATAGAAATGCCATTGCCATCAGAGAAATACAAATCAAAACGACAATGAGATGCCACCTCACACCAGTGAGAATGGGGAAAATTAACGAGGCAGGAAACCACAAATGTTGGAGAAGATGTGGAGAAAGGGGGAACCCTCCTGCACTGTTGGTGGGAATGTGAATTGGTGCAGCCACTCTGGAAAACTGTGGAGGTTCCTCAAAGAGTTAAAAATAGATCTGCCCTACATACGACCCAGCAATTGCACTGCTGGGGATTTACCCCAAAGATACAGATGCAATGAAATGCCAGGACCCCTGCACCCCGATGTTTATAGCAGCAATGTCCACAATGGCCAAACTGTGGAAGGAGCCTCGGTGTCCATCGAAAGATGAATGGATAAAGAAGATGTGGTCTATGTATACAATGGAATATTACTCAGCCTTTAGAAACGACAAATACCTACCATTTGCTTCGACGTGGATGAAACTGGAGGATATTATGCTGAGTGAAATAAGCCAATCGGAGAAGGACAAACATTATATGGTCTCAGTCATTTGCGGAATATAAAAATTAGTGAAAGGGAATAAAGGGGAAAGGAGAAAAAACGAGTGGGAGATATCAGAAAGGGAGACAGACCATGAGAGACTCCAAACTCTGGGAAACAAACAAGGGGTGGTGGAAGGGGAGGTGGGTGGGGGGTGGGGGTGACTGGGTGACGGGCACTGAGGGGGGCACTTGATGGGATGAGCACTGGGTGTTATTGTATATGTTGGCAAACTGAACACCACTAAAAAATAAATTTATTGAAAAAATGAAAAAAAAATGTTCGGCCAACCTTCACATTGTTTATACCATAGGCTCTAAGAAAGGCTTTAAGGAATCTAGTTAACCTTTATTTCCAACATCAAAAGCATGAAGTTCCATTCTTAAAGCCATAGATTCGAATGAAGAAAGGTTTTGACTGTGTCACTGCAATATGCCACTTGCAGAAGCCCTTTGAAGTAACCAGAATGGACTTTATTGGCCTTGCCGATGTCCTACAAATGTTTTGTTCTCATCTTTCATTTAAAACATGAATTATTTTTCCCTTTTGATTATCGAGTATATTTCATCATGGAAAATCAGGGTCTTCAACTTGGTGCTCTTTTTTCTTCAAATTGCTTCCAAAATGAGGTATACTCTGGAGTTTTGAATGGATCATGTTTTTATTTTTACAGTTCTCTTCCATAGCAAATCAAGCTCATTAGGCATGTGGCTGACCGCAAGCTGTTCTGTGTGAACAGGAAGCAGCGTGTGAATTGGCATTTGGATACAACTTTTGTTGGGGGGGATCAGTACATAGAGCTTCCATTCCTTAAATTAAACCAGGCCACGTGTTCTTGTCCTTGTTACTGCTCTTCAGGTACTTATGAATGAAGCAAAAAGTCTTCTTCATGTAATAATGGGTTTTAATTTTTGTTTAATTTTTAATATTTTATTTATTAATTCATGAGAGAGACACGGACAGAGAGAGGCAGAGACACAGGCAGAGGGAGAAGCAGGCTCCAAGCAGGGAGCCAGGTGTCGGACTTGATCCCTGGTCCCCAGGATCAGGCCCTGGACCGAAGGTGGCGCTAAACTGCTGAGCCACCCGGGCTGCCCTGGATTTTTCATTTTTAAACAGGAAAATCACTTAGTGGCATTTCTCACAGTAGCTCTTACAGGTGGGGTTTCACTTCTGTTCTATTAATAGTTTTCTTATAAGGTAAATATCTGCTAGCATACTACATGTTAGCAATGACTCTGCTACATTGCGTGCTCTTGCTATTACAAAAAGCCCAACAGTCATTTCTCCTTTTGTTGAGTTTTTCAAATGAATGGCTTTATTTATTACAGTGGGTAATAGCAGTAGACTTTCCTGCAGTACAGTCACCTTTAATAAATACTGTTAATTGGCGACAGTTAAAAGTTTATACACAAAAGAAGCAGGTGAATCAGACTAGACCAGATCTAGAGGGAGATACAGAAGCAAATTCTCTACTTGTTACACTGTGGTCTGTTAGATTTAATATATTATTCTGAGTGAAATAAGTCAGTCGGAGAGGGACAAACATCATATGGTCTCATTCATTCGGGGAATATAAAAACTAGTGAAAGGGATTCAAGGGGAAAGGAAAGAAAATGAGTGGGAAATATCAGTGAGGGTGGCAGCACGTAAGAGACACCTAACTCTGGGAAACGAACAAGGGGTGGTGGAAGGGCAGGTGGGTGGGGGTTGATGTTGATTGGGTGACGGGCACTTGACGGGATGAGCACTGAGTGTTGTATATGTTCACAAATCGAACTCCAATAAAAAAAATACCAAAAAAAAGGGGAAAGAGAATAGATAAAAATAAACTTCATTTGAAAAGATTTAATATATCATCTTACTGTGATTATATCTTAGTCTTTACACAAATGCTGTGTCAACAAGTTGCTGAATATGTTGTGTCTCATGGCATTGTACAGAACTTTGTGCAATAGTCATTTCATACAGGAATTCTGCCAATAATTTTCTTTCATTATGTAGTTTTTGTCTTTCATTTTGAGACTCATAATAATGGCAGTAGTGTGATTTCCCTTTTAGCTGTAAGGAGTACAATGTTTCATAATGTACGTGTAGTTGGCTTTTATTTTTCAGTTTTTCTTTAAGGTAAGATACATGTATAAAATTTGCCATTTTTACCATGTTAATGTACAATGTGGTGGCATTAGGTATATTCAGAATGTTGCGCAAACATCACCACTCTCTATTTCCAAAACCTTCTCATCACTCTACACAGAAACTCTGTGGCTGTTAAGCGCTAACTTCCCTTGTTGCCCACCCCCAGCTCCCGGCAACCACCATTCTACCCTTTGTCTCTAGATTTTAACTGTTTTACATAGTTCACATAAGTGGAACTATACAGTACTTCCCCTTTTGTAACTATACCATTTCATGCAATGCTTTCAAGGTTCGTCCATGTTGTAGCATGTATCAGAATCTCCTTCTCTTTCATGGTTGAATAACATTGCACTATGTGTGTCCACTGCATGTTGTTTGTCCATTTATCTGTTGATGGACACTTGCGTGTGTCCACCTTTTGGCTATTGTGAATGGTGCTGCAATGGACATTGCTGTGCAACTATCTGTTTTGAGTCCCGGCTGCAGTTCTTTTGGGTAGACACTTAGCGGCTGAAATGCCTGCTTATATAGTAATTCTGTTTAGGTTTGTGAGGAGGAACCATCAAAGTGTTTTCCGTGGAGTCTGCACCATTTTACATTCCTACCAGCATTATATGAAGGTTCCAATTTCTCCATATCCTCATCACTACCTGTTACACTCTGTAATTTTTGATTATAGCCATTCTAGTGGGCATGAAGTGGTAGTTCATTGTGGTTTTGATTTGCATTTCCCTAATGACTAATGATGTTGAGCATGTTTTCAGGTAGTCTGGCGATCTGATTGCCTTTTTGTTGTTGAGTTTGGCATTTTTTTATATATTTTAGATATTAAACCCTTATCATGTTTTCACCTTGCAAATATTTTTCCCATTGTGTAGGCTATCATTTCACTTGTCTTATAGTATCCTTTGTACAAAAGTTCTAATTTCTATAAAGATCAGTATCCATTTTATCTTGTGCTGCTTATGCTCTTGGTAACATATTTAAGAATCTATTTGCAAACCCAAGGTTATGAGGATTTACCCCTTGATTTAAAATTTGAGCTAATTTTTCTGTATGGTGTGAGATAGGGATCTAAGTTAATTCTTGTGCATGTAGGAATCCAGTTGTCCTGTATAGTCTATTTTGTTTTCATCTCTATTTTTTTAAAATTTTTATTTATTTATGATAGTCACAGAGAGAGAGAGAGAGAGAGAGAGAGAGGCAGAGACACAGGCAGAGGGAGAAGCAGGCTCCATGCACCGGGAGCCCGACGTGGGATTCGATCCCGGGTCTCCGGGATCGCGCCCTGGGCCAAAGGCAGGCGCCAAACCGCTGCGCCACCCAGGGATCCCTCATCTCTATTTTTAGTGGCTATCAGTTTTTATCTGAGAAAGCATTAATTTGTGCTTTCTCTGGAAACAATTTATTGGCAAAAGGTCAATATCCTTAGTTTAAAAATTATTGGAAAAATTTGGTGGCTTCATGACATTGTATAACAGAATTTCTTAAACGACAAAGCCCTGGCGGTGGGGGAAATTAGCTCTCAGGATAAAGAAAACCTAATTCTTATTATTGTGCTTTGTATTCTGACTCTGTTTTGGCGGCTTATATTTTTGGTTGTTTTTGTGAAATAAATGCATTTTCAGTTCCACTTCTAGCATAGCTAGATTCACTATCAGTTAAGGTTGGAACCCTGTTAACTTTCTTTGTTGATGTTATTAGTCTGTGGTCCATTTATCTAGTAATAATACATAGTAGGAAAAGGCCAGTTGCAATTAATCCACATTAAACAGGGTATGAAAAGAGCAAGAAAATGGTGGGGGAAGTGAACAGAACTTTATCTAGGAACAGGAAATCTAAAATGTGACCACATTTGAAATGTAATTAAGAACATTGTAGGTTACAGTTGTAACTGCTAATTCTTAGCATGGATGCAATGCATCCTGCTGAATTTTCCTTTGTTGGCATAATATTGCTACCAACATTTTATAAGAGCACTTTGACTTTTCCAGTTAAAAGGGCATTTTAACAAAAATATTTGAAGGCTTTAGTTTCTGCAGTAGTATTTGGTTTTTGTTCATTTTTGAAGTTCAGATTGTTCCCTTTCGAAGTGGGGAGTATTGTCAGATATGTTACATTTTTCTCAGTTGTTGACTAGCAGACCTCTTTCAGAGGCTTGTTTACCACCAGCATCACTTCATCATCATTTTCGTCAGCCCTGTGAAGTCCTGTATTTTTGCAGTCATGTTTATGGTGTCCAAGATAAAAACCAATGACAGTGTAGAGGGCATGTGTTAGGTGGGAAGAAGTGTTTAAATGAGGGCTGGTATGAACATTGTCAGTTTATTGGTGAATATCATAATGTCTATATTCCTGTAATATAGACGTTAATTCCTTGTTTGGGAATTAGATCCTAAATATTCAGAAGATAGGAACCTCTATGTTTGTATCAGTATTTTCTTTATTTTCCCAACATTTGTTTTAGAGAGAGAGAGAGAGAGAGAGAGAGAGAGAGGAGAGGGGCAGAAGAAGGAGAGAGAATCTCAAGCAGATTCCACAGTGAGTCCAGAGCCCAACATGGGGCTCAATCTCATGACCCAGAGACCATGACCTGAGCCAAGATCAAGAGTTGGATGCTTAATCAACTCAGCCACCCAGGCACCTCTGTATTACTATATTCAATGACTAGGCTTCTATGAACTAATTTTAAGTCTTTTACCTATCTTAGTTAATTGAATATATGACTTGAGATAATTATAGTTGTGTAGTAGAAATTTTCCAAACATGATGGCGATAAGCAAATGCTGCGAAGGTTAATAGCAAAGCTCTGACAAGCTCTGCAGCCCTGGCCACAGCCTTATGAAAACAATTATGCGAAAATAATAATCCTGTCGCAGATTCAAATCCAGGCGCATAAAAATCTTAATTGATTTTTTTTCTTTCAGTAGTGCTAAGTTGCCAGTGGAAACTGCCCATGGGCCACATGAGAGACCACGGATCCTGCAATGCTCGGGATGCATAAAGCTGGCACAGAAGTGCTGCAGAGAGGCTGTCACCAGTTAGAGGGAAGGAGCTAGAGAAGCAAGAAGTGCGGCAACAGCCAACGGTCTTCAAAGGTAGATGGGCTGTGCACCCCCTTCCTGAATGGGAGACCAGCACAGAGACCTGGAGGGGGTGTGTGTGTGTGTCACGCCCCGCCCCGCCCCGCCCCGCCCCGGCTCCGCCCCAGGCCACGGCCTTCCGCTGGCTCACGTGACCACGCAGCAGGCATGCAGAGAGGCTGGCTGAGCTCTGCCAGGCCAGCAGGGTCTGTGCCAGGCCTGGGAGACTGCGAGGACAAGCAGCAGGTGACGGCCTTTCTGGAGAACATGGAGGTGGAGAGCAAGTACCAGTGCTACTGTGAGAAGGACCCGGACGGTGAGTGCTGGCAGAGCAGCATGTGGGAACACGGGGAGACGCATGGGGATGGCCGGGGGCTGCAGGGGTCACGAGCCACCTCTGAGGAGATCCAGAAGGGGTCTCTGGTCTAGGTAAGTTGGTGGGGCCAGGTGCTTGAGGACCCCTAATCCTCTGCCATCTGCCCCATTCCCCAACTGAGTCAGATTCATTTAATCTTTTATTATTTTTTTTAATTTTTATTTATTTATGATAGTCACACAGAGAGAGAGAGAGTGAGAGGCAGAGACACAGGCAGAGGGAGAAGCAGGCTCCATGCACCGGGAGCCCGACGTGGGATTCGATCCCGGGTCTCCAGGATCGCCCCTGGGCCAAAGGCAGGCGCCAAACCGCTGCGCCACCCAGGGATCCCCATTTAATTTTTTAAGGCCAGAGAAAAATGAATAATTTTGCAGGACATGGTGTTTACTGTAACTGACAAAGGAAGAGATAGAAAACCTAAATGGAGAAATTTCCAGACACCACCCACAAGAAATAAAGTTGGGGGATGAAGCTGCCCTCCATAATGTATCCGATCCACCTGGTTTCCCATGGGAACGCCATAAAACACTTAAAGAAGAGATTACTTTAGTGGCGTTGAGATGATTTGAGAGCATATAAAAAGATTGAAACTTTCCACAGTGTAAAAAAGAGCGGAAGGAGTGTAACACTGATACTATGACCCAATAAAGACAGGACCAGGAGAAAAAAAACAACTTCAGAGAACTAATGAGGAAAGTCTCAGTAAGATATCATCAGTGGATTCCACGGCACATTGAGTGACCAAAATATCTAGCCAAGTGAGGCCCCTTTTGGGAAAGCCACGATGAGATGGGTAGTATTTGGAAATTTATAAATAAATTCTGTGACTAGAATTCCCATATTACCTAGTCACACCAGGAAAACACTATTGGTATATATGGTAGAAAATATTTTGTGAGATTGAACATTAATTACTTGCAGTAATTTTCACTTTCATATGAACTTAATATTTAAAATTATGTCCTGGAGTAAAACACATATCATCATAGGGTTACCAGCATTTGGAAATTCTGGGAGAGCATTTAAAAATTCCTGATACAATACAAAGTCCCAGGGTGGACAGGGTAGGGGTACGCACTCAACTCACTTGGGTGAAGAGGGAAAGATGATGTGGAAAGAGGGGCTCCTTGTTTATAAAAGCCCCTCAGAAGAAGGAAATGAAGTGGAGAAAGAATGTATTTATTTGGGGCATATAATGTTTAAGTTGTAGTTATGGTACAGTATCAATACAAATTTAATCTGGAAAAATTAAGAATTGTCGGAAAGAAGAAAGACAGGGAGGGGTGAAGAGAAGCCATCCCTAATCCTGTAGTCCCTGGAAACAGCCGGTATTAGTTGTCACATATCCGCGAGCCTCTCTCTATCTGTTCATCCAGCCATGATAGAGCTCCGTGAAAAAGGCAGACAAGATGTTAGTCTGAGAGGCAGGCATGTGGAGTGACGACAAGCTCTGATACTGAGCCAGGTGGCCTGAGTTTTAAGTCCCAACTCATTTGTTTCTATGTGTGGGACCATTGCAAGTTATTATTTAAAGAGTAGATGAGGGGATCCCTGGGTGGCTCAGCGGTTTGGCGCCTGCCTTTGGCCCAGGGCGCGATCCTGGAGTCCCGGGTTCGAGTCCCACGTCGGGCTCCCGGCATGGAGCCTGCTTCTCCCTCCTCCTGTGTCTCTGCCTCTTTCTCTCTCTCTCAGTGTCTATCATAAATAAAAATAAATAAATAAATCTTTAAAAAAAATAAAGAGTAGATGACCTGATCCCTACGAGTGTATTACTTGATACCTATTAAAAACTGGAAATTCTGCGGTGCAACTGTTTTATATATATAGTGCAGGGGGGTAATTTCTTCAACTGTAAATAAGAAGAGGCTCAAGTAAGTTTTCAAGTATAACATTTTAAAGGCACCTGTGTAAGAGCTGAAGTAGATAAAACGTAAAAGCCAACAGTTTTGCATTTGTTAAAGCAGATTTTTTAAGGAACTCCATGTGTCTTCTAGTGCACTAAAATACAATCTCACCTTTGTTGTTTCTTGGGTAATGTTGGGAAAAAAAGGACCCAATTTTTCCCTGATAGTATAATTTTCCTTGTTATACAGGATAGAAAGTTATCTAAGCTCAATGGTTCTGAGAAATGTCTTCATCTAGGAGCAGTCCTTCTGTTTCTTAGAAGTTTGAATTTGGGAGGAAGGTTGACAATCTGGGGGAAAAAAAGACTAAGTGAAAGGAACCGCATGCTCAGGAGGGCACACACCACGCCAGCTCCCTTGCCTCTAGTGGTTATCGTGTACCAACCCAAGTGGCTGCTGCCTTATCACTTGGCTTTAATCATCATGTGTATTTTTAGCAGAGATATGAACTACAACTGATACTTCAAGTACTGAAGCAATATGTTTTAGGAGTTACAGATTTTAGAAAACTATCATAATTATTCAAGGGAAAAAGGTTTAGCTTTTATGTGGGCTCTATTTGATAACGATTTTTACCCCCATTTGACATCATATGTAACAATGTATGGTGATAGTAACTAAATTTACTGTGGTAATCATTTTGCAATATATAGATACAGCAAATCATTATGGTGTACATATAAAAGTATTACAATGGTACATGTCAATGATGTCACAATTAGAAAAACTTTGATTAAAAAAATAAACATTCACATGAGAATCTTAAAAAAAAAAAAGACAGACTAAACCATAGAAATAAGCCCACTTATTTATTCTCTATAGATTTATAGAAACGTTTAATTTTTTTTTGAGGTTTAGTGGATCCGTTTCTATTTGCAGTGCTGAAAACCCTTCAACTATCTCACCATTCACTAGCAGATGAACTTGTTGTATACTCTTGTTTTTCTTCTAGATTCATGAAAAGCTCCACTACTATGAGAAGCAGAACCCCGTGCCCATCCTCCATGGCACAGCAGTCTTGGCCGATGATGTAAGTGTGCCTTTCGGAGCTCCCTGCCACCCAGCTTCCTCGGGCCCGGTCCTGAGCAGAGCTCTTCTTGGCACAGACACAAGTGTGAGATCCTAGGGGTGAAAACCAGAAAAAGCTGCAAATGTTTCCAAAAGTCCTGTCACCGAGGACCTTATGTGGATACTGTGCTGATTTGCATTCACTCTCCTCAAAAAATTGTGTGTGGGGATGCCCTCTGTTCTACCTGGGTAGCTACGGTAGCAGAAGTTTGAGGCTAGAACTGTCTGGGCAGAGAGAAACTGTCAGCTACTAGTGTTCTGAGAAAGTCACAGGCAGGAGGAATGCTTTGGAGAAATAAAGACAAATGAGCTAGGTCTGTTGCTGACAGTGCTAAAAAATTGACAGGTACGCTAGTGTCAGAACGAGGCCTGATGAAATACATAAAAAGACAGGATTGTTTTCAAAATGGAGTATAAAGCATCGTAATGATTTATGGATATTAGACCTTTCCAGATTACCTTCATAACCAAAGAATAAGTTTAAGAAGCAGTTGGCATTGATGGAGTAATTTCCTGTAGCTATCATTTTATTTTCCGTCTGGGGGAGGGAATTACCTTGCTGTTTCTTGTCATTCACTTTCAAACTCGGATGAATTGAAAGCACACCTGGATAAACTGTAAAGGACACTAAGCCAGACGCGAAATAGGTCTCGTGTGAAGGCTGGTTTTCATGATCTCCTAGGGCTTATCTGTTGCTTTTTAAACCTTTTCCTTGTTTATGATTTTAAAAAGCCATAGTTTAAATATCGGGGCCATATGATTAAAAAAAAAATCGATCATCTTCAGAAGTTGATTTTCTTATATGTGTTTTCTATTTTATTTGTAAAAGATTTTACTTATTGATTTGTGAGAGACACAGAGAGAGGCAGAGACACAGGCAGAGGGAGAAGCAGGCTCCCCATAGGAAGCCCAACGTGGTACTGGATCCTGGGCCGGAATCACGTCCTGAGCCAAAGTTAGATGCTCAGCTTCTCAATCACCCAGGTGTCCCTGTGTTTTCTATTTTAATTTAGATAATAAGGCATATGTCATCAATGTCTAAGTGATTTGCTATTTGGTTAATCCCCCAGACTCCTTTCAGGTTTTATCCACAGATTAGAAATTATAGGGATCTTTCACTTGATGTGTTTTATGCAGATGCTTATTCCTCTGCTCCTCTTGGTTCTTCATTAGAGAACCAAACTTTTTGAAGTGAAGTTGAGTAAAGGTATAGACATAATTCTAGTAAGGGGCAGTTGCCACTTGAGGAAGTCTAAAGTAATCACTTTATTTTTTTTTAAACTTTTTTTTTTTTAAAGATTTTATTTATTCATAAGAGACACACACAGAGAGAGAGAGAGAGAGAGAGAGTCAGAGACCCAGGCAGAGGGAGAAGCAGGCTCCATGCAGGGAGCCCACAGTGGGACTTGATCCTGGGTCTCCAGGATCAAGCCCTGGCCCAAAGGCAGTGCTAAACTGCTGAGCCACCAGGCTGCCCAATTTTTAAAAACTTTTTATCAGGGACGCCTGGGTGGCTCAGTGCTTAAGTGTCAGCCTTCAGCCCAGGGTGTGATCCTGGAGTCCCGGGATCGAGTCCCACATTGGGCTGCCTGCATGGAGCCTGCTTCTCCTTCTGCCTATGTCTCTGCCTCTCTCTCTCTCTCTCTGTCTGTCTCGTGAATAAATAAAATCTTTAAAAAATTCATCAAATGCCTCTTTTGTGCCAACCACAGGACTACGTGCCTTGTTCCCTTGCATTCTTATAACAATCATATTTACCACCACTTCTTCTCTTGCTTTAACTGTACTTTGAGATAACTGTGGATTCATGTGTTGGAAGACATAATACAGATCCCACGTACCCTTGACCCTGCTTCCTCCAGTGGTGACATCTCGCATAGTTATGGTGACCACAGTGGGTACATCATCACTGATGTAGTCCCTTAGGCTTTTTCAGATTTTACCTGTATTATATGCACACACTTGTGTATGTGCATACGTTTGTGAATTTTTTCCTGTCCAGTTTATTATATGTGTAGATTACTGTTTCTTTTGAACATATGATGGAAAGAAGGCTGAGGTAAATTATGGGAGATAAATGAAGTATAGACCTGGTTTGAATCTAGGTCTGTTTGACTCAGAGTTTTGATTTTTCAATAGCAGTAGTGATGGGCATTCCTGGGTGGTGCAGTGGGTTGAGTGTCTGACTCTTGGTCTCAGCTCCGGCCATGATCAGGGTCATGATTTGGAGCTTCGTGTCAAGATCCATGCTGAACGTGGAGTTTGCTTACGATTCTATCTCCCTCTGCCCCTGTCCCCTGCCTCTCTGTAAAATAAATTAATCTTAAAAAAAATAATAGTCATGAATAACAGTAATAATAATAACAATAGCTGAAGCTCCCTGAGTTACATATGAAACAGACTATTTAGCATGTGCCGGGGCTGTTCTAATATATTACCTCATTTAACCTCCCCCCACCCCCAAGAACTATACCTCATTGAACTAGTATCATTAATTAAACTAATCATATTTCCAAGGAACAAGGAATTCCTTTTACTGCTCCTGAAATCAATAATAAAATAGTGAAATTCTACCTCCTTTTTATATAATTTTCAATTTGAACCTCTGACCTTAACCTGATCTGATCTTGGCAATTGTCATGTTTTTAAAGGTGTGTATATCTGTGTATGTGTAAAGTGAGACCTGTATTATTATCCATCGAATTATGTTGGGACACCTTACATATATTGTCATGAAATCATAAAGAAGAGCTAGCTTAGGCATGAAGCCAGGTTTTTAAGGGAATAAGTGTAAATCATCAAGAATACTTAAGAGTGTAATAGGGAGACATTTTTTTCCCCCTAAAGTAGGATAGATCTTTTTGGCCACATGCAGTCCCAGGAATGTTTGAGTTTAACGTCTCAAGTTACAGATCCAGCTTTCCAAGGGAAAGTGAATACATTTGGTGAATGATCACTGATTATCAAAATATGATAATACTTTAGGAAGATAATAGATATACTAATCAGCAGGCCATAATTTATGATTCTTTGCTAGTTACATATCTCGTGAAGCTCTCCCTGTGATAAACAGCAGCACTTCTTCAGAGCAGGAATAACAACACGTTCCTGTGTTGTAGATCCCAGGAGGTTTCGGTGCTCCTGTAGACAGCAGACAGAAATAAAAGGAAGTTTCTCCTTTTTACCTCGTATAATCCCACTGGAAAGTGAAACGTGTGCTGAGAGTTGATACTGACTTCTTCTAGGTCACCTCCCTGAAGAGGCCCCGGGGCAGGCACTGTCGTAACAGTTCTTGGACAGGAGTCTGACGGCCCCCAAAGGAGGTGGAGGGTTTCTGCAACAGGCTACTGGTGGAACAGGGCGCTACTGTCTAGCCCCAGGAGACTAGTGAGGAGGGCCCCGAGGAACCTGCATCCTTTTCCTTAACTCTTTCAGAGGGTACGGCATACACCCAGATTGGAGTTAAAGGTAAACTCAGTGCTGTGTAGCTTGTGGTTGTTTTTGAAAAATGAGCAGCTACAAGAAAGCAACACCACGTATGGCTTAATAGGCCTTAGCTTTTTGGAACTTGAATTTGGATGTAGATAACGTGAATGGTTTTGAAGCTGTATATCATTAGGAACTCTTTGGAAACCGCAAAACCTTTTTAATGGTCCACTCTATCAATTTTCTGCTCTTCTAAGGAAGTTTTTCTTATTCATGACTCATTTTGCTCTTTGGCTAACACTGAGGCAAATGTAGTGACAATTTAGTTTTCTTCTTCCTCTGAAAACTTGTACATGTTTTCTGCCTCGGGTTGTGTCCACTTGGATGCCTGGAGAATGTTGACAAATGAAAGGTTAGGCTAGCCTGTTGATGCATATTTGCTTGGGCTTTAAAAATCAAAAAGGTTCCTTGGCTTCCTCGGAGAAGCGTTCTGCTTGATGGCCCAGAATTCTGATCCAGTAAAAACGACATGTTCCAGCCATCCTTCACACAGACCTTAAGTGAAATTAATGAGATCACTCTACAATTACGCTTTGTGTTTTATTTTCACTTTCTAGGTCTGTATGAGCTGTTGGCTGTTGTGCGAGGCCAGCTGGGGCCACATGTGGACAGCCAGGAAGACCTGACCTTTCTCTGGGATATGTTTGGTGAGAAAAGCCTGCATTCACTGGTAAAGGTAAAACCATGCTGATGTCAGATTCTCTTGGTGGGAAAACATACAGAAAAATATTTTGAGCGCCGTCTCATAAACCAGAGATCAAATTGTTGCCTTCTGCAAGGCAGAACAAAACAGCCTTGTTCCACTTCCCTGACGGGCATGGAAGTTGTTAAAGATTCTACCAAAAATACCTAGATGATTTCCTTTCATGGTAGTGATCTGGCTGTGTGCACTAATGAAGCCAACGTGTGCCTGCCCTTGTTTAGAAGAAGAATATGAAATAATAGCAGGAAGGTTTAGGCTCCTTATGGACAACATTCATGAGCTGGAATTTAACTTGAGTAAATGAATGGCCACAAAAAAATTAGAAAGAATATATTTTCTGAGGTTAAGGATGGCAGCAGTTCGTAGCCACATTAATTTAAAATAATTGCCTTTCCACACAAATCTTAAGATAATTTGCTCCAACTCTCTGAAGAAAGTCCATGGTATTTTGATAGGGATTGCATTAAATGTGTAAATTGCCCTAGGTAGCATTGATATTTTCACTATATTAATTCTTCCAATCCATGACCATGGAGTATTTTTCCATCTCTTTGTGTCTTCCTCAATTTCTTTCAGAAGTGTTCTGTAGTTTTCAGGGTATAGATCCTTCAACTCTTTGGTTAGGTTTATTCCTAGGTATCTTATGCTTTTGGGTGCAATTGTCAATGGGATTGACTCCTTAATTTCTCTTTCTTCAGTCTCATTGTTAGTGTATAGAAATGCCACTGACTTCTGGGCATTGATTTTGTATCCTGCCACACTGCCGAATTGCTGTATGAGTTCCAGCAATCTTGGGGTGGAGTCTTTTGGGTTTTCTATGTAGAGTATCATGTCATCTGCGAAGAGGGAGAGTTTGACTTCTTCTTTGCCAATGTGAATGCCTTTTATTTCTTTTTGTTGCTTGATTGCTGAGGCTGGGACTTCTAGTACTATGTTGAATAGCAGTGGTGAGAGCGGACATCCCTGTCTTGTTCTTGATCTTAGGGGAAAGGCTCCCAGTGTTTCCCCATTGAGAATGATATTTGCTGTGGACTTTTCGTAGGTGGCTTTTAAAATGCTGAGGCATGTTCTCTCTATCCCTACACTCTGAAGAGTTTTGATCAGGAATGGATGCTGTATTTTGTCAAATGCTTTCTCTGCATGTATTGAGAGGATCATATGGTTCTTGGTTTTTCCTTGCTGATATGATCAATCACATTGATTGCTTTACGAGTGTTGAACCAGCCTTACATCCAGGGGATGAATCCCACTTGGTCATGGTGAATCATCTTCTTAATGTATTGTTGGATCCTAGTGGCTAATATCTTGTTGAGAATTTTTGCATCTGTGTTCATCAGGGATATTGGTCTATAATTCTCCTTTTTGGTGGGGTCTTTGTCTGGTTTTGGAATTAAGGTGATGCAGGCCTCATAGAACGAGTTTGGAAGTACTGCATCTCTTTCTATCTTTCCGAACAGCTTTAGTAGAATAGGTGTGGTTTCTTCTTTAAACATTTGATAGAATTCCCCTGGGAAGCCATCTGGCCCTGGACTTTTGTGTCTTGGGAGGTTTTTGATGACTGCTTCAATTTACTCCCTGGTTATTGGCCTGTTCAGGAAACAACAAATGCTGAAGAGGATGTGGAGAAAGGGGAACCCTCTTGCACTATTGGTGGGAATGTCAATTGGGGCAGCCACTCTGGAAAACTGTGTGGAGGTTTCTCAAATAGTTAAAAATAGATCTGCCCTACATACGACCCAGCAATTGCACTGCTGGGGATTTACTCTGAAGATACAGATTCAGTGAAATGCAGGACACCTGCACCCCGATGTTTATAGCAGCAATGTCCACAATAGCCAAACTGTGGAAGGAGCCTCGGTGTCCATCGAAAGATGAATGGATAAAGAAGATGTGGTCTATGTATACAATGGAATATTACTCAGCCATTAGAAATGACAAGTACCCACCATTTGCTTCTATGTGGATGAAATTGGAGGGTATTATGCTGAGTGAAATAAGTCAGTCGGAGAAGGACAACCATTATGTGGTCTCATTCATTTGGGGAATGTAAAAAATAGTGAAAGGGAATAAAGGGGAAAGGAGAAAAAATGAGTGGGAAATATCAGAAAGGGAGACAGACCATCAGAGACTCCTAACTCTGGGAAACGAACAAGGGGTGGGTGTGACTGGGTGATGGGCACTGAGAGGGGCACCTGATGGGATGAGCATTGGGTGTTATGCTATATGGTGGCAAATTGAACTCCAATAAAAAATAATAAAGAAAAAAAAGAAAACAAAATTACCGTTGACAAGGTCAACTGAAATTTGACAAGTTCCCTTTTTTTTTTTTGCACACAATGCCATTGAAATGATATTTTGTGTATAAATACATGCAAGCTCAAAACGAAGAAAAAGAGTCTGGAGCTGGTTCTTGGTAAATGGTCGGCCACCAGAGATGAGATCTTGCCACACAGCAATGCTGGGAGTGATCAGAACTCTTAAAATAGTAAAATGAGATCAAGAAGCTTAGTTTTGCTTCTGGAAATATGAATTGCATTTTTTTTTCATTTAACTCAAGCTGAAAAAAAAATTGTGAGTCTTACTTGAGTCTGTAGGAAATTGATACCTGTGGTGCCTTAGCCCTATCTGCACCAAAACCAAACTCAGGTGAATAGGTTATGGTTGTCTTGTCATGAGAGAAGGATGTTACTGATGTATATATAGTATTTGAAAATCAGCCACTTCCGATGTGCTTTTGCTTCACAGGATAGAAGAAATCTTAGTCCATTTTTTTTCCCGTCAAATTTGCTGAAATTTGCCTGCCTCAAGCAGTAGCAACTCTCAAGAAATGAAAAAGTTGAGATGTGGCATTTTCCTAACAATACATGTAAAGAGTAGAGTGCTTGCTTTAGTTTTTATGGAATTGCCACAATATCTTTGTGTATCGTTGTGTTCATCAGCACCCCCTTAATCATTAAACAGACATGCCCAAAACAGTGCATGCACGTGTGTCTCTATTTAGTTGTAATGTGGCCACTGTCTGTTTCCTTCCTATAAAATGGAAATTATAATGTTTGTTAACAAGGTGGTTTTGAGTTTCAAATACAATAGTGAAGAACTCCTTTCTTTGATAGTTACATAGGTTAGGCAAATACAGGCAGGCATTTAGTATTAAATTATAGCACGTGAAAGGCCAAAAAGTAGTGACAGGTGGTTGTTATTTCTACTGAAAAAAAAAAAAAAAACACACCAATTTTTTTTTTTTTTAAAGTCTTAGTTACACTAGCTCATGAGTTTTAAGCTTGGTGATTTTTCAAAGTAAATGTGACTAGTAAGTGGTGATGAAGCAAAGTTACTAATAACCTGGTTTTAGAAAAACAGTGAATAAACAAATTGATGTTGCTAGCATTTAAGTGGCACAGTAGCATGTGTACTATTACAAGGATCTTTCTGTAATTGCTATAAAATGTTCTTTTAAAGTAAAGTTTACTGTGCCCCTCTAGTCCATTCTCTGTTTCTTACTAGCTGCCCCCACTCCCAGCCTCTATCACACGCAAACCTCAAGTGTGTCTTTGGACCCATTGTGTTCATTTTCAAGTATGTCAACAAGAGAGAGAAAGAGAGCCACACGTGAGCATACGCGAGAATGTGCACAAGTGCTAGAAGGGGCAGAGGGAGATGGAGAGAGAAACTTTAGCAGACTCCCCACAGAGTGGGAGTCCCCACTGACTCTGAGATCAGGACCTGAGCCCAAACCAGGAGTCAGAGCGTAACCAACTGAGCCACCCAGGGGCCCAGGCAGAGCCCTCTTCTTGATTGGCTTTGACTTTATTTGAACATGGTAGGAGCCACTATATTGAAAGGGTTAAAGCAGCAGAATGACGACATCAGACTGTTTTTTGTTGTTGTTGTTTTAGAAGTAAAATTTAGTTGCTACGGAGATGGGATGGGCCTGGAGATTTCCAGGTCAAGACGATGGCAATGAAGCCGTGGTGAGGGAAGGAAGGTGATTTTTGTTTTGAGAAAGGGAGTTGGATGCTCAGCCTACCCTCACCAGCAGGGTGATGTTTCTCAACTTCTTGAAACTCCTCCCCCGTGTTGGTTAAACCTCAGCTCCTAGAACCACACCCACTAATCCAACCACCAGATTGTTGATGCCAGGCCATCCGGGGTTGAGAGAGGGCTCCAGAGACCTGCACAAGCCCTGACATAACACTTCTTACATATTTGAATATCTTCTCATAAGAAAGGTGATTTTAGTTTTATGTTCATTTGCTATTTGGCAGTTAACCAAGTAGAACTTGCTACTGTGTAGTTGGATGCCTGGATCTTGAATTGAGGATAATTAGTAAGTTGTAGGGTGGAGGTAATAGACTTGGGAGTCAGGTTGCCAGATAAAATACAAGGCATCCAGTTTTTTTTGTTTTTGTTTTTGTTTTTTTCAAGGCATCCAGTTTAATTTGAACTTAAGAGAAACTAATTTATTCATTTTTTAGTGGACGTATGAACTGTGCTGTTTTTTTTATATTTCCTTTTGTGAAGTCTTGCAACTCTGATTGGGGTGTCATCAACATTTAGATAGTAAGACTCTTTGTAACACTTTATTGAGACATATATCAGACAGTTTACCCATTTCAAGTATATATGCAAGGATGTGAAGTATATGCACAAAGTGATGCAGCCACCTCCACGATTCTAGAATAATTTCATCTCCTCCCCCAAAACCCCTGTCTCCCTGTCTCATGTAGCTGTCTACCCCTAACCCTTCATCCTCTGACCCTTCCTCACTCCATCCAGCCCTATGCAACCACTAATCTACTTTCTGTTTCTATTTACCTGTTCTGGACAATTCATGTAAATGGAATCATATGGTGGGTAGATTTGTTTGCGATCGGCTCCTGTCACTTAGCTTAACCCACACGATAACACGTAGCAATACTTCATACCTTTTTATGGCCCAGTAGTATTTATGGATATACCAGCTTTGTTAATCTCTTTATCTAGCTTTGGACATTTGGGTCGTTTCTACCTATTGCCTATGATGAATAATGCTGCTAAGAATCTTCACATAGAGGGGCTGCACCTGGCCTTATGGGCTGAGAAGAAAAGCCAAGGTGATCACAGTAATGAATGCTGTGGAAGAAAACCAGGGGTCTCAGAAGGTGGAGGAGGCCAGCCCTCCTGCAGTGCAGCAGCCCACCAAACCTGCATCCCCCACTGTGGCCACCACACCTGAGCCCGTGGGGTCAGATGCTGGGGACAAGAGCACCACCAAAGCAGCCAACGATGAGCCGGAGTAGGAGGACGGCCAGGGCTTTGGCATTGGGGAGCTGGTGTCTGGTGTGGGGGAAACTTCAGGGCTTCTCCTGGTGGCCAGGCCGCATTGTGTATTGGTGGATGATGGGCCGGAGCCGAGCAGCTGAAGGCACCCGCTGGGTCATGTGGTTTGGAGATGGCAAGTTCTTGGTGGTGTGTGTTGAGAAGTTGATGTCGCTGAGCTCCTTCTGCAGTGCTTTCCACCAGGCCACCTACAACAAGCAGCCCATGTACCGCAAAGCCATCTGTGAAGTCCTGCAGGTGGCCAGTAGCCGCCCGGGGAAGTTGTTCCCGGTGTGCCACGACAGTGATGAGAGTGACACTGCCAAGGCCATGCAGGTGCAGAACAAACAGATGATCTAGTGGGCTCTCGGAGGGTTCCAGCCTTCTGGTCCCAAGGGCCTGGAGCCACCCGAAGAAGAGAAGGACCCCTACAAAGAAGTTTACACAGACATGTGGGTCAAACCTGAGGCAGCTGCCTATGCACCACCCCCACCAGCCAAAAAGCCCCGAAAGAGCACAACTGCGAAGCTTAAGGTCAAGGAGATCGTTGATGAACACACAAGAGAGCAGCTGGTGTACGAAGTGCGGCTGAAGTGCCGGAACATCGAGGACATTTGCATCTCTTGAGGGAGCCTCAACGTTACCCTGGAACACCCTCTCTTTGTTGGAGAAATGTGCCAAAACTGTAAGAACTGCTTCCTGGAGTGTGCACACCAGCACGGTGATGACAGCTACCAGTCCTACCACACCATTTGCTGTGGCGGGGGGCGGGAGGCGGGTGCGAGGTGCTCACGTGTGTGGGAACAATAACTGCTGCAGGTGCTTTTGTGTGGAGTGTGTGGATCTCTTAGTGGGCCCCGGGGGCTGCCCAGGCAGCCATCAAAGAGGACCCCTGGAACTGCTACATGTGTGGGCACAAGGGCACCTACGGGCTACTGCGGCGGCGGGACGACTGCCCCTCACGGCTCCAGATGTTCTTCGCCAATAACCATGACCAGGAATTTGACCCTCCGAAGGTTTACCTACCTGTCCCAGCTGAGAAGAGGAAGCCCATCCGGGTGCTGTCTCTATTTGATGGAATTGCTACAGGGCTCCTGGTGCTGAAGGACTTGGGGATTCAGGTGGACTGCTACATCGCCTCCTAGGTGTGCGAGGACTTCACCACGGTGGGCATGGTATGGCACCAGGGGAAGATCATGTATTTCGGGGATGTCTGCAGCGTCACGCAGAAGCATATCCAGGAGAGGGGCCCGTTCGGTCTGGTGATTGGGGGCAGTCCTTGCAACGATCTCTCCATTGTCAATCCTGCCTGTAAAGGACTCTACGAGGGCACTGGCTGGCTCTTCTTTGAGTTCTACGTCCTGTTGCATGACGCGCAGCCCAAGGAGGGAGATGACCGCCCCTTCTTCCGGCTCTTTGAGAATGTGGTGGCCATGGGTATTAGTGACAAGAGGGACATCTCGTGATTTCTCGAGTCCAACCCTGTGATGATTAATGCCAAAGAAGTGTCAGCTGCACACAGGGCCCACTACTTCTGGAGGAACCTTCCTGATATGAACAGGAGGCCATTGGCATCCACTGTGAATGATAAGCTGGAGCTGCAGGAGTGTCTGGAGCACGGCAGGATAGCCAAGTTCAGCAAAGTGAGGACCATTACTACTAGGTCGAACTCCATAAAGCAGGGCAAAGACCAGCATTTCCCCGTCTTCATGAATGAGAAAGAGGACATCTTATGGTGCACTGAAATGGAAAGGGTGTTTGGCTTCCCTGTCCACTATACCGATGTCTCCAAAATGAGCCGCTTGGCGACACGGAGACTGCTGGGCTGGTCGTGGAGCGTGCCGGTCATCCGCCACCTCTTCGCTCCGCTGAAGGAATATTTTGCTTGTGTGTAAGGGACATGAGGGCAGACTGAGGTAGTGACACAAAGTTAAACAAACAAACAAAAAAACCACAAAACACAACAACATAAGGATGGAGAGAAGTATCCGCACCCAGAAGAGAAAAAGGGAATTTAAAATAAAAACCAGAGGCGGCAGAAGTACCAGAGGGCTTTGCCTTGCACAAAGGGTTGGACGTCATCTCCTGATTTTTCAGTGTTAATTTTCAGTCCTATTTAAAACCGAATCCAAGCTCCCTCCCATCCCCCCCCCCCTTTTTTTGGTCAAACCTTTTGTTTTCTACCCTTTTCAGAGGGGTTTTCTCTTCGTTTGGGTTTTTGTTTCTTACTGTGATTGAAATAAGAGGGTTTATTGCAGCAAAAACCAGTAACAGGAAATAATAATACTTTGCAGAGGAAGGACAGGAGGAAAAAAAAAAAAGGAAATTCTACAGAAATCTATATATTGGAGGTTTTTTTTCTAACTATATATCTTTTTTTGTTGTCTTTAGCCTGATCAGATAGGAGCACAAGCAGGGGGCGGAAAATAGTGAATCTCAGTGGCAGAATTTCCTTCCAGCTGCTGAGCTGTCTTGCCAGCACTATTCCTGGTCATGCAGAACAGAGCCCAAAGAGCAGCAGGGAGACAGATCACACAAGACCCTTTTATACAGTATTTCAGGTGCCTACCACACAGGAAACCTTGAAGAAGATCAGTTTCTAGAAGCCACTGTTACCTCTACCAGTTTACATATATATGACAGATATGATGTATATATATAGTACTGTTAACTACTGTACAACCTGACTCCATAATGGTGCTTTAAAACAGTGAGATGAGTAAAAACATCAGCTTCCACGTTGCCTTATGTGCAAAGGGTTTTAACTTGGATGGGGAAGGGAGGCAGCTTGAAGGTGAATCGTTGCCATGGCAGGCTTTCCCCCTGGTGTTTAACAAGGTGAAGGAGGAGAATTTGGGACCCACGTACTCCCACTTCTCCCTGCCAAAAACGGGTGAGAGGTGAGACGGGGTGGGTCGGACCGTGGAGGGCTGAGAGTGAGATTCATCCAGGCTCATGCAATAACCTTTCGATTTTTTTTTTTTTTCCAATAAAAGGAGACTCCCTCGGCAAGATGGCAGGATAAAGGGGTCTTCATTCCCAATTTCTCACATTAGCCGATTCAAGGGCTCCTTGTGGTGGGATCAGAAATTATCCAGAGTGTGGGAAAGTGACCGTTAAAAACCCAACCTGGAGGGATCCCTGGGTGGCGCAGCAGTTTGGCGCCTGCCTTTGGCCCAGGGCGCGATCCTGGAGACCCGGGATCGAATCCCACGTCGGGTTCCCGGGGCATGGAGCCTGCTTCTCCCTCTGCCTATGTCTCTGCCTCTCTCTCTCTCTCTGTGACTATCATAAATAAATAAAAATTTAAAAAAAAAAAAACAAAACCCAACCTGGAGCAAAAAAAAAAAAAAAAAAAAAAAAAGAATCTTCACATACAGGTATTTATGTGGGCATATTTTCATTTTTCGGGGCTATGTATGTAGGAGTGGAATTGCTGGGTTAAATGCTAAGTCTGAAAAAAAAAATGCTAAGTCTGTGTTTAACATTTAAAAGAACCAGCAGTTTCCCAAGGTGGCTCCACTATTTTGTATTCTCACCAGCAGTGTGTGAGGCTTCTGATTTCTGTATGCTTGCCAACCCTATTTTTTTTAAAAAAGATTTTATTTATTTGAGAGAGCAAGAGAGCAAGCAGGGAGGTGGGCAGTGGTGAGGGAGAGGGGCAGAGAGGAAATCTCAGGCCGACTCCTTGTGAACACAGACCCTGATTTGGGGCTCAGTCTTACACGATACCATGACTTGAGTCAAAATCAAGAGTCGGCTGTTTAACCAACTGAGCCACTGAAGTGCCCCACCAACACTTGTTTTAGCTAACACTTGCTTTTATTTGACTTGTTGATTCTCACCTTTCTAGAAGGTGGGATATGATACCTCCTTGTTGCTGTGGTTTGCATTTCCCTGATGACTGATGAAGTTCAATATCTTTTTGTGTGTTTATTGGCTATTTTTGTATCATCTTTGCAGAAATGTCTATTTGGATTCTTTGCACAGTTTTTTTTTTTTCTCATTAGATACCTTTGAAATAGTAGACTTCTTTTTAGAACAGTCTTAGATTTACAGAAGTGTCTTTCCCATTTTTTGCCTATTTTTAACGGAGTTGTGTTTTTCCCTCATCACTGAGTATTAACAGTTGTCTTTTTTGGATACGCGTCTTTTATTAGATACGTGTTCTGCAAATGTTTTTTTTTTCCAGTCTGTGGCTTGTTTCTTCATTCTCTGAATGGTTTCTTTCACAAAACAGAAGTTTTTAATTTTAATAATGTCCAACCTCACAATTTCTCTTTCATACATTGGGCTTTTGGAATTGCATGGAAAAACTCATTGCCATGCTCAAAGTCACCCAGATTTTCTCCTCCATTGTCTTCTAGGAATTGTACAGATTTGTCTTTATATTTAGTTCTGTGATCTAATTTGAGTTCATTTTTGTGAAAAGGGTTAAGTTCTATGCCTAGATTCAAAGATTTCTGCATGTGAATATCCAGTTGTCTAGCATCAGTATTTGAAAAGACTGGCCTTTCTTCACTGAATCGTCTTTGCTCCTCTGCCAAAGACCAGTTGACTGTATTTGTGTGGGTTTTATTCTGGGCTCTGTTAAGTTCTACAGATCTGTTTTTCTGTTCTTTGACCAATACTGCTGTGTCTTTATTACTGAAGCTTTATAGGAAATCTTGAAATTGGTTGGTGTCAGTCCTTTGACTTTGTTTTTCTCAATATTGTGTCAGCTATTCTGGGTTTTTTGCCTACTCATATAAAATTGAGAATGAGTTTGTCATATGTACGTGATAACTTGCTAGGATTTGGGTTGGGGTTGTGTTGTATATATAAATCAAGTTGGGAAGAACTGACATCTTAATCATATTATGTATTCTTGTCCATAAACATTGAATTTATTTATAGAGATCACCTTTGATTTCTTTCAACTGAGTTTTTAAAAATATTTATTCATGAGAGAGACAGCACAGAGAGAGAGAGAGAGAGAGAGAGAGAGGCAGAGACACAGGCAGAAGGAGAAGCAGGGAGCCTGATGTGCGACTTGATCCCGGGTCTCGAGTATCAGACCCTGGGCTGAAGGCAGCGCTAAACCACTGAGCCACCCGGGCTCCTTATCATCTGAGTTTTATAGAATTGAGATTCTGTACACTTTTTGTTAGGTTTATACCTGGGTTTTGTTTTGGGCACTAATGTAAATGGTATTTTGTTTTGATTTCAAATTCCCATTGTTCAATGGCAGTGTGAACAATGCTGTCTTGGGCAGACCCACCATGCTGATAGCTCTCTGTGGCCTGAAGCCTTCTGGAGCACAGGTCCCTCTCATATTCTTTCTTTTTGCCTGGTCACACCCTTAAGTACACCCATGAATGTCCCTCATCTGCTCTAGAGATAGGATTATGATTTTCAAGCATTTCCTCCTGGGTGGGCTCCCAGCAGTTACCCGCCAGCTTCTTGGGCCCCAAAACAGGTCTTACTGGAGGTGGGGTTGTGGAGATCTACCAATCTTTCAGCCTCCCAAGACATACTTCTGTCCATAAGTCCCCTTAAGGAGCCATTTCTCATCAAGCTGGTCTTGTCAGCCTTTCTCTCCTCTCTTTCATAGAACACAGGTATATAGGAAAGTAATTGATGTTTGTACATGAAGTTTGCATCCTGAATCATTGCTATAATCACTTACTAGTTCCCAGAGTTTTTTTGTTGTTTCTTTAGGATTTTCTACATACATAGTCTTGTTGTCTGTGAACAAAGGCAGTTTTACCTCTTCCTTCCCCATATGTAAAGCTTTTCTTTTTCCGTCTTAGGCGATTAGCTAGGATTTCTTCTTAAATACTGAATATTTACTAGTGGTAAGAGGGGAACATCCTTGCCTTGTTAACTGATCTTGGAAAGGATCTAGTTTTTCACCATTAAGTAGGTTTGCTCTAGGTATTTTATACATATTGCTTATCAAGTTGAGGAAGTCCCCTCTATTCCCAGTTTGGTGATAACTTTTATCATGAATACATGTTGGATTTTTCTTAATAATTGTTTTGCATCTGTTGATATCAAATAGATATTTTTTATCTTGTTGGAGTGATGGTTTACACTAATACTTCTGCATATTATACCAGGCTGTGCATTCCTGGAAAAAAAAAATGGTTTTGGTATAGCATCCATATTAAGAAGTACAGCCTCTGTTTTATTTTCTCTGAAAGAGTTTGAGAATTGGTATAATTTTTTTTCTTATTTTTGCCAGTGAAGCCGTCAGGGCTCAGTGCTTACTGTTTAGGAAGGTTACTAATTATTGATTTAATTTCTCTTTTAGGTATAGGCCTATTTAGATCACCTGTCTCTCTTTGTGTAGGAGTTTTTGTTACTTGTGTCTTTTATGGAATTGGTGCATGTCATGTTAAGTCCTCAAATTTGAGGGCATAGGATTATTGTTACCTTTAATTTTTAATCTCCATGGGATCCATAGCGACAACTCTTCTTTCATTTCTGATATTAGTAATTTGTCTCTTTTCTCATTTTTTCTTGGCTAGCCTGGCTGTAGGTTTACCAATTTTATGAATCATTTTAAAGAACCAGCTTTTGGTTTCGTTGTTTTTTCCCAATTGTTTTCCTCTCTCTCTCTCCTTCCTTCCTTCCTTCCTTCCTTCCTTCCTTCCTTCCTTCCTTCCTTCCTTCCTTCCTTCCTTCCTTTTCTTCCTTTTCTTCCTTTTCTTCCTTTTCTTCCTTCCTTTTCTTCCTTCCCTCTTGATTTTATGTATTTATTCATGAGAGACACAGAGAGTGAGAGGCAGAGACATAGGCAGAGAGAGAAGCAGGCTCCATGCAGGGAGCTGGATGTGGGACTGGATTCCAGGAATCCAAGATATCGTGCACCCAACTGCTGAGCCATCTGGGTGTCTTGGTGTGTGTTTGTTTGTTTGTTTGTTTGTTTGTTTCTTTCTTTCTTTCTTCTTTCTTTTTCTTTCTCTCTCTCTCTTTTTCTCTTTCTTTCTCTCTCTCTTTCTCTTTCTTTCTCTCTCTCTCTCCTTTCTCTTTCTCTCTTTCTCTTCTTTTCTCCCCTTCCCTTCCCTCCCCTTTCCCCTTCCCTTCCCTCCCCTTCCCCCTTCCCTTCCCCCTTCCCTCTCAGAAAGAGAGAGAGAATGAGCAGAGGAGGAGGAGAGGAAGAGAGAGAGAGAGAGAGAGAATCTCAAGCAGACTCACCTGCTGAGTGTAGAGCCTGACTCAGGGCTCAATCTTTGACCCTGAGATTATGACCTGAGCCAAATCCAAGAGTCAGATGCTTATCCGATTGAGCCACCTAGGTGCCATGTTTGCCTGTTTCAATTCCACAGATTTCTATTTTATTCTTCCTTTTCTTCTCCTGGCTCTTCTTGCTCTTGTTTCCTAAGGTAGAAGCTTAAGTTACTGATTTTAGTTCTCTCTCTCTCTCTCTTTTTAACATATGCCTTCAATGCTGAAATTTTCCTCTAACCACTCCTTTGCAGCATTCCACAGATTTGGATAAGTTGTATTTTCATTTAGTTCAGAATATTTAAAAATTTCTCTCAATACCTCCGCTTGAACTCATTTATTTAATTTCCAAATGTATAGAGATTCTCCTGCTGTATTTCTCTTGCTGACTTAACTCCATGTGGTCTAAGCTAATGGTGTGTGATTTCCATTCTTTTAGATAGTTACGGTGTGTTTTATGGCCCAGAATGTGGTCTGTCTGGTTCTGTGTGAGTTTGCGAAGACTGTGTGTACTGCTATGTTAGATGAAGTGTTAGAACAGTTGGTGCTGTTGTGTTCAACTGTATCCGCACTGATTTTCTGCCTAGTGGTCTGTCAATTATTGCGTAGAAGGCTATAGAAGTTTCTAAGGGTGCTAGTGTGTTTCTCCATGACTCCTTGGACGTTATCAGTTCTGCCTCACGTATTTTGACCCTCTCCTGTTAGGCACATACATACACAGTAAGGAGTGTTCTGTGTTCTCAGAGAATTGATCCCTTTTTCACTATGTAATACTTTCTTTTATCCCTGAGTATTTTCCTCATTCTGCCATTGCCTTGTCTGAAATTGATAATGGGTTCTTCAGCTTTCTTTGGGGGTGGTGTAGGCCTGGTTTCTTTCTCCCTTCCTTTACTTCTCTTCTACCTGTGTGCTTATATTTAAAGTAGGTATCTTGTAGACAGCATATAGTTGGATCTTCTTTTTATCTGCTCTCGCAGTCTCTGGTTTGATTGCTTGCTTGATTTTATTTATTTGGTCATGAAAGACACAGAAGGAGAGACAGAGACCTAGGCAGAGGGGAACCAAGCTCCCACTGAGCAGGGGGCCTGATGCGGGATTCGATCCCAAAACCCCAGGATTACGACCTGAGTGGAAGGCAGATGTTCAACCACTGAGACATCCAGGCACTTCCAGTCTCTAGTTTTAATTGGCATATTTAGACCATCCACATTTTAGGTAATTGTTGATGTAGTTGGGTTAATATTCACCATGTTTGCAACTGATTTCCACTCATTACAGTTGTTCTTTTTTATATTTTTTTATCACCTCTTTCTCTTCCGTCTCTGCTTTTAGTTTAACATTTTATGGGATTCCATTCTTTCTTAGCATATCCGTATACTTTTTTCTTTTTAAAGATTTTAGTTTTGAGAGAGAAAGAGAGAGAAGGAGCAGGGGGAGGGGCAGAGAGAGAAGGAGAATCAGACTTCCCACTGAGCCCAATGCAGGGCTCTATTGCAGGATGTAGGGGTCATGACGTGAGCTGAAGGTAGACGCTTGAACCAACCAAAGCCCCAGACAACCCTGTCCATATTCTTCTTTAAAAGAATTTTTTTTTGTGCTTGCCCTACAGTTTGTTATATTCATTTATAACTAATCCAGGTCCACTCTGAAATAACAGTACACTTTGTAATGCAGGTAGTGCAGGTGCTTTATAGGAGAATATATTCAATTCAATGCACCTGCAGGTAATGCAGATGCCTTATAAGAGAATATATTCAATTCCTTTTTTCCCCATCCTTTATAACATTGCTTTAATTGATTTCACTTCCTCATATTCCTTGAGAACTCAGCACACTTCTTTTAATACTTTTGGCCAGACAAGTCTGCTGAGCGGTAAATTCCTTGGTTTTTTTTTTTTAGTGTTTTGTTTTTATTTCTTTTCACTTTTGAAGTACAATTTCACCAGCTACAGAATTCTTAGGTGGTGGGTTTTTCTTTTTAACCTTTTTTACCCGCACCCTCTCTGTTCTTGCTTGCATGATCTCTGATGAGGTGTCTGATGTATTTCTTATCCTTGTCCTCTGTAGATAAGGTGCTTTTTTTCTCCCGTCTGGCCCTTTTCAGTATCTTCATCCTTGGTTTTTGCTGTTTGAGTATTAGTGCAAGATGTAGATCTTTTTGGCATTTATTCTGTTTGGTGTTCTCTGAGCTTCCTGGGTATGTGGTCTGGTGTTTTATCATTAATATTGGAGAATTTTCAGCTATTATTACTTTGAATATTTCTTCTCCTTCCTCTCTTTGTTCTCCTTCTGGTGTTTTAAAACATCATGTGTTTACAACAATACTTTTTGTATTGTTCCACAGTTATTGGATATTTTGTTCCTTTTTGCATGTCACTTTTGGGAATTTCCATGAACATATTTTTGATCTTACTGATTTTTCCCTTGGCCACGTCCAATCCACTGATGAGCACATCAAAGGCAGCCTTCATTTCTGTTACACTGTTCTTGGTTTCTCTCATTTCACCTTCATTCTCTCTGAGTTTCCATCTCTCGTTAGCATATTAATCCACTAAGGCATTAGCGTATTCATCATACTTATTTTAATCTCCGTATTTCTCCTGCTTCCATAAATCTGTGTCATATCTGAGTCTGATTCTTATGATTGCTTTATCTCTTCAAACTGTGCTTCTTTCTTATCATGTCTTGTAATTATTTTTGTTGAAAGTTGGATATAGTTATTGGGTAATAGGAACTGATATAATCTGGCTTTTAGTGTGAGCTTTTATGTTAAGCCAGCTAGAGGTTAGGTTGTGTTGAATGTTTGCTATAGCTGTCAATTGTCAGAGGCTTCAGAAATCTTCACGTCTCTCCCGTTCCCTGCCTCCTTCTCTGGCTCTTTAAGGAACTCTCTTGAGGTCTTTGATGTGCATCTCTCAGCTATGACCACTGTGGTTTCACTGGTGCCCCGCCCCGTTGGTGGGGAGTTGTTCTGTAATCTTGATGGTTAAGTGTCCGTTATTTAGTGGGCCTGAGTCTTAGGCTCTGCTGACTCCTATAAGCATTTCTTAGCCTCCTTTTTCCCCCTTCCTTCCTTAGTTGGTCAGGAAGACTAGCAGGGGCTGGAGTTAACCTCACTGCTCTTTCCCCAGGTCCAATAGGGCTCTATTTAAAGCTGCTTCTCTCAGAGGGCAGGCCTCGGTTTTGGAAAAAGCTCTTATGTATTTCAAAATGGTTGTTTCTCTATTCTCCTATTGCAAACCCAAGGGGATTTTTCTCCCGTCTTCACTATGAGAATTTGGTGCGAGGAACGTGCAGGGGCCTCCTCTAGGACTGGGGCTCAGGAGGTTTTTGACTCTCAGACTTCCACATTCAGTCACCATCAATTCATCAGAGTTACCATTTTTGTTTTCCTACAAGCTTCTGGCTTCACCAGCTTCTGCTTTCCTAAGCTGATCTTGGCCATGCATCTCTCTATTCCTCTGTTTTTTCTGATTTCCAAGTGGCAGTTTGCTCTGTGACTTTCATTCTCCCTAATGATCTGAGCTGAAACCAAAAGTCTCCCTTTACCTAGTTTTATCTTTTGGTTCTTTTTTTTTTTTTAAGATTTATTTATTTATTTATTTATTTATTTATTTATTTATTTATTTATTTATTTATTTATTTATTTATTTATTTATTTATTTATGATAGACACAGAGAGTGTGAGAGAGAGAGAGAGAGAGAGGCAGAGACACAGGAGGAGGGAGAAGCAGGCTCCATGGCGGGAGCCCAGTGTGGGACTCGATCCTGGGACTCCCGGATCGCTCCCTGGGCCAAAAGCAGGCACCGAACCGCTGAACCACCCAGGCATCCCCTTATCATTTGGTTCTTATTTTTATTGCTGATTCATAAAGAGTTCGTTGTGTATTTTGAATACCAACTCCCTGCCAAATTATATTTGTAATTGGAAATACTCAGTTTCTCCTTTGGAAAAGATAGCCTGGAATCTTGTTTTTAATGAAACACACGAAGCTGTGGACAGGGTAGTTGACCAGTGGGAGGAAGATACGATGGATAATTAGTTTATTTTAAATCTCGATATTCATGTGAATTTGTGAAGATTTTAATACTTGTGATTTAGGTAGAATTTTAAAAGTGGAAGTCTTCTTTGTCTGAGTCTACAAGTAAGTCTTGAACAGATGCTCAGAAGGTAACTTATTAACAAGAATATATTTATATTTATATTTCCAAGCTGGAAACATTAGAAAATGAAAGACCAATTTGAAGTTTATGTGTGATCTTCATCTTTCAGTAATTCCAATTTTCTTAGTAATTAGCACCATGAGTCTTGCTTGGAAAGGAGTTATTTCCAAGATAATTGATACAGTCAAGCTATTAAAGAGTGAGAGAGAGAGAGAGAGAGAGGGAGAGAGAAAGAGAGATCATGTTTTGAGCAGTGGTTTTATAAACTTATTTTCTGCGCAAGCCTTTGGTTTCCTCTTTTATTTGAATCTAGAAGCAACAAGAAGCAAAGTAGTGGTGGAGGGAAGGTGAGATTTACATTAGTGGTAAGTCAGATTCAAAGCTGAAAGAATATTTTATGATTCTTGGGGGGGTACAGGGCTTGTTAGGAACAAATTGTACTGTTCGAGAGGAGAGAGGTGGTGTTAGGTTCAGAGAGTAACCCCGTGCGGGTGGTTATGTTACTTGCCTCTGCAGTCCTGTTTGCCTTGGTGAGAGGAAAGGGAAAAGATAGCCAGATGTTGCGAATGATCCATGGCCACCTGGTCTGACAGAGTGGAGACCTGGGCATCAGCAGCTGGTAATGCTCCTTGGCCAATCCAGGGTAATTGTTGAGCCAGCTCTGTTGTAGGAAGTAGACAACGTTATTTCTTACATTATAGTTGACATTTTTTTCCGGCACAGAAACAGGTAAAGTCTGCCGAAGATAGGAATTCCTGAGACCCTGAGTGAACAGTTGCCTTTGTAATTCACACTCTCAAGACAGAGGCCATATGTAGCCCTTCTTAAAGATCTGCGTGGGACTGGGGCTGAGTGATTAGGAGCCAGGTTGTCATTGAAAATGCTTAGTTTCTCTTCTTACAGATGTCCCGAAATGGTTGCTTGATGGGGCTGTCTCCTACCGAGGTAGTCTGTGTTCAGCGTAACGCATCAGCTACCTTCTGAAAGTTAGTGTGAGATTTAAGTGGTTATTCAACTATGCTTCGTTGTAGAACAGTCACCTTACATTTGGATTGATTCCTAATTTAATAACAGGGAGTCTATTTGCTCTACAAAAATGCACGTGGGATGTTTCCTCCCGAGCATCACATAAGAGCAGGTAGTTGATTGCCTGGAATGAGTGGAGGCAGGAAGGCAGTTCTCACTTCCCTTGCGGAGGTGATTCCTGTTCTTCTCCATCTCCAGAGACTAGGAATTCTAGTAGGGAAATATCCAGCTCCTGAGCTATTCTACCTAACAGTGGGTTTGTTGGGGCACGAAGATGTGTGTCTCCCACTGTATTCGGCTTTGCCAAATCATCCTACAGGTGATTGTACGTGACCGGAAGTGACTGGCTTGCCGAGCCATGTGTTGGCATTAGCAGTACCCCACTTCATCTCCCCTTATCACCTCAGTCTCTGGACTGTGTGGTTTTCGGAACCCTTTATTGCCAGGGCAGGCGGTAGGTCATGTCCTGTTGCCGGGAAGGTGTTTGGCCATGAGCGTGGGCCTGACATTCTGAATTGGTTCTCGGAGTACATTGACCATAATTCATTGTGGACCCAGATGGGAAAAGGGAATGGCCTATTCCTCAGGGCCGAGATGGAACGGGATGTGGCGGTTGTGCAGAGGCTAGGTCCACGCTTCTCTGAGTTGTGTGAAAAGGGCTAGAGAAACACAAGTTCTGTTGGAAGAAAAGTCAAGGTTGGGGTAGAATCTCACAGGGTAGATTTTTTTCTTAAAACAGTTTATTTATTTATGAGAGAGAGAAAGAGATAGAATGAGCAGGTAAGAAGTGGCAGAGGGAGAGAGAGAAGGCGACTCCCTGCTGAGCACCTAATGGGGGGGTCCTTCCCGGGGCTCTGAGATCATGACTTGAGCTGAAGGCAGATGCTTAACTCCCTGAGTCCCCCAGACGCCCCTCATAGGATGGATTGAAACCTGCTTTTATGGGCTGACTTGGAGACATCACCACCATATTCACAGTATCTCAGGAATATGTGTCCCAAAACCTAGGATAGAATTACAAGTGAACTTTTGGCACCAACTCCATTTGATTTGGGTGGAGGAAGGACTGATTAGTACTCCTTGAAGTTTCGTTTGGTACCTTAGGCACTCAGCTACCACTCATTGAATGAGTGAAGGCACCTCTAGAAGGAGAGACTCTAGGGATCCCTGGGTGGCGCAGCAGTTTAGCGCCTGCCTTTGGCCCGGGGCGCGATCCTGGAGACCCGGGATTGAATCCCACGTCGGGCTCCCGGTGCATGGAGCCTGCTTCTCCCTCTGCCTATGTCTCTGCCTCTCTCTCTCTCTCTCTCTCTCTCTGTGACTATCATAAATAAATAAAAAACAAAAAAAAACAAAAAAAAAAAACAAAAAAAAATACAAGGAGAGACTCTAGTGTGTGGCTCAAGGCACTAAAGGTAATTTCTAGAGGGAGGGATCCTGTAACCTCCAGGACACCTTTCATTATTCATCCAGGTCAAGTTGGGACCTTTCGCTACCTCTTTTCTCTTTCCTTTTGTTCCTTTTTCTTTCATTCTTGAGGTCATTTCATGGTCATTGTGTTTGTCTAGTCACCTCTCTTGGAGTGCCTTAGCTATGGTCGATTGGGTGTAGTAAGGAGTATTGCGTGTGTGCAGACCCCCGGGCTCCATTCTGGTGCACACACATCTGCGGTGGTAGTTCAGGGCTGGGGCTATGGAGCTACATTGCTTGGACTTGGATTCTGGCTGTGCCAAGAATATCATGCCAACAGTGTGATGATAATACCTCATTGCCTGACCTAGTGGCACCTCTTGTTCCTTATATGTGAATGATGATAATAGTGGTAGCTACCTTGCATGCTAGAAGTGAAATCATAGGCTTTTGTGTGTATAACCTAAAATTTCTTTCAGACGATTCACTTGGAATCAAAAAAGAATTTTGTATATTGTAAGCATCCATCCGTCCTGCCATATACTGTCTGATATTTGCTGTTCACAGGCACATATATGGTTATGTTACTTATGGTCATGTGACTTGTTAGTCAATGAAATGTGAACAGAAGTGAAGTGTGTCACTGCAAGGGAGATGTGTTTGAGGGCTAGCGCACTGTTTGCTACATTTATCCACCTGTGCACTCCCCGTTGGTCACAGGTGCTGTTCCAAATGGTAGAAGCTCTCACACGGGGGCCCAGGAGTGCAGAAATGGGGAGCAGAGTTCCCAGAGGACATGTGTCCACAGAGTAGGAGTGAGGTAATCAATCTTCAGTGTCACATGCCACTAACATTTGCGAGTTGTTTATGACCATTGTTCCCCTATTTAATTCTGATGAGTGCCTTCACCATCTTATATTTTAAATCTGTTTTTCTGACAGTATAGCTTAGTGATGTAGAGGGTAAAGCAGATGTAATTAACTTTCCATGTAGTTCCTTTTTTTTTTTATTTTTTTTATTTTTTTATTTTTTTCATGTAGTTCTTTTTAAGTGGCTGCTATTGGTCTGGGAGTTGCACTGTAAAAAGTTAATATTTATATTCTTGTCAAAACTATGTATCTTTTATTAGGTCTTTCCTGATAGACATGTACTCCTCTCCTAACTGCTGGGGTGAGGCCTGAGAAAGGCTGGCATGAACTAAAAGATCTCACTGGTTTTTAATTTTTTTTTTTTAAGATTTTACTTATTTCTTTTTTATTTATTTATTTATTTTTTTTATTTATTATTTTTTATTTTTTTATTTTACTTATTTCTTTATGAGAGAGATAGATAGATAGAGGCAGAAACACAAGCAGAGGGAGAAGCAGGCTCCACGCAGGGAGCCCGATGTGGGGACTCGATCCCGGGACTCCCAAGATCACGCCCTGGGCCAAAGGCAGGCACCAAATCGCTGAGCCACCCAGGGATCCCCAGATCTCACGGTTTGATGTGATTTTTCTGGAGTAATATAATAGCAGGATAGTGTGCCATCTTGGGTCAGACCTTGTCCATTTCGTGTTCTTTCTCAGCACTAATAAGACAGAAGGCCAGTATCTCTATGTTACTTTCCGATTCCTTTGTTTTCTTAATGAATTTCATGAGCTTATTTTTACTTAACAAGCAAGGGCTTTCAGTATCAAAGTATAACATGTATGTCACCCCCTCCCCGCCATATCTTCTGATTCATAGCTTTTTTTAGCCAAAAGAAGTGGCCTGTCATGTATCAAACAGTGTATTCCATATGCAGTTAGCATTTCATTTTTTTTGCAATGAGCATTTCAATTGTGACTTCAGTTTCTTTTGCACATTGCAGGATTTCTTTTCTTTTGTAGTATTGCAGCCACAATTGCTTTTTTTCTCCTTGTCATTTCTGTGTTTAGTTCAGCCAAATGCTAATAAATTAAATGGTCTTCACTGACAACCTTAAGAATAAATTTTAGTTATAAATTTCATTTAAATTGGTATGTTCCAAATTATACAGAAGACAACAATTTGAGTGTCACTAGTTAACAAAATTGATAATGCATCTTTGGTTTCTAATTTGAATAAATATTTGATAAGTCACTAGCACACTATTGTGTGCTTAGTGAATTTAGAGAATTGACTTTTAAATCTTGTATTCTTCCACTAGATGGTGCGCATTCCTTTAGGAAATCTGAGACTTCCTTCAAGGAACTTGTCAGTTATTCCACTGATGGCTTAAAAATAAAAAAGAAACAAATTCAGGTTGGAGCAATATAAAAAACTTGCGAAATATCCTTATGTCATGTAAAGAGCCACAGAACTTTGTGGCAGAGGCACCCCATAAGTGTGAAAATGCACTGTATTTCCAAGGAATCAGTGATTTTATTATAAAGCCCATTTGTATAAAAAGTACTTAACTGCATATCGTACTATGTATTCAGTGAAGGGCAAACGATGGCAAAAAGCAGGCATGGTGGTCCTCAGCCATGCAACTCTTGAAATCAATACTCAGATAATACTTAAATAAGTGTTAAATTACAACCGAGATAAAAATCAGGTTATTGCTTCTTAGAGCGTATTATAGGGGGTGTGGGTTGGAAGCCTTTGCTTACATTCTAGGGATGGCTCATTTAAGAAGTGATTACACAGCTAGTTCAATGAGATATGAAGGTTGTTTAAGGAAATCAGTCAGGCAAACATGGGTTGAGGCAGGAATTGCACAGTAAGTGTCAGTGTTGGGGGTGGTCTATACACATCTGTTATTGTTGTGTTCATTGCGGTGCGTAGATGCCCTGGGCCTTTTCCATTTGGACACTTGTGTTCTTCAGTTCTTATTTCCTCAGTGATTTTATTCCCTCTGCTCTTTCTGGAAGTTCTTTTAGGTGCAAGTTGATCATTCTAGTTTAGTAGGCCTTATTTTTTTGTTCTTTTCTCAGATTTTGCTTTCTGAGATGGATCCTCAACTTTTATTTTTATTTCTCTATTTAATTTTTAAAGAATTTCCTGCCATAATTTTAATTCAATTATTATTATTTTTTTGTGTGTGTGCGGTATGTGGGCTAGAGTGTATCTGTTCCTTTTCCGTAGCATCCCAGTGTTACTTCATGGATACAGTACCAAATGTTTTTAAGAATAATTAAAACAAACCAAAGAAATCCCTTATTTATTGATTCTTCACTATGGTTCCATGTGCTTGTCAAAGTCCTAAATCCCTTGTTTAATTCTTCCAGCAGCCCTAAGAGTTACATACTAATCTTCATCGCTTCAAAATGGGGATGAAGATTAGAAGAATAAGGCACGGATTTGACTCCAGTTACACAGCTGGTTAGGTGGTGGAGCTTGCCTTGAACCCCTGTGGTCTGACTCTGGTGGATTCTGTGCTGTTAACCTGAAGCTATTTCTGCTGGTTGATGGCTTCTCAGTAGAGTGGTTTTGTTCTTACTTTAAATCTTGTTTCATTCACAATGTGTATTTACTCTGGAACTTTGTTTCTGTTTGCTTGGTGTTGATTTTGTCCGAGGTCTGTTAACTCTTGGTTATCTGCCTGTATCTGATAGTGAGGTGTTAAAAGGCTGATTGAAAGCTCTTTGTGTCTGGACAGGGCTTGGTGACTGCTGAGCTTCTCTATAGAACATGGTTTTCAGATGTTGTGGAAGAGGGGGTGTTGGGGGAAAAGTGATTTTGCAGCACTTGGGGTCCTCAGGGGCACTGTTACACATCCTATAATGGACAGGACAGGCCCCCCCATAACAAATCATCCAGCCTAAAGTGTCAGTAATGTCAACCAAGATTGAGAAAAAACTCCGCTTTTGAGTGAAGGGGTTGAAAAAGCAGTTACTCTTGGTCATGGGAGCAGAGGTTGTGGATTACAGAGTACAGTGGCTTTCTTTCCTGGGGGCTCCTTGGGGTCTGCTGTCCCAGGGGATAAAGGAAAAGAGCCCCTCTCAGTGTTGAGGTGTTCGGCATCCTCCTGCCTGGCATCTCTGAGCCCGGAGCATCACAGTGTTCTCCCCGCCAAATCACCCAGGAGACTTTCCTACACAGTCTTCCAGCATCTTCTAATAACTTTTTCTAGAAATTCATTCTAGAAATTACTTTTCTGCTTGTCTTCTTTCCACAATTATGATTTTTGATGAAGTTATCATGATACATCTTAGGATGGAGAAAAGATTCATATTTGATATTAATCATTAAACTATTGAAGCCTGTTTTTTAGTGGGATTAGTGTAATTCATCAGCTGCTTATAGTCTCATTTTTAATCACTTCTTATAGTTAGAATTATTCCTTCTCAATTCTTTGAAGTTCCTTTGAGATACATTTTTTTTCAAGATTATATTTATTTTCAAATGAGAGATACAGAGAGAGGCAGAGACATAGACAGAGGGAGAAGCAGGCTCCCTGTGGGGTGTGCGATGCAAGACTTGATCCCAGGACCCCCCGGATCATGACCGAAGCCAAAGGCAGACAGACGCTCAACCACTGAGCCACTCAGGGGCCCGGAAGACTACTTTTCCACACCCCAGAGGCTTTTGCAAATGTCCCCAAACGCTCAGCCTTCCCACCAACGTCTGAAGGGAAGCCAGCCCAGCTCACAGGGGATCGCAGAGATTTGAGAGGCTTGGGCCTCCTCGCGCATATGCTTTGGGCACCCTTGGCCAGTGACCTCTGTGCGCATGCGCAGGAATGCCTCTTCTGAGGTGCGCAGGCGCATTGGCGGTTAGCGTTGCTAGGTTACGGTGGTTCTGCGTAGGAAGATTCTAAGTCGTTGGGCTTAGTCCCTGGGACGTTGAGGCGAGGCCCACTTGCCTTATTGCTGGCGCGGGAGTGTATCGCACTAGAGGCGGTGAAACCTGTGTCACTGAAGCCTGTTGGCTTCGTTCTGCAAAAGAGATTTACAATGTGGTTGGGGGGGGGCACGGTGCCCTTCGGCATCAGGCCTCGGAAGGCCAGTTTGCCACCTGTGACTCATTCCGGCCCCAGGTACCACATCGAGAGTCAAGATCTTAGAAAAATCCACAAAGCTGCGATCACGGGGAATGTAAAAAAAGTGGAGCGGGTACTGTATTTTGGTTTAAACGGCTCAAATGAAAGGGACAAGAGGAACAGGTAACAGGGCTTTTGAGGCAGGCGGGCGGGAGGAGGCGGGGCGGGCGGCAGAGGGGCTCATGACATTAAAAGCAAAAATTCTGGAGGTTGATTCAGCCACATAAAAAAACCCCTCTGTATCAGAAAGTAATACTAACAAAGTAAAAGAGAATGTACTTGCAAAATATTTACAACATAGGTTTATCAGAAAAAGAACATATATCTTCGTTTTACAGGGAAGTTATTAAAGGAATGAGATAGGGGCCCCTGGATGGCTGAGTCAGTTGGCCTCTTCTGACCTCCTCTCAGGGTCATGATCTCTGGGTCGTGGGACTTAGCCCCTGGTGAGGCTCCCTGCTCAGTGGGGAGTCTGCTTTTTCTCTTTCCCCCTCCCTCTGCTGGTGTTCTTAATTTCAAATAAATGAAATAAAATATAAAGAAAAAGGAATAAAATCCCATTTTCCATCTCAAGCTTTGTGAAGATAAGGAATGATGTTACCTATACTACTGCTTAAAATTTAAGTTGTTTTGGACTTTTCGGATAGTTTGGTGGTTAAGCACCACACCACATTGAAAAATAAGCTTTAGCCATGAAGTTTATTGATGTAAAATATCTTTAGGAAATAATTAGAAATAAATAATATACAATATGCTATTCTCAGCACTATTTACAATAGCAGTGTATTAAGAAGTCACTTAATGGCCACTTACTGGCCATAAATAAATGGCAGTGTATCCATAGGCTGGACTACTATGTGACCACTGAATGTGGCAAAGATAATTGATACACATTAACATGCAAAGCTGTACTTTAGTGGATCATTAAATGAGAGAAAAATTGTTTTGATGATGCAAACACAAAAGCAGACAATGGTTTTGTGTTAGCCAAAAAGATGAGCAAAATATGAAATTAGTTATCTTCGAACATTTGGATTCTAAGTGAATTTTTTCATTTTCTTAAATCTGTGATTTCTATAGGAAAGATACATAAAAATTCCAACAAAGATTTATTATCAATGAAGTAATCCAGGAGAACAGTAAGAATATGAATCTTGTGTAGACAAAAAATAGTTTCTACTTATTTACTTTTAAGAGATTTTATTGATTCATTTGAGAGAGAGACCAGGCACACAAGCAGCAGTGAGGGGCAGGGGAACAAGCAGAAACCCCGTGGAACAGGGAGCCTGATGATGTAGGGCTCGATCCCAGGACCCCAGGTCCATGACTTGAGCCGAAGGCATATGCCTAACTGATTGAATCACATAGGTGCCCCTCTTTCTATTTAAAAAAATTTGATGGCCGAGGATTGGTATTTTCTGACAACTTTTAGCCTTTTCAGAAGTAAGGGGAATATTTTTATCTGTATTGTTAACTTTTATTATGCATACATTAAATATATACATATGGTATTATGTGCAGCTTTATAACATGTAATAAGTAAATGATTAACAATAATTTCGTTTTAGTTAAATCCTTATGAAAATAAAAAATATAAATGATATTGTGAAAGCGTATAGAATTTTTGTTGTATCCCTCTTCTGAAAAAAAATTTAAAAATAGCAAACATAAATTTTTATTGTTATTTCAAAAGTATTAGTTTACTTTACAAAAGTTTTCTTTAAAAGTACTGAACTCTCCTGGTGCCTTGGTGGCTGTTTGTTGAGCATCAGACTCTTGATTTTGGCTCTGGTCATGATCTTAGGATTGTGGGGTTGAGCCCCCTGTCGGGATCCATGTTCAATGGGGAGACTGCTTGAGATTGTCTCCCTCTCCCTCTGCCCTTCACCACACTCATGCATTCTCTCTTTCTCAAAGAAATAGATAAATCTTTAAAAACTATTGAGCTCTCCAAATGTATTTATGTATTCTTTCAGTCCATTTATTTCTCAAACAGAACCTGAACACAGGATATGTAGCAGACATAGTCTACTCAGGATCTTTTCAATCTTAAGAAGACTTCATGTTGTCCTGTATGAGCAAGATGAGAAATTTTATGTATTTAGGTTTTAAAGCTTTGATTCTTTTTTGTTTTAATTTATTTTTTATTGGTGTTCAATTTACTAACATACAGAATAACCCCCAGTGCCCGTCACCCATTCACTCCCACCCCCCGCCCTACTCCCCTTCTACCACCCCTAGTTCGGTTCCCAGAGTTAGCAGTCTTTACGTTCTGTCTCCCTTTCTGATATTTCCCACACATTTCTTCTCCCTTCCCTTATATTCCCTTTCACTATTATTTATATTCCCCAAATGAATGAGAACATATAATGTTTGTCCTTCTCCGACTGACTTACTTCACTCAGCATAATACCCTCCAGTTCCATCCACGTTGAAGCAAATGGTGGGTATTTGTCATTTCTAATGGCTGAGTAATATTCCATTGTATACATAAACCACATCTTCTTTATCCATTCATCTTTCGTTGGACACCGAGGCTCCTTCCACAGTTTGGCTATCGTGGCCATTGCTGCTATAAACATCGGGGTGCAGGTGTCCCGGCGTTTCATTGCATTTGTATCTTTGGGGTAAATCCCCAACAGTGCAATTGCTGGGTCGTAGGGCAGGTCTATTTTTAACTCTTTGAGGAACCTCCGCACAGTTTTCCAGAGTGGCTGCACCAGTTCACATTCCCACCAACAGTATAAGAGGGTTCCCTTTTCTCCGCATCCTCTCCAACATTTGTTGTTTCCTGCCTTGTTAATTTTCCCCATTCTCACTGGTGTGAGGTGGTATCTCATTGTGGTTTTGATTTGTATTTCCCTGATGGCAAGTGACGCAAAGCATTTTCTCATATGCATGTTGGCCATGTCTATGTCTTCCTCTGTGAGATTTCTGTTCATGTCTTTTGCCCATTTCATGATTGGATTGTTTGTTTCTTTGCTGTTGAGTTTAATAAGTTCTTTATAGATCTTGGAAACTAGCCCTTTATCTGATATGTCATTTGCAACTATCTTCTCCCATTCTGTAGGTTGTCTTTTAGTTTTGTTGACTGTATCCTTTGCTGTGCAAAAGCTTCTTATCTTGATGAAGTCCCAATAGTTCATTTTTGTTTTTGTTTCTTTTGCCTTCGTGGATGTATCTTGCAAGAAGTTACTGTGGCCGAGTTCAAAAAGGGTGTTGCCTGTGTTCTCCTCTAGGATTTTGATGGAATCTTGTCTCACATTTAGATCTTTCATCCATTTTGAGTTTATCTTTGTGTATGGTGCAAGAGAGTGGTCTAGTTTCATTCTTCTGCATGTGGCTGTCCAATTTTCCCAGCACCATTTATTGAAGAGACTGTCTTTCTTCCAGTGGATAGGCTTTCCTCCTTTATCAAATATTAGTTGACCATAAAGTTCAGGGTCCACTTCATGGTTCTCTATTCTGTTCCACTGATCTATGTGTCTGTTTTTGTGCCAGTACCACACTGTCTTGATGACCACAGCTTTGTAGTACAACCTGAAATCTGGCATTGTGATGCCCCCAGATATGGTTTTCTTTTTTAAAATTCCCCTGGCTATTCGGGGTCTTTTCTGATTCCACACAAATCTTAAAATAATTTGTTCTAACTGTCTGAAGAAAGTCCATGGTATTTTGATAGGGATTGCATTAAATGTGTATATTGCCCTGGGTAACATTGACATTTTCATAATATTAATTCTGCCAATCCACGAACATGGAATATTTTTCCATCTCTTTGTGTCTTCCTCAATTTCTTTCAGAAGTGTTCTATAGTTTTGAGGGTATAGATCCTTTACATCTTTGGTTAGGTTTATTCCTAGGTATCTTATGCTTTTGGGTGCAATTGTCAATGGGATTGACTCCTTAATTTCTCTTTCTTCAGTCTCATTGTTAGTGTAGAGAAATGCCACTGATTTCTGGGCATTGATTTTGTATCCTGCCACGCTACGGAATTGCTGTATGAGTTCTAACAATCTTGGGGTGGAGACTTTTGGGTTTTCTATGTAGAGTATCATGTCATCGGCGAAGAGGGAGAGTTTGACTTCTTCTTTGCCGATTTGAATGCCTTAAATGTCTTTTTGTTGTCTGATTGCTGAGGCTAGGACTTCCAGTACTATGTTGAATAGCAGTGGTGAGAGTGGACATCCCTGTCATGTTCCTGATCTTAGGGGAAAGCCTCCCAGTGCTTTCCCATTGAGAATGATATTTGCTGTGGGCTTTTCATAGATGGCTTTTAAGATGTCGAGGAATGTTCCCTCTATCCCTACACTCTGAAGAGTTTTGATCAGGAATGGATGCTGTATTTTGTCAAATGCTTTCTCTGCATGTATTGAGAGGATCATATGGTTCTTGCTTTTTCTCTTGCTGATATGATGAATCACATTGATTGTTTTACGGGTGTTGAACCAGCCTTGTGTCCCAGGGATAAATCCTACTTTGGTCATGGTGAATAATTTTCTTAATGTACTGTTGGATCCTATTGGCCAGTATCTTGTTGAGAATTTTTGCATCCGTGTTCATCAGGGATATTGGTCTGTAATTCTCCTTTTTGGTGGGGTCTTTGTCTGGTTTTGGAATTAAGGTGATGCTGGCCTCATAGAACGAATTTGGAAGTACTCCATCTCTTTCTATCTTTCCAAACAGCTTTAGGAGAATAGGTATGGTTTCTTCTTTAAACGTTTGATAAAATTCCCCTGGGTAGCCATCTGGCCGTGGACTCTTGTGTCTTGGGAGGTTTTTGATGACTGCTTCAATTTCCTCCCTGCTTATTGGCCTGTTAAGGTTTTCTATTTCTTCCTGTTCCAGTTTTGGTAGTTTGTGGCTTTCCAGGAATGCGTCCATTTCTCCTAGATTGCCTAATTTATTGGCGTATAGCTGTTCATAATATGTTTTTAAAATCGTTTGTATTTCCTTGGTGTTGGTAGTGATCTCTCCTTTCTCATTCATGATTTTATTAATTTGAGTCTTCTGTCTCTTCTTTTTAGTAAGGCTGGCTAATGGTTTATCTATCTTATTAATTCTTTCAAAGAACCGACTCCTGGTTCTGTTGATCTGTTCCACAGTTCTTCTGGTCTCGATTTCGTTGAGTTCTGCTCGAATCTTTATTAACTCCCTTCTTCTCTTGGGTGTAGGATCTATTTGCTGTATTTTCTCTAGCTCCTTTATGTGTAAGGTTAGCTTTTGTATTTGAGTTCTTTCCAGTTTTTGAATGGATGCTTGTATTGCGATGTATTTCCCCATTAGGACTGCTTTTGCTGCATCCCAAAGATTTTGGATGGTTGTATCTTCATTCTCATTAGTTTCCATGAATCTTTTTAATTCTTCCTTAATTTCCTGGTTTACCCTTTCATCTTTTAGCAGGATGGTCCTTAACCTCCACGTGTTTGAGGTCCTTCCAAACTTCTTGTTGTGATTTAGTTCTAATTTCAAGGCATTATGATCTGAGAATATGCAGGGGACGATCCCAATCTTTTGCTATCAGTTCAGACCCGATTTGTGACCCAATATGTGGTCTATTCTGGAGAAAGTTCCATGTGCACTTTAGAAGAATGTGTTTTCAGTTGAGTTCGGATGTAAAGTTCTGTAGATATCTGTGAAATCCATCTGGTCCAGTGTATCATTTAAAGCTCTCGTTTCTTTGGAGATGTTGTGCTTAGAAGACCTATCGAGTATAGAAAGAGCTAGATTGAAGTCACCAAGTATAAGTGTATTATTATCTAAGTATTTCTTCACTTTGGTTAATAATTGATTTATATATTTGGCAGCTCCCACATTCGAGGCATATATATTGAGGATTGTTAAGTCCTCTTGTTGAATAGATCCTTTAAGTATGATATAGTGTCCCTCTTCATCTCTCACTACAGTCTTTGGGGTAAATTTTAGTTTATCTGATATAAGGATGGCTACCCCTGCTTTCTTTTGAGGACCATTCGAATGGTAAATGGTTCTCCAACCTTTTATTTTCAGGCTGTAGGTGTCCTTCTGTCTAAAATGAGTCTCTTGTAGACAGCAAATAGATGGGTCCTGCTTTTTTATCCAGTCTGAAACCCTGCGCCTTTTGATGGGGTCATTAAGCCCGTTCACATTCAGAGTTACTATTGAGAGATATGAGTTGTCATCATGATAACTATTCAGTCCTTGTTTTTGTGGAATGTTCCACTGAACTTCTTCTTAAAGGGGAATTTTAAGAGTCCCCCTTAAAATTTCTTGCAGAGCTGGTTTGGAGGTCACATATTCTTTCAGTTGCTGCCTGTCTTGGAAGCTCTTTATCTCTCCTTCCATTTTGAATGAGAGCCTTGCTGGATAAAGTATTCTTAGTTGCATGTTCTTCTCATTTAGGACCCTGAATATATCCTGCCAGCCCTTTCTGGCCTGCCAGGTCTCTGTAGAGAGGTCTGCTGTTACCCTAATACTCCTCCCCATAAAAGTCAGGGATTTCTTGTCTCTTGCTGCTTTAAGGATCTTCTCTTTATCTTTGGAATTTGCAAGCTTCACTATTAAATGTCGAGGTGTTGAACGGTTTTTATTGATTTTTGGGGGGGGGATCTCTCTATTTCCTGGATCTGAATGCCTGTTTCCCTTCCCAGATTAGGAAAGTTTTCAGGTAGAATTTGTTCAAATACATATTCTGGCCCTCTGTCCCTTTCGGCACCCTCGGGAACACCAATTAAACGTAGGTTTTTCTTCCTCAGGCTGTCGTTTATTTCCCTTAATCTATCTTCATGGTCTTTTAATTGTTTGTCTCTTTTTTCCTCAGTTTCCCTCTTTGCTATCAACTTGTCTTCTATGTTATTCACTCGTTCTTCCACCTCGTTAACCCTCGTCGTTAGGACTTCTAGTTTGGATTGCATCTCATTAAATTGATTTTTAATTTCTGCCTGATTAGCTCTAAATTCTGCAGTCATGAAGTCTCTTGAGTCCTTTATGCTTTTTTCTAGAGCCACCAGTAGCTGTATAATAGTGCTTCTGAATTGGCTTTCTGACATTGAATTGTAATCCAGATTTTGTAACTCTGTGGGAGAGAGGACTGTTTCTGATTCTTTCTTTTGAGGTGAGGTTTTCCTTCTAGTCATTTTGCTCAGTGCAGAGTGGCCAAAAGCAAGTTGTATTGGGAAAAGGAGAAAAAGAGAGGAGAGAAAGAAGGAAAGAAAAGAGAAAGAAAAAAAAGGAAGAAAAAAAAACGAAAAAAAAAGAAGAAAAAGAGAAAGAAAAAGAAAGGAGAAAAAAAGGGGGTGGGGGAAGGAAACAAATCAAAAAGCAAAACAAAAAAAAACCAAAAAAAAAACAAAAAAAAAAAAAGAAAAGAACCACGGGGGAGTATCTTCTGATTCTGTGTACTTTAAGTCCCTTGGCTTCCTCTGGAAGTTGTCAATCAGTCCAGCTGGTCTTCTGGGGGAGGGGCCTGTTGTGCTGATTTTCATGTGTTAGCAGTTGGGGGAGCTGCTGTGCCCCTGCCTGGTGCAGGGCTCAGTGGGGGTTGTTTACCCCGTGAGGCCGCAGGAGGAACAGCCCCAGTGGCGGGGCAGCTCTGGAAACCTGGATTCAGCCCCCGCAGGAACTCCGGAGCTCTCCGTCTGTAGGGCCTGGAGGCACGGGGCGGGGCCGCTGATCTGCTTAGCTCCGGGCAGGAGCGTCCTCGCTGTCCTGGGCCCTCCCGGCCTCTGCCTGTCCCGGGGGAGGCGGGATCCTGGGCTGTGTCCCGGCGCCCTGTGCTCCGGGGCCTGCGCTGGTGGATTCACGCTCCCGGGCCGCGCAACCCCCTCCGTGGAGCCGCCGCCCGAGCCCCCCGGAGCTGCTCCTGGAACCGCGCAGCCCCCTCCGCACGGAGCCTCTTCCTCTGCCCGAGCCCCTCCGAGCTGCTCCGGGTCCCGCGGGTCCCGCTGTGCGCGCTGCAGCCCTTAGGGAGCTCGGCGCACTCTCCTGGGCGCGCAGTTGCTGTTACTGTCCCGGGGAGCCCGAGGGCATCCCCGCCCTCCTGGGTCCTGCTCCAACTCCCTGGGAGCCCCTTTCCGCCCGGGAAGGTTGGTGCAGCTCCTGCGTCTCCGGGACGGGGCTCTCCTGTCCTGGGGACACTCGCCCCGGCCTCAGCCCGGCTCCTCCTGGGCCCCTCCCCCTTGGAGGCCTTTGTTTCTTTATTTCTTTTTTCCCGTCTTCCTACCTTGATAGAAGCGCAAACTCTTCTCACTGTAGCATTCCAGGTGTTCTCTCTTTAATTCTCAGGCTGAATATATAGATTTTCAGGATAATTTGAAGGTTTTCTAGGTAATTTGGTGGAGACAGGTGATTTGGGGACCCTCCTCTTCCGCCCTCTTGCCCCTCCTCTACTCAACATGGGCTCGATATTTAAGGACATATGCTCTACTGACTGAGCCAGCCAGGCAATCTTAAGATGAGAAATTTTATTTTATTTTGTAAATATTAAAAGATGTGTTTATTTTAAAAGGAGAGAGAAGGTCATGGGAGAGGGAAGGGACAGAGGGAGAGAGAGGAACCCAAGCAAACTCCACCCTGAGCATGGAGCCTAATGTGGGGCTCCATCTTACGACCTTGAGATCATCCTGAGCCAAAACCAAAAGTTGGACACTCAATCAACTGAGCCACCCGGGTGCCCCTAAGGTGAGAAATTTTAAATGGAAGTATTAGGACTTAATCTCACATGAAGCTTTTCCTTGGAACTTCCTGTCAAAGGAAAACATTTCTGAAATTGTAAAAGATTTCCCACCCTTTTGACATTTCAGTAATATTAAATACTAATATTGGCAACTGGAAATACTTGATTTCTATGAATCTAAACATTTTCTATTAATTAAAATGAGCTTCCCCACCCCCCCCAAATGTAATGAGCTGTTCCCATTTCTTTGAATCCTGAGTTCTTTGGCTTAAAATTCCTTGAAAATCAAAGTAAGGGTTACTTTAAATAAATTCTTGTGTTCTTTTAGTCCTCTATTCCCGTAATGCTTTCAACTAAAAATTATTTTAGTTCTTGAACAATATAATTCCAAGCATATGACTAGAAGTGTAACAGACCTGCTGTATTTGTCATTATTTCATTTAAGGCACACCGTAGATTGTATGATGCCCCACTATTTATGTGCCAAGAAGAAATGTGTGTGTGTGTGTGTGTGTTTCTTGATACAAAGGTACTTTTATTGACAGAAGAAATTTAAGAAAATGTTAACATTCATTTGGGGAAGAGGGACTCTGAGGAAGGGAATTCCTTAGGAAAAGCCTGTGGGTTTTTTTTAATGTAAATTTATTTTTTATTGGTGTTCAATTTGCGAACATACAGAATAACAGTGCTCATCACATCAAGTGCCCCCCTCATGCCCGTCACCCAGTCACACCCCCCCGCCCACCTCCCCTTCCACACCCCGTAGTTCATTTCCAAGAATTAGGAGTCTCTTATGTTCTGTCTCCCTTTCTGATATTTCCCACTCATTTTTTCTCTTTTCCTTTTATTCCCTTTCCCTATTTTTATATTCCCCAAATGAATGAGACCATATAATGTTTGTCCTTCTCCGATTGACTTATTTTACTCAGCATAATACCCTCCAGTTCCATCCACGTCTACGCAAATAAATGGTGGGTATTTCTTGTGCCTAATGGCTGAGCAATATTCCATTGTATACATAAACCACATCTTCTTTATCCATTCATCTTTCGATGGGCACTGAGGCTCCTTCCTCAGTTTGGCTATTGTGGACATAACTATAAACATCGGGGTGCAAGTGTCCCTGCATTTCATTGCATCTGTATCTTTGAGGTAAATCCCCAGCAGTGCAATTGCTGGGTCATAGGGCAGATCTATTTTTAACTCCAAGAAGAAATTTTTAAAAATCATTCCAGTTATAGTTTTAAGACATTTTGAATTAGAAATTGGATTCCAATGTCAGAATATTAAAAGGTGACAAAATGAGCATCTTGGAATCATTGAAATAGAGTATTCTTGCTCATCCTTAAACGTAGCTGCAAAGTAGGCATAATTGGATCATTTTACCTAATTGTAGTGGGTCTTTGTAAGTTGTAGTAATAGTTACAATAGGAACTAGTATTCTAAACACTTTGCATGGATCCTCGCTTAAGGATCACGACAAGAGGTCTTGTGAGATAACTACCTTTTATTTTATTTATTATTACTATTGTTTGGTAACCTCTATAACCAACAGTGTCCTCGAAGCCCTGGCTCCTGAGATCGAGTCCCATGCTCTTCAGAGTGAGTCAGACAGGTGACCCGAGATGACTATTTTTATGCTCATTTTGTGGATGAGGAAATTGCGATAAGGCTAAGTGGTCACTGTTAAGTGACAGAGTAAAAGTAGGAATCAAACCCAGGTTGAGCTGCCTCCTGAGATCATGCTCTTCCTAAACAGATAGGCTGTTCTTTTAATAGAGTGGTGAATAATCACTAATAAATATTGTACTTTCTTCCAAAGAAAACTAAATCTTTGTTTTGGAGTCATGAGAATAACATACTATTTAACATTTACAATTATATGAATTAATTTGCATGTTTTGAGAAGGTACACTGTAATTTCCTGACAAGTCCTTTCACAATCATAGGACTGCTCTCCACTTGGCCTGTTCCTGTGGCCATGTAGGTGTGGTGTCTCTCCTGGTAGACCGGAAATGCCAGCTCAACCTCCGTGATGATGAAAACAGGACACCTCTAATGAAGGTGCGTGGTCACAGCTATATCTGCCTGAGATGGATTGGATTGAAGTACTTGGAATGAACATTTGTTGCATTTAAACATAACTCATTGGTGAAACTTGTGGCATGTTTCCTTTAAATTCCCAGAATTTACATTCTGTTTCTTGGTGTAATGCTGACAGGCTGTACAATGCCAAGAAGAGGAATGTGCAACTATTCTGCTCAAACACGGTAGTGATACAAGTATTACGGACAACGAGGGCAACACCGCTCTCCATTATGCGGTCTCTGAAGAGAACGTCTCCATAGCAAAGAAGCTGGTTTTACACAAAGCAGATATAGAGGCCAAAAACAAGGTACACATCAACTTTTTTTTTTTACAATGTATTTGACTTTATATATATATATATATATATATATATATATATATATATATAGCTTCAAAAGGTTTTTTTTATATATATGTATATGTACATGTATATGTAGATAGGCACATATATATGAACACATGGACACGGAATTTTATACATCAGGTCCTGTCATCATGGAAACAACTCCAAAACCAAGCCAGGGGGAGGGAAAGAGAAAAGTAATACATATAGAAAGGCAACTTTCTGTCTGCTAGCCACCCTTCCACCCCAGAAAGAAAATCTTCCCATTAGTGCCTGAGAGTAGATGGTGCTCTCAGAGCCCAGAAAGGATTGAAGGCCTAGAGGGGAGTGTGGTGATGATGGAGGCCGAATGCTGTGCGGGGGCTTAGGAGATGAATGCTTCTGGGGATAAGTAGGAGACCGTGACCCAGAGAGTAGCTTGGGTGAGTGTAAATGAGAGGAGAAAGCAGCAAGTTGTAATAGGCCGTGGGCGCTCTAGGCCCTAAGGTTCAGAAGATGAGAGCAAGGGGATCAGGTCATGACATCCTACAGGGGGTATCTACTTGTGCTGGTAGCCACTCTGCCAGCCATGTGCCACGGTGAGGTCTCCCATTCCGGAGAGTAGCTCCTGCTCAGGCTGTGTAGTTCCTCAGTGGGGTGGTAGGTGTCTATGGGGAGCTGGTGATGACCACACTCGCCAGTCTCCCTGTGCTTTCTTTGACGTGCATTACCTTCAGTGGCTGCCCTTGCAGAAACACTGTTGCGTGCCATAGATAGAGTCGATTTTTCATATTTGGAAGTTCAAGCATTTCCTGAATGAAAATATTTTGAAATAATTGTCTAAGCTTCTGCTTTAAATAACAATACTTTTTATTTTTGAAGATTTTATTTATTTGAGAGAAAGAGAGCATGAGAGAGAGCACACATGAGTAGGGAGGAAAGGCAGAGGTAGGGGAAGAAGAGGCCTTCCCACTGAGCCAGGTAGCCTGATGCATGGGGCTTGATGTCAGGAGTGGGATCATGACCATAACCAGAGGGAGATGCTTGACCCTCTGAGCCACCCAGGCTCACCATAATATTCCTTCCTTCCTTCCTTCCTTCCTTCCTTCCTTCCTTCCTTCCTTCCTTCCTTCCTTCCTTCCTTTTTTTAAAAATATTTTTCTTTTCTTTTCTTTTCTTTTCTTTTCTTTCTTTTCTTTTCTTTTCTTTTCTTTCTTTTCTCTTCTCTTCTCTTCTCTTCTCTTCTCTTCTCTTCTCTTCTCTTCTCTTTCTTTTCTTTTCTTTTCTTTTCTTTTCTTTTCTTTTCTTTCTTTTCTTTTCTTTTCTTTTTTTCTTTCCAGCTCACATTCCAGGGTTTATTTATTTATTTATTTTTTTTTTTCTTTTAAAAATTTTTTTTAGTTGGAGTTCAGTTTGCCAACGTACAGCACAGCACTCAGTGCTTGTCCCATCAAGTGCCCCACCCCTTGGTGCCCGTCACCCATTCACCACAACCCCCCACCCACCTCCCTTTCCACCACCCCTTGTTTGGTTCCCAGAGTTAGGAGTCTCTCATGTTCTGTCGCCCTCACTGATATTTCCCACTCGTTTTCTCTGCTTTCCCCTTTATTTCCCTTTCACTTTTTTATATTCCCCAAATGAATGAGACCATATAATGTGTGTCCTTCTCTGATTGACTTACTTCACTCAGCATAATACCCTCCAGTTCCATCCATGTTGAAGCAGATGGTGGGTATTTTTTGTTTCTAATTGCTGAGTAATCCATGGTATATGTACGCAATGGAATATTATTCAGCCATGAGATTTTATTTATTTTAGAGGAAGTGAGCGAACATGTGCAAGCAGGGGGTGGTATGGGTGCAGAGGGAAAGAAAGAGGGTGAGAATCTGAAGTAGACTTTGCGCTGAGCCTGGCTGAGGGCTGGATCTTATGACTCTGATCATCACCTGAGTTTAGACCAAGAGTCAGATGCTGAACGGACTGAGCCACTCAGTTGCCCCTAAAGAATGGTACCTCTGAAGAAGCATTAGAGAATGCAGCTTTCTTTTATGTATTTATGGCAAATATTTATGAGAACACAGAATGTGTTCTGAAGCTTTATTTTCAAAAATTTTTTCTGACCCAGTTTGTTTTATTATTTAGTGTCAACAGAGGAAAGCAAAATTTGCGTTGGAAACACGCTTTGTCTTAAAACACAAAACAAATGTGTTTTACAGTATCAAATCTTGCTGCCGTTGAGAAGTTCCTTTTTGATCAAAAAGCGATTTATTAACAGGGTCGGAGTTATCTTTTATCAGCCTTGACTTAAGAGGGACTAAAGAGGGGAAAAGGAGAAAGGAGTCAGAAATATGCCGAGCAATTTGGAAAATCGGCAAATGAGGGGAAATCACTAGAAGAGGTTTTTTTTTCATTGTGTTTGTCTTTCTTCAGTTTTTATGTTTAGGTAAGGTTTCTTCAATTTGCAGGGATAATAATTTTTACTTTAGGAACCAGTGAGTGTGTTGTAAACTTGTCTAGAGATGGATTCTAGGAGGACTTTGAGGAAATCAGATTGGCAGTGAACAGATGGTTGATTATGTGGGCAAGAAGAGGGTCACCTGGGCGGTTCAGCGATTGAGCATATGCCTTCAGCTCAGGGCATGATCCCGTGGTCCCAGGATCGAGTCCCACATCAGGCTACTGGAGTGGAGCCCGCTTTTCCCTCTGCCTGTGTGTCTGCCTCTCTCTCTCTCTCTCTCTCTCTTTCTCTCTCTCTCTCGGTCTCTCATGAAGGAGTAAATAAAAATATTTATTAAAAAAGTGGCCAAGAAGAGGAAAGAACAAATAATCAACTGACATAGTATCGTATTTGGCAGCAATAGCCACTTTGACAAAACTCTAAACTCTGCTTGCAAATCTAGAATGTCTTGATGGGAAGTGAGGAGTGTGTAAATAATGGAATCAAGTTGCATTTTTGAGTTTACTGTTCCTTGTTATAACCTCTAGCCATGGAAATTGAATGCAGGTTTGATAAATGACTCATTTCTGGTTTTGGCGGAATCCTCAAGTGATAGGGAGAATTGGCCACATAGGTGAAAGAGGAGACTGACATGGTTGTATACTGCACTGGTTCTCAGCTAGAATTGTGCTGGTGAATCACAGTCAACTAGGGAACTTTAAAAGAATATACAAGCCAAAACTGTCCCGTGAAGCTTTCGACGGAGTAATCCAATAACATGTGTACACAGAGATTTGGAAATAGTTTTTTGAGATTCTGATACAACTCGGCTAAGAACTACTGAATGGGTAAGTATACATATACAAATTTAGAGATGTAAAAATATTAAATCTTTGCAAGAGCTGACGTTTGATACTGGCTACTTCCTTCCACTCTTTCATCTGTCTGTATCTCTATGAGAATTAGAGATGAAATTATTGGGCATCTGTGTTGGCTTGAAAAATAGTTACCTTTTCTCCAACTATCATTCCCTGGCACCCAGATGGGAAGTCTTTATGAGTAGTCTTTTAATAAGTAGCATCTGACCCTTTAAAGATTTTACATGTTTTGCTACCATTCTGATTAGTACAAGCAGGGTTTTTCCAATAGCAGCAGTAGAAATCCATGAACCTTCCTTTTTAGTTGAAGCTGTGCAAAAGACTATCTTAGGATGTCTTTCAAATTCACAGGGCCCTGGCATAATCAGGGCAGTAGTGTTTAACATTCAGCATGTAGTTAGTGACAATACAGATGGTAATTGTTTTAATAACTTTGCTTCAGCATTCCTCTGAACTCATTGCCTGTTCGGTTAGCAATCTGAGGGAAGTAAATACAAATAGATTGTAGTTGAAACAAGCATTGGAAAATTCTGACAGTAGGTGTTATGAGTCTTCATAGCAATTTTCATTAGAAGGTGGGGCCTAATTTGTTGGTAAAACGTGATCCTGATGCTTTAGGAAAGGATTGATGTCCAAGTATTTGTTTTATGCACAGCCGTTGGAAACAGTCACAGCGAATAGAAAAACACAAGTAGGCTATAGACTAAATGTGGCTCCCAGATATATTTAGTTTCCACTGTCAGTTGAGCTAAGATTTAAAATTATGACACACATGTAGAACTCTGGATTTTGAGCTTTTCTTGCAGATGACTTCTCGTACCTTGAGTCCATGCTGCTGTTTGGTATGCTGTGCAGAGGCTGTCCCTTTATATGAGGCATGTGTCTCTAGTTTGCTCGTGTCCCCGACTAGGTTCTTCACTGACTCGTGTCACCTGCTTTGCCTCCATAAGCATTGACTTTACAATTACTGTTTTATGGTGTATGTTGATAAAGATTTCAAGATTTTCAAGACAATCCCTGTTAATTGATAATATAGTTTTTGTATTTTATGTTAATTTCCTAGGATTCAGATTGACTTTTCAGTTTGTCTCCTAATTTTTTTTTCATTTCTTTGTTCAGTAATCATGGGAGACCCAGAGACAGAGAGGCAGAGAGCTAGGCACAGGGGGAAGCAGACTCTTATGGGGATCCTGATGTGGGCTCGATCCCAGGACCCTGGGATAATGATGTTCAACCTCTGAGTCACCCAGGTGCCTCGGAATGAATTTTCTAAGTTAGGAATTGAAAGTCGGTTTTTTCACAAACATTTTTTCTTTATATGTACAGTAATCATGTTCCTTTTGGAATATCTGCAAGCCATATGAGGTTAATCCTGGTTCTACTTGGATAGATTATGCATATTTCAGACAATATTATCTTTCTCCTTGGTATTATTCCCTAAATATGCAATTAATTTAGTAGCTTATATTATACTAAAAATAATCCGTATAAAGCAGTATTAGAATTTTTGAATAATATTTTTTACTTAAACTCAGTTTCCCAACATGTAAACACCCAGTGCTCATCTAGTATTAGAATTTTTATTGATAAGTCATGACATTTTTATTTCTGATTTACACTTTGTCTAAATTATAAAATAATCATAAATAGCAATGATAGTAGAAACTAGAATACAAACAGGTTTCTTTAGAAGTAGATGTGCATTAGGTTCCCAGAATTAGTATAATTGAGAATAAAATCTCATATTGACTTAATTCACTTAGCGTAATACCCTAAGTCAGTCAGAGAAAGACAATTCTCATATGATCTCATTCATATGTGGAATATAAGAAACAAGACAGAGGATCATAGGGGAAGAAGAGAAAAACTTAAACCGGAGAGACTGAGGGAGACAAAGCATAAGAGACTCTTAATCATAGGAGCCAAACTGAAGGTCACTGGAGGGGTGGAGTGGGAGGATGGGATAACTGGGTGGTGGACGTTAAGGAGGGCACATGATGGAATGAGTCCTGGCTGTTACATAAGACTGAGGAATCACTGACTTCTACCTCTGAAACTAATAATACACTATATGGTAATGAATTAAATAAACGGGTAAAAATGAAAAAAAAAATCTCATACTGCGCTTTCTAACAGTTAAGATAAAACTTTATCATGGTATAATAGGGGAAAGTCCAAGGACTATTTATGTAGTTACTTATTTTTAATATTTTATTGTTTTTATTTTTAAAAATTTTTTAAAGCTTTATTTTTTTAAAATTTTTATTTATTTATTTATGAGAGAGAGAGAGAGAGAGAGAGAGAGAGGCAAAGACACAGGCAGAGGGAGAAGCAGGCTCCATGCACTGGGAGCCCGACATGGGATTTGATCCTGGGTCTCCAGGATCGCGCCCTGGGCCAAAGGCAGGCGCTAAACCGCTGCGCCACCCAGGGATCCCTATTTTATTAATTAAAAAAAATTTTTTTTTTATTGGAGTTCAATTGGCCCACATAAAGAATAACACCAAGTGCTCATCTCATTGTGTGCCCTCCTTAACCAAAGATTAGTATTAAGCCGTCAAAATTCATTTGAAGCTTGTTTCTTTTATTTTTATTTTTCTTTTTAATTTTTAAAAGAATTTATGTGTTTTAGAGAGACAGCACATATGCACAGGCTTGTGGGGGTAGGGGAGGTGGAGAGGGAGAGGGAGAGAGAGAGTGTCTTAAACAGACTTGGTGCTGAGTGCCAGGGGAGCCCCGAATCCAACGTGGGGCTGGATCCCACGACCCTGAGATCACACCTGAGACAAAATCAAGAGTCACTCAACTGTCTACGCAGCCAGCTGCCCTGAAACCTAGCTCTTTTCATTCAGAGTCCATCTCCTTAGTGACTCATTTGGAGCAGGAGTGTTTTATGTTGACATCTGGGATCCCCATACCATTGATAGAAGAGAATCAAGCAAGTTTGTACAACCTGGAGGAAACCTTTACCTTTTTATTGGAAAGTTCTTAAAACTATATCCCTGGGAACTCTTATTTCTCAAGTATTAATGTTTGCTACAAAAAAAGGAATTGTCAAATGGGGATAAGCAAATGTAAATGGAGTTCATTTGTGCAAGATGTATAGTGCGGTTTTGTCATATTTCACAAACATAGATGATCATTGAATCTTTCTTTTGGGGCACAGTATCTCTGGAAATTATGTGTTCTTTGGACTGTAAGAGAAGAAACAGTACTCCAGAGATATCCATTAAAATCAATAACAATACTTTAAATATTTACTACTATGGTTTAGAGAGTGGAGATACAGAGATAAAAAATAACCCTCCCCTCTAGAAGCTGTTGGTTTAGATGGTGTGGAATAAAATAACTAGAGTATATCATAATCTATATTGTGAGAGCAGCAAAGATCCTTGGAGCCAGGCAATGTTTAAAGCGAGTTTGTGGAATGACTGCAGGTAATCTGTTGAAGAGGAAGAGGAGGTCTATTTTATTATTTTTATTTTACGTTTTAAAAAGATTTTATGTTTTTGAGAGAGACAGCGAGCGAGCGAGCAGGAGAGCGAGCACGAGTGGAGGGGAGGGGCAGAGAAAGAGGGAGAAGCTGACTCCTTGCTGCAGAGGGAGCAAAGAGGGACTCCATCCTGAGACCCTGGGATCATGACCTGAGCTCATGAGCTGAAGGCAGATGCTTGGGCAACTGAGCCACCCACACTCCCTGAGAAAGCAGAATTTTAAAAAGAAGGAGCAGCTGGTGAAACCATGGAGGGTTGAGAACGAAGGGGCTAATTTTATTTAAGGTCTCTGTTACATGTTTAAGTTACAGGATGGTTTAGAATTTTTACGATTCATTATCCAAATATGTAATTTTGTAAATTACAAATTTTGTTTGCACTTTTACAGGATGGCTTCACACCGCTTTTAATTGCTGTAAAAAACGACAAAAGGAAAATGGTGGCATTTTTAGTGGAAGAAGGAGCAAATGTCAATGCAGTTGACAACGCTAAAAGGTAAAGTTTTTTTTTGTATGTGTGAATCTTAGTATTTGGTCAAGAGTGGTAACAATTTCTGAAGGCAGAAAGTTTAACTTAATAAGAAGAGTATTAACTTACAGGTATAGTGAAAAATGTCAGCATGTGATCGATTCGGTAGAAGACAATTATTCTGACAGGACAACGTGAAGAACATTGTATAGTATAATTCAGGATCCTTTGTAATATAGATTGATGTCATTTGCAATAGTTTTTTTGCTGTATGATTTTACAGTAGCTAAAAGTGTTTCTTGTCAAAATTGTTAGTTTTTTAGCTCAGAGCATGATGCCAGAGTCCGGGAATTGAGCCCCACATCGGGCTCCCAGCAGGGAGCCTGCTTCTCCCTCTGCCTATGTCTCTGCCTTTCTTTCTGTGTCTCTCCTGAATAAGGAAATATAATTGATAAAAAAAAAAATTTAAAGAGTCCAAGCAGAAACCTCTGAAATGGTCTCCAAGCCTTCATTTGGTAGGGTAAACCAAAAACAACCCTGCATCCTAGGAGAGATGCAGAGGGATAGTGCTAGGAGAGCTAGGCAGTGGGATAGTGCTAAAGGATGAAAAGCTGGTGAGCTCTATCACATTTCTGCTTGATTCACTAGTCTGGCCCATTCAGAGACTGGATAGATTGTGGCAAATATCTGTAGTTACTGTCACCTTAAACAAAGAGTCGTTCCGCAGTTATTGTGCGCCTCTTATTGCTTCCAGAACAGATTAATAAGACGTCAGGTACATGGTATGTCACCACTGATACGGCAAATGCATTCTTTTCTATTCCGCTAGTGAATCAGAAATAGTTCATATTCATAGAGTATAGACAAAGTGTCCATTCATTTCATTTGCCTCGGTGTTTTATTAACTCATGAAGCTAGGCCATTTGAACATCCCCAGAATATCTCATTGGGCCTATCATACTGACACCATGCTAATTTGACATGAGGAGCAGTAAGAGGCTATAACGCTTTGGGCCCTTGGTAAGACCACATGAATTGACATATCCGTGAAGTTTTGAGGCATCTAGTGGGCATGCCAGGATATTCTCGCAGGAGTGAAATAAAAACTGCCACATTTTGAATACCTTTTCACAAAGACAGAAACTGGGAGACCTCTTTGGGTTCTGGAGGTAGCATATTTTACACCACTAATTCTCAATGTGTTGGGGGTGGGGTGGTGGGAGAATAATTCTCCTCGGGGAGCATTTGGCAGTGTCTGGAGACCTGTTTTTTGACATGTCAAAAGCTGTACATACTTATGTATCGAATTCGGTGAGTTTGTGCATAAGTGTAGACCTCTGTGAAATCATCACTGCCTTAAAGCCATAGTCCTACCCATCACCTCCCAAAGTTTCTTCCTGCTCTTATTAATTAGTTAATTAATTAATTGGTAAGAACACTTGACACAAGATCTACCCTCTTAGCAAATTTTAAGTATGCAATGCAGTATTATTAGCTATAGACACTGCTAACAATAGATTTGTCCGGAGACATTTTCGAGCCTCACAACTGAGGACGTTGCTGGCATCTAGTGGGTCGATGTCAGGAGTGCTGGTAAACATACCCAAGAGAGGCCTCCACAACAACCCACCATGTCCATGGTACAAGGTTGGGAAACCTTGTCCTACACTGAGTACTCCTTTCATCCATACACCTTGGTGAAACTAAAGAATGCAAGACTTCAGTGGTCTCAGAGCAGATGAATTGTGCAGCAGGTGCAGGCTGTGCTTAGGAGTCCCCACTGCTTTGGTCACAGGATCCAGTAGACCCTATGCTATTCATGGTGTCAGTGGTTGGGAAAAGTTGTACCGTGGATCTTAGGGCAAGCCCCTGTTGGAGAATCAGAGCGCAGGCCCTTGGGGTTTTCTGATCTTGAGTCCCCATCAGAAGCTTGCCTGTAGAGGAGTCCTATGGGAGACAGAAATGACTTGGTTTTAGTATTCCTTCTGTGCTAAGTCATTGGCTGGACAGCCTAGCAGAGACCCAAGGCCCTGGTGTGAGTGCTACGATGGATATGAAAATGTAGCAGCTGTGTCTACATTTTGAGCTACAGTTCAACTGTGCTCTCTATGGTAGATCCTCTAGAAGACTAATCCGAAGAGTGCAACTCCCTGGCCTCTATATTAGTCTGGGTCCAATCAGAAGATGGATATGACATAGTATTTTAAACCGTGGAAGTAAATATAAAGAATTACTAAATGATGATGAGATAGTAATGAAAAGATGGGACAGAGAAGTCTGAAGACAGTACCACAGAAGAGCTAACTTGGGAGGGGGGTCCAAAGTTGCTAAAGAAGGTGTGATTGCAGCACGATGGATGGCAGAGAAGTTTGAGTCCTGTATGTCTGACTTCCTCTGTGCATCCAATTACCAGCCTCAACTCATTTGTGTCCCAGAGGGTTGTTCCTGTTTGCCTGGAGATTGAGCAACTGGCCCTGGCCCATGTTCTGGTTTGCTTCCCTTCTTCTTCTTCATCTTCTTTCATCTTCATCTTCGTCTTCTTTGTGTTCTCCTTCTCCTCCTCCTTTCCTTCTTCTTCTCTTCTTCCTATCCCCTACTTTATTCTCCCTTGTCCCCCCCCCAACCCCCCTTGACCAGCATCAGAAGTACTCTTTCCAGCTGTGCACTCCAGAGCATGCAGTCCTGGCCCCAGCCAGTGACCTGCCTATAATGGATACCATGCACCCAGCAAATGCTCTTGACACCCTACTCACTCTGTGCATCCAGTCCTTAGTCTTAACTCTGCTGTATCCCTAAGGGGTTTGTTGCATCCTTCTGCATGTGCATATGATACACTGGAGGCCTTGCACTGCTCTGCTGGTCCGTGGGCTCATTGTGCCCTGACACTCTCTATACATCCATTTATCAGACAGGACTCCCTGCACTCCTGAAGGATAGTTCCTGTTCGCATGATGAGTAGCATGGACTAGCTTTGGCCAGGCAACTCTGACTGTAGTTCAGACATCTCCTTCAATGAGATCTGAATCCCAGCCTTGGGATTTACCCATTCGGGTAATCTTTCTTGGGTAATCTTGCACCTTAGTATTTGGATTTCTTTTCTCATCTTTATAGTTGATCTACTGTTACAGTTCATCATTTTTTTATATTAAACGTTCCCTGTTCAAATTACTAAGTGGTTTGTCTCCTGTCTGGACCCTCACTGATACACTATCCCTTCTTTTTGGAATGTGCTTCTCTCCCTCTCACTGGCTAACCCCTTTTCATTCTTTAATTTTAGCTTTGATACTGCTTCTTCCTGTGCATCCATCCCTGACTCACTACCCTTATTTTTACATGACTCCATAGGCCCTTTGAGCTCACCTGAGATGTGGCATTAAACTCGCCTCTACTCCGTGAACACCGCAATGTCATGTTTGTTGTTCCCTCACTGACTCCCACAATGCCAGAATACAGGTTTTCAGTACACGTTTCTGATTTAACTTTGGGTCCCTTTGAGGTGGTTCTCCCAGGTCAGGGATCTCCAGTAGACTATGGCCCAGGTCATCCTCAACACACTGGAGCCCTCAAATTCTCATCATGGTTTAATTACGACATAGTTTCAGTTTTCCTCAGTAGATAGAGTGGACTGCAAGGGGAGAGATGTCCAAAAGAATAAATAACCAGTTATGAAAAACTGTTGGTTGTTTTTTTTAAATTTTTATTTATTTATGATAGTCACACACACACACACACAGAGAGAGAGAGAGAGAGAGAGAGAGAGAGAGGCAGAGACATAGGCAGAGGAAGAAGCAGGCTCCATGCACCGGGAGCCCGACGTGGGATTTGATCCCAGGTCTCCAGGATTGCACCCTGGGCCAAAGGCAGGCGCTAAACCGCTGCGCCACCCAGGGATCCCCGTTGGTTGTTTTTTAAAGATTTTTATATTTTTGAGTGTGAGAGGACACAAATGGGGGTGGAGACAGAGGAAGGGGGAGAAGTAGACTCCCTGCTGAGCAGAGAACTCGAGGCAGGGCAACCCCAAGGCCCCTGAGTCCTGACCTGAGCTAAAGAAGCCTTATTTAAAAAAAAAAAAAAAAAAAAAAAAAACCTTATTTTTTTTATTTTTTATTTTATTTATGATAGTCACAGAGAGAGAGAGGGAGGCAGAGACATAGGCAGAGGGAGAAGCAGGCTCCATGCACCGGGAGCCCGATGTGGGATTCGATCCCGGGTCTCCAGGATCACGCCCTGGGCCAAAGGCAGACGCCAAACCGCTGCGCCACCCAGGGATCCCAGAAGCCTTATTTTTTTTAAGATTTTATTCATTCATTCATGAAAGACACAGAGGAGAGAGAGAGGCAGAGACACAGGCAGAGAGAGAAGCAGGCTCCATGCAGGGAGCCTGATGTGGAACTCGATCCCAGGACTCCAGGATCTCGCCCTGTGCCAAAGGCAGGCACTAAACCACTGAGCCACCGAGGGATTCCCTTAACGAAGCCTTTTAATGGACTGAGCCACCCAGGTGCCCCAATGGAAAGTGTGTGGTGAATTTCTTGGCAACTCTTAAAAGGAGAAGACATTCATGACAGCCCTGAAGTAGAATTGGAAAACCTGAGCTAAGGGATTTGGTAAAGCATTTATATCTCAGTTGTTTTTCGTCATAAAACCTATATTACCCTAACACTTTGTTATTTTCATTAGTATAACTACCAGATGAGTATGCGGCAATGTTGAACCAGGACATATATGAGACTCAGATGGGGATGGGAGTTCTAATCAGGAACTTTCTAGAGGATGTCTGTTCTAGATCCAAAATTGTTTTCCACAGAAGTCTGGGAATTGGAAATCTTAGGTTTCAGGTGATTGTGAGAAAGTCTTTGGGGGATCCACATAGCATTTGACCAAGGAACAAAGAAGCTCAGAGTTGGACTACCATATACTCTTTGAGTATCTCTGATCTATAGAAAAACACTACAGTCAACCAAATTCTTTAACGTACCTGGAGTCCTGGTGTGGAGTTCCTATCTCCTTATAGCCTGGTAATGCCGTTGCCTCTCATCGCAGGTTGCATTAGGAAATGTCAGTCTTCTCTTCAGTTGTCACTACAGAGAGCCTCTACTGGTCTCATAAGTCACCCTGGGGGATTCTAAGGGGACAAAAGATAATTTTCTAGCTGGCACCTGTAAGAGACAAATGCTTGATGCTCATAGTTGCAATCATTCACACGCACCAAAACCATTTGGTCTAGCTAAGCTGAATAGGGCCAAGAAATGGTTTCTTGTTGTTGTTACCCCTTTGTTTTTGTTCATTGCTCTTCCACCAATGAACATATCTGCCCTGGAACTAGCCACTCTCTCAGAAGGGACCCTAGTGGTCTCCAGAGTTCTGTAGGTCGTTCCAGCAGCAATTTCTGAAGACGCAGACCCCCTTAGTTTCTAGGTTGCTCATTCCAAACAACTTCTTGTCAAATCATGCAACCTACACACACAAAATGGCATTAAATGGCCTCTGAAATAAGTGCCTACACTTCTATCTATGCATTTGTCTTGCTGTAAAAATAGACAACAAACTTCCCAATTTTGCTGGTGCATCTTGTGCAACAGTAGTTTCTGTTAGGTTTTGTTGGTCAATTTCTTTTCTCTTTTCTTTTCTTTTTCCTTTCCTTCCCTTTCCCTTTCCCTTTCCCTTTCCCTTTCCCTTTCCCTTTCCCTTCCCTTCCCTTCCTTTTCTTCCTTCCTTTCTTTCTCTTTTCTTTTCTTTTTTCTTTTCTTTTCTTTTCTTTTCTTTTCTTTTCTTTTCTTTTCTTTTCTTTTCTTTCTTTTTTGTTGTTCTATTTGACAGAGAAAAAACAAGGATAAGGAGCAACGAAGGGAGAGGGAGAGGCAGGTTCCCCACCGACCAGGTAGCCTGATATGGGGCTTGATCCGAGGACCCTCAGATCGTGATCTGAGCTTCTGAAGGCAGATGCCTGACTAAGCCCCCACTCCTCCCCTTTTCTAAGCAGGCTATAGTCCCAATATGAGGCTTAAACTCACAACCCCAAGACCAAGAGTTGCATATTCTATCAACTAAGCCAGTCAGGGGCTCCTACTTTGCTTAATCCTTAAAATCATTAACAAATGTAATAGGAATCTGGTGAGTGAGTTTGGGGGTAGCTAGTTTTGTATTAGCTGTTGTCATGGGTTTGCTCCTGCTTTTTTCTATCTGCCTCACCCACAATATCGCGTGTAGTCCAGTTGTAATTAATTAATGGATCAATTACCACCACATTAAAAGAAGTTTCTGTAGACATTCGTATACAGCCTCGGGGTGTGTGTGTGTGTATCACATACACATAAATATGAACAGACTATCCTGTTTGTATTTTACTTGATTTTTTTTTTCAACCGCATCATACCATTCTTCATATAGATCTTTCTGGTGAAATCTTTCCCATCCAATCCGTGCCTTCCCTGAGTACCTACGAGAAACTGCCAACTTTTGTTAACAAACATGCAGTTTAAAAAGTGCTTTACTTTCATTACCAAATAAATACACAGATATCAAAAGAGTGACCACTTACAAGTTATAATGGGAAAATATTTCATTAGAAAAAAGAAAAAGCCAGGATATAAACACATCACGAGGTGTATGCAGGATTTACATAAGGGGAAAAAACCTCCTGGAAGCTAAGGAGGGATGTCAAATTAGACTTAAGCGCAAAGGCATAACGTGCATCTAAATACACTGATTCAAGTTGATTGATTCTGTTACCATTAATTCTCTTAACCTAATTAGAAATTCTCTCCATGAATTCTTTAAATTTGGCATAGTGATTAAAAATTCATCTCAAGTAACGTAGAGGTAAATATTGCCAAGAGAATATTAAAAAAGAGAAGATTAAGAAGGGGAACTATGGACCTGTATTGGATACTAAAACATATGTATAAAGAAGTTAAAATACTAGAGTACTGATTCAAGGTCAGTTGAATCCAGTGTAAAACCCAGAAACAGAAAAACATAACAGAATGTATGATAAAGTGGCATTTTAAGCTAGGTGAGAAAAGATGGATCATTTTTTAAAAATTTTTATTTATTTATGATAGTCACAGAGACAGAGAGAGAGAGAGAGAGAGAGAGAGAGAGGCAGAGAGACAGAGAGACAGGCAGAGGGAGAAGCAGGCTCCATGCACCGGGAGCCCGACGTGGGACTCGATCCCGGGTCTCCAGCATCGCGCCCTGGGCCAAAGGCAGGCGCCAAACCGCTGCGCCACCCAGGGATCCCGAGATGGATTATTTAGAAGAAGCAAATAACTATTTTTAAAAACAGTTCTTAAGTGTTGGGGCGCCTGTGTGTGGCTCGGTTGGTTAAGCCTCTGTTTATTTTTATTTTTTGTGTTTGTTGATTTCAGCTCACATTCCTCCGTGTCTCTCTCTCTCTCTCTCTCTCTCTCTCTCTCTCTCTCTCAGAAAAAAAAAATCTTTAATGTTGTACCACACTGCAAACTAAATCTTGGATTGATTAAAGATTAAATTGGGGAATAACAGCAAAAAATAAAAATAAAGAAAATGTAAACGTAAGGCTGGGCCAAATCGGAGGATTATGAGGCATGCAGAATTGCGTTTTCATTTCATCTAGGGAATATGAATTGTTCTCCCCTTGTGAGCTTGCACTTGATGATACACATTGCCAAGTCTGACCATGAGAACAGTTTTCTGTTGGCTGCATCTGCTCCATTCCATGGAGACTGACAGGGGTCCCTAGGGATGTGGAAGAGGAATCAACTGAGGGAGAGCATTCGTTAGGGAAGTATTCTGGGGGAACATGCTTTCATGCACTCTAGCCCTAGTCATATATAAATACTACTTTTTTTTTTCTTAAGATTTCATTTATTTATTCACGAGAAACTCAGGAAGAGGGAGAAGCAGGCTCCCTGCGGGGAGTCTCGTGCGGGACTCGATCCCAAAATCCAGGATCAGGACTTGATGAAAGCAGATGCTCAACCACTGAGCCACTCAGGGGCCCGGAAGACTACTTTTCCTCACCCCAGAGTCTTTTGCAAATGTCCCGTAATGCTCAGCCGTCCCGGCAACATTTGAGGGGAAGCCAGCCCAGGTCAAGGGGATCGCGGAGATTTGAGAGGCTTGGGCCTCCTGGGCCATGCTCTTTGGGCACCCTTGGCCATGGGCTCCTTGTGAGCAGGCGAGGGACGCCAGTTTCTGAGGTGCACAGGCGCATTTGTGTTTAGCTGCATTGCTGGGTTACATTTGTTCTGCAGAGAGAGATTTTGAACCCCGGCGCTTGGTCGCTGGGACGTTGCTGCGAGGCCGGCTTGGCTTATCTCCAGCACTAAGTGTTGAGCTCTAGAGGCGGCGAAAAGCTGTGTCTGTGAAGCCTGAAAGCTTTGCGATGAAGACCGTGTTTAGCTTCGGGGGTAACGGGCGAGCTGCCCTTGGGCTTCAAGATCAGCCCGCGGAGGGCCGGCTCTGGCGGCGTCTGAATGGTACCAAACTCGCCAGCCGGGCCCTGGGTACCACATCCCAGACAGAGGTCTCAGAAAGATCCACAAAGCTGCCAGCGGGGGCAATGCAGCGAAAGTGCAGCAGATTCTGTTGCTGGGGATAAATGACTTGAATGATAGAGACCACACGAACAGGTGATAGGGACTTTGCAGCGGCGGGGAGGAGGCAGGGTGGACGGGGAGAGGCGCTCACCTTGCTGGCCTGAGTCTGGAGAGCTGAGCCCTGGCTGACCACCAGGGCGCTTGGCCATCTTTCTTCTGGTGGCCCCGCAGCACTAGTTGGTGGAAGCTTACCTGGGGTCCACTCCGGCCCACTGAGCAACAAAATGTCTTCAGCTGCCTTTGGGCCCGTTCATAATTCTCCGTAGGGAGCACTTTACAGACAGTTTTGACGTGATTTAATGGATTTTCAATAGTAGTAGAAACGAAATTAAGGGGACGCCTGGGTGGCTGAGTGGGTGAGCATCTGCCTTTGGTTCAGGTCGTGATCCTGGGTCCTGGGAGCCCCAGTCGGGTTCCTAGCAGGGAGCCTGCATGTCCCTCTGCCTATGTCTCTGCCTCTCTCTCTGTCTGTCTCTCATGAATAAATAAAATCTTAAAAGAAAAACAGAAATGAAATTAAGTATATATGGTATTTTATTTTTAATGGACATCTTATACGAGTGTTATTAAAGAGTGCATGCTGAGAGAAGTAATTCCCAGAATTACTTTGGATACAGGGCAGTATCTGACTTCTGTGTACAGTTTGTACCTATGTCATTTACTGAGGGACCTTGGAAGGAGATTTGGAATTGGGAAGATGGTTCTGTCTGTGAATAGGAAGTCTCATTTTTCTGAAAATGTGTACTCTTCCCGTGTTTATCAGTATTCCACAACGCAATAGAAACGTTGCGGTTTTAGAAATTTTGAGCTTTTATGTACGGTCTCTGTTCTTTTCATTGTGATAAAATTAAGAAAAATTTTGCAATCACTCCCTATATTGTACACCTGCACCTAATATAATACAATGCTGTATGTTAACAAACTGGAACTAGAATAAAAACTTAAAAAAATTTTTTTTATAGAATACCTTCTAGTTATTAAAATGTACCTCAAATTTCTGCAAATTATTCCTTGACTAACAGCTGAAAAGACGGATAAATGAATGGAACACGTAAGAAAATGCCAAACACCTAAGTGTATGTTAAGACTTTATAACTTGATGCTGGTGACATTTCATATTAGTAGGAAAAGGTGAATCATTCATAATGTTGATGACATATCTGCTATTTGGAGAAAACTAGCTAGAATTGTATCTCATAAACATAAGTTCCAGATGGAATACAGATTAAAAATGTTAAATCTGCAAAATACAGTACAAAAGAAGAAAACACGAATGCTTCTGTGCCCGTTTTTTTATGTTGACAAAGACCATTCTAAGAATGACTTTAAAAGCAAGAGTTCGGGCAGCCCAGGTAGCTCAGGGGTATAGCGCCGCCTTCAGCCCAGGGCCTGATCCTGGAGAACCCAGGATTGAGTCCCACGTTGGGCTCCCTACATGGAACCTGCTTCTCCCTCTGCCTGTGTCTCTGCCTCCCTCTCTCCCCCTGTGTCTCTCACAAATAAAGAAAATCTTTAAAAAAATAAATAAATAAAAGCAAGAGTTCTGGAGGTTGATTCAGCCACATAAAAAATTAAAACTCTCTGTATATCAGAAAATAATATAAGAAAAGAATGTCCTTGCAAAATATTTACAACATATGTGTATCAGATAAAAAAAAATGTCTTTGTTTTACAGGGAAGGTATTAAAGGAATGAAATAGGGGGGCCTCTGGGTGGCTCAGTCAGTTGGCTGCTTCCGACTTCCTCTCAGGGTCATGATCTCTGGGTCCTGGGATTCAGCCCCTGGTGAGGCTCCCTAGTCAGTGGGGAGTCTGCTTTTCCCTCGGCCCCTCCCCTCTGCTGGTGCTCTCTCTCTGTCAAATAAATTAAAAAAAAAATCTAAAATATAAAAGGAATAAAATCCCATTTTCCATGTGTAAGCTTTGTGAAGGTAAAGAATGATGGTACTTATACTCCTGGTTAAAGTTGTTTTTGACTTTTCGGATAGTTCGTTGGTTAAGTCCCAATTGAAAAATATGTATTCCTTTTACCCATGAATTTTATTGATGTAAAGTACGCTTAGTAAATAATTAAAGATAAACAATATGCAATATGCTTTTCTCAGCACTATTTACAATAGCAATGTATTAAGAACTCATCTAATGGCCTGTATAAATTATAGGCAGTGTATCCATAGGCTGGACTACTATGTGACCGCTGAATGTGGCAAAGATAATTGATACACATTAACATGCAAAGCTGTACTTTAGTAGATCATTAAATGAGGGGAAAAAATTGTTTTGATGATACAAACAGATAAGCAGACAGACAATGGTTTTGTTATAGCCAAAAAGATGTGCAAAATATAAAACTAGTTTTCTTGTTTCTTAAAAAAGAAGTCTCTGATTTCTACAGGAAAAGGTATATAAAAATTCCAACAAAGGTTTATTATCAATGAAGTAATCCAGGAGAACAGCAAGAATATGAATCTTGTTGTAGAGACAAAAAGAATTTCTATTTACTTTTAAGAGGCTTCATTGATTTATTTGAGAGGGAGAAATCAGGCACACAAGCGGCAGGGAGGGGCAGGGGGACAAGCAGAAACCCCGTGGAGCAGGGAGCCTGATGACGTAGGACTTGATCGCAGGACCCCCGAGGTTCATGACTTGAGCCAAAGGCAGATGCCTAACTGAGTCACCCAGGTGCCCCTCTTTCTATTTAAAAAAATTTGATGGGCCAGGATTGGTATTTTCTGACAACCTTTATTTAGCCTCTTCAGAAGTAAGGGGAATATTTTTATGTGTATTGTAGATTTTATTATGCATAATTAAATATATACATACGATTTTGTTATGTATGGCTTTATAACGTGTAATAAGTAAATGATTAATAATTTGTTTTAGTTATTAAATCCTTATGAAAATAAAAAATACAAATGATACTGCCATAGCTTATAGAATTTTTGTTTCCCTCTTCTGAAAAAAAAGTAGCAAATATAAATTTTCATTGCTATTTCAAAAGTATTAGTTTACTTTACAAAAGTTTTCTTTAAAAGTACTGAACTTTCCTGTTGTCTTGGTGGCTGTTTGTTGAGCATCAGACTCTTGATTTTGGCTCTGGTCATGATCTTAGGATTGTGGGGTTGAGCCCCCTGTCGGGCTCCATGTTCAATGGGGAGGCTGCTTGAGATTGTCTCCCTCTCCGTCTGCCCTTCACCACATTCATGCATTCTCTCTTTCTCAAAGAAATAGATAAATCTAATATATCTTTAAATAGATATATTAAATATAGTATATATATTAATAGATAAAAAATCTAATATATCTTTAAGTAGATATATTAAATATAGTATACATATTAATAGATAAAAAAAACTATTGAACTCTCCAAATGTATTTATTCTTCAGTCCATGTATTTCCCAAACAGAACCTGAACACAGGATATGTAGCAGACATAGTCTACTCAGGATCTTTTTCATTCTTAAAAAGACTTCATGTTGCCCCGTATGAGCAAGATGAGAAATCTTATGCATTTAGTTTTTAATGCTTTCATTTTTAAGTAATCTCTTTACCAACGTGGGGCTCGACGTTTAAGGACACATGCTCTACTGACTGAGCCAGCCAGGCAATCTTAAGATGAGAGATTTTATTTTATTTTGTAAATGTTAAAAGATGTATTTATTTTAAAAGGAGAGAGAAGGTCATGGGAGAGGGAAGGGACAGAGGGAGAGAGAGGAACCCAAGCAAACTCCACCCTGAGCATGGAGCCTAATGTGGGGCTCCATCTTACGACCTTGAGATCATCCTGAGCCAAAACCAAAAGTTGGACACTCAATCAACTGAGCCACCCGGGTGCCCCTAAGGTGAGAAATTTTAAATGGAAGTATTAGGACTTAATCTCACGTGAAGCTTTTCCTTGGAACGTCCTGTCAAAGGAAAACATTTCTGAAGATCGGAAATTGTAAAAGATTACCTTTACCTGCCCTTTTGACATTTCGATAATATTAAATACTAATATTGGTAATTGGAAATACTTGATTTCTATGAATCTAAACATTTTCTATTAATTAAAATGCTTAATAAAATGAGCTTCCCCACCGCCCCCCCCCGCCCCCGAAAAATAAAATGAGCTGTCCCCGTTTATTTGAATCCTGAGTTTCTTTTGGCTTAAACTTCCTTGTAAACCGAAGTAAGAATTACTTAAAAATATCCTTTTGTTATTTTAGTCTCTTTTACCCGTAATGCTTTCAACTACTGAAAATTATTTTAGTTCTTGAACAGTGTAATTCCAAGCATATGACTAGAAGTGCAACAGACCTGTTGAATATGTCATTATTTCATTTAAGGCACCGTAGAGTGTATGATGCCCCACTAGTTATGTACCAAGAAGAAATTTTTAAAAATCATGCCAGCTATAGTTTTAAGACATGTTGAATTAGAAATTGGATTCCAGTGTCAGAGATATTAAAAGGTGACAAAAATGAGCATCTTAGAATCATTGAAATAGAGTATTCTTGCTCATCCTTAAACGTAGCTGCAAAGTAGGCATAATTGGATAATTTTACCTAATTGTAGTGGGTCTTTGTAAGTTGTATTAATAGTTATAATAATACTTGTGCTAGGAACTAGTATTCTAAACACTTTGCATGGATCCTCGCTTAAGGATCACGACAAGAGGTCTTGTGAGATAACTACCTTTTATTTTATTTATTATTACTATTGTTTGGTAACCTCTATAACCAACAGGGGGCTCGAACCCCTGGCTCCCGAGATCGAGTCACATGCTCTTCAGAGTGAGCCAGACAGGTGACCCGAGATAACTATTTTTATGCTCATTTTGTGGATGAGGAAATTGCGATAATTATAAGTGATAACAATTATGTGACAGAGTGCAAATAGGAATCATACTCAGCTTGAGCTGCCTCCTGAGGTCATGCTCTTCCTAAACAGATAGGCTGCTCTTTCAATAGAGTGGTGAATAATCACTAATAAATACTGTACTTTCTTTAAACGAATAATAATTCTTTGTTTTGGAGTCATGAGAAAAACATGGCTCCTTAAATTATATGAATTAATTTCGTGTTTTGAAATAGTACAGTGTAATTTCCTGACAATTCCTTTCACTTTCATAGGTCTGCTCTCCACTTGGCCTGTGTCCATGGTTATGTAAATATGGTGAAACTCCTGGTAGACCAGAAATGCCAGGTCAACCTCTGTGATGAAGAAAACAGGACAGCTCTAATGAAGGTGCGTGGTCACAGCTATGTCTGCCTGAGATGGATTGGATTGAAGTAGTTGGAATGAACATTTTTTTTTTCTTTTACCTAGAGTATCTAGATTAACCACTACTTTTCAGAAACTAGGATCACTGAAATGTGTAACACAGGCTCATTCTATGAGGTTTTTCTACCTAGGAAAAAAAACAAATAGATATCCTAATGTTCCATTTTAGGTATTAAGCCTGAATCATTTATAAGAGAAGGAGAAATCTGCTGTAACTACATATTAAATAACAATCAAATGTTTCCAATGCTATGTTAATACTTAACACTCATCTTAAAAATTGACTTTTGTGACAAGACTTTTGCATTTAAACATAACTCATTGGTGAAACTTGTGGCATGTTTCGTTCAAATTCCCAGAATTTACATTCTGTTTCTTGGTGTAATGCTTACAGGCTATAGAGTACGATGAAGTGGAATGTGCAAGATTTTTGCTGGAACATGGTGCTGATCCAAATATTATGGACAACGAGGGCAACACTGCTCTCCATTATGCGACCTTAATGGAAAACCTCCCAATGGCAGAGAAGCTGCTGTTACACAAAGCAGATATAGAGGCCAAAAACAAGGTACACATCAACTTTTTTTTTTTTTTTTTTTTACAAAGTATTTGACGTTCTAAATATATATATATATTCAAAAAGTTTTTTAATATATATGTATATGTATATATATATGTAGATAGGCACATATATATGAACACATGGACACGGAATTTTATACATCAGGTCCTGTCATCATGGAAACAACTCCAAAACCAAGCCAGGGGGAGGGAAAGAGAAAAGTAATGCATATAGAAAGGCAACTTTCTGTCTGCTAGCCACCCTTCCACCCCAGAAAGAAAATCTTCCCATTAGTGCCTGAGAGTAGATGGTGCTCTCAGAGCCCAGAAAGGATTGAAGGCCTAGAGGGGAGTGTGGTGATGATGGAGGCCGAATGCTGTGCGGGGGCTTAGGAGATGAATGCTTCTGGGGATAAGTAGGAGACCATGACCCAGAGAGTAGCTTGGGTGAGTGTAAATGAGAGGAGAAAGCAGCAAGTTGTAATAGGCCGTGGGCGCTCTAGGCCCTAAGGTTCAGAAGATGAGAGCAAGGGGATCAGGTCATGACATCCTACAGGGGGTATCTACTTGTGCTGGTAGCCACTCTGCCAGCCATGTGCCACGGTGAGGTCTCCCATTCTGGAGAGTAGCTCCTGCTCAGCCTGTGTAGTTCCTCAGTGGGGTGGTAGGTGTCTATGGGGAGCTGGTGATGACCACACTCGCCAGTCTCCCTGTGCTTTCTTTGACGTGCATTACCTTCAGTGGCTGCCCTTGCAGAAACACTGTTGCGTGCCATAGATAGAGTCGATTTTTCATATTTGGAAGTTCAAGCATTTCCTGAATGAAAATATTTTGAAATAATTGTCTAAGCTTCTGCTTTAAATAACAATACTTTTTATTTTTGAAGATTTTATTTATTTGAGAGAGAGCATGAGAGAGAGCACACATGAGTAGGGAGGAAAGGCAGAGGTAGGGGAAGAAGAGGCCTTCCCACTGAGCCAGGTAGCCTGATGCATGGGGCTTGATGTCAGGAGTGGGATCATGACCATAACCAGAGGGAGATGCTTGACCCACTGAGCCACCCAGGCTCACCATAATAATCCATTCTCCCTCCCTCCCTCCCTCCCTCCCTCCCTCCCTTCCTTCCTTCCTTCCTTTTTTTAAAAATATTTCTTTCTTTTCCTTTCTTTTCTCTTCTCTTCTCTTCTCTTCTCTTCTCTTCTCTTCTCTTCTCTTCTCTTTCTTTTCTTTTCTTTCTTTTCTTTTCTTTTCTTTTCTTTTCTCTTTTCTTTTCTTTTCTTTTCTTTTCTTTTCTTTTCTTTTCTTTTCTTTTCTTTTCTTTTCTTTTCTTCTTTTTTTCTTTCCAGCTCACATTCCAGGGTTTATTTATTTATTTTATCCTTTTTTTCTTTTTAAAATTTTTTTTAGTTGGAGTTCAGTTTGCCAACGTACAGCACAGCACTCAGTGCTTGTCCTGTCAAGTGCCCCACCCCTTGGTGCCCGTCACCCGTTCACCACAACCCCCCACCCACCTCCCTTTCCACCACCCCTTGTTTGGTTCCCAGAGTTAGGAGTCTCTCATGTTCTGTCGCCCTCACTGATATTTCCCACTCGTTTTCTCTGCTTTCCCCTTTATTTCCCTTTCACTTTTTTATATTCCCCAAATGAATGAGACCATATAATGTGTGTCCTTCTCTGATTGACTTACTTCACTCAGCATAATACCCTCCAGTTCCATCCATGTTGAAGCAGATGGTGGGTATTTTTTGTTTCTAATTGCTGAGTAATCCATGGTATATGTACGCAATGGAATATTATTCAGCCATGAGATTTTATTTATCATAGAGGAAGTGAGCAAGCATGTGCAAGCAGGGGGTGGTGTGGGTGCAGAGGGAAAGAAAGAGGGTGAGAATCTGAAGTAGACTTTGCGCTGAGCCTGGCTGAGGGCTGGATCTTATGACTCTGATCATCACCTGAGTTTAGACCAAGAGTCAGATGCTGAACGGACTGAGCCACTCAGTTGCCCCTAAAGAATGGTACCTCTGAAGAAGCATTAGAGAATGCAGCTTTCTTTTATGTATTTATGGCAAATATTTATGAGAACACAGAATGTGTTCTGAAGCTTTATTTTCAAAAGTTTTTTCTGACCCAGTTTGTTTTATTATTTAGTGTCAACAGAGGAAAGCAAAATTTGCGTTGGAAACACGCTTTGTCTTAAAACACAAAACAAATGTGTTTTACAGTATCAAATCTTGCTGCCGTTGAGAAGTTCCTTTTTGATCAAAAAGCGATTTATTAACAGGGTCGGAGTTATCTTTTATCAGCCTTGACTTAAGAGGGACAAAAGAGGGGAAAAGGAGAAAGGAGTCAGAAATATGCCGAGCAATTTGGAAAATCGGCAAATGAGGGGAAATAACTAGAAGAGGTTTTTTTTTTTATTGTGTTTGTCTTTCTTCAGTTTTTATGTTTAGGCAAGGTGTCTTCAATTTGCAGGGATAATAATTTTTACTTTAGGAACCAGTGAGTATGTTGTAAACTTATCTAGAGATGAATCCTAGGAGGGCTCTGAGGAAATCAGATTGGCAGTGAACAGATGGTTGATTATGTGGGCAAGAAGAGGGTCACCTGGGCGGCTCAGCGATTGAGCATATGCCTTCAGCTCAGGGCATGATCCCGTGGTCCCAGGATCGAGTCCCACATCAGGCTACTGGAGTGGAGCCCGCTTTTCCCTCTGCCTGTGTCTCTGCCTCTCTCTCTCTCTCTCTCTCTCTCAGTCTCTCATGAATGAGTAAATAAAAATATTTATTAAAAAAGTGGCCAAGAAGAGGAAAGAACAAATAATCAACTGACATAGTATCGTATTTGGCAGCAATAGCCACTTAGACAAAACTCTAAACTCTGCTTGCAAATCTAGAATGTCTTGATGGGAAGTGAGGAGTGTGTAAATAATGGAATCAAGTTGCATTTTTGAGTTTACTGTTCCTTGTTATAACCTCTAGCCATGGAAATTGAATGCAGGTTTGATAAATGACTCATTTCTGTTTTTGGCGGAATCCTCAAGTGATAGGGAGAATTGGCCACATAGGTGAAAGAGGAGACTGACATGGTTGTATACTGCACTGGTTCTCAGCTAGAATTGTGCTGGTGAATCACAGTCAACTAGGGAACTTTAAAAGAATATACAAGCCAAAACTGTCCCGTGAAGCTTTCGACGGAGTAAATCCAATAACATGTGTACACAGAGATTTGGAAATAGTTTTTTGAGATTCTGATACAACTCTTGGCTAAGAACTACTGAAGAACTACATATACAAATTTAGAGATGTAAAAATATTAAATCTCTGCAAGAGCTGACGTTTGATATTGGCTACTTCCTTCCATCCTGAGACTGTGGGATCATGACCTGAGCTCATGAGCTGAAGGCAGATGCTTGACCAACTGAGCCACCCACACTCCCTGAGAAAGCAGTATTTTAAAAAGAAGGAGCAGCTGGTGAAACCATGGAGGGTTGAGAACAATGGGGCTAATTTTATTTACTTTCTATGTTACATGTTTAAGTTACAGGATGGTTTAGAATTTTTACGATTCATTATCCAAATATGTAATTTTGTAAATTATAAATTTGTTTGCACTTTCACAGGATGGCTTCACACCGCTTTTACTTGCTGCAAATGAGAACAAAGAGGACATGGCGACAATTTTAATGGAAGAAGGAGCAAATGTCAATGCAGTTGACAACGCTAAAAGGTAAAGTTTTTTTTTGTATGTGTGAATCTTAGTATTTGGTCAAGAGTGGTAACAATTTCTGAAGGCAGAAAGTTTAACTTAATAAGAAGAGTATTAACTTACAGGTATAGTGAAAAATGTCAGCATGTGATCGATTCGGTAGAAGACAATTATTCTGACAGGACAACGTGAAGAACATTGTATAGTATAATTCAGGATCCTTTGTAATATAGATTGATGTCATTTGCAATAGTTTTTTTGCTGTATGATTTTACAGTAGCTAAAAGTGTTTCTTGTCAAAATTGTTAGTTTTTTAGCTCAGAGCATGATGCCAGAGTCCGGGAATTGAGCCCCACATCGGGCTCCCAGCAGGGAGCCTGCTTCTCCCTCTGCCTATGTCTCTGCCTTTCTTTCTGTGTCTCTCCTGAATAAGGAAATATAATTGATAAAAAAAAAAATTTAAAGAGTCCAAGCAGAAACCTCTGAAATGGTCTCCAAGCCTTCATTTGGTAGGGTAAACCAAAAACAACCCTGCATCCTAGGAGAGATGCAGAGGGATAGTGCTAGGAGAGCTAGGCAGTGGGATAGTGCTAAAGGATGAAAAGCTGGTGAGCTCTATCACATTTCTGCTTGATTCACTAGTCTGGCCCATTCAGAGACTGGATAGATTGTGGCAAATATCTGTAGTTACTGTCACCTTAAACAAAGAGTCGTTCCGCAGTTATTGTGCGCCTCTTATTGCTTCCAGAACAGATTAATAAGACGTCAGGTACATGGTATGTCACCACTGATACGGCAAATGCATTCTTTTCTATTCCGCTAGTGAATCAGAAATAGTTCATATTCATAGAGTATAGACAAAGTGTCCATTCATTTCATTTGCCTCGGTGTTTTATTAACTCATGAAGCTAGGCCATTTGAACATCCCCAGAATATCTCATTGGGCCTATCATACTGACACCATGCTAATTTGACATGAGGAGCAGTAAGAGGCTATAACGCTTTGGGCCCTTGGTAAGACCACATGAATTGACATATCCGTGAAGTTTTGAGGCATCTAGTGGGCATGCCAGGATATTCTCGCAGGAGTGAAATAAAAACTGCCACATTTTGAATACCTTTTCACAAAGACAGAAACTGGGAGACCTCTTTGGGTTCTGGAGGTAGCATATTTTACACCACTAATTCTCAATGTGTTGGGGGTGGGGTGGTGGGAGAATAATTCTCCTCGGGGAGCATTTGGCAGTGTCTGGAGACCTGTTTTTTGACATGTCAAAAGCTGTACATACTTATGTATCGAATTCGGTGAGTTTGTGCATAAGTGTAGACCTCTGTGAAATCATCACTGCCTTAAAGCCATAGTCCTACCCATCACCTCCCAAAGTTTCTTCCTGCTCTTATTAATTAGTTAATTAATTAATTGGTAAGAACACTTGACACAAGATCTACCCTCTTAGCAAATTTTAAGTATGCAATGCAGTATTATTAGCTATAGACACTGCTAACAATAGATTTGTCCGGAGACATTTTCGAGCCTCACAACTGAGGACGTTGCTGGCATCTAGTGGGTCGATGTCAGGAGTGCTGGTAAACATACCCAAGAGAGGCCTCCACAACAACCCACCATGTCCATGGTACAAGGTTGGGAAACCTTGTCCTACACTGAGTACTCCTTTCATCCATACACCTTGGTGAAACTAAAGAATGCAAGACTTCAGTGGTCTCAGAGCAGATGAATTGTGCAGCAGGTGCAGGCTGTGCTTAGGAGTCCCCACTGCTTTGGTCACAGGATCCAGTAGACCCTATGCTATTCATGGTGTCAGTGGTTGGGAAAAGTTGTACCGTGGATCTTAGGGCAAGCCCCTGTTGGAGAATCAGAGCGCAGGCCCTTGGGGTTTTCTGATCTTGAGTCCCCATCAGAAGCTTGCCTGTAGAGGAGTCCTATGGGAGACAGAAATGACTTGGTTTTAGTATTCCTTCTGTGCTAAGTCATTGGCTGGACAGCCTAGCAGAGACCCAAGGCCCTGGTGTGAGTGCTACGATGGATATGAAAATGTAGCAGCTGTGTCTACATTTTGAGCTACAGTTCAACTGTGCTCTCTATGGTAGATCCTCTAGAAGACTAATCCGAAGAGTGCAACTCCCTGGCCTCTATATTAGTCTGGGTCCAATCAGAAGATGGATATGACATAGTATTTTAAACCGTGGAAGTAAATATAAAGAATTACTAAATGATGATGAGATAGTAATGAAAAGATGGGACAGAGAAGTCTGAAGACAGTACCACAGAAGAGCTAACTTGGGAGGGGGGTCCAAAGTTGCTAAAGAAGGTGTGATTGCAGCACGATGGATGGCAGAGAAGTTTGAGTCCTGTATGTCTGACTTCCTCTGTGCATCCAATTACCAGCCTCAACTCATTTGTGTCCCAGAGGGTTGTTCCTGTTTGCCTGGAGATTGAGCAACTGGCCCTGGCCCATGTTCTGGTTTGCTTCCCTTCTTCTTCTTCATCTTCTTTCATCTTCATCTTCGTCTTCTTTGTGTTCTCCTTCTCCTCCTCCTTTCCTTCTTCTTCTCTTCTTCCTATCCCCTACTTTATTCTCCCTTGTCCCCCCCCCAACCCCCCTTGACCAGCATCAGAAGTACTCTTTCCAGCTGTGCACTCCAGAGCATGCAGTCCTGGCCCCAGCCAGTGACCTGCCTATAATGGATACCATGCACCCAGCAAATGCTCTTGACACCCTACTCACTCTGTGCATCCAGTCCTTAGTCTTAACTCTGCTGTATCCCTAAGGGGTTTGTTGCATCCTTCTGCATGTGCATATGATACACTGGAGGCCTTGCACTGCTCTGCTGGTCCGTGGGCTCATTGTGTCCTGACACTCTCTATACATCCATTTATCAGACAGGACTCCCTGCACTCCTGAAGGATAGTTCCTGTTCGCATGATGAGTAGCATGGACTAGCTTTGGCCAGGCAACTCTGACTGTAGTTCAGACATCTCCTTCAATGAGATCTGAATCCCAGCCTTGGGATTTACCCATTCGGGTAATCTTTCTTGGGTAATCTTGCACCTTAGTATTTGGATTTCTTTTCTCATCTTTATAGTTGATCTACTGTTACAGTTCATCATTTTTTTATATTAAACGTTCCCTGTTCAAATTACTAAGTGGTTTGTCTCCTGTCTGGACCCTCACTGATACACTATCCCTTCTTTTTGGAATGTGCTTCTCTCCCTCTCACTGGCTAACCCCTTTTCATTCTTTAATTTTAGCTTTGATACTGCTTCTTCCTGTGCATCCATCCCTGACTCACTACCCTTATTTTTACATGACTCCATAGGCCCTTTGAGCTCACCTGAGATGTGGCATTAAACTCGCCTCTACTCCGTGAACACCGCAATGTCATGTTTGTTGTTCCCTCACTGACTCCCACAATGCCAGAATACAGGTTTTCAGTACACGTTTCTGATTTAACTTTGGGTCCCTTTGAGGTGGTTCTCCCAGGTCAGGGATCTCCAGTAGACTATGGCCCAGGTCATCCTCAACACACTGGAGCCCTCAAATTCTCATCATGGTTTAATTACGACATAGTTTCAGTTTTCCTCAGTAGATAGAGTGGACTGCAAGGGGAGAGATGTCCAAAAGAATAAATAACCAGTTATGAAAAACTGTTGGTTGTTTCTTTTAAATTTTTATTTATTTATGATAGTCACACACACACACACAGAGAGAGAGAGAGAGAGAGAGAGAGAGAGGCAGAGACATAGGCAGAGGAAGAAGCAGGCTCCATGCACCGGGAGCCCGACGTGGGATTTGATCCCAGGTCTCCAGGATTGCACCCTGGGCCAAAGGCAGGCGCTAAACCGCTGCGCCACCCAGGGATCCCCGTTGGTTGTTTTTTAAAGATTTTTATATTTTTGAGTGTGAGAGGACACAAATGGGGGTGGAGACAGAGGAAGGGGGAGAAGTAGACTCCCTGCTGAGCAGAGAACTCGAGGCAGGGCAACCCCAAGGCCCCTGAGTCCTGACCTGAGCTAAAGAAGCCTTATTTAAAAAAAAAAAAAAAAAAAAAAAAAAAACCTTATTTTTTTTATTTTTTATTTTATTTATGATAGTCACAGAGAGAGAGAGGGAGGCAGAGACATAGGCAGAGGGAGAAGCAGGCTCCATGCACCAGGAGCCCGATGTGGGATTCGATCCCGGGTCTCCAGGATCACGCCCTGGGCCAAAGGCAGACGCCAAACCGCTGCGCCACCCAGGGATCCCAGAAGCCTTATTTTTTTTAAGATTTTATTCATTCATTCATGAAAGACACAGAGGAGAGAGAGAGGCAGAGACACAGGCAGAGAGAGAAGCAGGCTCCATGCAGGGAGCCTGATGTGGAACTCGATCCCAGGACTCCAGGATCTCGCCCTGTGCCAAAGGCAGGCACTAAACCACTGAGCCACCGAGGGATTCCCTTAACGAAGCCTTTTAATGGACTGAGCCACCCAGGTGCCCCAATGGAAAGTGTGTGGTGAATTTCTTGGCAACTCTTAAAAGGAGAAGACATTCATGACAGCCCTGAAGTAGAATTGGAAAACCTGAGCTAAGGGATTTGGTAAAGCATTTATATCTCAGTTGTTTTTCGTCATAAAACCTATATTACCCTAACACTTTGTTATTTTCATTAGTATAACTACCAGATGAGTATGCGGCAATGTTGAACCAGGACATATATGAGACTCAGATGGGGATGGGAGTTCTAATCAGGAACTTTCTAGAGGATGTCTGTTCTAGATCCAAAATTGTTTTCCACAGAAGTCTGGGAATTGGAAATCTTAGGTTTCAGGTGATTGTGAGAAAGTCTTTGGGGGATCCACATAGCATTTGACCAAGGAACAAAGAAGCTCAGAGTTGGACTACCATATACTCTTTGAGTATCTCTGATCTATAGAAAAACACTACAGTCAACCAAATTCTTTAACGTACCTGGAGTCCTGGTGTGGAGTTCCTATCTCCTTATAGCCTGGTAATGCCGTTGCCTCTCATCGCAGGTTGCATTAGGAAATGTCAGTCTTCTCTTCAGTTGTCACTACAGAGAGCCTCTACTGGTCTCATAAGTCACCCTGGGGGATTCTAAGGGGACAAAAGATAATTTTCTAGCTGGCACCTGTAAGAGACAAATGCTTGATGCTCATAGTTGCAATCATTCACACGCACCAAAACCATTTGGTCTAGCTAAGCTGAATAGGGCCAAGAAATGGTTTCTTGTTGTTGTTACCCCTTTGTTTTTGTTCATTGCTCTTCCACCAATGAACATATCTGCCCTGGAACTAGCCACTCTCTCAGAAGGGACCCTAGTGGTCTCCAGAGTTCTGTAGGTCGTTCCAGCAGCAATTTCTGAAGACGCAGACCCCCTTAGTTTCTAGGTTGCTCATTCCAAACAACTTCTTGTCAAATCATGCAACCTACACACACAAAATGGCATTAAATGGCCTCTGAAATAAGTGCCTACACTTCTATCTATGCATTTGTCTTGCTGTAAAAATAGACAACAAACTTCCCAATTTTGCTGGTGCATCTTGTGCAACAGTAGTTTCTGTTAGGTTTTGTTGGTCAATTTCTTTTCTCTTTTCTTTTCTTTTTCCTTTCCTTCCCTTTCCCTTTCCCTTTCCCTTTCCCTTTCCCTTTCCCTTTCCCTTTCCCTTTCCCTTTCCCTTCCCTTCCCTTCCTTTTCTTCCTTCCTTTCTTTCTCTTTTCTTTTCTTTTTTCTTTTCTTTTCTTTTCTTTTCTTTTCTTTCTTTTTTGTTGTTCTATTTGACAGAGAAAAAACAAGGATAAGGAGCAACGAAGGGAGAGGGAGAGGCAGGTTCCCCACCGACCAGGTAGCCTGATATGGGGCTTGATCCCAGGACCCTCAGATCGTGATCTGAGCTTCTGAAGGCAGATGCCTGACTAAGCCCCCACTCCTCCCCTTTTCTAAGCAGGCTATAGTCCCAATATGAGGCTTAAACTCACAACCCCAAGACCAAGAGTTGCATATTCTATCAACTAAGCCAGTCAGGGGCTCCTACTTTGCTTAATCCTTAAAATCATTAACAAATGTAATAGGAATCTGGTGAGTGAGTTTGGGGGTAGCTAGTTTTGTATTAGCTGTTGTCATGGGTTTGCTCCTGCTTTTTTCTATCTGCCTCACCCACAATATCGCGTGTAGTCCAGTTGTAATTAATTAATGGATCAATTACCACCACATTAAAAGAAGTTTCTGTAGACATTCGTATACAGCCTCGGGGTGTGTGTGTGTGTATCACATACACATAAATATGAACAGACTATCCTGTTTGTATTTTACTTGATTTTTTTTTTCAACCGCATCATACCATTCTTCATATAGATCTTTCTGGTGAAATCTTTCCCATCCAATCCGTGCCTTCCCTGAGTACCTACGAGAAACTGCCAACTTTTGTTAACAAACATGCAGTTTAAAAAGTGCTTTACTTTCATTACCAAATAAATACACAGATATCAAAAGAGTGACCACTTACAAGTTATAATGGGAAAATATTTCATTAGAAAAAAGAAAAAGCCAGGATATAAACACATCACGAGGTGTATGCAGGATTTACATAAGGGGAAAAAACCTCCTGGAAGCTAAGGAGGGATGTCAAATTAGACTTAAGCGCAAAGGCATAACGTGCATCTAAATACACTGATTCAAGTTGATTGATTCTGTTACCATTAATTCTCTTAACCTAATTAGAAATTCTCTCCATGAATTCTTTAAATTTGGCATAGTGATTAAAAATTCATCTCAAGTAACGTAGAGGTAAATATTGCCAAGAGAATATTAAAAAAGAGAAGATTAAGAAGGGGAACTATGGACCTGTATTGGATACTAAAACATATGTATAAAGAAGTTAAAATACTAGAGTACTGATTCAAGGTCAGTTGAATCCAGTGTAAAACCCAGAAACAGAAAAACATAACAGAATGTATGATAAAGTGGCATTTTAAGCTAGGTGAGAAAAGATGGATCATTTTTTAAAAATTTTTATTTATTTATGATAGTCACAGAGACAGAGAGAGAGAGAGAGAGAGAGAGAGAGGCAGAGAGACAGAGAGACAGGCAGAGGGAGAAGCAGGCTCCATGCACCGGGAGCCCGACGTGGGACTCGATCCCGGGTCTCCAGCATCGCGCCCTGGGCCAAAGGCAGGCGCCAAACCGCTGCGCCACCCAGGGATCCCGAGATGGATTATTTAGAAGAAGCAAATAACTATTTTTAAAAACAGTTCTTAAGTGTTGGGGCGCCTGTGTGTGGCTCGGTTGGTTAAGCCTCTGTTTATTTTTATTTTTTGTGTTTGTTGATTTCAGCTCACATTCCTCCGTGTCTCTCTCTCTCTCTCTCTCTCTCTCTCTCTCTCTCTCTCTCTCTCTCAGAAAAAAAAAAATCTTTAATGTTGTACCACACTGCAAACTAAATCTTGGATTGATTAAAGATTAAATTGGGGAATAACAGCAAAAAATAAAAATAAAGAAAATGTAAACGTAAGGCTGGGCCAAATCGGAGGATTATGAGGCATGCAGAATTGCGTTTTCATTTCATCTAGGGAATATGAATTGTTCTCCCCTTGTGAGCTTGCACTTGATGATACACATTGCCAAGTCTGACCATGAGAACAGTTTTCTGTTGGCTGCATCTGCTCCATTCCATGGAGACTGACAGGGGTCCCTAGGGATGTGGAAGAGGAATCAACTGAGGGAGAGCATTCGTTAGGGAAGTATTCTGGGGGAACATGCTTTCATGCACTCTAGCCCTAGTCATATATAAATACTACTTTTTTTTTTCTTAAGATTTCATTTATTTATTCACGAGAAACTCAGGAAGAGGGAGAAGCAGGCTCCCTGCGGGGAGTCTCGTGCGGGACTCGATCCCAAAATCCAGGATCAGGACTTGATGAAAGCAGATGCTCAACCACTGAGCCACTCAGGGGCCCGGAAGACTACTTTTCCTCACCCCAGAGTCTTTTGCAAATGTCCCGTAATGCTCAGCCGTCCCGGCAACATTTGAGGGGAAGCCAGCCCAGGTCAAGGGGATCGCGGAGATTTGAGAGGCTTGGGCCTCCTGGGCCATGCTCTTTGGGCACCCTTGGCCATGGGCTCCTTGTGAGCAGGCGAGGGACGCCAGTTTCTGAGGTGCACAGGCGCATTTGTGTTTAGCTGCATTGCTGGGTTACATTTGTTCTGCAGAGAGAGATTTTGAACCCCGGCGCTTGGTCGCTGGGACGTTGCTGCGAGGCCGGCTTGGCTTATCTCCAGCACTAAGTGTTGAGCTCTAGAGGCGGCGAAAAGCTGTGTCTGTGAAGCCTGAAAGCTTTGCGATGAAGACCGTGTTTAGCTTCGGGGGTAACGGGCGAGCTGCCCTTGGGCTTCAAGATCAGCCCGCGGAGGGCCGGCTCTGGCGGCGTCTGAATGGTACCAAACTCGCCAGCCGGGCCCTGGGTACCACATCCCAGACAGAGGTCTCAGAAAGATCCACAAAGCTGCCAGCGGGGGCAATGCAGTGAAAGTGCAGCAGATTCTGTTGCTGGGGATAAATGACTTGAATGATAGAGACCACACGAACAGGTGATAGGGACTTTGCAGCGGCGGGGAGGAGGCAGGGTGGACGGGGAGAGGCGCTCACCTTGCTGGCCTGAGTCTGGAGAGCTGAGCCCTGGCTGACCACCAGGGCGCTTGGCCATCTTTCTTCTGGTGGCCCCGCAGCACTAGTTGGTGGAAGCTTACCTGGGGTCCACTCCGGCCCACTGAGCAACAAAATGTCTTCAGCTGCCTTTGGGCCCGTTCATAATTCTCCGTAGGGAGCACTTTACAGACAGTTTTGACGTGATTTAATGGATTTTCAATAGTAGTAGAAACGAAATTAAGGGGACGCCTGGGTGGCTGAGTGGGTGAGCATCTGCCTTTGGTTCAGGTCGTGATCCTGGGTCCTGGGAGCCCCAGTCGGGTTCCTAGCAGGGAGCCTGCATGTCCCTCTGCCTATGTCTCTGCCTCTCTCTCTGTCTGTCTCTCATGAATAAATAAAATCTTAAAAGAAAAACAGAAATGAAATTAAGTATATATGGTATTTTATTTTTAATGGACATCTTATACGAGTGTTATTAAAGAGTGCATGCTGAGAGAAGTAATTCCCAGAATTACTTTGGATACAGGGCAGTATCTGACTTCTGTGTACAGTTTGTACCTATGTCATTTACTGAGGGACCTTGGAAGGAGATTTGGAATTGGGAAGATGGTTCTGTCTGTGAATAGGAAGTCTCATTTTTCTGAAAATGTGTACTCTTCCCGTGTTTATCAGTATTCCACAACGCAATAGAAACGTTGCGGTTTTAGAAATTTTGAGCTTTTATGTACGGTCTCTGTTCTTTTCATTGTGATAAAATTAAGAAAAATTTTGCAATCACTCCCTATATTGTACACCTGCACCTAATATAATACAATGCTGTATGTTAACAAACTGGAACTAGAATAAAAACTTAAAAAAATTTTTTTTATAGAATACCTTCTAGTTATTAAAATGTACCTCAAATTTCTGCAAATTATTCCTTGACTAACAGCTGAAAAGACGGATAAATGAATGGAACACGTAAGAAAATGCCAAACACCTAAGTGTATGTTAAGACTTTATAACTTGATGCTGGTGACATTTCATATTAGTAGGAAAAGGTGAATCATTCATAATGTTGATGACATATCTGCTATTTGGAGAAAACTAGCTAGAATTGTATCTCATAAACATAAGTTCCAGATGGAATACAGATTAAAAATGTTAAATCTGCAAAATACAGTACAAAAGAAGAAAACACGAATGCTTCTGTGCCCGTTTTTTTATGTTGACAAAGACCATTCTAAGAATGACTTTAAAAGCAAGAGTTCGGGCAGCCCAGGTAGCTCAGGGGTATAGCGCCGCCTTCAGCCCAGGGCCTGATCCTGGAGAACCCAGGATTGAGTCCCACGTTGGGCTCCCTACATGGAACCTGCTTCTCCCTCTGCCTGTGTCTCTGCCTCCCTCTCTCCCCCTGTGTCTCTCACAAATAAAGAAAATCTTTAAAAAAATAAATAAATAAAAGCAAGAGTTCTGGAGGTTGATTCAGCCACATAAAAAATTAAAACTCTCTGTATATCAGAAAATAATATAAGAAAAGAATGTCCTTGCAAAATATTTACAACATATGTGTATCAGATAAAAAAAAATGTCTTTGTTTTACAGGGAAGGTATTAAAGGAATGAAATAGGGGGGCCTCTGGGTGGCTCAGTCAGTTGGCTGCTTCCGACTTCCTCTCAGGGTCATGATCTCTGGGTCCTGGGATTCAGCCCCTGGTGAGGCTCCCTAGTCAGTGGGGAGTCTGCTTTTCCCTCGGCCCCTCCCCTCTGCTGGTGCTCTCTCTCTGTCAAATAAATTAAAAAAAAAATCTAAAATATAAAAGGAATAAAATCCCATTTTCCATGTGTAAGCTTTGTGAAGGTAAAGAATGATGGTACTTATACTCCTGGTTAAAGTTGTTTTTGACTTTTCGGATAGTTCGTTGGTTAAGTCCCAATTGAAAAATATGTATTCCTTTTACCCATGAATTTTATTGATGTAAAGTACGCTTAGTAAATAATTAAAGATAAACAATATGCAATATGCTTTTCTCAGCACTATTTACAATAGCAATGTATTAAGAACTCATCTAATGGCCTGTATAAATTATAGGCAGTGTATCCATAGGCTGGACTACTATGTGACCGCTGAATGTGGCAAAGATAATTGATACACATTAACATGCAAAGCTGTACTTTAGTAGATCATTAAATGAGGGGAAAAAATTGTTTTGATGATACAAACAGATAAGCAGACAGACAATGGTTTTGTTATAGCCAAAAAGATGTGCAAAATATAAAACTAGTTTTCTTGTTTCTTAAAAAAGAAGTCTCTGATTTCTACAGGAAAAGGTATATAAAAATTCCAACAAAGGTTTATTATCAATGAAGTAATCCAGGAGAACAGCAAGAATATGAATCTTGTTGTAGAGACAAAAAGAATTTCTATTTACTTTTAAGAGGCTTCATTGATTTATTTGAGAGGGAGAAATCAGGCACACAAGCGGCAGGGAGGGGCAGGGGGACAAGCAGAAACCCCGTGGAGCAGGGAGCCTGATGACGTAGGACTTGATCGCAGGACCCCCGAGGTTCATGACTTGAGCCAAAGGCAGATGCCTAACTGAGTCACCCAGGTGCCCCTCTTTCTATTTAAAAAAATTTGATGGGCCAGGATTGGTATTTTCTGACAACCTTTATTTAGCCTCTTCAGAAGTAAGGGGAATATTTTTATGTGTATTGTAGATTTTATTATGCATAATTAAATATATACATACGATTTTGTTATGTATGGCTTTATAACGTGTAATAAGTAAATGATTAATAATTTGTTTTAGTTATTAAATCCTTATGAAAATAAAAAATACAAATGATACTGCCATAGCTTATAGAATTTTTGTTTCCCTCTTCTGAAAAAAAAGTAGCAAATATAAATTTTCATTGCTATTTCAAAAGTATTAGTTTACTTTACAAAAGTTTTCTTTAAAAGTACTGAACTTTCCTGTTGTCTTGGTGGCTGTTTGTTGAGCATCAGACTCTTGATTTTGGCTCTGGTCATGATCTTAGGATTGTGGGGTTGAGCCCCCTGTCGGGCTCCATGTTCAATGGGGAGGCTGCTTGAGATTGTCTCCCTCTCCGTCTGCCCTTCACCACATTCATGCATTCTCTCTTTCTCAAAGAAATAGATAAATCTAATATATCTTTAAATAGATATATTAAATATAGTATATATATTAATAGATAAAAAATCTAATATATCTTTAAGTAGATATATTAAATATAGTATACATATTAATAGATAAAAAAAACTATTGAACTCTCCAAATGTATTTATTCTTCAGTCCATGTATTTCCCAAACAGAACCTGAACACAGGATATGTAGCAGACATAGTCTACTCAGGATCTTTTTCATTCTTAAAAAGACTTCATGTTGCCCCGTATGAGCAAGATGAGAAATCTTATGCATTTAGTTTTTAATGCTTTCATTTTTAAGTAATCTCTTTACCAACGTGGGGCTCGACGTTTAAGGACACATGCTCTACTGACTGAGCCAGCCAGGCAATCTTAAGATGAGAGATTTTATTTTATTTTGTAAATGTTAAAAGATGTATTTATTTTAAAAGGAGAGAGAAGGTCATGGGAGAGGGAAGGGACAGAGGGAGAGAGAGGAACCCAAGCAAACTCCACCCTGAGCATGGAGCCTAATGTGGGGCTCCATCTTACGACCTTGAGATCATCCTGAGCCAAAACCAAAAGTTGGACACTCAATCAACTGAGCCACCCGGGTGCCCCTAAGGTGAGAAATTTTAAATGGAAGTATTAGGACTTAATCTCACGTGAAGCTTTTCCTTGGAACGTCCTGTCAAAGGAAAACATTTCTGAAGATCGGAAATTGTAAAAGATTACCTTTACCTGCCCTTTTGACATTTCGATAATATTAAATACTAATATTGGTAATTGGAAATACTTGATTTCTATGAATCTAAACATTTTCTATTAATTAAAATGCTTAATAAAATGAGCTTCCCCACCGCCCCCCCCGCCCCCGAAAAATAAAATGAGCTGTCCCCGTTTATTTGAATCCTGAGTTTCTTTTGGCTTAAACTTCCTTGTAAACCGAAGTAAGAATTACTTAAAAATATCCCTTTGTTATTTTAGTCTCTTTTACCCGTAATGCTTTCAACTACTGAAAATTATTTTAGTTCTTGAACAGTGTAATTCCAAGTATATGACTAGAAGTGCAACAGACCTGTTGAATATGTCATTATTTCATTTAAGGCACCGTAGAGTGTATGATGCCCCACTAGTTATGTACCAAGAAGAAATTTTTAAAAATCATGCCAGCTATAGTTTTAAGACATGTTGAATTAGAAATTGGATTCCAGTGTCAGAGATATTAAAAGGTGACAAAAATGAGCATCTTAGAATCATTGAAATAGAGTATTCTTGCTCATCCTTAAACGTAGCTGCAAAGTAGGCATAATTGGATAATTTTACCTAATTGTAGTGGGTCTTTGTAAGTTGTATTAATAGTTATAATAATACTTGTGCTAGGAACTAGTATTCTAAACACTTTGCATGGATCCTCGCTTAAGGATCACGACAAGAGGTCTTGTGAGATAACTACCTTTTATTTTATTTATTATTACTATTGTTTGGTAACCTCTATAACCTACAGGGGGCTCGAACCCCTGGCTCCCGGGATCGAGTCACATGCTCTTCAGAGTGAGCCAGACAGGTGACCCGAGATAACTATTTTTATGCTCATTTTGTGGATGAGGAAATTGCGATAATTATAAGTGATAACAATTATGTGACAGAGTGCAAATAGGAATCATACTCAGCTTGAGCTGCCTCCTGAGGTCATGCTCTTCCTAAACAGATAGGCTGCTCTTTTAATAGAGTGGTGAATAATCACTAATAAATACTGTACTTTCTTTAAACGAATAATAATTCTTTGTTTTGGAGTCATGAGAAAAACATGGCTCCTTAAATTATGTGAATTAATTTCGTGTTTTGAAATAGTACAGTGTAATTTCCTGACAATTCCTTTCACTTTCATAGGTCTGCTCTCCACTTGGCCTGTGCCAAAGGCCATGTATATATTGTGCATATCCTGATGTATTTGGAATGTGAGCTCAACCTCCGTGATGAAGAAAACAGGACAGCTCTAATGAAGGTGCGTGGTCACAGCTAAGTCTGCCTGAGATGGATTGGATTGAAGTACTTGGAATGAACATTTGTTGCATTTAAACATAACTCTTTGGTGAAGCCTGTGGCATGTTTACTTCAAATTCCCAGAAATTACATTCTGTTTCTTGGTGTAATGCTTACAGGCTGCACAATTCCAACATGTAGAATGTGCAACTATTGTGCTGGGACAGGGTGCTGATCCAAATATTAAGGACGACGAGGGCAACACCGCTCTCCATTATTCGGTGTTCGAGGAGAACATCTCAATAGCCAAGCAGCTGCTTTTACACAAAGCAGACATAGAGGTCAAAAACAAGGTACAGATCAACTTTTTTTTACAATGTATTTGACATTAGATATGTATCTGTATTTGCAAAAGATTTTATTACGTATTTTCATATATAGATACACACACAGAGACCCTGAATTTTATACCTTTGGTCCTGTCATCATGGAAATAACTCCAAAACCAAGGCAGGGGGAGGGCTAGAGAAAATAAGGAGTATGTAAAATCTAAGATCCATCTCCCAGGCCCCCTTCCTCCCCAGTAATAATATTGTCGTATGAGTGCCTGGAAGTAGATGATGCGCTCAGAGCCCACAAAGGATTGAAGGCCTAAAGGGGAGTGTGGTGATGATGGAGGGTGAGTGCTGTGCAGGGTCTTAGGAAATGGATGCTTCTGGGAATGAATAGGAGACTGTGACCCAGAGGAGTAGCTTGGGTGAGTGTAAATGGGAGGAGAAAGCAGCAGGTTGTAATAGGCCATGGGCGTTCTAGGCCCTAAGGTTCAGAAGCAAGGGATCAGGTCATGACATCCTACAGGGGCATCTACTTGTGCTGGTAGCCACTCTGCCAGCCATGTACCATGGTGAGGTCTCCCATTCCAGAGAGTAGCTCCTGCTCAGCCTATGTAGTTCCTCAGTGGGGTGGTGGGTGTCCATGGGGAGCTGGTGATGACCACATTTGCGAGTCTCCCTGCTCTTTCTTTGATGTGCATTACCTTCAGTGGCTGCTCTTGCAGAAACACTGTTGTGTGCCATAGTTAGGGTTGATTTTTCATATTTGGAAGCTCAAGCATTTCCTGAATGAAAATATTTTGATTTAATTGTCTAAGTTTTCACTTTAAATAATGATACTTTGTATTTTTGAGTATTTCATTTATTTGAGAAAAAGAGAGGATGAGAGAGAGCAAACGCAATTTGGGCTTAAAGGCAGAGGGATGGGAAGAACAGGCCTTCCCACTGAGCCAGGTAGCCTGATGTATGGGTCTTAGATGGTGTGGAATAGTGTATACCATGGTATATATTGTGAGAGAAGCAAAGATTCTTGGTGCCAGACAATGTTTGAAGCGAGTTTGTAGAATGACTGCAGGTAATCTGTTGAAGAGGTAGCAGAGGTCTATTTTTTAATTTTATTTTACTTTTTAAAGAGATTTTATGTTTTTGAGAGAGGCAGCGAGCAAGCAGGAGAGAGAGCACCAGTGGAGGGGAGGGGCAGAGGGAGAGGGAGAAGCTGACTTCTTGCTGCAGAGGGAGCTCAAGGTAGGGCTCCATCCTGAGACCCTGGGATCATGACCTGAGCTCATGAGCTGAAGGCAGATGCTTGACCAACTGAGCCACCCACACTCCCTGAGAAAGCAGTCTTTTAAAAAGAAGGAGCAGGTGGTAAAAACACAGAGGTATGAGAAGGAAGGGGCTAATTTTATTTACTTTCTACAGTATATGTTTTAAGTTTTGAGGAATGTATAGTAATTTTAAAATTTAGCATGCAAATATGTAAATTTATAAATTATAAGTTTTTTTTGCACTTTTACAGGATGGCCTCACACCAGTTTTAATTGCTCTAAAAGCAAACAAAGAGCAAATGGTGAATTTTTTAGTAGGAAAAGGAGCAAGTCTACCTGCAGGGTATAAGGTTAAAAGGTACAATATTTTTTTGTTTTGTTTTATTTTTTAAACCTTAGTATTTTGTCTCGAGTGATAACAATTTCTCATGTCATAAACTTTATCTTAATAAGAGGATTAAGTTATAGTCATATAGTGAAAAATGTCAGGATGTCATCTCTTAGGTAGAAAGCAATTATTCTGACAGGCCAACATGAACAGTGTATAGCAGAATTCATATTTCTTTGTAATACTGATTGATGTCATTTGCAATAGTTTTTTTTGCCATAGGATTTTATATTAGCCAAAAGGGTTTCATATTAATATTATTAGTTTTATAATGGGGACTTCTAACTTGTAGTTTACTTTAAGACACAATTCTGGATATCTGAACTCTTTTATTAATATTTTTTAAGATTCTATTTCATACTTTTCTTTAAAAGATGCATAATAAGCATAAGTAGGAGTTTTTTTTTTTTTTTTTTTGGATGACTCTTTGCTTTATTACTTTTTGTTGAAGAATACTGATGTTGTTAGATGATCCCGAAGTGGTTAATTACCATTACCAGATACTCTGGGTTCATCAGTTTTTATTCTTTTTTATCATTTTCATTTTTAATTGGAATGGATTGAAGGATGAAAGAGAAACATAGGTAAATAGACTCTTCCTTTAATGAGGAGAAATCATAGGTGAGTGATAAAGAGAAAAGATATGGACTTTAGCTTCACAGAAGACTAGGTTTAATTCTTAGCTTGCCTCCTTGCAGGGTATGTGACCTTGGAAACATTACTTACCATCACCAGATACCTTTCCTGATATGAAAAGGAGGATAATAATATATCCTTCAAGGGTGGTTGTGTGTAAATAATATTTTTATATATATATGTGTGTGTATATACGTATATATATATGTGTATATATATATATATATAAAATGTGTGTGTGTGTATATATAATGTAATTTAGTGCCTACCACATGCTTAACTTAGCATCATTAATTGCAACTATGACTGTTTTCTTTTCATTAGTGTGAATATTATTACTGTTTTAAGCCTATAGATAGCTTTTATACCGACCTGGCCTCCAGGTGGCTTGGAGGTACAGTGTACCAGTTTAAGGAAAAAATGGGGAATTTTTAAAATGATTTTATTTATTTATTCATGAGAGACACACAGAGAGAGGCAGAGACACAGGCAGAGGGAGAAGCAGGATCTGGAGCTCCAGGATCATGCCCAGAGCCAAAGGCAGACGCTCAACCACTCTGCCACCCAGATGTCGCAGACTGGGGAATTTTTAAAAAAAATCCTTCACCTATTCAGATCAGTGACCTCAGCATAGTTTCTTGCTCATCAAAGGGTTTTACAATAGCAACTTCTACTATAATACCCAAGTGGAACCAGAGGCTTCTTTTTTTGTCCCTTCATTTTAGCCGTGGGGTTAATTTACAAAGATGAACACTTGGACATGTTAGTGGTCAATTCTGTAGCATCATGTGAGATATTACCTTGATGAAGTATATCAGATTAGGTGCTTAAATACTCTTGAGTTCTTAAGGATGAAGTTATCTCTCTGTTATTTTAGAATAGCCCTTATGCTTGCTGTAAAATATGCTGTAAAAGATGAACCATGAAATATAGTCAGTCTTCTCTTTAGGGAGGTTTTCTTAAGATGTATATGGATGGACTGCAGAAGAATATGCTATTATTAATAGTATTAATATGTACGTGTTTACATTAAAATGCTAGTTATTACTGGGATACCTGGGTGGCTCAGCGGTTGAGCGTCTGCCTTGGGCACAGGGCATGATCCCGGGGTCTGGGGATCGAGTCCCACATCTGGCTCCCTGTGAGGAGTCTGGTTCTCCCTCTGCTGATGTCTTTGCCTCCTCTCTCTCTCTGTGTGTGTCTCTCATGAATAAATAAATAAAATCTTTTTTAAAAAGTGAAAATAAAACATGCTAGTTATTTCTCAACTGAGGTTTAAAATGTAGTAAAATAGTGTTACTTCCTATGTAACAGCTGAGAAGGTATAATTTGATTCAGGCACTTTAGGATGGCAGTGAGTTAGGGCCTATCATCACCCAGAAATCAAGCAAAAGGCTAGACTAGTTAGAAGTAGCAATGGGTGCAGGATTCTTTATGTCAGTTCTCTTGAGACCTTTATCCTTAGGGATCCTCACTGTATCTGTTTCATTCCAACTATAACCCTTCTGCATGGGGTTCACATAATGTTATATAGCTGGGTGCTTCTTTAAAGATATTTATTTATTTATTTATTTATTTATTTATTTATTTATTTATTTATTTATTTATTTATTTTTTGAGAGAGAGTGAGCATAAGTGAGGAGGAGGGGTGGAGGGAGAAGGAGAATCCAACACTCTGCTGAGCTGGGAGCCCAACACAGGGCTGGATCCTGAGACCATGACCTGAGCCAAAGGCAGATGCTTAACTGACTGAACTACCCAGGCACCTCAACGTCTGTTTTTACTAACTAGTTACTTGTGTCCTAAGATGTTCAGTTTCACAGAAAACTCTATACTCTTCCTTGTGGGTTATCACCTATACTTTCCCCCTTGAATTTTCCAAGAACCTAAGGATTTCCCTAAGACCAGAGAGGCAGTCCTCTTTTATAAGCCATTTGGATGGAAAAAGGGACATGCTCATCATTCTGTGGTTTCCTTTGATTCTGTTCCTGCAGCATTGCTATTGAAACTGGTTCTGCAGTCCAGTCATGATTGACTTTTGCTAATAGGATGCCCTTACTGATCCTCATTCCTCAGTCCTCATGGTGATCCACACTTAGAATTCAAACGTAAACTTTTTTTTGTTTATTACGTATGCTTATATGCTCAGCTGCTCTTCCAAAGCCACTGGCATGCTGTTCCGACAGCTGGACCTCCTGGCTTTAGCCCCATACACCCTTCCCTTCACATTCAAAAACTTTACGTGGAAACCATATATTAGCCCAGACCTTCATGATGAATTAACCTTCAAGGATTTTGTTTGTCTTTTCTGCTAGCAGATTTTAGTTGGGACCATTCTAAACTATTAAAGAAGTTCAAATACTACAGGAAGAGACTGGACTTTCCTTTCCCCTTTGTTCCTACATCTGTACTCGAAGCCTGCTTTATTTTTTTTTTAATTTTTTTAAAAGATTTTATTTTTATTTATTCATGGGAATACACAGAGAGGAGGGAGAGAGAGAGAGGCAGAGAAGCAGGCTCCATGCAGGGAGCCTGACGTGGGACTCGATCCTGGGTCTCCAGGATCACATCCTGGGCTGAAGGCAGCGCTAAACCACTGAGCAACCCGGGCTGCCCCCCAAGCCTGCTTTAAATCCTGTGGAATACCTTTTCTTATTAGGTCATGGAAGGTCTCATATTGCCCTTCCCAGAGTTGTGGGCATCACCTTGCCTGAGAGGCCACGTTTTGGGTATAATACCTCATTAAATCCTCCTAACGGCCTTGTAATATAAGATGGTAAGATTCCTGTTTTATAGAGGAAGACTTTGAGTGGAAGAGAAGTGGCTGGTCCAAGAACAAAAAGCTGCTGGTTTTAGAGCTAGGACTTTGGGATTTGAGACACTTTCCATTATGGCAGGCTAACTCTTAGTTTACTGAGCTATAATGCCCTCAATTCATGACTGGTTCACCTTACTTTTGTTTCTCCTTTAATTATAATTAGATACTTAATAAAAAAAGTTTTTAGAACTAACAAATTTGAAGTACCTATGGGGTAATTTAAGTTTTGATGTTAACCCTGATATTGTTTGAAAAATCTTAAGAATTTGATATATCTGGTAAATGTTTTTCATATCAGTATTAAAAAAGTCACATTGTCACTCTTTCTTACACGTAGCAATGACCAACTAATTTCTGAACATGAAGAAGAAATGAAACCTGAAAATTCTTCAGAGAATCATGATCTAGGTACGATTTTTTAGAGTGAATTACTTATGGTGGTCCTAACATAGATGAAGTCAGAGTGAGGCAGTTTTGATAATGAAAGAGCAATGAAAAAACAAAACAAATCCAATGTGTAAATTGCATGGGTATTTGTTTTGTTTCTTAATTTCTTTCTTAATAGTCTAGGATTCAGAATTTGAGAAGTTCTTTTTGGTAATTTAAAATGTGAGGCAGTATTGTCTGAAAAGAAATTCGTTATCTTAGTATTTTTTAGATTTTGTTTCTTTATTCCTAAGAGAGACAGAGAGGAGAGGCAGAGGGAGAAGCAGGCTCCATGAGGAAGCCTGATGTGGGACTCAATCCCAGAACCCTGGGATCACAACCTCAACCAGTGAGCCATCCAGGTGCCCTCATTATTAGTTATGATACTTAAAATATCATGTGATATCTTTGTGTAAATAAGAAAAAAAAATATTTAAGTTGGTATGTTTTATGTTTCCTTTATCAACATGTTATAAAAGTTATACTGGTTATACAAATGGATATTTTAACTTTTACAAGTGGATTTCATTTAGTAAATATTATTATAGTGTGATTTGTCTCATTATCCTTAAAACTGGAACTCTGCAATACCTTGCTGGTACTTTACACAAATGGCAAACAATAAGAACTGCAAAACTTAGCTAGTGTGCAGCAATACCAATGAGATTGCTTGATTTTTAAGGTGATTACCTATCCTACAGAAGCCTGTTGAGGAGCACAGGTTATTTTAGATGCTGTTGCATCAACGCAGTCTCACTATTTGTGACTTCACTTCTCTTAAGTCAGAATGTGATATGTTGACTTCATTAGGACAATGTTCTCTCCTGTTCGTTGCATAATACTGTAGTTTTTTGGAAATAAGACACTCTGTTACCATTAGTCAAAAGATGATCATAATAAATATTCGAAAAGGGCAACTTGGGCTCAACAAATTATAATAAAAGCACAAAAATATTTTTTTTATTAAAAATTTTATTAAAAGCAGTAACAAAGATGTTACCGTTGCTCCCCAGAGGTGGCACCTAGTGCACTGCATGGTCTGAAATGTAGGAAGAAACCTTTAACTTAGTGGATCTCTATCACAGAAATCTTTAGGTTGGCTTTGGTTTTGCAAGTTATAGGAAGCAAAGATGAAATAGAGTTTTGGTCTTTCAAGGTGCTCATAATAGAGCTGTCTTTGTGTTGTGTTTTTTTTAAGATTTTAATTTATTTATTCATGAGAGACAGAGAGAGGCAGAGATACAGGCAGAGGGAGAAGCAGGCTCCATGCAGGGAGCCTGACATGGGACTCAATCCAGAAAGTCGGGGATGAGGGCCTCAGCCAAAGGCAGACACTCAACCGCTGAGTCACCCAGGGGTCCCTGTCTCCTTTCCTGCTTGGCTAATTATCAACAGCTTCAGGCATATTTTCACATGCCAATATCCACTGACCAGAAGAACTGTGTTTGTCTCTGTGTTTCTTTTATATAGGAAGAAAACTCAGAGGCTTGCAGTAAACTTCCCCTAACATTTTATAGGCTAGGTAACATGACTTGCTTGTTCCTAAACCAGTCACTGGTAAATCATGTACTATGATTAGCTTAGAATAATCATTTCTCCTTTTGCAGGTGGGGTGAGACCACATTCTTTGTATATTGGGACAATAAATATCCAAATAAAGCTGTGGTTCTCCAGCAAGAATAAAGAATATGGAATGGCTGTTGGGGAGGGAGCCAGCAGGGATTGATTGGAGAATTTGAAACAGAAGAGTTATCAGATTAGATTTGAATTAGGGCCCTTTGGCTATGGCATAAAATGGGGCTCACCAAGCTTTTCTTAAAAGGGCCAGATAGTGAATATTTTAGGCCCTGGGGTCTCACACTCTACCATTGTAGTGTGAAAGTAGCCATAGCAATATGTATTGAGATAGATGTGACTGTGCTCCATTAAAACTTTATTTACAGAAACAGATGGCAGGTTGGATTTGGCCTGTGGCCATAGTTTGCAGGCGTCTCGTGTGGAGGATAGATTGAAGAATACCAAGTTAAAGATACTGGAAGACAAAGGAAGCTTTTATTTCCTTAGCCAAGTATCAGTCCATTTTGAAATTTTCGGCCCTCTCTACTGAACAAGTCAGGAGGCTCAATTCATTCCATTTAAAATGTTCTTTTTTTCTAGGCCTTATGTCTTTCTCTAGAAAAGATTTTAAGAAGAGTTTATTTATTTGAGAGACAGACAGCACAAGCGAGGTGGAAGGGCAGAGGGAGAGAGAAAAGCAGACTCCCTGAGGGTCTCCACCCAGGACCCCGAGATTGTGACCGGAGCCGAGCCAAACTTTGTGATGAGGTGTTTCATCCTGAACTTAGCAGTCTCTACTGAGGAGCTGAAGAAGTTCCGTTGTGCTACAGCCAAATATGTGTAGTCTGTTTTAACTGCTCCTACTAGTGGAAGTCCAGGAAAATCATGCTATTTAAGTTTGCCATTGTCACTTTATGATAATGATTCTGCTAATGATACCATTTCCTGTCAGTCTCATAGGGTTTGGTTACAATAATGGTAACCATTAGAAACATCCACTTGTATGTACCACATTCTGATAACTAGAATTCTTTTCTTGCATTTGGTAAATAAAGAGAAAATGAGATTTCTTAATGCATTAACTGCCTACCAATAGTACAGTTAATATCCACTGTAGTGTGGTTTCTAGGTGTGGTCCCAAAGGAATACTTTTTAACCAATCATCATCGGTCTTACACTTTTAATATTCTGTATTTTTCTATTGTTGACTTAAAATGTATTTTGCTGCTTTCTTTACTAGTGGCTGAGAAGTCTGAAGAAGACTCCATAAGCAGGTAGGACTTTTATGGATTTTTAAAAACGATGTGGTAACTAAGGGAGTGAAGAGGAAAGGATTTGTTGAGTGTTGTCTTCTGGGCTAGACACTATATTATGTGCTTAATACGTATTACTTACATAGTCATTGCAATAGTTTCACCAAGGAGCTGTGCTGTTATAGCCTACTTTTTATTAACTAGTCAGCTGTAGTTCAGGGAGGTGGATTAATTGACCCAGGATTCCATAGTTAATGAGTAGCAGACCCATGATTTGAATGGTAGCTCTGTGTGGCTCCCACATACATTTTTTGCCCCTCAGCAGCACTGGAATTAAGATACAGATCTTAGATCATCCCAGAATGTCAAATTTCATGTTAACTCTGAAATAGAGTTTTCTTAAGAACCAGGCAAGTCCAAGAATTCTCCTAATACATTTGACACAACTAGTGATAGCTAGAGGTAATTATTGCGGTGGGAACTAGTTTCTGGTTTTTACTGTCAAAGATTTTGAAGTGGATCTCAGTTACCTATGGCCACAGTACCATAGCTTTTTACATAAGCAAGCCCTAATCTGGCAAGCTCTTACATATAGTGACATCTGCTCTCCTTGAGATGAATGATTTTTCTGAAAGTGAAGGATATGTAATCTAGGTATAGACCATGTTACGTTAATTAAATTTATCATCTATTTAGAGGATATTTCTAACAATTGTCTATTTACTGACTTCTCAGTCTAATTTTCCCTTTAGGCTGGCACCCTTGATAAGTTCTGTGAAGCTTTTTCTATTTTTGTAGACTTTTTTGCTTTTCTCCATGTCCTTTCTATACTCTTCTCTTGATTTTTTTTTAACTTCTCCAATTTTTCTTGCTGTTTCTTTTATTCCATTACTTTTTTTATCATTTCTGCCAGCTAAGGATTCTCCATTTTTCTACAGACAAAATGAAAAGCAGATAGAATTTCAGGGTTTTAAAGAATCTTAGAGATGTGTTAATCAAAATACTCTCTGATGCTGTAACCCATGTTTAACATCCTTACCAAGTGGTGGTTGAAGTGGAGAATCTGAAACTCAAAAGGGATTAAAGTGACTTAAAGAACCACACTGGGTTGAATAGGAAAGAGTTTTTGAAATGATGTCAGAATATTTGGGTTTATGACAAGATAGACAAAGATCAATTACAAAAAGAAAGAACACAAGATATTGGGTGTTGTTTAGAAAAGCATATTAAAATAGAGTGTTCTGTGGTCATCAAGACAGTGTGGTACTGGCACAAAAACAGACACATAGATCAATGGAACAGAATAGAGAACCGAGAAGTGGACCCTCAACTTTATGGTCAACTAATATTCGATAAAGGAGGAAAGACTACCCATTGGAAGAAAGACAGTCTCTTCAATAAATGGTGCTGGGAAAATTGGACATCCACATGCAGAAGAATGAAACTAGACCACTCTCTTTCACCATACACAAAGATAAACTCAAAATGGATGAAAGATCTAAATGTGAGACAAGATTCCATCAAAATCCTAGCGGAGAACACAGGCAACACCCTTTTTGAACTCGGCCACAGTAACTTCTTGCAAGATACATCCACGAAGGCAAAAGAAACAAAAGCAAAAATGAACTATTGGGACTTCATCAAGATAAGAAGCTTTTGCACAGCAAAGGATACAGTCAACAAAACTCAAAGACAACCTACAGAATGGGAGAAGATATTTGCAAATGACATATCAGATAAAGGGCTAGTTTCCAAGATCTATAAAGAACTTATTAAACTCAACACCAAAGAAACAAACAATCCAATCATGAAATGGGCAAAAGACATGAAGAGAAATCTCACAGAGGAAGACATAGACATGGCCAACATGAACACGAGAAAATGCTCTGCGTCACTTGCCATCAGGAAAATACAAATCAAAACCACAATGAGATACCACCTCCCACCAGTGAGAATGGGGAAAATTAACAAGGCAGGAAACCACAAATGTTGGAAAGAATGCGGAGAAAAGGGAACCCTCTTACACTGTTGGTGGGAATGTGAACTGGTGCAGCCACTCTGGAGAACTGTGTGGAGGTTCCTCAAAGAGTTAAAAATAGACCTGCCCTACGACCCAGCAATTGCACTGTCGGGGATTTACCCCAAAGATACAGATGCGCTGAAACGCCGGGACACCTGCACCCCGATGTTTATAGCAGCAATGGCCACAATAGCCAAACTGTGGAAGGAGCCTTCGTGTCCATCGATAGATGAATGGATAAAGAAGATGTGGTTTATGTATACAATGGAATATTACTCAGCCATTAGAAACGACAAATACCCACCATTTGCTTCAATGTGGATGGAACTGGAGGGTATTATGCTGAGTGAAGTAAGTCAATCGGAGAAGGACAAACATTATATGTTCTCATTCATTTGGGGAATATAAATAATAGTGAAAGGGAATATAAGGGAAGGGAGAAGAAATGTGTGGGAAATATCAGAAAGGGAGACAGAACATAAAGACTCCTAACTCTGGGAAACGAACTAGGGTTGGTGGAAGGGGAGGAGGGCAGGAGGTGGGGGTGAATGGGGAGGGCACTTGGGGAGGGCACTTGACAGGATGAGCACTGGGTGTTATTCTGTATGTTGGTAAATTGAACACCAATAAAAAATAAATTTATTTAAAAAATAAAAAAAATAATAAAATAAAGCATTCAAGAGAGTCCGGAGCAGCATTTCTTTTTGTTGGTTTAATTGAAGGAACTAGCATACTTCAGGGTTTCTTTCCTTTTTAAAGATTTTATTTATTTATTCATGAGAGACGGGGGTGGGGGAGGCAGAGATACAGGCAGAGGGAGAAGCAGGCTCCATGCAGGGAGCCTGACTTGGGACTCGAACCTGGGTCTCCAGGATCATGCCCTGGGCTGAAGGTGGCACTAAACCGCCGGGCTACCCGGCTGCCCTACTTCAGGGTTTCTGTTTAGAAACACTAAAATCAGTTGAGCCACTGGCAAGAGTGTTTACAGCAAATTAGGAATGGGGATATCATCGACTTCTACCCCACCTTACAGAAGGTGGCTTAGATCCTCTCAAATAATGGGGGGAATGGAGATTCTGAACTATATAGATGTATGGCCCAAGGTAGTGGTCTTGTGATCTCTCCACCTCCTTTCGTAATTCTCTGATGCCCTTCCCGTGTATGCGTAGGGTTTGGTGGGGTAGGACTAGCTGTCAGATCAATAACGAAGCTTCATCTGGGTAGTTGGTAACATGCCTACATTGAGATGACTGCGTGGATGACTCAGACTCCATTTAGCTGGTTCTCCAGGAGCAGGAAATGGCTCCTATTCTTGGTCATTTGAGCCTTTCCTTGTTTTGGGAATCTGTGCCTTGGCAGCCTAAAGACTTAAACGTTGGAGAGTGCCACTGAGCCCTGCAGAGGAGTAATCCAGGAGTGGGAGCTCACAAAAAGAAAATATTAGGCAGTGTGTGGGGAAATAGAGGTACAGATATCGGGACTATTTTTATAGCAGTCCCTCTTCTTGGGTATCTGAGTGCACTTGATGATTTTTAAGGTCTTGCTAGTTTATGTGGATGTAAATAAGGCAGGACTTGTGAAACTTGTATTTTATAATTTTTAATCTTTTAATCTCTTCGGGAATAATATTCCCACTAATAACATATAAATTTGTTCTTTAACATTTGTAGATCTTTTTAAAAATTTAAGTGTAGTTGACACAATGTTATGTTGGTTTCATGTGTACAACATAGTGATTCAGCAGGTCTATATTGTTACCCCATGCTTACCACAAGTGTAGCTACCATGTTTTACTGCATAATGCTATTATAATACTATTGACTATATTCCCTATACTGTACTTTTATCCCTGTGACTTACTATAACTGGAATGCTGAACCTCCCACTTCCCTTCACCCATTTTGTCTGCCCCCCACCCACTTCCCTTCTGGCAGTACAGAATTCTCTGTACTTATGAGTCTGGTTCTGCTTTTTGGTTGTTTGTTCATTTGTTCTGCTTTTTCTTTCTTTTTTTTTTTTAATTTTTATTTATTTATGATAGTCACACACACAGAGAGAGAGAGAGAGAGAGAGAGAGGCAGAGACACAGGCAGAGGGAGAGAAGCAGGCTCCATGCACCGGGAGCCCAATGTGGGATTCGGTCCCGGGTCTCCAGGATCGCGCCCTGGGCCATAGGCAGGCGCCTAACCGCTGCGCCACCCAGGGATCCCTGTTCTGCTTTTTCGATTCTACATATAATTGAAATCGTACAGTATTTGTCTATTTAGCTCTGACTTATTTCACTTAGCTTAATACCCTCCAGGTAATCCACATTGTTGCAAATGGTAAGGTTTCATTCTTTTTTGTGGCTGAGTAATATTGCTCTGTGTGTGTGTGTGTGTGTGTGTGTGTGTGTGTGTGTGTTATGCATCTGTTGATGGACACGGGTTGCTTTCGTATCTTGGCTGTTGTAAATAATGCTGCAATAAACATTGGGGTACATATGTCTTTTCAAATTAGTGTTTTCTTTTTCCTTGGGTAAGTAAGTACCCAGTAGTGGATTACTGGATCATGTGGTATTTCTCTTTGTACTTCTTCAAGGAAACTCCATTTTGTTTTTTTACAGTGGCTGCACCAATTTCTGTCCCCATCACTAGCGCACGGGTGTTCCTTTTCCTCTGCATCCTCACCAATATTTATTTTTTTGGGTGTGGTTTTGATTCTAGCCATTCTGACAGGTGGAAGGTGATAATTGTGGTTAACTTTTGTCCAGTTAGCTGTCAAACATTTCAGAGAATTCCTTACCTGTCACACTTAGTTATGGGAACTAAAACTGGGGCTTTACTGGGTATTTCACAGGTTAGGAGAGGTGAAAGCAAAATAGATAACTAAACCCTTTTTAAAAACAGAGGCCAAGAGGCACCTGGCTGGCTCAGTCGGTTAAGCGTCTGCCTTTGGCTTGGGTCATGATCTCAGGGTTCTGGGATAGAGGCAAGTATGGGGCTCTCTGCTCAGCGGGGGGCCTGCTTCTTTCCCTCCCTCTGCCTGCCTCTCTGCCTACTTGTGCACTCTTTCTCTCTCTCTCAAATAAATAAATAAACAACATCTTAAAAAAATAACACAGAGCCCAAATTTTGAAAGACCTGTACTCTGAAAACATTGGTGAAAGCAATTGAGGATGACACAAAGACATGGAAAGAATTCCATCGCATAGATTGGAAGAACACCTATTGTTAAAATGTGTATAGGACCCAAAGCAATCTACAAATTTAGTGCAAAGCCTATTAAAATCCATTGACATGTTTCACAGAACTAGAGCAAACAACCCTAAATTTATATGGAACCACTGAAGACCTCAAATAGCCAAAGCAATATTGGAAAAAGAAAAACATAACTGGAGATATCTCTATGCTAGATTTCAAGTTATATTACAAAGCTGTAGTAATCAAAACGGCATAGTATTGGCATTAAATAGATACAAAAAATCAGTAGAATAGTATAGAAAATCCAGAAATAAACCTATAGTGATATGGTTAATTAATCTTTGACAAAGCAAGAAAGAATATCCAGTGGTTTGAAAAGGCAGTCTCTTCAATAAATGATGCTGGGAAAACTGAATGGGTATATAAAAGATTGAAACAGGACCACTTTCTTTCGCCATTTACAAAAATAAATTCAAAATGGTTTAAAGATATAAATATATCACATGAAACCATTTTATCCTTGAAGAGAGCACAGACAATGATCTCTCTGGTATTAGCTGTAGCCACATTTTTTTGGTTATGTCTCCTGAGGCAAGAGCAATAAAAGCAAAATAAACTGTTGGGGCTACATCAAAATCAAAAGCTTTTGCAGTGAAGGAATCAATCCACAAAACTAAAAGGCAACCTACGGAATGGGAGAAGACATTTGCATATGACATATCTGATAAAGGGTTAGTATAAGAATATAAAGAACTGATACATCTCAACACCCGAAACACAACCCCGGTCAAGAATGACCAGAAGACATCAGACATTTTCCCAAAGAAGATGTCCAGATGGCCAACAGACATATAAAAAGATGATCAGCATCACACGTCATCAGGGAAATGCAAATCAAAGCTACAATGAGATAGCACTGCACGCCTGTCAGAATGGCTAAAATCAAAACCACAAGAAACAAGTGTAGGTGAGGATGTGGAGAAAAAGGAACCCTGTTGCACTTTTGGTGGAAGTGCAAACTGGGACAGCCACTGTGGGAAACCGTATGGAGGTTCCTCAAAAAGTTAAAAACAGAACTACTGACAATCCAGTAATTGCACTCCTGTGTATTTACCCAGAAACGACAAACACACCAATTCAAAGGGATACATGCACCTCATGTTTTTACTACAGCATTATTTGCAATCATCAGCCTAAGTGTGCATGCTGATGGATTAGTGAATAAAGAAGTGTGTGTGTGTATATATATATACATATATGTATATATATACATGGAATATGGAATATTGTTCAGCCATCGAAAAGAATGACATCTTGTCATTTGCAATGACATGGTGAAGCTAGAGCATATTATGCTAAGCAATGTAAGTCAGAGAAAGACAAATATCATATGATTTCACGCCTAAGTAAAATGTAAGAAACAAAATAAAAATAAGTGAAGGAGACAGAAAAGAGATTAACCAAGAAGAAGACTACTATAGAGAACAAACTGATGGTTACCAGGGGGGAGGTTGGTAGGGGAGTGGGTGAAATAGGAGATGGGAATTAAGGAATGCACTTGTCACCATGAGCACTGGGTGATGTATGGAATTACCAAATCATTATATTGTATGTATGAAACTAATGTAACACTGTGTGTTAAGGGTACTGGAATTTAAAAAAAAAAAAAAAGCTTAACAAGAATGAGGCTAAATTTTCGTATTTCAAGAAACTTCATTTAATAAACAGCTGACCTTTTACTCGATTTTTCTTTTAAAAGAAATGAACTTGTCTTTGTTTTATATTTTTGCTCTAAAGTCTTTCTGATAAAGCTGATATTGATAATTCATGGCCTTCATCAATTGAAGACTTAGGTCCTCCTACCAAGGTAAAGTACTCTCTTGTAAAATTAATTTTCCTGCTCTGAATTTAGTGTTACGTATTATGGCTTGCTTCTTGTCATTTTATGTTTTTTTTTTTAATTTTCTTTATTGGAGTTCAATTTGCCAACATTCAGCATAACACCCAGTGCTCACTCCCCCAAATGCCCCCCTCAGTGCCCATCACCCAGTCACCTCAACCCCCCGCCCACCTCCCTTTCCACTACCCCTTGTTCGTTTCCCAGAGTTAGATGTCTCTCATGCTTCTGTGTTAGTGTCTGTTCTTTCAGTCCATCTCTATGTTCATTGTCAATATTTTTGGTTATGGCTTTTTGTTGTCTGTGTCTGTGGTTTTCATTCCTGAATCATTACCCCACAAGGCTTGTTATTTCTCTCACTTTCCTGGAAGGAGCTGATGTTAAACAATCATTTGTCCTTAGCATTTTGACAAACAAAAGCAACTTAAAAACTGTTTGTAATGCCAACTTGCCTAAATAAATACTACTATAAACTAATTTTAATATTTTCTCTTAGATAGTCATGCAATTATAAATCATGCAAACATTTAAAAATTTTTAAAGCTAATAAAATAATTAATTTTTTAAAATATTGTATTCATTTATTCATGAGAGAGGCAGAGACAGAGGCAGAGGGAGGAGAAGCAGGCTCCGTGCAGGGAGCCTGATGTGGGACTCCGGGATCACACCCTGAGCCGAAGGCAGATGCTCAACCACTGAGCCACACAGGCATCCCAATAATGATATTTCTTATTGTTAGTTTTTTGAATTTAAATTACTTAGGGATAAATTTTTATTTTAAGTTATTTTGGTAAATAAAGTATTTAAATTTTTTTTTAATTCAAATTAATTAACATATAGTGTATTATTAGTTTCAGAGGTAGAATTTAGTGATCCATCAGTTGCCTACAATACCCAGTGCTTATTACTTCAAGGGCCGTCCTTAATGCCAATCACCCAATTACCCCATTGCCCCAACCCTCTCCCCTCCAACAACCCTCAGTTTATTTCCTATGATTAAGAATCGCTTATGGTTTGTCTCTCTCTCTCTGATTTTTATCGTATTTTTCCCTCCCTCCCCTATGCACCTCTGTTTTGTTTCTTAAATTCCACATAGGATTGAAATCATATGCTATTTGTCTTTCTCTAACTAACTTATTTCACTTAGTATAATACTCTTTAGTCCCATCCATGTTGTTGCAAATGGCAAGATTTCGTTCTTTTTGATTCCATTGTATTTATACACACCGTATCTTCTTTATCCATTCATCTGTCAATGGGCACCTGGGCTTTTTCCGTAGTTTGGCTATTGTGGTCATTGCTGCTTTAAACATTGGGGTGCTGGTGGGCTTTCAGATCACTATGTTTGTATCCTTTGGATAAATACTGAGTACTGCAATTGCTGGGTGATAGGATAGCTCTATTTTTAACTTTTTGAGGAAGACTTTGTATAATAATCAGTTAGGGGTAGGAAAAGTAACATTTTGGGACTATTAAATCTCTTATAATCTTCACTCCATGAGAAAATGTAGGTTAGTAAATGGCAGAACTGAGTTTTCAATCTCTATTTGAATGACCTCCAAAACCTGTGTTCTTTTTGTAATGGTGTTCATCTGGTAATGGTGAATATTACAATTATTTTTACGAAATGTGATGCTTGTAATCCTGAAAACTACCAATTTTTTTCTAGACTGTCCCGGAGCTAAACTTAAGAGAGCTAATGGCTGCTTTTCTGCAAGCCAGGGGTAAGCTATTTGAAGATTTGTGTTATTCACTGAGTTTTGTCCATTTTTGTGTTATTTAGTAATTTGAAGTTACAGATATCTTCATGTACTCTTTACTTTTTCACTAAATAGGAGCAGACTATGGCATTTTGAGCAAAGAATGTAGACTTATATTTGCTGACAATTTTGCAAGTGAAGATAAGACTGAAACTCTTTTGAAACCATCAGTCAATGTCTCTGACTATTCTCCTCTTGCTTTTGTATCACCTGAAACTCCTCAAACATCTTTAGCAATGCGTGATGTTACAAAGGTAAGTTGTTTTGAACTTTTCCCCCCATGTTTTTTCACCTACCATCCTCTTGATATCCTTATAATGAAAAGAATCTTAGGGAGAAATGGAAGCCCTCAAGAATATAAGAGAAAACAGTGTAATAACAACAGAGAAGTACTGGGTTGAGATTTATAACTGTTGGTGGGAATAAACAAACCTTAGGTATGCCATCATGGAAAGAAAGAATTAGAAAGCAACTGGAAAGAATAGCTAGATGGATGTGAAGATGAGGGAGGGGTTGTGGGGTAAGAATTCATTTAAGAAGGATGAGATGAATGTAAAGGTAGAGTTTAGAGAGATTATTATTAAAAAGACAGCGGTAGTGAGGCTAAGGGAAAACAGATGCTGTATATTATAAAATATGGTAGAAATTATTTTAAATGCAAATTAATAAAGTCTGGCAATACAAAAAATGCTCAGATTCTTCTGAATAACAGCTGGTTTTTATGAAGAACTGGAAGGAAATTTTATCCTTTTAAGTTTAATAAAGTATGATAGCCTATATTGAATTTAGCAAAAATTGTGTTTATACATAGTACAAAGTAAAGTCTGTTTTAAGCCGTGATCAGATTTATTATGAATTTTGAATTTTGGCCGTTGTCTTTCTTGTGGTTTCTAATTAAACTTACTGTGTGGTATAATCTTGGTTGATTTTAGATCTTTTGAGAATAAAGAGAGGACATAAATAAACATTTTAGTTAGTCTTTTCATTAATTAAACTTGAAATTTTTTCTTAGGTAAGTGAGGTTCTCAATCTCTATCCATTAAATGAAAAAAAATTTTTTTTAAGCTACAGGACTCTTAAAAAATATAAAAACTTTTTTCTGGATTCTGATGCATTTTTTAAAAAAAGTATAAGCATAGACTAGAGACACATGCCAAATGAATAAACTCATAATTTGTCATTTTTTTTGTAAGATGATTTGTCATTAGAGAATCATAAGGAAGGAAAAGTTGCCCGTAGAGTATACAAAGTTATTTCCAGAAGGATGATCTTTACTTTTTCAAATACTTCCAACAGTGGATACATTTTATGTTATCTCAGGAAACTTTAGTGTTCATAGTTGTTATATTTTGTATTTTGTATTTTTTTATTTCGTATTTATTTTATTTTATTTGTAATTTTTTTTATTGGAGTTCGATTTGCCAACATTAGCATAACACCCAGTGCTCATCCCGCCAAGTGCCCCCCTCAGTGCCCATCATCCAGTCACCCCAACCCCCTGCCCACTTCCCCTTCCACTACCCCTTGGTCATTTCTCAGGGTTAAGTGTCATGTTTTGTCACCCTCACTGATATTTTCACTCATTTTCTCTCCTTTCCCTTTATTCCCTTTCACTAATTTTTATATTCCCCAAATGAATGAGACCATATAATGTTTGTCCTTCTCCGATAGACACGTTTCACTCAGCATAATACCCTCCAGGTCCCTCCACGTCGAAGCAAATGGTGGGTACTTGTCGTTTCTAATGGCTGAGTAATATTCCATTGTATACGGGGACCACATCTTCTTTATCCATTCATCTATCGATGGACACCAAGGCTCCTTCCAGTTTGGCTATTGTGGACATTGCTGCAATAAACATTGGGGGGCAGGTGTCCCGGCGTTTCGCTGGATCTGTATCTTTGGGGTAAATCCCCAGCAGTGCAATTGCTGGGTGGTAGGGCAGATCTATTGTTAACTCTTTGAGGAACCTCCACACAGTTCTCCAGAGCGGCTGTACCAGTTCACATTCCCAGCAACAGTGCAAGAGGGTTCCCCTTTCTCCACATCCTCTCCAACATTTGTTGTTTCCTGTCTTGTTAATTTTCCCCATTCTCACTGGTGTGAGGTGGTATCTCATTGTGGTTTTGATTTGTATTTCCCTGATGGCCAGTGATGCGGAGCATTTTCTCATGTGCTTGTTGGCCATGTCTATGTCTTCCTCTGTGAAATTTCTGTTCCTCTCTTTTGCCCAATTCATGATTGGATTGTTTCTTTGCTGTTGAGTTTACTAAGTTCTTTATAGATCTTGGATACTAGCCCTTAATCTGATAGGTCTTTTGCAAATATCTTCTCCCATTGTGTAGGTTGCCTTTTAGTTTTGTTGACTGTTTCTTTTGCTGTGCAGAAGCTTCTTATCTTGATGAAGTCCCAATAATTCATTTTTGCTTTGGTTTCTCTTGCCTTATGGATGTATGTTGCAAGAAGTTGCTGTGGCCAAGTTCAAAAAGAGTATTGCCTGTGTTCTCCGCTAGGATGCTCATGGATTCCTGTCTCACATTTAGATCTTTCATCCATTTTGAGTTTTTCTTTGTGTATGGTGTTAAAAAGTGGTCCAGTTTCATTCCTCTGCATGTGGCTGTCCAATTTTCCCAGCACCATTTATTGAAGAGACTGTCTTTCTTCCAGTGGATAGTCTTTCCTGCTTTGTCGAATATTAGTTGACCATAGAGTTGAAGGTCCACTTCTTGATTCACCATTCTGTTCCATTGATCTATGTGTCTGTTTTTGTGCCAGTACCACACTGTCCTGATGACCACAGCTTTGTAGTACAACCTGAAATCTGGCATTGTGATGCCCCCAGCTCTGGTTTTCTTTTTTAATATTCCCCTGGCTATTTGGGGTCTTTTCTGAATCCACACAAGTCTTAAGATGATTTGTTCCTACTCTCTGAAGAAAGTCCATAGTATGTTGATAGGGATTGGATTAAATGTGTAAATTGCCCTGGGTAGCATTGACATTTTCCCAATATTCATTCTTCCAATCCATGAGCATAGAATATTTTTCTATCTCTTTGTGTCCTCCTCAATTTCCTTCAGAAGTGTTCTGTAGTTTTGAGGGTAGAAACCCTTTACCTCCTAGGTTAGGTGTATTCCCAGGTATCTCATGCTTTTGGGTGCAATTGTCAGTGGGATTGACTCCTTAATTTCTCTTTCTTCAGTCTCATTGTTAATGTATAGAAATGCCACTGATTTCTGGGCATTGATTTTGTATCCTGCCACACTGCTGAATTGCTGTATGAGTTTTAGCAATCTTGGGGTGGAGTCTTTTGGGTTTTCTAGGTACAGTATCATGTCAGCTGCAAAGAGGGAGAGTTTGACTCTTCTTCTTTGCCTGTTTGAATGCCTTTTATTTCTTTTTGTTGCCTGATTGCCGAGGCTTGGATTTCTAGTACTGTGGTGAATAGCGGTGGTGAGAGTGGACATCCCTGTCTTGTTCCTGATCTTAGGGGAAAGGCTCCCAGTGTTTCCCCATTGAGAGTCATATTTGCTGTGGGCTTTTGTAGGTGGCTCTTAAAATGCTGAGGCATGTTCTCTCTATCCCTACACTCTGAAGAGTTTTGATCAGGAATGGATGCTGTAGTTTGTCAAATGCTTTCTCTGCATCTATTGACAGGATCATGTGACTCTTGTTTTTTTCTCTTGCTGATATGATCAATCACATTGATTGCTTTACGAGTGTTGAACCAGTCTTGCATTCCGGGGATAAATCCCACTGGGTCATGGTCAATCATCTTAATGTATTGTTGGATCCTATTGGCTAGTATCTTGTTGAGAATTTTTGCGTCCGTGTTCATCGGGGATATTGGTCTATAGTTCTCCTTTTTGATGGGGTCTTTGTCTGGTTTTGCAATTAAGGTGATGCTGGCCCCATATAACGAGTTTGGAAGTACTCCATCCCTTTCTATCTTTCAGAACAGCTTTAGTAGAATAGGTATGATTTCTTTAAAGGTTTGATAGAATTCCCCTGGGAAGCTATCTGGCCCTGGACTTTTGTGTCTTGAGAGGTTTTTGATGACTGCTTCAATTTCCTCCCTGGTTATTGGCCTGTCCAGATTTTCTGTTTCTTCCAGTTCCAGTTTTGGTAGTTTGTGGTTTTCCAGACATGCACCCATTTCTTCTCGATTGCCTAATTTATTGGCGTAAAGCTGCTCATACTAGGTTTTTAAAATCGTTTGTATTTCCTTGGTATTGGTGGTGATCTCTCCTCTCTTGTTTATGATTTTATTAATTTGAGTCTTTTCTCTCTTCTTTTAATAAGGCTGGTTAATGGTTTTATCTATCTTATTAATTCTTTCAAAGAACCAACTCCTGGTTTTGTTGATCTGCTCCACAGTTCTTTGGTTTCTATCTCATTGAGTTCCGCTCGAATCTTTATTAGTTGTCTTCTTCTGCTGGGCGAAGGTTTCGTTTGCTGTTCCTTCTCCAGCTCCTTTAGGTGCAAGGTTAGCTTTTGTACTTGAGTTCTTTCCAGTTTTGGGACGGATGCTTGTATTACGATGTATTTCCCCCTCAGGACTGCTTTTGCTGTATCCCAAAGATTTTGAACGGTTGTATCTTCATTCTTATTAGTTTCCTTGAATCTTTTTAATTCTTCTCTAATTTCCTGGTTGACCCTTTCATCGTTTAGCAGGATGGTCATTTGAAATCCTTCCAAACTTCTTCTTGTGATTTAGCTCTAATTTCAAGGCATTACGATCTGAGAATATGCAGGGGAGGATCCCAATCTTTTGGTATCGATTAAGACCTGATTTGTGACCCAGTATGTGACCTATTCTGGAGAAAGTTCCATGTGCACTTGAGAAGAACGTGTATTCAGTTGCGTCTGGATGTAAAGTTCTGTAAATATCTGTGAAATCCATTTGGTCCAGTGTATCATTTAAAGCGCTTGTTTCTTTGGAGATGCTGTGCTGAGAAGATCTGTCGATTGCAGAAAGCGCTATAGTCAAGTCTCCACATATAAGTGTATTATTATCTAAGTATGTCTGAACTTTGGTTATTAATTGAGTGATATACTTGGCAGCTCCCGCATTCGGGGCATAAATATTCATGATTGTTAGGTCCTCTTGTTGGAGAGATCCTTTTAGTGTGATATAGTGTCCCTCTTCATCTCTTACTACAGTCTTTGGGATAAACTTTAATTTAGCTTATATAAGGATAGCTACCCCTGCTTTCTTTTGAGGACCATTTGAATGGTAACTGGTTCTTCAACCTTTTATTTTCAGTCTGTAGCTGTCCTTAGGTCTAAAATTAGTCTCTTGTAGACAGCAAACAGATGGGTCTTGCTCTTTTATCCAGTCTGAAACCCTGCGCCTTTTGATGGGGTCATTAAGCCCATTCACGTTCAGAGTTACTATTGAAAGATAGGAGTTTAGTGTCATCATGACACCTGTTCAGTCTCTGCTTTTGTGGATTGTTTCTTTAGACTTCCTCTTTCTTTTACAGAGTCCCCCTTCATATTTTTTGCAGAGCTGCTTTCGTGGTCACATATTCTTTCAGTTTCTGCCTATCTTGGAAGCTCTTTATCTCTCCTTCTATTGTGAATGGGAGCCTTGATGGATAGAGTATTCTTGGCTGCATGTTCTTCTCATTTAGGACCATGACTATCCTGCCAGCCCTTTCTAGCCTGCTAGGTCTCTGTGGAGAGGTCGCTGTTATCCTAATACTTCTCCCCATAAAAGTTAGGGATCTCTTGTCTCTTGCTGCTTTTAGGATCTTCTATTTATCTTTGGAATGCAAGTTTCACTATTAAATGTCGAGGTGTTGAGCGGTTTTTATTGATTTTACGTGGGGATCTCTCTTATCTCCTGGATCCGGATGCCTGTTTCCCTCCCCAAGTTAGGGAACTTCTCAGCTATGTTTTGTTCAAATACAGTGTCTGGACCTCTGTCCCTTTCGGCACCGTCTGGAACCCCAACTAAACATAGATTTTTTCCTTCTGAGGCTGTCCTTTATTTTCCTTAACCTATGCTCATGATCTTTTAATTGTTTTTCTTTTTTCCTTAGTTTCCTTCCTTGGCATCAACTTGTCTTCTATGTCACTCACTCATTCTTCTACCTCATTAACCCTTGTCATTAGGACCTCCAGTTTGGATTGCATCTCATTTAGTTGATTTTTAATTTTGGCCTGATGAGATGGAAATTCTGCAGTCATGAAGTCTCTTGAATCCTTTATGCTTTTTTTCTAGAGCCACCAGTAGCTTTATAATTGTGCTTCTTTATTGGCTTTCTGACATTGAATTGTAATCCAAATTTTGTAACTCTATGGGAGAGAGGACTGTCTCTGATTCTTTCTTTTGTGGTGCGTTTTTTTGTCTAGTCATTCTGTTCAGTGCACAGTGGCCAAAACCAAGTTGTACTTGATAGAAGCGCAGAGTTTTCTCACTGTGTCACTTCAGCAGTTCTCTCTTCAAATCTGAGACCGAATTTTGGTAGGTTTTCAGGATGATTTGAAAGTTATCTCTTCTGGGGTGATAACACGGGTTTCTTTAAATTTCATTCCTTGAGGACCTGGGTCAGGTACTCAACCACTTCCAGTGCCTTTCCCTTCACTGTGTTCATCACATTCTGCGTCCTGGGGCCGGGGTGGCAGCCGGCCCCCAGACAGGGCAGGAGGGGCACCCGGGGAAGGGGAGTCACAAGAGATCCCTGCCGCCGCTGCTGCCACTGCCGCCGCACGTGGGCCCCGGCCGGGACGAGGGGGAGGGCGCGCGCTCCTGCCAGGCCCCCAGGCAGGTGCGCAGCGGACGGGGCCCAGGTGTCACCGGCCGCGAGGGAGGGCGGCGGGGAGAGGCGGGCGCACGCACACCCCTCGCCTTCTCGGGAGCTGTCGGCTCCCCTCGGCTTCACTCGCCGTTTTGCGTTTTCTAGATTAAAAACTTTTAAGTAATCTCTATACCCAGTGCTGGGCTTAAACTCAGATGCTGAGATTTCGAATCACACACTCTTGTGAGTGAGCCAGCCAGGTGCCGCCGAAAGTTGTTAAATTTAACTTGTGAATTCTTTCATATCTGAAACTCAGAAATACAGGTGATTTGATTGTTTTAGGCCTTTTCTTCTCTCTTGTGAATATGGAATATTGCTTCCTGCTTGATAATCATACATGACTTTGGAGACTTTAAATTTTAATTTGGATGATCATGATTATAATATTTTAATACTAGATTGTTTCTCCAGCCTTTAAGTACCATCCTATATGTGTAGATAGGAAATTAAAGCTATTAGTATGCTATTCACAGTGGAATAAAAAACCATGTGAATTTTAAAATGGGGTTTTAAATTTTTCTCATAAAGTGCCTTAAAATTCTGTAATCCCTAAAATATTTCTCTTCTACAACTTAAATCTTAGCTTTAAGATTCATTTTTAAAAAGGAATATTGTGGCAGCCTGGGTGGCTCAGTGGTTTAGCGCCGCCTTCAGCCCAGGACCTGATCCTGGAGACCTGGGATCGATTCCCACGTCGGGTTCCCTGCAGGAGCTTGCTTCTCCCTCTGCCTGTGTCTCTGCCTCTCTCTCTCTCTCTGCGTCTCTCATGAATAAGTAAACAAAATCTTTAAAAACGATAAAATAAAAAGGAATATTCTCACAAAATCTTCAATTGGTGTTTTGCAATTAAATCTTTCTATTTATCTTAAAAATGCTATTCGTTACAGAAATGAATACATGCCCACATATATATGCATTTTTCTAAGGATTTATTTATTTCAGAAGTGGGGGGAGAGGGGCAGAGAGAAGGAGAGAAGCAGAATCCCTGCTGAGCATGGAGTCTGATGTAAAGTTCAATGTCACAATCCTGACATCATGACCTGAGCCGAAATCAAGAGTTGGATGCTTAGCCAACTGAGCCATCCAGGTGTTCATTACTTGCCTATATTAATAAAAGCATATTTTCTGTTCTAGAAAGTAATGTTGAAATATATAAGTGAAGTACTGAATCCCATGGTTTTTCCCCCCTTCTTTTATTTTTATTTTGAAAATTTCAGAGGTTTGTGCAGGCTGACATTAATTATATCAGGTTAGTATGTTTTATGGATGACTTTTGAACATCATGTGGTTTTCCTGAGTATTGTCATTTTTTTTCCTACTCCAAATGTATTTATCTAAAACTTTCTTAATAAGTCCCCTGGGTGCTTCAGATTTGATGAAGTCCCAGACTGAAGACATTATTTCTGACTCTGCTCTTCCTGACTTTGTAATCTGCTTTGTCATTTGTTTTCCCCACCCTAGTATAAAGCACCATTGGAACACTGAAGCAGAAAAAAATCCTGGACTCTAAACTTCCCTAAAATTAGGTGACATCACATCCAGGTGATTGGGGTGGCTCCCTTGGTTAAGCATCTGACTCTTAATGTTGGCTCAGGTCATGATCTCATGGTCCCAGTATTGAGCCCTGTGTTGGGCTCTGTGCAGAGTGGAGAGGCTGCTTGAGGATTCTCTTCCTCTTCCTCTGTCCCTCCCTCTGCATAGACACACACTCTCTCATTCTCTCCAAAAGTAAATAAATAAATCTTTTAAAAAACCAAAAAAACAAAACAACAACAACAAAAAACATATCCAGTCACTCCACCACATGCAGTATCTTTACCTGTTTACAGTTTTTCACATCTTATTACTGTAATTCACCTTTCTCATCTATAATTTTGAAATACTCTTCTATTTTGGTTCCTTTATGTTCATCTTTACATTGATCCTAGAGTAACGTTTCTAAAATATATTTGTGATGATGCTTATTTAGTGGATTCCCCAATACCTGAAGGAGGAAGTTCATATCCTAGCATGACCCCTGCCTTTCTCAGTTCAGTCCTGATTTTCCAATTATATCTCTTTTTCCCATTCCCAATAATTGTGTCCTAGTTTTGCCACATTCTGAGCTATTGTCACTTACTATGCTATTTCCTACTTCATCCTTTTGATCATTCTACCTTTGCTAGAATGCCCTTCACACACTCCTTGTATACTTTGTCTTTCAAGATACAGCCTTACCGTTGCAGCATTTCCTGAGCTTCCCATATACAACTTTTTTCTCCTTGTGCCTTCACTGAACTTTATTCACTTCACTTGTAGAACTAGAGAATGATCCTCTTCTGTTCTTATTTGTTTTTGTCCATCTGTCCCCCTAGTAGCATATAGGGCAGACTCCCTCTTTTATTTCTATTTCCAGCTTCTCCCAGGATAGTGCCTATGACTTGACAGATATGGTATGTATTTGTCTTTCTGAGGAGTGTGAGAGTAAGTGAATTAATGTGATGTTTTCTGAAGCCTTTTTTTTTTTTTTTTTGTGGTGGTGTTCTTATAGGAAGGAGCAATGAAGCCGGCAATTGGAAAAAAGGACAATGGTATTGATATTATTGAAAGTGCTTCACAAGAGCAAGCAGTTAATGACAATTTGACTTCTGCTGATAGAGCACACAAAAATAATACGAGTGGTAAGTTAGTGAACCTCTATGAGTTGTTTTTCTATGCTTACAGGCTAGTATAAAACAATATGAAAGTATGTAGATCCAAATTTGTTATCCATTTCATTTCACGAAGTTATTTTTCTTTTGCTTTCTTTCTATGTATCGCTACTACTGTGAACTTTTTCTTCCTGAAAATGCTTCATCCCTCTGAAAATCTTATCTCCTATTACTTTTATTGAAATATTTGTGAATGTGGATAAGCTTGTATATGTGTTTAGAATTCATAGTAATACATGTTCTCATTAATGTATTTGTGACTATATTTTACAGATAGGATGTCAGCTTTAGGAGAAGAAGATAGTTCACCTTGGGATTCTGAGGTATTGTCTTCTTATTATGTTAAAATATAAGCAATGAGTGATATTGTAACATAAAAGCGATGCTTAGACTTCATGCTCTTATGTCTGTATTTGCCCATAAAAACAAATTCCTTATACTTTTTACGTGTAATTGATAATTATGTGCTAAATATGTTAATAGAGTTCTGCTCATTTGCAAGCTTAACTTAGTGAAAAGTGTGTGGTAGTATGGCAGAAAACTGAGCTTAGAAGTGTTAAGGAATCAGGACGCCTGGGTGGCTCAGTGGTTGAGCATCTGCTTTCTGCTCCGGGCACGGTCCCAGGCTCCAGGGATTGAGTCCCACATTGGGGTCCCTGTGGGGAGCCTGCTTCTACCTCTGCCTGTGTCTCTGCCTCTCTCTCTCTCTCTGTGTTTCTCATGAATAAATAAAATCTTTTAAAAAAATGTGTTGAGTCTTTTTTTTTTCTCTATTTCATCCATTTACTCATGAGAGACACACACACAGAGAGGCAGAGATATCCCGAGTTTGGATTTTAAAGTTATCTAAAAATCTAAAGAATAACTCTAGGTCAACCTATGGTGAAATGTATGATTCTGTGGTGTGTATGGATGTGGAAAACTTCTAATGTGATCTAGACAGAGTTTGGATTATAGTTTTTTAGAAGTATAAATCATATGCATTATGTTTATATATATTAAATTTATTAACATGTGTATCATATAATTTCCATATTCTATTTTTATATATAAAGCATATATAGTTTGTGTATTATGCATAATGTATATTATATCATAATTTATATATTAACTATATATTTAAAGATTTATTAAAAGATTTTATGTATTATTGAGAGAGTGAGTGGGAGGGAGAAGGAGACAGAAGGAGACACAATCTGAAGCAGACTCCATTCTGAGCGCAGAGCCCATCACAGGGCTTAATTCCATGACCACGAGATCATGACCTGAGCTGATACCAAGTATTGGATGCTCAACCAACGGAGACATCCAGGCTGCCTAAAAGTGTTATATTTGGATTGTCAGGTAGATCTACAAGGAGCATTGGGAGTATAATTAACAATGTGGTTTAGTGGTACTTTATTCATTTATTTTTGTAAAGATTAATTAATTAATTAATTAATTTATTTATTTATTTATGAGAGCGAGCGTGTGCATGAGCGGGGGAAGGGGCAAAGGGAGAGGAAGAAGCAGGCTCCCCACTGAGCAGGGAGGCTGATGACTTGGGGCTTGATCTCAGAACTGACTCAGCCATCAAGGCCCCCATGATTTAGTGGTACTTTAAAAGGTAAAAACATTTTGGATAGTTAAAATAGCATGCATTGAGTACCTTTGTGGCAGCCCTACTTATAGTAACATAAGTATAAATAATGATGACTTATTCTAAGGTGACAACTATGGAAGAAGGTAAAAAGGGCCCATGTCTTAATAGAGGCAGCTGCTCTACAATGCTGTGAGCACTGTATTTGAAGTCAAAAGATGTGCTGCCATCCTGATTCTGTCACTTACTTGCTGTGGGATCTCAGAAAAACTTGCTTAACCATTTTTTGTTTGAATGTCAGTTACCTCATTCATAAAAATGATACTAATACGTACCTCTTAGGTATGTGTCATGACCAAATGTGGTAACAAAGGTGAAAGCACTTTGTAAGGAGTAAAGAATGCTTTAGAAATAGACAAAAATGATCACAGCAGTATTTTAGTGATTTACTAAATATAGAGGGCATGGTTTTTAAATGTGAAGATTTCTGAAGGACAGTAAAATGGCAAGTGTTAAGAAAAGAATGGGAAAGTTAGAGTAGACAGGTGGATTTCTAATTTGAGGTATGTTAAGTTTCAGTAGCCTGTGATTAGAGACATTGTGTAGGTGTACAGTTGGCCCTTGAGCAAGATGGGCTTGAATTGCCTGTCCATTTACAGATGCTTTTCGATACAGTATTTTCTTAATGTAGTTTCCCTTCCTTATGATTTTCTTGATAACCTTTTCTTTATATTTTAAGGATATAGTGTATAGTACATATAATATACAAAGTTTTTTCATTGCCTTTATGTCATTGGTAAGGTCAACATCAGGTTATAATTTACTTGACCTTCCATGCTCAGTTTACAGTCAGTGGCCAAATGAGGGTTAAGATCTAGCTTAGATCTAGAGAGCATATATGTGAGTCTTTTATTGAAATGTTTTGGTTTTTCATATACATTTCCTATTTTTAAGTCTAATTGCTCTTAAAGTAGGAAATTCAATAAGAGATGAGTAGTTAAGTTTTGGGGGCATCAAAAGTCATTTGTGGATATTTGACTGTAGTTAGGTTTTGGGGGCATCAAAAGTCATTTGTAGATATTTGACTTGCATTCTTCAGGGGCTGACAGTATAGTGATTTGGTACTTAGACCCTCTCAGTGAGATGAGGATGATGATTATGTTTTAGAGAGAGAGAGAGCACACACGTTGTGAGCAGGCGGGGAGGAGCAGAGGGAGAGAGAGAATCCTAACTTTGCTTCATGCTCAACACAGAGCCCATTGTGAGGTTCGATCTCACGACCCTGAGACCATGACCTGAGTTGAAATCAAGATTTGGATGCTCAACTGACTGAGCCACCCAGGCACCCCCTCAGTGAGATGATTTTCAGTGTTTCGACCTTAAATACATTTCTGTTACTGAATACTGACTGTGACCAGGCTGTACAGGTTGTAGTGGTAGGAGCAGAAAAATAAGGAAACTGATCCATTATAAATCACTGTAAGTGTTCCATGTAAAAAGAAAAAATGGAAACGTTAATTTAGGGAATATTGGAGGTGTTTGTAGTTAGGGTGGAGATGAGAACGGGAGTGGAATTTTGGTAGTGAGAAAAGATCTCTCTGAGTGTGGCCAGAGCTGCCAAGTGAAGGGTGGGAAGGACCAGTCGCAAGAATATCTTGGAGAAGGACATTCTGGACAGAGAGACCATGGAGCACATCTGTTCATTTTACTCCAATATCTTAGAATGACCAGGAAGCAGGAAGTCCCACTCCATTGTTATAATCATTGTTATTTTTGTGTGTAGAAAAGAAGCTGAGCGTACTAAAACAAATGCCTGGTACCTTTTAGGTGATTAATCAATAATCATGCTGTTTTTGCATGAGTGAGTAAAATGAAAGAAGTTTATTCAGTAAAGATACAGAGAAAGCTCTTTGAAGTGAGAGGGGTCCCGACAGGGTTGCCCTCAATAAATGTTCTTATTCTTCCCTTCTGAAAGCTTACTATACTTTTTGAAGCATTTCATACCTGTATCTAAAATATTTTGCTATTATTTAAACATAATTTCAGGAAAAGTTTTTCTTCCTGCTTTGCCATTTCATTCAACCATTTTTTCCTACCAATAAAAATTCCAAGCTTTTGTTTAAGTGAAGCAGCAGCTACCACAGTGTTCTGTTTATACTCAACATGATGTACTCCAAGGTTTCTTATCATGCCAAGTATCTTATTTTAAGACTAAAAAACTTTCTGGCATTAGGAACAGTTTAAATTTATAGCAAATATACTTATTAAAGAATTTTTTTCAATACATAGTTTTACTGTCCTTTTATCCTGGTGGAAAATACAAAGTAGAGTCAGGTGTTTTGTTATTTCCTTGATGAAATGTACGTATAAGTCAGTCTTCTTGTCTGTGAAAATATTTACTCTGGCCTTCCATGTTCAGTGTAGAGTTAATGACCAAATGAAGATAAAAAGGTGCACTTAATTGAGAGAGCATAGATGAGGTTTTTAAATGTGTTGGTTTTCAATACATGCTTTTCTTATTTGTATGTCTGATTGTGATTAAAGTAGAACATTCTAATATTTTCTTAGAAAAGGATTTGGAAATCTTTATGCAACTCACTATTGATGTTAATTTTAACAGAGTATTTCTGTAAGACTTCCAAAGAAATCTGTTGATTGTTTACCTGGAGCTGCAGATCAACAAGGGCAAAGTATATTCAATGAACAAGTAGAAGGTAAGAATTGTATTTTATAAAAAGTCATTTGACAGAATGTTGATTTAAAACACATTCTCACGTATCCTAATTTCCAAAGAAAATCACCTATTAAATGCATAGAAAGAAAGATGTGAAAAGGAGGTAAGTTCTATATTTTATCAGGTTTATTTTTATCAGCTGCAGATTAAATTGGGAGTACCACTAAAGGAGCTAAATTACTGGTTCCATTTCCAGGTATTCCAAGGCCTAAGGAAAGCCTGGAAATAGTTGGAAAAGAGCAAAGAGGGAATGATGAGAACGGCTGAGAGTACAGGGAGTAAATGGAGGAAAATTAAGCAATGCTTTATAGTGGAAGGTGGTAAAATAAAAGAATTCTTTTAAAAGGAAGAGCAGGGTAGCTCCCTGGGTAGCTCAGTGGTTTGGTGCCTACCTTCAGCCCAGGGCATGATCCTGGAGTTCCGAGATCAAGTCCCACATCAGGTTCCGTGCATGGAGCCTGCTTCTCCCTCTGCCTGTGTCTCTGCCTCTCTCTGTCTCTTCTCTCTGTCTCTCTCTGTGTCTCTCATGAATAAATAAATAAAATCTTTAAAAAAAATAATAAAAGGAGGAGCAAATTACTTGAAATGTGGGGATAATATCAGGTGAGCTTCCAGTACCAAAACTTGTCGGAGTAGTATACCAAAATTTTCCCACTCTTAAGAGTTTTTCTCACTGTTGGGAAGACATTATGGATTGACCTAGCTGATTATGCAGAGCTATGTCCTAGTCAGCTATAAATGTATATATGTTAGGGGTGCCTGGGTGGCTCAGTCAATTGAAGGTCTGCTTTTGGCTTGGGCCATGATCCCCGGGACCTGGGATGGAGCCGTGCTGAGCTGGGAGCCTGCTTTTCCCTCTCCCTTTGTCTGCTGCTCTGCCTGCTTGTGCATGCTCTCTCTGTGTCAAATAAATGAAAACATCTTTTAAATAAATAAATATGTATACCTCAATGTCATATAACATGGTGGTACTTTGTAAGTATCATTTCGTGCAAAAAAGAGAATTGGAAGGAAAAAGAGAGCAGGGTCAATTAGGGGGAGATCAAGGAAGCTTTAGCCCTGATAAAAATTCCATTAGAACATTTATGACTTTTAATACGTCTTCACATTCAGAATTGATAGTGATGAACTTGAGGCTTGATCATAGAAGGTTAAGGTAAAGGAATTTGGCGGCAGGGTTCAGTATGACCCAGGATTTCTCAAATTATAGTCAATCGCCCGAGACCTTGTTTAAAATGCACACTGTGAACAGCAGGTCTGGAATTCTGCATTTTGACCTCTCAGGTGATGCCAGTGGCGGTGGTCCTTGGGTCATGTGCTCAATAGCATGGGTATAGACTTCCCTGTAGAGAAATCTGGAAGAGCTGTTGGATAGTTCAAGACATAACCGCGTCAAGAAAAAGCATTATTTTGTTTTTATTTCTGAACATGTTTATAACCAGAAGGGAGCAAGGAGATACAGAAATAGAAGGTATAGATGTAAGATACTATTGCTAAACAAAGAGGAAAGAAGTGGTGGAAAAAATCCACCACATAAAAAGGTTGTAAAAGCAAAAAAAAAAAAAAAAAAAAATATCAAGACCATAGATCACAAATTAGTTTTTAAAAAGATTTATTTATTTATGTTAGAGAGAGAGTGAGCGAGCAGGGAGGGGGGCAAAGGGAGAGGAAGAGAGAGAGAGTCCTTAAGCAGACTCCCTGCCGATTGAGGAACCCACCATGGGACTTAATCCCAGGACCCCGACTTCATGACCTGAGCTGAAATCAAGAGCTAAGACCCCCCACTGACTGGACCACCCAGGTGCCCCCAGAAATTACTTTTGAAGACAGGGGATAGTGAAGGGAAAGAGGGAAAAATGAAAGACGTCTTAGCTAGGAAATTTTGGAGTTGGTGAGGAAACTCTAGAGAATTCACTTTTTTTTTTTATGACAGACCTAGAGAGAGGCAGAGACACAGGCAGAGGGAGAAGCAGGCTCCACGCAGGGATCCTGGCATGGGACCGGATCCTGGGTCTCCAGCATCACACCCTGGGCTGATGGTGGCACCAATCCTTTGTCCACCGGGGCTGCCCGAGAGCTCACTTTTTAGATTTTTAGATAGCTTGAGTTTATTTGTACTGGAACAGATTAGATCACAGCAGCTCCACAAAGAATACTGAGAGCAAATGGAGTGCTAGACTTGGGATAAAACATAGCCACCATTCATCTTCGTCAAATCTATTGGACCTCAAAGATATATGTTGCTTTGATATTCGTTATTCAAATGAGATTAATTTGAATATGGAAGCATGGGGTTTCTGTTTTTCAGATAGCTCATTTTGAGGGATGATAGCTGTTTCAAACAAACCTTTTCAAGACTGACATAGTCTACCAAATCAAACTAATTTTGGAAACAAAAGAAATCATAGGGTCCATTCCTTAAATGCTAAAATTGTTACTATCGATAAATATGACACTGATTTTGAAATACAAAAGATTTTTAGTATCTAAAAATTCGGTGGCAATTAAATTGATTTTTTTCATTTTGGTAGTCATAGTTCCATATTGAAAGCTTATTATACGTTATTTCTTAGATGTGTTTTATATACCTTCCTGCATGCGTGGGCCAAGAAACTTTAACATGGCTAAACTAGAGGATACAAGAAATGTAGGCATACCAGTGGCCCACATGGGTATAGACAAAAATGAATACTTTTATTGACTATTATCCTACAAGTATATCCAGGCTGATCAATTCATAACACTGTTTTCGGTGAAAAATAAATTACGCATTCAATAAATTATGCATTCATCATAACTGCGTACTGCCTAAATTACGGGACAAATTGAAGAACATGGCAAATACTTGTAGTAGAATGGTATCAATGATTCTGCTGTACTGCAATCAGGATGTGCTGTTGCATTCTACCATCAGCTTTCACATTTATCTTCTCAGAGTCATCATTTGTTCCTCTGATTAAAGATTGCTTTTCTCCCCCATCAATCAGCATGTTCATGTTGGTATATGTGCAACATTTAATGATTTCTGTTTTAGTTATTTCATTTGAAACATCATCTTACTTTTGGAATCCTAACTGCATGTTAATGTTGAACATATATTTCTATTTTTTTCTAGTATTTATAATGGGTTCCTATTTCTGTCTTGTCGCTGTCTTTTTTTTTTTTTTATGATAGTCACAGAGAGAGAGAGAGAGAGAGAGAGAGAGAGGCAGAGACATAGGCAGAGGGAGAAGCAGGCTCCATGCACCGGGAGCCTGACGTGGGATTCGATCCCAGGTCTCCAGGATCACGCCCTGGGCCAAAGGCAGGCGCTAAACTGCTGCGCCACCCAGGGATCCCTTGTCGCTGTCTTAATCCACCTTCCTGTTTGGAGAATCAAGACCAAAACCTAATGTAATCACTTTCAAAGCCAAGCATGAGGATTCAGCTTAATCCTAACTGCATGAATGTATAGTTGGCTTTCATATTTATGTATGATTAACTACATGTCCCTTTTGTGTTTTAGATTCTCCTGGAAAAGATCTTCACTGGGAGGTAAAGCTTTTGTATTTTTATTTTGAATTTTTAACTACAGATTGTATGAAATGTACATGGTCTTAATCATATTGTTTCAATACCCATCCAGTCGACCACTAAAGTGAAAGATTCTGTTCCTAATGAAGGAGTAGCAACGAGTGATAAGCAAACATCCATATCAGGTAAATTTTACAGTACAAATATACCTGTGGAAAGGTGTACACTAAAATATTGAAATGCCCATCGTCTTCTTCTACCAAATTCTTCTTTGTGTGTGTGTATGTGAGACAAATTTAATTGAAGGATTTGACATAAATAAGGTAGATTTATTTCATTGCTGACATCCATGTTTGAACAAAAGATATTTACAAGCATAAGAAAAAGAGATTTTAAAAATGTAAGCTTTAGTTCAAGTTTCTACTTTTAAGTTTTGAAATCCTAATGTTCCCGGTTTGGAATTCCTTTACTTCTAAGGGATTCCCAGAAGTTAATTATTAGACTCTAAGATTTTTCCGGTGTTCACCATACTTATTTGAATTCTGACTTTTACCTAGAGTAAAGCTTCCCTTGCTAACATATCAGTTGTGTTTTAACTTCATTTCATCTTTGTATTGTTATATTGATCATTTTAAGCCAAACACTTGTTCTGATTGTATGTGTGTGTATGGTGACTTTGATGATTAGAAATGTGGGAAAGAATTAGTTGTATCTTAATATGTGGTAGACACAATCTTTTAAAAAAGTAATTCTGAACCTTTTCGGCCTAGGGTCCTTTTCTACTATTTAAAAATTATTGAGAATTCCAAAGGACGTCTGCTTAAGTGGGTTATATCTGTTGATATTTACAATCTTAGAAATTAAAACAAACATTTAAAACACAAAGATATTAAAAAAAACCCACAAGGATACACAATCTCATGTTGCTAGCCATTAGAGCTGTGATCCACTAATCATGTGAGTTGTGATGCTATCACACATTTTATCTTTAGAAAACTTTATTGTACACTTAATAAGAGAATGAGAGTGAAAATGTCAAATAACATTTAGTACGATTGTGAAGATAGTTTTCACCTCTTGGATTTTGTGAATCAATGGATCTTGGGACTCTGGGGATTCTCAGATGACAAGGGAGAACTGATTTAAACCATGTACAGGGTTCATGGATACAAAATGATAAAGGGGCCCTTGTGATGAAATGGGCATTAAAGTTCCATTTCTGCATTTCTTGCTTTTTTCTTTCCCTTGACTTAAGAGGTTTAAATCAGACCTATCTTGTTTATAAAGGGACAATAGTTTTGTTATATATTCATTTTCTGTTTCATGGCGCTGTAGTTTTTGGATCTCAGTGTGGACTGAGACTTTGTTTTTACACGGAAAGGATTATATTACCCAAGTCTTTCATTTCTCATATAAATATGATATTTGTCTAAAAATTAAATTCTGAGGATGTTGGTGCATTGAGGAAAGACCCATCTCATTATTATTAAAGTAGTACCATTCATTACAAGTTTTTAAAACCTCCCGTCTTTAGAACACAAAATGCATATTTAAACATAAAATAAATGATTAGACATCAGTTTTGTTACTAAAAACATTCAGACCTTGAAGACTCGTAATTATCAATGAACAGAGCTTTTATGGAGTATAGAATATGTAATAGAGCTTGGTGAGTGAATTAAACTATATAATACTAGAGAATAAAAAAGAGAAAATGAGAGAGAGTTAAATACATCTGTGTGAATGCCAAGTATAGGACATGTAAAATATAATTAGCTACGAATGAGTAGTAAGTAGTGTGTCTGGGAGAAGAGCAGGACTTGTGGCTGTTTCTCTAACAAAAGAATTTGTACAAATTCATTAAGTTTGTATTGTTTACATTCTAATAAAGGAAACTTTGTTTTCAGATTCTTCTGATTGGGATTCTAGTGTGTCCCTCAGTAATGAGACTTGTCAAAGAACTGGGGATTTGAAAGTTGATAATAAATGCCCATTTGTATCACAACCAATGATCAAAAATGAGTCAACATCCACAGAATTTGGACAACCTTAATAGATAAAATATTAATATTGGAGCTGTGTTTCAGTTAGAGAATTCTACGCTCCATGGCCTGTGTGAATCACTGCTACCAGAAAACAGAGAGAGAGAGAGAGAAAAAAAAAAAAAAAAAAAAGAATCAGAGAGAGTTCTGCATCCTCATGATTTCACCATAGTTCTGATTTTTCAGAAATAATTTTGTGGTAAAATTTGTGGTTACTCCTTTCATACAACCTACCACCAAACAGAGCATCTTTTAGCAAGACATTTTTGCATTCTTCCTCTAACCAAAGCCACATATAAATAAAGAGAATTAGGAGAAAATAATTTCTTTTAGGCTCGTATTCATCATTCACTTGAGAGTGGGTAGCAGGATTAGATTTAGAATTTGGGGACCAGTTGGGAAAACTAGGTAGAGATGTAAAGATTGTTAACTCACAACATCGTTTCTTAGCTTTATTTTTATAGCTCTAAATTCATAAGTATTGGTCATACTATATTTACTGTAACAAAAAAAAAGCACCTTCCCAAACAGAATATTAAAATATTTCGTATATTCTCTATGACTTTATTTTGGAGTTGACTTTCCCAGCAGTAATGGTAATCATTGAGAATTTACTACATAGTATCCTCTTCTCAGCTATGTAGGCATAGTCCATCTCCTTGTTTGATTATTTTTATTTTACTTTTTTAGAGAGTGTCAGAAAGTAAGGAGGGAGGGATGGGCAGAAGGAGAAAGAGAATCCCAAGCAGGCTCCACACTCAGCATGGAGCCCAATGTGGGACTCAGTCTCACAACCCTGAGATCATGACCTGAGCTGAAATCAAGAGTTGGATACTTAACTGGCTGAACAACCCAGGTGCTGTTTTATTATTTTAAATGAGTAAAGAGTTCCCAAGGAATATTGGTTTTAAGTATTGAATATCATTTAAAAATAATATATGGAAAGTCAGTTCTATTTCTACTAAGATTTTCAGTTGATTAAGCACATCTAACGTGTGTTCTACTTAATGTATCAGTTAATCCAGTGTCCTTTATCAGTCATATGATCACGTGTGTACTAACATATCGTATAATATTTTTTCACTCCTGTAGTTTTATGTTATTTTCTTTTCTTCTTCTTTAATGAGAATGAACTCATTTTCTAAAGATTTCCAGTTATCTCCAGGAGTAGTGAGTATAGACTGTAAATCCAAATTTATTGATCTATACAAGTGACTTGTTTGCTGTTACTTCTTCATGAGCTTGGTAGAGCCAAGAAGCAAGACTTTAAAAAGAAAACACCTGTAGGCTCCTGTACCACAGGAAAATGTGAAACAAAAAAATTACAAAGTACATGCAAGCAACATAAAACAGTTGATGTAAATTATATCTCTTTTCCCTTGATGCCAGGATTATTGTTGATTCACTTAGTACATATTTATTCTGTACTGAGCCCTGATAATTTTATATTCTGAATATTTCTGGAACCATTCTGTCAGTTCAGGTGTGTATCATCTTTGTTTTGCATTACTACCTTCTAATTCATCTCCTATCTTTGATCACAGTGCCCCTCACACTCATCCTCCCCACAGTATTTAGAGTGATCTGTCTCAAATACATATACGATCGTGACCAACTGTTGAAAACATATTTATGTCCAGGCATCTTAAAATTACATACAAAGCTTTCATAATCTTGACTTGACTTCTTGACTTCTGCCTAAGTCTTCCATCTTTAGCCCTTTATACCGTCTGCCCTTATCTCTGGTATCCTGAACTGCTAGTGATGTCTTCCTCTTTGATCCCTCTATTTTAGACAAATATTTACCCTGTTGTGTGCTTCTCTCCCGTCTTACTACAGCCTTGCATGCTCTCCCCATTTTCTGCCCTCTGATCCCTTTGAATCTGTCTGACGTCACTGTTGCAGTCTCAGTTTAGGCATTATGTCTAAGGAAAGCTATTCCTGACACCTTATATCCACATGCTTCTTTAAACCCGGTCCCCTATCTATCACTTAGTGGGAACTCAGTAAGTAAGTACTAAGTAACATAAAGACTGTTTACACAAAGATGATTTAAGAGATTGTCCCCTACAGGGATGCCTGGGCGGTTCATTCGGTTGAGTGTCCAGCTCTTGATTTCAGTTCAGGTCATATCTCAGACTTGTGAGATGGAGCCCCAGGTGGGGCTCAGCACTAGGGGTGGAGCCCGCTCAAGATTTTCTCTCTCCCTCTGCTCCTCCCTCCTCCCCCCCACCCCCAGATTGTCAAGATTGTCCCCTACAGTGTAGGAGCAAAAGAACTAGATATATAAGGAAGTAGTTTACAGTTCAGGTGGTGAAGGTACACTAGAAAACCTGTAAGGTATTAAGGTAACCCCAAAGAAAGAGATACATCTTTATCTGGGAAAGGATAGCTATAATCAAGGATGACTTTACACAGCAGTCTGAGTCCTAAAGGATGCAAGGAAATTTGTCAAGTAGTAGAGGAAAATAATTTCAGAAACGTTTACTCATCGGGGACATACACCCATAGGGAGGATATACACTGATAAAGACATGAAAAGTACTAATGATTTTGGAAATGATGAATAACGTTGTGGTTGAAGCTTAGGGTGTTGTTTAAGAGGTACTGTTACAAAGTAGAGAATAATCTCGTGATTTTATATGTTTCTACTGTATTTTAAACTTTTGTTTCTTATTGTTTTGTTCATGGATATTAAGTCGATGAATTTGTGAATGAATCTTGGAGATGTTTGTGTGCCTTTAACCTGGTGACATTTAGTATTTCTCAAATTTTAGATAATTAAAAGTATTTCTTAAATATTCAGCTAAAGATGAATTTAAACTCTTAAGTGATAAATGATATTTTCTATTTTTATAGAGGTAATAGCTTTTATCTAACCATTCTAAGTAGTCCATTTTAACTAAATATATAGATTTGTCATCAGAACCAGACTTAGAAGTGGCATCAGAGCAAGAGCAAGAGCAAGAAAGGCCTGATGAAAGTGAAAATAACCACCCCCAGGTATGTAAAATTTTAAATTTAAATTTCTGATTTTATATTGTTTTCCCTGCTTTTCTAATATTACATGGTTCAAGTGAAATTATCTTTGAGTGGCTATATTGAAGTCAATAGAGTATAATTTCATATTTAGTTTTTATAAAAGTTTACGAGTTACAAAACTCAAAATGTTGTAATTTTTAGTAACTAAGTTTAGCTAAACTTCATCCTTGGAATTTAGGCAAAAAAAAATTTCTTTTGAGGCAAAAATAATTCTAAATATTCTTTGCTTCTTCCATTTTTGTAACTTCTTTACATGATAAAGAAGGTAGCATCAAATATTGAGTCATGTATAAGCAGTTGAAATTATGAGCAGTATAACAATGATGACTACTGACTTAGACTCATGTACAAGGAGTGATTATTCTCAGTGGTTCAAAGTGCCTAGTTCTCTATTTCCAGTTACAAATGCCAAGATTAAAGATTTATTCTGCTTTGTGATCTCTGTGTAGTTGACTTCAGAGAATGGGGTCATGAAATCAGTACGATCATCGCCTGTTGTAGAATCGCACCTTCCAGGATGGGAGCTTTGTAATTGGATTATAAACAATAACTCTTTCAGTTATTTTATTTCAGCACAGGAAATCCATATTATTAATATTTTTCTTATCCACTCTCAGTGGACATTACAATATATTAGAGCTGGATACAAGCAGATAATCTATAGCAGTGTCTAACACTATCATAGTATATAATTATTTTTTCATAGTATATAAATTAAAATATAGGAATTTGTTTTTCTTTGATTGATGTTAATTGATATTTGCCCCCCAAAAAATGTAGTTTGCCTATTATCTAGGTTTTAAACTTGTAAAAACTCCTGAAATGCATTGTAGGAGCTCACTGTTTAAGATACAAGGGGATAAAATGTTTTTAAGTTTGTAACATTAAAAATCATCTGATTCATTTTTTGGTAGATGTAAGTGTATTGAATTGTTTAGTGAAGAGAAACCTGACAAAATATAAGTGAATGGATTTATGCTTTTCTTCTGTCCTCACTTCTTAGTTATAATCAGTGTCTTAGGAGCAGCTAATAACTAAATTTTAATTATTTTCTAATTTTTCTTTGTCCGCATTTGATTACCTAAGGATAAAGTTATTTCACAAACATGTATGCTGGCTGAAAAGACATCTGAAAGCCAAACCAAGCAAATTAACGTTCCACTTGTGCAACTGCAAGATATGGCTCGAGAACCAGAAATGCATATGGAATGTGATAGACAGGATGGTAGATCTGTACATTCAGAACATCTTCGTGCACACAAGAAGTATGAGGAGATATGGATGAAACAAGGCAAATTAGATTGGAAAAATAATGTAAAGCTCATGAGCAGAGAGTTAACTCAGGAGATTGGTAAAACTTGTGAAAAGTACCAAATTATTACTCATCCTAAGGTAGAGCCACTACATGGTAATTCTAAAGAAGCAGACTTAAAGGAAATACCTCCAAAATTGACAAAAGTTACACTTGATTATGAGGAAAAAGATGAATTTGGAGTGTCTGTCTCTGTAGTACCTCAGGCCTTTCCTGAACGAAAAGAGCCTAGTCTCGAAAATGCTGTTCTCTCTCATTCATACTCTGGGTCTCCAGACTATGCTTGCCAGTCATCTTCTAAGCTTTCTTTCCATGAAAATGATAACCAACCAGGTGAGCATGTTTTTAACAAAAATGAGAGTCTTGATAACGATACAGAAGATAAAAAAGTAAGGAACCCACTTGTTACATTTGAAGTGAAAGAAGACCAAGAGTTTGACCTGCAGATGGCCAAAAGTTTGAACCAAAATACCACTAATAGTAAATTAGACACTGGATATATCCCTCCATATAGTGACCCAGAAAGCCTTTTTGATTTGCAGCTTGCCCACTCCAATGTGGTGAAACAAATGATTCAGAAGAAAAGGCATGATACTTCTGCTATTACAAACACTTACAAGAAAACAAAACCAATACGAGACTCTTTCCAGAAGCCATTATATGCAGATAATGACAGTACTAATAACTATAAAAGTACGGAACCTGCATTAGAAGTTGTGAGTTCTTCACCACGTCCTTTCAGAACATCAGAAGTACATCAAAAAGAAGAATTACAGCAAGATAAGCAAGATCTGCAAAGGTTTAGGAATGAGAAAGGCATGTTACAAGTAGAACTCCTGGCTTCGGAAAAAGAGAAAGTTGAACTTCAAAAAGAGGTAGATTCACTTTGCTGTTGCTCTTTTGTTTTTTGTCTTTGTCAATTATGTGAGCCATTTTGATTTTCCACTTATGAAAAAAGCTCGTGTATAAAATGGGGTTGTCTCAATATATAATTGTGTTCGGAAATAGATTATTTCTGCAATCTAAATGATAGGAATGCAGGAAAACATATGATTTGTGTTCCTTAAGTTTCTTTCAGTTTCCCAAGTGGCGTGTGAACTGGGAAGCTCTTTTCACTATGCACCCTGTGACCTCATGAAGCAGAATAACTGTAGAGAAAATTGCTTTAAAAATGCGATTATCTTGGGGTGCCTGGGGGGCACGGCCAGTTGAGAATCCTAGTCTTGTTTCTGGCTTGGGTTGTGTTGTCAGGGTTGTGAAGAGGAGCCCCACGTCGGGAATCTGTGCTCAGCATGGAGTCTGCTTGAGTTTCTCTCTCCCGCTGTGCCTCTCTCATGCTATCAGTCTTGTTCTCTAAAATACATAGATCTTTAAAATATATATCATGATATCTAGGGTTTTTATCTATTGGCTTAAATATAAGTTGCACTTCCAAACAATAAAATGGAAAAGAAGTTGGGATGCCTGGGTGGCTCACCTGTTGAGCGTCTGCCTTTGGCTCAGGGTATGATCCCGGGATCTGGGATTAATTAAGTCCCACATCAGGTTCCCTGCATGGAGCCTGCTTCTCCCTCTGCCTGTGTCTCTGCTTCTCTCTGTGTGTGTCCCTGATGAATAAATAAATAAAATCTTTAAAATAAATAAATACATAAAATGGAAAAGAAGCAATAACTAAGAGAAGGGATATAAACAAATATTTCATCTAAACCAATCTATTTATTGCTACAGTATGTGTAGTCTTCTCTGCTTTCCTCAAACTCTTGGAACTTCAAATTCCAACACGACCACTTTGAGATATTTTTAATAACAAATATTTGCATCATCACCAGTTTTTTTGTCCCATGTTTTTAAAAACAGACTCTTTTTTTCTTTTAGGATTTATTTATTTTATTTATTTATTTATTTATTTAGAGGGTGTGAGCAGGGTGAAGGGTAGAGGGAGAGAGAGAAAGGGAGAGAAGCAAACTCCCCAGTGAGCATGTAGCCTGAGGCGGGGCTCGATCCCATGACCTTGAGATCATGACCTGAACTGCAATCAAGAGCTGGAGGCCCAACTAACTGTGCCACTCAGGCATCTCCTCCACATTATTTAAAAAAAAAAAAAAAAAAAAAAAAAAAATTTAAGATTTTATTTGACAGAGAGAGAGAGAAAGAGAGAGAGAAAACACAAACCGAGGAGCAGATGTCGGAGGGAAAGGGAGAAGCACGCTTTCGGCGGAGCAGGAAGCCTGATACACGGGTCTTGATCCCAGAACCCGTGGATCAAGACCTGAGCCAAAGGCAGATGCTTAGCTTACTGAGCCACCCAGGTGCCCACGTGTGTGTGTGTGTGTGTGTGTGTGTGTGTGTGTGTGTATACACACATGTGTTTGTTTAATCACCATTCTCAGGTGTTTCTGTTGAGTCAAACCTTTACATTATGTTTAATAAAGTATGATATATTTTGACACATACGACTTTTATCATGTAGGTAGCATAGATTTTCAGCAAACCTTCAGTATTTGACTCTAAGGGAGAAAACTGATGTTTGAGGTGAAAAATAAACAAAATCTAGAGATATCCTCCTTTAAAATAAAAATTAGCTAAGCGCCTCATCCCCAATTAAGGTATTAAATTACTGTGCCAAAGTCACACTTTTAGCATAGCTGATAAATAAACTTGTTGGGTCATTTATTTGATTCAGCATTAAGGAATTGTATCATCTCTTTTGATGCTAGGTAATGCCACTTTAGGAACTTTGGACAAATCATGTAACCTTTTTTGGTTTTATTCCCATTATCAATAGAAAATGGGATTAAAGTTGATAATTACTTTTATACCCTCTAGCTATAAAATTTTATGGTTATGGAATGTGAAGTTTGGGGAGCATTATTCATTTCCCCAAATTCTACACTAATGCCAGTTTTGCTCTGCTCCTTTTACGTTGTGGTGAACTTTGGTTCCCATATTTTAATGAACACTGTGACTTTTTTGATAGCCCTGGGATCCAAATGAAAAAAGAGTTATAAAAGGCAGTTGGGGAAAGAATAGCTCAGTGCAGAAATGGAAAGCTTCCTATTTGTTCCTGGAGCATCACAACGTCACATCCTTTAAATCTGTCTGTGTAAGCAAAATCCAGATGGTAAAGACAGAAGAGGACAGATTTTTGTGTCTCTTTATTTCTTTGGATCTGCTGGTCAGATGGGGTGAAGTTGGGAATGTTAGGTGGCAAAGTGTAGATATGAACACAAAATTAAAGTCATTTTTGAAATTCTGGAAAATTATGTTGTTCTATTCAAACAGAAATGAAGCAGAATTTCCAAAAATTGCAATTACATGCAATGATAAAGTTAAGCGCAAGATAGTTTTATTGATTAAAATTATGACAAACTGATGTCATATGTATGTCAAATGATACAATTAATGAAAAAGTTCTTTTTAATGAATAAAGTTGTAAGAGTTCTTCTCAGTATCAAATTTCCATTCAAGAGTGGAAAAGAAAGGAAGAAGCACAAGAGTAGTAAAATGGAAGGAGCAGAAAAGATATATGCTGCTGCTGCTGCTCCTGCTCCTGCTGCTGCTCCTGCTGCTGCTCCTGCTGCTGCTGCTTCTCCTCCTGTTGCTCCTGCTGCTCCTCCTGCTGCTCCTCCTGCTGCTGCTCCTGCTGCTGCTGCTCCTCCTGTTGCTCCTCCTGCTCCTGCTGCTCCTCCTGTGGCTCCTCCTGCTGCTCTTGCTGCTCCTCGTGCTCCTGCTGCTCCTCGTGCTGCTCCTGCTCCTCATGCTGCTCCTGCTCCTGCTGCTGCTCCTCCTCCTGCTGCTCCTCGTGCTGCTGCTGCTCCTCCTGCTGCTCCTGCTGCTGCTCCTGCTGCTCGTCCTCCTGCTGCACCTCGTGCTGCTGCTGCTCCTCCTGCTGCTGCTCTTGCTCCTGCTGCTGCTGCTGCTCCTCCTGCTGCTCCTCGTGCTGTTGCTGCTTCTCGTGCTGCTCCAGCTGCTCCTCGTGCTACTCCTGCTGCTCCTCCTGCTGTTCCTTGTGCTGCTGCTGCTCCTCCTGCTGCTCCTGCTGCTGCTGCTCCTCCTGCTGCTGCTCCTGCTGCTCCTTGTGCTGCTGCTGCTCCTCGTGCTGCTCCTGCTGCTGCTCCTCTTGCTGCTGCTCATCCTGCTGCTGTTGCTCCTCCTGCTGCTGCTGCTCCTCCTGCTGCTCCTGCTGCTCTTGCTACTGCTGCTGCTGCTGCTCCTCCGGCTGCTCCTCCTCCTCCTCCTGTTGCTGCTCCTGCAGCTGGACTAATTCAACAAAGAAAGAGTGGAAAAACTGATAACCACCTGTTTCCTACTATGCAGAATGAAGATTCTGATAGGTAAGCCTATAGCAATATTTAAACAGTAGATAATTATTATTTTTCCATAAAACAAATTCTATTTGGAGCTAATGTTCATGATTAACACATTTTATTTTTTTAGTAGAGGTATTCCACCCAGGGTGCTAAACAGAAAAAGGCAAAGACCGGTATGGTATCAATTTTTTTTGCAGGCATAGAGATAAATATTTAATTAAAGAAAAATAATGTAGGTTAGCAAATGTGAGGAAGAAGTCATTCTTACACACTGTTGTTAGGTGAAAATTGTCAAATCCGTTGCACCTGAGTGGCTCAGTGGTTGAACGTCTGCCTTTGGCTCAGATTGTGATCTCGGGGTCGTGGGATCGAGTCCTGCATCAGGCTTCCCATGAGGAGCCTGCTTCTCCATCTGCCCATGTCTCTGCCTCACTCTGTGTCTCTCATGAATAAATAAATAAATAAAAATCTTTAAAAGAGAGAGAGAGGGATCCCTGGGTGGCGCAGCGGTTTAGTGCCTGCCTTTGGCCCAGGGCGCGATCCTGGAGACCCGGGATCGAATCCCACGTCCGGCTCCTGGTGCATGGAGCCTGCTTCTCCCTCTGCCTATGTCTCTGCCTCTCTCTCTCTCTGTGTGTAACTATCATAAATAAATTTAAAAAATTAAAAGAGAGAGAGAGAAAGAAAATTGACAAATCATTTCTGAAGGGTGATGTAGTAGTGCATTTGAAATTTCACATATGCTGTCCCTATATCCCAACGGCTTCATTGCCAGGAGTAGATCCTATAGGAGAACATGACTTGGGTCAACACTTAGACACACATATTCTAAGAACATTTATTATGTATTATTATACATATAAAATATGACAGATATATTAAGAGTACTTACATAAACATGTTACCTATGTAAGTTAAGATTATTTATTACAGCATTCCCTTATCAAAAACTTGGAGGGAGTCTAACCATCCATAAGGAAGTAAGTTTTCACACCTATAAAATAATGCAGCGTGTGACTATTTGAGAAAATGAATTTAGGTCTGCAGGGTTTTGATTGTTTAACAAAGTATATATATATTTTTTAAATTTTATTTTTATTTATTCATGAGAGACACAGAAAGAGAGAGAGAGAGAGAGAGAGGCAGATACACAGGCAGAGGGAGAAGCAGGCTCCATGCAGGGGACTGATGTCCCACTGATGTGGGACTTGATCCTGGGACTCCAGGATCACACCCTGGGCTGGAGGCAGGCACTAAACTGCTGAGCCACCCAGGGATCCCCCAAAGTATATTTAAAGTGTTTGGTTTGATGTCTTACAGAAACTTTAGAATACTTTTAATATCTGCTGAGTTGCAAAAGGAAGTTACCTGCTACACTGGCACTCTATTACCAACAAAACTGCTCATTATTAGGTTTTTGGTTTTGGTTCCCAATGCACGAGTGCTCAAATGTTGGACTCTCAAATTGATCTGAATATTATTACAAAGAGATTTCACATGGCAACTTGTCCCATATTCTGTATAAACATTTGATCCCTATGCTATAAACCAAGAGGTTGTTAATGTAAGGAATCTTCTTTTTCAGGCACTTTGCATACATGCTATTATTTTTTCTTTAAAAATGTTTTTAAGATTATTTATTTGAGAGAGATAGAGTGTGAGTGCAGGGAGCGGCAGAGGCAGAGGGGGAAGCGGGGAGCCTGAAGCGGGGCTTGATCCCGGGACTCCAGGATCATGACCTAAGCCGAAGGCAGACGCTTTAACCGACTGAGCCAACCAGATGCCCCTTATTCTTCCTTTTTAAAGACCATATATTTCAACATGCACCACACCAAATTTTTCAATAGTGACTTCATATTGTATAATCTACGAAAATTCACTTTCCATTAATTCTAAACACAGTGGATCTATTAAAACATAAGTCAGATTATGTCCTCCTCTGCTCAAAACCTGATGGCCTCCCATTCACTCAGAGTACATGCTCAAGTTCTTTCTAATACCTACAAGGCCTTATGTGACTTGTTCATCTCAGGTCCCTCCCTATCCTTTCTTCCCTCGGTCTCTCTGATTTGAACTACTTTCTATCCCTTTCCTTCTGTTCAGCCACACTTGAATTTCTCACTATTCTTACCCCCACCCTCATTATAAACATTTCAGGCATACCTCTGTACTTGCTATAAACTCTCTGTGGAGTGTTTCTCTCAGGTATCCTCGTGGCTTACTCCTTGCTCCCTCTTTTTCTCCCTGGTTTTTGCTTCAAGGTCACTTTCTCAGCAAGGCCCTTCTTGGTTTATCCTGACTAGTATTTCGACCACCCCTTTCACTACGACACATCGAAATTTGATTTCTCTGCTTTAGTTTTTCTCCTCTCATACTGTGTAGTTTGCCTAGGTACTTTATTGTTACTATGTTTACTTTCCTCGTGAGTAGGATTTTTTCTGTTCATGGCCATGTCCTCAGTGCTTAGAGAACATTCTAGCATATATAGTGCTATTCAATAAATGTTGGTTGAGTGAACGGAGTTTAACCCGTGTGTATTGTTTTTAACATAATACCAATTCTCACTTAAACAGAAAGAAAGGTTGGCATGGGTCCATTCTGACCATTTAACCTGTCAGTTATCTGCATTTTGTGGATTATTTGGGCCTAATATTGTGGTTACTTGCTACTTATTCTTTTACTGGTATTTATGTTAGTTTTAATTATAGTAGAATGGAACAAAGGAAGAGCAAACTTCATTTAGGTTTCATTAAGGAAAATGAAATGTGGTAAATTATTATAGGACTTTAAACATTTTTGCCAAAGGATATGAGCCCTCAATATCTGAAATACAAAGGTGAAGTTGGAATTTACTGCTTACTAATAAGAGGGAGCTATGCTGGCCACTTACAGTCTTTTCTGACAGAGTAGTCTTCACTTTCTATATACAGTTTCAGGAAAAGTGGAGTTTAAGACTTGGGAGACTTTCAGAGAATTAAATGGTTTGTCATCATCTGAAGCACCATGGTAATTTGGGTAAGACTGTTGTTGATTGGTTGGCACTCGAGGCATGCGTATTGGAGTGATTTTGTCCCACATTGGCTATACTTCAGGAGGGAGAAGCTGACATTGGTTGGCTGGTGAGTGGGGACAGATGGCATTGATCATTACAAACATTTAAAACTGGTTCTAATGGCTTCTCGTTACCATGGCTGCGTGTTAGCATTCCCCCGCCAGCATCACTTTGAGGTATCTTTAACCAGTTGTTTTCTATTTAAAAGTTGCTTCTATTAACTGTGTTCAAAATGAAAGCTATTTCATATCCATAATTACAGATTTACGTCTGAAATTTGGGTCGAGAAGAATTGTTTAATAATTGCTTTCAGGAAGATCCATCTTTTTTGGATGTTTAATTTAACTAGAAGAGTTATCTGTATGGCAATTTTAAAACAGTAATTGCTGGTTTTGTTTTTGTTTTCAGTGCCCTAAAGTTACTCAGTTAATCTCCTGTGGGAAAATTCAGTCTTTTTGTAAATTTACATAGCTGTATGCTCATAATATTTTCTTGCATGCATTTAGTCCATGAAAATATATATATAATTTTCTGTTGGTAAATCTAGCTTTTGTATTAGAATTAGATACTAGGCTAAAAGTATGCACAAGTTACCAAAACATTTTCTTTTTCTTTGTCCCTTTAAAATTATTTTTAAAAATTTATTTATTTGAGAGAGAAAGAAAGAAAGAGAAAGAGAAAGAAAGAAAGAAAGAAAGAAAGAAAGAAAGAAAGAAAAGAAAAGAAAAGAAAAGAAAGAAAGGAGAGAGAGATGGAGAGAGGATCTCAAGCAGACCTGAGGGTGATTCCACAACCTTGAGATCATGACCTGAGCCAAAGCCAAGCCAGACACTTAACTGACTAAGCCCTTCCAGCTGTTCATTAAACTTCTCATTTTGTTTATGTAGTATATTCCTCATTTTATTGAATTAACTGTTTTTTAAAGCTTTTATGCATTTATTTTAGCGAGAGAAAGAGTGTGTGAGTTGGGGGGGGAGTAGCAGAGGGAGAGCGACACTGTGCTGAGTGTAAGCCTGATGCAGGGCTCAATCTCATGACCCTGAGATCATAGCCTGAGATGAAATCAAGCGTCAGACACTTAATTGCCTGACCCACCCAGGCACCCCTGAATTGGCTTTTTGTGTTTCCTGGCAGCTCCTTGAATTTCTTTAAGACTGAGATTTTGAAATCTTTCTTGGATAAATTACAGATCTCCACGTGTCTGAGATGGATTACTGGAAGATTATTGTAATCCTTTGTTGGTGTCATATTTCCTTGATTTTGTCATATCCTTTTGCATTGCTGTCTTTGCGTTTGAAGTAGCAGTCACCTCCTCCAGTCTATAATGACTACTGCTCCCATGTGTCCAAACCTGATTGTTTTGCTCTGGTGGTGTGCTAGAACTTCTCTGCAGGAAAGCTGGTTTTCCACGAAGACTCTCTACCCCCATGGGTGATTATCTAAGTGTTTTCCAGGGGCTCCCAGATGGAGGCTGTGAGGGTGAGGGTGGCGCCAATTTATGGGCTTTTGCCGGGTCCATAGCTGGGAGTGTAGTGCATATCCCTGTTACCTGATGCACGGGCAGATGAGACTTTTCCTCGGTCCCTTGGTGAATGGCCAATGGTCCCCTTGATTCCACAGGTCCTACATAGGCAGTTTTGTCCCCACAAATGACATTGTATCATAATTGTATATGTGTATTTCCTTGCATATGGTTGTACTTCATAACTGTTCTGTGAATTAATAAATGAATTCAGATGGGTAACAGATGTTTACAAAAAAAATTTTTTTAATTCCTTACCAGTAAAATTATTAGAAAATATTGGCTTTCTAATGCATATTTTAACTGGATTTTTTTTTTTTTTAAGTAATGATCCTGGTTTGTCTATCATGGAAATAAAGAAAGATAAAAATGTAAAGTGGACATCAAAAGCTTCTATGATTACACCAGGCTTTGAGAAGGCCGATTTCCTAACTGGTAGTCTACTACGAGTGAGTAATGACAACAATCTAAGTGAAATGGATCAGGATGAAAGAAGGTAAAATCTACAAATTCTTTATTTCCTCTGAGGGAATGTTACTAGCTATGATTATTGTTATGTAAGTAAAACACTGTAATATAGTGTCGTACAGGCTGAGGGAAGAAATACTCAAGTATATCAAAAACACCACTTGAAAGGTTAGGATGAGGAGGAGTGACCTTTTTTTTAAGATTTCATTTATTTACTCATGAGAGACACAGAGAGAGAGGCAGAGACATAGGCAGAGGGAGAAGCAGGTTCTCTGTGGGGAGCCCAAAGCAGAACTCGATCCCAGGACCCCCAGATCAGAATATGAGTTTCGTGGTAAGAGGTTGTTAATTTAGAATTGGTTCCACCATGCAGTATTCATTCTCATATAATTGAATATGCAGATACTATCCTTCATTGATTGAAAATATATATATATAATAGTAAATATACAGACACATAGGCGATTGTGATTAGAACCAATCATTCCCTGATAGGTTAAGGTATTCAGTACCTTTGACAGTATCATGAATAGCTATGATTTTGTGAGGGGCTTTGGAGTATCTGATTATATTAACTTAATATTTGTTTAAGTTCTGGGGAAAGGGGAATGGTTTTGTTTATTTACAATATGTTTATTTACAATTGAAAAACTATTCATCTATCGTAGATTATTACTTTTGGATTATAAAGTTCTAAGTTACAAGAGCCACGGTTACTGTACTAGCAGCGTCATTGACACATATTGTGTGCTTAATGAGTAATTGTTGAATCCATGAATAAACATTTGAATGAGTAAAGGAATGCCCATTAATGAACTTCTTTAGAAGAATTAAATCTTTAGTTTATTGAAAGTAGATTTTCAATACTGCCTAGGTATGAAGTATTTTAATTAAAAAAAAAAAGTGTGTGGGATGCCAGGGTGGCACAGCAGTTGAGTGTCTTGCCTTGGGCTCAGGGTGTGATCCTGGGGTCCCGCATCAGGCTCCTTGTGGGGGAGCCTGTTTCTCTCTCTGCATGTGTCTCTGCCTGTCTCTCTCTGTGTGTCTCTCTAGTGAATAAATAAATAAAATCTTTTTTAAAAATAAAAAATTAAAAATGTATGTAAGATTCAGAAATTATTTCTAGAATAATTATAGCTAGAAATGGAATAATACTATAGATTCAATTGCTATCACATTACTTAGAAAACTTACTTTTACCACATATTGTAAAACACATGTTGGGAAGGGACATTTCCTGGACTTGAGTTCTGGGTGGTCTGCTCCTGCCAGCTGTATGGGCTTGGGGAAGTTCCTTAGAATTTCTGTGCCTCATTTGCTTCCTGTGCAAGATACGCAGTATAATTGCCTACTTTATATGGTTTGTGTAAGGCCTAAAAACCCTTTAGGATATGTAAACTGGGATCCCTGGGTGGCGCAGCGGTTTGGCGCCTGCCTTTGGCCCAGGGCGCGATCCCGGAGACCCGGGATCGAGTCCCACATCGGGTTCCCGGTGCATGGAGCCTGCTTCTCCCTCTGCCTGTGTCTCTGCTTCTCTCTCTGTCTCTGTGACTATCATAAATAAATAAAAATTAAAAAAAAAAATTAAAAAAAAAAAAGGATATGTAAACTGTCCCAATTAATGCATAGTAGTTGCACAGTAAAACCTCAAAACACTAATATCATGATTATTTAAAAAGGGCTTGTGTCATAAAAAAAACTTAGTTTGCACTTTCCAAATTGATTTAGTGAAAACTTGTTTTTATTGAAAATGACAACAAAAAATGTATATTTACCCCTATCAAATAATGTGAGTAACATTATGATTTTCCTTTACTTTTGCAATTTTGATCTAAATTTAATACTTTGTTAATATTACTATTAATATTGCTTAGATATGCTTTAAATATTCTTTGTATTCTTAAAATACATATTATATTTATTATATTTATTATATTTAATATTTTCCTGAAAAGAATCCTTTCTCTTTTTAGACCTGCAAAGAAAACATCTAAGGAAAAGAACAAGGTAGACAAACAAACAAAATATATAATTCTATTTCATTTATGATATATTTTTATTATATTATTTTGATATTTCATATTTATCAGAAATGTTATTCCATGGAAAAAAATTACTTTATGAAACGCATAGTGAAAAAATGAAAATTTTCCTTTGTTGTGTAGACATCTGCTGTGAAAAAATTATTCAGAAACACTAATTATTGATAAAGGTTTTTTTTTTTAATTTTTATTTATTTATGATAGTCACACAGAGAGAGAGAGAGGCAGAGACATAGGCAGAGGGAGAAGCAGGCTCCATGCACCGGGAGCCCGACGTGGGATTCGATCCCGGGTCTCCAGGATCGCGCCCTGGGCCAAAGGCAGGTGCCAAACCACTGCGCCACCCAGGGATCCCTGATAAAGGTATTTTTGATAAAAATCAGTTCTTTTAAAAAGTACCTATGTTTTTGCTTTTATAAAAAGATGGATATTTATCATCTCTCTACACTTAGTATATTTTATAAATATTTGGATGACATTTTGAAATAGTATTATTTATTTGTAGGTCAAAAAGCAAGTGAATTCTGTGGAACACCTTGATGACTTAACTCAGTCATCTGAAGCAGCTTCAGAGCATTGCAAGTTGCAATACTCCGATTATAAGAGTTCCCTGTTGCCCATTGGACAACTTGGCATGGATTGTAAAGGTAGGGCCGTTGTATAAATATAAAGCCTTTTTCTGTATGTATGATTGTAGTAATATGTGCACATCTCGTCTAGCGGGGCGCCACACAACACTGATGTGTTATAGAGCTACTCATCTCAGAAATATGTTTTATATTAAAATAGAGAACTATTGAATACTCTCAGCCAAAGAACTATAATTTCCATTGTGGTTGTCTACGTGGGAATGGCACACTTGATGTGTTTGTGAACTCTGCTTCTCTTCTGTGCTTTCACCCAAGGTCAGGTTACCATTATTTTTCTCCTAGATTACTGAACTAACCTCAGGACCGTTTTCCCTGCCATTCCACCTCTTGGGATCTTGGTCTACACTGCAACCATAATTACTATACATTTTTAAAAGTTTACATTTCATCACATTACCCCCTTGCTTAAAGCTTAGCTATTACTTCTTCATGCTATGAGGTAAAAGACCATAGTCCACAGGCCTCATCTTGTATGGTTTCATATCCATCCTTCCATCCATGTCTCAGCCACTGTCTTAGATGTTTTTTCATATAATAGAGGCTTTCTTTCTCCAACAGCTTTAGTTAGGTAAACTGCACATGTATGAAGTGTATAATTTGATAGTTTTGTCATATATATACACATATGAAACCATAACTGTAATTTAGACAGTTAACATATCCATCACTCTTAAGTTTCCTGTCTCTTCATATTGCCTTATTATGAAACTGCCAAATTGTTTTCTAAAATAATTGTACTATTTTCTAAACCCACCAGTAGTGTATGAGGGTTTCTAACTCCTCCATATATATCTGTGAGTACTTAGTATTATCAGTTTTTTAATCGTAGCCATTGATGGGTATTTAATATAAACACACACACACACGCATATATGTGTATAAATATATACATTTATGGTTGTAATACACATTTCCCTAATAACTGATAATGTTGAGCTTATTTAACATCTGTATATCTTCATTGAGCTGCCAAAATGTTTGTCATTTAAAAAATTAGGTTTATTATTTGTCGAGTGTTGATAAGTCTTTGTTTTTGTTTTTGATATCTTCTTATTATTTTTTAAATTGGAGTTCAATTTGCCAACAGATAGCATAACACCCAGTGCTCATCCCATCAAGTGCCCCCCTCAGTGCCCATCACCCAGTCACCCCAACCCCTCGCCAACCTCCCTTTCCACCACCCCTTGTTCGTTTCCCAGAGTTAGGAGTCTCTCATGTTCTGTCACCCTCCCTGATATTTTCATTCATTTTTTCTCCTTTCCACTTTATTCCCTTTCACTATTTTTTATATTCCCCAATGAATGAGACCATATAATGTTTGTCCTTCTCCGATTGACTTACTTCACTCAGCATAATACACCGCAGTTCCATCCATGTTGAAGTAAATGGTCGGTATTTCTCGTTTCTTTTTGTAATTTTTATTTATTATTTATGATAGTCACACACACAGAGAGAGAGAGAGAGAGAGAGAGAGAGAGAGAGGCAGAGACACAGGCAGAGGGAGAAGCAGGCTCCATGCACCGGGAGCCCGATGTGGGATTCGATCCCGGGTCTCCAGGATCGCGCCCTGGGCCAAAGGCAGGCGCCAAACCGCTGCGCCACCCAGGGATCCCGTATTTCTCGTTTCTAATGGCTGAGTAATATTCCATTGTATACATAGACCACATCTTCTTTATCCTTTCGTCTCTTGAAGGACACCGAGGCTCCTTCCACAGTTTGGCTACTGTAGACATTGCTGCTATAAACATCGGGGTGCAGGTGGCCCGGTGTTTCACTGCATCTGTATCTTTGGCTAAATCCCCTGGAGTGCAATTGCTGGGTCATAGGGCAGTTCTATTGTTAACTCTTTGAGGAATCTTCACACGGTTCTCCAGAGTGGCTGTGCCAGTTCACATTGCCACCAACAGTGCAAGAAGGTTCCCCTTTCTCTGCATCCACTCCAACATTTGTTGTTTCCTGTCTTGTTAATTTTCCCCATTCTCACTGGTGGGAGGTGGTATCTCATTGTGGTTTTGATTTGTATTTCCCTGATGGCCAGTGATGCAGAGCATTTTCTCATGTGCTTGTTGCCATGTCTATGTCTTCCTCTGTGAGATTTCTGTTCATGTCTTTTGCCCATTTCATGATTGGATTGTTTGTTTCTTTGCTGTTGATTTTAAAGAGTTCTTTATAGATCTTGGATACTAGCCCTTTATCTGATAGGTCATTTGCCAATGTCTTCTCCATTCTGGAAGCTGTCTTTTAGTGTTGTTGACTGTTTCTTTTGCTGTGCAGAAGCTTTTTATCTCAATGAAGTCCCAATAATTCATTTTTGCTTTGGTTTCTCTTGCCTTATGGATGTATCTTGCAAGAAGTTGCTGTGGCCAAGTTCAAAAAGGCTGTTGCCTGTGTTCTCCTCTAGGATTCTGATGGACTCCTGTATCACATTTAGATCTTTCATCCATTTTGAGTTTTTCTTTGTGTATAGTTTAAGAGAATGGTGTAGTTTCATTCTTCTGCACGTGACTGTCCAGTTTTCCCAGCACCATTTATTGAAGAGACTGTCTTTCTTCCAGTGGATAGTCTTTCCTGCTTTGTCTAATATTACTTGACTATAGAGTTGTCAAATATAACTTGACCATAGAGTCGAGGGCCCATTTCTGGATTCTCTCTTCTTTTTCATTGACCTTATGTGTCTGTTTTTGTGCCAGTACCACACTGTCCTGATGATCACAGCTTTGGTAGTACAACCTGAAATCTGGCACTTTGATGCCCCCAGCTCTGGTTTTCTTTTTTAAAATTCCCCTGGCTATTTGGCGTCTTTTCTGATTCCACACAACTCTTCCGATGATTTGTTTCAACTCTCTGAAGAAAGTCCATGGTATTTTGATAGGGATTGCATTAAATGTATAAATTGCCCTGGGTACCATTGACATTTTCCCAAAATTCATTCTTCCAATCCATGAGCATGGAATATTTTTCCATCTCTTTGCATCTTCCTCAATTTCTTTCAGAAGTGTTCTGTACTTTTGAGCGTATAGATCCTTTACCTCTTTGGTTAGGTTTATTCCTAGGTATCTCATGGTTTCGTGTGTAATTGTCGATTGGATTGACTCCTTAATTTCTTTTTCTTCAGTCTCATTGTTAGTGTATAGAAATGCCCCTGATTTCTGGGCATTGATTTTGTATCCTGCCACACTGCCGAATTGCTGTATGAGTTCTAGCAATCTTGGGGTGGAGTCTTTTGGGTTTTCTATGTACACTGTCATGTGAACCGCAAAGAGGGAGTGTTTGACTTCTTCTTTGCCAGTGTGAATGCCTTTTATTTCTTTTTGTTGTCTGATTGCTGAGGCTAGGACTTCTAGTACTATGTTAAGAGCAGTGGTGAGAGTGGACATCCCTGTCTTGTTCCTGATCTTAGGGGAAAGGCTCCCAGTGTTTCCCCATTGAGAATCATATTTGCTGTGGGATTTTCATAGATGGCTTTTAAGATGCTAAGGAATGTTCCCTCTATCCCTACACCCTGAAGAGGTTTGATCAGGAATGGATGCTGTAGTTTGTCAAATGCTTTCTCTGGCTCTATTGAGAGGGTCATATGGTTCTTGTTTTTTCTCTTCTTGATATGATCTATAACATTGATTGCTTTACGAGTGTTAAACCAGCCTTGCATCCCGGGAATAAATTCCACTGGGTCATGCATGGTGAATCATCTTCTTAATGTATTGTTGGATCCTATTGGCTGCTATCTTGTTGAGCATTTTTGCATCTGTGTTCATCAGGGTTATTCTCTCTACCTCTCGTTTTTGGCGGGGTCTTGGGTTTTGGAATTAAGGGGATGCTGGCCTCATAGAATGAGTTTGGCAGTACTCCATCTCTTTCTATCTTTTGGAGCAGCTTTAGTAGAGTAGGTGTTGTTTCTTCTACAAACGTTTGATAGAATTCCCCTGGGAAGCCATCTGGCCCTGGACTTTTGTGTCTTGGGAGGTTTTTGATGATATCTTCAATTTCCTCCCTGGTGGTTGGCCTTTTTGGACTTTCTATTTCTTCCTGTTCCAGTTTTGCTAGTTTGTCGTTTTCCAGAAATGAGTCCATTTCTTCTAGATTGCCTAATTTATTGGCGTATAGCTGCTCATACTAAGTTTTTAAAATCGTTTGTATTTCCTTGGTATTGGTGGTGATCTCTCCATTTTCATTTGTGACTAATTTGAGTCTTTTTTGTTTTTAATAAGGCTGGCTAATGGTTCATCTATCTTATTGATTCCTTCAAAGAACCAACTCCTGGTTTTGTTGATCTGTTTCACAGTTCTTCTACTCTCTATTTCATTGAGTTCTGCTCGAATCTTTATTAATTGTCTTTTTCTGCTGGGTGTAGATTTTATTTGCTGTTCTTTCTCCAGCAACTTTAGGCGCAAGATTAGCTTTTACATATGAGTTTTTTCCAGTTTTTTGAGGGATGCTTATATTGCGATATATTTCCCCCTCAGGACTCCTATTGCTGTATCCCAAGATTTTGAACAACCGTATCTTCATTCTCATTAGTTTCCGTGACTCTGTTTAATTCTTCTCTAATTTCCTGGTTGACCCTTTCATCTTTTACCAGGATGGTATTTAACCTCCACATGTTTCAATTTCTTCCAATATTATTCTTGTGATTTAGTCCTGTTTCACAGCATTATGGTCTGAAAATATGCTGGGGACAATCTCAAATTTTTGTTATCGGTTGAGACCTGATTTGTGACCCAGTATGTGTTCTATTCTGGAGAAAGTTCCTTGTGCACTTGAAAAGAATGTGTATTCAGTTGCATTTGGCTGTAAAGTTCTATAAATATCCGTGAAATCCATCTGGTGCAGTGCATCATTTAAAGCTCTTGTTTCTTTGGAGATATTGGGCTTAGAAGATGTGTCATTTACAGAAAGTGACGTGTTAAAAGCTCCCAGTTTTAGTGTACTATTATCTAAGTATGTCTTAATTTTGGTTATTAATTGATTGTTATACCTTGCAGCTCCCGCATTCGGGGCATAAATATTCATGATTGTTAGGTCCTCTCGTTGGAGAGATCCTTTAAGTATGATATAGTGTCCCTCTTCATCTCTTACTATAGTCTTGGGGATAAACTTTAATTTAGCTGATATAAGGATGGCTACCCCTGCTTTCTTTTGAGGACCATTTGAATGGTACATGGTTCTCCAACCTTTAATTTTCAGGCTGTAGGTGTCCTTATGTCTAAAATGAGTCTCTTGTAGACAGTAAATAGATGGGTCTTGCTCTTTTTATCCAATCTGAAACCCTGCACCCTTTGATGGGGTCATTAAGCCCATTCACGTTCAGATTTACTCTTGAAAGATAGGAATTTAGTGCCATCATGATACCTATTCAGTCCCTGTTTTTGTGGATTGTTGCCTTGGACTTCCTCTTTGTTTTACAGAGTCCCCCTTCATATTTCTTGCAGAGCTGGTTTGGTGGTCACATGTTCTTTCAGTTTCTGCCTATCTTGGAAGCTCTTTATCTCTCCTTCTATTGTGAATGAGAACCTTGCTGGACAAAGTATTCTTGGCTGCAGGTTCTTCTCATTTAGGACCCTGACTATATCCTGCAAGCCCTTTCTAGCCTGCTAGGTCTCTGTGGAGAGGTCTGCTGTTATCCTAATACTTCTCCCCATAAAGGTTAGAAATCTCTTGTCTCTTGCTGCTTTAAGGATCTTTTCTTTACCTTTGGAATTTGCAAGTTTCACTATTAAATGTCGAGATGTTGAGTGGTTTTTATTGATTTCAGGGGGCGATCTCTCTATCTCCTGGATCTGAATGACTGTTTCCCTTCCCATGTTAGAGAAGTTCTCAGCTATGATTTGTTCACATACGCTTTCTGGCCCTCTGTCTCTTTCGGCGCCCTCTGGAACCCCAATTAAACGTAGATTTTTCCTTCTGAGGCTGTCATTTGTTTCCCTTAACCTTTCCTCATGATCTTTTAATTGTTTTTCTCTTTTTTCCTCAGCTTCCTTCCTTGCCATCAACTTGTCTTGTATGTCATACACTAGTTATATGTCACTCTTCTACCTTGTTAACCCTCATCATTAGGACCTCCAGTTTGCATTGCATCTCATTTAATTGATTTTTAATTTCTGCCTGATGAGATCTAAATTCTGCAGTCATGAAGTCTCTTGAATCCTTTATGCTTTTTTTTCTAGAGCCACCAGTAGCTTTATAATTGTGTTTCTGAATTGGCTTTCTGACATTGAATTGTAATCCAAATTCTGTAACTCTGTGGAGAGAGGACTGTTTCTGATTCTTTCTTTTGAGGTGAGTTTTTCCTTCTAGTCATTTTGCTCAATGCAGAGTGGCCAAAAACAAGTTGTACTGGAAAAAGGAGAAAAAGAGAGAAAAAGGGAGGGGGGACAAACAGAAAACAAGAAACAAGAGGGGGTATCCTCTGATTCTATATACTGTAAATCCCTCGACTTCCCCTGGAACTTTCCAGTGCTGCTTGGTCAGTGACTTGCTTTTCCCCTGTCCTTCCAGCTGGTCTTCTGGGGGAGGGGCCTGCTGTGTTGATTCGCAGGTATGTGCGCCTGGAGGAGCTGCCAGCCCCTTGCCAGGTGCAGGGCTCAGTGCAAGCTGTTTATCCAGTGAAGCTCCTGCTCATTCCCAGGTACAAGGTGACAGCAGGAGGAACAACAGTGGCGGCAGCCAGCTCTCCATCTCTGGAGTCTGCTCCCGCAGTAACTACAGCAGCTCCTAGTCCCCAGGGGCCTGAATGGTCCGGGGGCAGGGGGTGTTGATCTGCACAGCTCAGGTCCGCCTGGCAGCAGGAGCGTCCTTGCTGCCCTGTGTCCTCCCAGCCTCCACCTGTCCCGGGGGGAGTGCCGGATCCTGGGCTGTGTCCCTGGCACCCTGGGCTCTGGGGCCTGCACCGCTGGAATCACACTCCCGGGGCTGCACAGTGGCTGCCACCTGAGCTGCTCCCGGGGCCCCGCTGGGCGCAGCATCCAGCCCTTTAGGGAGCTCGGCCTGCAGTGTGTGGAGGGCTCTCCCCCAGAGTGCAGTTGCTCTTTTAGTGCCCCTGGGAGCCTGAGGGCATCCGTACCCCTCCTGCGATCCTGCCCGAGCTCCCTGCGAGCGAGCGCCTTTCCTTCCAGGAAGATTGGTAAAGTTTCTGCTTCTCCAGGACTGGGCTTTCCTGTCCTGGGGGCACTAGCTGCGTGGCCTTTGCCTGGCTCCTCGCGGGGACTCCTCCCCCTTGGATGCTTTTTTATTTCTTTATGTTTTTCCGTCTTCCTACCTTGATAGAAGCATGAACTCTTCTCACTGTAGCGTTCCAGCTGTTCTCTCTTTAAATCTCAGGCCGAATTCATAGGTTTTCAGGATGATTTGAAAGTTATCTAGGTAAGTTGGTGGGGACTGGTGACTTGGGGACCCTACTCTTCTGCCATCTTGCCCCACCTCCTTCTCTTTTTAATATATACCTCAGTGCTATAAATGGTGAGATGAGTGCTACTCTAGGAGGATTCCAGAAATTTTTAACATACTATGTTTTTATTTTCATTCAGTACGTGATACTTTGTAATTTCTTTTTTCTTGACTTCTTTATTCCAAGGGTTGTTTAAAGATTTTATGTATTTGAGAGAGAGAGAAAGCATAGGCGAGGGGAGGTCCAGAGGGGTAAGCGTCCTTCCCTCTGAGTGGGAAGCCCAACGTGGGGCTCAATCCCAGGACCCTGAGATCATGACCTGAGCTAAAGGCAGACACTTAATCAATTGAGCCACCTAGGTCCCCCGACCCAGGGGTTCTTTAGATGTGCATTATTAATTAGTTTGCAAGTATTTGAGTATTTTCCAGAGGTAGGTTTGTTCTTCATTTCTAATTTGATCACTTTATGGTCACAGAACACACTTTCATGACTTCAATCCTTTTGACTTAACTCCTTTTATTAAGGTTTATTTTATGACCCAGAATATAATCTCTTTTGGTAAATGCTCCATGGATACTTGAGACAGGTGGTGGCGGTCAAGTCTTCTATATCCTTGATGATTTTCTGCCTATTGAAATCTCAGACTAAAATTGTGAATTTGCCTGTCTCTTTGCAGTTGTGTTGATTTTTTGCCTTATGTATTTTGATCTTATTAATAGATTCATAAGCATTTAGGTTTGTTATGCTTATTTATCGACCCTTTCATCATTAACAAATGACCTTATACATTACTGAGAATATATATTGCTTTGAAATCTATTTTGCCTGGTATTAATATTGCTACTACTCAAGCTCAGCCTTCTTTTAATTGAGGCTTTTAGACCATTTTCTTTCTTTCTTTCTTTTATTTTTTGATAATTTTCATTTACTGATTATTGATATAGTTGATATAAATCTCTCATCCTGTTTGCTTTCCATTTGACCTGCTTTGTTCCCATTTTCTTTGCTTTCTGCTTTCTTTTAGATTAATCAACTAATTTTTATAAGTTAGTTTAATTTATATATATATAAACATACACATATAGTGTATGTATGTGCTTTGCTTATTACTATAACTCTTAAGTTTTGCTATTTTAGTGATTGCTTTAGGGTTTAAAGCATATGACTCAAACATCACAGTCCACCTTCTTGTAGTGATATACCACATCATATGTAGTTAAAGAAAATTACAGTAGGGAACACGTGAGTAGCTTAGTGGTTGAGAGTCTACCTTTGGCTCAGGGTGTGATCCCAGGGTCCCTGTATCGAGTCCCGCATCAGGGTATCTCAGGGAACCTGCTTCTCCCTCTGCCTCTCTCTCTCCGTGTGTCTCATGAATGAATGAATGAATGAATGAATGAATGAATAAATAAATAAGTAAATAAATAAATAAATAAATAAATAAATAAATAAATAAATAAAATCTTTTTTTTTAATTACAATAGTTTACTTTCATTTCTTCTCTCCTAGCCAGATCCTCTGTGGGTCTGTGGGATTATAGTTTTCATTAAGTTTAGAAAGGTTTTGGTCATGTTTTCTTTTCTTTTTAAAAGATTTTAAAGTTCTATTGATAATAAGATTTTATTCATTTATTTGAGAGAGAGAGCATGAGCAGGGAGAGAGGCAGAGGGAGAGGGAGAAGCAGACTCCCTACTAAGCAGGGATCCCACCATGTGGCTTGATCCCAGGACGCCAAGATCATGACCTGAGCCAAAGGCAGACACCCACTGACTGAGCCACCCAGGCGCCTGGTATAATATCTTTACGTTGAAGTTACTCAATATTTATTTAATGTATGAATGAGTGAATGTGAACATGCTCGGTCCTTTATATGCAAAAAGTACTCATGTTATTTTATTTTGCCTTTTTAAAGAACAAATTTGTGAGAGAGCAGGAGCAGGAGATGGGGAGAGGAACAGAGAGGGAGGGAACAAAGGGGTAAAGAAACTTAAGCAGACTCTGCTGAGTGCAGCACCCAATGCCAGGTTCAATCCCACAACTGTGAGATCATGACCTCAGCCAAAACCAATAGTTGGATGCTTTACCAAATGACTCACCCTGATGCCTCCTGTATTTTATTTCTGTTTTTGTTTTTCCTCTGGTGTAGATTCTGTTAGTGTATTGACAACCCAGGATGCAATTTTTAAATACAAAAGATTAATAGAATTAAAAACTAAGGACTGTGAACAACTTACAAGAAAAATTTTAAAAATGGAATATAAGGTCAATGTACTACAAGAGGAACTATCAGAAGCAAAAGAAATGAAATCTCAGGTAGAGCGTCAAAAAGTGGAATTGGAACGAGAACTCTACAGTTTAAGGTATGACATCTTGGTTTTAAGGAAATATTTCAACTATTTCCTTTTTTTTTTTTTTTTTTTTTTTAATAGACTCCACACACAGCATGGGGCTTGAACTCACAGCTGTGAGATCAAGAGTCACATGCTCTATCAACTGAGCCGGCCAGGAACCCCTTGAAATACTTACTTTTATACTACAGATGTGTAGGAGAAGTTTTGTAATTGCTAATTTGCCTTCTGGGATTTTATAGGGAAGAAAACTCTTTTAGAAATGTGAAGTATCAAAAGACGAATGGGTAAAGAAGCAGTGGTCTATGTATACAATGGAATATTGCTCAGCCATTAGAAATGACAAATATCCACCGTTTGCTTCCACATGGGTGGAACTGGAGGGTATTATGCTGAGTGAAATAAGTCCATCGGAGAAGGACAAACATTATATGGTCTCATTCATTTGGGGAATATAAAAATTAATGAAAGGGAATAAAGAGGAAAGGAGAGAAAATGAGAGGGAAATATCAGTGAGGGTGACAGAACATGAGAGACACCTAACTCTGGGAAACGAACAAGGTGTGGTGGAAAGGGAGGTGAGTGGAGGGTTGGGGTGACTGGGTGATGGGCCCTGAGGGGGGCACTTGACGGGGTGAGCACTGGGTGATATGCTGTATGTTGGCAAATTGAACTCCAATAATAAAAAAAAAAAATGTGAAGTGTGAGATTCTTTGAAATAATACAGCAAGTTTTTAACAGTGAATACTTCTAATAATTTAATGTATATTCTAAAGCATAATTTTAATGACCATGTAGAAGTCCATCATATGTAAACCTCATTATTTAACAAATTGAATTTTGGTTGTTTTCCATTTTCCTATATTTTAATTAATACTATAAGGAATGTCTTTTATTTAATTCTGTTTCTGCATTCTTGGTTAATTGGAATAAATTCTTTAATGTTAGCATTGTGTTAACGTATAAAAATATTTAGTGGAGGTCTCTGATCCATATTTTTAAATTGTTCTCAGGAAATTTTATATTATATGCCCACCAACAGAGTGTGAAATGGCCAATTTTTCTCAAGACAGAAAAATTTTTACACTTTTGTTTATTCTTAACATATGCAGGGGTTAAAAAGTCAAATGGAAAAATGATTCATGGTTAAGTTTTTTCAACATTTCTTGCATATGTAAAGAAAATTAATTCAAAAGTCTATGCTGAAAGCACATCTTACTCTTTATTCTTTACTTAATTAATATGGAGCCTGTGGTGTTTTCAAAGGAGTTTTCAAGTGATTTATAAAATACATAATAATCAAGATTGAGAATAATACAGAATAAGAAACATAAAAAGCATGGGCAATAGATATTAGACTCCCTAGTCTAGTACTGGATCACAGTCATCTGCAGGTGTATGTTGTGTAAACGACATCTGCTGATGCTGTCTTACACTGAAGATCATTTTTAGAGGTACCTGTGATGTTGTGTGAAATAAAAATTTATTTCTAGTGAATTTATAAAGTTGATAAACAGCAACTTCTCTTTTTAATTAGTAATGAAATGATTTGTCCTAATTGAAGTGTAATTATCACTCTGTGGGGAAAAATGATAATTTTCAACTCTAACTTTCCTGAATAATTTCAGAATTCCTTTCCTTATAACATCTACCAGAGTTATTACTGAGTAAAACTTACTAAGTTGCAAAATGCTTTCTCATTGCTTCTTTTAAACTATGTCTCTTTTTGAAGAGATTGAAGTGATAAATTAAAAACATGAGCCCTAGAAAGGAAAAAAATTGAGAACAGAAAAATTTCATTTGGGTAATGTACCAGCATATGTGGAACCAGATCATAAAATAAAATTTTTATTGCTGACAAAACAAATTTTAAAATGAACACATGCATTTGCAGATTGACCTTAAAGCAAAAGAAAAAAGTGCTGATATGTTCTATATAATTATTAGGGAGCAATTAAGAAGTAAAGAAGAGCAACATAGTAAAGAAGTTGAAATGAAACAACAACTTAATCTTAGAAGAGGAAACTTGGAATTGAAGAGTGTAAAAAGTAATTTGAGTCAGGTAAATTTTTGGCAGTAATTGTATATTTCCATCAATATTATTTCTAGTATCCCTTTGATATAATACATATTATTAGGCTTCAAATAGATTAAACATTTCATTTTAACCTAATAGCAACCATGATATTTATAGCCACAATTACTACCTTATTGGAATTCTTGGCCTCTCACATATGCTCTATGTATATATTTTGAATGAAGGGATGGAAGGTAAAATGAGATAAATGTGATATTGATTTATTGATTTATGGACTTGTATTTATTCTTACACAGAGCATGGGCTGGGGGGAAAGTAGTAGAGGGAGAGGGAGGGAAATGAATCTCCAGCAGACTCTGGTCTGAGCACAGAGCCTCACCTGGGGCTGAATCTCGTGATCATGAGATCATGACCTGAGCTGTAAAAAGAGTCAGACACTTAACCCACTGAGCCCCCAGGTGTCCCAGTTTTGGATTTTTTAATGTTGAAATATGAGCTAGATTTCCTTGAGATGCTGATGAAACTAGTTAAATGTTTTATACAGAAATTTTATTTCACAATACTATGTCTACTTGTATTTTTACTCTATGGCACATTTTGCTGTCATTTAATTTAAAATTTGAGTTACTCGTTGAGGATGAAAAGCCTTGTTATAAAAAAGACTACTTTGAACATTTTTTTAAGTTCTCTTAAGCCTTTTGACTTTTTTTTAACGATAGGATCCAAAATCCTAATGAAAATGTGTCTCTAGGTTATAGAAGAGCAAAATGATGTTCAGAGGCAACTTTCTCGAGAACAGAATGCCCAGAGTATTACATGATGGAATACTTTTTTTTTTTCGTATATTTTTTATTGGAGTTCCATTTGCCAACATATAGCATAACACCCAGTGCTCACCTGTCAAATGCCCCCTCAGTGCCTGTCACCCAGTCTCCCCGCCCACCTCCCCTTCCACTATCCCTTGTTCGTTTCTCAGAGTTAGGAGTCTGTCATGTGTTGTCACCCTCTCTAATTTTTCCCACTGATTTTCTTTCCTTTCCTCTATAATCCTTTTCAGTATTTTTATATTCCCCATAGAGTGAAACCATATGATGTTTGTCCATCTATGATTGACTTACTTCACTCAGCATAGTACCCTCAGTTCCATGCACATTGAAGCAAATGCTGGTTATTTGTCATTTCTAGGGGCTGAGTAATATTCCATTATATATATAGACCACATCTTCTATATCCATTCATCATTTGATGGCTACTCAGGCTGCATCCACAGTCTGGCTATTCTGAAAAATGCTGCTGTAAACATTGGGGTGCAGGTGTCTCGGTTTTTCACTGCATCTCTATCTTTGGGGTAAATCCTGAGTAGTGCTATTGCTGGGTCGTAGGGTAGTTCTATTTTTAACTCTCTGAGGAACCTCCACACAGTTTTCCAGAGTGGCTGTACCAGTTCACATTCCCACGAATAGTGCAAGAGTGTTCCCCTTTCTCCACCTCCTCTCCAACATTTGTTGTTTCCTGTCTTGTTAATTTTCCCCATTCTCACTGGTGTGAGCTGGTATCTCATTGTGGTTTTGATTTGTATTTCCCTGATGGCCAGTGATGTGGAGGAGCGTTTTCTCATGTGCTCGTTGGCTATTTGTATGTCTTTTTTGGTGAAATGTCTGCTCGTGTCTTTTGCCCGTTTCATGATTGGATTGTTTCTTTGCTGTTGAGTTTACTAAGTTCTTTATAGATCTTGGATACTAGCCCTTTATCTGATATGTCATTTGCAAATAACTTTTCCCATTCTGTAGGTTATCTTTTAGTTTTGTTGACTGTTTGTTTTGCTGTGCAGAAGGTTTTTATCTTGATGAGGTCCCAGTGGTTTATTATTGCTATTGTTTCCCTTGCCTTCATAGATGTATCTTGCAAGGAGTTGAAGTGGCCGAGTTCACAAAGGCTGTTGCCTGTGTTCTCCTCTAGGATTCTGATGGATTCCTGTCTCACATTTAGATCTTTCATCCATTTTGAGTTTATCTTTGTGTATGGTGCAAGAGAATGGTCTAGTCTCATTCTTCTGCACGTGGCTGTCCAATTTTCCCAGCACCATTTATTGAAGAGAGTGTCCTTTTTGCAGTGGATAGTCTTTCCTGCTTTGTCGAATATAACTTGACTATAGAGTTGAGGGCCCACTTATTGATTCTCTATTCTGTTCTATTGATCTGTGTGTCTGTTTTTGTGCCAGTACCACACTGTCTTGATGATCACAGCTTTGAATACAACTTGAAATCCAGCATTGTGATGCCCCCAGCTCTGGTTTTCTTTTTCAATATTCCCCTGTTTTGGGTTTTTTTCTGATTCCACACAAATCTTAAGGTTATTTATTCCAGCTCTCTGAAGAAAGTGAAGAAAGTCCATGGTATGTGGATAGGAATGCATTGAATGTGTAAATCGCCCTGGGTTAGCATAGACATTTTGACAATATTAATTCTTCCAATCCATGAGCATGGAATATTTTTCCATCTCTTTGTGTCTTCCTGGATTTCTTTCAGAAGTGTTTTGTAGTTGTTAGGGTATAAATCCTTTATTTCTTTGGTTAGGTTTTCCTTGGTATTGGTGGTGATCTCTCCTTTTTCATTCGTGATTTTATTAATTAGAGTCTTTTCTCCTTTGTTTTTTATAAGGCTGGCTAATGGTTTCTGTATCTTATTCTTTCTTTCAAAGAACCCACTCCTGGTTTTGTTGATCTGTTCCACAGTTCTTCTGGTCTTTATTTCATTGAGTTCTGCTCAAATCTTCACTCTCTCTGTTCTTCTGCTTGGTGTAGGTTTTATTTACTGTTCTTTCTCCAATTCCTTTAGGTGCAAGGTTAGCTTGTGTCTTTGAGGTTTTATCCCAATCTTTTGAGGGATGCTTGTATTGCGATGTATTTCCCGCTTAGGATTGCTTTGGCTGTATCCCAAGGATTTTGAATGGTTGTATCTTCATTTTCATTAGTTTCCATGAATCTTTTTATTTCTTCTCTAATTTTCTGGTTGACCCATTCATCTTTCAGCAGGATGCTCTTTCTCCTCCACCTGTCTGAGTTTCTTCCAAATTTCTTCTTGTGATTGAGTTCTAGTTTCAAAGCATCGTGGTCTGAAAATATGCAGGGGACAATCCCAGTGTTTTGGTATCGGGTGGTCTATTCTGAGAGAGTTCCGTGTGTACTTGAGAAGACTGTGTATTCAGGTGCGTTTGGATGTAAAGTTCTGTAAATATCTGTGAAATCCATGTGGTGCAGTGTATCGTTTAAAGCTCTTGTTTCTTTGGAGGTGTTGTGCTTAGAAGATCTGTCATTTGCAGAACGTGCCATGTTTAAGTCTCCTACTACTAGTGTATTATTATCTAAGTATGCCTCTACTTTGGTTATTAATTCACTGATATACTTGGCAGCTCCCACATTAGAAGCACAAATATTCGTGATTGTTAGATCTCCTTGTTGGATAGACCCTTCAAGTATGATATAGTGTCCCTCTTCATCTCTTACTATAGTCTTTGGGATAATCTTTAATTTATCTGATATAAGGATGGCTACCCCTGCTTTCTTTTGAAGACCATTTGAATGGTAAGTGGTTCTCCAACCTTTTATTTTCAGGCTGTAGGTGTCCTTCTGTCTAAAATGAGTCTCTTGTAGACAGCAAATAGATGGGTCTTGATTTTTTTATCCAGTCTGAAACCCTGCGTCTTTTGATGGGATCATTTAGCCCATTCACATTCAGAGCACCTATTGAAAGATATTAATTTACTATCATTGTAATGCCTATTCAGTCCCTGTTTTTGTGGATTATTTCTTTGGGCTTCCTCTTTCTTTTACAGGGTCCTCATTAATATTACTTGCAGAGCTGGTTTGGTGGTCACATATTCTTTCAGCTTCTGCCTATCTTAGAAGCTCTTTATCCTATTCTGAATGAAAGGCTCGCTGGATAGAGTATTCTTGGCTACATGTTCTTCTCATGTAGAACCCTGAATATTTCCTGCCAGCTGTGTCTGGCCTGCCAGATATCTGTGGAGAGGTCTGCTGTTAATCTAATATTTCTCCCCATATAAGTGAGAAATCTCTTGTCTCTCGCTGTTTTAAGGACTTTCTTCCCCCCCCCCCCCCCCTTGGTGGGGGACCTCTCTATCTTCTGGACCTGAATGCCTTTTTCCCTCCCCAAATTAGGGAAGTTCACAGGTATGATTTGTTCAAATATCCTTTCTGGCCCTCTGGCCCTCTCGACCTCCTGTGGAACCGCAATCATGCGTTTTTTCCTTCTGAGGCTCTCAGTTATTTCCCTTAACCTTTCCTCATGGTCTTTTAATTGTTTTTCTGTTTTCTCTTCAGCTTTCCTCTTTGCCATCAACTTGTCTTCTGTGGCACTCACTCTTTCTCCTAACTCATTAACCCTCATTGTTAGGACCTACCTTCAGTTTGGAATTGCATCGCATTTAATTAATTTTTAATTTTGGACAAATTAGATCAAAATTCTGCAGTCATGAAGTTTCTTTAATACTCTATGCCTTTTTACAGAGCCACCACTAGCTTTATAATTGTGCTTCTGAATTGGCTCTCTGACATCAAATTGTAATTCAAATTCTGTAACTCTGTGGAAGAGAGTACTGTTTCTGATCTTTCTTTTGTGGTGAGATCTTCCTTCTAGTCATTTTGCTCCCTGCAGAGTAGCTGTATGAACGGGCTGAGTCTAGAATATCAACCACAATCTAAGTAAATTTCACCTTAGGTGATTATTTTTTTAAACATTTCGTTTATTTATTCAGGAGAGACCCAGAGAGAGGGGCAGAGACACAGGCAGAGGGAGAAGCAGGCTCCATGCAGGGAGCCTGATGTGGGACTTGATCCTGGGACTCCAGGATCATGCCCTGAGCTGAAGGCAGGCAGGCACTAAACCACTGAGCCACCCAAGGTTTCTTATCCTTAGATGATTCTGACGAGGTCCATGACATGAAATTGAAAATGAAGGGAAGAACAAAATAACACAAAACGACCACTAAAGTGAAAAACAAATTTTAAAACAAAGTAGTAGAAAATAGAATGCCAAGAATGCCAAGGAAGAAAAAAAAAGAAAAGAGGGGGAAAAAAGGAAAGGTAAAGAGGGGAAAAAGAAAAAAAGAAGAAGAAAAATAAAATGTCGGGGGGACTGGGACATGGTGGTGAGGAAGTTGTAGTGGAGGGAGAATGTAGTCTACCTGAGGGGTCCCTGGGGGGTGATCCTCTTGTTCCTGAGTGTATTAAGTTCTGTATGTTAGAAGATACTGAGTCCCAAATTTCTACAAACCAGAAATACTTGTAGAGAGCCCCAACATTGTTCCCCAAAACATAAATGAGATAAAACGGGGGGCAGAATGGGAATGAAGAGAGAATATAGTCTCACAGAATGAACCAGCAGGGTATACCACTTGGTTCTGGGTGCATGCTGGTCCTGTTTTAGAAGGTATTGTGCCATTGTAGAACAAAAGGAGGTAGAGAAAACAAAAAAGCACACACACACACAAAAACCTATCTCGCCTAGCTCCCAAAATTAAGTTGAGTATGTTGAAGGGAATCTAGAAGTGGAAAATATATCTAAGACGTGTAATTGTAAAAATATGAGAGTCAAAAAGGAAGAAACTTAAAAACGAAGAGGTGTCAAAATATTGTAGTTAAGGTGGGAAAAGAGAAAGAAAATTGGAAACTTACAGTCTGAAATAAAAATGAATTGTACTGGAAAAAAGGGGGGTAAAAGAGGGGTACCCTCTAGTTCTAGATATTGTAGATCCCTCGACTTCCCCTGGAGCTTTCCAGCACTGCTGGGTCAGGAACTTGCTCTTCCCCTGTCCTTCCAGCTGGTCTTCTGGGGGAGGGGCGGGCTGTGCCGATTCTCAGGTGTGTGCACCTGGGGGAGCTGCCCCGCCCCCTGCTGGGTGCAGGGTCAGGGGGAGCCGACTTCCCGTGAGGCCCGTGTCCCCTGGCACCCCGGCTCTCCCAGGCACAGGGTGACACCAGGAGGGACAACAACACCGGTGGCAGCCAGGTCTCCCTGGCCCTGGAGGGCGGCCCCTCGCAGTGACTCCCACCATCTCCCAATCCGCCGGGGCCTGGATGCTCCCGGGGCGGGGGGCACCGATCTGCACAGGTCGGGGTGCCGGGGCAGGAGCGTCCTCGCTGTCCTGGGTCCTGCCCGGCCTCGGCCTGTCCCCGGGGGGGAGCGCAGGATCCTGGCTCTGTCAGTGACCCTGGGACCTGGAGGTTCCCCCCACCCCCCAATCCTGCCTGACTTCCCTGCTGAGCGCCTTTCCATTTAAAGCTCCTGCTTCTCCAGGGCTGGGCTTTCCCGCCCGGGAGGCTTTCCCCGCAGGCCTTAGCCGGCTCTTCCGGTGCCCCTCCCCACTTGATTCTTTTTTAGTTTTTAGTTCTTTTCCGCCTTCCTACCTCGTTAGAAGCAAAAACCCTTCTCTCTGTAGCGTTCTGACTGTTCTCTCTTTAAATCTCAGGTCGGGCACTTGGTGGGGAGGGGGGCACTTGACGGGATGAGCACTGGGTGGTGTTATACCATATGTTGGGAAATCGAACTCCAGTAAAAAAATAAATAAAAATCAATCATCAATCAATCAATCTCAGGTCAAATTCATAGGTGTTCTGGATGATTTGAAAGTTATCTAGGTAAGTTGGTGGGGCCAGGTGCTTGAGGATCCCTACTCCTCCAGGTGTTTGAGGATCCCTACTCCTCCCTCACCTTGCCTCCGTCCCGCCCAAGATGGAATTCTAAACAATCACCTTTGCAAATGAAATGAGATAGAAATGTCTCATTCTAAAATGAATTCTGAGGTATTTTCTTTAATTATTTTGAAGTACATGTGTGTATGTATTTGTACGTATGTATATTTTATTTTTTGGAATTATTATTTTTCTCCATGTATGTGTATATTTCTAAAAAACCAGCCCTGTACATTATGGAAAGTACAGAGGATTTTAAAAGAATACATATCTATGTGTGAGTGTGTATATATATACACATACATACATACATACACATATGGGTCTGTGTAGGGGGGAGTGTCGTTTTTAGTTTATTCGTTAATTTAAATGCATTTGTCTGCAGGGGTCAAATAGTGACATTCATAATGTCCTTATCTGAAGGAGAAGTTTTTATTATTTTGGAAAATAGTATGGAATTTCTGAGCTTTCCATAAGCACAAAACTCTTGATACTAACAACATATGTTTTAGTTTTTGGCAATTCCTTCACCACCTCTATATTCATAGAGAGGTTAGTTTCACACTTCCACTGATGAACAGGAGGAAAAGCGTAGTCTGTTCAAAGACCTTACTTAGATGTTAGTCTCCTACTTTAGAGAAGAGTAACAATTTGCTCCAAGTAGTATCCGATTTCATTACAAGGAGCTTTTGAAATAATCATATGCTGTAGTATATACTTACTCATAATTTATTGATAAGCTTTTTGTTCTTAATAAAATAGCTCAGTGTATTTTCCCCTTTTTTGCATTTCCATTTTAATCATCTGAAGAGGAAATAAAATTAGTTGCAGCCACAGATAATCTCATGATTTTTCTAGGAGCTACATAAATTTTACCTTAGTTAGTATTGGTATTTTGAAATAGAAGGCTTTATTTTTTCTTTTTAAAAGACTTTATGGATTCATTTGACAGAGAGAACACAAGCAGGGCGGGTGGAGGCAGAGGGAGAGGGAAAAGCAGGCTTTCTGCGGAGCAGGCAGCCCGACACGGGACTTGCTCCCAGGACCCGGGGACCATGACCCTAGCCGAAGGCGGAGGCTTAACTGACTGAGCCACCCCAGCCACTCCTGAAATACAAGGCTTCTTTTGTATTTAAGATTCACACTAGAGAAGTAGCTGCAGTTTGGTGCCAGAACAGTGGTAGTGGGTACAAAGACCTGGGGAATGTCCTGCAGCTCACTTAGTATTTTTAATCTCTCCATTCTGGAATTGTGATAACTGAAAGAGATAATTAATGTATGCAGACATGTTTGTAGTACAATGCCTAGATTTATTAGTTATCAGTAGATACAATTCTTATAACTGAGTATAGAAATGTTAGAAAAGTAGAATGTGTATGGAATATTCTCAGGACAAAGTAAGGTTAGGAAATTGAATCTGTCCAAATGTATGCAGAGCTAAGGGTTTTCCTGTGGACTGTATTAGATATGAGACTGTAAACTGCATTTTAGTGTAGTCGGATGTATTAGTCTTTTCTTTCAGGCCTTCTGCGTTTGTTGTAAACCAGAGAAAGACCTTTCCAATTCTGAGATTCTTAGGATTTTGTCATGATTTCTTTTTCCTTTCATGCATTCATTGTTTTCAATTAAATTTTTGAACTTTGGGGAATTTATGCTTGTATAAAAGATTTGGGCTTGGATCCAACTTTGTGTTTTTCCAGTTGGATATCCACTTAACTGCAACCTCTTCTTTGTATAAACATAGGATATTCTTTGATTTCAGAGAAAATCATGATAATGTCATTTTATTGAGTTCCAGCTAAAAGACTCTTGTTTTACTTAGGTTTCTCCTCCTCATGAAAAAGAAAAAGGTCTGTTACATGAAAACCGCAGATTGCAAGATGAAATTGCCACGCTAAGACTGGAAATAGACACAATAAGGAATCAGAAGCAGGAAAAGGAAAAGAAATATTGTGAAGACACTGAAATTGAAAAAGAAAAGAATGACAGTCTTCAAATCGTCATAAAATTGAATGGGGTAACATTAACAAATACAGTATTCCAATCTAGTGGGCAGCTGAATGTTGTGACAACTGAGAATACCATGCTGAACTCTAAACTGCAGAATGAAAAGCTAAACAGAGAAAGACCGGAAGCAAAACTTCAGTCATACCGAGCTAGACTCACTACAGCTGTACAGGATCATGATCAAAGTCAGGCATCAAAAAGAGACCTAGAACTTGCTTTCCAGAGAACAAAAGATGAGTGGTGTCATTTACAGGGCAAAATGAACTTTGAGATGTCTAACCTAAAAGATAACAATGAGGTGCTTTCTCAGCAATTTTCTGAAGCCAAAAGTAAATTCAATACCCTAGAAATTGAGCTCCAGTATAAAAGAGATGCTCTCAGAGAAAAGACTTTGGCTTTAGAACATGTACAAAGAAACCTAAAACAAACACAGGACCAGAAGATGGAAATTGAGCAGAAATCTCAAAATGAACAAGATAAAGTGAATAAATACATGGGAAAGCATGAATCCTTAGAAGAGAGATTATCTCAACCACAAAGTGAAAATACGTTGCTCCGAGAGCAACTAGATGATGGCTACAGCAGAGTGGAGTGTAAAGAAAAGACTAGAATTGATCTCGAAGACCAGGTTCATGTTACTGTAAGAAATCTTCAAGCTGAACTTGAAAACCAAGGTCTTATCCAGCAAGGAGATACGGAGTTCATCGATGAGTGGGAACATTTAATAGAAAGAAGATATACGTATAAAAAAGAGAAAGAGGGAAGAGAAGTAAGTATTCAGAAAGACAAATATTTTTCAAGCTTCCTGCTAGAAAATTCAAAGTAATGTTTGGTTATGGCTTATTAGTACTGTTTTTTGTTTTGGTTTGGTTTTTTTTTTTTTTTTTTTTTTTTTTTGAAGAGAAAGAGTGCACCTGCAACTAAGTGGGAGTGGGGCAGATGCAGATGGAGAGGGAGAAAGAATCCAAAGTGGGCTCTATGCCCAGTGCAGAGCTCCACTTCATGACCCCGAGATCACGACCTGAATGATTATGGGTCAATTTTGAATCTAGTTGAATATAAAAAAAAAAATAGACACTATCAGCATAACTTTTATCCAGCAAATAAAAATTAGACCTGAGAGGTGCTTTAATTTGAATGAAAATGCTGCGTCATCTATGAGAAACCTCAAGAGATTAAGTTATACATTGTTAAAGGAGTCTGATATTAATAATTTATTGTTAATACTACTAAAATAATTTTAATTCTTGTCACGACATTTTAATACCATGATGAACAGATAAGTGGAAATGCTCATACCTGAGTGTTTTGACATTGAGGTTCAAATAAGTGGATTAACTTGACAACTAACTCCAGATTTGTCACATGAACTGAAGTGTAGGTGCTGTATCTCAGTACTTTTTTTTTTTTTGATCGCTTTTTAAACATTTTCAGTTAGCATACTTTTATTTTTATTTATGCAAATTTAAATGTTTAGTCTCAAATCATCTATTCTTGTGACCTTTTAACTCTTTGAAGGCATCTACTTTTCACTAAATCATAATTTGGGATAACTGGTGACTTAGCAAAACTGTGTTTGATTTCATCTTCCCACTACAGTTTATAATTTAAGCATTTTTCAAATAATTTGCTCATTTCAAAACTCAAGTAACTACCATTTGGGATTAAAATTTTCCAATAGAATTGTACCTTTGTGATTTATTAATTTGGCACTGGATCTCCATTTTCAGGCTACTGAGGGAGGGGTTGCAGGATTCTTGTATAGCAGGAGTGGAGTGAGCATGAACAGGGGAGAGAGCTCTAGGAGCTCTGAGGCCAGGAGGGAGGCAGAAGCCAGGTTATCTAGGGGGCTTGAGGGCCATTAGTATGACTTCACTTTTGTTCTGAGATAGTAACCTATTGGAAGGATTTGAGCAGAGGATTGAGTATGTGAAGAACTTGGAAGTTAATTTTAGCCTCTAATAAAAAAAAAAGAGAGAAAACGTTTCATTAATGTAGAATTTACCACTGCTAGTCTCACCTGTATAATACCCATTTCTTTTTGAGACTTCAGCAGGCTGGGAAGCTTTGCAAATTCATCAACAAGGAATGGAGAGTGGGGCTGAAATAATTATCTAAGTAACATAATACTGACTAGGCAGGAGGATAACACTTTTTGTGTCTTTAAGTGAATTCAGTTAACAGCAGTGTGTACATTCTAGGAATAGAAGGTGAGTTGAGCTATTAGAAATGACAAATACCCACCATTTGCTTCAACGTGGGTGGAACTGGAGGGTATTATGCTGAGTGAAATAAGTCAGTCGGAGAAGGACAAACATTATATGTTCTCATTCATTTGGGGAATATAAATAATAGTGAAAGGGAATATAAGGGAAGGGAGAAGAAATGTGTGGGAAATATCAGAAAGGGAGACAGAACGTAAAGACTGCTAACTCTGGGAAACCAACTAGGAGTGGTAGAAGGGGAGGAGGGCGGGGGGTGGGAGTGAATGGGTGACGGGCACTGGGGGTTATTCTGTATGTTAGTAAATTGAACACCAATAAAAAATAAATTTAAAAAAAAAGGTGAGTTGATGTATGTGGTGGTAAAGTACATACGTTAGAATTCTATATTATTAACATAATAATAGGATGATTTCTAAAATCAGTAACAGAAGGTCTTCTTAGGTCGTTATGAGAGAACAACAAGAACTTTCCAATACCCTAAAAGAGCAATCAATGTCACAGGCTTCATTGGAGTTACCACATTATTATACTAAGTTAGAAGATGAGATACAGGATTTAAAGAAAACAGGCAATCAAATCAAAAGTCAGGTATGTATTACATATAACATGTCAACAGTTCATCTGTAGCTGGTTAAATAATACAAAGTGTTTTAGGATGCTGATTTCCATGGACCACTTTCTTTTGTATTTGCATTTCAATTTATCATAATTTTAGTGTCTTCATCATGCACCTATTTATTAAATTCTGACTTTTCATTCTGCCATCTGTGTTACATGTTTTTTCTTATAGCATTTACCCATTCACAGAAATGGAGGGATTTTTTCCTGCTATACAATTTTATTTAAAGATTTATTTATTTATTTGAGAGACAGAGAGAGAATGCATGTCCATGCACACTCATGAGTAGGGGGAGGGGCACAGGGAGAGAGAGAGAATTTCCAGGAGATTCCCTGCTGAGTACAGAGCCCAGCCCCATGCCAGCTTAATCCCACCACCAATGAGATCATGACCTGAGCTGAAATCATGAGTTGGACGCTTCAACCAGCTGAGCCACCCAAATGCTCTAAACAATGTTTTTTAATGAGATCTCTATTACCATGATGAGGTGAGTTAGATAAAATCAGAAGATACGGTTTAGTAGAATGTTTCAGAAAATTGTCTTATTTCTCATCCTCACTTTTATTGATGGATATAGACTCTGTACTGATTTCAGGAAAACTTGTAAAGAAAGGTTACGACTAGTGGAACTGAGGCGTTTCCTTTATTTTCTTTTCCTTTTATATATTTATTTATAAATATTATAAAATATTTACATTTTTAATATTTTTTAAAGATTTATTTATTTATTTATTCAGAGAGAGAGAGGCAGAGACACAGGCAGAGGGAGAAGCAGGCTCCATGCAGGCAGCCGGACGTGGGACTCAATCCCGGGTCCCCAGGATCACACCCCGGACAGCAGGCGGTGCCAAACCGCTGCGCCACTGGGGCTGCCCCATTTTTAATTCTTATATATTAAAAATGCATGGAAATATTCAGATGATGTATATACAGCCAAAAGAGAGAATTAAGAAAATAATCTAGGCCCTGCCATTGGCTCTTTTTAAAAGGTTTATTGAGCTATAAATACACCTACCGTACAGTTGACCCATTTAACATGTGTAGTTGTCGCTGAATCTATTTATAGGGTTTTGCAACTATCACTGCCATCAGATAGAACATTTTTATCACCCTGAAAAAAAACCCTTAGCTGTTGCCCCTGATCTCCAGCAACCAGGAATCGACTTCTAGTCTCCATAGAGTTGCCTATTGTGAATGTTTCATATAAAGGGAGTCACACAGTGTGTGGTCCTTTGTGACTCGCTTCTTTCACTTCCTGTTTCCAGGGTTCACCTGTGTTCTAGCATATGTCAGTGCTTCATTTCTTTTTCTGGTCAGACAGCCCTCCATTGTGGGCTAAAGCCCTTTTCATTCATCATTTAATGCACCTTCGGGTTATTTCCACTTTGTGGCCCATAATAATGCTGCTGTGTACATTGATTTAGTTGTTGTCTGGACATCTGTTTGTATTTCCCTGCCATCAGATTTTATCCTTTAAGTTAATTGGGGTGATTTTACCATCTCTCAGCCTTTTTTTTTTTTTTTTTTTTTTTTTTACTCATTCTACCCTTTCTTTTTAGTTTCCCTTCCTCTTGCCTAATCCTACACTATTGAGACCTGGCTCATTGTCTCTCATTCTCCATGAGGCTTTCTCTGATTATTCTAAGTCCCCCTGAACTTCCTTTCTTCACCCGTATCCTCTGGTCTTTGCAGACCAGTTTAGTCCTTTATTTTACATTGTTTTTATTTTTTTCATGAGCGATAATTCTGTCTTCCTATGTACAAATGTATCTAAGAGGGAATATACTTTATGTGTATGGTACCTATCCTTGCATAAATTTGAGAATATCTTAACAGTTTTTAGGATAAAATTAAGTACTTTGTACCATAGCAGTAATTTCTGATTGAAACACATTGACATAACAAAGCTGTATTCTAAATGTATTTTAAGCAGTTAAGTGTAAAACTGAAAGCATTTAAGCTGATCGGGCAAAGTGTTCAATCGGATGCTGGTTTTTCTGATTATGGCAAAACAGTCTAAATATGCCTGCCTTCATTGTGCAACCAGAACTGAGATTTACAGAGTTCCAGCTCTTTACCAATTATAAAGCTCTGAGGACAGGTTTTTAATTTTTTTTTTAAGTTTATTTATTTATATAATCATTACGTCTATTGTGGGGCTTGAACAGGACCTGAAGGTTAACAGCTGGATGTTCTTTTAACTGAGCCAGCCAGGTGCCCCTGGGGGCAGCTTTTCTGATATGCCACACCACAGAGCCTTACTTAATCTCTACTCATCAGAGTGCTTGCTAAAGCCCTCTAACAAAAACAGTTGCTAAGATGAACAATATGAACGTGAAATGATTTGGGAACATTGGTTTAGCAAGAGTCCATTATTTCCACGTCAGTGGCTTTACCTTGCCTCTGATGGTCATGTAAGTTATCACTCAGTGTAGGAGTTACTGTTTGCACTGTAGTCCATGAGCATTGTCCACTGAGTAGTATAGAGAGGAGGTAAATTAAAATTATCATAAGTGGAGGAAAGTACCATTGGCTAGTGGAATTTGTGAAACTTTTTTCTTAAGATTTAAAAAAAAATTTTTTTAACTTTTGTTTATTTACTCATGAGAGACAGAGAGAGAGGCAGAGACATGAGCAGAGAGAGAAGTAGGCTCCATGCAGGAAGCCTGATGCAGGACTTGATCCCAGGACTCTAGGATCAAGCCCTGAGCCAAAGGCAGATGCCCAACCGCTGAGCCACCCAGGCATCCCTTCTTTTAATATTTTATTTGCGAGAGAGGAGAGGAGAGGAGAGGAGAGGAGAGGAGAGGAGAGGAGAGGAGAGGAGAGGAGAGGAGAAAGAACATGAGTGCACAAGCAGGGGGAGGGGCAGAGAGAAAGGGAGAAGCAGGCTCCCTGCTGAGCAGGGAACCTGATATTGGGGGTCTCAATCCCAGGACCCCAAAATCATGATCTGAGCCCACAGCAGATGCCTAACTGACTGAGACACTGAGGCACCTGTAGTGAAAGTGTTTTGAAGTCCTGAGGCTATATCCTGGGCCTTATGCTCCCCATTTGCTACCGCTTTCAGTGGTATGAAGAATGGTTTCAATATAACTTGTATAAGAGATCACTTCCATTGGCCTGCCGTCTGCCTAAAATATCAAATATCATTAGAACATAAAACACAGCAACAATAATAATTCTAATTGCAGACACTTAGAATTTGGTATATGCCACATACTCTTCTAAGTAGTTTATGTATATTCCCTAATTTAAACTTCCGGCTATCACAGTGAGGTAGATACTATTATTAACTTCATTTTACACATGAAGAAACTGAGACTCAGAAATTTGAAGTAATTTTTCAAGGTCAAACAGCTAATGCCCAGGGGAGTTGGGAATTCAGATCCAGGCATTCTGGTTCCTACAGAGATCCTGCCTCTGAAGCTGTTACTTGAAATATCTGATTGTCCCTGAAAGCAGCATGTTGACTTGTATAATCACTGGAATGCCCATGGTGATTTGTAAATGTGAATATTTAAAATTATAATTGATGTGGTGCTTGGAATAGAAAACTAGAAAAGTTTACCATAAGGTAATTTCCCGTTTTTCCTCCTTTGAACAATATGTAAATTTGTATGTGTACCTGATAAAATATAATTTAAAAACGTTAGAATGTTGTTTTTTTAATACTAGAACAGTGGTCAGAAAGCTTTTCTGTCAGGGGATTGTAAATATTTTGGACTTTGCAAGTCATAGGTCACTATTGTAACAGTATAATTCTGGGGTAGCCTTAAATCAGTATGTAGAGGAAAATGTGGCTGTGTCCAGTGACATTGTATTTACAAAAACAGATGGTGGTGGTTTTGTACTAGATTGTCAGTAGTTAAAAGTATTCCTTTTCCATTTTAGGTACAAGAAGTAGAGGATCAACATGCAAAGATTTTAAGATGTACTGAGAAGTCGGGAGATCACCAGAAAAAGTACAATTTTTTTTAAGATTTTATTTATTCGTGAGAGACACAGAGAGAGGCAGAGACATAGGCAGAGGGAGAAGCAGCCTCTCTACAGGAAGCCTGATGCAGAACTCGATTCTGGGACTCCAGAATCATGCCTTGATCCAAAGGGAGACGCTCAACCACTGAGTCACCCAGGCGTTCTGCAACAGTACAATTGAAAGCAGCACAGAAAATAACTTGAGTATTTATAAAGCAGATAAGTAGTATAGTATGAGAAATATATCCATTATGATAAATACATCATTGTTTAGCTGGGTAAAAATATCAGCTTTGTGGGATTTTGAAATGCATAATTTTTGCTTACGATCTTTAAATTTTGTACATTAACCCCAAAACACAACCAGAAAAATGGCACAGTTGCCAAATCTACTTTTTAAATTTTTAAGAATTTATGCAAGACCTTTAGATGTTTGATTAGAAATTATGTGGTATGGTTAAAATTTGTGTCTGAGAATAAATATTTTAAAATATGCATTTTAGGATTGAAGTTGAAAATGCCACGTTAAAAGTTACAATCAAGGAGCAAGCAGGCCAAATTGAACAGCTTCAGAAAGACCCGTTACGTTCAAGTTCGGTAAGTCAGTCTCTTAATTTCTGTCCTAAGAAGAAGGAATTTTTATATCTCTAGTAGTACTGTATAGGAACATTTTGGATAATATGAAAATTCTCACTCATAAAAATATTTATTATATTCATATGGTTGCTATTTAACTACTCTTGGTATAATTCCTCTTTATAGATAAAGTTGACTGAATGCATAAATTAATCATTTTTGTAGTAAGATTTTAATAAAAAGGATTGTGATAGCCTAAGCAAAGCACTATTTTATATATATCACATTTTGTGTATCTGTCAATGATCATTTGGGTTTTTCTACCTCTTAGCTGTTGTTGGTAATATTGGTATACTAATGTCTGAATCCCTGCTAATATTTTTCAATATGTTTAAAATTCCCCAAACTTTGAGTAATAATTTGATCTTGAATGCTGACTTTCTCTTGTAATCTAAACCCTTCACTGAGATTTTGAGAATGAATTACTTTACTAATAATTTGTAGTGATTTGTAATTACAAATTGGTAATGTGTTGTCTTCGTTAAGAATGACTACGAGGGGGATCCCTGGGTGGCTCAGTGGTTTGGTGCCTGCCTTGGGCCCAGGGCATGATCCTGCAGTCCCCTGATTGAGTCTCACATGGGGCTCCCTGCATGGAGCCTGCTCCTCCTCTGCATGTGTCTCTGCCTGTGTGTGTGTGTGTGTGTGTGTGTGTGTGTGTGTGTGTCTCATAAATAAATAAATACAATCTTAGAAAAAAGTAGAATGACTACTAGGTAATTATGCAAACATTTTTCTCAAAGGGATGTAGTTTTCTCCTTGTTGGATTTTGTAAAGAAAAAGAGATGCCAGTGAAAAAGTAGAAATGACTGCTCTGTCAGGGCCTTATAGAGTAACCTAGTGCTCGTAGCATTCATTGCAAGTTCAGAAACGAATGTTTTTCTATTACCTTGAGTTAATCATACTTTCAGAGATTTAACAGTCCAATCTCAGAAAAGATTAATGTGCAATCCAGGACTCCAGTTTATTGATGGGTAGTGAAAACTATATAACCATTTACAAGCAGTACAGGATTATCGTGCCATTCATACCGTCCTTTGTAGGAGTGGCTACCAATGATTTAAGATGAGAAGATTGCTTTGGGACTTCTAAGTTGGAACTATGAGGTAGATGGACCTACAACTAGTTTCTTTCAGTGACAAAAGTTAGGTACATGCAAATTTCATTAAACAATCATACCTATCTGGGGAACTAGCACATTCTGTTGACTGGTCCTTTCTGTGGCCAAAGAAACATCGAAAAAAACTTTTTTTCCTGACTTCATATAAAACTGCTCAAGTTGTTTTACTGTACTTTTCATGCAGTTAACTTGACAACATGTTGATAAGGAGTCTTATCGCTGACTGAGAGTGCCATGAGTTGTCCCCCTACAATATCACACAGGAATCTATTAGGGAAGCCATCACATATTACAGAGTTTGTAAGAATATCCATAGATATTCTGTAGATTCCTACAGAGATGAATTAGGGTTATGGTATAAAATTATTAGCCACTTTAAGCTTACCCTATAAAATAAAAACTTAAATAGCTTTCCAGCAACTTAGTTCATAGCCCTAATTTCTCTAGAAGGTTCTCACCTCATGAATCCCCAGGACAGAGACTACGTCTGTGTAAGATATTTCATGGACACCATTTTGAGGTGAAGAAATCTGGATTGGGAAGGAGAGTTAGCTCTAGCTGACTTAAGCCTCTGAACAAAATAGTCAAGTGTGTGTCTGAAAAGGACTTAGAAGAAGACTTCTGTAAGTTCACATCTCTATGGAATAGGAAAGTACTCAAAAGGAAACAAAGGCAAACCATCCATAATCCAACCCTTGGGAAGAACTTTTGCATTATAAAAGAAAAGCAAGACAAAGTACAGTGGTCAGCATCCTGAGGGTAAGGGTGCCCCCCCACCCCCCGAGATTAAAAAATAATACACTTGGGACGCCCGGGTGGCTCTTGCATTAAGCGTCTGCCTTCAGCTCAGGGCATGATCCTGGAGTCCTGGGATTGAATCCTCCATGAGGCTCCCTGCATGGAGCCTGCTTCTCCCTCTACCTGTCGCTTTGCCTTTCTCTCTCTCTGCCTCTCCCCCCCCCCCCACCCTCTGTACCTCTCATGAATAAATAAATGAATAAATAAAATCTTTAAAAAATAATACACTCAAAGTAATACCAAAAAGAGTCAAGATAAAATGTACAAGATTAGCTGTGTGAGGTGCCTGTGTGGCTTAGTGGGTTAAACGTCTACCTTCGCCTCAGGTCATCATCTCAGGGTCCCAGAATCGACTCCTGCATCAGGCTCCCTCCGCAGCAGGGAGTCTGCTTCTCCCTCTGTCTCTGCTCCTCTCCCCACTCGTGCTCTCTCTCTCAAATACATAAATTAAAAAATATAAAAATAACAGATTAGCTAACTAGAAAGGTAATGCACGTCAGGTAACAGGTACTGAATGTGTGGTTAAAAATATTGTCTGTGAGGAACTAGAAGGAAGATGGAAGCATATACATGACCTCAGTAAACGGGTCAAGGCTGAAAATGTAGAGCATCTGGTTTTGAAGCCTTGGGATTTGGAGAACTCTGAGAGGATGTGAAAAAGAGGAATAGCAAGGGTCCAAGGACTGAATGTCAGCGTTTGCTGTCATTTAGAAATGAAATGGGATTAGAAGAGCAGAGGAAAGATGTGGTCATTGTTTTCAGCTGCTGCTGAGAAATAAAGCAGGATCGGGACTTGTAAAAAAAAAAAAAAAAAGATCCTTGGTGATCGTCAAAATTTTTTAGTGGAATTCCAGGATTGAAAGTCAGATTTTAGTGTAAAAAAAAGCGATGAAACAATGAATCTGTGGCTGAGATGACACATTAAAGAATGTTCGAGTCCAGTGAAAGGGGAAAAGCAAGATGATCGAAAATGCTGCAAGAGTAAGGAAACGTTTTTATATAATATTGGGAGGCTTAAATTTTATTTAGAGAGAAAAGTGGTTAATAGAAAAGAAGAAATTGAAATCTTGCAGAGAAGGAGAGTATCTCATCCTAAAGTCAGATGATCATCAAAATTATAATGGGGACAGTATGGGAATTTTTCAGACTATCTTAATAAGGTGTGATCTCACAAAACCCAGAGTATCTTAAGATGTTGGTGAGACTGCTTCTAGGACATCTCTAGAAACTCAAATGTAAGTATAGCCACTTTAAAGATTTTTTTCATTAATGCTTGTATTAATGTGGATTAAAACCCTCTGTATTTCCCATAAATTTTGGCAATTTAAATTCTAGAAACAAAAATGATGAAAATATACTCAGTTGAAGCTGTTTTAACAAACATCCTTATTTTTGAGATTTCTTGTCATTGACATTTGGCTCATAATCTACATTTTATATGTATTTTATAAACCTGTCTAAACACATATTACTCATGGATTCATGAGAAATAGCATTTTATAAAAGAAGAAGGAGTCTTTCGATTTTTGAAACTAATGTTCTTAAAAAATTGTTTCCAAAGTGTGGTGATGAAAAGGAAAACCTAAAGAAATGTATGGAGTTGAAACAGTCTTTGCCGTTCAGGTTGGATCAAGAAGCGAAGAAAAATGAGGAATTAGAAAAAGAGAATACTGGGTAAGACTAATATTTCACATAACTTTAACCATTAATTAGCTAATTTACCTGTAATTGTACTTTATAAAAACCTAAATAGAAATTCTTGCCAAAATACTACATTTACTCTTCAGTGATTCCTTAAATAATAACAACAATGCCTTTGACATATGTTGTCAACTGCGCTTTTCATTGTCCACCTTGAATTATGTCTGCAAGATATCTTTGTTCTTAGGTAATCTTTCCTTTTAATAGTGTTCTTTTCTTAGAGCAGATATCCTAATCTCTATAAATGTATCTGTGTCATTATGTAATAACATTAAAAGTTACCTTGGTTTCGCATGTATTTCTTTTTATTTATATTATTTACTTGAAATTCAAATTAACTTATAGTGTAATATTAGTTTCAGAGGTCGAGTTCAGTGATTCATCACTCTTATGCAACACCCAGTGCTCATGCCACCACGTGCCCTCCTTAATCCTCATCAGCCAGTTACCCCATCCCCCACAATCCCTTCTCCTCCAGCAACCCAGTTTGTTTTCTAGTATTGAGTGACTTATGGTTTGTGTCCCTTTCTGATTTCGTCTTGTTTTACTTTTCCTTCCCTTCCCCTATGCTACTCTGTTTTGTTTCTTAAATTCCACATATGCGTGAAATCATATGATAATTTTCTTTCTCCAATTGACATATTTTGCTTAACATTATCCCCTCTGGTTCCATCACATCATTGCAAATGGCAAGATTTCATTTTTCTTTTTTATAAATATTATTTATTTATTCATGAGGGGCACGCGTGCGCACACGCGCGCACACACACACACACACACACACACACACAGTGAGAGATAGAGAGGCAGAGACCTAGGCAAGAGGGAGGAGAAGCAGGCTCAATGCAGAGGGCCCGATGTGGAACTCGATCCCGGGATCATGCCCTGAGCCAAAGGCCAACTCTCAGCCACTGAGCCACCCAGGGGTCCCAAGATTTCACTGTTTATTGGCTGAGTAATATTCTGTTCTCTCTCCCCCTCCCTCGCTCTCTATCTAATAAATAAATATGATTATTTATATCTATATCATGTCTTCTTTATACATACCTCTTTCAAAGAACATTGTATCTCCTAGTTTGGCTATTGAGGATATTACTGCTATAAACATACAGGTGCAGGTGCCCCTTTGGATGCCGACCAAAATGATCTTTGGGATTCATACCTTCTAGTGCAATTGCTGGGTTTTACATAGGTAGCTCCTTTTTCAACTCTTTGAGGAACTCTGGTACTGATTTCCAGAGTGGGTGCACCAGGTTGCATTCCCACCAACATCATAAGAGGATCCCCCTTTCTCTGCATTCCCGCCAACATCTGTCATTTTCAGACTTGATAATTTTAGCCATCATGAAAGGCGTGAGGGGGAAAAACTCAATGTGATTTTGACTTGTGTTTCTCTGATGCCAACTGATGTTGAGCATGTTTTCCTATGTCTGCTGGCCATCTGTATGTCTTCTTTGGAGACATGTCCTTTCATTTCTTCTGCCCACTTCTTCATTGGATTATCTTTCTTTGGGTGTTGACTTTGATTAGCTCTTTATAGACTTTGCATACCAGCCTTTTATCTGATAAGGCATTTGCAAATACCTTCTCCCATCCTGTCAGTTGTCTTTTGGTTTTGTCAACTGTTTCCTTGCTGTGCAAAAGCATTTTATCTTGATGAAGTCCCAGTAGGTCATTTTGGCATCTGGTGACATGTCTAGCAAGAAGTTGCGGCAGCCGAGGTCACAGAGGTTGCTGGCTGTGTTCTCCTCTAGGATTTTGATGGATTCCTGTCTCACCTTTGGGTGTTTCATCCATTGTGAGTCTATTTTTGTATATGGTGTAAGAAAATGGTCCAGTTTTATTCTTCTACATGTGGTGGTCTGATTTTCCCACGCCATTTGTTGAAGAGACTGTTTTCTCTCCATTAGATATTCTTTTGAGTATTGTTGAAGATGAGTGGACCATAGAGTTGAGGGTCCAGGTCCACTTCTGGGTTTTGTCTTCTGGTCCATTGATTGACATGCCTGCTTTTGTGCCAGGACCATACTGTCCTGTTGATCACAGCTTTGCAATAGAGCTTGAAGACCGGCTTGTAATGCCACCAGCTTTGGCTACCTTTTTCAACATACCTTTGGCTCTTCGGGGTCTTCTATGGTTCCAAACAAATTTTAGTATTATTTACTCCAGCTGTGTGAAAAGAAGTTGGGGGCAGCCCAGGTGGCTCAGCGGTATAGCACTGCCTTCAGCCCAGGGCGTGATCCTGGAGACCTGGGATCGAGTGCCACGTTGGGCTCCCTGCATGGAGCCTGCTTCTCCCTCTACCTGTGTCTCTGCCTCTGTGTGTGTGTGTGTGTGTGTGTGTGTGTGTGTGTTTCTAATGAATAAATAAATTAAAACTCTTTTTAAAAAAAAAAAGAGAAGAAAAGAAGTTGGTAGTATTTTGATAGAGATTGCATTGAATGTAGAGATTGCTCGAGCTAGCATAGACATTTTAACAATATTTGTTCTTCAACCACAAACATGGAATGATGTCAGTTCTTTATGTCTTTCTCAATTTCTTTCCAGAATGTCCTATCGTCTGCAGATCCCTTGTCTCTTTGCATAGGTTTATTCCGAGGTATCTTATGGAGTTTGGTGCAACGGTACATGGAATGGACTCCTCAGTTTCTCTTTCTTCCGTCTCATTGTTAGTGTATAGAAATGCAACTGATTACTGTGCATGGATTTCATATCCTGCTGCTTTGCGCAATTCCTCTATGAGTCCTAGCAATGTTGGGGTGGAGTCTTTGGGGTTTTCCACATACGATATCATGTCCTCTGCGAAAAGTGAGGGTTTGGCTTCTTTCTTGATTCAGATGGCTTTTTATTTCTTTTTGTTGTCTAATTGCTGAGGCTATGTCGAACAACACGGGTGAGAGTGGACCTCCCTGTCGTGTTCCTGACCTTAGCGGCAAAGCTCTCAGTTTTTCCCCATTAAGAATGAGACTGGGTGTGGGCTTATCATAGATGGCTTTTATGATTTTGAGATGTGTTCCCTTCCTCCCTGCACTGCGAAGGGTATTGACCAAGAAAGGATGCTGCGCTTTGTCAAGTGCTTTTTCTGCCATCTGCTAAGAGGATCCTGTGGTTCTTGTCCTTTCTTTGATTACTGTAGTGTATCACATTGATTCATCTGCAGATGTTGAATGACCCTCACAGCCCAGGCATAAATCCCACTTGGACATGGTGAATAATCCTTTAATGTATTGTTGAATCCTCCCAGCTAGGGTCTTGGTGAGAATTTTGGCATCCATGTTCATCAGGGATATTGGACTGTAATTCTCCTTTTGGGTGGGGTCTTGGTCTGGTTTGGGGATCAGGGTAATGCTGGCCTCACAGAGAAAGTTGGAAAGTTTCCCTTCCATTTCTATTGCTTATAAACTGCTTCAGAAGAATAGGTGAATTCTTCCTGGAATGTGTGGTGGAGTTCTCCTGGGAAGCCACCCGGTCCTGGACTCTTGTTTGTTGGCAGATTTTTGATGACTGCTTCCATTTCCTTGCTGGTTATGGGTCTGTTCAAGTTTTCTGTGTCTTCCCGTTTCAGTTTTGATAGGAAGGGATCCATTTCTTCCAGATTGCCTAGTTTGTTGGCATGTAGTTGTTCAGAATGTGTTCTTATAGTTGTTTGTATTTCTCTGGTGCTGGTCGTGATCTGTCTTCTTTCATTCACGATCTTATTTCTTTGGGTCCGTTCTCTTCTTGAAAAGTCTGGCCAGCGGTTTATCGATCTCATTAATTCTGTCAGAGAACCAGCTCCTGATTTCATTGATCTGTTCTACTGTTCCTTTGGTTTCTATTTCATTGATTTCTGCTCTGATCTTTAGGAATTCTCTTCTCCTGCTGGTTTTAGGCTTTAATCTTCTGTTCTTTTCCAGCTCCTTTAGGTGTAGGGTTAGGTTGTGTACTTAGGACCTTTCTCGTTTCTTGAGAAAGGCTTGTATTGCTATATACTTCCCTCTTCCCATATATATACTTCGATGACCTTTGCTGCATCCCAGATGTTTTGAGCAGTTGTGTTTCCGTTTTCGTTTGTTTCTATGAGGTTTTTAAGATTGTGCTTTAATTCCCTGGTTTGATTCTTTAACCTCCGTGTATTTGAATTCTTTCCAAATTTCCTCTTGTGATCAAGTTCCAGTTTCAAAGCATTGTGGTCTGAAAGTATGCAGGGAATGATCCCAATCTTTTGGTATCAGTTGAGACCTCACTTATGACCCAGTACGTGATCTAGTGTGGAACATGTTCCATGTGCACCCGAGAAGAATGTGTATTCTGTTGTCGTAGGATGGAATGCTCTGAAGATATCTGTGAAGTCCATTTTGTGCAGTGTGTCATTCAAAGCCCTTGTGCCCTCGTGGATCTTCTGCTTAGAGGATCTGGCCGTTACAGTGAGTGGTGTGTTAAAGTGCCTACTATTATTGTATGACTATCAATGTGTTCCTTTAATTTTGTTATTAATTGGTTTATAAGGTGGCCTGTGTGGCTCAGTCGGTTAAGCCCTTGCCTTCGGTCAGGTTATGATCTCAGGGTCCTGGGATCAAGCCCTGATCAGGCTCCCTTTTCAGTGGGGAGTCTGCTGCTCCCTCTCCTGCTTCCCCTGCTTCTGTTCTCTCTCTCTGTCAAATAAATAAATAAATGAAATCTTTTTTTTTTTTAATTTTTTAAATTTATTTGTGATAGTCACAGAGAGAGAGAGAGAGAGAGAATGAGAGAGGCAGAGGGAGAAGCAGGCTTTATGCACCGGGAGCCCGATGTGGGATTTGATCCCAGGTCTCCAGGATCGCGCCCTGAGCCAAAGGCAGGCGCCAAACCGCTGTGCCACCCAGGGATCCCCAAATAAATGAAATCTTAACAAAAAATTGGTTTATGTAGTTGGCTGCTCCCACTTTAGAGGCATTAAAGCTTATAATTGTTCAATTTTCTCTTTGGATAGACCCTTTAATTATGGCATAGTGTGTTTCTTCATCTCTTAATGCAGTCTTTGGTTTAAAATCCAACTTGTCTGATATCAAGATTGCCACTCCAGTTTTTTTTAATGTCCTTTAATATGATAAATGGTTTTCCACCCCCTCACCTTCAATCTGGAGTTGTCTTTGTGTCTAAAATCAGTCTCTTGCAGGTAGCATATCGATGGATCTTGCTTTTTTTTTTTTTCTTTTTTTCTTTTTTTTTGTAATCCACTGTGATACCCTGCGTGTTTTGATTGGGGCATTTGGCTTGTTTACATTCAGAGTAACGATTGAATGATATGAAGGTAGTGCCATTGTATTACGTGTAAAGTCCGTGTTTGGATGTACTGTGTCTGTTCCTTTCGGTCTGTGTTACTTTTGGGCTCTCTGTTTGCTTAAAGGTTCCCCTTTACCACTTCCTGCAGGGCTGGTTTAGTGATCACAAATTCTTTTAGTTTCTGTTTGTCCTGGAAGCTTTTTATCTCCCCTTCTATTTTGAATGAGAGCCTTGCTGGATAAAATTCTTGGCTGTAGATTCTTCTCATTGAGCACCCTGAGTATATCATGCCAGCTCTCTCTGGCCTGCTCGGTCTCTTTGGATAGATCTGCTGCCAGTCGAGTATTTCTCTCCTTCTTGGTTCAGGGCCTCTTGTTCCAAGCTGCTTTCAGGATTTTCTCTTTGTGTCTGAAATTTGCAAGCTTTGCTATTCTATGTTGAGATATTGACCTGTTTCTTATTGATTTTGAGGAAGGTTCTCTGTGCCTCCTGGCACTTGAGTGCCTGTTTCTTTCCCCAGATGAGGGAAGATCTCTGCTATAATTTGCTCAAATATGCCTTCTGCCCCCTCCTTCCCCTCTTCCTCTGGGATCCCCATTATTCTAACATTGTTTTGCTGTGTGGTACGACTCATCTCTCAAATCCTCCTGTCATAGTCCAGTGGTTGTTTTTCTCGCTTTTCCTCAGCTTCTTTATTCTCCATCGTTTTGTCTTCTATATCACTACTTGTCTGTTATGCCCCATTTATCCTAGCAGTTAGAACCTTCAATTTTTATTGCATCTCACTAAGATTAGCCTTTTTTAGCTCAACTTGATTAGATATCAGTTGTTTTGTTTCTCCAGAAAGGCATTCTCTCGTGTCCTCTGTGTGTTTTTTAAGCCCAGCTGTTATCTTGATGGTCATTATTCTGAACTCTCGCTCCAGCCTCTTACTTATATCCATGCTGATTAGGTTCCAGGCAGTCAGCACTACCTCTCGTTCTCTTTGTGGCGGTGAGTTTTTCCATCTTGTCATTCTGTCCAGAGAAGAAGAGATGAGTGAGAGAACAGAATAGAAAAATATCGAGAATGACCCCAGAGAAATATATGCTAAACAAATCAGAAGAGACCCGAAACCAAAAAAGGTTTAAAAAGGTGATAATAGAATTAGAGAGCTGAGCAGAGCAGTACACTGGATCCTATGTGTATTTTGGTCTGTTTGATAGGAAATTGCATCTCCAAATTGTTAAGAGGAAACCTCGTATATACACAAAAATAAAATTAAATACAACGAAAGGCTAGAATGTAAGTGTAAAAATGGAAATTAAAAGTCAAAATATAAGAAGGATACTATCAGGCAGTTGAACAGAACCGAGCAATATACCATATCCTAAGTATGTTTTGGTTTGTTAGAGAAATATATCCAAAGGAAAAACAAGCAGGACTTACGTGTATATAGAAATAAATTAAGTATGGTGAAAGAATAGAATGTAACTCTGAAGGTGAAAGTTAAAAAAGACTTGCAGAAAGTGGTCACTTTTCTATTTGTAGAAATGCTGCAATTCTTTCCTTAGATCTCTGGTTGATTTCACAGGTGTTCAGAATGATTTGAAAGCTCTCTGGCTGACTTTCTGGGATCAGACAAAACTATGTTCTCCTCTTGCTCTGCCATCTCTGACTCAAGTGGCTTCACTTTCTTCCTGCAGTTTCTAGTTATAAAATATATCATTCATACAAAAATATATGTCTGACTTAATGAAGAATAAAATGAACAATTTCACTACTCAGATTTTTTAAAAAGTCTTTCCCATGTCTCTGAAGCTCCCACCTGGCTTCCTTTCTGCTTATTTGCTGAGTATTTAAGTTTTGTTCTGATTCGTCAAAACTTTTCTGTCGTTTAACTTTTTTTCTCTCCATTGTTTTGCATCCTTCACTTTCCTAAGAGTGTGCTAGCCAAGGTATTAGATTTTTGTTTAAAACAGTCTCATAGGCCATCACCATACATTATCTCTCTGCTGGTTTCCTTTCTTCTAAAGCTCTGCCTCTTCCTTCTTCCTCTGAACTCAAACTTTAAATATTTTTCTTTCCTGTTTCTCTTTCTGTTTTGAATGGTCTCCTTTGATGTGTTTTGTCTGTATTTTCTTTTCTTCTTGTAAACTGTGGTAGGTGGGTACCAAAATGTATTTTTGCGCCTTTTTAAAACATTAATAGATGGGGATGCTTTTCTTCCTCACCGTGGATTACTAGTCTCTACTACCTAATAATAGATTAATTTTTATATTCACATACTGAAAATAGATATTAATAATAACTTACAAGAACTCTTAATATAGTTCCCCTGATAACTCTTTAACTGCCGTATGTGTCATAAAAATCTTTTTCATATTTTTTTACTTAGCAATATAATTTAGTTGGTATTCTCTCAAACAATGTGAGATTGGAACAAATGAGATATCATAATTATAGATTTGTTTATATGATAGAACATATTATCTATTTAAATAAGTATTAAATATTTCTTCCTAAAGGTCCTGACTTACTCATTCTATACCTTCTGCAGACTTAAGAACATGATGAGGAGGTTAAGTAAATATGAAAATGGAGAGCCTCCTTTCTGTGGAGATATAAAAACCAGTCAAACGGACATGGATACTCAGATTAATATGCTAAAACAGAAGGTAATTTTTAATTACTTTTGGGACTCTAAAATCATTGGGAAATAAATTCCTCTGTGCTTTGAGCAGTAAAATACAGATTTTTCTATTAATCTTACATACTTGATATATATTTTTGGTATTAACTTTATTGAGATATAATGAACATAAGATGCATATTCAAAGACTACCACAATCGATATTAGAGTGTTTTGTCACCGTAAAAATAAACCCTATGCCCTTTAACTGTCACCTCATGCTAGTTTCCCCCTCCCTATTCTTCTTAGCCATAGGTAGTCACTATTCTACTCTCTGTCTCTATTGATTTGCTGCTGATTTTGGACATGTCATCTCAATGGAATCACCAAATATTTTATCCTTTGTGACTGCCTTCTTTGGTTTAGCATGTTTTTAGATTTATTTTGTGCCATGTGTCAGAACTTTATTATTTTTTTATTTCTCAATACTGTCCCACCGTACGGACAGCCCACATTTTATTTATGTATTTATCATTTGGTGGACGTTTGGGCTGTTACACTTTTTGGCTATTGTTAATAATGCTGTTGTGAATACACATGTACAAGCTTTTGCGTGAACATTTTGTTTCTCTTGGGTATATACTTATAAATGGAATTGTTAGTTCATATTGTTAAAGGACCTTTAACATTTTTGGTTTAAACCTTTTGAGGAACTGCCAGACTATTTTCCAAACTGGCTGCACCATTTTACATTTACGTCACCAGTGTTTGAGGATTCTCATTTTCCCTGATTCTTGTCAATGTTTGTCATTATCTGTTGTTTTTGTTATAGCTATCCTATTGGGTGTAAAATGACATGTTGTAGGGGTATTTTCATTTGCTTCAAATTTTTATTTGAATTCTCGTTAGTTGACATATCATGTAATATTGGTGTCAGGAGTAGAATTTAGTGATTCCTCACTTAAATACCCAGTGCTCATCAGTACAAGTGCCTTCCTTAATACCGATCACTCTTCTAGCCCCCCACCCCCCCCCCCCGCCCACATCGACAGCAACACTTAGTTTATTCTCTATGGTTGAGAGTCTCTTACAGTTTGCTTCTCTTTCTCTCCTTTTTCCCCCCTTCCCCTATGTTCATCTGTTGTTTTGTTTTTGTTTTTTAATCCCACATAGGAGTGAAATCATATGGTATTTGTCTTTCTCTGACTTATTTCACTTAGCATAATACACTTGTTGAGTTCCATCTGTCTTGTGGTTTTAATTTGCATATTTCTTGGAACTGGTGATGTTGAGCATCTCACCTTTATATGTGGTCATTATTCATTTCTATATCTTGCTTAAAGAACTAATCATTTCTTTTATCCATTTTTATATTGGATTGTCTTTTTATTATTTTAAGAGTTCTATCTATATCCTAACTACAGACCCCTTATCAGGGATATGATTTTCAAATATTTTATTCATCACCTTGCCATTTCACTTTTTCTTGATGGTTACATTTGAAGCAAAGAAGTTTTTATTTTTTAAATTTTGATGAAATACTTAATCTGTTTCTGTCTTTTGATGCCATATTTAAGAAACTGTTGCCAAAAGCAATCACAAACATACACACCTGTTTTTTCTGAGTTTTATAATTTTAGTTCTTAATATTTCATGTTAAGTTTGTACATATGTTATGAGGTAGAGGTCTAATTTTTTCACTTTGTGTGTGGATATCCATTTGTCTCAGTACCATTTGTTAAAAAGACTATTCTTATCCTACTTAAGTGTCTTGACACCTTTGTTGAAAATCAATCCACCATAATTTGAGAGTTTATTTTTAGATTCTCAATTCTAATACATTGACCTATATATGTCTATCCTTACGTCACTACCAAATCAAATTTTATGAGAATGCTTTCCTAGTCCTCTTGCAAATTACCACTCATTTATGTAATAATAAAAAGTCCATGTAGTAGTACCTAACTTTACTCCTGTAAAGACTTATACTTTTTGAAGGAGCCTTTTGCCAGCTTATGCCTTGCTGACTACCTGACACAATGAGAAGCCAGGCTCAGAAAGATAGAGTCCCGTTTGTCTCCTCCAGTAATACCAGTAGTTTCTCACTCAGTGCCTCCCGCATCCATTTCCATCAAATCTTGGTTGTAGGATCCACTGTCTACTATTTACTTCATTGTGTTTTATTAACTTGTTATAATGCATAGACCCATCCATAGATTTCACCATCTAGGATATAAAAGATTAATAACTCTGGGCTATCAGCCTTCCTGTTTGTAAGTCTTGCTAATCCATCATCTTAAAATTCACAATTAGATACTCTTTTGACCTGGTTCTTGTGCATACAACACTGGTGCCGATCCCGTTCTTGGCACAGATCCTACATTCTTGGAAAACACAGTTGCCTGTATCCATCTTCTTTTACTGAAATAGAAAGATATGCATAGCTGTACTTTGATAGGTCAATACATAATTAATGGAATAAACATTTCATTACATTATGTCAATACACCTGTAAAATATCCTGTTGCATTTAACTGAATTATCAGGGAAGCCCGGGTGCCTCAGTGGTTTAGCGCTGCCTTCAGCCTGGGGCGTGATCCTGGAGACCCAGGATTGAGTCCCACGTCAGGCTCCTTTCATGGAGCCTGCTTCTCTCACTGCCTGTGTCTCTGCCTCTGTCTCTCTCTGTGTCTCTCATGAATAAATAAATTAAATATTTTTTAAAATAATCAAATTATCAGAGACCAATAGTAGGCGAGCAATTTGAATCACAAAAAAATTTTCAAAGTGAACCTGTATGATATGGAGAAGCATTCTAGTACGATATATAAAGATGAGATAGTCTTACTTACCTCCCCTGAAAAATAAGCTTGCAGTAAGATAAAGGAGAAATTATATTTCAGTGTGCCAAAGGACAATACATTTGTTTCGCTAACGAAAAGATTAGAAATTATTCCATAATGTTCTCCTTATTTCATCACTGATGAAGGGAGAATGAAGATTATTGATTTAAAAGCACTCAGTGCTGCCTCTTTCTTTTAGAATTGCAGTTAATTGAAATCAGATAAAAGGTTCCGTTTTGCTTATTAAACTTTTACTAGTTGTTCAGCTGTTATACTTCAAATCATATGTCTCTCTGCTTGCCAGTCTTTTTTCTCCCCTAACTTGAGGGGAAATTTAAAAGAGGAGTTCTTGCCTAGTTTTAATAATTTGTAATTGAAGGGATTCTTTAGAAAAACGTCTTAGAGAAAGGAAGATGGTGGCAGGGTAGGAGGAGCCTAGACTCACCTCGTCCCACTAATACAACTAGATACCTATCAACTCATCCTACATACCCCAGAAATCTACCTGAATACTGACAGAACAAAGGCCACAACTAAAGAGAGAGAAGAGGCCACTTCGGAGAAAGTCGGAGGTACAGAGACCTAGTTTAGAAGAGAAAGAGATCCTATCTGCAGCAGATGGGAGGGAGTAGTGGTCCCAGGGAAGGGCAGGAGAGAAGAACACCTGGGAATGCACATAGCCACTGGCTTGGAAAAGGAGAGTGGCTGAATTTCCTCAGTTCTTGCAACTACAGGGGGCTTAAAGCCTGGAATTTTAAAGGTTATTCTACCCCAGCTTGGCTGGGGTAGAATCTGTAGGGCACTATGCTTGGAGAGAGGCACACAGCATGGAACCAGCTGGCTGATGCCATTTCCCTCCCCTGGCCCTGAGCACAAACACAGAGCCACCTGTGGGAATCAGTGCCACCTGACACCAGCTGCCTAACTTGCTTACACCAACCACCACCCGTTTGTACTCCAGGGGAACTGCCCTTTTCGATCATGCTTGCCTCAGTTCCAGCACAGCAAGCCCTTCCCCCAGAAGACCAGTACAAACTCCTGCCTGACACCATGTGTCCCGACCAGTTTTGCAGGGTCTCAGTTCCAGTGGAGTGTGACAGGTCTCATTTCGCAAGCTAGTTAAAACCTGCTAGATTCAGGCCAAGTACCAAACACTGCCCGCAGCAGATACTGAGAGCCTATCTCTCAGATGACTGGCCTGAGGGATAGAGGAGCCAGAACCAAGTAGCACAGTGCATGCCGCACACCCTGGAGACCCCCCTGAAGCACCAAGCCCTGGGCACTACGGGACCATTTTCAGTGGTCCATTACTTTCAGGAACAAGTGACATAACTGGCTTTTCTAACCCAGAGAAACTGGCAGAGACCTAGACAAAATGAGAAGACAGAGGAATTTATCTCAAATGAAAGAACAGGATAATGCCACAGGGCCAGAGATCTAAGTGAGAGAAATAGAAGTAACGTGCCTGGTGGAGGATTTAAAGCAGTGACCATAAGGATGTTCAGTGGACTTGAGTAAAGAATGGTGGAAGACATCAGTGAGACCCTTACAACAGAGATAAAAGAGTTAAAAAAGAATCTGAGATGAAGAGTGCAATAAATGAAATTAGATTACAGATCTGGAATATTCTCTAGACTAGATCATATATTAGGCCACAAACAGGCCTTGGGAAGTACAAAAAGATTGAAGTCCTACCATGCACCTTTCCTGACCACAATACTATGAAACTAGTAGTGGACTACAAAAAAAAAAAAAAAAGGTCTGAAAAGACCACAAATACATGGAGGTGAAATAACATCCTACTATCAATGTGTGGGCCAACCAGGAAATAAATGAAGAAATTTCAAAATACATGGAAACAAATGAAAATGAAAACACAATTGTCCAAAACCTTTGAGATGCAGCCAAAGTGATTTTAAGAGGGAAGTATATATAGCAATACAGGCCTACCTCAAGAAGCAAAAAAAAAAAAAAAAAAAAAATCTCAAAACAACCTAACCTTGCACCTAAAGAAGCTAGAAAAAGAACAACAAATGAACCTAAAGCCAGCAGAAGGAAGAAGATAATAAAAATTAGAGGAAAAATAGGGGTCCTGGGTGGCTGAGTTGGTTAACTGGCCAACTCTTGATTTTGGCTAAGGTCACGTTCTCAGGATCCTGGGATTGAGGCCTGCTTCAGCCTCCAACCTCAGTTTACTGGAGGATTCTCTCTCTCCCTTTTCCTTTGCCGCTGCCCCCCTCCGCCCCAATAAATAAATCTTTAAAAAATATTAGAGTGGAAATAAATGATACAGAAACTAAACACAAATAAAAATAGAACAGATCAACAGTAGCTAGTTCTTTGAAAAATTTTAAAAAATTGATAAGGCTCTAGCCATAGTTCTCAAAAAGAAAAGGGAAAGGACCCCAATAAAATCACAAATGACAGAGGAGAATAACCAACACTGCAGAAATCCAAGTAATTAGAATATTATGAAAAATATATGTCAACAAATTGGACAACCTAGAAGAAATGGGTAAGTTCCTAGAAACATATAAATTACCAAAACTGAAGCAGGAAGAAAGTAGAACAGGACGCTAACCAGCCAAGAAATTGAATCACTCATCCAAAAACTTGGAACAAACATAAGTCCAGGACCAGATGGTTTCAGAGGCAAATTCTACCAAGCATTTAAAGAAAGAGTTAGTATGCATTCTTCTCAAACTGTCCCAAAAAACAGAAGAGGAAGGAAAACTTCCAATTTCATTTGATGAGGCCAGCATTACCCTGATACCAAGACCAGATAAAGACACCACAAAGAGAATTACAGGCCAATTTTCTACTGCAAAAATCCTTATCAAAATAGTAGCAAACTGCATCTAACAATACATTAAGAAAATCACCGCCATGATCAAATGGGATTTATTCCTGGGTTACACGGGTGATTCAGTATCTGCCAATCAATCAGTGTGATGCACCCTATTAATAAAAGAAAGGAGAAGAATCATCATCATTTCCATAGATGTAGGAAAAGCATTTGATGAAGTACAATATCCATGCATGATAAAAACCCTCCACAAAGTAGGTTTAAGAGGGAACATACCTCAACATAATAAAGGGAATATATGAAAAAATGCACAGATAATGTCCTCCTAAATGGGGAAAAACCAAGAGAAAAAGTTCATGTCTGGTGGTGTTGATGCTGGCTGTTGCCTAGACTTATCGTTAGGGCAGGCAGCCAAAATGCTTACACTGGCACACCTGGACTCTCTTTGTGGCCTGAGCCTCCTCACAAGAGGAGGGGCTAAATTCTAAGTAAGCAGGCTGAGATACAGAACAGGGCAGAAGCTGTGTTGCCTTTCGTAGCCTAGCCTTGGAATACACATAACATCACATTCACCATATTCTGTTCGTTAGTAGCAAGTCACTAAGGTTAGCCCACAGTCTTTTTGTTTTGTTTTGTTTTAATGGAATACTGGAACACCTATGAACACATGAAGAACGCAATTTTTAGTGT